>NC_083100.1:24541272-25830820 GCF_949774975.1 Lagenorhynchus albirostris
TTTTCTTCCTTCCTTCCCCCCCAAAACTTTGAATTAGTAGAACATTTGCCAGAAATACAGAGAAGAAAAAAAATGTGTGTCTCTATTCTTAGAGTTAATAACTATGCTTTTAATAATTATGAGCCTTTCATCACAAAATAGTTGTAGTGGGTCAGACCAGTCGATGTCTAATTGGTAAAACAAAAGAAAAAATATGCTAGGTATTCATCATATTGCATATAATGCATATAAATTCCATGTTAATTTGTGATTATTGCAAATGCCAAACTATAGAAAAAGAAAAACATATTTGATTTATTATTTTTGAATATCTAGGTGGATAAAGATTTTCTAAGCCTGAAAACAATAGAAAAAGTTGACCAGTTTTATTAACCACATAGAAGTCAAAAGCACTGTACAAATATCCCAATATAAAAAGGAGTAAAGCAAGAAAAACTCACCTCTTTCCAGACAAAGGTATAATACCCTAATATATAGAGAATATATAATGTTGATAGTAAAATACTAAGTCCCCAGTGTTTTGGGAAAGGAAGTTGACATAAAAGTTCACAAAAGGGCTTCCCTGGTGGCGCAGTGGTTGAGAGTCCACTTGCCGATGCAAGGGACACGGGTTCGTGCCCCAGTCCAGGAAGATCCCACGTGCCGTGGAGCGGCTGGGCCCGTGAGCCATGGCCGCTGAGCCTGCGCGTCCGGAGCCTGTGCTCCGCAACGCGAGAGGCCACAACAGTGAGAGGCCCGCATACCGCAAAAAAAAAAAAAGTTCACAAAAGAAGAATATGAAAATGAAAAATGTCATGAAAAGTTTAAATTTCCTGGCAATAGAATAAATGCAAATTAAAAATGAGATGGCATTCCTTTTTTTGTTAATTAAACATCTGTTATTAAACAAGTAATAATGCAGCTATAAATACGGATAAAATGTTGCTTATTTATGTAATTTAGAAAACACTTCAGAAGTTTGTGCCTGAAGCATTACAGTGTCAAGTTCTTTATTCCAATATTTTCATTTCAAGAAATCATTCTAAAAGAAATGTTCTGAAATGGAGGTAAAAGATACATGTGAATTGATATATTCATTGAATGGTTACTGAAAATAGCAAAATAATAAAAACCCTGAACTTTATGATAGGACAAAATGAAGTATACAATAGTGTATAATTATATATGTATAATTGTAATATATGAGTATTACATATGTTGTATACTTCACATTTTCTATTGAAAAGTTGTATAGCAGGAAAAATTTATTTTTCACACATGGTTTATGAAAATACTTCTAAAATTGTGTTATGGTTTATACATATATATGCAGAGGTACAATATGTGTGAGTGTGTGTGTATGTGCATATTCTTATGAAATGCAGATTCTGACTCCATAGTCCTGGGTTGGGATCTGAAATTCTGTATTTCTAACAGGTTCCCATGTGATGCTATTGGTCCCGGTTCGTGGACCACATTTTGAGTAGTGAGGGTCTGTGGAATATAACACAAGCACTAAAGTGCTGTGGGAAACTTCTTTATTAATATTAAGTTTTAAAAAAGAAGCAAATTATAATATGTAAAACAAAACTAATATAAGTTAGTTCTGGATAGTAGAATATATTTATTATTCAAGTATCAGAAAATTAATTTAAAAATTCTGAGCTTTTGACTTAGTCAAAGGTTGGTTATATATGAGATACACGTATAGGTGAATTTATTTTTAATTTTTAATCTTTTTCTACTTATTTTTATTGAGATATAATTGACATATAACATTATATTAGTTTCAGGCATGCAACATAATGATTCAATATTTGTATATGTTGCAAAATTTTACCACAATAAGCCCAGTTAACATGAATCACCACACATAGTTACACATTTTTGTGTGTGATAAGAACTTTTAAGACCTAATCCCTTAGCAACTTTCAAATATACAGTGCAATTATTATTAACTACAGTCAGCATGCTGTACAGTGCATCTCCAGGGCTTATTTATTTTATAACTGAAAGTTTGTACCTTTTGACCCTGTTACCCATTTTGCTCCCCCCCCCCACAAACCCCACCTCTGGCAGCCACCAATCTGTTCTGTGTATCTATCAGTTCTGTGTTTCTGTGAATTTTTTTAAATTTTGTTAATTTTAAGCTATGCCTAGACAGCTCAATTGTTTTTTTTTTTTTTTTTTTTTGCTGCACGCGGGCCTCTCACTGCCACGGCCTCCCCCGTGGCCTCCCCCGTTGCAGAGCACAGGCTCCGGACGCGCAGGCCCAGCGGCCATGGCCCACAGGCCCAGCCACTCCGCGGCACGTGGGATCCTCCCGAACCGGGGCACGAACCCGTGTCCCCTGCATCGGCAGGCGGACTCCCAACCACTGCGCCACCAGGGAAGCCCTCAATTGGGTTTTTATTGAGGGCCCGATTTTGTTTTTCCTGGGCATAATGTGATTCTATCATGAGTAAGTCTAACGAGGCGGCTGGGGACATGACTGGTTAGTTGGCAGAGAGTCCAGTTTTAACTCAAGGTGCTTGATTTGGTGTCATTTGAAGAAATGCTGCAATTACTTGCAAGTTAAGTAACCCTCTATCTTTTAGGTTGGGAGGGAAAACATGGAAAAATCAATGTCTTTCTCACATTGCACATATATAAGTAATAGTTTCACTTAGTTTGTTTATGATTTTCCAAGCAACACAGTACAATTGACCACATAGGATTGTCTGACAACTTTTATACAGATGAGAAAGATTGCGTTGACGTTACCTTTTGCGCGCTTCTCCAACGAAGAGTGAAAATACGTCCCTAGAAGTGGTTCCTTAATCATTTAAGGCACAATTACTTCTTCTGAACTAACCTCCTTTGACTTTTTATGTAACCTCTGATCACCTTTTATAGGGCTCTGGCTTGGTATTTTCTTTATGTTTAGGATAATTCGAGTTACTCTTCCTATTAAAGATAATGCTTTAAGCTTGTCAGTGTTTTAAACAGCAAATAAATGAACAATAATTAATCTGAACTTTTCATTTGATACAGAAATGCATTTAACTATCACAGTTTTTCAGTTGGAATGTGAATTGTGGAAAAACAATCATTTTTAACAAAACAAGGACCACAGAAAAGAAACCCTCTAGCTCCTGTCCCACAGTCTTTGCTTTAGGAAATTCATATTGATTCAGTTCTGACCAGTCAATATATGATTTTGTTTTATGAAATGGTGAATGAACCTTTTCTTAACTTTGAGAATATTATATGTGTAGGCTTTAAATAAATAGGAAGAAACAAAATGTTTAATTCAATCTCTAATTGGAACCAAGTGTCATCAATTGCTATAGTATTCCAAATGTAACTTTGACAATTATTAAAAAAAGGATGCAACATAGCAATTATAAATGTTAAAGATTTACACATTTCCAAAGTGCCTGATTCCTGAAAGAAAAATACTATGGATAATAATTTAATTTAAATAAAATATGTTTAATATAAATATATTTAATAAAAATTTAATGTGTAAGTATAGTTAAAGTGTATACTTTCAAAACATATTTTGTTAAGTACACTATCTTAAAACAAGTGAACTACATTCCTAATGTTCATTTCTTAAACCAGTACCTCAATCATGAGTCTGTTCCTACCACATAACATGGGTATGTATTTGTGTGTGTTATATTTCCATGATCATGCAGCAGTACAGCAGAAAAATATAAGATTTTACAAAGTGTTATTTAGGTGGCAGCTATAAAGAGATTTGCTGTCCTTAGCACTACTACTAAAGTCATTCTTTTGTGCTTTTTGCATCTTAAAGATATTACTGAAACAGGTGTCTGGTAGGTATGACTTTGCAGTATGTTCATTTTGTGCTTTATTTTAAACATTCAAAAATGCTTATAATGTTTTGTCATATTTCTTTCAACCTCTCTCTGGACAGTACAGAAACATACACGTGCATGTGTATACATACACGCACACACAGTAAAGAGTTATATGAAAGGAAAATAAATGTGATTAGAAACTTGAATTTTCTGTTTGAAAATATCAGGGCAGAGGGATTAATTTAGATTCTTTCTCTTGCCATTTTTATCTTGTTATATCTTGTCCATTTGATGTTTTTTCATTTTCTTTCCTGCCTTTGCCAAAAATAGCTTATTAAAATAAAGAGCTGTGGAAATGGCCTTTTTGGCAATAACATTGACACAGATTTTTTAAAAAGATCTTTCTGGCTCAAGATATTCTCAATTATTATCAGATGATACTAAATGTGATCTATATAAACATTGATTCTTATTTACATTGTTTCTCTGTATTGATAAATTTTTATCATAATACATTTAGATATGGTATATTATACTCATTCTTAATCCATGGAGATTTGAATAAAGAAGCTGTTCCTGAACTTCACGTAGCTGTTCTATTTCTTATCATTATGTGGTTACTGGCATATTTAAAACTACTTTGTGGTTGGGTGGAAATGGAAATCTTTTCAAAACATGAACAAATGAGCATAGGATAACTTAGTAATGACTTTGAAGGTGACTATTCCGTGGGATTCACTTATTTTTACTAATGCTTTACTACACTTAGTATTTGTCCTAGTTCTTTAGATAATCAAATAAAATACTTTGCTAGAAAATATCAGCTAAGGATTGAAGGTTTCAACTGTGAATTCACAAAATAATGAACCCTTCACTCCTGATGCTGAGTGGTAGATAATGTGGGTATTGATTTTACTCACTATAAATATAATGATATTATAAAATATTCAAAATTGTAAAAGAAAAGACAATTGGGGGTCATAATAATGAATATATTATAGTATTTAAGAACATCTAGATTCTTCATTTTTAAAATGAAACTAAAGTCTTCACTTCTAAATATTTAGTGCCAAATTCTGTCATAAATGGTTATAGATATTACTGCATTTCTGTACAGAACTTTACAAATTGTTAGCCAGTACATTGGTAGTGCATAGGATATAATATAATTTTCATCTGGTATAGGTCATGTGTTAGTCTAAGTGTGCAGTACAGCCCTGTACTCTATTCAGTTAATACTGTCAAAACTTTGAAGAAGTAGTAAACATGGAACCACAAAAACAATCAAAGAGATAAATAAGACTAAGGAGAAATGTTGATAGTTGAGAAAATTTGACCAAGGAAAGAAAAAAATTATTTGCATGATGATGTTCAAATCGATGAAGGCAACTCTGTCAGGCCTGATTTCCCAGATTCATGTCAAACATAAAGAAGTATCTCTTGGGACTTTCCTGGTGGCACAGTGGTTAAGAATCTGCCTGCCAATGCAGGGGACAAGGGTTCAAGCCTTGGTCCGGGAAGATCCCACATTCCACGGAGCAACTAAGCCCCCGCACCAAAACTACTGAGCCTGAATGCCACAGCTACTGAAGCCCGCATGCCAAGCCGGTGCTCGGCAACAAAAGTCACCACAATGAGAAGGCCGTGCATCGCAGCGAAGAGTAAATGGCCCCTCTCACCGCAACTAGAGAAAGCCCGCGCACGGCAACAAAGACCCAACACAGCGAAAAATAAATAAATTTATTAAAAAAAAAGAAGTATCTCTTGCAGTTAATATTTGCTAAATATCTTAATGTTTTCTGATAGTGTGAAGTAACTCCATATTTGAGGTAGGATTATCAGAGATTTTTATACTCAGTGTAGGATTTTTTTTTTTTTCTCATTGATTTAGACAAGGAGCATTGGTTCTGCTGAGACTTTTGAAATTCTATGTTTTGATAGTATTAGTGTCCTCGTCAGTATTTTTAATTGCCAGAGACACTTAAGTGTTTCGTAAACTTCAGTCATTTTAGTACACCTTTATGATTTTGGAAATATCACATAAGACCCATACATTTTATATATATAAACATCTCAGTAAATATCTAAATTAACAGTCTTTCTTAATTTCCCCTGTGAATTTGAGCACTATCTGCTATAGTTCTGTCACAAAGTAACTCAGTTATTGAAGAAAATTACATAACCCCAAATCATATACAATTTCCTTTACTTGTTGGTTTCTGAAAGCAGAGTAGAAAGACAAATTAATGAGTACCTTTCTGGGAGTCAACAACAGAATGTACACCATCCTTGTCACTTATCTCACTTATCTTGTAATACACCACCTCTTCCTCTTTAATGATATGTGAATGTGTTTTTATATTCACAACATTTTCAGTTAGTTTGACTTAAAAAGTCAGCCTTTTAAAAATCTGGGTGATATGAAAAATGATAACTTTGAAAGCCTTGAACAGAAAACACACACATACAACATCATTTGCTTTTATCCAAGTTCAAACCTTTAAGAACTGCACAGAGACATATGGGAAGTGATATATATACACCCTTCAGATTGTTGAATTTTTTGGTTTTGTTTTATTTTGTTTTGTTACACCATGTTGGCCATGCCCTTAATCTTTTGTTGTTGATCATTTCTATATTTTGTTTAAAGATTGTTACCACTTATCACTGACTTCCTTCACAGACAGGAGAATCTCTTAAGGTTTTAGAAATGATTTAGCCAAAGACGTTATGTAATTTACAACATTATCATTGGTTTTCTAAAAATTAGTCACTAAAAAAAGTGTCTCTGCTTCATTTTTTTTGCATAAACATCTGTGTTTGCAGTAATTACATATATTTAAATCAAATCATATTTTATATACTACATCCATTGATTTTATCAGCTTTCAACCATCTCAAAAAAAGAAAAATGCCAATTCCTCTTTTTTTGTAACTTTTTAGCTTTTAAAATTATTTAAACTGCTACAAAATTATTCTTAGTATTTTCATTCTTGACTACTTTGCTTAATAAGCTGTAACAGAAGCTGTAAAAATCCTGGAATCATCTTTGAGTAAATAAAACAGCACACAGTACTGATGAAAACTGTTACTATTATTATTATTGTAGATTTATTCCCAGTTTCACTGACTGCAAAAAAAATTAAGATGTTTCCTAAGAAAAGTCATTACTATAATTTGATTAATAATTTAACTAAAGGCATTATAGAAGTGTAGTATTTTGAATGGTGCTCTCTTCACACTATAGTATCAAATCAGTTGTAACTGAGTTCAGATTGGGCTCTGTTATATTAACTAATTAACTAATTAACTTATATTATTAACTAATTATTATATTAACTAATTAACTAATGTTTGACAAGTTCCTTAAACTCTACCCTTGTTCCCCATTCTCTATATGGATAATATTATATCTGTCTCACTGGGTTTATGTTTGGTATTATATTGGATAATGCACATAAGGATTTCAGTAGAGAGTCTGGGATATGCAGACCACTTAATAAATGTTATTTAGTCTTGTCATCAATTATCATCATTATCATTTATATCGTTTTAATTCTCAAGTGCAAAAAATATTGTTTTAATAGAGTTAACTTTGGAAGTTGTTTCTGTTACTTTAAATATTAGTTATGTTTTTTTGTTTTTGTTTTGCTGTTTAGCATAGTGTTAAACTCATCTTGAGAGATGTTTGGGGGAACAAGCTATTCCAGGCAAGGGGTGAGCGTGTACAACAGCATGGGGGTAGAAGATAAGATGTAGTGTACAAAGAATTGCAAGTAACTGTGCATAGCTATAGTGATGGCCAGAGATATAGTCAGTCATTATATCATGGCAGATCTTACAAGTTAGGCAAAGAAAACTTGGATTGCTATAGCATTTGAGGTCAACATGGAGTTTTTTGTTCAGTGTCAGTAGAGGTCCTACACCTTGAATCAAATCAGTTGGGCTATAGTTTCATATTTTTATTTATGATGAATTCAAGCCATTTAATGGGAATCAGCTTATAAATTTAAATTCAGTTTGTATCCATGAGCCTGCGAGGACCATAAATAACTATTGACAGAAAAGAGAGGACTTAGCTATTTTTTATTTCAGGTTTTCCTGTTTTCCATTAGGTAAGGAGAAAGGGGACATGAGATGTAGGACTGGTTGGTAGAGGACTCAGTTAAACTTGGCCTGCTGCCATCTGGTTTTCAGTTTGGGTTTCCAGGCTCTCCAACACTGTAAATGAAGGCCTAGGTCTTCTAGTCTATGCCAACACTGCATTCTTTAAGTTTTAAAGTGAGAAAATTCATTATATTTAAAAAATATTTTATATACTATTACGGTCTTACTTTTTCAAGTAGAAAAACCTTCATAGAAGAACAACCTTGCTACTAAATTTCAATTTTCCTGTTGTTCACACAAGCCATTTTCTTGACTACCTAATGCTTTATCTCTTTGATGAATTATTTTCTCTTTCTTTAAGTGGAATGAAAAGAATGAGCCTCTTAGCTCAAAGTGAGCTTTCATGGGGGAGAAGTCTCGCTCGTATGGCCTGAGCAACCTGAAGTTCTAGCTTGGAACATTTAACTTACTAATCAACTAAATGTAATTGATGAACTTTCAAGTGTTCAGCACAGTGTTGACTACTAGAGGGATACAAAAAAAAGTAAGGCACGTTTATTGTCCTCAAAGCACTTAGACTCTAATTAGGGGCACTAAGTAATAGTGGCCCACAGAAATCAATAGAGATCTAATCCTAATTCCTATGGTTTGGACTAAGTGTTATGGGGCTCTGAGCCTCAGGTTCATCATTTGTGGAATAAGTGTAATATAAACCCACAGAGGGGTTGAGGAAAAAAAAAAAAGAAATAGTGTATGTAAATTGCCTAACAGGCTATGTGGCAATAGTGAGCACTTCAAAAAGTGTAGCTATTGAAATTATCTGTAATGATGATCACAATTGAGTGAGTGCTAGTATATCCAGGAAAAACTTCATGAATACAGTGGAATTTGTGTTGGATACCAAAAGATGGCACATGGTGCATGATAAATTCATATTTGTTTAATTAAAAATGAGGTAGTTAGGCAATGGGAAATGAATATGCAAAGAAAAACAGTTTTGATCATTTGCAAGTATTAGAGATAATAAAAAAACTGGATTGCATAGAGCAGAGAATGTATTTAGATAGCTAGGAAGAGTACACTCAGATTTTTGAAGGCCTTGAAACCTACCAAGAGAATTTAGATTCAATTTATTATAAAGTAATAAGGGAACTATTCATGATGCTTAAACAGGAAAGTATTATGTAATGATACGGGTAAAGATGAATCTGAAGATGGTGGATGAGAGGATTAAAAGAGATAGATCCCAGTAGGACCAATAAAGTGGCGGAAAAGCATCAGCACTTTTCTCAATGTGGGTGGACAGTGAAAATCTATAGAGTATGGGACACATAGGAAACAAAACTCCTGGGACTTTGTAACATGTTTTACCCCTATCCTATTTCCAGTTTATATTGAGTTAGTCACCATGCAATCTTTAAAATCATAGTGCTTGTTACATCAACAGTCAGCTAAGAAAAAATTGATATGTGGGGGAAATAAAATTAGGTAATAAATATATTTAGTTTTAGGGTGATTTTTATTAGGTAGAACTTTTTGGTATTTGATAAAAGGTAAAGAGTGAGAACTTGAATAAGTAGAACTAGAGATAAAGATCTATCGTTTGTTACTATTGACATTATGGCTGAAACGATGTGAATGCATGCAGTATTTAAGGCAATTAGTGCCCAAGGGTTATGTTTTTTAACAGAAATGTAAATGGCTTCATAATTCTGAACATTAAAATATGAATAAGACTTGGGGTTTGAGAGTAGGAGGATAAAATTCCTAATGTAATAAGAAGTAAAAATTAGAATAATATTACCAGTATGTTACACATTTTCTTAATTTCCATTAATTCCAATGAAAAATCAGCATCCTTGAAAGTTCAAGGCCCAAGGTACTTTATGTAGCTAAGAATATATCAATTTTCATAACTTCCATAAAACATCTTGGAGACAATATATCTTATGATTAATTCCCTTATATTTCCAATTAGTTACCAAAGGCATTTAATATAACTGCCCTGATGAATAGGCTTCATCTCACAAGACAATTCTCATTGACTGAGTATGGTTACCAGGAACAGTTTGTCTACTGTGAGCAAGGAAACAAAAAGAGTGGTGGCAGGTCTTCCCTGGTGGTGCAGTGGTTGAGAGTCTGCCTGCCGATGCAGGGGACACAGGTTCGAGCCCCGGTCCGGGAAGATGCCGCAGAGCGGCTAGGCCCGTGAGCCATGGCTGCTGAGCCTGCGCGTCCGGAGCCTGTGCTCCGCAACGGGAGAGGCCACAACAGTGAGAGGCCTGCGTACCGAAAAAAAAAAAAAAAAAAAAAAAAGAGTGGTGGCATGTATGTCTTATATTCACCAACCCTTAGCCAACCTACCCCTCTTATTTTGTAAATGAAAAAAAATTGAAGTTCACAGAAATTAAATGACTTCCTTAACCTTCTATGGCTAAGTAGTTAAAGAACAAAAACTAGTATTTGTAGAGACTGTTTTGGTATGCAAGGGCTGTCATAAGGAAATGCCATGGGCTGGATGGCCTTGATAACAGAAATTTATTTTTTTGATTTCTGGAGGCTAAAAAGCCAAGATCAAGTGCCAGCAAGGTAAATGTCATTCAGAGGCCTCTCTCCTAGGCTTATAAATGGCTGCCTACTCACTGTGTCCACAGGTGTCCTCTTCCACATGCATGAGATTCAGAGAGAGATCCCTAGTGTCTCTTCCTCTTTTTATAAGGACACTGGTCCTATTGGAGTAGCGCACACCCTTATGACCTCATTGAAACTTAATGACTTCCATAAAGGCCCCATCTCCAAATGCAGTCACACTGGGAGTTAGGGATTGAACATATGAATTTTTAGGGAACACAATTCAGTCCATTACAGAGACCATTTCTAAATTTCTGATTAATTTATACAACTATAATTAATCTTTATTAATAAAAGTAATATACTAGTGAATGATTTTATAACTTTGATAAAATTTTGCAGAGAGAATGGTTGAAGTCCATTTAAATGAACATGTGCCTTTTTTTTTTTTTTTGCTGTACGCAGGCCTCTCACTGTTGTGGCCTCTCCCGTTGCGGAGCACAGGCTCCGGACGCGCAGGCTCAGTGGCCATGGCTCACAGGCCCAGCCGCTCCGTGGCATGTGAGATCTTCTCGGACCGGGGCACGAACCCGTGTCCCCTGCATCGGCAGGAGGACTCTCAACCACTGTGCCACCAGGGAAGCCCTGCCCTTTTTTATTTGTGTGATTTTTTAAAAAAATTTTATTGGAGTATAGTTGCTTTACAATGTTGTTTTAATTTTTGCTGTACAGCAAAGTGAATCTGTTATATGTATACATACATCCACTCTTTTTTAGATTTCCTTCCCGTTTAGGTCACCACAGAGCAGTGAGTAGAGTTTCCTGTGCTAAACAATAGGTTCTCATTAGTTATCTATTTTATACATCGTAGTGTGTATATGTCAACCCCAATCTCCCAGTTCGTCCCACCCCCTGCTTCCCCTTTGGTAACCATAAGTTTGTTCTCAACATCTGTGACTCTGTTTCTACTTTGCTGATAAGTTCATCTGTACTGTTTTTCTAGATTCCACATATAAGCAACAATATATGATATTTGTTTTTCTCTTTCTGACTTCACTCTGTATGACAGTCTCTAGGTCTATCCATGTCTCTGCAAATGGCACTATTTTGTTCCTTTTTATGGCTGAGTAATATTCTATTGCATATATTTACCACATCTTCTTTATCCATTCCTCTGTTGATGGGCATTTAGGTTGCTTCTGTGTCCTAGCTATTGTAAATAGTGCTGTTATTCATATGATTTATTCCATAAAGCTTTGTTCAAAGCAGGGAAACTTTTAAAAGCAGTATTTGATAATATTATTCAAAACAGGATACTAAGTGTTCTGAGTTATGTATCCAGACATTTTACTGGTGACACACTTGTGAGAAAAATATGTATCATTAATGAGAAAATCACTTATGTTAACAAAAGTCTGTTCTCATTCATGTTTTTTTATAACAACAATTTCCATAAGCTCAGTGTGGCATGGGGTAGGTATAGACCTCTCTGACTGAATCCATCTACCACATGATCCCAAGTTACCCTTTAAAGAATCTTTGTATCTTTAACATTGAAAGATGTAATTTGTACTGTGGAGCTGATCAAGGTCAGTATTCTTTTTTCCCCCTTAATTTCTGTATCTTCTGTGTTGTATAAGCAGTCCAGTGAAGCTGGGATTATAACCTAATTGTGGTTTTAATTCATTATTGTATTTTGGAGAAAACAATATCTGCAATCTTATCTTACCACAGAATGAAAAATGTCAAGATTTTTAATATGATCATAGTTTATATCTGATATGCCATAATGAGCCTCAGAGATAATATTCTAATCCTTGTTTCAACTGCATTCTTATTCTGTGAATAGAACATAAATGATCTCTAAGCAGATTTTGCCCATCAAATTTATATCCCTTAGGCGCCTGTACCTTGAGTCTTCTTTGCTTCACTGTCACTAAACAACCTGAGATATATACTAGGGCATTTCATTGGATTTGAAGGGCTTTGTCTGTCATGTGTTTAATTGCCATTGTTGATTTGGCTGATGTGATTGGGGATGTTTTTGCCTTTAAGACACACTTCCTGAAACTGAGTAAAGATAGTTTTCCTCAATAGGAAGCTAGTCTCCTCAATATGTACCTACAGTTATTTATGAATTCTTATAAATTTGAACATATTTTTTATTCTTTGTGTACTAGTTAGCTTGGAAACATTATTTTGATTTGTAGATGGAAAAATATAAAACATGTATAAAATGAAACTAGGATATCATTAAATATGGAAGAAACAGATTTTATTGACTTACCAAAGACTCTTCCCTATATGCACTTGTTCTTTTATTTTTTTAACCTCATAAAATTGTTTGTAGTGAAGGAATTATTTTTATTAAAATTAGTTTAAAATGAGGGTTTTTTTCCTGTACTCGTAGTTAATTCAGTTTGAATGATAATGCTGGGTTTGTAATAGATTGTCAATATTTTTAATGACATTTGGTTTATTGTCCCTAATATTGTTTCCTTTTCTATAATTTCATTTTAGAATTGTTATGGTTTTCTTTGCATTATTACAATTTATATGCTTCATGTTTTTCCCCTGTCTTATGATTTATATATTTTTATTTCTGTTCTAAATGGAAATATATTTTCCAAAACAGCTTTTAAAAAACCTTATCAGCACAAAAAGAAAATTCATTTAATCAAGAAAATCAGAGTTCACAAGATAATTTGGGCATTTTATTCTTATGTAAACTCATGTATCTTTGAAAACTTCGGGTGATTTAATTATATGTCTTGGCAAACATTATTTTGTGTTTCTCAAAGAATGATTTTAGTTATATATTCTAGATGACAGAAAGGCTAATTCCTGGTTCAAAAATTAAACGAGCGCACAACTTTTCTTTTTTTCTTCGCTTAAAAAGATTTTGACTATTTCACAAAATATGTGATTTATTTAAATTTGAAGCGGAGACTGTAATCATTCATAGTTAACAGTCTGTTACACACACACACACACACACACACACAGAACTAATCTGTTACAGCTTCCTAATTCAGAAGACTGCCCTCCCTGTCTCCCACTGAAATAAGTGATCCTGAATGGAAAGTGTACTGGCATGCATAGAATGCAAGTCAGTCTTAGAAGCCAGAATAGTGTATTTTAGGGATGGGGGAGAATGGAATTTATTTAGAGTCTGCTCACAGCTTAATCTGCCACCACAAGTGTCAGTGGCCTTGGCTGTTATTGCCAGCTTCTTTTGATGAGCCACAAAACTTTTTTGCCCTCTCCTGAATAGTGAAGGTATAATTTGCTGTAATAATCAAAACTTTGCATCATTATCGTCACAGCTAATTCAGGTTTTTTATGGAACACTTTAAAGGAGGAGAAAATAAGTATAAGCCTTATGGGAGAGCTTACATTGTTTGTCAGCCTTTTTATTTCCTTTCTTTGGTGTTTTGTTTTGCTTGTAAAAGCTGCCCAGTTCCATTATCCCTGGCTTTCCTACACTGCAAATTGCTGACTGAGAATTCTTTATTAGCAGTAGTAGGAGTCAAAGGGCTTTAGACAGAAATTCATTTTTTTTTAAAGAAAAAAATCAGGTTCTAATTGGGCACAGGACAACTTGGAAAAGCATAGCACAGTGTAGAATTTTTGGCAATACATACTCTGAATCACTTCCCGGTTATTCTCCCATCTCCCTTTCCTCCATCTCCCTAAACAATCAACTAGCTGTATGCTAGGTTGATTCAAAAGAATGGCTAATTGCAGAAGGAATTAGAACTACTCAACAAAGCTGGAGTAAGAAGTGTATAGCTCAATATTGAGATAAGCAATATTCCACATTTGAAGTGAATTTTTATTTGGTATAGATTCTTCCGTAAACTGCCTAGTCTATTTAAGATGAGTGGAATTGTGCCATTCTACAGCTAGATGGTTTTCATGGTTCCTCTTCTAACATTCAACACCTTAGCATCTGTAAGCACAAATACTCCTACGCTTGATTCTTGTCCCATTACCTGTTTGGTATCTGTGAATCATAAGTTCAAATCTATAGTGGAAATCATGGGCAAAAATTAATTGGTAGTTCTTGAAAATTGTATAAATCTATATGTAATCCTGTACAGAGGCTTGTTTAGCTGTGATACTGCTTCACATTAGGTTGAAAAAGAAGCTAAAATATAAATCTCAAGAGCTGTGTTTTATAACATCCTATAATTGAGAAATTAAGTATTTATTTTTAAAATCTTGATAGTAGTGCCTTTGTTTACTTGGTGCCAACATAGCCATTTAAACATGAAAATATCAATTATTCTGCACAGCTAAATGGGTTACATTATTCCACTGATATATTGGTTTAGTCAGGTAGACAAAGCTTACATTTTTATTTGTCCCCTTGCATTGTACAATGCAACAAAATTATATTCTAGTGTAAATTCATATATAAATTGAGTTATCTAACATATTTTAAGTAACTGTTTCTCAAATAAATATGTAAGGCTGTATTTTTTAGGAAAGCAACAAATGCAGTTGCCTTAGATGTATTTGCTGTCAGATGTAAATTATTTCATTTTTTTACATAGATAGCTGGCTTTGGTATTCTTATCTAAGTGTATTGTTGAATTTGAAATTGTTTCCAGATAGATGTGAATGTTACATTTTGAAATATTAACAATTCAGTAAAATAATGATATTAGCATATTCATTTATTTTTAGGTATCCATGTATATTTTACTATTCAGTGAAGAACATACAATATTTTGTTCTCAATAATAATGAGGTGGAATAAATATCAGTCAAGTCTGTTTATTTTCATATTCTAACTTTAGTTATATAAAAATGGTCTTTTCCTTTATAATGTCTTAACCAGATATAATGAACATAAATCCTTTTTATAGTGTACATTTTGGAAGAAAAGTCTGCATGTACTATTTCATCACATGATTATAAGCATATACCTTTAAAAACCATATTTTTAAACAATATTTAAATTAAAAATTGTATAATATTTCATCATATAAATATAATATTACATCATGTAAAGTATAAACATACAATAGCACACATGTCTGCTATTATAATTAGTAGGATATAGAATAAAATGTTTAATTTAATATCTGTTGTTATTTTATTTTATTTTTTTTTAATTTTTTTCGGTACGCGGGCCTCTCACTGTTGTAGCCTCTCCCGTTGCGGATCACAGGCTCCGGACGCTCAGGCTCAGCGGCCATGGCTCACGGGCCCAGCCGCTCCGCGGCATGTGGGATGTTCCCGGACCGGGGCACGAACCTGTGTCCCCTGCATCGGCAGGCAGACTCTCAACCACTGCACCACCAGGGAAGCCTTCTGCTGTTATTTTTTAACCTATATATATATATATATATATAAAATATGCAATCAGTGAATAGAGAGACATTTTCATGTTTTAAATTCATGTTTTTATAGACATGTAAAGTATATCACGGCCCAAATGGGGAAAAGAAAAGAGATGTAGTGGGTTAAAAATATTTGGCAATTACATACTGTATTTAAATTTCAATTGTTTTATAATTAGACCTGTCAACTTATAACTCTTTTAAAAGCGGTGGCTTGGGCTTCCCTGGTGGCGCAGTGGTTGAGAGTCCGCCTGCCGATGCAGGGGACACGGGTTCGTGCCCCGGTCCGGGAAGAGCCCACATGCCGCGGAGCGGCTGGGCCTGTGAGCCATGGCCGCTGAGCCTGCGCGTTCCGCAACGCGAGAGGCCACAACAGTAAGAGGCCCGCGTACCGCAAAAAAAAAAAAAAAAAAAGATGGCTTTGCTTATGAAATAAAAATTTAGGTGTACAGTTGTGTTTTAAGCTTTATTCTTGTTACTCTGAGATCAGTATTTCAAAATTTTATTTAATATTTCTATTGAATTATTTTGTTATTCATAAAGATTGTGTTGGCAATGACTATGTCTCTATTTTGGTAAAATTGTTTTCTATTTATGTAATTCATCAGCATCTGTGAGCATATTTATCAGTTTTAGGGTAAAAAAATCACATTAAATAGCTTAAGTGACAGTTGTACTTTTTTCTCTTTAGTAATTAATCAGAGATTTTATTAATTTTTAAAGAGCTAGAGTAAATTTTTAGCATATCAAAATGGACTTGTGGTTGCCAAGAGAAAAGGATATGTCAGCATATGTCTAAAAAATAAATAATAGTTGATGATCTAAAAGCATGTACTACAAGCCCTATTAGTCTTCTTTTTTTTTTAATTTGCAGCTGATTTGGTTGTTCCTTTACTTATTTCTACTTCAAGATATTAAGCCTTTATTTTAACATATTGTTGGAAGTATTCAGTTAAATATTTGAAAGTTATGATTTTGCCGTATTTTACCAGTACAGAAAACCAAAATGATAGCTACTGAATTATAAGCTTTATAGTAACAGAGTAGAAAAATATTCATATATTGAAATGAGATATTTATTGTACCTCTTTGAAATATTCAAATAAAGTGTTTGTCTCAAATATTTTTATAACCTAGAAATAAAATTTCCTACATACATGAAACTATTTAAAAATATATGTATATCTAAATTATATGCTTTTTATGACTACAATTGTACATATTTTATCTATCAAAATGTTTGTTACTAAATGTTATATATCAATCATTTAAAAATACTTTTGTATATTAAATGTTGACACACATGGGATTGTCAGAAAATTGAAATATCAGAGTATGGTTACACATAGACAATCAATTTGATGGTCCAAAAGATACACTCATAAAGAAATGAATTTCACTAATAATATTGATGCCAATTTAATTTTGTATAATCTTTTTTTTTAATTTTTATTTTTTGCTGTACACGGGCCTCTCACTGTTGTGGTCTCTCCCGTTGCGGAGCACAGGCTCCGGATGCGCAGGCTCAGCGGCCATGGCTCACGGGCCCAACCGCTCCGCGGCACATGGCATCTTCCCAGACTGGGGCACGAACCCGTGTCCCCTGCATTGGCAGGCGGACTCTCAACCACTGCGCCACCAGGGAAGCCCTAATTTTGTATAATATTTTATTAGTGTATCTAGAAAAAGAATGAACCCCATGTCCATTACGTTGTGATCAATCCCTAGAGCCAGTATAATTTAAATTAATCTGTCTCTCTGAGTCAATATCTAGGGTTAGAAAGAATGGTTATCCTGTTCTACTTTTCTTTTACAATGTATAGAGAATTTTTCATACTTTCTCTTTCATGTTAATCAAATGATAATATAATGACCATGTGCCAGGCATTGACAGATAGATATTATTATTCCTTAATTGTGGATGAACAGATTGAGGATTGTGGAGATTAAATAATTTGCCTAAGGTAATATAGGTAGCAGTTGCCAGAAATGGATTTCGTTTTAGTGGCTATCAATCTACAGACTCCTTGCACTAACCATTATTCTGCATTGCTAAGGAGAAGCTTTCTTCTAACCATGCATTCTCAGGCACTGTGGAATTTGTTTTCTACTATAGAGAGTATAGCCCAAATTGCTGATTATTTAATATGAGTGCTAGCAAAAGAGTTAATTAGTAATAACATTCTGCAGTGCAATGTGCTTTCGAAGGTCAAAATTGCAGTTATGGTATCATTTACTTTATATAGAATACATACTCAAAATATTGCCTCATTTAGAATCCATGTCAAATTGGCCATATTTTAAGGGGTAAACTAAAAATTTCCTCTGAGAAACATCTGTTAACAAAATGAGGCTATATCAGATGTGACAATAGCAAAGTCTGAGCTTATCAATACCAAAATGAGACATCTATGACTTATTTACAAGCCATTTAGTCAAGTAAACCTCAGTGTATCTACCACCGAATCTTTCATCAAAAATGAAAAGTGGAGAATTCAGATGGTTTTAGACACACACTGAAAGGGTAGCCTTACAGGTTAATAATCTTAGGTAGATTTATTAAGATGTAAAACATTTAGTCTGGTGCCTGATGCATAGTAAGTTCTCAACAAAAGTCAGTTAATTTTTCCTCTCTAAGAGACCTAGAAATATTGAAAGTGACTACACTTTCTGTGGTAAAAAAAAAAAAAAAAAAAAGATTGTCTTACCCTCCTTAAAATCCCATGAAATACCCACAGTGATTAATAAAAGTAGTTTCTACTAAGTTCAGTCATTGAGCAACACTTACTGATGGCCCAGAGTGTACCAAATATTAGAACAAACATAACTATGATAAAAAGTTGCTAAAGGAATTCTGAGGAGAGAAGAGATTACTTCCAATTGCATGAGAGAAACAAGAACAGAGATGGCTTACGAAGGAATTCAAATATGAGACTTGGAGTTTCCAGGAAAGGTGAATCTGTAGAGATGGGAACTGGAGGACAGGCATCTGATCAGAAGAAATCCTGTGTGTTAGGGCCAGGGTGTGGGAAAGGGTGAGGAGGGTGTGACACTGAAAAGTTTCGTTTTCCTTGCAGACAGTGGTAGAAGGGCTGAGAGAGTGGAAGTTAACTCTGGATATTTTGAAGGCTTTGGAAGCCTGTAAGATTCTCTGATTGTGGGACTATGAGAAGTCCATTAAATTTAAAGAATAGGAGGTCATTGTGGATGCCTTCATTTTGAAATGATAGAAAGGTTCTTTGTTAGGGAGAGTAAGGTGTCAGTTTTCCACAAATAGATCCTCAGACAAACACTGTACTGATATGGAAGAAGAACATTGGTTTACTTCAAGTATTGTGATAAAATAATGTTATGTGATATTCTCTGTTTCTGGTCAATGCATTTAGATACAAAGGTGAAAATTCTTGAATCTTTGACTTCAGTGGAAACTTTCTATATCCCTGAAGGCACGTATTACACACACACACACACACACACACACACACACACACATAGACACACACAAACACACACACACACGACAGTAATGTCATTTTCTCTTAAAGAAAGAAAAATAAATGAAAAGTAGAACATGCTTTGTTTCTGCAGCAAATGTAGTTTTTAAATTTTTGTTGTTGTTGTTAGCATTAGTTTTCTTACCTTTAAGAAAACAGAAAATCTTCAGAATAGAATATTGGGTTTTGTTTCCTTTGATGTAGTAATGCATATACAGTATTGCACTAATGATTAACTGTTGTGCCCCTGAGGTTTCCCCAGACAAAACTGCCTTTCAGCAGATTCCTTATCTGCTATCAAGGGAGTGTTTACAGCAGCTAAAACTCTTAAGCGCCTTGTCTCTGAGACTGATGGGGATAATTAAGCCAGTGTTTACTAGTCCTCTGCTCTTCTTCTTTGTGGGGCTGGAAACTAGGAAAAGCAGGATGCATTAGCTAAAAACAAAACGCTGGAGATTCACGTTCAGCAATTTGGTATATATTTCATTTGTTGACTTTCTTCTAAACCTACTTTGTTTCTGATACATACCTGTCCAAACCTTCACGCAGAATAGAAAACTGCTCTCCTAATACAGATCATCTAATTTTCCGTGAAAGGGATATATATACCTCTCCAAGTTTTTTTTTTTTAATTCAAATATTTCTGATTTGCTGCCACATAACAAATTTAGAACTAGTCTAATATATACAAGGTATTAAAAAAATAGAGGATGATAATTTGAGTCAAGACCTTTAACAATTGGTCTTGTTGTTGAGGATATGTTGTTTTTACAACTATAGTTACTATGAAATTCTATGGCAAAATATGATGTTGTACTGGTTTATTTCCCCCCGCAACCTTTGGGTCTCCAGAGGAAGAATTCTCATAAGTGATTTTAAATGGTTTGTGCAAAGAGACAGCTGAAGTAGAATAATTTTAACCAATTGCTCATGCCACAAATTAGAATAATATACTATTTTAACTTAATCTCTATTCAGTGCAATTTTTTTTTCTTTCTTTTTTTCGTGTATTGTAAACATCTTTTCATCCCAAGGATTCATAATTGAAGTTAGATTTTGAATCTAGAATCCAACGTTTAATGCTGGTGATTAGTTGCTAAGAAATTGTTAAAGTATGAATATTTTTTTACTTCTGTACTTTAATCCACTCAATAAGTTGATGATAATGGCAACATTTATCTTTAGTCCAGTTAAAGACTATGCAATGTTACCATGTTGGGTAGCAAATTAATGATTCATAGCTGAGACAAAGTAACTGTATGTATACAAAGAATTCTAATAATGAAAAATCTAATCTTTTTTTAACATCTTTATTGAAGTATAATTGCTTTACAATGGTGTGTTAGTTTCTGCTTTCTAACAAAGTGAATCAGCTATACATATACATATATCCCCATATCTCCTCCCTCTTGCGTCTCCCTCCCACCCTTCCTATCCCACCCCTCTAGGTGGACACAAAGCACTGAGCTGATCTCCCTGTGCTATGCGGCTGCTTCTCACTAGCTACCTATTTTACATTTGGTAGTGTATACATGTCCATGCCACTCTCTCACTTTGTCACAGTTTACCCTTCCCCCTCCCTGTGTCCTCAAGTCCATTCTCTACATCTGCATCTTTATTCCTGTCCTGTTCCTAGGTTCTTCAGAACCATTTTTTTTTTAGATTCCATATATATGTGTTAGCATACGGTATTTGTTTTTCTCTTTCTGACTTACTTCACTCTGTATGACAGTCTCTAGGTCCATCCACCTCACTAAACATAACCCAATTTCGTTTCTTTTTATGGTTGAGTAATATTCCATTGTGTATATGTGCCACATCTTCTTTATCCATTCATCTGTCGATGGACACTTAGGTTGCTTCCATGCCCTGGCTATTGTAAATAGAGTTGCAATGAACATTGTGGTACATGACTCTTTTTGAATTATGGTTTTCTCAGGGTATATGCCCAGTAGTGGGATTGCTGGGTCATATGGTTGTTCTATTTTTAGTTGAAAAATCTAATCTTGATCAAGAGATTCAAACTGAAAACCTAGATTACAGTTAGCTAAGGTGCCACATAAGTGTTATAACCAAGGAATAAGAATTCGTTCTCATATAAACATTTATAATCCTATACTTTTTAAAAATAAATTTACTTTATTTATTTTGGCTGCATTGGGTCTTTGTTGCTGTGTGTGGGGGCCTTCTCTAGTTGCGGCTAGCGGGGTCTACTCTTCATTGCAGTGCATGGGCTTCTCATCGCGGTGGCTTCTCTTGTTGCGGAGCACAGGCTCTAAGCACGTGGGCTTCAGTAGTTGCGGTGCGTGGACTCAGTAGTTGTGGCTCACGGGCTCTAGAGCGCAGGCTCAGTAGTTGTAGCACATGGGCTTAGTTGCCCTGCGGCATGTGGGATCTTCCCAGACCAGGGATCGAGCCCGTGTCCCCTGTGTCGGCAGGCAGATTCTTAACCACTGCTCCACCAGGGAAGTCCTTAATCCTATACTTTTTGAACAACATTTTTCAAGCAAACTGCTTGTCTGCTATACAAATGTACTTGTCCATACTTTAGGAGGTAAATCAGAATATTATCAAACAGGATCAAGCTAAGGATTGACTATATTATTTAAAAATAAATACTTCTGCTAATTACCAAATGTAGAATATGTAGGGAAATAAATAATATTATGATAAAATATTTAAGCATATGAAGTAGTTAAAAATAATAAGGTAACATGAATAGGACAGGTCACTTAAACATTTTATGAATGCCTCTGTTGGAAAGATTAAAAGAGTTCTTTGTTTTTTTAATGTATTCATATGTGGGAAGATAGGACTCCACTCTTTAAGAAATGGAAATATAAATAATAGTTGTTGTGTCTGAATTCTATTACTGTCAAACAAATTTGTTTGATAAACTTGAAAATATCTATAGGAAGCCATTTAGAAATGACCTCAAAAGCAGGATTTGGCCTAGAAAATGTACTTCGACAAATAGGAAAGGAATGAGTACACTTTGTTCAAGAGTAATCTAATGGGGGTTCTGGATGAGGCCAGTGGAAATCAAATGAATCCATCACCATGAAATCCATCATTGTTTCTCCATTATCTAGACCCTCACAAAGGATACTTTGTCTCTGCCACTGCCTTTACCTACTATATTCTTACAATGTAAGGTAGTAACCAAGTGACCCTATGTCTGAACAATTTCAAGTCTCCCACACAGTGCAGGGCAGCACACTGTACTTTTGACAGAAAGTTACATTTCTGTACTACCCAGCGTTAAACAATTGTAAGGAGGCTGGTAAAAGGAAAATGTCGGATATATTTATGAAACCATTTTCGGTTTCTGGGCTTTACTGTGGGCAAGTGTACATTTCCATGAAATGAAAATGAAAAAAAGAAAAGGTGAAGTATTTCCAAGATACAAACTTGATGAAATAAAATTCTAAAAGATTTATTGTAAATTTCTATTAATTTATCTTTTGCCTACTTTCCACAGTTTATCAGTAGTATATTATAGATATATATTATAGTTAATATGCTTTACTAACTTTTTGAAACTGCTTATACATGGTCTCTAATTTTTTTTTTTTTTTTTTCGGTACGCGGGCCTCTCACTGTTGTGGCCTCTCCCGTTGCGGAGCACAGGCTCCGGACACACAGGCTCAGCGGCCACGGCTCACGGGCCCAGCCGCTCCGTGGCATGTGGGATCTTCCCGGACCGGGGCACGAACCCGTGTCCGCTGCATTGGCAGGTGCACTCTCAACCACTGCGCCACCAGGGAAGCCCCTCTAATTATTTTTAAAGCCATATTCTCATAGCATTTCTGCTTCACAGGTGGACAGATGGATAAACACACTCCTTTGTTTGGTAAATTAGTCTTACCAATTTATATCAATAGTAACAGGATATCATCAAGAGAAACTGATTTATCATAGTAAAGAGGTAACCATATAATACTAAAAGAAAATGAATCCTTTTTTATTTTAAAATTCTTTGTTCTGAGTGAAATAATATTAGCAAGGATCTGTGTTGTAAACAAAGGGAAAATGGGAGGAAAAGCAAAAGCCAAGAGATGAATTATCTTCTAGAATACCAAACATCTCCATATAATTTTTGAAGGGTAAGGCACTGATATAGTCCATTATGTGTCAAATTTATGTAAAATCTATTTTACATATATTATTTAAATTATCACGTTTAAAATTAATTTTTCTTAGGCCACCAAAGTCCTTTAAATGATAGAATTTAGAACAAAATATTCATGTTTGATTCATAAGATCGAGAAGATAACATCACATATTAATCAATGAGGTGTTTCTATGAATAAATTACAAAGACAACAAGATCAATACATTTTCATTGTATTTTCACATAGAAAATAATATTATGGGTAATGTTCAATGACCACTCATACTACTAAGATAAAAGTTGGTTAGATCATTTTATCGAACAAAGGATGTTTCATAAGTGAGTCTGTTTGTTCATCTGCAAAACAAAAATGCTATGAGATTATGATTTAAGTAGAGAACACATATAGACAGTTGTAAAAAGAGGTTGTTAAAATGTATTAACTTATAGACACGCATGGAAAATCGCAAAAGTAATAATTTTCTTTCAGACACTTAAATATTATGTGATAAATTGTGAAGGGCATGCTTTGTTTTTGAAGTCTATTTTTGATGATTACTTTAAAAAATAACCTTGCTATTGGGAGGGGAAGTAGCTGTAAGAAACAAATTGTACCATCAGTACAGTCTTAAGATTTTACAAAACTTTATTCTCTGTAAACTCAAGTGAACAAAACCAGAGTTTAGGGTGGAATGTCTGGGACAGACCAACTGGCCCTGCCCATGGCTGATGGCAGTGTGTATAACTTGATTAATGATGTCTTGCTTCTTTGTGAAAATATATGTGTAATTTGTGTAGTTGTGTGAGGATCAGACAGCAAAATGGTTACCCACCCCCTTCAAGTACTGGCTGAAATAGTTTGCAATAAGCAGTTTAGACTAATAAATATTATTTAAAGGTACTGGACTTGTTAACAGAATCAGCTTTTTATAGAAAAGTTCAAATTGCTTTATGTTCAAAGTTGACTATAGTTGTAACGATAAACAATAACTTTTACCTCTGGGAGTTGATTTGAAACATATTACTGTACACAAAGGGGAATTCATTTAATTTTATTTGGTGCTTTTCCCTTAACCCCAGTGGGACTAAGCTACACATTACAAATTTCCCTTTCATAGTTGACATGGTTAACTTTCTTAAAAAAGGTGGGAAGAGATGACGTGTAGGTTGGCAGTATTTTCACCATGCTTATTAATATAAAATTTTGATTTCTTGCACCATCTCTAACCCCATCATAATTAATGTAACATATACCCTTTAAAAGCTAGGGTTTATTTAAATCCTATAATAAACTCCATCCTGACAAGATGACTAGCTGATTATGAGTATATTACAATGATAGACAAGATTTTAACATGTCTTTTATTGAGAAACTGGGAAAAATGGACTCACAGTTACGAGAATAACCAGCAGCATTGCTATGCTCTAAAGCTGTAGCATGGTGATTTCTTATCTCTCTTGGATTTTTGCTTTACTGTTAAGCTAAAGCTGAGCAAATGCTACTCAGTCTTCAATGGCTATCTAAGGACTTCAATTGGTTTGTAGATCGGGGCCCTTTTTGCTTCCAGAGTGAGCAAACTTCATATTTTAGTACAGACCATTTTTGTACTAACCATGGAGAAGGCCATTATAAAGTTTATTTAATGTTGATAGTTTTGCTGTGATCCTGTAATACAGAATCCTAAGACACATAAAATAAGCTATTATTATTATTCAGAATTTTATTGAAGATGTAGTCTTGTCCATAAAATTTGTAACAAGAACACCTGAGCTGACATATAGTAAAATGATACACACGGAGTCAAATGCAATGTAATTTATGAAGTAAGGATGCCATTAATGATTGAACTTGAAAATATAGCTTGTATTATTTACATACTGACTAGTCACTTTTTACTGTAAAATTATTCAAGATAATTTTAATAGATAATGATATAAAGATACACAATTTAAATTAATTATCAAAGTCTTATTTTTCCTATTTGACTGTTCCCTGAGGACAGGGATTTCTGCCTTATTCGACATTAGAACACTCTTAAGCCTAGCACAAGTCTTTGCATTCAATATATGGTTAATAAGGACGTCCTGAAAAAAACAAACAAATGAAAAGAAAAAAAAAAAAGAAGAGAAAAGAAAGGAAAATCAACAGATAATACTAGTGTTCTTAAGTCGAACTGCAGTTGGTAAAAGCCACTTGGAAATATTAAGTGATTTATACCTACTTACTTTTTTCAGTTACCTTCCCTTGCTTCTCTTTCTGCAAATGAAAGTCCCATGAAAGAATCTCTTGACCCGAGAAACACCCCTATAATGGCAGTGCTAGTTTTCAGGAACAAATACCCACCATATTCTCTATCTGTAAACAGATCTGGTAGGTAGATTTAAAGGTAAAAAGTTTTTCCTTTTGTGAAAATGTTGGTGTAAAAATGAGACTCCCAGGAATACCCAAGTTGTTTTCCAGTGCATAAGTTATGTTTGTGTGTACATATGTGTGTGTATCAATGTGCACTTTATGTGTACATCTTTGTGTTAGATGTAAATGTATTTCATTTTTTTTAACATCTTTATTGGAGTATAATTGCTTTACAATGGTGTGTTAGTTTCTGCTTTATAACAAAGTGAATCAGCTATACATACATATATATATATATATATATATATATATAAAAAACCCCATATCTCCTCCCTCTCGCGTTTCCCTCCCACCCTCCCTATCCCACCCCTCTAGCTGATCACAAAGCATTGAGCTGATCTCCCTGTGCTATGCAGCTGCTTCCCACTAGCTATCTATTTTATATTTGGTAGTGTATATAAGTCCATGCCACTCTCACTTCGTCCCAGCTTACCCTTCCCCCTCCCCGTGTCCTCAAGTCTGTTCTCTATGTCTGTGTCCTTATTCCTGTTCTGCCCCTAGGTTCTTCCTAACCACTTTTTTTTTTCTTCTTCTTCTTTACTGTACCAATTGGTAGAACACCTTGAATCTGATTTGGAAACTTCCATATACTGTTCTCTCCTATGGCATCCTCATGCTCAGGCTCTGGTCTCCTTTACTTAGGACTTACTCAAATTGCAAAGCACCTCAGGCATCTCTTGGCTCTTCAACTATTCAAAACTGTCACATGACCTAGATTTAAAATTGCTCCTAAATGTAGACATTTACCTGTGTGAAGCTGCTTAAGGACAACTGCTTTAAAAGTCATTTATACAATAATTAAATTATTTTGTTTAATAAACTGCATGTGGAAAAAAGACTAATCACAAATATCTTTGTAGAATAAAAATAAATAAATAACAAGCCTTCATTGGTCAGATAAGCCAGGCAGTAGATAAATCCTACAGTGATGGATATATTCTGAAAAGTAACAAAGCTTAACCAAGTGCAGGCCTCTTTCTCTCTCATAGAAAGGGTCAGTATAGGTTGACTACTCCTCCCTAAACTGTGATTACACTATCTAGCACACATGGCCTCTCAAATCACCATGTAAGGAAAAGACAATAGTGAAAGAGGTACATTGGTTCCAAACTGCATTGGCCCAGAAATTACAACAAATATTTCCTCTCATATTCCATTGGTCAGACTTAGTTTCATGGTCCTGATATAATGGGGAACATTTATTGAATCTATCCCAGAGGCCTTATGATTTGGGTCTTACTTAACTCTTCAGCATGATATTTCAAGATTTCTGCCCCCCACCGCCATACCCTTTTACATACTGCTTTACTAAATATATATATATATATATATATATAAAATATATATTTTAAAATTTTATTTATTTATTTTGGCTCCCTTGGGTCTTCCTTGCTGTGCGCAGGCCCTCTCTAGTTGCAGCGAGCGGGGGTCGTTCCCTGCTTCGGTGCACGGGCTTCTCATCGCGGTGGCCACCCCTGTTGGGGAGCACAGGCTCTAGGCACGCGGCATTCAGTAGTTGTGGCGCACGGGCCCAGTTGCTCCATGGTACGTGGGATCCTCCAGGACCGGGGTTCAAACTCATATCCCCTGCATTGGCAGGCAGATTCCCAACCACTGCACCACCAGGGAAGCCCTACTAAGTATACTTAAGTGTGGATTTCTTTCCCCCTTTTTAGAACATCTATTAGAACTATGTTTTAATGAGCAGGTTCAGAGACACTATATAGATTTTCAGAGTAGAAACTTTTTAAAGGTACAGAGGAAAATAACAACAAAATATCTGGTATAGATTGTATCTGTCTAGAAAATAATCTTTAATAATTTGTATCAATATTTTATTATTTTTTAGTGGACCCTGGCTCTAAAGTTTAGGGTCATACATTCATTCCTAGATAATTCAAAGCTGATAAAATAGTTAACCCCCAAGAATTTTGCATTTGACACAGAACAACATTAAATTAGATTTGTCAAGTGGCAATACGGAAGTTTCCAGTGTGCCAGGCAACTCACCATAGTGAAAGGATTTTTTTTTGGGGGGGGGCACCATATGCTCATGTTTATTGAACAGACACAGGTTACACATTGGAAACTAATAAGCAGAACATTGTACCAGTTTTCACTAACTCAAATCAAGTTAGCAAATGACAAATTTTAGAAGACACTCATTTTATGTCTCACCCAATGTGGGTGATC
Source organism: Lagenorhynchus albirostris (assembly GCF_949774975.1). NCBI lineage: Eukaryota > Metazoa > Chordata > Mammalia > Artiodactyla > Delphinidae > Lagenorhynchus > Lagenorhynchus albirostris. The sequence continues at coordinate 24,569,304 of NC_083100.1, forward strand.
ACAAGAGAGGTAAATAAAAAAAATACTTTCTATGTTACTTAAGCAGGAAATTTATTGATATACACAGCTTCCAACTTACTTTAAGATATTGCAAAGTGTTTCAAAACTGGTAGGGAATAGTTCATGTCCATCCTGAAATAAATATAAAATGGACCATTTAGGGGTAAATAACTTCATACATATAGCCATCTCAGACTCACTCCTTCCTGCTAACAAAAATACTAATAAATCTGCGTTTAGATTAGGTTTACTAAATTAATAATGACTTTGAAATATGTAGGTTTGGTTACATTGTTACATTGCACTTCCAAAGAATGACTAAAAATATCAAAGATTCAGTACCTCTCCCAAGAAATTCATTATGTATCAGAAATTACAATGGGGCTTCCCTGGTGGAGCAGTGGTTGAGAGAGTGCCTGCCGATGCAGGGGACACGGGTTCGTGCCCCGGTCCGGGAAGATCCCACATGCCGCGGAGCGGCTGGGCCCGTGAGCCATGGCCGCTGAGCCTGCGCGTCTGGAGCCTGTGCTCCACAACGGGAGAGGCCACAACAGTGAGAGGCCCGCGTACCGCAAAACAAAACAAAACAAAAAAAAGAAATTACAATGAAATACAAGCATATATGCATGCTACATGTCTATGGATTTGTTAACAAGCATTTTATTAGTGAAGTGTATTTTTGCTTACATTTCATGGTTTAGAGTAATTTGATTTGCTGCACAAAAATATGGTGCTATTATACAAGTAAATTTCAATTTATTTTATTAAATTCATCTTATTTTAAAGGTATTACACATACATGTTTATTTCAATTAATGCAACTAAACGAGTAAAAACTTTTCTTTAATTAAGAATTTTTAACTTGGTATTTCAACTAACAACCTAGCTTGAAAATTATCTCCTAGTAAATTATTAGTTTTTTTCCCCAAAGAAGAATCTCTAGTCTATATGTCAAGATTTTTATCTTGACTTCTATTTTTATATCTGGTACATTCATCATTATTATTATTATTTATTCAAACAGAAAGTCACAAAAATTATAATCATCCTCATCAGTTCACTCAGTCCCATGTAATTAATTATTTTATCTTGATCTTTTGTTAGCACTTTTATGAATTCATCAGTTTTACATTAGAGTTCTGAAAATGCTTATTCATTCAGTTCAGCAGTATAGTCAGTTACCAGAAACCTGTACTTGTCAGAGTCTTTTCCATGAATTCCTTGAAGATGAAACCTTTTATAGGAACATTTTTGCAAAAGCATCAGAGTACACCCAGAACTGTCTGTAAATGACAAAAGACTTAAAAATGACCATGGTTAAAGATTTGATGAAAGTTCATAATAATGCAATTGAAAAGGAAATTTAGTTATTTCTAAGATATACATTTTAGAGTAATAAATAGAATTATGACTTATAACATTATACCAGAACATATAAGATTTTTAGAAATTTCATGTAATGTCTGAAACATTTATATTAACATATTTCCATACAAATAACCCAAAGAAAGTTTAGTATTAGTTGTTTGTTTATTTTTTTATACTGCAGGTTTTTATTAGTCATTAATTTTATACACATCAGTGTATACATGTCAATACCAATTGCCCAATTCATCACACCCCCACCCCCACAACCCCGTGGCTTTCCCCCCTTGGTGTCTATACATTTGTTCTCTACATCTGTGTCTCAATTTCTGTCCTGAAAACCGGTTCACCTGTACCATTTTTCTAGGTTCTACATACATGCATTAATATACAATATTTGGGGGCTTCCCTGGTGGCAAAGTGGTTGAGAGTCCGCCTGCCGATGCAGGGGATACGGGTTCGTGCCCCGGTCTGGGAAGATCCCACATGCCGCGGAGCGGCTGGGCTCGTGAGCCTTGGCTGCTGAGCCTGCGCATCTAGAGCCTGTGCTCCGCAACGGGAGAGGCTGCAACAGTGAGAGGCCCGCGAACAATTAAAAAAAAAAATATATATATATATATACAATATTTGTTTTTCTCTTTCTGACTTAGTTCACTCTTTATGACAGTCTCTAGATCCATCCACGTCTCAACAAATGACTCAATTCCGTTCCTTTTTATGGCTGAGTAATATTCCATTGTATATATGTACCACAACTTCTTATCCATTCGTCTGTCGATGGGCATTTAGGTTGCTTCCATGACGTGGCTGTTGTAAATAGTGCTGCAATGAACATTGGGGTGCATGTGTCTTTTTGAATTATGGTTTTCTCTGGGTATATGCCCAGTAGTGGGATTGCTGGATCATATGGTAATTCTATTTTTAGTTTATTAAGGAACCGCCATACTGTTCTCCATAGTGGCTGTATCAATTTACATTCCCACCAACAGTGCAAGAGGGTTCCCTTTTCTCCACACCATCTCCAGCATTTGTTGTTTGTAGATTTTCTGATGATGCCCATTCTAACTGGTTTGAGGTGATACCTCATTGTAGTTTTGATTTGCATTTCTCTAATAATTAGTGATGTTGAGCAGCTTTTCATGTGCTTCTTGGCCATCTGTATGTCTTCTTTGGAGAAATGTCTATTTACGTCTTCTGCCCATTTTTGGATTGGGTTGTTTGTTTCTTTAATATTGAACTGCATGAGCTGTTTATATATTTTGGAGATTAATCCTTTATCCATTGATTTCTTTGCAAATATTTTCTCCCATTCTGAGGGGTGTCTTTTCGTCTTGTTTATGGTTTCCTTTGCTGTGCAAAATCTTTAAAGTGTCATTAAGTCCCATTTGTTTATTTTTGTTTTTATTTCCATTTCTCTAGGAGGTGGATCAAAAATGATCTTGCTGTGATTTATGTCAAAGAGTGTTCTTCCTATGTTTTCCTCTAAGAGTTTCATAGTTTCATAGTGTCCGGTCTTACATTTAGGTCTCGAATCCATTTTGAGTTTATTTTTGTGTATGGTGTTAAGGAGTGTTCTAATTTCATTCTTTTACATGTAGCTGTCCAGTTTTCCCAGCACCACTTATTGAAGAGACTGTCTTTTCTCCATTGTATATCTTTGCCTCCTTTGTCATAGATTAGTGGAACATAGATGTGTGGGTTTATCTCTGGGCTTTCTATCTTGTTCCATTGATCTATATTTCTGTTTTTGTGCCAGTACCATATTGTCTTGATTACTGTAGGTTTGTAGAATAGTCTGAAGTCAGGGAGTCTGATTCCTCCAGCTCCATTTTTTTCCCTCAAGACTGCTTTGGCTATTTGGAGTCTTTTGTGTCTCCACACAAATTTTGAGATGATTTGTTCTAGTTCCATAAAAAATGCCATTGGTAATTTGGTAGGGATTGTATTGAATCTGTAGATTGCTTTGGGTAGTATAGTCATTTTCACAATATTGATTCTTCCAATCCACAAACATGGTATATCTCACCAGCTGTTGTTATCATATTTAATTCCTTTCACCAGTGTCTTATAGTTTTCTGCATACAGGTCTTTTGTTTCCCTAGGTAGGTTTATTCCTAGGTATTTTATTCTTTTTGTTGCGATGGTAAATGGCAGTGTTTCCATAATTTGTCTTTCCGATTTTTCATTATTAGTGTATAGGAATGCAAGAGATTTCTGTGCATTAATTTTGTATCCTGAAACTTTACCAAATTCATTGATTAGCTCTAGTAGTTTTCTGGTGGCATTTTTAGGATTCTCTATGTACAGTATCATGTCATCTGCAAAGAGTGACAGTTTTAATTCTTCTTTTCCAATTTGTTTTCCTTTTATTTCTTTTTCTTCTCTGATTGCCATGGCTAGGACTTTCGGGCTATGCTGAATAATAGTGGTGAGAGTGGACATCCTTGTCTCATTCCTGATCTTAGAGGAAATGCTTTCAGTTTTTCACCATTGAGAATGATGTTTGCTGTGGGTTTGTCATATATGGCCTTTATTATGTTGAGGTAGGTTCCCTCTATGCCCACTTTCTGGAGAGTTTTTTTTCATAAATTGGTGTTGAATTTTGTCAAAAGCTTTTTCTGCATCTATTGAGATGATCATATGGTTTGTATTCTTCAATTTGTTAATATGGTGTATCGCATTGATTAATTTGCGTTTATTGAAGAATTCTTGCATCCCTGGGATATATCTATTTTCTGCATCTATTGAGATGATCATATGGTTTGTATTCTTCAATTTGTTAATATGGTGTATCGCATTGATTAATTTGCGTTTATTGAAGAATTCTTGCATCCCTGGGATATATCCCACTTGATCATGGTGTATGATCCTTTTAATGTGTTGTTGGATTGTGTTTGCTAGTATTTTGTTGAGGATTTTTGCATCTATATTCATTAGTGATATTGGTCTCTAATTTTCTTTTTTTGTAGTATCTTTGTCTGGTTTTGGTATCAGGGTGATGGTGGCCTCATAGAATGAGTTTGGGAGTGTTCCTCCACAATTTTTTGGAAGAGTTTGAGAAGGATGGGTGTTAGCTCTTCTCTAAATGTTTGATAGAATTCACCTGTGAAGCCATCTGGTCCTGGACTTTTGTTTGTTGGAAGATTTTTAAGCACAGTTTCAATTTCATTACTTGTGATTGTTCTGTTCTTATTTTCTGTTTCTTCCTGGTTCAGTCTTCGAAGGTTATACCTTTCTAAGAATTTGTCCTTTTCTTCCAGGTTGTCCATTTTATTGGCATAGAGTTGCTTGTAGCAGTCTGTTAGCATGCTTTCTATTTCTGCGGCGTCTGTTGTAACTTCTCCTTTTTCATTTCTAATTTTATTGATTTGAGTCCTCTCCCTCTTTTTCTTGATGAGTCTGGCTAATTGTTTATCAGTTTTGTTTATCTTCTTAAAGAACCAGCTTTTAGTTTTATTGATCTTTGCTATTGTTTTCTTTGTTTCTATTTCTGCTCTGATCTTTATGATTTCTTTCCTTTTGCTAACTTTGAGTTTTGTTTGTTCTTCTTTCTCTAGTTCCTTTAGGTGTAAGGTTAGGTTGTTTACTTGTGATTTTTCTTGTTTCTTGACCTAGGCTTGCATAGCTATAAACTTCCTTCTTAGAACTGCTTTTGCTGCATCCCATTGGTTTTGGATCATTGTGTTTTCATTGTCATTTGTCTCTAGGTATTTTTTGGTTTCCTCTTTGATTTCTTCAGTGATCTCTTGGTTATTTAGTAACGTATTGTTTAGCCTACATGTGTTTGTGTTTTTTTTGTTTTGTTTTGTTTTTTTACACGGACCTCTCACTGTTGTGGCCTCTCCCATTGCAGAGCACAGGCTCTGGACGTGCAGGCTCAGTGGCCATGGCTCCTGGGCCCAGCCGCTCCACGGCATGTGGGATCTTCCCAGACCGGGGCACAAATCCGTGTCCCCTACATCAGCAGGCGGACTCTCAACCACTGCGCCACCAGGGAAGCCCCCTGTAATTCATTTCTAATCTCATAACAGTTTGGTCAGAAAAGATGCTTGATATTATTTCAATTTTCTTAAATTTACTGAGGCTTGATTTGTGACCCAGGATGTGATCTATCCTGGAGAATGTTCCGTTCGCACTTGAGAAGAAAGTGTAATCTGTTGTTTTTGGATGGAATGTCCTATAAGTATCAGTTAAATTTATGTGGTCTATTGTGTCATTTAAAGCTTCTGTTTCCTTATTTATTTTCATTTTGGATGATCTGTCCATTGTTGTAAGTGAGGTGTTAACGTCCCCCACTATTATTATGTTACTGTCAATTTCCTCTTTTATAGCTGTTAGCAGTTGCCTTATGTATTGAGGTGCTCCTATGTTGGGTGCATACATATTTATAATTGTTATAGCTTCTTCTTGGATTGATCCCTTGATCATTATGTAGTGTCCTTCTTTGTCTCTTCTAATAGTCTTTATTTTAAAGTCTGTTTTGTCTGATATGAGAATTGCTACTCCAGCTTTCTTTTGATTTCCATTTGCGTGGAATATCTTTTTCCATCCTCTCACTTTCAGTCTGTATGTGCCCCTAGGTCTGAAGTGGGTCTCCTGTAGACAGCATATATATGGGTCTTGTTTTTGTATCCATTCAGCAAGCCTGTGTCTTTTGGTTGGAGCATTTAATCCATTCACGTTTAAGGTAATTATCGCCATGTGTGTTCCTATGACCGTTTTCTTAATTGTTTTGGGTTTGTTTTTGTAGGTCCTTTTCTTCTCTTGTGTTTCCCGCTTAGAGAAGTTCCTTTAGCCTTTGTTGTAGAGCTGGTTTGGTGGTGCTGAATTCTCTTAGCTTTTGCTTGTCTGTAAAACTTTTGATTTATCCATCGAATCTGAATGAGATCCTTGCTGGGTAGAGTAATCTTGTTTGTAGGTTCTTCCCTTTCATTACTTTAAGTGTATCATGCCACTCCCTTCTGGCTTGTAGAGTTTGTGCTGAGAAATCAGCTGTTAACCTTATGGGAGTTCCCTTGTATGTTATTTGTTTTTTTTCCCTTGCTGCTTTCAGTAATTTTCCTTTGATTTTTGTCAATTTGATTACTATGTGTCTCAGCGTGTTTCTCCTTGGGTTTATCCTGTATGGGAGTTGCTTCGCTTCCTGGACTTGGGTGGCTATTTCCTTTCCCATGTTAGGGAAGTTTTCGACTATAATCTCTTCAAGTATTTTCTCTGGTTCTTTCTCTCTCTCTTCTCCTTCTGGGACCCGTATAATGTGAATGTTGTTGCATTTAATGTTGTCCTAGAGGTCTCTTAGGCTGTCTTCATTTCTTTTCATTCGTTTTTCTTTATTCTGTTCTGCAGCAGTGAATTCCAGCATTCTATGTTCCAGATCACTTATCCGTTCTTCTGCCTCAGTTATTCTGCTATTGATTCCTTCTAGTGTAGTTTTCATTTCAGTTATTGTATTGTCCATCTCTGTTTGTTTGTTCTTTAATTCTTCTAGTTCTTTGTTAAACATTTCTTGCATCTTCTCGATCTTTGCCTCCATTGTTTTTCCAAGGTCCTGGATCATCTTCACTATCATTATTCTGAATTCTTTTTCTGGAAGGTTGCTTATCTCCACTTCATTTAGTTATTTTTCTGGGGTTTTATCTTTTTCCTTTTTCCACAGCAGCTAGTTGTGATTCTGGTATTCTCGCAAGAGGGAGTGAGAGCACATCCTTCTACTCCGCCATCTTGGTTCCCCTCCCATTATTATTATTTTGTAAAGTACTTTCTTTGAAAGATGATACCATGGTAATTCATTTATGTGAGGGTCATTTGCAAGTGTATGATTTTGGCAACATGATTACCTCTGGTGATATAATCTATAGTAGCCAAGATGTTCATTCATACGTGCTCTGATTATATGCTTAGTTATTGCACAAATGAACATTTCCTTGTAATAGCTATTGTGGCTATTAAACAACTGAAATGAGACTAGCATGGCTGAGGAACTAAATTTTTAATTTTATTTAATTTTAATTAATCTAAACTTAAATAGCTACATGTGGCTAAGTGGCTAAATTTTAGTCAGCACTGCTCCAAAAATTTTGAGGAATAATTACCCCAAGTTTTGTATTACATATTGAAAAAAAAAAAAGAGTCCTCCCCACCTCCCCTACCACCCCATGTAGAACATATTATTTGAAACATCTGAGAAATTCGATCTACATTCAGTCATTCCCACTGTTTTAGTTCGTTAGGGCTGCCATAGCAAAATATCACTGATTGAGTGGTTTAAACACCAGACGTTTATTCTCTGTCCTGGAGGCCAGAAGTACAGGATGAAGAAGTGAGCAGGGTTGGTTTCCTCTGAGGCCTCTCTCCTTGGATTGCAGATGGCCATCTTCTTTGTTCTCACATGGTCTTTCCTCCATGCCCATGCATCCCTGGTGTCTCTTTATGTGATCACATTTCCTCTTCCTATAAGAATACCAGTCCTAATAGGTTAGATCCCCACCCTAATTGCCTCACTTTAACTTAATCACTTCTTTAAAAGCTCTGTCTCCAAATACAATTATATCTGAGGTACTGGGAGATAGGGCTTCAACAGGAGAATTTTTAGGGGACACAATTCAGCCCACTAATAATGCCTTCTCTTTCCACTTGGCATCTACTGCCTCCCTAGAGATATACATCCAAGGCATTTTCTTTTTTTGCCTTCCTTGCTTTTTATTTCAAATTAGAATCATTTGTATTAATTAGCACACAATAAACGCAGATTTTAAAATTCAGTCTTATTGCACGTGGTGGCAACTGTTTATGCAGATAAGTAGATAAATTTTTGTGCTTTACTAACCGTAGAATTCACATGACATATTTGAACCAGTCTCTTCAAAATGTTCTAATATTACCAGGGGAAATAGATGATTTGAAGGGATACAATTTTAGCTTACTAATTTTACTGCTTTTTGAAATATTTGGTATCTCTTTTGACATATTTTTATAATAAATTTTCATGCAGAACTTTCTACAATATCTATTGGCCATGCTATTCCTCTTTAGGCTAGAAAAGCAAACGGTTTTCCTGTTTCCTTACAATTTATCTTATTTATTTCCTATTTCCTTACAATACTTATTCCTTAGTAAATGTTGAGACTTTTAGCTCTATTTGGACAAGAATAGTTTTGACAAAGGTCTTAGCCCAAATGCTTAAAGAAATGGTCACGTTGGCAGGTAGGAAAATTCATTTCTATATTAAGGAATACTACATGAGGAATATATCACAAAAGATTAACCACAGAAATAAGAGCATATTAGAAGTATTAATCTCCTTTGATTAAATTTCAGCACTTTTTGTTGGAATGCATTACACTAATAACTTTAAAGTTTTTTGTATGGATTTAAAAACTTCTTCCTCACATGGACAAATATAGAGGTTAATTTTTCAGCATTGGTTTTCCCTCTTTAAAACATTTTTTTTCTCAGAGAGGGAAAATATATATTACTTCTCTTCATTTTTTCCTCCTTTCATTAGTTCTTAGATACAGATCTTAAGAAAATCTGTGATAAGCACTATAATTGTCTTTTAAAATTTATTTTCCCCTTCTTTCTTACTTACAGAACCCTGATTTTTCTGGGGTTGTTCTCCCAGTCTTCTTGGGATGACTTCCTATCCTAGTAAAGGTAGCCATATGGCATAGTTTTTGCTAAGGAGATATAAGTGGAAGTCTACAGGGGATTTCTAGTAAAGTATTTCCCTGACTAAGGAATAGCTGTAGCCTCTACTCCCTTTTATATACTTCTTCCTGTTTTGAATGTGGAAAGATGTCTGGATCTGCAGCAGGCATTCTGCATCCATGAGGTAAAAAGTGTAAGGGAGAAACTCACAACCTACAAAACCTACAAGGGTGGTAGAAGAGAAATACAAAAGAGTCTGCTTTCTTTTCGTCATTATTTAGCACCCAAACTAATGTCCACAAGTACCTACCCCTGGACTTCTTTCTATTAAAAATTAACTCTAGTTTGAATCTTTGTTAGTCAAGTTTTCTGTTACTCTTAGTCACAGGTATTCCTGTTACACATTGTGTACACTCTAGAACACTTTCAGCCGTGTGGAAATGTTCAATATCTGTACTGTCTGATATGGTAACTACTAGTCATGTGGGGCTGATGAACTACTGAAGTGTGGCAAATGTGATTGGGCAACTGAATTTTTAAATGTATTTCATTTTAATGAACAAATCCAGATTTAAACAGCCGCATGTGACTAGTGGCTATTGGACAGCACAGGTCTAAGACTTATGGAGAATAATTAACCTAATTTTTCTATTATAAACATTTCAAGTCAGTGTCCCCATCCTCTGAAGACATCTCATGATATATCACCTCATGATACTTATGTCACTACCTTTGAAACTCATTATGTCATCTTCTAATAAATTCTGGGCAATCATACATTGTGAAAGCATAGGTATGTAAATAGGATCACCATACAGCTGGCCTTATTTGTAGACTCTCTTGTTCTTCTAATGTGAATTTAGCAGTGTTTTGGCTAAAAACTTTTCTAAATATTGAAGTTATAGTCTCTAATCCTTTGCCTGAGTCTTGGATTACCATTATGGAAGCTTCATTGTCATCATTAGTGTTAGTATGAGCAGATTTTGAATCAGTTTTTGAAAGCAGGCTTTGCTCTGGGAAGGCAAAAACTTAATATTGTGTGACCAAACTGAGCACTAAACTCAGTTTGGTCACACAGAGCAAACTGAGCACTAAAGAAAAACACAGACTCATACTATTCCCATGGGCTCATGCAGTACACGGCCCTAGGCTTTGAACTATTTCCAACCAAGCCTATCTGCTGAGTTTTAGGTTTACTTTCTTCTATTTTCACATTTTTACTTTTAGGAACAATTTATTCACATTCTGTAACAGATACTCTTTGTTAGAATGAGAGGATGTATTAAAAATTTGAGTTTTAAAACAATAGTTTATCTTCTCTGGATACTTGGATGCAGTCTTTCTCATGGCTTATTAGCTGTAAGTAACAACACTGACCCCTTTCTTTGTAGTCTTCTGCAAGTCAGTGTGTATTTTTTACATTATTCTCATTTTTCTATGATGACTTGGAGAACCTTTTTAACTCATGGAAAGTGATAAGATTTGAGGTACTGTGGCCACACTTTCCAGCAGTGATATGTGAGACTAAGTGGCTCTCTGTGCAGGTGCCTTACCAAAATAGGTGAGATTTTTTTGAGCATGTTTCTCAGTATCATAAAGATATAAATTTGGTGGTGAAACACCCAGGTGTTTAACTTCAAGGTATGAGCTCAGTTTTAATGACAGGATTTCACCATTTCTTTCTTTTCCTGTGACCTTTTTGGATGAGAGTTTTCTGATTGTGAAATCATTATTTCATTTCATTTGTAAGTTCTGAAATGTTTCTTGATGCAAGTACTGTAGTTTAATTGGTTTATAAGGAAACTGACAAAAACCCTCCCATTCAAAAATATGTAGCAGGACATTCTGAATGGGGATTAGATACCAGAATTCTGAAGGCTAGATGAATGGAATGGATGGTTTTCCATCCATTGTATTTTATATTGTATTTTATAATTTGTATTGTATTTTAAAATTTATATTTTATTTTAAAATTTTATTATAAAATCTTAGTTATTCTCAAACTTTTTCCTCCAAATGACCTCCAAGACATTAAAATTTCATATTCTGAATTACTTAATTTTTTAAAAATTAATAAATTAGCAGGTCTTTTTTCTGTTTATGAATTCTTCAAATCTTAATAGGCGTAAAAGGAAAGCTAGTAATCATGAGAGAACACTGTGTCCATTCTGTAAAGCTCTCTGATATCTATTATTCCCTCAGAATTCATTTTGGATATACTAGTGCTTCCTGATGCCCTATTATTTTTTTTTAAGTCACAAAATTAGGAATAATTTGAAAACGTCAAAATAAAGTTGTATTTATTTACCAGAAACAAAGAACCAGAGGACAACAATGGAAGTCTTTGAAGACACGATACTTCCAAAATAATTATCATCAGTTGTGTAGGTCTTAACATTATATGTTACTTTTTTTGTGTGTTTTATAAATTAAATGCAAAGCACTAAGTACACTTTTTCCTTTGGTATTTATATATCATCTGCATATCAAACTTCTAAAACATGAAATTTGTTATTACTTCCATGAAGAGAGTCAGGCTTTTGGAGAGCTTGCCAAAGCATGTTTCCCAACGCTGTGACGTACAGTGTTAGCACTCAGGCTTATCTGATATGACTCTTTTAGATAAGGCTGTGCCAAACAAGTTCATGTTCCGTCAGCTCCAAAGCCAAGCTAATTCATGTATCAGAAACCACTCGATTATATTTTCATTAATGAGAAGTGCAGATCAAACCAAACACTGAGTTGTCACAAAGGTGCCTGGAAAAATATTTGTTTTAATGTAAAGAAAAATTGACTTTGGTATACCTAAAATTAATAATTATTTTGTGGTCTCTTAATTATTTCTTTCCTTCTGCCCTTGATTCATTTCATTATTTCCCAAGTTCATTGGTCTTAAGAATTTCAATTGATAGGGTCCTTCACATGCTTTAAAGTTGCAACATATATTGTGTGATAGATCCAGAAACCAATAGTTAAGATAGTGTAATGGCACAATAGCAGAGGTTCATACAAAGTGCTATAAAATAAACTTCTACAGAGCATAACTTGACCACTTGTTTCCATGTGATGTTTGTTTGTGTTTTGTACCATTTTTTCAGGAGAGGTTTAGGTAAACGTTCATTTAAGTATATGTTTTAGTGCTTGGTATGAATCAAGACAGAAAAATTTATAATAAATCAAATTGAAAGTTTAATTACTTTACACTAGGTTTTATTAAAAAAACATGAAGTCTGGACATTATGTATTTGGTTTAAAAAAACATATTTTTTACTTCATGTTCTATGTCACTTTGTGACTTTTTGTGGGGAGAGTCATTGAGGAAATATAAAAATAGATATCAGATAATTAGGAAATGTAGATGCAGTAGATCTGTTAAATGTTCTGCTGGTACAGGGTGACAACATAAATGTTGATATGCACCTGACAAAAATAGTGCTCTGGTATTCTTGGCTGTGAGCTTATTTTATCTGCTGTGACAAAGAACTGACTATCTCTACCTCTGAGAGTGTGTTCCTAAAATGGAAGTTAAATTGTCTAGACAATTAATATTAGAGAAAATTTCACTTATCAGCTTAACTAAACTCTTTAATACATGGACTTCTGAAAGAACACACATTTTAAATGCAAATGCAATCTTGAATTTTCTAACGGGTTGAGTAGTGGAAAATATACATTGTTCTGTTTCTGTATCTTTTTCAGAGGGTTAAAATAAAATTTCCTTCCTCTGCTTTCCAGTTATATTGCCCTCAGAACTGAACAACTGTTTTTCTTAAATCCAAGTTTACTAAGTTGATTGAGATACATTATCACTGTCCAAATAGTGACTTTAAAATTTACATTTAAATTTAAATATAAAAACTTTTATGACTTTAAAAAAATCAAGTTTTAGGATGAAAACACTTATTTTACCTAATTTCTTAATTCTCCTTATGGGATTGTTTTAGTTCATAGCTTCAAATTTAGCTGGTGGTATATAGTAACTGTAATGTAGTTATTTACTCAGGAATATATGTATTTATCTCATGTCACCCAGTAACTATCAAAAACTTATTTTCTAAGAGAAATGATATTTATAACATTAGCTAAAGTCAGCTCATGGGCAGCTCATCTATTCCTCTATGCTTTGCCCAAATTATCCACATTACCAGAGAACTATGTATCTGAGTTATATTTTGTCAGCTACCCATAGCTTAGCTCTTATAAAGTCCTGTTTACTTAGTTTATATTGGAAAAAAAACCCTATGAAATGTATAAATATGTTGTTAGGGGATTATTGAAGATATAGATAATTACATTAAATAGTCTTTTTACATGGACTCTATAGGAGCACCTCTTTTGGGTGTTAGTATCAAGATTCATTATGTTTCATTCTGAGTAATTTTTGTCTAATGCAGTGTTTTCTAAACTGTATTCCATAAATCACTAATATGTCAGAAGATGTCTGTAAAAAGATCTGAAAAATCTATGGTTCGGACTCAAATATATTTGGGAAAATGGGTTTATCTTCTTGCCTCTTGAACATTTACAGTGAACATTAGCATTTTAAAATGCACTGGGAAGTTCTTCAGTGGAGCAACTTCTTTAGTTAAGAGAACATTTTGCAGATACAGTTGACCCTTGAACAACCGAGTTTGAACTGTGCAGGTCCACTTACGTCCGGATTTTTTTCAGTAGTAAATTCTACAATTCTACACCATCTGAGATTGATCGAATCCACTGATACAGAGCCATGGATTCAGAGGAACCACATATTTGGAGGGCCAGCTCTAAATTATACTCAGATTTTCAACTGGGAGGAGGGTGGGTGCCCCTAACTCCCCGCATTGTTTGAGACTCCAATGTACATTTTTCTATTTTAATTACCCTTTCTCTAAAACACATATTAACATCTTGGGGACTCAAGTAATATAGTTTGGAGAATACTAATCCAAAGAATCCTGTGAATTACATAATTGATGGATTTTCCCCCGTTGCAGTAGCTGGTAGAAAAACAGGTTGGTGAAAATAAATATGCCACTATTATGTTATCTAGCTATCCTATTCATATAAATCAGAGAAACTCTCACATAGGTCTTAGCAGGAGGTATGTTTGATAATGTTCATTGAAGCATTGTTTGTGGTAGTGAGGAGCTAGGGGCAGCCAACGTGATCATCACAGTAGTGTATATCACTGTTACGTGATATATGCACAATAATGCAGTGTATCATGTAACCGTCAGATGTAATAAGGAGGAGTTACATAAAGCAACATAAATGGATCTCAAAAACATAATCAGAATGAGAGTGTACCATGAACTCTGCAAGAGTTCATGTAGAGTGTATGCTACCCTAGCAAGTAATTAGGACTTCTTTATATGCAATATTATGCTAGCCTCCTTCCTTCTGTCTCTTTATATCTACCTAAATAGTTTTTCAATTGCATAAAATTTTGCTCCTGCTTTAATGGCTTTCTTTCTTCCTTTCTATAATTTAGGGATGTTTGTAGGCCTCCTTGGTAAAGCCTAGATATAAATAAACAAAATAAACTTTATTCTAAATCAGTAATTACTTATCTTGTTAAGTACTGGTGACATTCAATTCTTTTCTTGTTCTTCTATCCTTTTACCTGGGGGTAAGGGAAAGAGGAAGCAGGATATTTGCATATGTATGTGACAATTCTGAGCTTTGACAATAATCTCCTCTTGCCAAGATAATCTAGTTTTATTAGTATCTTTATGTATTTCATCTGTTTATGGAGTATGGATGAGAAGATAAGCAGAAAAAATTGGGTCAAAAAAAAGAACTATTGTATTCTTTGGAACCCTTTCTTGTGAGGAGGACACTGTTCATTATTTTGTAACAATAAAAATTAGGAATGTAACATTTGAAATGAGGGATGAGGATAGTATATAAAATCTACAATGGTTATAAATAACTTTGAAAATGATATTCAGTGTTACAGGTCAGCCTAAAATATAACTGTAGTAATAGTTTTGAATCATACTTATAGTAACTTGGTTCCAGTCTCAAGAGAAAAGTTTACTACTTATCTGCCATGCAGGTAGGACAGGTAAGAACTGTTAAACACGAGGAGTAGCTACAAAAAGAGTGAAGTGGAGGCAATTGCAAGGAGTCCTAAGCCTGAAAAGTCCTGCTAATTGTATAGTACGCAGTTTATTTCCTTTTCTTCCAATGCATCAGGCAATGGACACCACAATTTATTTGAACTCTTAAAAGTCCTATTTTCATGTTATGTAATAATGCAGTTAAGGTTGATGGCATCATTTAATTTACTGTCCCATGATCAATTAGGGGCAGTATAGTACAGTGGCTAAGAGCGCTGGCTCTGGAATTAGAAAAATCTGGGAAAGAATCTGATCTTGACAAATGGTTGTGGGATTTGGTGCATATATTTAAACTCTGCGACTGCTTCTCATCTGTAGAATGGGATAATGGTAGAAGTCTCGTAGGGTTGTTGCAAAAATGAAATTAAATAATACTCATAGGGCTTCCCTGGTGGCGCCGTGGCTGAGAGTCCGCCTGCCCATGCAGGGGACATGGGTTCGTGCCCCGGTCTGGGAAGATCCCACATGCCACGGAGCGGCTTGTCCCGTGAGCCATGGCTGCTAAGCCTGCGCCTCCGGAGCCTGTGCTCCGCAACGGGAGAGGCCACAACAGTGAGAGGCCGGCGTACCGCAAAAAAAAAAAAAAAAAAAAAAAAAAAAAAACCTATAAAAGTAGTCAATAGGCTGACTAGCATATAGTGAGGAATCAAATTTAGCTATGTGATTATTATTACTATTCCTCATTGAAGTTATAAGTTGTTTTATTATCTTTACCTCACATTTCTCAGCTGAGAGCAGTTATGCCCCCAGGGGATATTTGACAATGTTTGGAGACATTTTTTGTTGTCACCATTTGGGGTATTTGGAGGGGAGTGAAGGAGCGGGTGGGGCGGGTCTATTGGCATCTAGTGGATAGAAGCCAGGTATTCTGCTAAATACTCTGTAGTGCACAGGACAGCTCCACTGACAAAGAATTATCCAGCACCAGCATGTCAGCAGTAGAGAGGCTGAGAAACTTGCTTTAAATATTTATTTTTGAGCACTAAGCTCAGACATATTAATTCCTTTGTATTTCTTTAGTTATCTACTGGTATGTAATGCCTTCTTCTGTGTTACAGTCAAATTGGTAGTCCCATCTATATAACCACAATTTCTTTCTTTCTTTCTTAAGTTTTTCCCACTACTGGCACGTACTATGAAAGAGTTTTAAGAAGAGTCTTTATTTTTTATTCCTTGGAAAACAGAATATCAAGGCTTTGGTTTTAGGATAAAGCAATTATATAAAAATGAAAAATAATTTTGATTAGAATTATTTTATTCTTTATATATCATTTATTGTAAGAAATGAGTTCTCAAGAATGGCTGTACATAACATAAACAGTAGTATAAATATTTGGCAAATGTAAACATAGGTAGAAATATAAAATATGGCTTAAGCATGAAAAATTAATACATAAAATTCAGTTTAAATAACCTAGTCTGACTTGTGAAATGTATGCATCTCTTTGCAGAATCAAGAATGGTACTTTTTCAGTGTTTATGTGACAAGAAATAGATCTAATTTATTAAACTTTGAAAGTAACTATGCATAATACTAATGTTATGGGTTGTTTTGCAATGCATTTTGTTGAACTTATGTGCTTAGAATGAGATGACAGGGATTGCTTTCTCTAGGTCCTTTACTTATAAAAGTCAGAAATCTATGCTTTTTTGGCCTTCTTTCAAATTCAGAAAAACCCTATTATAAATTTCTGTTCTATTCAATGCATTTAGAATTTTATGTGGTAGTACATAGTGATTTATAGCATTGTTCTACTATAACAAGGAAATCATGTGTTATTCCTATTACTTTAGGATCAAAATGAACAGACATAATTTAATTTCATCTGAATACTCTGGAGTGTGACAGAATGACAAGTATAGATAAAGCAATAGATAGTTTTTACTTTTCTCTCTCAGCATTGACTTTATTTCTACATGATACATGCTTACTGGAAGTGTGTGGTAGGAATCACTTGAGACTTAGAGTCTCATGTAGAAAAGTATTAAAGTCACAAGAGTACTATTAGTGGTTCAGTGTCAGCCTGGGTTTAAGCTGTAGATCAGGGAAATATTGAATGATGTTCCAAAGACACATGAAATTATTGAACATGTTCATGGGTGACCTGGCTGATGAAATGAAAAATATAATCTATAAAATCATTAAGATCATAATTTCATGTTGGTACTGTGGGGTTTATTGTTGATCATTTGAATTGAGAGTTACTTGACAAGTAGAAAAAATAGAAATTCATGGGTTAAAGATTAATGGAATAATTCCACTAGTTATAAATAAAAGAGAGCCTGTAAATAGATGATGTAAAAGCTTGGGCCTTCTTTGTTCATAAATTAGAAGCTAAATATGAATAAGAAGAGTAGTATTTTGAAAATATGTTTATAAAACTCCAGTGTTGTATAATGGGAAGTCATTGTTTAGGAACTAGAATATAATCTATTCATAACTCATAAAAGAGATTGGAAGTTTAATGATCTTATAAAAAATGGCACATACTGCTTATTAAAGTAATATCTGGGACCATCAGGCAGGAGTAAGTACTGTTGGGGCATTAATTTCCCCTTCATAATTGAAAACACAGAGATATGGCTTTGTTTTCATGAATGTGAGGCTAAAGATTCAAGACCTTCAGCGTCTTTGTCTTGCTTTTTATTAAGTTAATATGACTCATGATTCTTATTACTAAAATAAGCAGTCATTTAAAAAATTTTAATAACTCTCACAGAATAATCAGGACAAAAACCAATAAAAACAATAGGTTTCAGACTTTTGTTAGATGCAGGATCCTTTCTCAAGAGTACACCTGGATATTCAACTGATAAAAAGGAAGCCATTGTGATTGACGAATGACAGGTGCCCTTCCCAAACTTCAGGCATCTCTTCAACTCAAAAACCTGTCCATTTAAAATACTCAAAATTTGTACCTTTTCTGATATTCAAAAAAGCAAACTGTCCTGGAAAGCAAACTTCCAGCTGTTAGAATGTTGCACAAATTGATAACATGAAGTGTTCATTTATAATATGCTATATGCAAAGTTGAGTCAGTATACAGAGAGTTTAAAGAAAAAAAATTAAAAAAAATTATAATGTGAAAATAATTTTAAAAAATGATCATAGCAGCTAATGCTTATTAATTTCCTAGTGCAATGTCTATGTGGCAGACATGAAAATTTCCTTTTCAGGTCTCTAACCTTGGTTACTCCTGACTACTAAAATGCTGAAGCTACACTTTCCATGATAGCTCCCAGCAAATGACTAAGCATGACATGGCTACTAATCCAAGCATTCTTGAGAGACATGGGACTCTTGTTTCATGCAGCTTTGGCTTCAGGACTCACCATTGGCTTTGTGAAACTTTTTTAGAACTGCACAGCAGTTTAAGACTTCCACCCAATCACCCTTCCTTCCCTCTCTTCCCTCTACTACAAATTTAGACTGCATTATGGTCTCATGCACTGTGTATTTTCCCTCATAGGCATTTACCCTGATGAATCTCTTATATGTCTACTGTAGTCTCGGCATCTGCTTCTAACAGGACTCAGAGTAACAATCTAGTATGTAGTAGGTGTTCAGTATCATTATTATTTTCTAAAGTAACACCCCAAAATAAGTGCTACTGTTATCTCAATTTTACATGAAAATGTGTTTGTACTGATTTTTGCAGGTCATCTTTCCACACTGACCAAGTTCTACATCTGTGGAGGCACTTGTTAGTCCTATCCTTTCTATACTGGTTTGATGTAGAAAGACCCTTTTTTTTCTTTCAGTTTTCGTCCATCAATTTCACAAGATTCTGAATCTCTATACTTTTCCAAAGTTCATATTTCAAATTTTGTATTACAGTTTTATTCAGGTAGCTCTAGTTATCCCTGCTTTAATTTTAAGCAAATACATACCAATGCTGAATCACAAATAGATCTATTCTACTTTAACGTACTTTCTAAAACATGCCTGCAACTGCTGCCAAGTTACCTAAGGAGTGGACTTTCTTTGTGTGGCTATTCCTACTCTTTCTTTGTGCACAAGCTCTGAGTTTTTGCGGTGCTATTGGAGCTATGTGGGACAGGAATGCATTATACGGACCACCTTCAAATTTGACAGGAAGGAAAGAATTTCAGCTTAAACGCTGTAGATTCTCTGACAGAGCCGAAGTCATTTACCCTGTCAGATATTAATCTTCCCATTCCTGATTTCACAATCTCTTCATCGTCTCCCAATAACAATCCCTCTGGGAAGTAGAATACTCTGGTTTTACAGATTAACTTTCTCAGGACTCTCCAATCAATCTACTTTAGTTTTCTATGCATTCAATGTATTATCTCTAAAAAGTAAAGTCTTGATTATTATATAGTAATTCTATAATTGTTCTTCACAGAAGATTCACAGCACTTTCTAGATTATCCATTTCCTACTGGTTTCCTTGCCCCATAGCTCCCTGATAGTTCTTTGAAACTCAAGGTCAAGTCATAGACCAACCTGATGAGAATGAGGATAGCCTTTGACCAGTTTGATTTCTCTATTTATTCATGCTCTCCTGCAATATAATTTGAGGTAGCTAAAGACTAAATAAATGCTTTATTTTTACTATTTTTATGGGGCATATATTGGGTCTTCCTGGTTTAAAAAAATACTTCATAACACTTGTTAAAGGCAGTAAAGAATATTTTATTTCAGAGGGAAGTACTACTGCAATGGGGGATAGAGATCAGACCCAACTCTGAATAGAACAAAGACAAATGGAGATTTATAACCAAAGAGCAGAGTGGGGGTTAATGAATGGAAAATTGCTAAGAGAAAACATCAAGGCTGGGGCCATTCTTGTTAGATCTACTAAACAGGATTCTTGCTGAAGGCAGTCCAGAATGTTAAGATATTGAAAGTGGGAGATGAAGAATTTGATCAGATATCCTGGGTATCAGATACCAAGGGTGAGGGAACCTTTGCTAAACGGAATCAGATACCAAGGGTGAGGGAACCTTTGCTAAACGAAATCAGTTTCTTGATGAAACTGGATGAAGC
Organism: Lagenorhynchus albirostris; assembly: GCF_949774975.1. NCBI lineage: Eukaryota > Metazoa > Chordata > Mammalia > Artiodactyla > Delphinidae > Lagenorhynchus > Lagenorhynchus albirostris. The sequence goes on from NC_083100.1 coordinate 24,589,434, forward strand.
TGGCCAAGGACAGGTTGGGGCCTAGAGAAGGGGGCTCTGAGGAGCATGATTCAAGTGTGGAAAGAGTTTCTTTGTCATTTAATCAAATAGGGGTAGTCTGTGCCTATTTAATATGAGATGCCTCTTACTATTGAACAACCAAGAGCTATTAGAATCAATGAAGAAAGCATATGCTGAAGAACAGCAAAGGAAGTGAAATTTGACTGTGAAACTGTAACCTAATCTTCTTTTAAATAGTAAGAAAAGTAAAGGGCAGCTAAAAAACTGAAAATTTGAAAATACCTTATGGGTTATATATATGCAAATAATGCAACTTATCAAAAAAATTAAGACATTTCTGGAATACTTTCAAAATTGTTACTTTCTAACAATTTTAGATGGCTAAAAGAACCTTGTTTAAAGTCAATTTCTCTTCTTAAACAATACTTAGTATAGTCCCCTAAGACAACAAAAAAATACCTGCTATAGTAATTTTCTATTTTTGTATAATATTAAATATTTTTGCATTCTCATTTCAGAGTTCTGTAGCAAATATCAGCTTTTACTTTATTTAAACAATCCAAATGTTTCTGTTTCATATTTCTCTCATCAACTGCTTGTTGTTTGTGGGAAAAACAATTTTTAAAGATTCATAATGAAATTAAATACTTCATTAAGTAACACATTTGGAAACATAGTAGTGAGGAAGTGATTTGCTCCTAAATGAAGCAAAGAGCTCTCTCTTTAAGACCTTGATAAATCTTGTAAGTTAAATCAGCTGTGATTATCTGAGAATATTAACTGAGATAGAGTATGTAAGATAAATGTTCACCTAGAAAAATTCTAGTAGCACCTAATAGACAAAAAAAAATGTATATTAAAATAATTGTATTTAACTACAGAAGAAGGAAGTGACTGAAAATATCTTGAGGCCAGAGAATGTTAGAATATAAATTTGAATCAAGAACCTAAAAGTGGTGATGCATCTCAGTGATCTGAAAGCACCAATGGAAATATTACTCAGCCATAAAAAGAAACAAAATTGAGTTATTTGTAGTGAGGTGGGTGGATGGACTTAGAGTCTGTTATCTCTAAGTCCATCACTTGGAGTGAAGTAAGTCAGAAAGAGAAAAACAAATACCATATGCTAACGCATATATATGGAATATGAGCCTAGTTGCAGGGCAGGAATAAGGATGTAGACATAGAGAATGGACTTGATGACAGGAGATGGGAGGGCGAAGCTGGGGCGAAATGAGAGTAGCATTGACATACACTACCGAATGTAAAATAGTTGGCTGGTGGGAAGCAGCAGCATAGCACAGGGAGATCGGCTTTGTGCTTTGTGATGACCTAGAGGGGTGGGATAGGGAGGATGGGAAGGAGGCTCAAGAGGGAGGGGATATGGGGACATGTGTATGCATATGGCTGATTCATTTTGGTGTACAACAGAAACTAACACAGTATTGTGAAGCAATTATACTCAAGAGCTATTAATAAATAAATAAAAGCACCATATTTCTCTTCTCATTTCTAGTAGGACCTCATTTATCATATTTTGTGTGTTTGAGCACAATTTAAACACACTTTTTAAAATTCACATCACCACTAAGTTATGGGAATTTTAGCTATTTTGACACTAATAATTTTCTCTTTTTCTCTGGGAATTATAGAATGAGAGTTTTTTACACTGAGAAAAATTCTATTTTTTACTATAGAATTATAGTACAGTATATCCTCTCTCAAAATCTAAAACGAGCAGATTTTTTATATGATTTCTTTTTTTTTAAACAAAAAACATCAAAAATGAGCACAAAACCTCTGAGGTTTTTAGAAGTTTGCTATTTCCTCAAGTGAAAATAAATTAGGAAATCTTTCTCACAGTTTAGCTGCATTAAAAAAAAAAACTGAATTCCTTCAGTGAAAGCAATAGAAGGAAAATCTTCTGACCTTGGCCACATGTATAATTATCTTGCAAATGAAGTGGAGCAGTGTGTGACTTTTTTAATGAGACAAAATTTGCATCAAGTTGTAATCTGACTGCTGGTGTACACCACTTGAACCTGACCCTAGGGTTAAACCAGTTCTAGTTAATTTATAAAAATAACACATACCTGTAAGGTTAGCGTGGAGTATATGATTTACTAATACTACACTACATTTTAAAACTTTTAACTTAGTTTGTTGCTTTCTTTTAATCTAATGCACTAGAAACAATTTTAAAGGTGGTATTTTCATCTTAATTGTCTTTAAAAATTCCAATTTAATATAATAGGCAGAAGGATGAAGTAAGCTTTAGAATATATGTTTTCCTTAATGCTCTATATAATTAATCTCGTTATATTGCATGAATTGTCCTCAGTTTCTCCATATGAACATGGAACATCCATTTAAGTGTACTTTGATCCTGTTAAAATTGAAAAGGGTTATTTTTCTGAATGTCCTTCCATGATTAACTAGATAAATCAATACTTAGAGGAGAGGGACATGAGTCAGTGTTGATACAATGCCTAAACAAAAGCCCAGTTGCTTGAGTTTATACCTGTCAATGAGTTGTGTGGGTATGTGTAGAAAAGTATTACATAAAGAGTTCCCTGATTTAGGATTCAAGTTCAGTATGATGTAGTCTGCTCAGGACGGTTCCAGTTTATTCCAATTATCCCGGCATAATTATTAACTGTGCTCCCTATTTCTCTCAAAAGTGTCTTGTCTGGAAGATAAACTGTAATCCCTAGAGAAGACATATGAGTTAAGGTCCTTAAGTCCAAGAAGGACTGATGAAACCAGAGATATTATCAAAACAGTGACAAATGGGCTAATTGTGGATCAGGAGTATATTTGAAAACAGAACCTTTGGAAAGTGTAAAAGTTTCAATAATGAACAATATCAGGCCTTTAGTAGCAAGGGTGGATTGATGTTGGAACTTTGGTCAGGATTGCTCCTAGGACAGTATTCCTCAAACTTTTCGATTACACTAGACATGCAAGAGGTATTTGTTAAAATGTGGATTCTCAGGCCTCACTCCAGACCTGTAGAATGAGACTCTCCTGGGGTAGGCATGGAATTAGCATTTTAAATAATCTTCCTGGTGACACCTAGTCACACTAAAACATTGTAATAGAGTTGAGAGAGGGGCCAACAGTTTGAAAAAACAGGTGCCATCTACAGTTTTGTGAAGGTGGATTGGTTGAATATAAATTACAAATATACACACACACTTACTAGAATATGAAAGCTGTCCTCATTAGTCCTGGGATGATTTTAACAATATTTGCATTATATTTTGTAAAATGGGTCATCATCTCCTGAGTATAATAGAAAGGCTATGATAGACCAAGAGCAGAGTTTATTGGTTTGCCATATATCCTATTGTGTAAGTGTTTTCTTTTGTGAATGATATAAAGGTAAGAATGCCTGGGGGGGAAATGACAACTCAAGTGGAAAAAAGAGTAACCCAAGCTATTTGTAGTTCTTCTGAGAGCATTGGGCCAGGTCTGGCTCTTAAAATATAAATCTTTATACAAATGTATTTGGGGAAAAGAGAATAAATATTCTTACAATGTTTAAGTTATGATATGCTGGATGTTAGGCAGTACATTCCATAGAAACTGGGGGAATTTGTTTCCAAGTCAACAGTGACACTTCATGTACTTTAACCTTGCCACTCAAAACGTGGTCCGCAACCAGCAGTATTGACTTATAAGAAATGCGGAATAACAAGCCTCACCTCAGACCAACTTAATCAGAATCTATATTTTAATAAGATCCTCAGGTCATTCATAGGTGTCTTAAAGTTTGAGAAGCACTGCTCTCCAAGGAGAAGTGTCTGACCTGAAGAAAATTTTGCTTATATTTGTGAAGCCTAACTTCAGTGGAACATGGAAAGTTAGGATGAGTTTACTGGAAACTTATTATGCAAATAATAGCATCTTATTCCTGTCCTGCTATGATTCAGAATACTGGCAAGAACATCTTTAACAAAAGCAAAAACATCTTACTGGCAGTTCAGGTAGTTCAGAGCAGTGTGGTGCCCTCACAGTAGACTGAAATTTTATCTGTGATTTTTGGCTCTCAAAGTAAAAAAGAAATATATGTCTGTGTCATAAATGACTTTTTAAGATAGTAAGCAAAATTGCATCATTGACATCAAGTGTCTACAAACCAATACTGGTTGAAAGTGCATTTTGTATCTATGAGCTTTCAAGAGATCTTTGGCAGAGTTTTATTCTGGAAGAAAAATATATAACTCACAAAAGAAAAGGTGAAATAAAAAATCAAGATAGATTCCGTTAACTCTGAAGGGAAATGGTACATTTATAAGTTTGTCTTCCATCTATAATAGCCTCCTGATATCTAAATGAAAAGAAGGCAGAAATATTATATAAATATTGTAAATTAGAAATCTAGTCAAGTCCTCAATTAAAGGGAAACTGTTGGAAAAGAGGTCACAGATACGCCAAAATCACAGTGAACACAAACTAAGCAAAACATCAAAAAACAGGGATTTACTATAAACTTTTTTTTTTCAAAATTATGTTCTTTATTTCAGCAGTTTAGAACAGCATTTCTCAAAGAGTATTCTCTAGAACATTAGTGCTTCCCTATGCTTTGGCAGCTTCCCAAATGCCTGCTTAGGAAGGGATTCTTCTGAGCATTCTGTTTGAGAAACACTGCATGCTTTACTCACTTTTCATTGAAAAAAATGTTTATGGAGTAAGTTAGAACCTTTTGTATGTTAGGCATTGCATATTAAAAGCTATGAGTAGACTTGAGGTAAGGACATCCGTTTAATTTTACTCAATCTGGGGGTTTTCAGAACGTTTGCTCTCCTTTCCACCATTGGATTTCATGTTGTTACCATTCTTCGTGTTTCAAATCTCTGGCTTACCTGTGCCATGATTAATCCTAATCCACAAAAGTCTGAAGGCTCTAATTACTTTGCCTCCTGTGTAACTTTAAGTAATCTTTGCTTGTTTATCCCATATTAATCCCTTAAATGGTATTCCTTATGACTGCTATTGATGAAATCAAACCAGAATTCATATTATCCTGGGTATCGTAAAAAGATTTTTCTTTCCTTCATTTATTTCTCCTTCACTCTTCTTGAGGAACTTGATGCCAAAAAATACCTTCATTTTCTTTTTCAAATTACAAACCATTGGCTTCCTGATTCCATACTGTATTGGAAGTTATATAACACATTTTCTTTGCTCCAGATATTCCAGACTTCAGACTTTTGTTGAATTGTAGGCATAATGCTTCTTTCCTTCAAGTGTAGCAGTCAACACATATGGTATCTAAAGTTGACTAATAAATTCCAAACAATAGGCATCTTTGTGTATGTGGATGTTTTCGCTGATTTTTAACAATTTTACTATTTTTTATATTTTATAAATTATTTTTACAGTGATGAATCAGAAAACTTCAAATCCACCTGTCATAACATATCAAGATAATTATTATGGGTTAGAAAAGTACGTTTCACTGATGTACTTATGCCTCCATTTGTGTTTAACCCACATACTACTTGCATAAGTAAAATTAGTAATTGTAATCTGTTCCAAAATGTGTTACACTGACCCTTGAACAATGAAGGGGTTGGGGCATCAGAGTCAAAAATCAGAGTATACTTTAGAGTTGACCCTCTGTATTTACGCTTCCTCCGTATCCATGGTTCCACATTCACAAATTCAACCAAGTGTAGATGGTGTAGTACTGTAGTATTTACTATTAAGAAGAAATCTGTGTATAAGTGGCCCATTCAGTTCAAACCCATGTTGTTCAAGGGTCAACTGTATTTATAAAAGCCTATCAACTTTATATTGTGAAAAATATAATCATCTATTATATAATATGGGTTTTAACTTACTCCATGTCTTATTTTGAATATGTATTATAGTTCCTCTTTATCCAATTTAGAACTTTTACAATTTAGACATAACATTCTACTCCATTGATAGTAATTGATACTTTAAAAAGGATACAGAGGCAAAGGTACCACTATAGGACAATATTTAGATTCTATTTCTTACTGAATGGCTTTCTTTCAGGATTCAGACATGTAATGGTAAAACTGGTAAGCAATAATTTAAATTAAAACAAAGTATTTTCCTTAATATATTATTGCATAAGAACTTATCCAAACATAAACCTTCATAAAGTAATCTATTTTTACTTGCTTGATTATGAAATATGAGCACTGAAATTAATGATGTTCCCCAGATGTATTTATATTACCCCCTTGGAATTTATGTTTTTCCAGCCAATAGAGAATGTTGTCATGAATTGAAATAGTCACTTAAATTTCTGTATTTGAATCATGTCTAAATAATCTAAATTTATTGGTATCAGATTTGTAATAAATTAAATATGAATCTTGAGAGATAACTTGTTCTATTTATCCATTCATTCAGGTAACGTTTATTCAATGTGTACCATATGCCATGCATTGAGTGAGACTGAGACATATACACAAGGCACAGCTTGAGTCAGTCATGGAAACAAATAATTATAACGCAAAATGACAAGTGCTAAAATACTTATATTAACTACTACTAGCCATTGCTAAATTACCAATAAGTTCGTTTTAACTAATAATGCCTTGGTGCTACAGGAATAGAAATAATGAGATTTATTTTTTTATTGTTCATTCGTTTATTCACTTATTCAACAAATAATTATTGAGCACCTACTTTGTGCCAGGCTCTGTCCTTTCTGTGACGATATGTCAGTGAACAAAATTTCAAATATGCCTTCTGCCCTGGGGATTACATTGTAGGGGTATGAAGAAAAATTTCCAGTAAGTATCCTGGGTATTGAAAGATAAGTAGTCATTCAGTAGATAGAGCAAAATATGAAGAAAAGAGAGAGAAAGGGAGAATTAAGAGTGGTAAATAATAAATAGAATTGGATTCTAGCTAACTTTATCATAAATTTATTGAGAGAATTTGGAAAAGTTAAATCATCCACGAATCTTTTCATACATGTGCAGTTCTGCAGGTACCCATATTTTGAGGTTTTTAAGAAGTTATGGATGGAAGAGGGTATAATTTTAAGTGAGTATAATATTAAACTATTTAAGGAGAACAAACCAGTGGTTATGGGTTGGGGGGGATGGGCAAAATAGGGGAAGGGGATTAAGAAGTACAAACTTCTAGTTATAAAACAAGTCATGGGGATGTAATGTGCAGCATAGGGAATATAGTAAATAATATTGTAATAACTTTGTATGGTGACAGAAGGTAACGAGACTTATCGTAGTGATCATTTCATAATGTTTATTTTTTTAACATCTTTATTGGAGTATAATTGCTTTACAATAGTGTGTTAGTTTCTGCTTTACAACAAAATGAATCAGTTATATATATACAATAATGTTTAAATATATCAGATTACTATGTTGTGCATCTGAAAATAATATGTCAGTTTTACTTCAAAAAATAAATAATTTAAAAAATAATAAACAAAAAGGAAGCATATCCCCTGAAATAAGCCTCCAATCTAGTGTGCTTCTTATTTTAATAGACATGGCAGTACCACTATCTGAGTAGGAATAGTCCCTTTGGAGCAGTTATTGTAATGGGTTTATGTAATATGTCCCTTAACTGACTTAGTCAAGGATAGTTTCTTGTTAGGAATAAAGATGATGAACCCAGGACCAGTGGTTCCAAAGCTCTGGTCCACAAACAAACTGCATTAAAATGACTGAAGGGGTTAAAAACAACAGCAAAAACAACTACCCATTTGCCATCCCCTAAAACTGGAATTCTGACTAAATAGATGTATGGGTGGGCCTCAGAAGCAATATATATTTTTAAAGCTACCCAGATTATGTTATTGTATGGACGAATATTGGAACTATTACTGAAGATTTGTTATGACCACCCAGATTCAGAAATTTCAGACTGAATAAGAAATGAATAAGATCATTTACTGGTACTCCAAAATCTAGCAATTAGAATGCATTTTAACCAGATTTTCCCAGGTTATAGCCTGGTGTATGGTAGGCACTAAATTATTTGTTGAATGAATGAGCAAACTTTGAGTATACTTTACTATGATGTACTAAATTTAAGTGTGTGTGTAAGTATATACATGTGTAGTCTGTATTTTAATCACCTAACAGGAATCGTCTCTGGGGATTGTTAGAATTTCTTTATCTAAGGAAATAGATAAAGATCATTGATAAAGATCATGATCTCATGCTGATCAGTATCCTATTCTATATCCATTTCTTTCTAGACTTATGTCCTCCTCTTCTTTAGTTGTAGAATCCCTGAGAAGGAAAAAAAATCACCACCTGCCTTTCAATGGTTTACATAGCTCCAGAGATTTTTGGCAGGGAGAATTCAAATTTCCTTTTGGACCTTATCACAAAGAAACCCAAATAGACATTCTTTTCATTCACCCATCTTTTAAACTTTAAATTGTTCCCCTAAGTGTCAAGATCAAAAAGATCACCAATCTTTGGAACTGAGGAGACCATTTGTATTCCAACCCAGAGAAAAATTGAACTCTTTTCATCTTTCTCTGTGTGGATCACAGGAATAATGCCAGAAATCTTAGAAAGGGTCTAAGAATAATAAAATAATAATGAAGGCATTAATTATATTAACTAATTATAGAGTTAAAAAAATAAGACAGATAAGATAAATTTAGAATAAGCTGTATTTGGTTTGAAAGAGCAAAGGCAGAGTGGTGGCATGATTTTTGCCTTCAGGCGTAGAGAGGCATACTTTCAGAACAATTTAAATAGTCTCTTCTAAAGAAACAAATTTATGCTTACATTTATTAGTTAATTTGTCTTGAAAATGCCTTAGGTAGTAAAACTAATTATATATGGATGACCTGAGGCAATAGGATGCATGATCGGGTGGGTCTTCTGCAGCTGTTCTTTAACACAATATAGACTCATTTGTGCTTAAGTATTGCACTGGTGTTTGTCATTGAGTTTAAGACTGTTATTAGTCAAATAAATGCTTCTTTAGCACTAACTGTAGATAAGTCACTATGCAAAAAGGGCAAAAAACACATGAAACATTAATTCCTGTCTTCGAGAAAGTTTATAAATAACAAAAGGAGAGTTGTATTCAAAAATGTATATTTCTCAGAGAGGGTTAAGATCTCACCAGTGGTACACACTACTTTGATTTAGTTTAATAAAATTATCTCTAACCACAATGTATAATGGATAGAAGCTCTAGATTGGCATCTGTTATTTACTTTAAAATATTACAATTTTTCCATCTCTCTGGGTGACACTTTTGTAATCTAAAAAATAAAGGAGTGAGGAATAGGTTTTCTCTAAGTTGCTTTCTTACTTTAATAGTTTGTCCTGTAGCATGTTCATGTTAGTGTGTGTACAGTCTTGGTTTGCAAGATTCCCTTAACTGGAGGATGTCAGCGTTGAGAAATTCTAGGTTCAGCCCACATACGAACTAGTTGTGTGACTGTGGTTGAGTCAATGAAAAGTTGAACCAGTTGCTATACAAGGTCATTTCTAGTTTTAAATAGTCTCATAGGTTAAAGGGATGGAAAGCCTAGATCATTAGCAAAACATACAAGAAGACACATATAGGATCCTGCAAAACTAGGGGTACAAAGATTCTCACCCTTTCTCTACTAGGTAGAGAAGAATACACACACCTACGCACACATTCCTGTGCGTATGTCTGCCATTAGTTATGGCTATAGATGGCTCATAACCAGAGGCAGCTTATGTGATTAGGTATAAATATGTACATCATTCCCCCCACATTTATTTTCTAATCATAGGGGTTTTCATCAAATCAGGAGGAAAAAAGGAAGAGAGAGAGGGGCAAGATGGAAGCTTGAAGCCTAACTACCTTTCCATCCCTCCTTTCTCCAAACACTATCCACTGCATCATTTCCTTGGAATATGGGGCACTTGATCCTCAGTTTTGACACCATCCCAGCTCAGTATCAGGGACTAAGCCCCAACCCATTCTTCAGGAGAAAGCCCCAAACCACTTGCTCCTTGGAGCAACCACTCACAGAGACAGGAAACCTACTGATACAATGGGGGAAAAACAAACAAACAAACATTTACTCTGGCTTAAGATCATTCCACATTCAAATATTGTGTCTACCCCTTTCTAGCTGTTGACCCCATGCGAGTTGCTAAACCTTCCCAAGCTTATGTTTCCTCATGTGAAAAAAATGAAACTGGTAACTGTGTTTAAGATTGCTTTGAGATGGTAGATAACCTTAATACTTCATTAGGTACTCTCTCACTACCTAATGATAGATAGATACTATCTCCTAGATAGTAGTTGCTTTTATTATATATCTAAAATTATATATTTGCACGGAAAATCAAATGCCTAGACTCATTTATTGTTAAGGGCATATTTATGAATACACATGTATATCCATGGTCCTACCCATTAGGGTAATCACATTTGTTATATAAAAATTTACCCAGTAGTTACTCTTCTAGCTCCTAAGAGTATTTGCTCTTCAAGGAGGATCCTTTAGAGACCATCTAATCTAGTGACTTTCAAATTTTATGTTTTAGAGATAGGATTCCATGATAGTTATTTAAAAAAAAAAAAAAAAGCTGGTATAGGGGTTAGCGGCAGAGGAGCTGGTGATTAGGGGAGGTTGAGTGGGTTGGTCTCCAGATGACCTCACCCACTTTTCAACCAGAATAACTCCAATCATGTATGTTTAGCTTTAATGTATTTTTTCTGGAAGTGCTTTTTATTGTTTAAGTCACACCTCCATCACCAAAAGCAACAACAACAACAACAACAACAACAACAACAGAAAACACATAGATTCAGTCCAGCTCCTCATTGGCATACAAGGACTGAACCCAGCAGGCCTTAAGTGACTTGTGGAAGGTAACATAATGGTTGTTAATGGCCAAACCAGAGATTAAAACCACTTTTTCTGCCCTTTGTTTAATTGTTTGGTTTATTTTTTTCCTCCCTTTCTCTTCATTTCCTTCACCTAACTCACTTTTTTGAAAAGTTTCTGGGTTGGAACTTCAGAGGTTGATGTATAGGAAACAGAAGGGGTTTTAAATTAAACCTGTTTTTAGTATAATATGTTTCTGTCATATGCTCTAAAATGTTTATTAAAACATAGGATAAATGTAATGCATTTGTGACTGTAATTTAAAAATTGGTTATTTTGGGGGCTTCCCTGGTGGCGCAGTGGTTGAGAGTCCGCCTGCCGATGCAGGGGACATGGGTTCGTGCCCCGGTCCAGGAAGATCCCACATGCCGTGGAGCGGCTGGGCCCGTGAGCTATGGCCACTGAGCCTGCGCGTCCGGAGCCTGTGCTCTGCAACGGGAGAGGCCCCAACAGTGAGAGGACCGCATACCAAAAAAAAAAAAAAAAAATGTTATTTTGGGCAAAAGTCATCAAATGTCATATTCCATCTAGGAAATGCATGAATAAAAATAGCCATAGTCAGCATTAAATATTTTATAAGGAGACAGTTTACAGCTGTATTCAGCTACTGTATCAGAATCTCAAACTAAAAGGAAATTAAACTAATTTTTTATGTAAACGAATTGTTTTCATAAGGAAGCACAAGGGAAATTAAGTGTATAATCATGCCTGAAAGTCAGGATTTTTCCAGGAAGCAAGTTTCTTGTGTGAATTTCTTGAGGTATTTGGGAATATCACCATGAACCCTCCAAATTCCTTCTAATTTACATATCATGATGTGTGATAGCCTCAAAGTTACAGACATTTGAAGTTTTGAAGAATTAACAGACTTTTCTGAACCCTCTATTAATGGTGATTATTGTTGTAAACTATTATGACAATGGACTATAGTTTTAAATGATGACCATAACAATATCTCCAGTCTCACATGTTCCTCTGCAATGTGACCTTATTCTTCACCAACAAGAAGTGAATTCTATTTCCCCTCTTCTTGAATCTAGGAAGGCTGTGACTGCTTTGCCTGATAGACTACACACAAGAAGTAGTGTGTGACTTCCAAGCCTGGGTCATAAAACTGATGCAGCTTCCATTGTGTTCACTAAGAGCTTTGAGCCACCATGTTAGAAGTTTGACTATTCTGAAGCCATTATCTTGTGACATGCTAAGCTACATGGAAAGGCCACATGAGGCGCCTCTGGTTGGCAGGCAGTCTTATTCTTTGACTCATTCAACCCCAGACTCCAGCCATGTGATTGAAACCATCTTGGACCCACCAGACCATCCCATCTACCAGAAGAGTACCACTGAGTTTCCTCAATGACTAGAGAAGCAAAGGCCCACCCATCTGAGCCCTGCTCATATTTCTCACCTACAGTATTGTGGTATTAATAAAATGAAAAAGTTGTCTTACACCACTAGTTTTTAGGGTCATTTATTTCACAGTAGTGAAAAACTATTATAGATTTAGTTAACAAGTATCAATTCATTAGGCCCAACTTGGAGATTCAGGGTTGATTAGAGCAGAAACATAATATCTATATGTTTTATTAGTTTGTTTAAAATTTTTATTTATTTTATTTTAATTTTATTTTTTAAATTTATATAATTTAATATGCTAAAAATGAGAAAATAAACAGGGTACGGGGACACAGAGTACATTAAGGAAAAGTAATTTCAGGATTCTCTTCATTTTGATTGTATTGCTTTCTTGCCTTCAGGGGGTAAGATTTTTGACTTCAAAAGTTATGAAATATTTAAGAAGAGAATTTACATCTTGCTATTTTTCTCAGCAGTCCATGTGTCTGGATAAAGTTTATGATTATTGAGAAGTGTCAGTGCCTCTACAATGGAAATTTTGCCTTTGGGAATGTTCTTAATATTCATCATGTCAGGATGATGGTTTTCCGGCAAGCTGAATTCCTTTGGCTTCTGACGTTTTCCACCATCCTTTACCTGCACAGAAGACATGGGATCTTTGGAATCGACATACACATCTTTTAGTAATGACAGCAGGTTGTCATTTTTTCTAGCAATTTCTCCCTTAATTTCTGGATGGCTGCTCATCTGCTTTCGCAGGAGGTTCTTGGTGGAGGGGTGCCTGGGAGCGGGGAAGGTCTTCATCTTGCTGATTTCCCATTGCGCCCGGTTCTCTAGGTTGAAATTCCTGATTGCGTGAGTCACCGCAGCCCCCATCTTTTCACAACATGATGCCTATAAGTTCACACCACACATGTGGTTAAACACTGTCATGGGCAACCTCCAGGGTGCACTGGGCTAAAAAATTGTTTTAAATAATAGCTTTCTTGAGGTATAATGTATATACATACCATAAAACCACCCATTTTAAGTGTACAATACAATGATTTTTAGTAAATTTACTGAGTTGTGTGGAATTAACATCATCTAAAATTAACCCAATTTTAGAACATTCCCTCCCACCCACCCCCAAAAAAAGCCTTACAGAGGAATTTTAGAATATTTTCCATAAGTAGGTCCCTTGTGCCCAACTGCAGACAGTCCCTCTTCCTACCCCCAAAGCCACTTAAGTTTAACTTTTTTCTGCCTCTGTAGAACTGATGATGTGTCTTTGATCTGGTTTTGGACTCCCAGGGAGTTCAAGTCCAGAAGATCAAGCAAAACGTGTGAATCTGGAGCTTCCTTGAATACTGGGTCTGAGTTATTTTCCTGTTAGACTCTGCCTTGTTCTCCAAGAGCTCTTTAGTTTCTGAGTCCGTAACGTAGTTTATAAGAGCGTGAACCTTGGATTGTCTCAGTTCAAATTGTATTTTCAACACATAATAGTTGTGTGTCATTGGACAAGTTACTTAATTTTTCTAATTCATAGTTTACTAATTATAAAAAGGGAATGATGTTATCTACCACATGAAGCTATTGTGAAGATCAAATTAAATAATGTACTTAAAGTACTTAGAATAGTACCCAGCATGGTAATAACAATAATAGTAGCTGTTATTTAATGAGTACTTATCAATTTAGCTGGCACTATACTTTACATATATTAACTCATTTAATTTTCTCCCAAACTCCATGAATCAGGTGACATTACTGTTCATATATGAGAAACTGTGTACCCATGGGCAAATTACTTAATTTCTGCTTTTCTACTAGAAAGTACCAAAGCTATTAACACCCAATGAATAATTGTTTTATTTAGCATGGGACTTACTAGGAACTTGCTTGAGTCATAGCTATTAGAATTCCCTCATTTCTGTCTTTGGAGTCTTAAAACCTGTGAATTTTTCTGTCTTCTCGGCCAAACATATTCCAACACACACACACACACACACACCACTTCTTTTGGATTGCAAATGTCAATCTTAAACATGGTAGTTTCTTTTTTTTTTTTTTTTTTTTTTGCGGTATGTGGGCCTCTCACTGTTGTGGCCTCTCCCGTTGCGGAGCACAGGCTCCGGACGCGCAGGCTCAACGGCCATGGCTCACGGACCCAGCCGCTCTGCGGCATGTGAGGTCTTCCCGGACCGGGGCACAAACCCATGTCACCTGCTTCAGCAGGTGGACTCTCAACCACTGCGCCACCAGGGAAGCCCCATGATAGTTTCTTAATAAACACTAACTAAAAGAATGGATGAAAGAACAGATGCATCTGTGTCTTGAGGATGTCTGCAGCCAACTTTGGGAAGGGGTAAAAACCAAAGATCAGATGGCTATAGAGGCTCGGGAGATGTCTTTGGTCATGTAAAACATCATTACTCCAAAGATCCCAAAATATAAAAGTCAGTGTAATCTCAGGCATTGTCTCCTTTAGTGACGCAAGAATGTTTTAAAGAGTTTTTGTGACAACATATGGAAGTACTTTTTTTTTTTAAGTTAAGGAGCCTAATCACTTAATCATTGTAAGCAATTCACCAAATATTTGGTCATGAGAAAGAAAAACATTTAAATTACTATATCCAATGAGCATATTTTTGATGTTTGTTATAAAACTTGTGTATGCTTGAAGACAAAGGACTTTAGAACACTCCTTTAGCTTTAAAATGTATTATATTTCAGAATGATTTGTCAGATAAAGATAACAGTGATCTTAATTCCAATGCAAGATGATAAATATGATTTAAAAGTAAGACTCATAGTATATATACTATGTATATGTAGTTTACATATAAACTTGCTTTTTGACCTGAAATATTTTATGGACATATTTCTTCATCAGTATTTGTCATAAAATGCATACAAGCAACTACTTTGGATACTAAAAACATCCTAATTTGGGGTCCATAGTCCCTGGATTATATTACCGTAGGTAAAGCCAGTAAGATATTAACATTTAAAAGCTTTCGGTTCTTCTATTCTCTTCAAGAGTCTATCAGAGACTCTTATTTATCACCTTGTGTAAGATATACAGGGAGAACTCTTCATCTGGCATGTCATTATTGCCAGATAATTAGGCTGATGAGATCATGGACAAACAATTTTATTTGGAAAATAATAGGGAAAATATTTCTTATAAATATTTGTCGATATCTATCTCCCAAAGAAATGTGTGCTTTTAGTTAGTGATGATACTTTGTTTCACACTTTTATCTCTGTGCTGCATTTTAACTCAGTTTTGGTAACATGGCTTTTGCTTACAACCTCTCCTAAGCAGCTAGTCATAGAACTTTAATACACAGTAATGATAAATTATAAAAACACATTTGCTGCTCACTCTCTGTTAAACTTAGCAACAAAGAAGCAGCTGGTACTTTATTGCCTATAACTTCCTACATATTTCCCCAAAGTTCCAGCTAAACAAGAATACATTTGTGTTTTATTTTCTTCTAATTAAGTTGAAGAGAAAAACAGAGTCAGGGATTGATGGCTTTCAGATTTAAAGCATTTCTGTTATAATTGTCAGGCAATCAATTAACCAATTTCTGAAGGACTTAATCTTTTTTTTATTGTTATGTTTCTCATTTCCTTCAGTTTTATCCTTCTAAAAGGAAAGGTTTTTTTTTTTCTTCACTTTTCAGAGAGAGAATTCATCAACTATAGGAATGAGCAAGACAGATCAATGGCAAATTTTAAATATAGTCCATATGAGATTGTTTTCCAGATGTAAACTCTACAAATCTCTTTTTATGAACTATCTTTAGATTCATTTACTCTACCAAGAATCACTACAGGTTAAGGGCTCGAAGGGATTAAACAGGAGAAAGTACATTAAGAATGATTAACATGTCTCCTTCCAAAGTGAATAAAGTTTTTAACATGGAATAGCTATTCATGAATCATTCATTATTTACTTTCAGTAATTTTGGAACTAAATTGGTCTAAGCACTGCAGATGTTATTATTACATTATTCTAAAGATTGGGGCCTAAGATGGGCTTTTGGTGTGCTAATACAATTTTGCTTTTTAGATAGGTAGTGGTTACATAGGTGTGGTCACTCTGTGTTTATTCATTAAGCTGTACAATTATTATTTGCATACTTTTCTGGATGAATGTTATACCAGAACTTCAGAGGGAAAAAGAATTCCTGAGCCATGACTGAATGTTAAAGATTGGACACCTCCTCAAGTTGTGAAAGATCATCTTCCAGAATTTTGTAAAATTGAATGCAATATTCCTCATCCCATCACATGCAAATAACTAATATTACCTCAGAAAACCTGATATAAACATTATTTGCTATTGCTCTTTTATGAAGAATTCTATACTAATCTTCTCATAGCAAGGAAATAGAGTTTGTACTAAAATTCTAGTTATAGGATTCAGAAAAATGTAAGCAGGATCCACCTACTTTTTTTCCATTCATGTCTTTTAAAACTGTATTCTGGTGTTCATTAATTCACAAAAAAATGTACAATGCCTATTATGTGGCAGACACAGTTCTGTGAATGCAATAATATAATGAATCAAACAAAGGAAAAAAAAAACTCTGCCCTTAAGCTGTTCAAGTTTTTCTTATAATACTGATGTTAATCACTGTGATTGAGTTAAATGATAAAGCTCTATGTACATTAGATGTTTTGAGAGTGAGGGCCTGATGGACTGGTCCTGCTTGGTTTAGTCTGAGACATCATCACCAAGCAAATGATATCTGAACTGAGACTTCAAGGATGTGTAAGTAAAGTTTATTATTTGCTATAACAGGAAGTTCAGAGTACAGCAGGTTATTTTTCCGCAGGCTTAACGGTATTATTTGCCATTCACAGTGCTGGCTTCATCTTAGGTCTGGTTACCCTTGTCCTCATGAGACAGCTGCCAAAAGCAACTATGGAAGCATACTTCTTTTTCATGTCCAGCAGGAGAGGGAAAAATGTTACAATTCACTAATTCATTGAGGAGTGTCGTACGCTTTTAGACTTAGGTCATTCTGGAGATTCATATGGGTTAATGCATACTTGAACATTTCAGAATTTTGTGATGAAGGTAGTCAGGTGTGAGGTATGTGAGGGGTTGACTCCTGACCAGGCAACCAAGGACTTCCACCACAACGGGGACCTTAAACAGGGTAGTCAATGAATAGGCCTAAGAAAGGCAAAGGTTTCCTGAAATTTTACTGACATTTAAAAAATCTGTGCATATATTCATTTTGCCGGGGAAAGGGAGAAAATCTTTCAGTATACTTTCTATGGGGTACATGACTCTAAAAAATAATTAATGCTCCAAAAAATTGATGCTCAGAATAATCATGATAATCTCTCACAACACTTTTACCTTATAAAAACTGCCTTATTTTATGCTAATGATGTTTCCGGTAGGCTAGCGTTGCCTACATTATCATTATCATCATCATCAATATCATCATCATCACCATCATCATCATCATGCTATACTATTACACTTTGAGTGGTGAAGTGAGTTCCCCAAGGCCACACAGCTGATGACTACTAGGTTTATTAGGAATTATCACTCACTATTGAATGATTTTTCTTTACTGCTTGCCTTGGAAGAGAGCAGAGGAAGAACAATAAACATACCAGTCTCAACCCATTTCCTACACTACCTTTCCTAATTCAGATGCTTTTAAAACACTATAGCAAAGTTCTTAAAATAGTCTTTGCTTTAACTCTTAGATAAAAATCAGAATTAGAAAAATAATTTTCATCAAAAGCATCTGGATGATGCATAATTTGGAGAAAATAAAAGTATGATTAAAATTATTAAATGAGTAAAAACACAGCACATGGATCTATACGTAATCATTTAGTCAAAAGAGGGCCTTTTGGTGGTGGAATGATTAAAATGCAATAATGAAAGTATTTAAGTAGTTTCTAATATGGAAATATGTAGAAATCAATTCTTATACTTGTGTTCATTGGATAATTATTTCTAGGCTATAAAAGATTACTCTATCTCAAGTAGAAAAATTAGAATTGTTTATTTTAAATGTGAGTTAACAATCCAATTTTTATTCAATCAAGCAATCAGCTCCCTATTTTTTTTAAAGTACTGATTTCAAGGTTGATATTATTTCTTTTTTCAGCAAGGCAGAATAACATTTAACAGAGATGTTAGCAAGCAGCTCGTTCAGTTTACCACATGTATAGAAAGTGATACCCTTTCTATTGCTACATGTCCAAGTGTTTGTGCTGAATGCTTCCATAATGTCAATAATGATCCACTATTCAAAATTAGATGTAGCCCCGGTTTCTCAAATGCTTGAGTGATCATTTTCTTTAGTAATTGAGTTCCTCATAGAATTCCACTGCTTGATTACTTGCTCAGTAATCTAAGCATATTAATTTGAAAAGCTCCATAAGCGTGTGGCCAGGATAATGGCAGTGAAGTAATTGCAAGGAAATCTTTTACAACAGGCTTATTTTCATCTAATAAACTCTTTCCTGATGGTTAACCGGCATGCAGTGAATGTGATATGAGTTCTAAAATGTATGTGCATTAATGTATCTGTTGAGATGGTTGAAGATTAGATATTCTAGAAGGCGCTTAATAAGCACTTTGAAAAGAGGTTTTTAAAATAGTGTGTGTGTGTGTTGTGTGTGTGTGTTAGTTTATTAGGAGATATGGATTTTAAGAGGAAGACAAGGTCACTGAAATTATGCTAGATGCCTTTCCTATGTTGTCACAGGTAATCCTCACATTAACACTGTATAAGAATCTACTATCTCTGTTATGCATATAAGGATAAGGGAACTCAGATTGGTGAGTTTATTTGCCCAAAGTCACAAGTCTAGACCACAAGTCAGTTCTGCCTGATTCTAAACCAGTCCATTCTTCAGTTCCTGCCTCATCACAAAAGGTTAGCTATAATTTTAGAGGTATATTCTAGCACTTTACACTAAGTATAAGGGCTCAAGTTTCAAAGCCCAGAGTTATATTAGATAATGCCTCCTAAATGGAAAGGAGGACCGTAATTGTTGAATCTATTCTGGGGCACTTATAAACGAGCATTGTACAAAAATATCATATTATTATATTTACTAGTTTGTTGTATCTTTTAGATGCCACATATAAGTGATATCATACAGTATTTATCTTTCTCTGTCTGACATTTCAATTAACATAATGCCCTCCAGTAGGGAGAGGGAAAAGGGGAAGGGTAATATAGGGGAAGGGGATTAAGAGGCACAAACTGTTAGGTATAAAATAATCTACAGAACTGATAGCTAGTGGGAAGCAGCTGCATAGCACAGGGAGATCAGCTTGGTGCTTTGTGACCACCTAGAGGGGTGGGATAGGGAGGGTGGGAGGGAGATGCAAGAGGGAAGAGATATGGGGATATATGTATATGTATAGCTGATTCACTTTGTTATAAAGCAGAAACTAACACACCATTTTAAAGCAATTATACTCCAATAAGGATGTTAAAAAAAAAAAAAACTACAAGGATATATTGTACAACACAGGGAATATAGTCAATGTTTTATTATAACTACAAATGGAGTATAACCTTTAAAAACTGTGAATCACTATATTGTACACCTATTAGTTATATAATATTGTACATCGAATATACTTCAATAAAAAATTGCATTATATTTCAACTGTCAACCACAAGAAGGCAAAACTCCATATCTGTATCTATTTTTATAACAAGTACAAAGTCAGCTGACTATTAGCATTTTAGAGAAGTGATGAAGAATAGATTTCTTGGTTGCTATTCTATGAATGATACCACCAACAAATCTAATTCACTGTGAATAATTCCAAAGGCATTTCTAATACCTTATTATGCTTGAAAGATTCTGAAATTTAAGCCGAGCTGTTAGCAAGAACACAACTTTCGTTGTTTTTATTCTAAATTCTGTCCTATAAGCTCTTCAGTACCTTAAATTTCATCAGATTCTGGTTAAGTGAAGCCCTTATCAACTTCTATAGAAACAGATTTATTTGGTAGGCATTTGCTTGACTTTATTACCTTAATTTGTAGCTCCTCAATTAATCTATTAATTAATTGAATGGCTGTTTACTTCAAACACAAGGCCTTAATATGTCAAATCATACAATAGTAAAACAAAACATTGTGATAAAATGGCACTTGCATAGTATCAGTAAAAGAGCACATGCTTGTAGTAGCCCACAGACTTTATGAAACGTGGATTACCATGTCAGTCTATATTATATTCTAATTATCATATTAAAATTCTATAATGGGAATTTTTGATATAGTTTCTGGTAACAGGGCCTATTGCTGCCTTTCATATCTGGGTTTAAAAAATACAAATGCACATACAAAAAAACCAAAATGAGTTTTTCATTTTATTTTGTTTTGTTACGGAGCAAGATTTTGGAGATAATAATAATTATTATTATAGTAATATATTGGCACTGCACCGTACAATTTTCACATCACTTTATGGTGATCATTGTATTTGATTCCCACAACAGCACAGGTTATATAGGGCAGGTAATCGTCATCTACCTGTGACTAAAAAGGAACCCCCAGCCCCCCACCCCTGCCCAGGGCTGGCAAAAGGTCGAAGAGAAAAAAGAATCAGGCCTAAGAAGGATAATGACTTCTTTGCTTGTTTTTAACCCTGGTTTTCTGTGTCCCAAAAATTGTCTCCTTGGTAGAATTCTCAAACCTTTTCTCTATTCTCACTCCTACCCCCAAAGACTCTTACCTTTTCTTCCCCTCAAGCTCGTGGGGCTTAGAATATAATAGCCTAAATCTTGTTTTCTCTGACATGTAGATACATTTTCCTTTAGTCCTTTCCATGCAAAAATCCTACTGTTAAAAATTATTTTAGTTTTTCCTTTCCTGTGCAGCTTTAGGAACAAATGAGGTGAGGGACTGGAGAATCGAGTACGTTTTCGCTAACTGCCCTATTTCTTATTGGTTCACTATTACTAAGGGTGGGAAAAAAGTCTAAACTTGAAACTGCATTTTATTCCTCTGAGACAGTTGGTAAGGAATTTGGTAGGCTAATTCCTGACAGCCACAGGAGAAAAAAGAAACGAGAAAGAAAGAAATGTGTGACTGGGAAATCTGCCAGGCAGATTTACCCAATCAGGAGATACCAGGCTTTCTTCATCCCGCACAGCTGAATCCTAATCCCTAACTGCCCCCCTCACCTCAGTATACAACTCCATCACTTTCACTTGCTCAGACCAGCTCATTCATGCAGCTTGCTCATGCAGCTCATTCAACTGCATTTGTAGGATGCAGAAACAACAGCTTTGGGGCTGTATTGGAGGGAAATCCCAATGCACCTGTCTAAAGGGGACATTGAGGTTGCTGGGATTCCTAAACAAGATCTTGAGAAGGTGAGAATATATGGTGTTCTGGCCCTTAGCTTTGCAACTCCAGATGAATTTATCCTGGTCACATAGTTCTTTAGTGTTCTTACAGACAAGTATGTGTTGAATGTTGTGGCTTGAGAAAAGGACTGGCATTGTTTACATAAAGAGATAAATTCTAACTTACTGTTTATTGACTTGGAAATCAATCTTTGGAAGAAAACAGGAGGCATATTACTTGAGCAGTAACATAGGCATTTGAGCTTCAGTCTTCTCAATCATAAACTGAAAGTATTGGATAAAATGTACTTAGGTGCTTCGAATTTAAAATTCACAGCTTCTTGTGACAAGTAACGTACCACTTATGCTAAGTCGTTTCACCATTGGCCATGTTATATTCAGTTATAGCTAGATTCAATTTTTACATGGATTTAAGTGCTTGGGGTTGCTACAGAGATCTCTTTAAGAAAGGTTGCATTTTAAACTTGCTTGGAAATTTTGAGAAAGCTGGGCAATTACTTATTTTAAATTAAACAAGATGAACCACAAAGCAAGATGAAAAACAAACACAAAAATGACAGTCACAGTGATTAAAAAAAAAAAAAAAAAAAACAGGCCAGAAGAAATGAAAGGTGAATTGAAGCGCCAGGGAATGTTTAATGTGGAACGTACCTGAAGAGGAGGAAATCTCTTGCTTTGTTACTATTAATCATTTGAAGGCTCTGATGTATGAAAAATGAAACAGATTTGTGTTTGGTTAAGCAGAAGTGAAACTAACAAGTAGAAATTATTACAAGTAGCTAGATTTTTGACCCTAAAAGAGGAAGAAGTTTCTAGCAGTTAGACTTGTCCCACAAAATAAACTTCCTGGAGTGGTAGTGAGTTTAACACCTGAGGTACTGGAGGTAACAAACATCACAGTGACATTACAGCTAGAATCATTGCATTTGGATAAGTCTGAAATGTCTATAATCCCATAACCCTGATGCGAAGAGAACACTGAAGCATTACAGGGATTCGTTTCCTTGGCGTGGCTTAGCCTTGGCATGTGGCAACATGCCAGCAACTAGCAAAGCTGTGAGTATTTTTACTTCGGCTTTCTCCTTCTCCATTCTATACTGTTGTGGGTAAGAGGCCCAGAAGTTTCAGCTTCCAGAGAGGAATATCCTGGCAAGACTTATATGATTAAAAAAAAAAAAAAAAAAGTCTTTTAAGTAGAACCTTAAAAAACACGTTTCTGTTCAGTAGATTTACTTATTATAATGTAATAACAGTCTACTTGTGTTTAAGGCAACTCTTTTCAACTCCAATCAAGTAAGTTAGTTTCAGTTTTCCCACAAACCAAACAACTATTGTCTTGTTCCAGCCTGTCAAAATGTTCTAGGTAAAATCAAATTTACAAGAAAGATATCTTGTTATGTATTGTTTTTCTTTCCTTTCTGAATTTTTTTGGTCTTTTTTCTGTCTCTTTTTATAGAGACTAACTCAGTTTATTTCTTACAACATTTATTTTCAGAAAAGAGATAACTAACTCAAAATAATCCCTTTGAGGAGGAAAAAAAAATCAAATTCGTAAACAATAGACTAAGGAGAAGTTCTTTCCTCATTATGCTATTTCCACATTATGCTATTAATTTTGCAAAACAAGCAAATGAAAGAAATGCCCGATTACAACAGTAATTATATCAGAGAAATTTAAATACCCTCAAATTTTAAAATGCAGCCTAAACTGAGCAGGTTTGTTGGTAGGCTGTTGAATACTTCAAGCATAAAGACTTCTTGTCATGTAGACCTGTATTTGAGTGCCGCCTGTACCATTTACTAGTTGCGTGATTTTGGACAACTTACGTACTCCTTCTGAGCTTCAGTTTACTGAATTTGTAATTTAGGAATAATAAAAATACCTACTTCAAAGGATTTAATGATAATACAAATAAAAAACTTAGCCTAGAGATACCTGGATCAAGTTTAAATATTCATTGAATGTTGGTCATTATTTTAATTAACTTGAGGAGGATAAAGCCCATAGTTTTACTAACATCTCTTTCTTGGATAGCTCCTTGTATGTGGACTTTAAAAGATAAGTGGGGAAGATTATTTTAAAATGATATTGTGGCTTATATTTGTTAAAGCTCTTTTTTTTAATGAGTCACCTTATTCAAGGGTTTTTTGTTTTCCTTGTAGAGAAGCACAGAAGGAGACTAAACAGAAAAAAAAAAAAAAAAATGAAAAGGATTTTGGAAAAGCCCAACTGCCTTTTAAATATTTTTGATTCCTGTTCACCGGAGATTTTAAAGGAAAATAGGGCAGAGTGGGGCAGTGAATATAGTCATTAATAAGATAGATACTGGTCAGTATAAATATGTGGATCTGTGGGTTATGGAAGATTGAACCCTTGTGAGGAACAATACACATTTAAGAAAAAGTATGCTTTTTTTTTTAAATTTGTGGTTCAGTCATGATTTTAACTCAAAATTTTTAAAAAAATCTTTTTTTTTCTTTAAATATCGTTGATGATGATCTGAAGATACAGAATTCCATGTAGCATGTTCCCATTCTAGCGAAAAGAGTGAATTTACTAGAATTTTGGGTCCTTTGACACTAATCAGTCTTTAAAATACTAAGTTCTGACATAGAAAATGAGAATAGTTTTTTCATGGTCAAGAATGTTGAGTAGGATCAAGAAAGAATAAGTTCTAGCCCTAGTCTTACTGCTTTATATCTGTGTGTTTTGAGACATGACATTTACATTTTAGATCTCATTTCCCTCATCTGTAAAGCATGAGCCTGGACTGGATATGCTCTTGAACTTCTTTTCATTTAGAAATGTCTGCCATTCTAAGAATTCTTTGTAATTATATTTTTAAGGCTAGATATATATTTTGGCCATATACCATCATACAAAAATGACTAATTTCTCAAAATGTATTTTAAGGACCACTTGAATTAAAATCACCTGAGCTGATTGTTAGGCATACTGATTTGGGAGTAACAACCTCAGTCCCAAAGCATCATTCTTGAATGTGGTGTTTACAATCTGTGTTTTTAACAAGCTGTTCAAACAACCTATATTCCAGGTGGCTGTTAAAATGTGAGAACAATTATTTTAGAATTAAATATCAAATATGGTTTATGATCAGTGTAATATCTTTAGGTAAGAGTTTTTAATTTATCGCAAAGCTGTTTTATTCTGCTGCTTGAAGATTCTGAAAAGAAAATAATGAGAATAGGGAATTTCTAATAGCTTTTTTAATCTATGTTTTTGACTGTGTTGCGTTATCCACTGGGGAAAAGCAGTTAATAAAAACAAATGTAAGTAAGTGACTGAAATATTAGTTATTTTAGTACATTAAAATACTTACAAAATGTGAATTGGAACATAGAAAAACTTTCTCAGGCACTCAGTAATTACTTAAAAAAATGTAAAATGCACTAACTCTAGATTTTTGAAAATATTGAATAAAGAAAATACTATAAATGGGTAAGGGAACAAAAACAATCTAGATTTTAATCTAATTATCTTCAGTATAGCTGCTCCCAAATAACGTTCTCAAACCCGTAGCTGAGTCAAATAGATTAATGATAAAAAAGATCATTTATTCACAAACTACTAAAATAAACAAGTAGCTTTTTAAAAATAAACAGCTTTATTGAGATACAATTTCATACCATAAATGCATCCACTTAAAGTAAGTGTTTTTTAATCACTTAGAAGTCTTTCTATTTTTAGGAAGATGCTTGCTCAGCTACCAGTCTCTCAGCTGACACCATACATTCCAAACAAGCAATTTCACTGGGCATTTTATTGACAAACCACTTTTATAAGAATGCCAGGGGCTATCTGGGTGCAATTCTGTAAAAGAGTGATTTTGAACTTTCACTGGGTCATTCAGGATTCTAAAGTAAATTCACCTGAAAGCTTATTTAGTGTGAATGAGAGTTGCCATGCAGCTTGATGAATGTGAAGCTGAAGAAGATTGATGATAGGAAAGGGGCATGGGGGTGGACTTCAGATGGACTTGCTGCAAGGGCATAGCCATCAGATTTGATTAAGGACTAATTTGCAGGGTTAGTCCTTGCATCTCTTTGATGCTAGATTATCAAGCAGTTCCCACCTCCCCAAAAGGAAGTTTAAGTTTCCATTAGAGTCCAAAAAAGCATCCTTATAGTGTGTGTGCGTGTGTGTGTGTGTGTGTGTGTGTGTGTGTGTGTGTGTGTGTGTGTGTTTGAGATTCTTACAGTGCATCATTCTACACTAGGTAACAGAAAAAAAAGTCAATAAAGTTTCTCTTATTTATGAGGATACTATTGGGATAAAAATCATAAAAGGTACAAAGGAAAGAAGATGGTTTGTGATAGTTTCTTCAAGGAATAATTGTCATTTAAATCTATAGATTTGTTATACATTCTTCTGGTCAGTAGCTCACATAATTTCTTGGAACTTTTTTTTTAATTTGTACTAGTAGGAATCAATATTTGGCTTCTTACTTCCTCATCTAATTAATATTTGGAGATGCATTTATTAAAAGATTAAGATGGATCTCATGATGCAACTGCTCTGTTAAGTCTTTGTGAGTGACTGTAAGTTTATATTTAGCTCCATATTGTACATGTGTCCTCTGTGAATTCAATTATTGCCTTTAGAAAATAATTAGCTCTATGTAATGTCAGGAATTTTTTGTATTGTATAATATGTTTCTCTCCTTTGACATCAAAGTTCAAAACAGAGAATCCATGTATCAACAAAATATCTGAAATCTGACCATGTATTTTGTACTAAGGAAAACTAAGTATAACTGTGTGTGAGCTGGCAAAGCGGCACAGACCATTTGGAACATCAAAACAACTGTGGTTTCTACCCATACATGGGAGGATGTTTGCATAACTCTGGAAAAAGTTTCAGACACCATGGCTGTAACAACAGACTCTTTAGAATTCTTTCATGATATTATTTATTTTGCCAACATAGAATCTATAACAAATCAAAGCTATGTGTTGCAATATTCTGTTTTTAAAGTAAATTTTAAGAAAGTTAGTAGAAGTGAGAAGTAATAATTGTATGTGTGATGTATGTGTGTCTGTGTGTATGTGTGTGTGTCTGTGTGTCTGTGCATACCTGTGTGTATCTTACCTAGAAACCTAGAAGCCACCTGTTGGGTTTCCATTCTTAAATTGCTAATCTTTCTGAGACTAATCTAATTAAGAGAAACCAAATTTCTAACCCAGATACTCAAAATGATGTAAGACTTGCTATTTGTTATTTCTTGAGTTATTTTCTCCCAAAATGAATATGCAAATTGAGATGAGAGGAGTGTAATGATATTATGTTCTTTTTTATTCTTGCAGTCTTATGTGCAATGATAGTAAAGTGGGATCAAATATTAAAAGAACTACAGGCTTGTAATTAATAAGGATTTTCTACAATTCTTGCCTATGATTCTTAGAATTTATTTTATTTTAGTTTGTAATGTATAATGTGTACTGTGTAATGGTCAATGCTCCTGTTTTTTTCATAACTTGAGAAATCTCAAAGTACCTAAAGTTACCTCAAACCATGAGCAGACTTTTTTTTTTAAGACAAAATAAATTAGTTTAAATTCTCCCACAGAAGCAACTGACAAAGTATTAATCTCCAAAACATAGAAACAACTCATGCAGCTCAATATGAAAAAAACAAACAACCCAATCCAAAAATGGGCAGAAGATGTAAATAGACATTTCTCCAAAGAAGATATACAGATTACCAACAAACACATGAAAGAATGCTCAACATCATTAATCATTAGAGAAATGCAAATCAAAACTACAATGAGATATCATCTCACACCAGAATGGCCATCATCAAAAAATCTACAAACAATAAATGCTGGAGAGGGTGTGAAGAAAAGGGGACCCTCTTGCACTGTTGGTGGGAATTTAAATTGATACAGCCACTATGGAGAACAGTATGGAGGTTCCTTAAAAAACTAAAAATAGAACTACCATATGACCCAGCAGTCCCACTACTGGGCATATACCCTGAGAAAACCATAATTCAAAAAGAGTCATGTACCAAAATGTTCATTGCAGCTCTATTTACAATAGCCAGGACATGGAAGCAACCTAAGTGTCCATCAACAGATGAATGGATAACGAAGATGTGGCACATATATACAATGGAATATTACTCAGCCATAAAAAGGAATGAAACTGAGTTATTTGTAATGAGGTGGATGGACCTAGAGACTGTCATACAGAGTGAAGTAAGTCAGAAAGAGAAAAACAAATACCATATGCTAACACATATATATGGAATCTAAAAAAAGAAAAAAAAAATGGTCAGAAGAACCTAGGGGCAAGATGGGAATAAAGAGGCATACCTACTAGAGAACGGACTTGAGGATATGGGGAGGGGGAAGGGTAAGCTGGGACAAAGTGAGACAGTGCCATGGACATATATACACTACCAAACGTAAAAGAGATAGCTAGTGGGAAGCAGCCACAAAGCACGAGGAGATCAGCTCGGTGCTTTGTGACCACCTAGAGGGGTGGGATAGGGAGGGTGGGAGGGAGGGAGATGCAAGAGGGAAGAGATACGGGGACATATGTATAGCTGATTCACTTTGTTATAAAGCAGAAACTAACACACCATTGTAAAGCAATTATACTCCAATAAAGATGTTAAAAAAATAGCACAGGGGATGTTAGAAATAAAGTTTCATTGCTAAAATAAATAAATAAATAAATAAATTCTCCCACAAACTTGGGATTGTTAATTAATTCAGCCTCACTCCATTATACAATTAGAATTTAAACTCTTGGTCTCTATGTCTGTTAACAATGGAAAGTAATGAAAGAAATAATGTTGATGATTTATAATGACTTGGCCATAGTAAAATAGTAAATGGAAGGGAAAGTCTCTTTCTGGATTAAAAGACCTGGATGGAGGTCACAATTAAGTAGTTGTCTCAAATATTTTTCATTCTTAATTGACACTTTCCTTTAATTCCCTTCTTAATGAGGTAAAAGTAGTAAATGAATTCACATGCTAATTAGTTGTTTATACTAAATATCTTTCAGAAGTTTCAAAAGTTGATCCGTCATGAAAGGAGGTCACCAAAATATTGTTAATATTCTTTTTTCTCCATTCTACACTGTTAAGTAAAATAGAAATTTTGTTGATACATAAGTAAACTTACAAAATAACCACATTTTTCAAATGAATTACTTGAACTGTTTAGTTTTTTAAAAAGTATAATACCACAAATTTTGATCTCAACTTCTTGGCATCCACTTTGGGATGCTGCAAGTCACCAAAGATGCTGTTTGAAGAAGGAGTCCTTGCAAATGTATTCAGAAAAAAAAATGTGCTAGGAAAACCCCCCAAAAAACCCGAAAAAAACAAAACAAAAAACTTAAAAATCAACCAAACTGAAACAAGGATAGACAAAGACAGCTTCAAAAACCTTTTATTCATGTGAACCTAGGTGCAATATTTTCAATTCAATACTTTTCAAAACATTCTTGGCCAAACTGATTTGTTAAGTTTGAAAATAATTTGATAACCCAGTGTTTTAGGAAATTCATCATTTTAAGAAAAGAGCTAATTTAGCCAGCTGATTTTAAAGTGTGGTTTTACTTTTTTTAGTGAAAGGACTTTCTGGTCTTACAACTGATTTAACTGTATTTTCATTGGTAAGCTAGGTATCTGGAAGTTGAAGATAGTTTAAATTGGGGTGGGGGTAGATAATCACAAATGGAAATGGATTCATGCTGAAAAGTACCTCAAGAACTTTGAGATTCAATCTCATTTACCACTGTGATAATTTAGTACAAGAGAATAAACAGTAGTTAAATTTGTAAATGGGTCCACATTGGTAGATGTTACCCAAGTTTATTAAGAATAAAGTAATTTTTAAAAAATGAGAAACTAAGAAAGATAATTAGAAAATCCGTTAAATGAATAATCCTAGAAAATGAAACTAAATTGTGATGTGTAAAATTGGTGGTAATACTGCCATTCTAAGAGATTTCATGATATTCATAAAATGACACACGAATTATGCTTCTACACAGGTGGAAGAGAAGAAAAGAGCATTGAATCACATTCTGATTTATTATTTTGAATTGGGGTATGTTAATATCAAATTGTAAATGTTGCATATCAATAAAATGGAGTATTGATAGTTAACAGTGAAAAAAATGATAGTGGGGTTACAGTATATTTATTCACACAAGTGGAATACTTGGAGTATTCTGAGGTATACAAAATAATATGATGAAGTACGCAAGGTAAAAGCTAAGTGTCACAAAATAAGCCCACAGGGGTAGAATAAAATTTCTCAAAAGTTAGTTGTAAGAGTTCTAGTTTGATATCATTCACTTGCTGTGTTTGATAGAAAAGTGATATTACATTGGTATAATCTGAAATGTTTATCAGCTCTTTCCAGTTTCTAAATGGTGTCAGCAATAACATTTAAGCGTAAACTCAAAAAATGTATCATAAACTGTAAATTGAACACTTTGGTATATAAAATTAATCAAAATAATTGTTGTCCAACAGAGATATATTTCCTTAACGTATTTTCATTAATTTCTAAATTGTCTAGATTCTCCTGCCCATATGAAGAGACTTACCAAATGTTTCCAGAATTCTTCACTGTACTTGGAAGGTTGAAAAAACTCACTAATTTCTCATTAATGAATGCTTTTGTAATTTTTAGGTACAATATTTACTTACTCATAATAACTTTCAGAACCTGTTCATTGATTTTTTAAACTTTCACAATTGGAATAATTTTAATAATTTTTTTCTTATAAACTCCATATGGCTCACTTTCTTATAAACTCATATTGCTGTTTTGGTTTCCATTGTTTTACATTTCAGTTGATTATTGGGTGAGTTGGAAATGAGAAAGAAGCAGTGTGTTTAATTCATTTGTTGGAAAGATCTATATCTGTGCAATTTTTAGAAAGATCTTTGCTCCTTCATTGAGCTTGGGATGCCTGATAAGAATTGGTGTTCTTCCTTAGAAACAACTTTCTGCCTCAGATTTAATTAAAAAAAAAAAAATAGAAGAAGGAGGAGTAGGCAGAAGGTGGAAGGAAAGGAGGAAGAAGAAAAGAAAAGAAAAAAAAAGAAGTAAGAACAGAAAGAGGGGAGAAGGAAAGGGAGGAAGAGATGAAGAAAGCAGTTTGGGATCTTCTACTTAAGAGCTGTTCAGTTTGACATATTCACATATATTTCTGCTGTTTGGAGTCTTAATCAAGCACTTCAATAAAAAGAAGATATAAGGATTATTTCTGTGTATATCTGAGTTCTATCTTTAAAAAATACTACATATAGTACTTACATATTTAAAAATAATATAGAATGAGTTTACTCTTTGAATGTGATCCATTTAATTTTATATAATTTGGAAACATTACCTGGCAACAATGATATCAGTAATTTTTTCCCAACAAATATTTATTGAGCACCGAGTTAATGGATTTGTGGGTAAAACAGACGTTCTTATTTTTGTCACTTTGTAATACAGTTGGGAGACAGATATTAGATAAATTCATGGACAAATAAATATATAATCTCTAATTCAGTGAGTCATGGAAATTTTACTACCAGACCCCCACTAAATAAAAATAATTATTCAAGGTTATACGGCAGTAAACAAGAATTGCTTCACCTCACAATGCTTATATTGAAAAGGCAGGCAAATTATGAATCCTCCAGTTTCAAAGAGAAGCAGGGTCTTTCTCTGACTAGGGCTACTCCAGTGCAATTCCTCTTCTGCTTGCTTTCTCTATTCTCCCCCTCTTTCCCACCCCCAACTGAGCTTACAATGTGAAATATAAGACTGAGAAAGACTTCAAAACACTGTCTGTCCAAGAAGGATCTTCACTTTCTTTAGGGTCCAACTACGTTTGTTACCTCAAGGCAAAATCTGATAAATGGACTGAAGAGCTGAACTGTTTCCAGCGTTGGTCTGAAAGTCTTTAAATAGTGCTCGACAGTTGCCCCAGGGAGTCCTCTGCCTTTCTGTACCTGTTTACCAGGGCTTTAACTTTCTGAGTCTATAGATTAGGATGTGGATGTTACTTTCTCTGCATTTGTCAGTTTTGTCCCATCGAATTTCTCCCAGTAAGGAATTCCTTACTGCTTGTTTAACTGGTAGAATCCTTTTATTTGCCAAATTTTTATGAATACATTCTTTAAAACCTGTCCTATTTGTGTTTTTTAAAAGATTTAGAACTT
Organism: Lagenorhynchus albirostris; assembly: GCF_949774975.1. NCBI lineage: Eukaryota > Metazoa > Chordata > Mammalia > Artiodactyla > Delphinidae > Lagenorhynchus > Lagenorhynchus albirostris. The sequence continues at coordinate 24,621,231 of NC_083100.1, forward strand.
GAGGAAAGGTGGATGCATAAGATAGTTCACTTGAATGATATACTTTGGATCCTCTCCCTTCCTAAGAACTTCATACTAGATTGTGCAAACAAATCTGAGAGTGTGTTTAAGTAGAGAGAAGGAAAAAAAAATCTCTGATTTGTAACTGTGCTTGGTACATTTAATTTTGGTGCTTATAGTTCTCCTTAATTGGTTGTGAAGGAGATATTGCACTGCTCTTGTGAAGCAGATGAATTTAAACCACCCAGTGTGGAAGAGGAGACTCTGAAATTGATAATATGGAAAAGACTGTAGTCCAAAAGTTGATGGTTAAAGAAACAAATTCACTTTGTCTCTATAAGTAAAAATGACCAGTAGTAAACATAGTGAGAAATTAAGATTTATAGCTGTAGTGGACATTCAGCTGCATTCCCTAAAAATGCAACAATGTGAGAATAATCATTTAAAAACTGAACATGAGTGCCATTAACAGTTGGTGGCATTCTGCTTTATCCCTCCATAACTACTTTTTTTTTCTATCCTGTTCCATACCTCCTTTGTTTTGCTCTCTTTCCCTTTTATTATCTCATCCTCTATTCTCTTTATTTCTATTTTCCCACTTATTAATTCTTTATTCTGCCAATATTATTGAGTTACATATATAAATATATAAATATATATATATACATAAAGCACCTCTGATTGGAACTAAAAAGAATGATGACTCCATCTCAATCTAAACTATTAATTAAAAAAAATTATTTAACAAATATTTATTGGATTTCTACTGTATGTTCAGTAGTATCCTAGGCGCTATAGGTAGAGAAGTATACAAAGTAAAGTCCTACCCACAAGGAAGCTTATATTATCTACACCTGTCCTGATAGCATAGCCACTAGCCATATGTACCTATTCAGCACTTGAAATGTGGCCAAAATGAGGTGTGCTTTAAGTATAAAATACACGCCAAAATTTAAAGACAGTACAAAGAAAATAATATAAAAAATTCTTTAATAATTTTATACTGTTATACATTTTACATAATATTTTTGATATATTGGGTTAAATATATATTATTTTAAACAATTTTGCCTGTTTCTTTTTACATTTTAACTGTGGCTGCTAGAAAAATTAAATTACATATGTGCCTCATATTGTATTTTTATTGGACGTTGCTGCTCTATAAGGTGAAAAGCAAATGGATATTTGCTGATTTTCATGATGAAAAAGTGAACTATCTAGTTTCTTTTTTGAAAATGAAGTAATTTTCACTTAATCTTTCTCTCAATTTTTTGTTCAGTTTGCACGAAACTTTAGAACTATATTTTTCGGGGGAGAAACTCAAATGCAGAGGCATTGGGTAGTTTGTCTAAGATAACTTAGGTAATCGATGTTACAAATAGTAAATAAATTGAAATTGCATGACTTTTTCATTTATTTTTACGGTCTTAAACATTTTTTTAACATCTTTATTGGAGTATAATTGCTTTACGATGGTGTGTTATTTTCTGCTTTATAACAATGTGAATCAGCTATACATATACATATATCCCCATATCTCCTAATTCTTGCGTCTCCCTCCCACCCTCCCTATCCCACCCTTCTAGGTGGTCACAGAGCACCAAGCTGATCTCCCTGTGCTATGTGGCTGCTTCCTACTGGCTATCGATTTTATGTTTGGTAGTATATATAAGTCCATGCTACTCTCTACTCTCTACTCTCGTCCCAGCTTATGCTTCACCTTCTCTGGGTCCTCAAGTCCATTCTGTACGTCTGCATCTTTATTCCTGTCCTGCTCCTAGGTTGTTCAGAACCACTTTTTTTTTTTTTTCTTTTCGGATTCCATATATATGTGTTAGCATACGGTATTTATTTTTCTCTTGCTGACTTACTTCACTCTGTATGACAGTCTCTAGGTCCATCCACCCCACTACAAATAACTCAATTTCGTTTCTTTTATGGCTGAGTAATATTCCATTGTATATATGTGCCACATCGTCGTTATCCATTCGTCTGTTGATGGACATTTAGGTTGGTTCCATGTCCTGGCTATTGTAAATAGAGCTGCACTGAACATTGTTGTACATGACTCTTTTTGAATTATGGTTTTCTCGGGGTATATGCCCAGTAGTGGGATTGCTGGGTCATATGGTAGTTCAATTTTTAGTTTTTTGAAGAAACCTCCATACTGTTCTCCATAGTGGCTGTATCAATTTAAATTCCCACCAACAGTGCAAGAGGGTTCCCTTTTCTCCACACCCTCTCCAGCATTTATTGTTTGTAGATTTTTTGATGATGGCCATTCTGACTGGTGTGAGATGACATCTCATTGTAGTTTTGATTTTCATTTCTCTAATGATTAGTGATGTTGAGCATTCTTTCATGTGTTTTTTGGCAATCTGTATATCTTCATGGAGAAATGTCTATTTAGGTCTTCTGCCCATTTTTGGATTGGGTTGTTTGTTTTTTTGATATTGGGCTGCATGAGCTGCTTGTAAATTTTGGAGATTAATCCTTTGTCAGTTGTTTCATTTGCAAATATTTTCTCCCATTCTCAGGGTTGTCTTTCATCTTGTTTATGGTTTCCTTTGCTGTGCAAAAGCTTTGAAGTTTCATTAGGTCCCATTTATTTATTTTTGTTTTTATTTCCATTTGTGTAGGAGGTGGGTCAAAAAGGATCTTGCTGTGATTTATGTCAAAGAGTGTTCTTCCTATGTTTTCCTCTAAGAGTTTTATACTGTCTGGCCTTAAATTTAGGTCTTTAATCCATTTTGAGTATAGTTTTGTGTATGGTGTTAGGGAATGTTTTAATTTCATTCTTTTACATGCAGCTGTCCAGTTTTCCCAGCACCACTTATTGAAGAGGCTGTCTTTTCTCCATTGTATATTCTTGCCTGCTTTATCAAAGATATGGTGACCATATGTGCGTGGGTTTATCTCTGGGCTTTCTATACTGTTCCATTGATCTATATTACTGTTTTTGTGCCAGTACCATATTGTCTTGATTACTGTAGCTTTGTAGTATAGTCTTAAGTCCAGGAGCCTAATTCCTCCAGTTCTGTTTTTCTTTCTCAAGATTGCTTTGGCTATTCAGGGTCTTTTGGGTTTCCATACAAATTGTGAAATTTTTGTTTCAGTTCTGTGAAAAATGCAAGTGATAGTTTGATAGAGATTGCACTGAATCTGTAGATTGCTTTGTGTAGTATAGTCATTTTCACAATTTTGGTTCTTCCACCCCAAGAACATGGTATATCTCTCCATCTGTTTGTATCATCTTTAATTTCTTTCATTAGTGTCTTATAGTGTTCTGCATACAAGTTTTTTGTCTCTTTAGGTAGGTTTATTCCTAGCTGTTTTATTCTTTTTGTTGTAATGTTAAATGGGAGTGTTTCCTTAATTTCTCTTTCAGACTTTTCATGATTAGTGTATAGGAATGCAAGAGATTTCTGTGCATTAATTTTGTATCCTGCAACATTACCACATTCATTGATTAACTCTAGTAGTTTTCTGGTAGCATCTTTTGGATTCTCTATGTATAGTATCTTGTCATCTGCAAACAGTGACAGCTTTACTTCTTTTCCAATTTGGATTCCTTTTATTTCTTTTTCTTCTCTGATTGCTGTGTCTAAAACTTCCAAAACTATGTTGAATAATAGTGGTGAGCATGGACAACCTTGTCTTTTTCCTGATCTTAGAGGAATGGTTTCAGTTTTTCACCATTGAGAACGATTTTGGCTGTGGGTTTGTCATATATGACCTTTATTATGTTGAGGAACGTTCTTTCTCTGCCTACTTTTTGGAGGGTTTTTATCATAAATAGGTGTTGAATTTTGTCAAAAGCTTTCTCTGCATCTATTGAGATGATCATATGGTTTTTGTCCTTCAATTTGTTAATATGGTTTATCACATTGATTGATTTGCATATATTGAAGAATCCTTGCATTCCTGGGATAAACCCCACTTGAACATGGTGTATGATCCTTTTAATGTGCTGTTGGATTCTGCTTGCTAGTATTTTGTTGAGGAATTTTGCATCTATGTTCATCAGTGATATTGGCCTGTAGTTTTCTTTCTTTGTGATATCTTTGTCTGGTTTTGGTATCAGGGTGATGGTGGCCTCATAGAATGAGTTTGGGCCTGTGCCTCCTTCTGCTATATTTTGGAAGAGTTTAAGAAGGATAGGTGTTAGCTCTTGCCTAAATGTTTCATATAATTCACCTGGGAAGCCATCTGGTCCTAGGATTTTGTTTGTTGGAAGAGTTTTAATCACAGTCTCAATTTCATGCTTGTGATTGGTTTGTTCATATTTTCTGTTTCTTCCTGGTCCAGTCTCAAAAGGTTGTGCTTTTCTAAGACTTTTGTCCATTTCTTCCAGGTTGTCCATTTTATTTACATATAGTTGCTTGTAGTAATCTCTTGTCATCCTTTTTATTTCTGCAGTGTCAGTTGTTACTTCTCTAATTTCTATTTCTAATTCTAATTCTATTGATTTGAATCTAATTATAATTTTTCTAATTTTCATTTCTAATTTCATTTCTAATTTCTATTTCTAATTCTATTTCTAATTCTATTTCTAATTCATTTCTAATTCTAATTGATTTGAATCTTCTCCCTTTTTTTCTTGATGAGTCTAGCTAATGGTTTATCAATTTTGTTTATCTTCTCAAATAACCAGATTTTACTTTTATTGATCTTTGCTATTGTTTCCTTTATTTCTTTTTCATTTATTTCTGATCTGATCTTTATGATTTCTTTCCTTCTGCTAACCTTGGAGTTTTTTTGTTCTTCTTTCTCTAATTGCTTTAGGTGTAAAGTTATATTGTTTATTTGAGATGTTTCTTGTTTCTTGAGGTAGGATTTTATCGCTTAAACTTCCCTCTTAGAACTGCTTTTGCTACATCCCATAGATTTTGGGTTATTGTGTTTTCATTGTCATTTGTTTCCAGGTATTTTTTGATTTCCTCTTTGATTTCTTCAGTGATCTTGTGGTTATTATGTAGTGTATTTATCTGCCTCCTTGTGTTTTTATTTTTTACAGATTTTTCCTGTATTTGATATCTAGTCTCATAGCATTGTGGTCAGTAAAGATACTTGATATGATTTCAATTTTCTTAAATTTACCAAGGCTTGATTTTTATCCCAGGATATGATCTATCCTGGAGAATGTTCCATGAACACTTGAGAAGAAAGTGTATTCTGTGTTTTGTGGATGGAATGTCCTATAAATAACAATTAAGTCCATCTTGTTTAATGTATCATTTAAAGCTTGTGTTTCCTTATTTATTTTCCTTTTGAATGATGTGTCCATTGGTGAAAGTTGGGTGTTAAAGTCCCCTACGATGATTGTGTTACTGTCGATTTCCTCTTTTATGGCTGTTAGCATTTGCCTTATGTATTGAGGTGCTCCTATGTTGGGTGCATAAATATTTTACAATTGTTATATCTTCTTCTTTGATTGATCCCTTGATCACTATGTAGTGTCCTTCTTTGTCTCTTGTAATAGTCTTTATTTTAAAGTCAGTTTTGTCTGATATGAGAATTGCTATTCCAGCTTTCTTTTGATTTCCATTTGCATGGGATATCTTTTTGCATCCCCTCACTTTCTGTCTGTATGTGTCCCTAGGTCTGAAGTGAGTCTGTTGTAGATGGCATATATATGGGTCTTGTTTTTGAATCCATTCAGCCAGTCTGTGGCTTTTGGTGGGAGTATTTAATCCATTTACATTTAAGGTAGTTATCGATATGTATGTTCCTATTACCATTTTCTTAATTGTTTTGGGTTTGTTATTGTAGGTCTTTTCCTTCTCTTGTGTTTCCTGCCTAGAGAAGTTCCTTTAGCATTTGTTGTAAAGTGGTTTGGTGGTGCTGAATTCTCTTAGCTTTTGCTTGTCTCTAAAGGTTTTCATTTCTCCGTTGAATCTGAATGAGATCCTTGCTCTGTAGAGTAATCCTGGTTTTAGGTTTTTCCCTTTCATCACTTTAAATATGTCTTGCCACCCCCATCTGGCTTGAAGATTTTCTGCTGAAAGATTAGCTGTTAACCTTAAGGGGATTCCCTTGTATGTTATTTGTTGTTTTTCCCTTTCTGCTTTTAATATTTTTTCTTTGTATTTAATTTTTGATAGTTTCATTAATGTGTGTCTTGGTGTCATTCTTCTTAGATTTATCCTGTATGGGACTCTCTGTGCTTCCTGGACTTGACTATTTCCTTTCCCATATTAGGGAAGTTTTCAACTATAATCTCTTCAAATATTTTCTCAGTCCCTTTCTTTTTCTCTTCTTCTTCTGGGAGCCCTATAATTCGAATGTTGGTGCATTTAATGTTGTCCCAGAGGTGTCTGAGACTGTCCTTAATTCTTTTCATTCTTTTTTCTTTTTCTTTATTCTGCTCTGCAGTTGTTATTTCCACTATTTTGTCTTCTAGGTCACTTATCCATTCTTCTTCCTCAGTTATTCCGCTATTGATTCCTTCCTGAGAATTTTTAATTTCATTTATTGTGTTGTTCATCATTGTTTGTTTGTTCTTAGCTCTTCTACTTCCTTGTTAAACGGTTCTTGTATTTTCTCCATTCTATTTCCATGATTTTGGATCATCTTTGCTATCATTACTCTGAATTCTTTTTCATGTAGACTGCCTATTTCCTCTTCATTTGTTCTGATGGGTTTTTATCTTGCTCCTTCATCTGCTTTGTGTTTCTCTGTCTTCTCATTTTGCTTTACTTACTGTGTTTTGGGTCTCCTTTTCACAGGCTGCAGGTTCATTGTTCTGATTTTTTTTTTTTTTTTTTTTTTTTTTTGCGGTATGCGTGCCTCTCACTGTTGTGGCCTCTCCCGTTGCGGAGCACAGGCTCTGGACGCGCAGGCTCAGCAGCCATGGCTCATGGGCCCAGCCGCTCCGCGGCATGTGGGATCTTCCCAGACCGGGGCACGAACCCGTGTCCCCTGCATTGGCAGGCGGACTCTTAACTACTGCGCCACCAGGGAAGCCCATTCTGATTGTTTTTGGTGTCGGTCCCCAGTGGCTAAGGTTGGTTCAGTGGGTTGTGTAGGCTTCCTGGTGGAGGGGACTGGTGCCTGTGTTCTGGTGAATGAGGCTGGATCTTGTCTTTCTGGTGGGCAGGACTGCATCTTCTGGTGTGTTTTTGGGTGTCTGTGATCTTATTATGAAGTTAGGCAGCATCTCTGCTAATGATTCGTGTTGTGTTCCTGTCTTGCTAATTGTTTGGCATAGGGTGTCCAGCACTGTAGCTTTCTTGTCATTGAGTGGAGCTGGGTCTTAGTGTTGAGATGGAGATCTCTGCGAGAGCTTTCACCGTTTGATATTACATGGAGCTGGGAGGTCTCTGGTGGACCAATGTCCTGAACTTGGCTCTGCCACCTCAGAGGCACAGGTCTCACACCCAACTGGAGCACCAAGACCCTGTCAGCCACATGGCTCAGAAGAAAAGGAAGAAGAAAAGAAAGAGAGACAGGATGGAAGGAAGGAAGGAAAAAAGGAAGGAAGGAAGGAAGGAAGAAAGAAAGAAAGTGAAAGAAAGAATAAAGAGAAATAAAGTTATTAAAATAAAAAAATTAAAAAATTATTAAAAAAATTAAAAAGTAATAAAAAGGGAAAAAAGAAAGAAAGAAAGAAGAGAGCAACCAAACCAAAAAACAAATCCACCAATGATAACAAGCGCTAAAATCTATACTTAAAAAAAAAAAAAAAGAAAGACAGAACCCTAGGAGAAATTGTAAAAGCAAAGCTATACAGACAAAATCACTCAAAGAAGCATACACACTCACAAAAAGAGAAAAAGGAAAAAAGTATATATATATTAAAACAAAAAGGAAGAGAGCAACGAAATCAGTAAACAAATCTACCAATGATAATAAACTCTAAATACTAAACTAAGATAAACAAAACCAGAAACCAGTCAGGCACATACAGCAAACCCCATGTCTACAGTTGCTCCCAAGTCCACCGCCTCAGTTTTGGGATGATTCGTTGTCTATTCAGGTATTCCAGAGATGCAGGGTACATCAAGTTGATTGTGGAGATTTAATCCGCTGCTCCTGAGGCTGCTGGGAGAGATTTCCCTTTCTCTTCTTTGTTCGCACAACTCCCGGGGCTCAGCTTTGGATTTGGCCCCACCTCTGCATGTAGGTCACCTGAGGGCGTCTGTTCTTCGCTCAGACAGGACAGGGTTAAAGTAGCAGCTGATTAGGGGGCTCTAGCTCACTCACGCCGGGGGCAGGGAGGGGTACGGATGTGGGGGAGCCTGCGGCGGTAGAGGTCAGCAGGATGTTGCAGCAGCCTGAGGCGTGCCGTGCGTTCTCCCGGGGAAGTTGTCCCTGGATCACGGGACCCTGGCAGTGGCGGGCTGCACAGGCTCCCGGGAGTGGCGGTGTGGAGAGTGAGCTGTGCTCGCACATAGGCTTCTTGGTGAAGGAAGCAGCAGCCTTAGCATCTCATGCCCGTCTCTGGGGTCTGTGCTGATAGCTGGGGCTCTTGCCCATCTCTGGAGCTCGTTTAGGCAGTGCTCTGAATCCCCTCTCCTCATGAACCCGAAACAATTGTCTCTTGTCTCTTCGGCAGGTCCAGACTTTTCCCCAGGCTCCCTCCCGGCTAGCCGTGGCGCACTAGCCCCCTTCAGGCTGTGTTCACGCTGCCAACCCCAGTCCTCTCCCTGCGCTCTGACTGAAGCCCAAGCCTCAGCTCCCAGCCCTGCCCGCCCCGGCGGGTAAGCAGACAAGCCTCTCGGGCTGGTGAGTGCTGGTCGGCACCGATCCTCTGTGCGGGAATCTCTCCACTTTGCCCTCCGCACCCCTGTTGCTGCGCTCTCTTCCGTGGCTCCGAAGCTTCCACCTTCCGCCACCTGCAGTCTCCGCCCGCGAAGGGGCTCCTAGTGTGTGGAAACCTTTCCTCCTTCTCGGCTTCCTCCCACTGGTGCAGGTCCCGTCCCTATTCTTTTGTCTCTGTTTTTTTCTTTTGCCCCACCCAGGCATGTGGGGAGTTTCTTGCCTTTTGGGAAGTCTGAGGTTTTCTGCCAGCGTTCAGTAGGTCTTCTGTAGGAGTTGTTCCACATTTAGATGTGTTTCTAATGTATTTGTGGGGAGGAAGGTGATCTCCACGTCTTACTCCTCCGCCACCTTAACCATTTTTTTCCACATGAGTTTTAAACACGTGCCTATGTATAATAAGGTACAAGGAGTAACAAATATTTGTTTTGTATGAAAAACAAAAACAAATCCTTACTGAAGTTTTCAGAGAAGTAACCTAGGTTAATTAGGTGAATGTTTTAGCCTCCCTCCCCAAACCCTTCCACTAAGGCAGGCTGAATATTGCTTATGTCAGTCTCTCTGCCGCTGCCACCACTAACTGGCATAAATGTGACGTCCTGAACAATAGAATGTAATTAACAGTGTTCAAGGTGATGATATTTAAAGAAATGAACATGCAAATTTAAATTAAAATAGTGTCAGTATTAATAATTGTGGTTATAAAAGGGAGAATGGTGAATTTTAATTTTGCATATGATAAAATAATTAAAAATATATATAGTGCGAGACTTCAAGACAATAAGCTGACATTTAACTGAGAGGAAGTTTATTATAGAAAACAGTTTGCTGACCTAGAAAAATGTATCCACTTCTGTGCAATCAGTCACATTATGCCTTAACATTTGGAGAGTTAGATCCTTAAGTTTTACTTCAGGTATGGAACTCTAACAATTAAAACACTGCTCAACATATGATGTACAATTTCAGTATTTTATAAGATTTTTTTATCTATTATATAGTATGCTAAAATATTCTGAGATTAAATATGCAAGTTTTTAGATTTCTCACTTTTCATCATTAACAACAATACAACTGTCATAATTTTATTCTGAAAAACAAAGCATTAAACGTCTCTGATTCCTTGAAAAAATGCCCTCAAAGTTAATAATGGCATTAAAAGTTACGACACAGATTGCCACTTAATAAAGAAGATGAGTTGCAAGTATATATAAGTAATAATCTGAAGTGCCTTTCACTGCTCTTTCATTATTGAATTAGTTAACTCATCTTAAAGTTACTATTTAAGGAGTACTCATTCACTTCCTATACCAGGGAATGGTAACAAATATTTAGTGAGTTCCTCCTATGCCCAGTCACTGTACTAGATGCTTTTTGTAAACATCTCATTCTAGTCATTTAGTCTCATGATAATTTCACAAAGTAATTGTCACTGTCTTTATTTTAAAGTTGAAAAAGAACTAAAACTGAAGCTGTCTGATTCATCTTTGCTAAAATTCCTAGCCAAATCCTTATTTTATAAGTATTCAAGAAATATTTATTGAATAAATGTGCTGAGTACATTATACATTTCTTAAGGATTATATCTTCAATGTGTTTACAGTCTTAAATGATTGGAAAAATAAGAACACTAAAATAACTTGATTGGTTGTATTTTTCCTTGGATTGTGGCAATAATAAAGTTCTTATGTCAGAGGGCATTAAGTTGGGTATTAGGAAATAAATTTTAAATGGTCATAGTTTTTTTTTCTTCATATGCTGTTGCTGTATTTTCAAATTTGAAGTTTACATTGATGGTTAAGTGAGCTCTCTTATAATTTAATTTTCTGTGGTTCTCATCCTAAATTTGTAGACCAGAGTATTCTCCTTCAGATAGAGCAATTTTTACAATTTTGCATATGTTAAATTGAAAAGAACCTCAGGTAGATTACTATTTCTTTTTTCTGCTGGAGTGATTTATAACCAGTGTGGGGTTACAGACCCAAATCCTACAAAAATATTTCCTCTAAGTAACTCTTCTAATGTAATTCCCCCAGTATGCCTACAAATTGCAATTTACTTTGTCTACCAAAATTATGGTGCTCTAAGTTGGCCAAATTATAGAGCTATAATTCTGTTGAATATTGCTTCAAAGCATTTCATCAACTTGACCCTCAAGGAAATGCATGGCCGATTTTTTTTTTTTTTTTTTTTTTTTCCGTACGCTGGCCTCTCACTGCTGTGGCCTCTCCTGTTGTGGAGCACAGGCTCCAGACGTGCAGGCTCAGTGGCCATGGCCCACGGGCCCAGCCGCTCCGCGGCATGTGGGATCCTCCCAGACCGGGACGAACCCGCGTCCCCTGCATCGGCAGGCAGACTCCCAACCACCACGCCACCAGGGAAGCCCTGCATGCCCGATTTTTATGACGCAGGATCCTACATGGAGAACTGGCAGGAATTTGGCTCACAGCTTTATTTCTACTCATCATTGAAACGTTTATTCTCTTGTATTGTGGTGGGAAAAAGTTAAGGGCAAGATATTTTATCAATATATATTGATCACCCTTTGAAACCTTAGACTGAAGATGTCTAGGGGGTCAAACTATATGACTTCAAAATACCTTCTGGTCTTTTCATGCTCTTTCAGAGTGTTTTATGGATATATCATTTGGAGAATGAATGTAGGTAGGGAGGAGATGTTTGACCGAGAGAATGCTAACTCTAAATGTTATAAACAAAACTTGTTTCCTCAGACTAATTATTTGTAACTAGTGCCTAAAATATGATATAGTTTTAGATTTTCAGGACTTTTGTTCTTTTCTGTAATGACAGGATGAATGAATGAAGGAGAAAAGAAAATTTCTCTGGTATGCTTTATAACTCTTTTGTTTATGCAAAAAAATCGTGGATATAATGTAATTTGGCTAGTAAAATCCAGAAAGAGGAGTTCCATATGAATTCAGATTCAGTTAACATTCAGTGCTTATTATTTGCCAGAGAGTTTTGCTTATGCTTTCTCAACTATTGTCTTTTATGTCAAAATCAACAACCAAGTATTTTTATTAAGCAACTCTCATCTGAACCCATTCATATCTGTATCCATTATTCTATTGGAATTGTGGATCATTTTCTTTAGAGTGGTGGGTAGGATAGGTAGAAAAAAACAGGAACTGCTTTCTCAAAAATTCAGAGCAAAGTTATCTCTTCCTTGGTTATGATTCATGGTTTGGGGACTTCAGTCCATTATTTATTTGAATATTTGAGAACAAGTAAAGCAACTGGTCAAAAGCCTTAACCAGCCTTTGACTACTCCCTGAGAACACTTTGATTCAAAGTGTGGTTTGGGGCCTGTTTTGGGGCAAGGAGATAAATTAAGTCTTTTTATTTTCAAAGGAAAATAATAACTTTGTTTCATATCACCGGCTATTAAAACAACTATGTAGGGCTTCCCTGGTGGCGCAGTGGTTGAGAGTCTGCCTGCCGAGGCAGGGGACACGGGTTCGTGCCCCGGTCCGAGATGATCCCACATGCCGCGGAGCGGCTGGGCCCGTGAGCCATGGCCGCTGAGCCTGCGCATCCGGAGCCTGTCCTCCGCAATGGGAGAGGCAACAACAGTGTAAAATTCCTGATTTTTGACAAACTTCAATATCATATTATGTATGTGATAGCAAAATTTCCCAAAGAAATGTTATTTGAAAGAACCAGTCCCAGAAACTTACTATGCATTTATTTCCTTCAATTCTCTAAGATCTTCACTTAGATAAATGATCAGAAAGATACAACCTTGGGCTATATTACTTAAATCCTTCATGAAGAGCCTTTTAGAATAATAATTTAACATTGTCTTCTTAGTGGACTTAAGAAAAGGCTACATGGTAACTATTTCTGCATGCTTCTTATAACTTGCATTGAAAAGATTTTATTATGTAGTTCATAGTATTATGATGAAATATTAGCAAACGTTTAGCTTTTAAAATGTTTGTTTCTGCCAGTAATCAGCACGATTTATTTATTTAACATCTTTGTTGGAGTATAATTGCTTTACAATGCTGTGTTAGTTTCTGCTGTATAACAAAGTGAATCAGCTATATGTATACATATATCCCCGTATCTGTATCCCCTCCCTCTTGCGTCTTCCTCCCACCCTCCCTATCCCACCCCTCTAGGTGGTCACAAAGCACCGAGCTGATCTCTCCGTGCCATGCAGCTGCTTCCCAGTACCTATCTATTTCACATTTGGTAGTATATATATATGTTAATGCTACTGTCTCACTTCATCCCAGCTTACCCTTCCAGCACGATTTATTTTTCAGTGAACTGTTTCCTTTTTTGCCTGGGATTCTAAGAGCTGTTTGTACTTAGAGAATCTACTCTTTCAGTTGGACTATATGCTCTCCTCATCTTTTCTTCCTTTATCATTAGAATAACAGAGATTTTAGAACTATTTTGGACCTGGAAGGCCATCTAATCTGATGCCTTAGTTAGCAAAAGGAGAAACTGAGGCTTTGGAAGATTAAGTGACTGAGCCAAGAACGTATAGGTTATAAGTGACAGAGCTCAGATTGTAATGTAGGCCTTTTGTCTATATTCAAGTTTTATATGCATTTTATTGTCAAGTCTGTTCTCTTATTCACTTTAATGATTTAATGATATTTAGATTTTTCATCTTAAAATATCTCACATAGATTTTGGAGGTATATCAGGACTAACAAAGTGTGGAAACCAAAATATATTTTAGTCAACTGAAAATGCCACCCAGAAATCTGTACAATTAAACCTTATAGACACAGATGACATAAAAAATTATAATTGACTTTTGCTTTATTTAAATCACTCTTTTCTTCCAAGTATCAAATCATAGTTGTTGGGTAAGTAAATTTGTAAACAAATATTCATAATTAATTTCCCAAAAGCAATATGAACAAATGCGTCTAAACTTTAAGCATTAAATTAGAACGTTAGTAAAACAAAATGTGGCTGCACTGACTCTGAGGATATAAATTTATTCAGAGAGTGGGCTGCTTTTACCAGTCAGGCAAGTTAGTACATGGAGTTTAATAAATATTGAATAAAATAAGGGAGAAATGTGAATTTGATGAAGTTTGCTGGCAATTAGAGCAATTTATTTCACTATTAACATGACAAGCTCTAAATGGAAATCAGTTATGGATGAAAATGCAATTTTATTGCCTGGTATTCCCAGTGTCATGTAATTAAATAAAGAAATGGGCTGGAGGGGCAAGGGGTGTCCATGGCTGACAGTTCTGGGAAAACAACCATCCCTCATGCACGAACGTGCTGCCATCACAGCGCTGAGATGGGGAGATGGGGTTTATTTGTGCATTTGTGTATTCTCAGGGAGCCTTTTATTTATAGAGTTCCTCTCCTATTTGAAATACTGTATCTCAAATGGAAGGAAGACAATAGTCTTGCTAGATTAAAAATACCAAGTACAATTAAACAGTGCATTTTGTGGGGGGAAGCAGATATGAGAGTTTTTACTTCTTGATATGAAAATAAAATAAGAACACATATAACAAATTTTAAACTATTATCTTTTTAAAGCATTGTATTGGGAGGTTGTGTGTGTGTGTGTGTGTGTGTGCGTATGAATGAATAAATGAATATACACTCACAAATTAAATAGCTGTTTATGTATAAGCAGCCAAGGTAAATATTTCATGTTTGGCAAATGTACTTAAATATCAGTCGGTCCAGCTGAAGTATTTTAGGATGTCTAAAGACAATACAGGCTGTTAAAAAAAAAAAAATATATATATATATATATATATATATATATATAACAGGCTGTTAAAAAAATATATATATATATTTCAGGAAACCATTTTGATTTTTGAATATGTGTCTTTAAAATTCATTAAGTATATGTCTTGATTTAACATATATTTCTCTTGATGTTCAGGTACATAATTAGGAACATAATATATAATTATGTAAATAAGTTGCTCATGTTTTATTTTTATTTAGTTTCAAAATTTATTTTTGTCACGTGTTGGTATATAGTTATTGTGGGAATATTTTAATGAATAAAATCAGCAAATTAAGTCAATATTTTATATTTAAATTTTTACTATCGTGAAGCATATTGAGATGTTTTCAAAATAATAAAGGGTCATTGTTTTTTTGCTTAGGTTGGTCTCGTCATAGCTTCCCTTGCCAGGAAAAGTGCGTGGCTATATTATGAATGTGAAGAGTAATGCCAACCATATTTTAGGTGGTATAAAAGGAATCAAAAAACTCTGCAGTCCATTTGTCTATATAATTTTGGCCAATTAAATCTTATTGATTGTTATAAGAATATTAATAAAAAGTAGATAAAAAGCATGAAAAGTATTAAATGAGATGATTTATGTAAATAATTTGAAAATGTATATTGCTCAGAGTAGGCATTCTCTAGCATATGTTAATACTGATACTAGGAGACAAATTAGTTTTTCTTTATTATTTTTGGTGCAGGCTCTCCAAAAAGAGTAATGCCTTAGGAAATTGGGTTTGTTCTATTAAGTGTATCAAATTGAAAAGCCTTAGTTGTTACTTTATCTAATTTCAAAAGGAAAAGTGAATGGATTAGCCATTATAAAATAATTAAACTTGTTAATTTGGCATTCATAAGTTGGGCATTCATAAATTTGAATATATATGTTACTTTTTATATGAAGAAAACATTTTAAATGCCTTATTAATGTTTTAATGTTAGATTTATGTTTCTTTTTATTGCCTTAATTATGAATATATGTATATTATATACATACATGATTCATTATACATAGACGCATACATACTGACATATACACATGACATAAAATGAAGTAACGTAATTTGGAATTTTTTATAGGTTCTGATATTTCTCTGATTACATAAAACTTGGAGTTCGTCAGATTGCTTATCTTTCATTGTAGGCTCTAATGGTCTTAACATATAAACTATTATCATGATTTCTTCTGTATTGAAGATGTTCTAAAGAACCTTAGCTTTTCTAGTTAGTAAGAGATCTCAGATTCTTGCGTAGTGAATCTGGAAATCTTACAATATGTAAAATGGCCATGTGAATTTTGCTTCAACCCTCTGCTACTGTGGCATCATTAGTTCAAGGGAGGATTCTGGTCCAGTTCTGATTTACGTCTAGTATAAAGAACCAGAAGTTGATTGATGTTTTATCAACAATTTGGCACATCTTGTGCACTTTCTGTGGGGCTGGCTTGGAATATATTTGGACACCTAGATTGAATGGTGGAAATATGTCTCTGGATATTCTGGATGTCTTTAGATCAAAGTGAGCATTCTGTGCCCGACCAGCCCAGACGTGGATGTAACTTTTCCAGATGCATACTGACTTTAGTGAGTGGAAGAAATTTTCCAGGGTATCCAACAAAGGAAATTAAAATTTTTTCTGTTGTTGGTTTATTAGAAAATTTTTTTCAAAATTCAGGAATAGTTCAGAATGGCAGCGGGAATTGGGAGAGAATTTTACTGGCTTTACATGATTGACTCTAAAGCTAAAATGTAAATTGCCAAACAACCCTCCCCCGACCAATTGTACGGAAAACTTTAATGATTTCCCCTTCCAGACCCTTCCCTTTTCAAAAATGTTTATTGTGCATGTTCTTTGTGTCTGTATTGTGTTATGTGCTGGGAATATCATAAATAAGATGAATCTGTACTATCAAGAAACTTAAAATCTAAAGTGGAAATAAATACATGGGAGCAAACAAATGCAATAACACAGAATAAGTATTATGCTAGACATTTTTAGGGGTCCCTACTTAGGCACAATGAAGGAATGGTCAGTATTCTCTGGGTTTAGGTTTCCAGGAAGGATTCATAGAGTATGTATATTTAAAATGAGACTTGAAATGTCAGTAGATTTAATGCTGGAAGAGCTTTTCCAGTATGACAGTTAAGGCCATGGATGTTTGAAATAACATGGCCATTTTCAGGAGCTGAAGATGGTTCATTAATGCTGGAGTATGCAGGACACTGGGCTTCGGCCTAGCTTCTAAAGAGAAATGAGGCTGAGAATGAGCCCTAGGGAGGAATATGCCCATTTCTCTCACTGAAGGCTGAGTGGATGGAGGTGCCATTTATGGAGCTAAGAAATATAGGAGGAGAAACCAGCTTAAGGAGAAAAAATAGTGATTCAATTTTGGATGTATAGTTCCAGTTGCCTTTAGAACATAGGTGGAGGTACTATGTAATCATGTCTAGAGATCAGAGGAAGAGTTGAGGCTGAAAATATAGATTTTAGTATCATCACCTTATGGATGGAATGATGGAACTCTGGGGATCAGCAAGAATACCCTGGAAGAATGGAAAATAATTTCAAGGACAGAATTCTGGGGCCTCAACATTTGCAGGGTAAGCAGATTGAAAAGATGTCTGGAAAGAAGGCCAAGAAAGCACAACTGGAGCTATAGGATTTTGTCAAAAATATTCAAGGGAGAGAGTGATTCTGAAGGAAAGAACTGAAGAATACACATATATTGGCTTTGGAAGCAGTTGATGTCCTTCACAAGATAAGCTTCAGTGGCTTGAGAGGGCAGGGGGAGGGGCAGCAGAGAGCGTGTATAGATTATTCTATTAAGATTGCCTATGAAAGAAGGATATGGAAACTGAGTGTTCCCTTGAGGGGGATTTTGTATTGAGCAAGTTGGTTTTGTTTTTTTTGTTTCTACTGGAAGAAAAGGACCTAAGGATGCAGGGCGTATAACTAGAAGAAAAGGTTTGAAAACTTTGGAGAGAGAGGGTAAACTTATGGTGCAACATATTTTTGATCTTGAAAGGTATGAGAGGGGATAGGTAAAAAAATGTAAGAGGAAAAATTAGCTTTGAACTGGAAAAAGGTCCCTTTTCACTGTGACTTGGGAAAGAAGGGTGAGTGCAGGCATTAAAAATTGATGGAGTTATAACCTAGTGGCTTTTGTTTCTTCAGTAAAGGAGGCTGCCAAGGTCATGTGTTGAGAAAGAAAAATGACAAAGTTGAAGGAAGTTTATGGAACGTGAAGAAATGTGGAGATAGCTCTATGGAGATTGAGAAGGATGGCTTATCAGGCTACATGTAGTGTAAACAGCACCACTGAGCTAAATATTGCTGAGGAATAGAGCTTCATGTGTCTGAACTGCAGAGTTGCTGGTGTGTATGTCATGGAAGGATGGCTAGGGTTTAAAGGAATAGATTCAGGGTTGGTTGCCTAGCATTTAAGTAGAGGCTTGGAATTCTTAAAAATAGATAAGGCTTATATTTCTTAGTCATTCCCTCCTTCCTCAATCCCAGACAATACTTTAGTATTCATTAATTTTAAGAACTTTCATGAGGAAGTTCTCTTAAAGTTTAGTCTTCATGTTCTCTACCTTATCATACCTCTCTCAAGACATTAACACCATATTCTAGCAATGTCTACAGGTTTTAGGCACTACTCAGCCAGAATCTTTTATAAAGGAATTTTCTATGGTGCCTGTATGTATATTTCCCATTTATATTTTCCTGTTTTTTAATTTTATTTTATGGTTTTAGTTAATACTACGTATACACATCCTACTAAGCTATGGAAATGAATACCCACGCTATTAATGTTTAATTTGCACAAACTTTTCATTCACTCTCTTTTGTTTTTGGACACATTTTTCTTTAAGGCTACCTGTTTCTGATAAGTTGTTCTAGTTCCTCTCCTCGGGAACCTTTCATTTTTACCATCTTCAAATTTTTTCTCTCTAATCATTGTACTTTCTGACATCTTTTTCTGTCACTCTACTGAATATTTTGAGTTCATAGTAGATAGAAAATTCTTGACTTTCTAAGCATCCTCGAATTTTTATTCTGTTGGAAGCATCTTTGGCCAAGTCACATTCTCAATAACAATAGTGCTGGTACCTGTATGGTTTGAAATCTCCATTTCTGATATCACTTATCAAGTCTCCATAGAGACCAAAGTATAAATATAAAAACAAGAAAGGCAAGTAATATATTTTCTATTGTTTATATTAGGAAATTAGGAAAGTTCTTTATTTTAGAATCATTTTGTGTACTTGATTTCCTCCTATTTCAACAGATTGTTCTTCTCTGCACTTCTACCCTAAATTAAATATTTGTAAGGCTAGCTTACTGACTCAGGGAAAACATGGCTTCCTGAAATAAGAACATGGCTAATAGCAAAGACTGGCTCTGATTTCAAGCATTTGTCCGTATATTAAAGCTACTAAGTTTACTTTTCAGTTACTGATCAATAATAATTGCTTTGAACTCATCAAAACTAATGGTACTTTGGGAAATGTAGTCGCAAATTAAAAATATGGTGGCCTAACTATGAAGTCTATTACAAATTTAAACTGGAATTCTAAGATATATTTAAAATTCAGGAAGATCTCCGTGAGACTTGTTTCCTTTACAACCATCAGGGCTTAGGCAATATTAAACATGTGCTAGGTAAATAGAGCCTGTCCGCAGGACTTACAAAAATCAAATGTCAATTGGACAGAGTTTCTCCCAATTTGTGAACTGAAGCCTGGTTGAAAGGAAAAGAAATTCTTTATAGCTGCAGATAAAGAACCATTACTATACTTACATGATCAAACAGAGGGTACAATCAAGTATAAATAATTGGAGTGTTTTGTCAAAGAGGAGAAATAGGGAGAAAGCCTGACCATCTCTCCTGTCTGAAGCCCTACATAAACGTACAATTGTTTTTGTACATGAATGGACATAATAGCTTCAAAATCAAGGGAGAGGATTCATTTAAGTGGAAATAAAATAACATATTCACATACTCATGTCTGTTTTCTTAGCAATAAGTGCCATCTGTAAAAAAATCCCACTAATTACTAAGGCAAAGCTAAAATATTTATTCATGTTTTATAGGGGATCATAATGTTTTATCCTGTTGGAAATTCACAAGAGCCATTCATCTCTTTCTTCAATTACACAAATTATTTGACTTTTGAGATACTACTTACCTAATAAAAATAGAGAAGGTGATTGCTTAGAAAATGCAGAAACTCATATTTTGCTAATCCTTTATTGTACTGCAATTATATGGGGTAATAAAATGGAATCTAATTCACCCTTTATTTTGATGGCTCATAAATCCAAACGTGGAGTCGTGGAATAAAAGCCGTTATGTTGCAACTTTGATTTGTTTGTACTGAATAGAGCTAAAGTAAGGATTCTGAAGAGGGAAGATTTTGTACAAATAGTTTACATCTATTTAAAGACAAGTATATTATTTAAATATTTGTGTTAAATATATTATCTTCTTGTCAGCATATATTTAATCGCTCCACAGTAGGGTAAAAAGAATTGGTGGCTCTTCTATTTCCTGTATGTCAGGTGATTTATATATTATATCCCTTGAAGTAGGTGGTGGCGCCCTCCTATTACAAATGGGGAAACTGAGGTTCACAGCATATGTCATATGCCCCAAGTCACATGTCCACCATGTGGTGGAATCAGCGTGTCCAAATTCAAATCAGGTGCTTCTTCAACTGCCCTACATTAGCTAATGGTGATAATGAGAGGATTATCAAAAGCAACAATGCACAATTCTGCTCTAATGTGTCTACTCTCCTCTCATATCCCTGGTGACAGAGGATAGAGAAATAGTATCCTTGCTGAGAACATTACATTTTCTTAAAGTCTTATATTTTATCTTAAAAGTTGTGTGTGGATTTTTAATTTTATGTGTTTATATAAAGTAAACAGGATGTAATATAATTTACCAAACCTCAAAATCATGTTTACCCTGTGATTTCAAACACCTCCTGGCCCACAATATCCATATTTGAAAAGCAAAGAATTATGATGACATGTAGTATTAGGAGTTTTGAGGGAAGTTTTACAGGGGGATCCATTAATTATTATTGTCTGTAGAATTGGTAATGCCTGGAGTTGTGTGGCATATAACCCCTGAATCCATGTTAATTATCCCTGAGTATGTAAGAATTTTTATTACAAAAGTTACTGGCAGGAGTTCTAAATTAGTTATGTTTACTGAGGTATACCCAACATCTAGCATGATGCCTGGTCAAAATGAATGTTTAATTAATATTAGTTGTATGAATGAACCACTTCTGAGACACATAATATAGTACAGACTAAGAAGTTTGTGAGATATAGTACATATATTACATATCTCACAAACATTTCTTTAGCATAACTTTAAAAACATTTATCACATTTCTTTAGATGGAATATATTGGTCTCTGACTGATCTTTAACCAGTTCATCTTAGTTTTTAGTCACTATAAAACAGTTTTCTAGAGCAATGTGTCTTAACCTTTGTGTGTGTGTGTGGACTGGGATACTTTATAAATCTGATCAAAGCTTTGGCCATACTTACAAGAAAAATGCAGATATACTCATATCATTTTCAATCAATTTCATGAAGCTTCTGGTTAAAAAACAAAAGACAAGCAAACACTATATAACAACATAAATGTTTTATTTAAGTATCTTATTTATATTAGACTGCTTACATTGCTTTTATGAAATTATTAAGTGAAATTGAGAGTGTTTTAAAATGTTAAAACCAAGAGCATGTGAATATGGGTCATGCACAAAAAAGTGAAACAAAGCATAATATGCAAGTAGATATTCTCAGGAGACCTGTTCAGCAGAAGGCCACAGTGTTAGATGTAATTTGTTTATCGAAAATCTCTGACAATGGTGCAATGAACCAGCAAACACCACAAAAGTAATGAATCTTTTCCTTTTTAAGTAATTATATTTGAACAGTTCAAATTAACCTGTGGTTTGAGGCTACTGCTTGGGTGAACTAATTCGCTGATGTAATGACTTTTCTCATTTTTGCTCCAGTGATTTAAGTAAGAAAGGAGGAGAAATGAAAATACGAGGCCATAAGTTTATAGCTTAGTGAAAAATTAAACCTGCTGTTTTCTGCAAGTCACATTTGGAGACTATCTTCGACTGATCTAATGTAGGACATGGTAGTTAAAATGTCAAACTAAAAAGAAATGGAATTTCTGCCATGCTATGTGGCAGCACTATGAATAAAACAAGCTGAATTGAAAGAGACAGATAGTTTGTGAAAATTATTATAAAGATTCAGCAACCTTTTCAAACAACAGATCACTGTTCTCTTGGCTATCACTGCTCATTAGTGCTTGAAATCTAAGTTTTCAGGAGCCTGCTGCTTATCCTGATGCCTAGGACGATGGTGATACCATGTTGACGTTATTGGGCTATTATTTTTAAATAATGCTATATCATTGCCTCTGTGTCCCTGCCATTATTGTACATAGATATTCAGTAATGAGACTCAAAGTAAAATCTCAGGGGAGGTTAGGCAAGATTTAACAGCACCTAGGACAGTTCCTTGCAAATGGTTGGCACTCAGTAAATATTAGAGGAGGGAATAAGTGACCTAAGAATGTATAAAGTAGATCCTCCATATCCGTGGGTTTTGCATCCATGGGTTCAACTTGGATTGGCAGTAGATTGAGTCTTTGGATGTGAAAACCACAGATATCGAAGACTGACTGCATTCATTGGACTAAGCCATTTTATATAAGGGAATTGAGTATCTGCAGATTTGGTGTGTGTCGGGGAGCTCCTGAAACCAATCCCCAGTGGATCTTGAAGGGTTTATTATTACACGTTTTCTAAAACAATGAAGAATATTTTGTACACTATTTTTTCATATCATATTTTTGTAAGCAACTTAGACTTTTCCCATAAATTCTGTATCTTAACATTGAGAAGTTAGTCATTTGCATTCTTCAAAGAGACTGGCTAGCATTAATGCCAATATTAGGATTTCATTGTCCATAAATTATTCCGAAATTTATGGAAAAAATAACTGATGTCATTGTGAACTCTATTGGGCTGCCTCTTTTGTAATAGTGAAGCAGGGTAGCAGAGTGGTTTGACTTGTTAGGGTTATTTGCTTCATTATTAGGTATGTATGATCTGGGAAATGTTAATTTTGTGTTACTTCCTGGATTTGTAAAATGGGATCAATAATTATAATAGCTACCTCACAGATTGCTATGAGGGTTAAATGAGATAATCTATGTAAAGCCTTTACATTTTACTCAAGTGTGGTTGGCACTTAGAAAACTGAGCTCAGAATAAATGTTACCTATTATTAGGATAATTATTATTATCATGTGGAGAAAAGCATTTCACAATGAAATGGGAAGTTGCTACAGAATGAATAAAGACTAATATATGTTATTTCTAGAATGAAGAAAATGACATATACTCTTTAAAAGCAATCATTTAGGACTTGGCATCCCAATTTCTAAAACTTCCTTAAGCATTGGTTGATCTGACATTTACTATATCCATTAGGTGCTTCTCATGTAATTTCTATCTCAATAGAAACATCATTTTGCTGTGTGTCTGATTTGCTGTATGTTGTGAAGGCTAGCTGTGCAAAAGAGCATGTTCTTTGATCCTTTATTGAAGCTTTTAGTAACTGTCTTATGTATTGAAAGGATTCATTGAGGATCATGAGCAAGATTAAGGATGGTAGAATACTAGACACAGGAGGGAGTGGGTTCCAAGGGTAAACAGGAAAGAAGAACCCTTATTTTACCTACATAGAGGTTCTTTAAAGGACCTTGTAGGCTTGGCAGGGGCTGAGAAACTAGTTATGATGGTTTCTTAAAGGAAACCTACTCTCCAATAAGGAAAACTACTCTCAAGTTTCTCTTTCTACAAAGAAAACTATTTTATCATAGATATAGAATATGGGTTTCTCATTTCTGACAGGAAAGGTAGAGTATAGCAAATTTTCAGGGTTTTCTTTTTGAATTTCATTTTATTTATCTTTTTATACAGCAGGTTCTTACTAGTTATCCATTTTATACATATTAGTGTATATATGTCAATCCCAATCTCCCAATTCATCACACCACCACTCCCACCACCACTTTCTCCCCTTGGTGTCCATATGTTTGTTGTCTACATCTATGTCTCTATTTCTGCCCTGTGAACCAGTTCATCTGTACCATTTTTCTAGATTCCACATATATGCGTTAATATATGATATTTGTTTTTCTCTTTCTGACTTAGTTCACTCTGTATGACAGTCTCTAAATCCATCCACATCTCTACAAATGACCTAATTTCGTTCCTTTTTATGGCTGAGTAATATTCCATTGTATATACGTACCACATCTTCTTTATACATTCATCTGTCGATGGGCATTAAGGTTGCTCCATGACCTGGCTATTGTCAATAGTACTGCAATGAACATTGGGATGCAGGTGTCTTTTTGAATTATGGTTTTCTCTGGGTATATGTCCAGTAGTGGGATTGCTGGGTCATATGGTAGTTCTATTTTTAGTTTCTTAAGGAAGCTCCATACTGTTCCTCATAGTGACTGTATCAATTTACATTCCCACCAACAGTGCAAGACGGTTCCCTTTTCTGCACACCCTCTCCAGCATTTCTTGTTTGTAGATTTTCTGATGATGCCCATTCTAACTGATGTGACATGATATCTCATTGTAGTTTTGATTTGCATTTCTCTAATAATTAGTTACGTTGAGCAGCTTTTCATGTGTTTCTTGGCCATCTGTAGGTCTTCTTTGGAGGAATGTCTATGTAGGTCTTCTGCCCATTTTTTGATAGGATTGTTTGTTTTTTTAATATTGAGCTGCATGAGCTATTTATATATTTTGGAGATTAATCCAAGTTTGTCCATTGATTTCTTTGCAAATATTTTCTCCAATTCAGAGGGTTGTCTTTTCATCTTGTTTGTAGTTTCCTTTGCTTTGGAAAAGCTTTTAAGTTTCATTACGTCCCATTTGTTTATTTTTGGTTTTATATCCATTACTCTAGGAGGTGGACCAAAAAAGATCTTGCTGTGATTTATGTCAAAGTGTGTTCTTCCTATGTTTTCCTCTAAGAGTTTTATACTATCCAACCTTATATTTAGGTCTCTAATCCATTTTGAGTTTATTTTTGTGTATGGTGTTAGGGAGTGTTCTAATTTCATTCTTTTACATGTAGCTGTCCAGTTTACCCAGCACCACTTATTGAAGAGACTGTCTTTTCTCCATTGTATATCCTTGCCTCTTTGTCATAGATTAGTTGACCATAGGTGCGTGCGTTTATCTCTGGGCTTTCTATCCTGTTTCATTGATCTATGTTTCTGTTTTTGTGCCAGTACCATATTGTCTTGATTACTGTAGCTTTGTAGTATAGTCCGAAGTCAGGGAGTCTGATTCCTCCAGCTCCGTTTCTTTCCCTCATGATTGCTTTGGCTCTTTGGGGTCTTTTGTGTCTCCATACAAATTTGAAGATTTTATGTTCTAGTTCTGTGAAAAATGCCATTGGTAGTTTGATAGGGATTACATTGAATCTGTAGATTGCTTTGGGTAGTATGGTCATTTTCACAATGTTGATTCTTCCAATCCAAGAACATGGTATATCTCTCCATCTGTTTGTGTCATCTTTGATTTCTTTCATCACTGTCTTATAGTTTTCTGAGTACAGGTATTTAACTTCCTTAGGTAGATTTATTCCTAGGTAGTTTATTCTTTTTGTTGCAGTAGTGAATGGGATTATTTCCTTCATTTCTCCTGCTGATCTTTAGTTGTTAGTGTATAGAAATGCAAGACATTGCTGTGCATTAATTTTGTATCCTGCAACTTTACCAAATTCATTGATTAGCTCTAGTAGTTTTCTGGTAGCATCTTTAGGATTCTCTATGTATAGTATCATGTCATCTGCAAAGAGTAACAGCTTTATTTCTTCTTTTCCGATTTGGATTCGTTTTATTTCTTTTTCTTCTGTGGTCGCCCTGACTAGGACTTCCAAAGCTATGTTGAATAACAGCGGAGAGAGTTGACATCCTTGTGTTGTTCCTGACCTGAGAGGAAATACTTTCAGTATTCACCATTGAGAATGATGTTTGCTGTGGGTTTGTCGTACATGGCCTTCATTATGTTGAGGTAGGTTCCCTTTGTGCCCACTTTCTGGAGAGTTTTTGTCATTAATGCACGTTGTATTTTGTCAAAAGTTTTTTCTGCATGTATTGAGATGATCATATGGTTTTTATTCTTCAGTTTGTTAATATGGTGTATCACACTGATTGATTTGTGTATACTGCATCCCTGGGATAAATCCCACTTGATCATGGTGTATGATGCTTTTAATGTGTTGTTGGATTCTGTTTGCTAGTATTTTGTTGAGGATTTTTGCATCTATATTCATCAGTGATATTGGTCTGTAATTTTCTTTTTTTGTAGTATCTTTGGTTGTGGTATCAGGGGGATGGTGGCCTTGAAGAATGAGTTTGGGAGTGTTCCTTCCTGTGCAGTTTTTTGGAAGAGTTTGAGAAGGATGGGTGTTAGCTGTTCTCTAAATGTTTGATAAAATTCACCTGTGAAGACATCTGGTCCTCGACTTTTGTTTGTTGGAAGGTTTTTAATTTAAATTTCATTACTTGTGATTGGTCTGTTCATACTTTCTATTTCTTCCTGGTTCAGTCTTGGAAGGTTATACATTTCTAAGAATTTGTTCATTTCTTCCAGGTTGTCCATTTTATTGGCATAGAGTTGCTTGTAGTAGTCTGTTAGGATGCTTTGTATTTCTGCGGTGTCCGTTGTAACTTCTCCTTTTTCATTTCTAATTTTATTGATTTCAGTCTTCTCCCTATTTTTCTTGATGAGTCTGGCTAATGGTTTATCAATTTTGTTTATCTTCTCAAAGAATCCACCTCTAGTTTTAATTATCTTTGCTATTGTTTTCTTTGTTTCTATTTCATTTATTTCCACTCTGATCTTTATTATTTCTTTCCTTTTATTAACTTTGGGTTTTGTTTATTCTTCTTTCTCTAGTTCCTTTAGGTGTAAGGTTAGATTGTTTGATATTTTTTCTTGTTTCTTGAAGTAGGCTTGTATTGCTATAGACTTCCCTCTTAGAACTCTTTTGCTGCATCCCATAGGTTTAGGATTGTCGTATTTTTATTGTCATTTGTCTCTAGGTATGTTTTGATTTCCTCTTTGATTTCATCAGTGATGTCTTGGTTATTTGGTAACATATTGTTTAGCTTTCATGTGTTTGTGTTTTTTACTTATTTTTCCCCTGTAATTTATTTCTAATCTCATAGCATTGTGGTCGGAAAAGATTCTTGATATGATTTCAATTTTCCTAAATTCACCAAGGCTTGATTTGTGACCTACATGCACTTTAGAAGAAAGTATAGTCTGCTGTCCTATAAATATCAATTAAATCTGTCTGATCTATTGTGTCATTTAAAGCTTGTCTTTCCTTATTAATTTTCTGCCTGGATGATCTGTCCATTGGTGTAAGTGAGATGTTCAAGTCCCCCACTGTTGTGTTACTGTCGATTTCCTCTTTCATAGTTGTTAGCATTTGCCTTATTATTGAGGTGCTCTGATGTTGGGTGCATATATATCTATAATTGTTCTATCTTCTTTTTGGATTGATCCCTTGAATATTATGTAGTGTCCTTCCTTGTCTCTTGTAACATTTTTATTTTAAAGTCTATTTTATCTGATAGGACTATTGCTACTCCAGCTTTCTTCTGATTTCCATTTGCATGGAATATCTTTTTCCATCCCCTCACTTTCAGGTCTGAGGTATGTCTCTTGTAGACAGCATATTTATGGGTCTTGTTTTTGTATCCATTCAGCAAGCCTGCGTCTTTTGGTTGGAGCATTTAATCCATTCACATTTAAGGTAATTATCTATATATATATGTTCCTATTACCATTTTCTTAATTGTTTTGGGTTTGTTTTTGTAGGTTCTTTTCTTCTCTTGTGTTTCCCGCTTAGAGAAGTTCTTTTAGCATTTGTTGCAGAGCTGGTTTGGTGGTGCTGAATTCTCTTAGCTTTTGCTTGTCTGTAAAGCTTTTACTTTCTCCATCAAATCTGCATGAGATCCTTGCCGGGTAGAGTAATATTGGTTGTAGGTTCTTCCCTTTCATCACTTTAAATATATCATGCCACTCCGTTTTGGTTCGTAGAGTTTCTGCTGAGAAATCAGCTGTTAACCTTATGAGAGTTCCCTTGTATGTTATTTGTCATTTTTCCTTTGTTGCTTTCAATAATTTTTCTTTGTCTTTAATTTTTGTCAATTTGATTACTATGTGTCTCGGCATGTTTCTCCTTGGGTTTATCCTGCCTGGGACTCTCTGCACTTCCTGGACTTGGGTGGCTGTTTCCTTTCCCATGTTAGGGAAGTTTTCAACTATAATTTCTTCAAATATTTTCTCTGGTCCTTTCTCTCTCTCTTCTCCTTCAGAGACCCCTATAAGGCAAATGTTGTTGCGTTTAATGTTGTCCCAGAGGTCTCTTAGGCTGTCTTCATTTCTTTTCATTCTTTTTTCTTTATTCTGTTCCGCGGCAGTGAATTCCACCATTCTGTCTTCCAGGTCACTTATCCGTTCTTCTGCCTCAGTTATTCTGCTACTGATTCCTTCAAGTGTATTTTTCGTTTCAGTTATTGTATTTTTCATCTCTGTTTGTTTGTTCTTTAATTCTTCTAGGTGTTTGTTCTTTAATTCTTCTAGGTGTTTGTTCTTTAATACTTCTAGGTCTTTGTTAAACATTTCTTGCATCTTCTCGATCTTTGCCTCCATTGTTTTTCCGAGGTCCTGGATCATCTTCACTATCATTATTCTGAAATCTTTTTCTGGAAGTTTGCCTATCTCCACTTCATTTAGTTGTTTTTCTGGGGTTTTGTCTTGTTCCTTCATCTGGTACATAGCCCTCTGTGTTTTCATCTTGTCTATCTTTCTGTGAATGTGGTTTTTGTTCCACAGGCTGTAGGATTTTCATTCTTCTTTCTTCTGCTGTTTGCCCTCTGGTGGATGAGGCTATCTAAGAGGCTTGTGTAAATTTCCTAATGGGAGGGATTGGTGTTAGGCAGAGCTGGTGTTGCTCTGGTGGGTAGAGGTCAGTAAAACTTTAATCTGGTTGTCTTCTATGAGTGGGGCTGTGTTCCCTCCCTGTTGGTTTGGCCTGAGGCAACCCAACACTGGAGCTTATGTGGACTCTTTGGTGGGGCTAATGGCAGACTCTGTGAGCACTCACGCCAAGGAGTCCTTCCAAGAGTGTCTGCTGACAGTGTCTTGTCCTCATGGTGAGACACAGCCACCCCCTGCCTCTGCAGGAGACCCTGCAACACTGGCAGATAGGTCTGGTTCAGTGTCCTTTGGGGTCACTGCTCCTTCCCCTGGGTCCCAATTTTCACACTACTTTGTGTGCCCTCCAGGAGTGGAGTCTCTGTTTCCCCAGTCCTTTCAAAGTCCCGCCTCTGCAGGAGACCTTCCAACACTAGCAGGTAGGTCTGGTTCAGTCTCACCTGGGGTCACACTGCTCCTTCCCTGTGTCCCAATGTGCACACTACTTTGTGTGTGCCCTCCAACAGTGGAGTCTCTGTTTCCCCCAGTCCTGTCCAAGTCCTGTAATCAAATCCCACTAGCCTTCAAAGTCTGATTCTCTAGGAATTTCTTCTCCCATTGACAGACCCCCAGATTGGGAAGCCTGACATGGGGGTCAGAACCTCCACTCCAGTGGGTGGACTTCTGTGGTATAAGTGTTCTCCAGTTTGTGAGTCACCCACCCAACAGTTATGGGATTTGATTTTATTGTGATTACACCTCTCCTACCATGTCATTGAAGCTTCTCCTTTGTCTTTAAATGTGGGATATCTTTTTTGGTGAGTTCCAGTATCTTCCTATTGATGATTGTTCAGCAGTTAGTTGTGATTCCGGTGCTCTTGCAAGAGGGAGTGAATGCACCTCCTTCTACTCTGCCATCTTGAACCAATCTAAATTTTCAGTTTTTATCTTCTAAATTAGATTACATAGAAAGATTAGCAAACCTGTGATTTGCCCATATAAAACATTTTGCTCTATGTAGAAAATGATCTCTTTTACCAAGTGGTATAGGATATGATTGATCTTCAAGCACAAAAGAAGTGAATATCAATAAAATTGACAGTGTCCTATCTAGAGAGGTCAAAAATCCAAAACTATCTCTAGATTCAGGAAACTAGACCAAATCATCTTTTAATTAAGTTATTTATAAAATGTTCAGTTCCCCAAAGATTCTCCTTTTAAAAATCTGTTAGTGAGAATGAATTACACTAAGATAATGATACATTTTCCCCAATCATTTACATTTCAAACAAACATCTAATTCAAGCACCAGACTTCACCGCTGTTTTCTGTCTTCAAATAAGGATATATTTTTATTTACTTGCTAATTTATTATTTTTTTGTGAATGGGCTGAAAGTACTTTATTTCAAAATTCAAATATTTTCACATTGCATTTACATTGATCTGTTTTTATATAGTATTTTAAGAATCTTTGGTCACAGATATCTTGAAAATAAATAATAGAATTATTTCTAATGACCACTGCATATATATTACATATAAATATATATACCTATAGATAATAACATTTACATTTAATTTAAAATTATACTTGAGTGCACATTATATACACCTTTGTTTCATCATCTTTTAAGTTCTTCTGGAAACATTTCCCACTTTATTTGAGATATTACAATATTTAACACGTTTATCAAAAAGCCATAAATAAAAGGTTATTTTTAAATATCCAGTGATAAATCATATAATGTTTTGTTTGATATGTCAAGTGTCTTTTATGTCTGTTATACTCAGGTTTGTCTTTTGCAAAATGAAAATATCAGCTCTCTATATATTATTCTTTAACCAAAACATGTATATTTTAGGGTTATAAGATTTCTGACAAAATGAATTATAAATTGTTAGCTGTTAAGAAACAAGCAAAATGGTATCACACTTCTACTATAGAGTGGATTTGTTTTTATCACAAAGGTTTCATTAATGTTTAAAAATGTCATTTCGGGTAGGGATGAAGAAGAGTGAGAAATCAAATCCAACAACAGATTGATTTTTGTTTCAATAAAATGATTTTGGGGGCACATATGTATCATACACACACATTAATTTTAAGTGAAACCTAAAACAGGTTTATTCAATAATCTAAAGTGTATTATGTATTGCTACCAATTAATTTTAAGGCCACTTCTTATATATCAATGGTGATGCTTACAAATATTTATTTACTCAAGAAATTATAGTAGTCCTAAATTTGTACTTAAATGTGAATAACAGCATATTTGTAGGTTGACTTAAAACTCTGAAATGATGCTTTATCAGAGCTACTGAAGGGAAGAGAATTTAACAAGAGGTATGAGCCAGGAAGAAAATAAATAAGGGATGGTGAGGCAAAGATTAGCAACATTATTAGTGAGTTATTACCACCTTTAGGGCTGACCAGTGCTGCGGGAGTCTAATGAGAGTTGGAATCATACAGGAGAATATATTTTGAGGGAGTTATAGTTGTTGAGGGAGGCAGATTTGTTACAAAGATGGGGTAAATGAATGTGGTTAGTACCTGAGAGTGAATTCCTCCTTAAATTTTACACTTTGGGCTCCTCCCTTGCTTCACCCTGGTCCCAGTCCTAGTGAATACTTGGAAGTCTCCGTCCTCTTGCTCTCCAAACTCCTCCTGAAGGTTTCCTCAGATTGTTCACATACAGATGGAAGCCAGTTGGCAGACAAGCTTCTTGAGGTGGACAGTAGTGTAGAAAATAGGTTGGGGGAGGTGATGAGGGGGCAGATTGTCTAGTACAGAGGCAGAGGGAAAGAGAATAAGGAAGGTATACTAATTTAATTTTGTTCCTTTGAATACATTTATTTTGATGTTCCTCTAAATGCTAGTATATGACCTTAAAATATTTATGCACATTACTGAAAAAAACCTGTTATATATAGCAATTCAAGTTCAATATAGCAATGCCTTTTTCTGGATTAGAAGCAGATGGGATTCCCTTATTGGAAAGCATCAGTCCTGTGCTTTATACTTGGTTAGATTCCTTGTTTCATTCTAAAATTATCCTACTTTGTCCCAGGGATATATATTGATGAATAGAAATTGGTGGAAAGCTGCAAAGGGTCTGTGTCATATCTATCTAGTCCTTTCTGATGCTTTAGCCTTAATCAAATATAACCGTAGTCTGAATGCTGACCATCATGGTGATCCCTGTAGTTCCCAGTATATCATTATAGCTTAAATTTGAAATAGCATTGATAAAGTACCTAATATAGAGCTGTTCACATATTGAGTGCTCATTGAATAGTAGCTATTGTTTGAGTTGTCTTGTCTAGTGATTATCCCAGAAGTTTTTATAGACTAGCAACAGAGCTTGATCAATCCTAGGGTCATCCGACTGAGATAACCTCAAAAAATAAATTTAAAAAATAAAACCATTAAGAGTTGACTGCATGGAGTCTGGTGATGAATTTGATGAATGCCTGGCAAAAATTTTAGGGCTAATCAATTTGAATTTTATGTTCTCTGCTTTCTGACTATAATTCATGTATTTACTCTGATTAGAAATAACACAAAACATGTAAATCAAAGACTGTGAAAATATATCATTTCCCTGCATCACAGTAATACAGTTATCATTTACTGCACAACTACTATGTCCTAGTTACTTTATATATATTATTGTTAACCCTTCCCATATCACTGCAGCATCACTGTGACTTACAGATTAATTTGCACAATGCCATAGAGCTAGTAAGCAACAGAACAGAGATTTGAGCTCAGGTTTTACCTAAACCCCAAACTATGATCTTTTTACTAGCCCATAATGTTGTGGTGAACAATAATTTGTGTGTGTGTGTGTATATATGAATAAATAAGGACTAATATATGGATTTTCTTCTCTTTTGAGACAGAGAAATGCATGAAGATAATACATTCAGCAAACATTCTCTCAATTTAAGTTTTAAATTTTAAAGTTAAAATCTATGTCATTAGGATACTCAGGAATTCCGCCACAGTTGTGTGATCAGCCAATCTGTCTTTTCTTGATTTTTTTTTTTTTTTAATTTTCTAAGTCACATATCTTAATGTGCTGATTTGTTTCTTATGGGTGTTTTGAGTAATTTTTTATTAGGTAAAGACATATTTAAAAGGGTTTTATTATGTAAATAGTGATATTTAAAAAGCAAGAAGTCACCCATGCATTGAGGATATCAATATATCAGACTTCTAATTGACAACTTGCAAGACCTGCTTGTGATTTATAGCTCGATTACAAATTCACTCTTTCCCCTCTGCCAATGGAATTGGCAATATTTTTTCAGCCCAGATGGTGCATTAGCCTTGGCCAGCTGGTTCTCCCCATGCTGCCTCATCACAAGACCATACAGCAAATATCGCCATGTATGACCCAGTTCAGTAGGTAACACTCGAAGGCTTCATGCCTGGCTTTGCCCTCAGGGCATATGGAAGTGAACCTGAATGAGATTTATGCATCCAAATTTTTATATTCTATCAAGCTCCCTACAGTCATTCATTTTCCTGACGTCATTTGAAGCTGTTTAGAGTAGGCAAATAAAACTATACTTTATATATATATATATATATATATACATATATATATATAAAATTTGGTTTTATTATACTGTTCTTAATTCTCATAATTCAGTATTTTGCTAACCTTCAGACAATTTTAAGGATTCTAGGCAGTATGAAGTATTTTTGAATTTTAAAAAGTATATTTTTAAGGATTTTGTAATATTCTAAGTACAGTTTCAATAGAACCTGTATAAATAGTTATAAAAGTGGATGTCTGACAAATTTCAAAATCAGAGCTTTTAATAAAGAGATGGGGTAAAATACCAATAGCTAACATGTATTATACTTTACAGGTTGAAACAAATTTATATGTATAATTTAAGTAAATAATAACTATAATTTTAAGGCTTAACATTATGAATGAAATGAGAGAAAGGGAAAATAAAGCAGCTTATTGCCAAAATCATCATCCTCTGAATATACTATAGATTGGGTAAGAATGAAACACAAATTTACACTTTTAGTGTACTTTTAGTTTTCTGTCTAATAATTGTTTTCTATTTCAAATAAAATGTATAGGTAATCCATAAATTCTTTTGCATGGTAGATAGTTCTGCATAGTTTTCCCATTAGATTGAATTAGATAATAAAACCTTGTATATGTTCCATGTTTGTATATTTGCAATAGCAAAATAAAAGTAGAATACAAATGATATCCTCAGACATGTAGTGTTTATTTTATTTAGTTTATTTATATAGTGTTATAGTGACAATGATTATGAGATGATTCCTGTATTACTTGGTCAATTTGGTTAGTACTGTTGAAGGAAATGCATTTCTTTGTGCATTCAGAAAAAATTCTGAGTCTGATTTTCTAAGGGAACTGGAAGAGGAAAATACTTTTTAGTATCTGGAATAAAATATGTATGTGTATGTGTTTGTGTGGGTGTGTGGGTGTGTACACACATCATCGTATATATTGATATATCATGTATTATACATATATGTCATTACACGACTTTCTTAACCCATTTAGTTAATATTAATTGAAATGTGAAAATTACATATGATAATGGTTGCTTTGCATAAATTTTTAGGAAGGTTTTTTTTTTTGTCTGTGTCAGTTTCAATACTTTTTTAAAAAGTTATTTGGAATTATTTTCCAATATTGAGAGCAACATTAGATTATGAAATGATTAGATTTTTATCATGAAATGATTTTTTAAAGTAAATTTTTTCTGGAATTCTTTTTATTATTTTTATACAATCTGTAACTTCAATATCATAAGTTTAAAAATAATATTTATGTGTTTATAAGTGTGTTTAAGTCGACTTTTGACTTCATAGGTTTTTATTCAGGATTTTTTTCCAGATAGTACTTCAGATTTTTTTTTTCCTAGGTTATTATCTGGAGCCACTGTCAATAGATTGATATTTATTTCTTGTTTAGATTGCTTTATCTTTTTAGCTTCTTCTCATCTATACCCATTGTTAAAAGATAATCTGAGGTATATTAAAATTTTTAAGAGCTCATTTGAGCAAAATATCGATTGCCATGGGGCAGCACCAAACCAAAAGTGCTTGAGAAAGCTCTCTTACAGGAGCCAGGGGAAAGACTTATATAAAGAAGGTGGGGAAGCGAAGAAAGGAAATTATTTGATTGGCTCTAGCTTAGAGCCTAGTTGGCTATTTGTGACTGGCTGTCTTTACTGTTTGGATTTCATAACCTTGAGGCATTTATAGGCTTAGATTTTGGTTGCCTACATAGGTCATCACAGCATTAGAGGCCACCTCAGTTTAATGGCCCCCTTGTTTAATTAATTTAACACCATTTACATTTTCATTTTCTAGAGTTATAATAAGAATTCTTGGAGTCCTTTCTAGTTCATTGATTTGAGTTGAGTTCACTACCTTGTATTGAAAAAGGAAGTTGAAGGCAATCTCTTCTTGTTGAGTTTTTGACATATTTTTACTTAATCTATTCATTACTTTTGTAGATAACATAAAATTTAAATCCTCAGGTTCACCTTTTAGTTTCATACAGAAAGGGTCAAAATCTTTACTAGTTTTCAAAACTTTTCACTACCTTTCTTTTTTCTTTCTACAAACACCATTATAATCCTGTTGCATTAATGGTCATTGAAAGCATCCAAAAATCTAAACTTGTTCACTACTGTGTATTTACAATTAAATATAAATTTTTTTTGTTACTCAACTGTATTTGTCAAATTTTTTTTTCCAGGTTAGCTGATTTTGCGTCTAAACTCATTGGAATAGGGGATATTATTATGCTTGATTATATCATTACTATTTTTATCTATGATATTATATCTAATAGAAATTATCATCACAATTAATAATAATACTGGTAATTGGTGGAATGATCAGAGATCATTGAACATAGTGGTAAGAATTAAGTTCTAGTCACATTTCTGCCACTAACAAATTCTAATATTAAGCAAACTATTTCACTTCCCTGAACCTTGTTCTTTATTTACAAAATTGAAGGTTTGGAGAAGATATTTTCTAAATTTCTTTCCAATTGTAAAATAAAAGTATGATTTTAAACTATACTTTAAAATGTATACAGAAATTTTTACGTTAAAGACAGTTTTTAGTAGCTGGAAATCATGAATAGAACGCCAAAGAGGTGCTTTGTAATTGAAAAAGTTGGATTTTTTGAGTTCAAAATTGTTTTTCAGACACAAGAAAAAAGAAAAATTGCTTTTGTCAGGAATATAGCCAGGAATATAGTTTGAATATAGGAATATAGCCAGGAATATAGTTTGAGTTATAGCCAAAGATATTAAAGATTATAGTTAGTTAATCTCAGTTCCCTCATCTGCACATGCAGATACATATTATCTATTTTATAAAGTGTTATGATGATGAATTCTATGACACAAGTAAAATATTTGTCCTCAATAAATTTTAAATCTGTTAGCATTTTGGGGGGAATAAAATAATCATAACTATATATATATACATATATATTCCAGAAGACACAGAATGTTCATTAATTGTAACAGCCCACAGACAAACTACAAACTATTCTCCTTTTCTCTGCCCTTTTCCCTTCACTACAGTTGTTCTGAAGGAACCTGATGAAATACTTTTGAAAATTAAACATCCTGAAAATCTTTATGCTGTTGTGAGGAGAACACTTATTAGGAAGTTGCTATATAGTCTGTTAAACTTGATTTCTCTAGTTAATGAAGTATTTAAATGTTACCACATGGTTAAAAATATTCAGACTTTGTAACCCAGAATAAAAGCAATTATATGTAATGTTAATCAAATGATGATTTTCGAGCACCTGTTTTGTGTCCAGCACTATGCTGTTTACTACATCTAATTAATTGACCTTCATATAAAAGAAAAAATATATATGTATATATGTATATACATATATATGAGTGTATAATATTTGAAAGAACAAACTAAATGGCGCCCGTGATGCCACCACAGATTTAAAGCATTTTTTATCATCCTTGCACAAATGGGCCTAATTTGCCATTATCAATGAAATTAACTTAATTTTAATGCAAATTGTTCACTTTGCATGAAAAAAAATCCAGTATAAAGCTTTTTTAAAACACATGATAAGATTACCCCAAAGCTAATTAAAGTATATACAGGACTATCAATTTATACTCAGAGGAGTTCCTTAGAATCATCTGTACCTCTCTGTTCTCTTTAATTAATTATTACAGTCTACAGGAAATAATGTTGTCATGGGCTGTGTAAAAGCTATTTCAATCTTAATCATGTTTGTGCAGATAAGGGTATTACGACTCTACTACTCAGATCTAAATGGCTGAAGCAGAACTTTCTTTCCCATAATAAATTTCCTGCTTTATAAGGCAGTGTAGGTTGGGAGAGGTAATATTTGGAAGAAGGAGCCATAGAAAACACCCAAAGGTATGGAAACAGTTACCTTTTCTCTGGGGTCTCTTATAACCTTCAACTTGAGTGATCATTTTTACACACTTAAATTCAGACACACACAATCATTGTGGTTGTGTATTTTTTTTTTTTTTTTTTTTTCTGGTACGCGGGCCTCTCCCTGTTGTGGCCTCTCCCATTGCGGAGCGCAGGCTCCGGACGCGCAGGCTCAGTGGCCATGGCTCACGGACCCAGCCGCTCCGCGGCATGTGGGATCTTCCGGGACCGGGGCACGAACCCGTGTCCCCTGCATCGGCAGGCGGACTCTCAACTACTGCACCAACAGGGAAGCCCTATGGTTGTGTTTCTCAGTCTTGTTCAGTTAGACTAAGCTCCATGATAACAGTTTTTTCTTTGTTCTTTGTGTTTACATTGCCTGGCATAATGCCTACTATGTGGTACATGCTGAGTATTTGTCACACTGAACAGAATGTCACTGATATTTTCTATTTGTCAACTTTATTAGTCCATTAGTATGCTTTCACTCCTCACACATAACACAGACACAGACACACACATGCATACACATACACGGAAAGAAACAGCATAGCACGTGATATGTGACTGTTAACAACTGGTAACCTGTCATTATGGAGGAAGCATCTTAATAGAAAGTAAGAAATCTTGCCTCATTGGAAGTCTTCCATTAATTAGTTATGTGCCCTAAGGAGCCTCTCTTCCATGGGGCACAGAATACATAGCTATTAAACAATAGAGGTGATTTCTAGGATATACTCCTATTGAAGTATATGAGTATAGAATTTTTAATTTACATTCTGGATTTTACATTTACATTTGTCTCAATCATTTTACATGGTAAAGACTATTGCACTCATATCAAACAACACCTGTACTATTATGCATATATATATATATATATATATATATATACGTGTATATATAAGGGTAGCTGGAAGGGTACCAGTCAGACTTACAGTGGTGACTTTGAGGATATTGGGGCATGGAAGGAGAGTGAAACAGGATTATGTGTGGTTGTCAAAATGGACTTTGTTTTATTTCTTTTTCCCCTAACTTTAGAAAAAAATATATATACAGTTTGTATTTATACAAGTGTATGTATACATATATATGACTTGTGTCATTTAAAAAGATACAAACATAGGAATAAAAAGTCTGAAACAGATGCTATTATCATGTAGTAAAAATAGGTATTTGTCATATTTCTTTTTTCTAATCTAAAAATGACTGCTACTTTGGTTATAGGAATTATTGGCTCTTGAACTTATATGACATTTTAATTAGTTTTTTATATGACATTTTTATAGTTAAGGATTTGGATACATGCTAGAAATAGGGAAGAGATTTACTTCATATTTTCATACCGATTTTTGTAAGACTGACAGGTTAAAACTTCTCAGGTCTTCTATAGAATTCATATGACAGAGAATCTGAATGATATTCAAGACTCACAGATTGAAACTCTAATTTCAAGATGCCAAAATTTAGAGCTAGTCTATCCAATTAAGGTTTTTTTTTTTTTTTTTAATCAAAATAACTCCTCTTGGGAAAAGTGAGGGAACAAAAAAGCCCCTATCATATTGTCACTTACTTTCTTCCTTAAAACTTTGCTGTAGTAGTTAAATCCCTAGCTGGTTACTGCCCTTCCAGTAGACTAAATTCTGCCCTCAGATATTCAGATACAACTCCCATTGAGCCCAATTCTTCTGTCCTCCTTCAGGCAAAAACTCCCTTTGAATTTAAACAATCTCACTCAGGCACTATATTACTAGGCACCATAGATACACAAAGAAAGAGTAAAGGAAAGTTTGCTTGTGTAAGCATGGCTGACTCAGGATCTTGAGGTGTGGCAACAAATAAACTGTAAAGAATTTTGGCAATTATAAATTCTATCATAAATCTACTAACTCAGAGAGTTTCTCATGAAGCCCTTCTATTTTGCTGAATGTAACTCTGTTAGTCAAAGTAACTGTCAGCTATCCAAAGATACTCTAATTATCAGGTTTCAAGAATTCAAGAGTTCTTTACTTAGAAAGAACACCATCTATCAGGCTGTCTTATAACTACTTACTCTAAAACAATCAGAATAAACAAATGAAGGCGGATTTCAAAGTTACTAAATTTATTCTTTTAAAAAAAAACAAGTTTTTCAAATTAGTATTAGTGGAAAGAAATATTTCAAACCACCTTATTTCATTTAAAGCACATGATGAATTACGTAGCCAGGGCTGGCCTTAGGCAAAATTGGGGAATAGGTAGTTTCTGTCTTCAGTTTCTTTTCTTTCCTATGTTCTGATCCGCTGTGTCAGGAGGCTCTTTTTTACTACACTATCCTTGAATTTCCCAA
This sequence comes from Lagenorhynchus albirostris, assembly GCF_949774975.1. Taxonomy (NCBI): domain Eukaryota; kingdom Metazoa; phylum Chordata; class Mammalia; order Artiodactyla; family Delphinidae; genus Lagenorhynchus; species Lagenorhynchus albirostris. Next base: position 24,660,625 of record NC_083100.1, read on the forward strand.
GGCTCTCAACCTAGTTGCTTGCCAAGGCCTCCCACTCTCTATCCTTTCCCATGTCTAAGCCTTTCTGTCTGCTACCTTTCTATATAACACCTGCATTTAGAAAAAAATCCTTCTGTTTGATAGCCCAATAGAATAAATAAAATACAAGTTACCAATGAAAAGGTAGTCTGTTGGAAGCCACTTTTTTGGTAGGAGTATCATTCCCAGGGCCTCAAATCAAGACCTAGAAGCTATAAAATTTATAGTTACGGTGACAGTGATAACACTATTATGTTCACAGTTCCTCAAATACACTGACATCTTCCTTATCACGTACAGAACCTTCATGATATTTTCTCTGCTTGAAACGCTATGTTATCCTCATTTTACTCTGCTCTTGTCCTCTGTACCTGTAATTATAGCCCATTTGGTTGTAGATGATTGAAACCTAGCCTGAAACTAGCTTAAACAAAGGGATTCTGTTGGCTCACAAAAATGAGAAGTCTAGGAATGTTTTGGGCTTTAAACATACGTGGGTCTGGGGGTGAGACTGTGTTATTAGGATACCATCTCACTGTCTTAATATCTCAACTCTACTTCTCTCTCTTTTGGCTTCATCCTTAGCCAGACTTTTCCCAAATTATGACAAAAAGGGCCCGAAGCAGTTCTGTTCTCATATTATCTTCACAGTTGTGTTCTTACTGCAAAGAACATGCCTCTTCTCAGATAGCTTCCCATTACTGTGAACAGGGAAAAAGGTCACCTCATTGACTAGGGATGAATCTTGTGATTGGTTACTCAGTTCATAGATATGCAGAGGGATCAGTTTACAAGAGTTTCTGGTGATAGATTCACTTTAAAAATGAAAAATTCCATTAATATAAGGGTGAACGGAAAAACATGTTAAAAATGCAAAACTGGCCATCACTGTCCATTATAGAGCTGATCAAACTCTGATGACTTCTTCAATACAGCGCTGTGAGAAATAGGGTTGTCCACTACTGTATACCCAGTGCCTACTACAGCTTGTTATTCGCATTAAGAAGTTAGCAAATGTTTATGTAATGGTCCCATTTAATCTTAACAATTTAGATTTTTTTTTTTTTTCACTTTAAAGACGAACCTGAGGCTCAGAGGAGGTTTTGTAACCTATCAATAGTCATACAGATTATACGCTGTGACCTGATATAACATACAGATATTTGTTTTTAAAAGTTACTAAGGTAACTTTTATAAATGTTATAGGTAGTACAGAGACCTATGTGGATCTAGAAACCTTCATGTGTTTAGTGACTTACAAATTCCATCAATATACTTATTATGAATCTCTTATGTTGCTTCTAGGCCCACTTAAAATATTTGAACAGTGTTAAAAATTTCCTTTAGAAGTTAGTCACATTTTACAATATAATGTTAATATTTCAGAAAAAAACTTTAGTAAACCACAAGAACCAAAGTAGTAGGTCAGTTGCCGACTTTGGGAACAAGTAACACTAAACTAACATGTACCTCTCCCTTTGAAATCTTGCTCTCCATTAAGTTTTTTTTATTTTTTATTTTTTGTGGTACGCGGGCCTCTCACTGTTGTGGCCTCTCCCATTGCGGAGCACAGGCTCCGGATGCGCAGGCTCAGCGGCCATGGCTCACGGGCCCAGCCGCTCCGCGGCATGTGGGATCTTCCCGGACCGGGGCACGAACCCATGTGCCCTGCATAAGCAGGCAGACTCTCAACCACTGTGCCACCAGGGAAGCCCTCCATTAAGTTTGAAGTGATGATGAGGGAACAGCCAAGGGGACCAGCATGAAACTCATGGTAGCCATTATGAATTATCTAAATATATCAAAGCTGATATTAGTGTTGTCCTTAAAACTATGTAATGGTCAGAAAGATAAGCAACCATGTCAAATTCATACATATAACATCTAATCATTAACCCAAATAGAAACATACATAGAGAGAAGTAAGGAGAAAATTGCTTTTACATATACTCCTCCAAGAAAGTATCCAAGAAAATTGCTTTTACATATATTCCTCAGTATTTCTGGGCCTAAGCATTCAAGAGTTTAGATTTATGTAATATTCACCCGAAAAGCTGCATATTGTAAATATGGGTAGGTACTGATGCAAACTCTTACGTTGTAAATCCATTTCTGATGCCCAATTGTTTTGTAATTTTATGCTTTTTTTTAATTGAAGTATAGTTGATTTACAGCATTATATTAGTTTCAGATGTAAGCATAGTGATTCAATATTTTTATAGATTATACTCCATTTAAAGTTATTACAAAACAATGGCTGTATTTCCCTGTATTGTACACTATATCCTTGTTGCTCATCTATTTTAAACATAGTATTTTGTATCTTGTCCCTCCTCTTCCCTTTATGCTATTAAAATAACATAAACCATCCACTTTAAGTACTTCACTGATCTTCTTTTATGTTTATTACAACAAACTGAATGTCTATTAATAATTATTCACTTTACAGTACATATTTTTGTCAAAATCATATCCATGATTGTTTAAATTCTTAATCCAGGTTGACTCCATAACTAGCATTTGATACCATACATATTTTTATTCCTAAACAAATAGCTGTGACTTAACACCAAACCCATTACCTATTTAGTCTTCTTGTGGATTTTGTCATCATGGCAAAAGCGCTGTGTGAAGTTATTAACAATTTTGGCTACAGTCTCTTTTGGAATGTTTGTAGTCCTTAGAGACTCACAGCAGGCAAAAAATCACAGTCCCCTTCAGCAACCTGTGCTTTCCTGAAATATTGGCTTTGACAAGACTGCAGGAGTGAGAAATAATTTTGTGCATGAGGGTTTGCACTTCATGGGTGTATTTCTGAGTTTATTACCAGGAGGAAATGGAAAGAAAGCCATTCTCACCCTTACTTTAAACCATACAATGATGTGACCATAGTGCTGAATGATTCACTGGGCTTTGGGGAAAGTCTATACTGAGCCCTCACTTAGATAGAAACCAGTACCTGGCACTAATCTGATTGACTATATTGGTATAAATATCACTAACCCTGATAATTGGCTACTACTGTGTCTTTCCAGAACTTTTAATGATCTCTGAAATCTTGTTTCTCTTGTTTTGGGCTATCAAATTGCATTCAGGTTATGAGAGGAAGCTGTCTCTGATGCCAGCATCTGCTTGCCTTTGGATGGACTGCATCTTAGAATGCTGTCTTACCCCTCTTCAGAAAACTCATCAGAAAACACCTTTTCTGAACAGTTACTTAATATTTAAGAGGAGCTCTTTCCAGAGGAATCTGCAAGCCAGCCTGATATTTGTAAACATCATCATGAAATCTTTTGAAAATAATAGAGTCATATTACCAAGGGGAAAATAAAATAACTAAAAGGTGAAAGATACATCTTTAACATATGTTTAGGTGTAAGTAAATATATATTTTTTCTAAAGCCAACAAACAACCGATGTTCATTAGATTATGCTATGGAATCTACAATTTGAAAGATACTCAAATACTCTGTCAAATACTTTGAAAAAAATGAGCTGCCTAAGCTTAAAGCAGACAGAATATTTGAAGTCGATCACAAATTGAAATGTCCCAGAAATCTTTTATCAGTTGGGCCTTAAGTGAAACTCTTGTAATAAAGAGGCTTTTGGAGTTTATATGCCACAGTCTAATAGGTGACTATTTAATGGGATTTACATTCACTCAAACAAAATTAGGCTGGTAAAAGATAATGCAACATGCTGTAATGTAAATGGCACTGATGGCAGAATTAAATGTTTGTGGAAACAGGGCAGTAGATCTATCAAGAGCTAATTAGACAGAGAGCTCAGAGGCAGGCTTGGAAGTAAACAGTATCAACAAAGAAGGAAGGAGAGCAAGAAACGAGGGGAAATAAAGACCTTTTGTGCAGGGAAGAAAAGGAACTATACAAAAGTTATTTAATTAGAAACTCAGATGGAGTGTCTCTCATGAGAAAAACTTATATTGTTTCTGAACCTGTTGATAGTATGAAGTTGAATAATAACTTTGATAAATTATTGTGTGCCTAAGTAGTTCTTTGTTGTAATTGGTATTTGAATATTTGGCTTTAATAGTGTTCTCTTCACATGGTAACTTTCCTAGCTATGTTCACTTTATCTAGAAAAAAAATTTTTTTTCGAAGTTTATCTTTGAAGTCCTTCTAACAGAAAAAGTAATACTGAGACAATGTTAGAAATTTGGGATTTTAGTAAGGAAGGATAAAGGGTAAAATTGCCGGTGAACAAAAACAATAAAAATAGCAACTTTGGATTTGAGTTTTAATTAACCTGTAGAAAAATATTAATTTAAAAAAATTCAAAATTTTCATGAACAAAATATTCACTGTACTCTTTCACTATAGTCACTATTCTTTAGCTGAGCCATTGTATAGGGAAAAGGACCTAGCCTTTGGTAGAGCTGAGAAACTGTTTTGATGAAATAAATCAGGATCTATATGCTTGATATTTAAAGTAGTAAAGCCTGGTTACTTGATTCACTTTCTTTTTTAAACTCAAATTCAGCATTTAAATCAGCATTGCATAAATCAGTTTCCATTTAAGAAGAAGAAGTTAGTGAATATTTTAGAGTTGAAAATTGTTTTTCACAGAGTGTAAGGGGTGATATATATCTTGTTTTGCATGAAACCAGAAGTAAATCAGATACACTTCAGGACATTTGCATTCTGCTAAGAATACATTTTAATTATAATAATCCTTTCAATTTGTTGAGGATTCCTATCCACTTCACAGCTCTATTGTAAGGATAAAGTGTGCTAATATATGTGAAAGTGCTTCAGCAGCGGTGGAGTACTGTTCACATTATGTGCTATCATAACAGAGAACCTCTAAGCATTTATGAGAGACTGTTGCTATGCTGATGGGCATATGAATTCTTAAATGACAAATGTTATATTGAGTAACTAAACCCAACAGTTCAACTCAGACTGATTACTTTTTTGCCTCCTGTACTACACAAAGAATTGTTCTGTGGACATGTTCTAGATTGTTTGTGCTTTGGTTAATCCGTGAAATCCATGATCTGCATTACTGTCAGCAGTTAATGCCCTGAGATTGCTTTATTCTTTAATGAAAAGATCCGTGAGATTAGAATTGTTTTGTCCTTGCCATGGAAATAGACCAAGTATGAATGCCCAGTTTCTCTTGGTGGAGTTCCAATCTGTCTGTGACCCAGAAATATAGGTAGTATTTGGCAGTTTGTCTACTCACTTGTGACAAATACATCTATCTTGCCTGTTTGTGAAAGAGAGAAACTGGATTGGGTTAATTTTATAATAGGTGCATTTTGCTTTTAAACATTCTAAACTTATAAGACAGCATCTTCTTAACTTTCAGTTGTACTACTAGGGTCTCCAGAACTTGGCTACTTACCAAAATCACCTGGGGAGACACTTAAAAATACAAATTCCCAGGCGCCTTCCCTGGAGATTCTGATTCAGTGGGTCTGGGGTGGAGCCAGAAAAATCTCAAGTGACTCTAATGATTCCAGAAGTTAGTCAAGTTGGGAAAACAATGTTCAGTGGTATAAAATAGATTCTATTACTTTTGTCCATAGTGAATAGCAAACATATCATTTACCCTTACTTGTTTTGAAGTGTTACTGAAATAAATGTGATGGGCAGTCTCAAGTTATGTATGTGACTTCAGACGAGTCACAACATCTCTCAGAGCCTGTGTCCTTCTGTAATAAATTAGGGTGATAACACCGTATCACAGGTTGTTGTGATGATAAAGACAGATATTGGGGGAAAAAGTGATTTCAAGAGTTCAATGAGCTACTTTAGCCTGATCATTATTAACAGCTGTGACTGGTATTTGGGAAAAAGGATAACCATGAATTTCTTAAAATTTTTATGTGTATTAGTCACACTTATCCATTTCACTTGTATCACTTGCCCAAGCTCTCTGTGTTCCAGCCATCTGGGTAACTCTGGTTTCTTTCAGTTCTTTACCATTTTGTTCTCACCTTACAAGGCAGTGCATTGTTTCTAGAAAATTTCTTCATTTAAAGCCCCAAAGTCTCTGTGGCACACTATGTGGTTAATTAAATACCACAAAGCTTAAATTATTATATTATTTTTCTATCATTTCCTAAACAGCATCTTTCTGTTCATTCAAATTTTGTGCCTATATGTGTGACGTAGTAGAATTTTAGGCCTATTTACCTTTCATGATAGTAACCAGGATAATTTGTGCAACTCTGCTTCAATGTGTTATAAAGTACTATATTAAAATCATTGTTTAAACCAGGCTGCAAAATCTATGCCATTGAACACATGATGAATTTATAAAACTAATATATATATATATACACATGTATATCTTGTGTGCCAGGGTGTAAACATATATTTTAAAATTATTTCATGTCATACATACCCAACATTGCAATAAATAATTTGATCATTAGAAGTTTTATTTAAGAAAATGCCCAAATTCTCAGGTTATCATAATGTTCTCTGATGGTCTGAAATAGACTATTGTAATAGACTATTACAATTAATAGTCTAGTATTATAATAGACTATGTAATCCTGAAATAGGCTATTCTGCTATTTAGACCATGTCATATAATGCAGCTCTGTCCATTTAAAGATTAATGTGGCAGGCTTGCAGGTGTAACTTTTTTCCAGCTTCCTCATTTTGTAGGTAAGGGAAATGAAATCCAGAAAGCTAAAGTGAATATAAACTTGGTCATAAAGTGACTCAGTGACAGAGCTGGGACAAGAACCTGTGGTAAGCCTGACTAATACAAATACAATTTTAAAGAAATTCATGGTTACAAAGGAATCAGTGGTGAGGTGGATGATTTCCATTTCCCAAATATCTGTATTTGACTAGGTGTGGCATTAATTTTGAAGAAAGTCTTTTAGTCTGATAAGAGGTTATAATTTTAGAGAACAGTTTTTACCTACTGCATGCCTTTTAAATGATACACTAATTTCTACAACATCTAACTATTATATTTTACAAATACAGTAATTCACGTTCTGTTTTAAATATTATGTATAGAAAGAGGCAAATTCATCAGGATCTTTTAAAGAAAATCAACTATATAATATTGATGAAACTAGTAAACTAATTAGAGTAGGGAGAAGAGAAAATTTAGATCTGTGACCCTTTCAAATTATTTTTAAAATTATAATTGTGATGTTTAGAACAAGAAAAATGAGGGGCTATTGATACTACTTAGGGCAAATGGGAAGAATAGTTTTAGTAAGTAATTCCTATAGGAATGTGATTTCCCCCCCATTTTTTGTTACGATTTCCCCCCCTCAAATCCATTGTTTTTGTGTCAAAAAATGAAGAGTATAGAGAGTACAGAACCAAGTGAGTCAAGTCCACTGATCCAGTTCTGATTCTTTTGGTCATGTGCAAGCCACTTACCTTCTCTGACCCTCAGTTTCTGATATCTGCAATGGAAGCTTTGAGTCAATAGATTTCCAGGGTTCCACCTGGTTCTAACGGTCTGTTTCCAAGTCTTCAGTCCTTCTTTAAGTTTAATTCCATTCCTCATGCTTTCATTACAAGTTCTACATGTTTTTTTCACTGTGGCTTCCTTCTTTCTAACACCTAATTCCATTGCTCTGGAATCAACTTTGGGGTGAATAAAATTATCCGACTACAACATTCCAAATAAAAAATATTGCTCACTTCAAAAAAAAAATGTATGAAAGACATTTAAGACATGTTTGTGAGCAACTGCTTTTAACTTTAAAAAGTGACTGGTCAAGCTTTAGCTTGATTTATTATTAAAAAGTTAAGATATTTAATATTGATTTTTTTTCACACTTGTCATTGGGGAAACTATTTATTAACCACTTCATTCTTCATTAACGTTCCAGCATGTGTTAAAGATTTTTGGTTTCTTTTGAACATTTAAAATGAATTAACCATTCTGACTTCAGGTGCCCTGATGTAAGGCGCCTGGTTTTGACAGAACTGATTTTCATGTCTTACCTTAAAAATATATATATATTGGTTGCCATAGGAACAAATTGATGAGCATGTGCTACTAGTAAAAACTGCCTGTATAGCTGACAACTGTTGCATTTGTGAGAGCAAACTGGATGGGCTGGTGTTCAAACAGGTAGTGAGCTACCACCCCTCATTGTTTATTCAGTGTATGTTGGCATCACATTGTGATTTAGGATCTTGTTTTATTATCAAGCAATTTATTTGACATCAGTTCTTTTTAGGAAAAATTTCTCTCCATTGTAATTCAGTTATGAAGACCAAAATTATTCTGTACGTTGTTTGAGCTTTGTTAAAAATGAATGGATGAAGGGAGTCAGAAGGTAAACCAACCAACCAAAATCTGTTAAATGAATGAATATGCTGCTTGAACTGCCATCTGAATCATGTCTTATAAAAAAAAAAAAAAGCAAGAACACAGAATTGACTTTTCTCACTCAAGTTTCACTCAGTAAATATTACTTAATAATTTTAACAGAAGAAATATAAATAGTAAAACTGTTCAATTAGGTGTGGGTGAGAAACAATTAAAAATTTGCATAAAGGCCTAGAAAGACTTCACACTCAGATTGCTTTTATAAGAGTCTTTGTCCACTTTAAACAATAACTGGAAATCATAGGTGATGCCTTATGGGTGTGATTTAGTCAAGAAAGTGCAGATCTTGGCCTTTCACTCATTCATGTATCCATCCATTCATTTAATAATGAATGTAGGGCCAATAACTGTTGTTATGTGCCAGGGACTACTCTAGGAGGATGTAGAAGTGAACAAAACTGACAGAATTCCTGATCCGCATGGAACATATTCAAGTACTGTGGTAGGGAGAGACAATTAGAGGAAAAAAAAGAAAAAGAATTGAGTTCTGAGTTCTGTTAGGAAAAAATACTTCTTTTCTAAAACTTTAGACTGTAATCACATTTTTCTTTTACTATTAAGCATTTTTAGCCTATTTATGCAAGGAAATTTTGTGCCGTTTCCTAGATTAAAGTACTGTCCTTAAATTAAGTACTCTCTCTAGAAGCTAATGACCTGTGCATTCTTGAGATTCCAATTTAATTTTAAAGGGAAAAGTTTGTATTTCAACACAAACAATGAAAATGATCAAGTTTCACCAACTTTTGAAAGAACAGTAAGTCTGTTACATTGGCATATTTTTGAGGGAGAATGATCCCACTGGTCCTTTGACTAATTAGAAAAGCAAAAGTTATCTCATTAAATTAATATGAAGACAGAGTTAGAGAAAAATTGATGGGATTAGGATGAACAGAAATAAGATGGTCGTTGAATTAGCCTTTGAATCATTATGAACAGTTATTGCTTTGATGATGATAATTATGTGTGCAGCTGATTGTCTTTAATAAAGTAGGATCGTTACGTTACAGAATTATGAAATATAAACTGTATCTCCCCTTTTACGCGCTCTCAACATTCCCATTGCAAATAGAAATCAGCAACATTCTACTATTTGCAGGCAGTTTAAATATTTTCCTTATGGAATTTTAATAATGCTAAGAAGTAGATTTAAGTGGAGAGCTGACAGAACTATATAAGTTCAACAAATGTTAAATCTAATATTTTATAGATCATTATATTATTGTCTGCAAAAGTTTTAGAAAGCAAAAGAAATTCAATTCAAATGGAGCCATTCAGTGTAGTAATTCTCTCACTCTCTGCTACCCTCACAGCTTATTATTATTTATAAAATGTTTATTTGATAATCAATGATGTTATGTTGCATTAAAATGTGCACAAATTCACATGAAATGAACAATGTTTAATTATTCTCATATAGTTAATTTTAAAATACTTCTCTCACAAGTGTGAATTTTATAATCTGCAATGAACATGCAAAGGAAACAATCCAAATCTTTTATGATCCCTGAGGTATTGTTATATCCTGTACCTCTGACATAGATCCAGAATGGAGCTCCAGAATCCAAACAAATATTATAAGTGAGTAATTTTCTGTATGATTATGAATGTTAATTGGATTCTTAAAGTGACCAATTATGCGAGGAAGTGGGGCAAGTCAAGTTTTCTTTCAAATATTGTTTTATTCATTTAAATAATATGGGCATTTTTTAAAGTAAATATTGCTTCTCTGCTTTCATTTTTAAATTAACCACTGCCAAATATACCTAACTTTTAAAACTATGGTTTTAAGGTATAATGAAAGTCTAGAAAGTTTGTTTTGTGTGATTTACTGATTTTTAGCTATTCTGTGCTTTTGCATAGAAGAATTATGAAATATGAGATGATAGAGAAGCAGAATTTAAATGTACAAATCCATTTTGATATTGGTGTGGCCTAAAAACATTCAGGTCTACTTGACCCAATGTGGTTTTCCTATGTGAAACTCTAAAGCTGTGTTGCTGTTCCCCCTCACTGAAAAGGCCATAAGGCTTTCATTGTATAAAGACAGAATTTTATCCATCCATCTCTGTTTTAGTAGAAGTATAAATTCAATTACATTTGATAAAACTAAAAAGAAATCTTCAAATTGTCCATTACACAAAAATAAAATAAAGGACCCTTGTGCTGAATAGTTGGCCCATGAACAGAAATAAAATGTCATGAATATTATGGCGATTTCTATGGATTACAGCTACAATGATTATATGTGGTACATTTTATATGGAAGTAGAATAAACAAAATTCCAACAACAACAAAAAGTACTTTGTTTCCCTCCTTATTTCTTGTTGAAATATTTGAATTACAAAACTGGTTATGACCTAAGAAGTCTTGTCGTATTTGACAACACTAGTGACCGCTGCTGAAAAGGTCTGAGAATTTTTTTGTTTTTTTTTTGTTTTTTTTTTTGCGGTACTCGGGCCTCTCACTGTTGTGACCTCTCCCGTTGCAGAGCACAGGCTCCGGACGCGCAAGCTCAGCGTCCGTGGCTCACGGGCCCAGCCACTCCGCAGCACGTGGGATCCTCCCGGACCGGGACACGAACCCACGTCCCCTGCATCGCAGGCGGACTCTCAACCACTGCGCCACCAGGGAAGCCCCGGTCTGAGAATTTTTTAAATAAATAATCAAGAATAGATTAATTTGATACTAATTTTTATCACAATGAAGTTTCAGTGAAGGATTGCCATGATCAGATTTTTAAAGTTTGTTATTATTGATAACACAATGGTTTAAAATAAAAGTATATACTTTTCAAAATATATTTTTAAGTATAATAATCATTATTCTCCTGTTTTAAAATATCCACCGTTTATTTAATAAACACCCTTTCATTCATTTGACATATATTTATTAAGCACCTATCATGTCCTTTTCTAGGTTTTGGATCTATATTGGCATATAAAGGTGAATAGGAAAGACGGGACCTTGAGTCCAGAGAGGAAAAGAAAATAATAAATGTATAGGCAATACAAAAGCTATTTCCATATAGTGGTAAGTCTTTTTGATGGGTGATCAGGGAAGACCGCTCTTTGGAGGTGATATGTGAACTGAGACTTGAAGAACAGGAAGCAGCCAGCCATAGAAAGATCTGGTGATTTATTAGGACCCAAATATTCCGGGCTCTGTACTAGGCCATGTAAATACAATGATAAATAAGATGAGACAGCACCATCAAAGAACTCACAGTGAATATATTTTACTTACTTATTTGGGTGTGAAATCACTTGGAATCCATTGTAGTCACAAAATCTCATGAGTTCAATAAACAAATATTTAAAAGAATATTAAATGAATGAACTGGCATGATTTAAAACTTGGTGTTTACTGTTACCCCTTCTCATATATATTGCTTATTGACATGATGCATTATTTTATGTTTTACTTATCAAGGATGCTTAAAGTTCATAGTACTGAAAATACTTGATCTTTTCTGTCAAAGTGTCTTGCAGCCCACTGCCCTTAAATCTCTCTGCCAACTTGTTTCTAATATACCTCATTCTCCCTAGCTTGCTGACTATTCTCTCACGTGATAAATAACTCTGCCTTATCAAGGGCAGTTGGAAAGGCCCCTTTTACATATCTCATAAATTTTAGCCAGGTGCCACTGATGTGAGATTAATGTAATGGCACCATGGCAAGCACTCAGGCTTGTCTTAATTATGCTAAGGTTGCCGGTTCACCGTTTCTCTTCATCTGTCTCCTGCTTTTGGGAACACTAAACACTATGTCATTAGAGTGTCTGTTCCACAACATTGGATCTTTGCATTTACAAAGTCATCGGATGGCTTATGACATAGCTTTTCTAAGAAATTAAATTAAACAAATAATGAAAACAAAAATTAGGGGTAAAGTGACCGAAAAAGAAAAGGTGTGACATTGTAATCAGAGAAGAAAAGAACCCTCTGTGTTTCATGGTGATTTTCCTCTGACCAATGAGTTACTTACCCAATCACAGGGAACACTTTGGCTCTGGGTGATCTCAGGTATGAATAATTATGAGGTTTCTTTACTTTTAAGAATAAAGACCCTTCATGTACGCTATTGGCCACGATCCATGGGCACATTCTCAGAAACCTTTCTTCACATCCTCCCTTCCCTTTGCGAATGACTAGTTTCCAGGGGGAGGCTATCTCTAAGCCATATGTCCTACATGGGTGTTTAATTACCTCATCTATTTTTGCTTAAATTCCCCATCTACTTTCCAAAAGGCATGCCAGCTTAGTATCTTGTTGAATTTTGGAATAAAAACAGATTACTGCCATGGGTTTTCAAATTTGTGAAGATTTGTTTTGATTCTGCTCTGCAGATATTAATATGCTTTTTTATGAGGGAACAGATATCTGAAGTGTCATCTTCCCTTAATTCCTTAATTCAAGTCAAAATCCTTTTTGAATGACTGCTGTGTTCCAGGGGCTCTGCTCAGCCATGGGGAGACATATAAATAAAAAGCAGTCAAACTCAAGGCCCTTGGGATAAAGATAATCTTTTGTCTGTGCTGAAATAATTTGAGAGAATAATGCTTTGATTAATTACATGAACCCTGGAACCACATTTCTTAAGTTTAAAACCTGCCTCCACCACATACTAGTTATGTGACCTCCGACAAGTTAGTTAACATTTTTGTGCTTCATTTTCTCATCTTCAGTATATGAGTAATACTATTACTAACCTGCTAAAGTTATTTTAAGGACACAGGAAGAATGGAAAAGCACATGTATCCGTGGCTGACTCAGTAAGTGCTATAGGGTGTTTTCTATTACTATGTGGACTCCTCCTAAGCCGCTGTTTCACAGTGCACCTCTGTGTGTTTGCTTCTGCAAGCATTTGAATGTTAATCATTAGTCAGAATTTAAAAAAAAAAAACCCACAAAACTCAATGTATTCAATAGGTATCACTGCAGATTTTCTATTTATTTTATGAAAGAATGAAAACTATAAAATTAGATATCGTTATAAGCACAACTGGAAAGTAAAAATAGAATTTTTATTTCATGTAATGGTCTTGCAACTAGGTGAAAACTAATAATAATAACGAGAACTTTCTTATATTTCCATAATGTCAGCCATTGGGCAATGTGTCTGGAGTGGAGAATCATATTTTTCTTTCTCTTTTCAGAAAAGATAAATGGATATTGTGAAGTTATACTGTATTGGTCAGGAAATGCACATACTTAAACTTGTAATAATGATCCTCACTATTCAGTGAACATATGTAAGTATTTCAATAAACAACATACATATTTATATAAATATTTTGGCCATCTTAACTTGCCAAATAAGTCAAATATATGACTTTTATGGTTGGGACTTTATTTAATAATTTAGGAAACTATATTTGACAGCTGATATGAATAAAAGCATGTTATTTTCAAATAGTCTCATTTACTATTTTTAAAACAAATCATGAATTCTAAGTTCAATGGATTTTTTTCTTAGTTTCACATAGAGGAGTGAAAAATATTAATATGTAATTCTAAAAACAGAATCATTTCTACCCAACCCAAAAAGGATTTGATTTCATAATGTTATAGATTGTAGAATCAAATATTAAAACTTAAATTACTGGTATTATTCTTGGTAATTACTGCAAGATGACCTGTTAGTCAACTCATGTACTCCTAGTGACTTAACTCAAAATGTAATTTTACTCTTGTTTACTTTATAGTCTTATGCTAATCAGGTGACTCTGTTTCAACCTGGTACTATGCCAAATGGATCAGATGACTCTAAGGTCACTATAGGAGGGAAAAAGTAGGAGCATGGGAGGGGCCACTTCTTTGGGCCTGGAAGTGACCACATCACATCGCTCACAATTCATTGGCCACAACTTAATTATATGGTCCTATCTAACTGTACAGAAGAGTAAAAGAAAAAGTCTTTTTTTTGTCTCTTAGTTTTGTCTCTATTTCAGAATCCTTTAACTTCTGTCCATTACTATTTTTTTTTATGATCCAGATACTTTGGCTATATGTCAGAACTAAATTCAACACCATTTTGGCAAAGTGTGTGTGGGTGTGTTTGTGTGTGTGGGTGTGTATACATTTTACTGTTGCAAAAAGATAAAATACTTCTATGATACCAATTGATGTATCTATTTTTCATATTTATTGCAGTTCAGTTAAATTAATAAATACTATAACATAGATTTAAAGCTTCAACAAATTTTGATCTATGTGTTGCTAGGAGTGGAAATTATTTTATTCACAAAATTCAACTTTAGTTATCTACACAATGTTTACTTCTCATCAGCTTCTCATCAGTGGAAGCCTCTTCTCACTTGTCTTTGAAAAGTTTCCCCCAAAAAGTGGAGATATTATTGTATCACTTAAAAACAAAAAAAGGCTTCAGTGTCTCCTATTGTAATATCTCTTAATGCACACCACCTTGATTAGTTCTATTTCCTACTCTTTTGGCCTTCCGTGATAGCTTCTGCTTCCCATGAGAATATATCTGACCTGTGTCTCATTATTTTTGGTCCCTCTTGGGTGATTTAAACCAACCTGATAATCTAATTTATTTTAAAAACTATTAATAAATTAACTCACTGTCTGAAGAAGTATATCATGTAGCTGAAAGCCTAGTACAGTATGAAAAATCTTACTAAATCCATCCACTTACATACCAAGTCTTTATCGAGTACCTCTTACTGGGTATTACATGCTATGTAGTGTTGAACACAAATGTAAAGAAAAAAAAAAGACCCTTTGCTCAAGGAGTTTATAATTTCCTTGCAAAATAGGGTGCTTTTCAATTAATTATAACAAAAGCAGAGTCTGGATAAGTATGACAGTAGCATAGATAAAATACAGTTGAAGTTCTGAGAAGGAACAAAATACTTCTCATTGAGGTAATGAGACAAGGCTTCATGGGAAAGGAAACATGAGATGGATGTCCATTGATGGGTGTTATTTAACATATAGAACATTTCTAAGTAAAGAAATACCATGGTTAGCAGCTTAAAGGCATACGAATATTTCCCATATATCAAGAACAGTTGCATATATATGTTCAGCTTTTTGAATAATGGGATATAGGAACATGGTGATGAAAGATATGTGTCACAAAATTTGGTTGAGTCCAATCGTAGAAACATTTCCTGAGTGTCAATTCAGATTTTATAAATGGTACACTTTCAACACTGGGTCACTACTGATTTTTTACCATAATCTTATATTTGCCCTATGAACACATAGATAAATCATGGATATTGGAGAATACTGTGGTTGCGTGGGATAAAACCTGTGTGAAGCTCTGCTTTGCACATTCCGAAGTTTTTGCGCCAAGCTTAGGTCTTTTAAAAAATGGTAATTAGGGGCTTCCCTGGTGGCGCAGTGGTTGAGAGTCCCCTGCCGATGCAGGGGACGCGGGTTCGTGCCCCGGTCTGGGAAGATCCCACATGCCGTGGAGCGGCTGGACCCGTGAGCCATGGCCGCTGAGCCTGCGCGTCCGGAGCCTGTGCTCTGCAATGGGAGGGGCCACAACAGTGAGAAGCCCGCGTACCACAAAAAAAAAAAAAAAATGGTAATGAGGAATTAATCTCAATCCTTATAAAAAATTGGCCTCTTAAATTTGGCATATGACCTCATTTTTACTATATGAAAAATATTGAGAAATTTATCTGAGCTAAACTTTTAGAGCATCTGGCTTTTGCTTCTCTTGTTTTGCCTTCTGCTCCCTCTAAAGCAGAGTGTGGCAATGTATAAACCTGACAGCACTCTCCTCAAACATTTGTTGGTATTATTACTAAATCTACCTGGAGGAATTCCAGATTTAAATGTAGAGTTCATACTTGTGAACTTTTATCAAGAAATGTCTATTGGTAAGTGACTCTGGTTCTTCACTTGCTTATTAGAACAAGAGAGACTACTAAAGGAAAGGAAGTGCATTGGCAATTGTAAAAAATACCATTTTAGAAGAAATACATAGCTCACGGTGATATTTTCCAGTCACTGAGATCATGATGTTGCTTTGTGATTTGGGGGAAATTAATTTTAACCAGTAGGAAAACATTAAAGATATCGTGAGACATCTTTGACCATCACTTTGAGTTAAATTGAGTACATATACTAATTAAATGCACAAATAATCTCTAAGGGCAGAGTCTAAACCGGAATTATTATGAGACCCATTGATATCAGTTGATAGCAAATTCATATGCTCTTATGGATCTGGTTCATGCAAATCACCTGTCTTTTCCCACTTATGAATAAGTGTGAACATGTATGGCTAGAGTTGCATCCCAATTTTCTATTTCTTGAAGGTGTGAATTAAGCATAACTGTCATAAAGCATGCTCATTGGTCTACTCTCCTAGCTCAGCCTCTGATTTCTCCCTGACATTCTGTTTTCTGGAGATGTGGGTAAATAGCATTAAGATGAATAAGCAATGAGTGTACTTTCCAACTGTACAGCTGATTACAATAATATTAAAAGGGCAAGTGACTTTTTTGAACTCTAGAAATTCATGCAGTGGTATGGTAACATATCCTTATAGTTTTCTGGGCATTTATGCTCTCTCCTTTGAGTACCCCATTTGTGTTGATTTTGCATATTAATCATGTACCTTATGTAACAGAAAGAATTTTTCAAACACATGTACTTTTTTTTTTTTTACCACACTTTAAATGATTATATTATTGCAAAAACAAAAGTGCTAATGGCTTGTTGAAAGCATGTTTCAACCTTTGAATAAGACCTTCAAAAAACAGAAAGGTCAATATAAATTAGGTAAACTGAACTAATTCCTTCTTTGAATGAAAGATTAAGACAAAAGTTAAGCTTTCTAGAATTCTTTTAATTGACTGCCATTGTTTCTTTCTAATATTATTGTTCAATAAAAAAGGGTCAAAATGTGACAATGTGACTAATTTATAATGCTTTAACAGAAAAAAATTTCAACTCAGTATCACTTCTAGCTATGGAAATAGAATAGGGCTTGACATGCTATATAACCTAAGGATCAAATCTACCTGCCACCTGTTTTTGTAAATAAAGTTTTTTTAAATTGTAATTTACCCTTTAAAAATTAATTTATTTTTATTTAGGTATAATTGACATACACCATTATTAGTTTTAGGTGTGTAACATAATGATATATATTTGTATATACTGCAAAATGATCACCACAATAAGTCTAGTTAACATCTGTCCCTGTACATAGTTACAGATTTCTTTTTCTTGTGATGAGAACTTTTACTCTCTTAGCAACTTTCAAATACGCACTACAGTGTCATTAACTGTGGTTGTCATGTTGTACCTTACATCCCTTAGACGTATTTATTTTATAACTGGAGGTTTGTAACTTGTGATTCACTTTGCCCATTTTGCTCATTCCTCACCTTCTGCCTCTGGCACCCACCAATCTGTTCTCTGTGTCTATGAACTTTCTTGTTTTGTTTGGTTTTGGTTTTGGTTTTGGTTTATATCCCACTTATAAGTGAAATGATATGGTATTTGTCTTTCTCTGTCTGTCTTACTTCACTTAGCATAATGCCCTCAAGATTCATCCATGTTGTGACAAATGACAAGATTTCATTCTGTTTTATGGCTAAAAAATATTCCACTGTATATATACACCACATGTTCTTTATCCATTCATTTGTCCCTGGACACTTAGGTTGTTTCCATATCTTGGCTATTGTAAATAATGCTGCAGTGAACAAGATACATGCTGGGGTTGCATGTATCTTTTCAAGTTAGTGTTTCATTTTCTTTGGCTAAATACCCAGAAGTAGAATTGCTGGCTCATATGGTAGTTCTATTTTTAATTTTTTTGTTCAACTTCTGTACTTATTTTCCATGGTGACTGCATGATTTACATTCACACCAACAGTGCACAAGTGTTCCTTTTTCTCCACATCCTCACCGACACTTGTTATTTCTTGTCTTTTTGAAAATAGCCATTCTGACAAGTGTGAGGTGATATCTCATTGTGGTTTTGATTTGCATTTACCTGATGATAGTGATGTTGGACATCTTTTCACATACCTGTTGACCATCTCTGTGTCTTCTTTAGAACATGTTATTCAGATCCTCTTCCTATTTTGCAATCAGATTATTTGTTTTTGCTGTTGAGTTGTATGAGTTCCTTATATATTTTGGATATTAACCCCTTATTAGATATATGATTTGCAAATATTTTTTTTCCCAGTCAGTAGGTTGCATTTTCATTTTGTTGATGATTTCCTTTGTTGTGCAGAAGATTTATAATGCTATAAATGCAAGTAGTCAAACTTGTTTATTGTTGCCTTTGCTCTTGGTATCAAATCCAAAAAGAAATCATTGCTAAGACCTCTATCAAGGAGTTTACTGCCTATGTTTTCTTCTAGAAGTTTTATGGTTTCATGTCTTACATGCAAGTCTTTAATCCATTTTGAGTTAATTTTTGTGTATGGTATAAGATAAAGGTTCAGTTTCATTCTTTTGCATGTGGCTGTGCAGCTTCCACTTATTGAAGGCACTACTGTTTCCCTATCATACATTCTTGATTCTTTTGTGGTAAATTAACTGATTATGTATGTATGGGTTTATATCTGGCCTCTATTATGTTCCATTGACCTATGTGTCTTTTTTGTGCCAATACCATACTGTTTTTGATTACTATAGCTTTGTAATATAGTTCAAAAACAGGACGTGTGATGCCTCCAGCTTAGTTCTTCTTTCTCAAGATTGTTTTGGCTATTCAAGGTCTTTTTTGATTCCATACATACTTCAGAATTGTTTATTTCTTTGAAAAATGCCACTGCAATTTATTTTTAATTTTTGAATTTTATTTTATTTATTTTTTTTATACAGCATGTTCTTATTAGTCATCAATTTTACACACATCAGTGTATACATGTCAATCCCAATTGCCCAATTCATCACACCCCCACCCCCTGCAGCTTTCCCCCCTTGGTGTCCATATGTTTCTTCTCTACATCTGTGTCTCAGTTTCTGCCCTGCAAACCGGTTTCTCTGTACCATTTCTCTAGGTTCCATATATATGCGTTAATATACGATATTTGTTTTTCTCTTTCTGACTTACTTCATTATGTATGACAGTCTCTAGATCCATCCATGTCTCAACAAATGACCCAATTTCGTTCCTTTTTATGGCTGAGTAATATTCCATTGTACATATGTACCACATCTTCTTTATCCATTCGTCTCTCGACGGGCATTTAGGTTGCTTCCATGATGTGTCTATTGTAAATAGTGCTGCAATGAACATTGGGGTGCATGTGTCTTTTTGAATCATGGTTTTCCCTGGGTATATGCCCAGTAGTGGGATTGGTGGATCATATGGTAATTCTATTTTTAGTTTTTTTAAGGAACCTCCATACTCTTCTCCATAGTGGCTGTATCAATTTACATTCCCGCTAACAGTGCAAGAGGGTTCCCTTTTCTCCACACCCTCTCCAGCATCTATGGTTTGTAGATTTTCTGATGATGCCCATTCTACCTGGTGTGAGGTGATATCTCATTGTAGTTTTGATTTGCATTTCCCTAATAATTAGTGATGTTGAGCACCTTTTTATGTGCTTCTTGGCCAACTGTATGTCTTCTTCAGAGAAATGTCTATTTAGGTCTTCTGCCCATTTTTTTATTTCATTGTTTGTTTCTTTAATATTGAGCTGCATGAGCTGTTTATATATTTTGGGGAGTAATTTTTTGTGCATTGATTCGTTTGCAAATATTTTCTCCCATTCTGAGGGTTGTCTTTTCGTCTTGTTTATGGTTTCCTTTGCTGTGCAAAAGCTTTAAAGTTTCATTAGGTCCCATTTCTTTATTTTTGTTTTTATTTCCATTACTCTAGGAGATGGATCAAAAAAGAGCTTCCTGTGATTTATGTCAAAGAGTGTTCTTCCTATGTTTTCCTCTAAGAGTTTTATACTGTCCGGTGTTACATTTAGGTCTCTAATCCATTTTGAGTTTATTTTTGTGTATGGTGTTAGGGAGTGTTCTAATTTCATTCTTTTACATGTAGCTGTCCAGTTTTCCCAGCACCACTTATTGAAGAGACTGTCTTTTCTCCATTGTATATCTTTTTGCCTCCTTTGTCATAGATTAGTTGACCATAGGTGCGTGCGTTTATCTCTGGGCTTTCTATCTTGTTCCGTTGATCTATGTTTCTGTTTTTGGCCTGTACCATGTTGTCTTCATTACTGTAGCATTGTAATATAGTCTGAAGTCAGAGAGTCTGATTCCTCCAGCTCCGTTTTTTTCTCTCAAGATTGCTTTGGCTATTCAGGGTCTTTTGTGTCTCCTTACAAATTTTAAGATGATTTGTTCTAGTTCTGCAAAAAATGCCATTGGTAATTTGATAGGGATTACATTGAATCTGTAGATTGCTTTGGGTAGTACAGTCATTTTCACAATATTTGTTCTTCCAATCCACGAACATGGTATATATCTCCATCTATTTGTATCATCTTTAATTTCTTTAATCAGTGTCTTATAGTTTTCTGCATACAGGTCTTTTGTCTCCCTAGGTAGGTTTATTCCTTGGTATTTCATTCTTTTTGTTGCAGTGGTAAATGGGAGTGTTTCCTTACTTTCTCTTTCAGGTTTTTCATCATTCGTTTATAGGAATGCAACAAATTTCTATGCATTAATTTTGTATCCTGCAACTTTACCAAATTCATTGATTAGCTCTAGTAGTTTTCTGGTGGCGTCTTTAGGATTCTTTATGTATGGTATCATGTCATCTGCAAACAGTGACAGTTTTACTTCTTCTTTTCCAATTTGTATTCCTTTTTTTCTTTTTCTTCTCTGATTGCCATGGCTAGGACTTCCAAAACTGTATTTAATAATAGTGGCGAGAATGGACATCCTTGTCTTGTTCCTGCTCTTAGAGGAAATGCTTTCAGTTTTTCACCATTGAGAATGATGTTTGCTGTGGGTTTGTTGTATATGGCTTTTATGATGTTGAGGTAGTTTCCCTCTATGCCCACTTTCTGGAGAGTTTTTTTTTTTTTTTTAATATTGAATGCTTCACGAACTTGAATGTCATCTTTGCACAGGGGCTGTGCTCATCTTCTCTGTATCATTCTAATCTCAGTATATGTGCTACCAAAGTGAGTACTGGAGAGTTTTTATCATAAATGGGTGTTGAATTTTGTCAAAAGCTTTTTATGCATCTATTGAGATGATCATATGGTTTTTATTCTTCAATTTTTTAATATGGTGTATCACATTGATTGACTTTGCGTATATTGAAGAATCCTTGCATCTCTGGGATAAACCCCAGTTGATCATGGTGTATGATCCTTTTAATGTGTTGTTGGATTGTGTTTGCTAGTATTCTGTTGAGGATTTTTGCATCTATATTCATCAGTGATATTGGTCTTTTATTTTCTTTTTTTTGTAGTGTCTTGTCTGGTTTTGGTATCAGGGTGATGGTGGCCTCATAGAATGAGTTTGGAGTATTCCTTCCTCCACAATTTTTTGGAAGAGTCTGAGAAGGATGGGTGTTAGCTCTTCTCTAAATGTTTGATAGGATTCATCTGTGACGCCATCTGGCCCTGGGCTTTTGTTTGTTGGAAGATTTTTAATCACAGTTTCAATTTCATTATTTGTGATTGCTCTGTTCATATTTTCTATTTCTTCCTGGTTCAGTCTTGGAATGTTATACCTTTCTAAGCATTTTTCCATTTCTTCCAGGTTGTCCATTTTGTTGACATAGAGTTGCTTGCAGTAGTCTCTTAGGATGCTATATATTTCTGCTGTGTCCATTGTAACTTCTCCATTTTCATTTCTAATTTTATTGGTTTGAGTCCTCTCCCTCTTTTTTTTTGATGAGTCTGGCTAATGGTTTATCAATTTTGTTTATCTTCTCAAATAACGAGCTTTTAGTTTTATTGATCTTTGCTATTGTTTTCGTGTTTCTATTTCATTTATATCTGCTCTGATCTTTTTGATTTCTTTCCTTCTGCTACCTTTGGGTTTTGTTTGTTCTTCTTTATCTAGTTCCTTTAGGTGAAAGGTTAGATTATTTGAGATTTTTCTTGTTTCTTGAGGTAGGCTTGTATAGCTATAAACTTCCCTCTTAGAGCTGCTTTTGCTGCATTCCATAGGTTTTGGATCGTCGTGTTTTGTCATTTGTCTCTAGGTATTTTTTTATTTCCTCTTTGATTTCTTCAGTGATGTCTTGGTTATTTAGTAACGTATTCTTTAGCCTCCATGCGTTTGTGTTTTTTACGTTTTTTTCCCTGTAATTGATTTCTAATCTCATAGCCTTGTGGTCAGAAAAGTTGCTTGATATGATTTCAGTTTTCTTAAGTTTACTGAGGCTTGATTTGTGACCCAAGATGTGATCTCTCCTGGAGAATGTTCTATGCACACTTAAGAAGAAAGTGTAATCTGCTGTTTTTGGATGGAATGTTCTATAAATATCAATTAAATCTATCTGGCCTATTGTGTCATTTAAAGCTTCTGTTTGCTTATTTAATTTCATTTTGGATGATCTGTTCATTGGTGTAAGTGAGGTGTTAAAGTCCCCCACTATTATTGTGTTACTGTCAATTTCCTCTTTTATAGCTGTTAGCTGTTGCCTTATGTATTGAGGTGCTCCAATGTTGGGTACATATATGTTTATAATTGTTATATCTTCTTGTTGGATTGATCCCTTGAACATTATGTCGTGTCCTTCCTTGTCTCTTGTAACATTCTTTATTTTAAAGTCTATTTTATCTGATATGAGAATTGCTACTCCAGCTTTCTTCTGATTTCCATTTGCATGGAATATCTTTTTCCATCCCCTCATTTTCAGTCTGTATGTGTCCCTAGGTCTGAAGTGGGTCTCATGTAGACAGCATATATATGAGTCTTGTTTTTGTCTTCATTCAGCAAGCCTCTGTCTTTTGGTTGGAGCATTTAATCCATTCACGTTTAAGGTAATTATCTATATGTATGTTCCTATGACCATTTTCTGAATTGTTTTAGGTTTGTTTTTGTAGACCCTTTTCTCCTCTTGTGTTTCCCACTTAGAGAATTTCCTTTAGCATTTGTTGTACAGCTGATTTGGTGGTGCTGAATTCTCTTAGCTTTTGCTTGTCTGTAAAGCTTTTAATTTCTCCATCGAATCTGAATGAGATCCTTGCCGGGTAGAGTAATCTTGGTTGTAGGTTTTTCCCTTTCATCACTTTCAGTATATCATGTCACTCCCTTATGGCTTGTAGAGTTTCCACTGAGAAATCAGCTGTTAACCTTATGGGAGTTCCCTTATATGTTATTTGTCATTTTTCCCTTGCTTCTTTCAATAATTTTTCTTTGTTTTAATTTTTGCCACTTTGATTACTATGTGTCTCGGCATGTTTCTCCTTGGGTATATGCTGTATGGGATTCTCTGCACTTCCTGGACTTGGTTGGCTATTTCCTTTCCTATGTTAAGGAAGTTTTCACCTATAATCTCTTCAAATTTTTTCTTGGGTCCTTTCTCTCTTTCTTCTCCTTCTGGGACCCCTATAATGCGAATGTTGTTGTGTTTAATGTCCCAGAAGTCTCTTAGGCTGTCTTCTTTTCTTTTCATTCTTTTTTTCTTTATTCTGTTCTGCAGCAGTGAATTCCACTATTCTGTTTTCCAGTTCACTTATGTGTTCTTCTGCCTCAGTTATTCTGCTATTGATTCCTTCTAGTGTAGTTTTCATGTCAGTTATTGTATTGTTCATCTCTGTTTGTTCTTTAGTTCTTCTAGGTCTTTGTTAAACATTTCTTGCATCTTCTTGATCTTTGCCTCCATTCTTTTTCCGAGGATCTGTATCATCTTCACTATCATTATGCTGAATTCTTTTTCTGTAAGGTTTCCTAGCTCCACTCACTTCATTTATTTGTTTTTCTGGGGTTTTATCTTGTTCCTTCATCTAGTACATGGCCCTCTGCCTTTTCATCTTGTCTATCTTTCAGTGAATGTGGTTTTTGTTCCACAGGCTGCAGGATTGTAGTTCTTCTTACTTCTGCTCTCTGCCCTCTGCTGAATGAGGCTATCTAAGAGACTTTTTCAAGTTTCCTGATGGGTGGGACCAGTGGTGGGTAGAGCTGAGTGTTGCTCTGGTGGGCAGAGCTCAGTAAAACTTTAATCCACTTGATTGCTGATGGGTGGGGCTGGGTTTTCTCCCTGTTGGTTGTTTGGCCTGAGGCAACCCAACACTGGAGCCTACCTGGGCCCTTTGGTGGGGTAATGGCAGACTCTGGGAGGGCTCACTACAAGTATTTCCCAGAACTTCTGCTGCCAGTGTCCTTGTCCCCACAGTGAGCCCCAGCTACCCCCCACCTCTGCAGGAGACCTTCCAACACTAGCACGTAGGTCTGGTTCAGTCTCACCTGGGGTCACTGCTCCTTCCCCGTGTCCCGATGTGCACATTACTTTGCGTGTGCCCTCCAAGAGTGGAGTCTCTGTTTCCCCCAGTCCTGTCCAAGTCCTGTAATCAAATCCCACTATCCTTCAATGTCTGATTCTCTAGAAATTCCTCCTCCCGTTGCCAGACCCCCAGGTTGGGAAGCCTGACGTGGGGCTCAGAACCTTCACTCCAGTGGGTGGACTTCTGTGGTATAAGTGTTCTCCAGTCTGTGAATCACCCACCCAGCAGTTATGGGATTTGATTTTACTGTGATTGTGCCCCTCCTACCATCTCATTGTCACTTCTCCTTTGTCTTTGGATGTGAGGTACCTTTTGTGGTGAGTTCCAGTGTCTTCCTGTCGATGATTGTCCAGCAGCTAGTTGTGATTCTGGTGTTCACACAAGAGGGAGTGAGAGCACGTCCTTCTACTCCACCATCTTGGTTCAGGGCCACAAATTTTGCTGCCACTGCAATTTTGATAGGGATTATATTGAATCTGTAGATTGCTTCAGTTAGTATGGATATTTTAACAATATTAATTATTCCAGTCCATGAGCATGAAATATCTTTATATCTCTTTGTGTCTCCTTTCTTTCTTGCCTCAATGTCTTATAATTTTCAGAGTAGAGGTATTTCACCTCCTTGGTTAAATTTATTCCTAGGAATTTTAATTTTTTTGATGCAATTGTAAATGGGATTGTTTTATTTTTTTTTATTTTTTTGAGGTACGCTGGCCTCTCACTGCTATGGCCTCTCCTGCTGTGGAGCGCAGGCTCAGGACGAGCAGGCCCAGTGGCCATGGCTCATGGGCCCAGCCACTCCGCGGCATGTGGGATCTTCCCGGACCGGGGCACGAACCTGTGTCCCTTGCATCGGCTGGCGGACTCCCAACCACTGTGCCACCGGGGAAGCCTGGGATTGTTTTCTTAATTTCTCTTTCTGATAATTTGTTACTAGTGAATAGAAACACAAAAAGTTTTTGTATATTGATTTTGTATGTTACAACTTTACTGAATTTGTTTTTTATGTCTAACAGGGTTTTTTCTGGAGTCTTTGTGTTTTTCTCTATATAATATCATGTCATCTGCAAACAGTGACAGTTTTACTTCTTCCTTTTAGTTTGGATTGCTTTTACTTCTTTTTCTTGTCTGATTGCTCTGGCTACAAAGAGCTATCAATAGTTTGACATTACTTTGTTCCCAATGAGATCTTGATTTTTGTGATATCAAATAGTATGCCATTGTTTCGAAAATATGTCTTATTTATCTTATTAAATCAGAGGATCTAATTTGGAAGTATAATCAAAACAATTTCTTTTTTTGAAAATTTTAGGGTATTATACCAAGAATTACAGTGAAATTCCTTGGCTAGATGATAACCTTAGGCACTGTCCTGCCCACCTCGTAACACCAGCTTTTGTGAGATAATGTTTATGGTTACCACTATGCTAACTAGAAACTGCATTGGACAGTTGATATGGTGGTGATGGTTAAGCCTTCTGTGCTGGAAAGATTTGTTTTATATTGGCCATGACACACTATTGATATTCATATAATTGTAAATAATAATTATTCTGTATTGATGTGGTTATCCCAAAATGTATTCTTGACCTACTAACAGTTCTCTAAGATGATAATTAAATTGCTATTGGGCTCTACAGTTATTACCTTGTGCCAGATCTAATGGTGCCAGTTATAGAAATGAGAATTTTGTGGGTTTTTTGGAAGGGGTGGTGCATTTTATTGAAGTGTATCACTGAAACATCTTATTTAAATCCTGAGTTTCTCTGCTAAAGCAGTCACCTCACATGTATACATTGAAATAAGCTAAGATAAACTGGCAACCTAGACCTATTCAAATATGTGTTACTGGGATATTTTTTACCTATGAGCTTGCCTCTATTATTATGTATCAGTATGTAGTTATATTCCCTAAATTTGTACTTGAAATATGCTAAATGGGTAATTTTCATGGGGAATTATTTTCTTTTTATTGATATCTTCTTTTCCCATGTTCTGATTTCATAAACATTATGGTTTATTGAAATGCATGTTCACAAAGCAGCTCTTCAATTTAGCTTTTCCCATTTGATTAAAGCTTGTTGAGCAAGAGGCAACTGAATTTGGTTGTATGTAATATTTTGGCATTTGTATACTCTGTGTATGCACAGCTGTAATTTAGAATAGCTCTGACTAGCATTTAATCATCTACACTGAATATTTAGATATTTGTTTATCAGCTAAATCTAGATTTCAAAGCCCCCAAACTTTAGGTACATACTAGGTACAAAATTATGTATTAGTGTAGGTTCTTTTTATTAAGTTTGATAGAAATAAATTAAAATTAAGAATATTATTGGAATAATATCTGATGCTGTGTGAACAAAACTGAATATAATCTCATTTTTTTTAATTTTTACTTTTTAAAAATATTTTGTCTAATTTCTACTTAGGTCTACTTTAGTTGTGGTTTTAATTTCAAACTTAGTTGGAAGGTAGTCTCTTTACTTTTAAATATTTTATTAGCTTGGAGAAATATTCTGAGAATATTCCACTAGTAATAATAATCCTGTCACCGATTTTACTCTTCAGTTGAAATAGGAAGCTTTTTCTTTTCAGCACTTCATCTGTAGGATGATCTCCTGGTGAGGGAGGCCATGCAGTTCCATTTGGAAACATTCTTCTCAGCAGCAGTAGTCAAAGATTAGTAGCTTCAATAGGTAACTTCCTCGAGGTCTCACTTAAAAAAAATAAAAAGTTTCTTTAGAATCCACTAAGACAGGTCCAAGAAAGAGCCAGCAAGTTACCCTGAAACTGCTGCCAGAGTTCTCTTTTGTAACAACAGTTCTTGTTTGATTTTTGATGGAGACCTTCCTTATGGAATGTGTTTCCTTTCAAAGGGAAAAAGCTCTTCTGACTCAGGACAGAAATCTGTGATGAAAAGTCATTCCCTTTGGATGATTATCTTTTATTCTTAAAGGAAAGGTAATTGAGAAATATTTTTTAATGTCTCATATAACAGTATCCCTCATCCTTGTATTAGTTTTCAAAAAATAATGAAAGGAGTTTCATCTCTAGGCATAAAGTTAAGGGCAAAGAAAGGGGGAAGGAGAGACAGAGTAGAGGAGGGGTGCATGCAGTTGAAACCGAGCCTCTAAGTCACTCTAACCATGATGTGATTATTTTTGAAGCACTGGCATTCTATTAAAGGGTATTGGAGTTCAAAATTAAAATTGCTTTTGCAGCAGAGTGCACCATCAGGTCTGTGGGGACCGATTAGCAGAGTGGCTCTCTGTGTCCCATATACTATATGCCGCTTCAGTGGTTACAGTAACATATAGGACATGGAGAAGTGAAAACTTTGTTTCATAAAAGAACCCCATGTGACTCTCTGCTTGCTTTGTATTTAAAATGTGTTTGATCATTCACCACCTAGTTTTAAACTAATTCACAAAAACAAAGTAATTGATGGATTAGATACAGTCTGTTTGTTTGAAGTTTCAGCAGAGAAGAGTTTTCCTGCATCATGGAGGGTATTTTGCAAATTCAGTTTCCAATCTCCCTTTCCTGTCTTTTAAGTTATATTAATAAGTTTTAAGATCTACTCATTGTAATTCTTATGCTGAATGGGACTCAGAGGATGGTGTCATCTTTCACTAGTGAAGAGAGGAACTGAAATATATAATTACATTTTAAATAAACATTAGACACCCTAAAGCCAATGGGATAGACCCCACTTGTCTCTTACTCTACCTGGCAAGTAAGCTGCTTGGAATAGGACACAGAAATGTAGTTCTTAGGATTTGGATTCTCCATTTTACTATTATTAAATTAAATCTAAAATAATTGATAATTGATATCCTGATACCAACTCAGATTACTTTCTTTAGAATCCCTAAGACTTTTATTGATTAATTTATTCATGTATCATCTGGTAGTGGTTGTTCTAGTAGAAAAGTGACTACAATTGTAGGTCTGTATTCACAATTAATATGAAAAGGATTTTAAAGAGAAAGTAAGAAAATGGATTACTAAGCTTAAATGAAAGATAAAGCAAAAAATACAGCCTAGTCATTTTTTAAATTACAAAACCAGGATGAGGGAAAATGTTTTAATTGGCTAACTCTTGTGATGAGATCCTCTGCTTGGAACAACAACAAAACCATTTTCCTTCTACAAGAACATTGGGTTGAGCTTTCAACATACAGCTCTTTTGATTAACACAGGTAATGAGAAATCCAGTGTATGACTCTCCAGGCTAGCTCAAGCGACGGTAAGGCCTGAATCCCTGGCCCAATTTCTTTCCTAAATATGAACATACCACAGTCACTCCTTATGTCTTGTTGTGTCCTGGTAGTTAATGGGAGAGCAAGAGAACCCATGTGTCCCTGTACATATCTGTACCTTGGAATATGAGTTCTTAAATCTACCTGCCAAAATATATATGAAAGTGTTACACTATTATATCACAGCATTTTGCTAGTGAAATTTCCTTAAAAAATGATGTTACCAACAGGTTTGTGCCTGTTAATCTGCATATCATTATTATAGAAAGCAACATTAAAAAATTTGAAGTAGACATATCATATGAGATGCCTCTATACGTATTATAGTTCACCTCCTTGATTACAGTTCCCATGACTTTCAGACAGCAAAAAAAGATTGCCTGTTTCATTTGTTCATCTCTACCATGCTCCCCTGGTGCCATGTGTATGCATGTATCATGGCACTGAGACCCATAGAAAATATGTATAATAGATATTAGGTCTTGTCGTCTAGATTGTGAGCTTCTTAAGGGCAGGGGGGCCTAGTTCTATTGGTCTTTGTTTTCCTGACCTAGATGAACTGCCCTGAACAGTGAATATGTGTTGACAGAATGAACAATGATAGCACATATTTACCCTTGTGCCTCTTCTGCAGCATGCTAGAATCAACCTGCATGGGACCCTCCCAAAAGGGGTTCCTCAGGGGAAGCATCGAGCTGTTAGGTGTCAGCCAACAGCCATCCAGTTCCACTTCTATCACTAAGTGGAAACATGATGAAGGGAACATTACCCACCAGGAGCCACCCAGAGTTTGCTTATTTGAGACAAAGAGTTTATAATAAGACACTTTTTTTTATTGTTCATTCACATAGTCATTTACTGAGGCTGCTTTTCTGATGCCTATCTATTTTTGTTTAATAGACTAAAGATTTGAATGTGAAAAATTTCTATATATAATATTCAGAGGTCTTTTCTTTCATCTCAGATTGATACATAAAATGTAACATGGAAGTTAGTTCCTATTTTATAGTATTTATGAATTTAATAATTTAAAGTATTATTTTGTTAAAATAGTATCCTTAATATAATTATGATATTTTAAAGCAGAATGAAAATGCCTAGTGGTAAACCAGTCTCAGTCATTTTGACCAGGGACTCTGTGAAAATTGTCCATGGGAGAGTTGCTAAGGTATGCAGACTCCTTGTCTATAGAGCACACTGTGTGATTCTCCTTCCAGGTATATACAGTTCATGTGCTTGGGACAGTTCCACTTGGCCCAATCCCATTTTCCAGTCCAGTGAGCATAATGGCAGGTAGAAATGAGATGTGTCTATGTGCCTTTGGTAATTACTGAGTACATGTTAATGAAGAGCTTTTTCTTGGCCTTCCACCAGCACAGTTAATTATGACCAACCAGAGCTTTTCCTTGATGAAAGAAAACCCACCAGTACAGCTACAGAACCCTATATAAACAGATTGCATTTGGATTTAATTTTGAACTAATATGAATGCAAATATTCTTAAATAGATTACTCTGTAGATCTTTACAGTTGAAGGGATTCTGAAACTGAATGCCTTTCTGTGGAGACATCAGCATTATTGTTGGTGTAACAAATTCACCTCAAGTGGATAAACATCTACAGTATATTTAAGATATATCCAGCTCTGTGCCTGGCATTGTGACTACTATACTCTAGGATCTTGAGCATTTAGTGCAATGGGCAAGCCATAGATACTTTTGAACCAATAAAACGGTCTAACAATTACAATGGCATCTCAGAAGTGATTATCAAGACACTGTTAAAATCTTGAAATGCAAAGTAAATACAGAATGTGAGGGACTTTAATTATGGAAAAAAAAGATGGAGTGGTGATTCTGGTGGTCAAGCAATATTTTTATTGGTTTCTCTCCTCAAGAGAGGCAATTAACATGGTCTTTGGAACTTGTTATAGGACATTAAAATATTTTGAAAATTAGAGAATAATATCAAATCAAGCATAACATTCTATTGTAATGTTTTTATATTATTGCTCCTGGAAAGGGAACTTACCTTACAGAATTGTTATCTTTCCCCAGAAATAATACATCACTTATTTTCCTTTTTGATCCTCAGTTGCTTAAACATTTAATACACTCTTAGTTTTAGAGGGACTGCAGAAACGTAAGTTAGGGCATAACTATCCTTGGTGAAAATGTTTTTGCTGTATCCTGAGAGGAACCTCTTTATTCCATGGATCTTTAGGCATACATATAAACATACTGTTTATACAGTATGTGTCAAATCCAGTGTCATGGTAACCGTTTTGGAGATGCTTCTACGTAGAGATAGTATATTAGTTTCCTAGTGCTGCCATAACAAATTACCACAAACTGGGTGGCTTGAAACAACAGACATTTGTTCTCTTGGTTCTGCAAGCCTGAAATAAAAAATCAGCATGTCAGCAGGGTTGATTCCTCTGGAAGCTCTAGGGTAGGTATTACTCTGTGTTTCTCTCCTAGTTTCTGGTGGTTGCTGGTAATCCTTGGTATCGCTTGGCTTATAGATACATCACTCTAATCTCTGCCTCCATCTTCACATCACTTTCTTCTCTATGTCTTTGTCTTCTTCTTTTTTCTTTCTTATAAGGGCACTCTGACTGGATTTAAGGCCCATCTTAATCCATTATGGTCTTGTCTTGATGCTTTCCATACTAAAATCTGCAAAAACCCTTATTCCAAATAAGGTCACATAGATTTGGAAGGGACACTATTCAACCCACTATAGATAGTAAGTGTAAATTACTGTCTGTAGTGATTAACCAGGAGATTCCTGGAGTATTAGTTTATTCCTTATTTGTTGAGAATATGCAGTTTCAGACATGTCTTTAGATATATATAATTAACAGATTCTCCTTTATGTCATTTGTGTTCTGTAGAGTTACAGAGAGAAAACAGAATGTCAACATATGTTTCTATGGATCCAACTTCACACTGCACTTCACATTTACCCTCATATGGCTCTAAAATGAATTTGTTCTTTACTCTATTTCTTATCTTACCCCAAGCTATTTGTATCCAGAGGCAGGCTGATTGTGAGACCAAACTGTTCAGTCTACTTTCTTTCAAAGCCTTGGTAAATTTTTAAAATTTTCAATAGAAAGATATTTTAACCACAATTAGTTAATATTGCTTTCATTTTCCATTCTGATTTTCCCTCTATAAAACTTCCCTTCATAATACAAAAGTGCAGGGCCAAAGGTGGTAAATGATTATTCATATGCTTGATGGTGCCTGGCTATTGATGTCTGTGGGTAGTGGAAGAGAAACAAAGCTTGAAATGTGTGGAGCTAGAAGCTAGTCTGTGGAAAGTTCTGGATCATACAGCTCATATGAAAAAAAAAAAAGCTTGATAGATGTTTTCCCAAGTTTGACAGCAATTCTAACAATTAACATGGTCTTACCACTAGTAGGTTGTGAAGTTAAAAGAAACTTTTAAAAACTATCTACATGAGAAAGGAAAGTCTGAATTGTCACTCTATATTTTCTATAGAAAATGATTTTGTTAAATCTTTGTCATATGAAGTGGTTATCAGAGTACACACACACACACACACACACACACACACACACACACACACACACACACATATATATAGAGAGAGGGTTGTATCAGTCAATAATTAAAGATTTTATACTATTTTTGTGGAATGTATGTTGTTTTTGGTATTTGTCAGATTTATAAAAATAAGTTGTTTGTTGGAATGTACATTCTCATTAAAACTAAATATTTACATTTGTACCTCATTTTATAAATTTAATTTTATATTCTTTTCTCAAAGAGTTCCCCCCACCCCAGTTTTTGTAAGCTTCAAATCCCACAAAAACAGAATCCATTCCTGCTTTTATATTTTATTCTTCTATAAAACAAAACAAAACAAAAAAATCCCACTTACAAAATACAAAGAGTTTTTATTTTTAACTTTGTCTCTTGCAAAATAAGATCAAAAGACAGAGTTCTTATGAAGCTGTGCTTTTATAGCTACCTTCTTAACTTCTCTAAGTCATAAAAACATCTGAACAGATTTTTATCCCTGACAAATTAAATCATCATATGTGAATTGTCTTTGCCTCTCTCTCTTATTTCTCCTTTTCCTTAGAGTCTTTGACTGGTATTATTGGATAGTATTTCAGTTTATTTTAAAAAAAAATAGTTTGGATTATTCTATTTGGGAATTTCCTTTTGTCAAAGTCAATACCTAATTCCTGCCTGAATCCTCATTTTTATAGATTGATTTTTTTAGGTATACATAGATGACACAGATGTTAACATTTGTTGCTCTTATCTTTCTGTTTAAACTTCCTTTACTCAGTCCTACCTAAGAATGATCTTCATAAATTGCTTGTTAGCAAAGTCAGAATTAGAACTCAGGGTTTCTCATTCTGAGTCCAAACTGAGTTTTTTTCATTACATATACTTGGAGTTTATTCATATCAAAGACTTAATTTACAACTTTCATTTCTTCTAAAATAATAATTTCCCATTTCTCCATCACTACTTTTTTCAAATAACTACTTAAAGCTGTTATATAAACATTTTAAAATAGAAAACCTACTTTCTTAATCCCCATCACCCTTAGTAAGCAAACTGTTGACGGATTATGAACATGTTAAAGTAAGCTAACGCTATAGACTGAATTTTTGTCCTCTGTGAATTTGTAGGAAACTTTCATTTAAAATTTGATCATAATTTTTCCTAACTCCAATAATCTATAGTTCTTCAAATATAAAGGCCTCACGAATTTCAAATAGCAGGACCTAACTTTTATTATTCAATAGCAGCTTGACTTTTATTTTCTCTAGTTCTCTGTTCTTTTGTTTCTCATTTCCTGCTCTTCAAGTATCCTTTTGGTCTTTTAATTTTCTATTTTTCCCTAGCATACCATATTCACACGTTCCATTTGTTGTATAGATTCATTTAAAAATAAAAATTTTAATTTTCTCTCATCTCTTTTAACATGGACATTCTGTAAGGCACATTTTTTTCAGACATCTGTATAAGAAGTAGATTTCTTACTCTGTTATTCTTCCCATTGATTTAAATCATATCACTTAACAATAAATACTTACAACAAAGGAGTAGTACTATTGATTTTGTACAATTGAACAAAATTGCAAATAACAAATTAAAAATCCTGGAATACTGTCTTCCTCTTTTTTTATCAACAAATAATTTCTAGAAGTTGGAACTCACTAAATATTTAGATTGTTAATCAATGAAAATGTTTCAGATGAATTTGTTTTTGTTCAGTTATACAATGTATATTGTATTTGTGTCCTTATTTATTCTTTCCAATAAATATATTCTGATGGTTGACTCATTAATTTTCAGCAATAGGAATGCAAGTCATTGTTTAAACAGGTGCTGCTTTCTTAGATATGGGTCAGAGCATTTAATGGACTGTACCTGGAATTTCTCAACTTAAAGTGTGCGTGTGTGTGTGTGTGTGTGTGTGTGTGTGTGTGTTGGGAGGTGGCCCATTGTCCCAGGATAGATTTTGAAGTATAATCTATGAGGTGGAAAGAGAAAATATTTGTTAATGGAGTTTTAAATCCTTTTTTTAGTTTGTTATTTTAATATCCCATGTTCAAAGAAAGTGACAAACACTAAAGATAGTATTTTAATTCATGTATGGCATAAAGTTTAATGATTTGATAAAGAGCATTAACTAGGTTCTACTTTCCAGCATTTTATTAAAATTCTCAAATATACAAAGTTGAAACAATTTACAGTAAACATTCATATAACCACTTCCTAAATGCTATAACTGGCATTTTACTATCCATCTATAAATTCATCTTTCTTCTCTTTTTTAATACATTTCATGACAAGCTGAAGATATCAACAGATTTCAAGTCCCATTTTGTTTCTTGACTTTTTTTGAGACTTTTCTTATGGCTTTCCTTAGATATTAATTGTTTGAAGCATAGGCAAGGCATGTAATAAATGGAAGATATAAAAGCAATTAGTATTAATCAAAATTGTATTAATATATGCCAATTCATGAGTTTTAGATGCACTGAAAAAAAGTTGCTAGAAATGCAAGTTGTAACATTATTTGTGTACCAGCTAAATAATTTCCAGAAACACATTTCATTTCTTGACCTAGATTATACTACTTAGGCAGTTTTAACTGGATAGTCCCAATGTTCTATTCAAATCTAATTTCTTTTAAAGGAAAAATAATGAGTATTTTCCCTGGCTTGTTGTAATGAATTTTTTTAAACTTATCTTTTATTATCTATCCATCCATCTGTTCCAAAGTTTTGGAAATAAAGTGGTATGATTCAAGGGGGAAAAAAAATATTCAGGACACTGAGGACTATAGTTTTTCAATTACTAAATAATCTACAAACACATACAATATGAAGATCTTTAGAATTTATAACTCAGATAATAAATTAAGATTTATTTTTACCCCTTTAAAATGTAAGCTATTTATCATTTGCTGCTCAATTCTTTCTGACATGGTGTATGTTAATTTTGTTATCACTGTTATTAAAATTGTATGATACAGTTTTAAGTAAACAAATGTTGACTTTTTAACAGATATTTATAGATACAAATTCTCTTCCTTGGCTTCTGCTAATGTAACTAAGGAAAACTCTTTCATGAGAAGGTTTTGAAAGGAGTAAAACATAAAAATATTGTTTTGTAGATAGTATATGAAATTATCCAAGACATGGTATTCAAAACCCTTAAAGTTTAAAAGAAATCTTTTTTTTTTGCTAAGAATAGGGAAAGAATCATAAGTGTACACTTAATTTTCAAGTATATTAATACTAATATCCCTATAAACAGTTTTGTATACAAGCAATAATTCATACACTAGGGCTTTGAAATATTTTCAAGCACATTCTAAACATCAGAATTCTTTGTTAAATATCTTTTAATAGCAGGATGAATGAGGAATTGTGAAGTAGTGAGGATATTTTCTCAAGGACAAATACTTGAGTTAGTGACACATCGGGGACCATTTTTATTGATTGACCATCCCAGTCACTTAACCACCAGACCATGCTTTTTTCACATTTCTTCCACATATTCATGCATTTAATGAGATTCTGTTTATTTCTCCTTAGATTACCACAGTAGGTGATATATACATTTTACAAAGTACAAAGAAGTTTGTTTGCTTTATTAAGAGAATTGAATTTTATGTGTGAAGCATGACACTGCATTTAGAAGTGAATTCCTAATAATTCCTTGATTGTTTATGCAACTTGGCGCAAGGTGGTTAAACTTTCTGGGTCTTGGCGCTTACGGTACTAAAGTTTTAGTAAATTTTATTTCTTTTTTTTTTTTTTTTTTTTTTTTAACATCTTTATTGGAGTATAATTGCTTTACAATGGTATGTTAGTTTCAGCTTCACAACAAAATGAATCAGTTATATATATACATATATTCCCATATCTCTTCCCGCTTGCGTCTCCCTCCCTCCCACCCTCCCTATCCCACCCCTCCAGGCGGTCACAAAGCACCGAGCTGATCTCCCTGTGCTATGCGGCTGCTTCCCACTAGCTAACTACCTTACTTTTGGTAGTGTATATATGTCCATGCCTCTTTATCGCTTTGTCACCGTTTACCCTTCCCCCTCCCCATAGCCTCAAGTCCATTCTCTAGTAAGTCTGTGTCTCTATTCCTGTTTCACCCCTAGGTTTTTCATGACATTTTTTTTAAAATTCCATATATATGTGTTAGCATACGGTATTTGTCTCTCTCTTTCTGACTTACTTCACTCTGTATGACAGACTCTATGTCTATCCACCTCATTACAAATAGCTCAATTTCGTCTCTTTTTATGGCTGAGTAATATTCCATTGTATATATGTGCCACATCTTCTTTATCCATTCATCCGATGATGGACACTTAGGTTGTTTCCATCTCTGGGCTATTGTAAATAGAGCTGCAATGAACATTTTGGTACATGACTCTTTTTGAATTATGGTTTTCTCAGGGTATATGCCCAGTAGTGGGATTGCTGGGTCATATGGTAGTTCTATTTGTAGCTTTTTAAGGAACCTCCATACTGTTCTCCACAGTGGCTGTATCAATTTACATTCCCACCAACAGTGTAAGAGGGTTCCCTTTTCTCCACACCCTCTCCAGCATTTA
This sequence comes from Lagenorhynchus albirostris, assembly GCF_949774975.1. Taxonomy (NCBI): domain Eukaryota; kingdom Metazoa; phylum Chordata; class Mammalia; order Artiodactyla; family Delphinidae; genus Lagenorhynchus; species Lagenorhynchus albirostris. The sequence continues at coordinate 24,697,764 of NC_083100.1, forward strand.
TTGTTTCTAGATTTTTTGATGATGGCCATTCTGACTGGTGTGAGATGATATCTCATTGTAGTTTTGATTTGCATTTCTCTAATGATTAGTGATGTTGAGCATTCTTTCATGTGTTTGTTGGCAGTCTGTATATCTTCTTTGGAGAAATGTCTATTTAGGTCTTCTGCCCATTTTTGGATTGGGTTGTTTGTTTTTTTGTTATTAAGCTGCATGAGCTGCTTATAAATTTTGGAGATTAATCCTTTGTCCGTTGCTTCATTTGCAAATATTTTCTCCCATTCTGAGGGTTGTCTTTTGGTCTTCTTTATGGTTTCCTTTGCTGTGCAAAAGCTTTTAAGTTTCATTAGGTCCCATTTGTTTACTTTTGTTTTTATTTCCATTTCTCTAGGAGGTGGGTCAAAAAGGACCTTGCTGTGATTTATGTCATAGAGTGTTCTGCCTATGTTTTCCTCTAAGAGTTTGATAGTTTCTGGCCTTACATTTAGGTCTTTAATCCATTTTGAGCTTATTTTTGTGTATGGTGTTAGGGAGTGATCTAATCTCATACTTTTACATGTAGCTGTCCAGTTTTCCCAGCTCAGGAACAAGACAAGGTTGCCCACTCTCACCACTCTTATTCAACATAGTTTTGGAAGTTTTAGCCACAGCAATCAGAGAAGAAAAGGAAATAAAAGGAATCCAAATCGGAAAAGAAGAAGTAAAGCTGTCACTGTTTGCAGATGACATGATCCTATACATAGAGAACCCTAAAGATGCTACCAGAAAACTACTAGAGCTAATCAATGAATTTGGTAAAGTGGCAGGATACAAAATTAATGCACAGAAATCTCTGGCATTCCTATATACTAATGATGAAAAATCTGAAAGTGAAATCAAGAAAACACTCCCATTTACCATTGCAACAAAAAGAATAAAATATCTAGGAATAAACCTACCTAAGGAGACAAAAGATCTGTATGCAGAAAATTATAAGACACTGATGAAAGAAATTAAAGATGATACAAATAGATGGAGAGATATACCATGTTCTTGGATTGGAAGAATCAACATTGTGAAAATGACTCTACTACCCAAAGCAATCTATAGATTCAATGCAATCCCTATCAAACTACCACTGGCATTTTTCACAGAACTAGAACAAAAAATTTCACAATTTGTATGGAAACACAAAAGACCCCGAATAGCCAAAGCAATCTTGAGAACGAAAAAAGGAACTGGAGGAATCAGGCTCCCAGACTTCAGACTATACTACAAAGCTACAGTTATCAAGACGGTATGGTACTGGCACAAAAACAGAAAGATAGATCAATGGAACAGGATAGAAAGCCCAGAGATAAACCCACGCACATATGGTCACCTTATCTTTGACAAAGGAGGCAGAAATGTACAGTGGAGAAAGGACAGCCTATTCAATAAATTTTATTTCTTGGATAAAAGCTCCTTTCAGAGATACGTAAATACAAACCTTTGAAGAACCTAAAAATGGGAGTTGCAATTTGGTTTCTAAAATTATAGAAACTAAATACTACATAATAGAAGCACTAAAAATAGAGGATCTGAGTTGCTGATTGATGATTGTTCATCAGAATTCTATCAGCTATTGAAAAATCTTGACCTCAACTGAAAAAAGTGAACACTAATTACTTCAGAATTACAAAACATTGTAAGCAAAGTGATCATGGAGTCCAAACTTATTTAAAGTTCATATAAAATTCATATTATTTAAGATATCATATAAAGGATAACAAAAATCAAACCAGATCTTTAACTAACTGGAAACAAAATTCTTCAGCTTTAGTCTTTCTGGAATCTACAAGTTTTGGATTTAAGTAGTTAGAATACTGATTACTACAGATTCCCTTTCCATGCAAATATTATAATATTTTTTGGTATCTGTTTAGGATATGACAAGGTTTTATCTGGGAAATTTGCTAACTTTACTAGATCATTCATTAATCATCATGTTGTGAGAAATGCTTAAGTTTTGGAGTCATGTGGATCCAGGTTGGAGTCCTGGTTCTGCCACTCATTAACCCAGAAGATATTAGGCTGCTGATTTACCCTCTCCTGTTTTTATTAACGATGTGAGGATAACAATAACTACCTCAGGGCATTATTAGGTAAAGTGAATGAAGCCTATGGTGTAGTGCTTAATACATATAGGTCCTCAATAAGTAATAACTCACTTCCTTTCCATCTGTGGAAGAGATTTCCAAAGGAATGAACAAAACTTTCTTCTCTTTCTTATTCCCTTACACCCTCATCTACAATCGTTCTTTGTTTCTGACGAACTAACTAATTTTCTCTTGACCTAACTCACTGTCACCCAACAACAAGAAGCAACTGATATCATTCCTTACATAATAAAATGATGTTGTTGATAAGGGTGATGATGATGATGATTAGACAAATTATTCGACTCAGCAGACCAAAAAGAATAATGCTTTATATGTTAATAGAAATTACTAGCTAAGAAAGCAATTTTTCATTTATTATCTTATAAAAGTTGTTGTGAGAATCATATGAGATAGTATATGGAAAAAATCAATTTTCACTCTAGAAAAATAAACATTATCTATATTAAATGACACAAAATATTCTATATGTCCATACTCAATGATTTTGAAGTGTTATGTTCTTAAATACTTCTTGCACCGAGAGCTGATACATATTTTGGCTTAAGGTAAAAAAGTATTTTATTCATATATTTGCCCTAGGTTTCTTATATGTACAATAGAAATAACTGACAGATTAAGTAAACTGTGTCCTTTGTAGCATAATATTATGGGGAAAAACTGGAGTTGTATTAGTTAGAAAAAGAAAATTTGCTGAATTAGCCACTTTTTGGTCATTGTGGCAAAGCATTACTTTTATTTCAGTTCATCTTAATGGTGGTAATTAGTGATATAATTATTTTTATGAGTACACTGTAATGTAAAACAATGAGAAGGATGTCATTGATGTAAACTATTGTTATAAAATATTGAACTCTATTTTACCTCACTTAATGCCATGGACACATACACATATACATATATATAAAATTCATTAGATAGATAAATGTGGGTATATCTGTGTCTGTGTATGTTAAGGTAGATTAAGATGTAGCCCTATAACCGTTAAATGATCTAAGGTAGAATGATTTACTCTTTCCTGGGCTCTTAAATACCATCTGAATGTCCTAATAAAATTAGACTTTTTCAGAGAATAGCTCACTCACAAAAAAAATGTGACAATATATTTACTGTACAATCGAATTTTTTTTTAAAACATCTTTATTGGAGTATAATTGCTTTACAATGGTATGTTAGTTTCTGCTTTATAGCAAAGTGAATCAGCTATACATATACATATATCCCCATATCTCCTCCTACTTGCGTCTCCCTCCCACCCTCCCTATCCCACCCATCTAGGTGGTCACAAAGCACTGAGCTGATCTCCCTGTGCTATGCGGCTGCTTCCCACTAGCTATCTATTTTACATTTGGTAGTATATATAAGTCCATGCCACTTTCTCACTTCATCCCAGCTTACCCTTCCCCCTCCCCGTGTCCTCAAGTCTCAAGTCCATTCTCTACGTCTGCTTTTTTATTTCTATCCTGCCCCTAGGTTCTTCATAACCTTTTTTTTTTTTTTTTTAGATTCCATATATATGTGTTAGCATACGGTATTTGTTTTTCTCTTTCTGACTTACTTCACTCTGTATATCTTCTTTGGAGAAATGTCTATTTAGGTCTTCTGCCCATTTTTGGATTGGGTTGTTCGTTTTTTTGATATTGAGCTGCTTGTAAATTTTGGAGATTAATCCTTGTCAGTTGCTTCATTTGCAAATATTTTCTCCCATTCTGAGGGTTGTCTTTTCGTCGTGTTTATGGTTTCATTTGCTGTGCAAAAGCTTTGAAGTTTCATTAGGTCCTATTTGTTTATATTTCCATTTCTCTAGGAGGTGGGTCAAAAAGGATCTTGCTGTGATTTATGTCATACAGTGTTCTGCCTATGTTTTCCTCTAAGAGTTTTATAGTGTCTGGCCTTACATTTAGGTCTTTATCCATTTTGAGTTTATTTTTGTGTATGGTGTTAGGGAGTGTTCTAATTTCATTCTTTTACATGTAGCTGTCCAGTTATCCCAGAACCACTTATTGAAAAGGCTGTCTTTTCTCCATTGTATATTCTTGCCTCCTTTATAAAAAATAAGGTGACCATATGTGTGGGGGGTTATCTCTGGGTTTTCTATCCTATTCTATTGATCTGTATTTCTGTTTTTGTGCCAGTACTATACTGTCTTGATTACTGTAGCTTTGTAGTATAATCTGAAGTCCAGGAGTCTGATTCCTTCAGCTGCATTTTTCTTTCTCAAGATTGCTTTGGCTATTTGGGGTCTTTTGTGTTTCCATACAAATTGTGAAATTTTTTGTTCTAGTTCTGTGAAAAATGTCATTGGTAGTTTGATAGGGATTGCACTGAATCTGTAGATTGCTTTGGGTAGTATAGTCATTTTCACAATGTTGATTCTTCCAATCCAAGAACATGGTATATCTCTCCATCTGTTTGTATCATCTTTAATTTCTTTCATCAGTGTCTTATAGTTTTCTGCATACAGGTCTTTTGTCTCCTTAGGTAGGTTTATTCCTAGGTATTTTATTCTTTTTGTTGCAATGGTAAATGGGAGTGTTTCCTTAATTTCTCTTTCAGATTTTTTGTCATTAGTGTATAGGAATGCAATGGATTTCTGTGCATTTATTTGGTATCCTGCTACTTTACGAAATTCATTGATTAGCTCTAGTAGTTTTCTGGAAGACTCTTTAGGATTCTCTATGTATAGTATCATGTCATCTGCAAACAGTGACAGTTTTACTTCTTCTTTTCGGATTTGGGTTCCTTTTTTTTCTTTTTCTTCTCTGATTGCTGTGGCTAAACTTCCAAAACTATGTTGAATAATAATGGTGAGAGAGGGCAACCTTGTCTTGTTCCTGATCTTAGTGAAAATGGTTTCAGTTTTTCACCATTGAGAATGATGTTGGCTGTGGGTTTGTCATATATAGCCTTTATTATGTTGAGGTAAGTTCCCTCTATGCCTACTTTCCAGAGGGTGGGAAGTTTTTATTTTTATTTATTTTATTTATTTTCATAAATGGGTGTTGAATTTTGTCAAAAGCTTTTTCTACATTTATTGAGATAATCGTATAGTTTTTATCCTTCAGTTTGTTAATATGGTGTATCACATTGATTGATTTGTGTATATTGAAGAATCCTTGCATTCCTGGGATAACCCCCACTTGATCATGGTGTATGATCCTTTTAATGTGCTGTAATTTAAGTCTTAAACCAGGAGAGTAGTTTGTAGGAAGCAGCCCTTCAGAATGACAGTTCTTTTGAAATTGGACCTTTACAGCATGCCCCTTATCCTTTTTTAATACATAAACATTGTGAGCCCTGGATTTTTGCAATATTACGGAGAGATCTTATTACTTTATGAAAGCAGTTTAGAAACTTTTCTCATCAGTGGTATGCTATATTTTTCTTATGCCATGCTTTTAATATACATAAACAAAATTAAAAATTCATGGGGAAATATGTCAGGAGCTCTTCTGAGCCAGCAATAGAGCCTGGATATTGCTGCCCTGAGGGGGTTTGTTCAAATGATTGTGATCCCACAGTAGAGCAGATTAAGCCATTCTAACCTGGCAAGTGAGAGCAGGTGTGGGAAAAACAGCACAGCAGAGTCATAGCAAAACGTTTATTGCCACTTACAGGACTGCAGTTTTAAATAATGCTATTTGTTTTGTTTGTTCTCTTTGCAGTGTAATCAGTGTGTCAGATCCAACATAGATGTTTCCATTTTTACTTAACCTCTATTCCTTTAATTTTTGTTATTTAATTAGTGGATTGGTGTGAAATTAAGCTCTGTGCTGTAGGTGATATCTGGTGAATAAAATAAGGAGTAAATCTTTTGGCACTGAGTAATTGTTATGGATTTTGTTTGTTTTAATGAGAGACTTTAACATTTTAAGGAGGTTTTAAAATTGTATATATATTTATATGCTCTTATAGGAATATACATATCTATAATCAACTAAAATATTTTAAAAATTCTACTTACCTCTATTTTTTAAAAGAAAACCTAAATAATTAGGCATGAATAACTAATTTATTACCTTAACTTCTGTGCAAATGCTAAAAGACACAGTGATTAGGACTTGTTACTTCAAATATGCTCTGCTAACCAGCAGCATGGGTATAACCTGAGACCCTGTTTGAAATGCAAAATTATAAACCTCACTTCAGACCTAGTGAATCAGAATCTGAATTTTTAGCAAGATCTCAGGTGATTCTTATGAAAATGAAATTTTGAAATACTTTGGTTTTGATGGAGAAGAGGGGCAAATTTACTTATTCTGGCTGCTTTTTAAAAAAATGTATATATATTTTTTGTATGTATATATATGTATATATATAATGTATATATGTATATGTATATATACATATATGTATGTATACATACATATATGTATATATACATATACATATACATACATATATGTATATATGTACATATATTATATACATATATAATGTACATGTATACATATGTATATATGTATACATATGTATGTGTATACATATGTACATATATACAATGTATATATGTACGTATGTGTACATATATGTACATATACATATATATGTACATATATACATACATGTATGTATGTATACATACATATATGTATGTATATGTATATATATAATGTATAATGTATATATATAAATGGAAAAACTGATGAGGTGAAAAATGCACTAGAATTCACAGTCATATCACAAACAACTACCTGCACCTAATTTGCAGATGTTCATTCACTTTTTATTTACTTCAGCGTTGTTAAATATTTAATTTTTCTTTGAAGTTACAGCTCCCATCCTGACTCACTTTTTTTTGTTTTCTTGGATCCAGATACAAAATAAGAGGGTTAATGGAAGTTTATACCCAGTTTAAATTTAACATATTTGTAAATGGGCCCTGGACCTGTTACAGATTATGTAGTATCACTTTGGCAACTCCTATCACAGGGTGTTTATCCATATTAAATAGAGTAAATCTGCAGACATTTAGATTCTAAGAAAAGTAAGCTAATGAAGCATGTAGTATATAACTGGAGAGTTTTTCCAATGAAAACATAGGATGTAGATGTCAACCTGTCATGGTATTAGAAGAAATGCAAATGATATTATTCAAATTGTCTCACAAGACACTCACTCATATTAATGTAGTCTTTGATTACATGTCTGAGTGTGTAGTATCTTTAGTTGATGCCCTAAGGAAATGTGGCACTTAACTTTTCAGTTTTTACAATACATATGCCTGTATCAGAAAATAAGCTCTGTCACACCTACACAGTGTCATCTGTGCCTCTACTTGCTGTCTTCTCTCCTGTTATAGATGAACTTTCCATGCTTTTTATTTAGGTCTTCCCCTCTGTAGCATAGAAGGATATTGTTATTCCTCCTATCTTTAAAAAAACTTTCTTCATATCCCACTTCTCCCTTTGGCTATCACCCTGTTTTCTCTTTCCTTTACAGGAAAAAAAAAAAAAAAACCCAACAACTTTGAAGTATGGCTAAATTTTGCTATCTTTAAATTTTCTCCTTCATCTTTTCCTGAAACTACCCCAGTTAGACATTTGACCTTAGTCATACCAAAAACAGCTCTTACCGAGGTCAAAAAATGATCACCATGTTGCATGCTCAAATTTTACTTAATTTATCATTTATATCATTTTACTTAATTTATCAGCAGCATTCCACATAGAGGTCGTTCTCTTCTTGAAACACTTTAAATTGGCTTTCATGACACCTTAATTCTTCCTATCTTTCTGTTCTTCTCAGAGTACTTTATTATTCTCTTGTCCTCACCTCCTCTACCTTTAAATGTTGGAGTACCCCATGGGGCTGAGTTTTAGGACATCTTTTTTTCTATGATCATATCCATCCTCATGATTTATTTAATGATATATGTTGAAGTCACCCAAATGTATACCTTATCTTAGTAAATAGGAACCAGATTCTCCCAGTTGCTCAAGCCAAATATCTGGGTGTTATCCTTGACATCTTTCTGTCACAGCCCACATCCGAATGTCAAAAGTTCTGAGGTTCTATCTTCAAAAGGTATCTAGAATCCAACCACACCTCATCACCTCCACTCTTATAAGATGATACTCTCGTTAGAGCCATTCCTCTCTCTTCCTTGGATTATGCAGTGAGCTTTCATCTGAAAGAAGGAAGGGTCTCCTTTCTTCCACCCTTGCCCCACATTCTTTTTTTTTTTTTTTTTTTTTGCGGTACATGGGCGTCTCAGTGTTGTGGCCTCTCCCGCTGCGGAGCACAGGCTCCAGACGCGCAGGCTCAGCGGCCATGGCTCACGGGCCCAGCTGCTCCGCGGCATGTGGGATCCTCCCGGACCGGGGCACGAACCCGTGTCCCCTGCATCGGCAGGCGGACTCTCAACCACTGCGCCATCAGGGAAGCCCCTGTTCCATTCTTAATACAAAAATCAGAGTATTAAAATAAATCAGATCAGGACACTCCTCTGCTCGAAACTTTCAGTGGCTTCCTATACATCTTACACTAAAGCCAAAAATGGACCTACAAGGAACTACATGGTCTAATTACCATCACTTTTCTAACCTTATCTCCTACCATTTCCCCCTTGCTTGCTTCTATTCTGCAGCACTGACCTTCTTTTCATACCTGGAACATATCAGGCACACCCCTGCCTCAGGACCTCTGTATTCGCTGTACCTTCTGCCTGTATAGGTTGCTCCTACGTGGCTCCCTCTCTCACTTTCTTCATGTAGTTTCTCAAAAATACTCCAAGCCAGTCCTCGTGTTGACTATCCAATCAAAAATTGTAACTTCTTTGCCACTATCTGTCCTCTTTGCATTTTATTTTTCCCCTATTCCTTACTACTGTCAAACATATTACATATTTTACTGGCTTATCTTGTCTGTTTTCTCTCCCCACTAGGATATGTAGTATTTGGAGGCAGGGACTTTTTTTTTTTTAATTCTGTTTCTAGCTGTTTTTTTAAGTGTCTAGAATACTGCCTGGTGCAAAGTAAATACACAGTATATATTTATCAAATGAATAAATGAACAAACAAGTAAATAAATATTGAATGCTTTTAGCTTCATAGGCAGGTATGCTAGTTTTTAGTAAACTTCTACTGAAAGCACTTTTGGAAATGAAACAGCAAACTGTATATGTAATTCTTCCTTAAGAGAAATTGAGTTTCTTATTGGAATTCACAATGTAAAGAAATTTAAAATTGAGTCACACATATCCTCTACAGAATAACAATACTTGAACTTAGAAAATTTGGAAGAACTGTCTACCCACCAATTTGAAGCTGAGCTGCTATTGCCAGTCGTAAGCTATATTTAATAAATAAACTCCAGTCGTAAGCTATATTTAGTAAATAAACTAAGTCCATGCTTGTAGGCCATAGTTTTAAAACTTCTTCAAAATCTCTAAAAGTTATAGAACTATTTGATTATCAAGATCTTTTAAAAAATAAATTTGTGTTAATAATATTTAATTTTGAGAAATGGAAATAAAGCAAGGGGACAGGGCTTTTCCTCTTTTACTTTATACCTCTCTGAACTGATAGTTTTTTTGGGTTTTTTTTTTTTTAACACCATAAGCTTATTAGTCTTTTGAATAAAAACAGACAAAAACAACAGGGCTGCTTGTGTTTGCTTTGGCTAGAGCATAAAGAGAAGATTATTGACTTTATTCATTCAGATATTGCTTGTTTAATAACTAAGAATAAATGAATGCATGAATTTAGATTGGATGTTATTTGAATATTATCATTTCAGATTGTATCATTTTAACATTTGTTTAATATTTCCTGAAACTAATCATGGTGTGCCAAATTCAATATATAATTTTGCTACCCAATGGGCTGGTATTTAAATATCTGGCGATCTCAAACACCTAAAACAGAATATAAATAAGGAAGCAAATAAGTAGGTTTCTGAGTGGCCAAAGTTGATATCAGAAAGTCACTGAGGGAAATGTCAAGCTCTCTACAGTTCCAACAGTTCCCTTAGAGCTAATTTACACATTTTCCACAATTATGTAAGGTTTCAACTCTATACCCAGTTGGAAGAGTAAATTAATAGACATGTAAAAGATTACTTTTTGTAGGTAGCTGAGAAATATCAACTGGCAGCCAATGATGAAATAGAAAACCCATAACAAATGTACTTGTAGGAATTGAAAAAAACTAATTTTAGAATCACTGTGTGGGAAAAATGACTCCATATCTTCAGAAACTCAAAGGATATCATTGTGTTACTGCAGGATATAATTATTCCTGTTCTTTATGATTGCCTTCAGTTATCAAGAAGTTAGATTGTGTTCAATACATTATGTTTAAGAAGGCAGGAAAGAATCCCAAATATTTTTCTTAAAAAAATTATGTGACATTGAAAGAATTAAATCCCTACCAATTAAGTAGTTTATTGTTTGTAATTATTGAACAAAGATTAGGTGTGATGATTTAACAGATAGTAATATGCATATTTATCTTGAACTACATATACACAGTAATAGGTGAGTATACATAACATGGACTTTTAGGTTATACAACTGATTTTGATTGCCTGTTAATTGCATGTAAGCTTTTTGAAATTGTCAGATTTCTTTGCTATATACATATGCATAAATCTGTATCTAATTTTCTGTAAATAAAAATATATATATATCATAGCAAACTGATATCCTTTCATATGCAGTGGCCCTGTATTTGTTCACAAACACAATGAAATGCATAATCTCTTTAGTTTGTGGGTTAAACCATAAATGGGTTCTGAGATTCTTGAATTTTACAAATATAGAGAAAGCTGTGAGTTGTGAAATTTCTGTTGTTCCATGCCTAGGTGAATCAGCTCTATGTACACATATATCCCCTCTTTTTTGGATTTCTTTCCCATTTATGTCACCACAGAGCATTGAGTAGAGTTCCCTGTGTTATACAGTTGGCTCTCATTATCTATTTTATACATAGTAGTGTATATATGTCAATCCCAATCTCCCAATCTGTCCCATTCCCTCTTTCCTCCTTGGTATCCACACATTTGTTCTCTACGTCTGTGTCTTTATTTCTGCTTTGCAAATAAGATCATCTGTACCGTTTTTCTAGATTCCACATATATGTGTTAATATATGATATTTGTTTTTCTCTTTCTGACTTACTTCACTCTGTATGACGGTCCATCCATGTCTCTGCAAATGGCACAATTTTGTTCCTTTTTATGGCTGAGTAATATTCCATTGTATATATGTACCACATCTTCTTTATCCATTCCTCTGCTGATGGATATTTAGGTTGATTCCATGTCCTGGCTATTGTAAATAGTGTGGCAATGGACATTGGAGTGCATATATATCTTTTTGAATTATGGTTTTCTTTGGGTATATGCCCAGTAGTGGGATTGCTGGGTCATATGATAGTTCTATTTTTCAGTTTTTTAAGGAACCCCCATACTGTTCTCCGTAGTGGCTGTATCAATTTACATTCCCACCAGTAATGTAAGAGGGTTTCCTTTTCTCCACACCCTCTCCAGCATTTGTTGTTTGTAAAAGCACTGACAAGGGATTAATCTACAAAATATACAAACAGCTCATGCAGCTCAATATCAAAAAAAAAAAAAAAACAAGCAACCCAATAAAAAAATGGGCAGAAGACCTAAACTGGCATTTCTCCAAACAAGACATCTAGATGGCCAAAAAACACATGAAAAGATGCTCAACATCACTAATTATTAGAGAAATGCAAATTGAAACTACAATGAGGTATCACCTCACACCAGTTGGAATGGTCATTATCAAAAAATCTGCAATCAGCAACTTTCTCTTGATTAAAACATTCTTGTTCCACCTAAGCTTCTGTTGTGCTTTAGTCAAGTTTGCTCCCTAGCAACGTCATCAATTTTGTTGTTGCCTTACTCTTCTCAACCTAAAACGACAGGAAGCTAAAAAAAGAGAAAAAAAACTGCCTGCTTTCCCTCTCTAGCTAAATGTATGTCCCAACCTCTCTTCTCTATGTCATGAATGATGTTTCCCTTTTTATGGTCAGAATGTCTTTCAAAATATAAATTCAATTTTAAGGAGTTTTTCCAGTACTTAAGTTCTTTCCAGTTTCCATTATTATATAAATATACACACATATACATGTATGTGTATGGGTGTATACATATATGTATATATAACCTATTTTACAGAATTACCTTAGTAACGTGTGATAGATTTGTATTTAACTTGCTTTTCTAAGAATAAGATGACAGTACACTGATATTCTTATGGTTATCAAGATTGCAATGGATTTTAATTACTATGTTTCATTGTAAACAGTAAGCTATGTCAATGAGTGTTAACAGACTGAATGAGTCATTTGCTGGTTTAGTCTCTGTAAAAATAGCACCTCATCCAATTAGTTATTGTATAATCACATTGTAGAAATAAGGTATTAGACTATGAAATAGAATACCTCACTCTCAAATTATGTGCGTAGTTCATCTAACTTCAAAAGAAAAGACAAATATATGTAAAAGATTCTGGAGAAACTATAAAAGTAATTAATAGGTTGCAGCAGAGATCACAACCCCTATAGGTCGGCAAGAAGGGACTAAGTTACCTAAAGATGCGTACTAAGAAGTAGCCAGTGTATCTAAACCTGGAATAGTTGGCATTTTGATAATTCTCTTAGTAGTAGTCCAAGTTTAATGACTGTGCTGAGCACCTATAACCTTTCTAGATAGACCTTACTTATTTCTCTCACATCTTAAATTTTCTCTTTAAGTGGACAATTGAATTTTCAGTGACCTGGGGTAGGATTGGACTGTAACCCCAACATTGTAGTCTAGACTTGGGAAAAGCTTCTGACATTGAGGGATCAGTAGATAACATATGTTTAATTATATCACAATCAGGGATCATATATGTTATAACCACTATAACAATGTGATGAAATCAATTTTTATAATTGACAATATAAAATCTCACCATTTATTACAGCTGTGTCACAAACCAATTACATACTCTTTCTAGAGGACAAAAACAGTTGTGCTTAAGTAAAGCCCAAATTAACAAAAAGTCCTATAGTTGCTTATAAAGCTGTAGTACAGGGGCTTTTAAACGATTGTACATAATTCAAAAACTGGGCATTGGTTCAAAGTTTATCCAATCAATTCCTTTTTATCATAAAGTAGAAACTAAAATAATTTTTATTGAATTGTTGATTTATACTTTAAAATGTTTTAAGTATTATATGTATTTTATGTATTTTTAATCACAAAAGTAAAAACAAAATTCAAGTCATGCAGAAAAGTAAAAATTTCAAAGTTAACACCTTCAACATTACTTAAATCTCAAACTCCAGTGATAACCACTGTAAAGAATTTTCTTTAGTACACCATTAATTTTTAAAGTGCTATGATTGAATGTTACTTGAGAAAACAGACTAATTTATGATGCTTTATTTTTAATTGCTTTCTAGACAAGGAGATCTTAGAACTTATATCCAAGGCCCCTGCAAGTAGGCACATCCAAATTTTTTGACCAATTCTAATAATATGAAATAAATGTAATTGCATTTGGCGGGTTTTCTATTTGAAGAAATCCTTACATTATATTTTCTTTAAGTGGGGGAGCCCTGTATTATTTACAGCTTTATTGATGTGTAATATACATATGATGAAATACACCCCTTTTAAGTATACAATAAATAAAATAAATTTTAATAAACTTGTAGAGTTATGCTAGCATTACCATAATCTTGTCTTGGAACATTTCCTTCACTCTAAAATTTTGTTTATGCTCTATCACAATCAGTCTGCCCTACATCCAGCCCCAGGCAGCCACTTGTCTGCCTTCTGTCTCTATAGATTTGCCTATTCTGGAAATTTCACATAGATGGAATTATACAATAACTTGGTGTGGTTTTTGTGTCTGGCTTTTCTTAAAGTTTAGGATATTGTTTTTGAGGTTTACCCACTTAATGGCTTGTTATATTACTAGATTGTTTCTTTTTATTGTTGACCAGTTGGTGGGTATTTTTATTGTTTCCAAATGGAGCTATTATAATTAAAGCTATGAACATTCTTCCCAAATCTGGTCATTCCTGAGTTCTTCCCATCTCAACAAATGTCACCACACTTTATCTAGTGCCCGGGCTGAAAACCTGAGATTCTCCTTGATTCCACCTGTCTCAGCCCACTAATACTAGCTATACTCTTTGTCTAGGTCACTTTCACTCCTGATCATCCCAAGGCTGGATCTTTCTTATTATTTAGGTCTCAGCTTAAATGTCACCCCCTCAGTACAAGTTAGTTCTCCCTCATTTATCATTACCTGATACTGATTTTTAATGTTGTCTTTATTTGTTATAGTATCCCCATAATTTTCAGAGTAGGTGCCCAGTATTGTGTCAGATAAAGAAATACAGCTATTGTTCTTGGCCTTAAATCTAGGGCTTAAAAAGATACATTATATTTATTAGTTAACTTCATTTCTTGCAATTACACATTATTAGTATAGTTTTCTGTGTATCTGTTTTCCCTATTATATTTTCTTTTTTCTTTTTTGAAATTTCCAGTCTGTTTATTAAAATGTAAATTTGTGGCTGTCTATAAGTTGTTTTTTTTAAATTAATTTTATTGGAGTATAGTTGCCTTACAAAGTTGTGTTAGTTTCTACTGTACAGCAAAATGAATCAGCTATACATATGCATATACCCCATCTTTTTTGGATTTCCTTTTAGGTCACCACAGTGCATTAAGTAGAATTCCCTGTGCTATACAGTATGTTCTCATTAGTTGTCTATTTTATACATAGTATCAATAGTGTATATGTGTCAATCCCAATCTCCCAATTCCTCCCAGCACACCCCTTCCTGCTTGGTATCCATACATTTGTTCTGTACGTCTGTGTCTCTATTTCTGCTTTGCAAATAAGATCATCTATACCATTTTTCTAGATTCCACACATATGTGTTAATATATGATATTTGTTTTTTCTCTTTCTGACTTACTTCATTCTGTATGACAATCTTTATGTCCATCCACGTCTCTACAAATGACCCAATTTCATTCCTTTTTATGGCTGAGTAATATTCCATTGTATATATGTACCACAACTTCTTTATCCATTCCTCTGTTGATGGACGTTTAGGTTGCTTCCATGTCCTGGCTATTGTAAATAGTGCTGCAATGAACATTGGTGTGCATGTGTCTTTTCGAATTATGGTTTTCTCTGGGTGTATGCCCAGTAGTGGGATTGCTAGGTCATATGGTAATTCTATTTTTAGTTTTTTAAGGAACCTCGATGCTGTTTTCTATAGTGGCTGTATCAGTTTACATTCCCACCAACAGCGCATGAGGGTTCCCTTTTTTCCACACCCTCTCCAGCATTTAGCATTTGTAGATTTTTTGTTGATGGCCATTCTGACCTGTGTGAGATAATACCTCACTATTATATTTTCTTCATGACATTTTTGAAACTCAGTTTGACCTTCATAGATTTAAGGAAAATAAGAGGAGAATATAATTTTACCACCTGAATTTCTATTTCTTTAAATGAAAATATTCTAGAAATAATGACAACATTAATTAGAAACTTTCAACCATAAACCTCTTAACCCCCGGAATGGGGGAAAAACATTAAAAATTTTTTTGAAATGTTAATAGTTTAATCATAAAACACTATTTTTTTTGACAAAAGAAACACAAGCAGCATCCCATTAGAAGTAACAACTATGGCATACAGGTGCAATTCCAAGGCATCATAGCTGTTTAGAGTTTAAATGGATAATAATGGCACAATAATTATCTCTTTATTTTGTCTTTACACAAACTATGAATAATTTGATTTATAGGAATTTATTGGTATCTAAAATTATTTAAATAAATACTTGCTATGCAATTTAATCAAAGTGATTTTTTAAAATTTATTTTATATTGGGGTATAGTTGATTAACAATTTTGTGTTAGTTTCTGGTGTACAGCATTGTGATTCAGTTATACATATACATATATCTATTATTTTTCAAAGTCTTTTCCCATTTAGGTTATTACAAAATATTGAGCAGAGTTCCCTGTGCTATACAATAGGTTCTTGTTGGTTATCTATTTTAAATACAGTAGTATGTATGTGTCATTCCCAAACTTACAATTTATCCCTCCCCTTCACCTTGATTTTTAAATAACTTATTAGATTTTCAGGGTTTTGAGCCAGAAGAAACTTTGTAAATCATCAAATCCTATAGGTTTTTTTTGTTGTTGTTGAGGAAACTGAGGCTTAAGTTTAAGTGGTAAATCCTGTGAGAATTTACTGAGCACCTGCAGAAATCGTCTCATAGAAAGTAAGGAAACTGTGCTGCTGTTTACATTTATACTAAAGATTTCCTTGTTTTTCTTCTTATTTTTTTCTCTTCTTGAATTCTTTTCTCTCATCTTCACATTTCTAATTCCATTCAAGACCCTACCTCAAATATCACTTTCTTCAAAAGAAAGTGCTTCCCTTTCTGATTCCAGAGATGTCAATTATTTCTCATCCTCTGCACACCAATAACTTTCTAGCTACATCCCTTATGACATCTCTATCTTGTATTTTATCTATATTCTCACTCTAACTTGAAGCTACTCGAAGGCAGTGATTCTATCGTTATATCTCATTCATCTTTTCATCTCCTATAAACTCAACTGTGTCATTTAATTGTGTTCAATACATATTTGTTGAATAAGTGAATGGAATGCAATATTGATTTCTGTTATTAAAATGTAGATAACATCCTCGTTATTTCTTTCCTAAGGAGGAATAGTACACTCAATGAACATTTTCACCTTCACCTCGTGCACATTTATTTCAAGCTGCTTAAAATGAAATAATCCAGTTAATTTGAGCTTTTAAAACAAAGCAGTTTATGGTTCTCTTCTTTGCTAAAATTGTCTTATTAGCATAAATTAGTCCTTTTGTGTTAAACTTCTTTGAGTAGTGTATTGCAGATACATGTCAACAGTCATTTCCATATTCAGACCATGGGATTCAGAGAAGGACCCGGAGAGGTCAGTTAATCTACATTTACAGAGCTCTCAGAGACAGTGTATATCCAAGCCAGTTCTGATAGAGCGTCATTTATCTAATCTTAAAGGCTCTCCTGAGGTTTGCAAAACAACACTGACAGATGCAAAACCTGTTGACTCAGGATTCCTATATCCTATGAAAGTCACAACCAAACAACATTTAGCTCAGCCATAGAAAACATTTAATATATTATCTTCCTTTGAAATTTTCTCCTCTCTCCCTTTTCTAAGTAGTCCGGAGGGAGTAAAAGTATCTCAGAGAGTGCAAGAAGAAGAGGAGAAGGCTTTCTAAGCTGTTTCTTTTTTCTTGACAAGCTGGTTTTATAAGGTTGAGGTGAGGATACAGGTAAGGGCCTGATTATAAGGTTGACATCACCATACAGATTTGTCTTTCCATAGTGGTGGTTGTTTTCTTAAATCCTTGGAAACAACTATCGAAGTCAGGCTTCATGCCATCCTCAGGATATTTTTGCATAATAAGAAACTTACTTGTGTTTCCTCAGTATAATTTTTCCTTTTACAGTAGGATTAAATCTAATGTAAAAATCACAAGAAAAGAAATGGAAATACTACTACCAGGTATATGGTTACCTGAAAGAGATTTTTAAGGCTCAGGCAAGATTTGTTTAAATTGTTGCTGTTGTCATACATAATAAGTTATAAGAAATTATACCAGATATGGACTTTATTATTATTGATATTGTCAGTGAAATATTCCAAACCATATTTCAGTAATACTGGGATCAAATTGTCGAGAAAAACTATTTATAATTTTTGATTGTTAATTTTCCATTATGGTTGGATAACTTCTATGCAATTATTAAAAATACTTTTCAAAACTATTAAAAAGCAAAAAGGAAATATTAATGATATAATGATAAGAGAATATGCAAGATACCAATTTATATGTTCAATGCAATCAATATTTTTAAAAGTTTTTGGCACATACACATTCACACCAAAAACACACCCAAAAGGTAATACACTGGCATAGTACGAGTGGAAGGATTTATAAATACATTTACTTTTAAAGCTTTTTTGAAGACTTTTTCAAATTTTCTATAATAAGCATGTATCCATTTAATAAGAAGAAAATGTTCTTTTAAAAGATAGTAAGGTAACTCTTTTTAAAATCATACTTTCACTGAAATAACATAGACTTCTGAAGTGTCAGTGGATGTTTTACATATGACGAGTGTGGCAATGCTCAATGAACAATTGAAGCCATTTTAATGCATTTAATAGCATACACAAATATGCATATACAGAATGCTTAATAATTTATGTCTTTTACTTTTTATCCTTACATTACTCTTACCAGGCAGTAAGAAAGGGAAATAGATTAAGAAGAAACTGAGTTTCAGAGAAATTAGGTCACTTGACAAATTCTATACCAACAGCAGTCAACACAAATCAGTCTAACTACCATCCTTCCTGCACAGCGATAGTTTTTCTTGTACCCAGGCATAAAAGCTGAATTTAGTAGTTGCATAAAAACTTTACCTGATTCCTCAAAATCGAATAAGTACCTGATTACATTTAAGTTTTAAAATTTAAAATTCCTGATTACATTTGAGTTTTAGATAATACTTCGATGTTTTCAAGAATTTATTCATTTTCTTTCAATTTACTTTTGTCCCTTCTACGTTAAGCTTAAGTATTGTGACTATTTGGTTGAGGCTATAATTGCTGCTTTCAGCCACTCTAATAATTTTCATCTTTGTTTCCCTATGTAAACTTTAGATTTACAAGTCTTATCACTTGTATTAGGTTTTCTATTTTGATAAAATAGGAAATAATAATATTCAAATAATTGAATCATTACTATGTAGTAAATATTTCTTAACTCCCCAAACTGTACAGTTGACAGGCAGGCAGCAACTTCATGTGAGAGTTCCAAATGCTGGTTTGCCAGCTGATGTAAGAAAGTATAGTTTTGGAGTATGAAAGTGGTGAGGGGTGTTAACGTCACAGGTACAAAAGTACAAGTTGTATGAAAGTTGAGCATGATGAAGTCAACAATTTCCTTCGTGCCATGTTATGAACTTTCCTTAATAAAGAGTTTTTATTACTGTAGCTTAAGCCCTTGAATTATCAACTCTGTGTAGCTGACAGGGAGAGTAAACTATTCCAGTTTAATAAACTCTAGTTTCTCAACAAATATTTCGAATTGAATGCCAGACAACTTAACTGAGCTCCTAGTATGTCTTTGTACTGTGTAGGCCATTTTAAACATGCAAAAGATACCAGTTTTGGTGGGACTTTTTTTGCGGTGTAGTAAAGACTTCATGATGGCTCTGGAATCAGATGACCTCAGTTCAATTCCTGGCTCCAGCACTCAATATATAACCTTGGGTAAGTCCCTTAACATCTGTAAAAGTGAGCTAATAACAATATAACTGTACTGGGTTGTTGTGAGGATTAAATGAGGAAAAAGTATGTAAACCACTTGTAAAAGTGAGTGGCTAATGCATATTAAGTAATTAATGTTAGCTAGAACATATTGATTATGACAATATAGAGGAGAGAAAGCACAGATGTTTGAAACACTCATGTTAGAATACAAGCGTGCAAATGATTAAGCAGTAACAATAAACAGTGCTATAGGTATAGGAAGCCAACTGGAGAGGTCATTGATATCTTCAGAGAAGGTTTTGGAATAGTTAAAATTTGAACTACATTGTAAAAGTGGTAAAGTTTGAAAAGATATTTTCTGTGACTTTGGCTCAAGGTTAAGAGAAGTGGTAAAGCCTGAATGAAGTGATACAGTGTGAGAAAGGGAAATTACCGTGGTTAAATAAAAGACATTAGGGTGAAATATAAGATTGTCAGGGGAACACCTTTTCTCCTAGTCTTCTCCTTTTTCAGAGCTTGAAAGTGAAAACAGGTGAGGATGAGTGTGGTTGCTGTAAAGCAGAAATTAAGCAGAAATTATTTTCTCAATGCCCTCTTCGCTACTTGTTATCTTTTAGTACATTTTCATCTCAAATTCTGCCTTGTGGAGTTTTCAAAGGCAAGATCACAGTTGTATGTCTTGTCAGAATGCTTCAGACTTGACCTCTGGATTCATTCTAGGTCAGATTCTAGAGTAAAACCCACAGGCTTTTGTTGGAGACCTCTTCTGTGTTGCTTTGGAACTAGTGAAAAAAACATGGATTTGTGATGTTGATGTACATTGAAAAAACAGGTGTTTTGTAATTTAATTATTTTCTTCCACCTACCTCATAAACTTCTAATGTATAATGAAAAATTATTTTTATTAATGTGCTGCTTATTTATGAATTATACTATTCTCCTTGTGCCCACCTACATTTGTTTTATCATTTTGTTAGAACCATAAGCTTTTTACATTGTTAGCACCTCCCTGTAGATTGAATACATGATACAAATTAAGCAGATAGTGCAAAATACTGATTTTAGAATGCTTACACTAAATTAACTTGAATTATGTTCCATTCTAATGTTTTCAAATCACACCTTTCATTATACATAGATGGCTTTTGCTAACTGTAATGGGTTGATAAAGAAGCTACTTGAAGGAAGCAGAGATCATTAAGTCCATTTTTTAAATTGCTTATTGAATCCCAATTACTAATGACTAGTCCTGGGCTTTTTTTTCTTTTTCTTCTTCTTCTTGCTTGTATCTGGAGTGTCCGGTTCTACAGCTGTTATTTCACTCCATATGTAGTGGCATCATTTGATATCTATAGTATTGTTGCCTTAATTCCAGAGCCCAGAGGTAAGTGATTTTAGTATGACTACTACTAACTCACCAGAACTAAAATTCATAGATTGACTATTACAGTAATCTCAGATGCCTGCATACTAAAATATTCTATAACAGAAAAATAATAATCTTAGAAATATATTCATTGTGGTGAGACTTGAAGAGACCTGAGTAACTCTGGTTCATCCTATGAATTGATTCTGATGGATACAATTTAATCTATCTCAGACTTTCAACTTGCATTTAAACATCACTTTATATTTATTTTCATTTTTAAAATAAAAATTGAAACATTGTACTTATTTATGAGTATATGAGTATTTGTTGCCAATATCAAGATTTGTTACTTTACCAGGCAAGTCCTATTCTGTAGCATATTTACTCTAAAACAATTGCCTAGTTATAAAGTGTAACTGTGGTAGATTTGGTTCCTTTCACAGATCTTTTTTATATTAACATTGATGCCACTAAGACTAAAATAAACATAAACATTCACAAATGTGATAGGTTTTTTTCTCCCTTATATGGTGTTAAAAGGGCATTAAGACAGACATGAGTTTGCTATGCCAAAAAATTAAATTTCCTCTTATCTCACAGAATTACCCTTTCTCTCCTGCTAGAAATCATAACATCCATATATGGTTCTTAATCTTTTTTTTTTTTGAAATAAACACTTTCACCTTTACATCAGTTGAATGCCTCCTAAGTGGCCACAGTCTGCCAGATGTATGACTTGCCAATCTGGTCACTGCTCTTTTAATTTTTTTTTGAATATTAAAAAAAGAAACTACATTAGCTGCTAACGAAGAGCCCGTTCTGTGCCATTGATTAATTGGCATTGATAAATAAGCCACATTAGTATTACCAGAAAATGGCATAACAGATTGATATTGACTCGAGCTCTCTAGGAATAAAGCTGAAGAGAACTCAGCACACCATCTGGAAGAGACAATGAGAGGTGGCTAATTTCATGCAACAGGGAAAAGGGGAGGGTGCTTTTCAGATGCCACATATCTGAACTGACACTTTGATGTGTTCAAGTGCAATCTCCCCTGTCAAAATATTTCTTTCTTTAGCCGTATTCAATCTAATGCAATCAGACCACAGTGTGGAAGGCTGCCATATCCTCTTAGGTGAGATTTGTCTTGGAGTAACAAGCTGCAAAGCTTCTAAATTGTAGTGCCACAATTTAAATGATAAAAAGAAAAAAAAAAACATGCAACACCAGCTTCTGTTAAAATTTACAACTTGCTGTGCCGCCTTTAATAAGAATTTGAGAGTTCAAGTATAAACCACTCACTTTTTTTACAAATTATAGTAACACTATATAACTGAATGGGGATTATCTATTATTTTAAATTTATAAAACTTACAATACATGTTCACTTAATTTACCCTGCTTAAATGAATCTATCCTTTCCACTGGAAATTTCTACTAATAAGAACACATTTATGGGCTAATTGTCTTGACTGATTTATGGGGAAATTATCATCTTGAGATGAGGTGCGAGATCATGTATTAATATCTTTGCGATGCCTCCAAAGTTTCTTTTATAGGGATTAAGTAACTTGTATTTATTTTAATAAAAGTTAGTATCTTTATTTTCATGTACATATACTAAATAAAATTTTATAAAAAGTTATTAAAATATTTTAAAATTACAAATGGGCCATAACTATTTGGTCAGGTCAATAAAATATTGTAGATACCGTATTTATCAATGCTTCCTATTCTTTAACAAAATGAATGTTTTATTTAATGTAATGGGAAAAGAAGTGTCTACTTCAAATCTAATCCAAATAAGGTATGCACAATTTTAATTTGGGGGCTAAAACATTAATTACTCAATCAATTAATTAGTCTTATCATTAAATTTAGATCAAAGTTTGTTTGCTTTAGAAGTTTAAAATCAATACAATGGTAATTTATATTTTAATCTATAGCATATAAAATTTCTTGTCATGAAACTGTTTATAGCTTGATAGTCATATTCAAACAATTTTTCTATCCGTTCACAAAATTATGATTTCTATTTCTATTAGACTCATTTGTATTGATCAAATTTTAACCTTTTATTGTTTATACAATATCTTTAGATTATTTTATTTTTACTAGTGTGTTTAGTCTATTCACACAAAAAACATGCAAACACATATACATATTAAATTAAAACATGATAAAATGACTTGCTCCAGGCCCTATAATCATTTTCTTTGTGAAGATTTACATGGAAACTAGAAATAACAGGTAGATTCACCAATGCAATGCAGTTATTTTACTGACTTACTTTACACAATATCTCCAATACCTAAAAGGTATGGTTGTAAATATTGAAAATACCATAGTGAGAAAATTAACAAGGGGAAACATCCCACACCAAAGCAAATGGTGGAGAAAACAATAGAATTTATGCTGAAATTTGCCACATTTCTCTGTGGATAGAAAGTTTTTAAGATATCAGTTTCTAAGATAATAGCTAATACTAATAACCGGATAAAATTAGACAATGTGGATATTACCTGTGTTAAATGTTTCTTAATAAAATTTAGGTAAGTTAGTGAAATCTTGGAACTGTTCATATACATACCTATACAATTTAAGATCATTTTTGTGATGTAATTACCTGTTTATATATAATTCGGTGAAAAGATGCAGACAGGTATGAAACCTGTCTTATATTTGGTGGGTATACACAGTGAAAGGCTGGAAGTTTACAAAGTTGCACTATGATAAAATTCACCAGTGTAATACAAAGATTTGAAAAATTTAGTGTTTAAAAATGTGATCATTCAAATCTGCTCTGGATTGGTCAACTCATTTTTTTAAATCACTTTTTTGATATATGATTGACATACAAAAAGATGTACACATTTTATATATACAATTTGGTAAGTTTTGAGATAAGCATAGATTATATATAGATAGATAGCATAGATTATATATATAGCATAGATTATACTATGCCATAAACATATCCATCATCTCCAAAATTTCCTTGATATTTATTATTTTTCCTTAATTTTATTATTATTTTTTGATAAGAATACTTTATATAATATCTGTCCTCTTATAACATTTTTAAGTGTATAATACAGTATTGTTAGCTAGAGGCTATACTGTACAGTAGATCTCTAGGACTTTTTCATCTTGTATAACTGAAATTTTGCACCCTTTGAATAATATCTCCTTGTTTCTCCCTCCCACTAGACTGCTTTTTGACTTTGACTATTTTATATTCCTCATATGTCATATCATGTAGTATTTGTTCTTCTGTGTCTTACTTAGTTCACTTAGCAAATTGTCCTCCATGTTCATTCATATTGTCTCAAATAGCAAGATTACCTTCTTTTTTAAGCCTGAATAATTTTTTAATTTTATGTATATACCACATTTTCTTTATTCATTCATCCATCAACAGTCACTTAGGTCGCTTCCATGTCTGCAGTGAACAAGGTGATGCAGATATCTCTATGATATCCTGATTTCAATTCCTTTGGGTATATACCCAGAGTAGATTGCTGGATCATAATGGTAGTTCTATTTTTTTTTTTACTGAGGAACATCAATACCATTTTCCATAGTGCTTGTACCGATTTATTTTTCCACCAGTAGTGTATATGGTTCCCTTTTCTCCACATCCTTGTTGAGAACCCGTGTTATTTTTTGTTATTTTGATAATAGCCATACTAACAAGTGTGAGGTGATATTTCATTGTGGATTTGGACTTGCATTTCCCTGATGATTACTGGTGTTGAATATCTTTTCGTTTACCTGTTGACCATGTCTATGTCTTCTTTGTAGAAATGTCTACTCAGTTCCTTTGCTAATTTTTAAATTGGGTTGATTGGTTTTTTGTTGTTGTTGTTGTTAGTTCCCTATAATTTTGGATATTAACCCCTTATCAAATATATGGTTTACAAATATTTTCTCCTATTCTGTAGGTTTCTCCTATTATGTAGGTTTTGTTGATTGTTTCTTTTGTTGCAAAGAAGTTTTTAGTTTGATGTAGTCCCAGTTGTTGATTTTTGCTTTTGTTGCCTATGCTTTTGTTTCCATATCCAATAAATCATTGCCAAGGCCGAAGTTAAGAAGATTTTTTTTTTCTTATAGAGTTTTTACAGTTTCAGATCTTATGTTCTTGACATGTTCTACTGACCTCTCGCTACTGCTTTTAAAAGACATTTTGACACTGGAATTTTTTCAAAGATAAGTGTCTGGGATGGTACAGGCTCCTGATACCAAGTCATAAGAAGGATAATTTTAAAACATGAAATATTTAGCTTTGAGAGATAAAAATCCAGGAAGAAGAAATCTTCGAAATATAAAGCCTGTCATATGCAAGAGGGAAGGGAAATTTCTCTGAAAATTTAAAGGGCAGCAAGGGTGGAAGGTGTGGAGAAACAAGATTTTTTTGACTAATAGGAAGGACTTAATGACATCTGACTGAAAATAAAATGACCTCCCTTGAGAAGTGGTAAATTTCCTATCATTGAAGATGGTTGTGCAAAGGTGGGATAATATCTTGTTAGGCACATTGTAGGTTAGATAGGTGAATTCCCCCGCCAAACCTAGAATCTACTTCTCCAAAAATGTTACAGTAATCTGTGTATTTGTCATAAATGGTGAACATATACATTTTTAGATTTTCCTCAAAAATATTTCTACTCTTTGATAGCATTATGAAATCCCAAGGATTCTGTCCCCTAGTGTTTGAATAAATTTATTAATTATCTGGAACTAAATTTAATTGCTAATAATTTTCTGGAAATAAAATTATATTTTTGTATACTATTTCAGGAAAGCATTCAAATTCCCATTGCTAATTTTCTTAATGGTTAGGTTATAGTTTAAAACAAACATTCATGACCTGTTCTAGTTTATTCTTACCTTACCTTCATAGAAGATCAAATAAGACTTTAATTTGCCAAAAGCATCAATTCAAGATTTCATAATAAGCAATTTAGAAAAATTGAACTATCTGATCATGGTCACAAGATATACATTTTTATCTAAAATTTGGATTTTAGAATATCCAGTTAGATGATCTTGCTGCTTCCCCATTTTACTTCTTTTTGTATTATTTGGATTGGCCAAAAAGTAAACCTGAATGAACTTTTTGGACAACCCAATACTTTGCCTCTTAATGTTTAACAGTACGTTCCATTTAACTTGATTTTCCTCCTCTGAAAAGCTTGTTATTCAGTCCCTTTAGGATTAGAGTTCTGGCAGATAAAAACATTCTGTCTTTCACTTGTTTTTTGTATTTATATAATAGCATAATTTTCTATTTCATACCACTTTATGTTTGAAGGAGTGTACCACATTATCATTATAAAGACCTCCTGTTAAAGCTGAATTGTGTTTTCAAGTGGAGAGAAAACCTGAGGTTATGGGTAAAAACAAGCCTCCCAAGAAAGGAAATACTTTGAATGGGGTTTAGCTCTGACAGATAACTTGAAAATAACCAGCAGCAGAGGGATAGGAAGAGACATTTATGATAGCTCACTAGTTAAGATGAACGTGATGAAAACTGCCTTCAGAAGTAGCTTCAGGACCCTGAGTGGAAATAACCATCTTGATAATATTTTGGATGGTGATTTATTCCATACAAAGCACTTTGATATAAATTGTAACATGTAATCCTCATATAACCTTGTCAGAAATGTAGGGCATTTGTGTAGTATTTCTATTTACGTGTGAAGAAATTAAATCTTAAAGTGTTTAAGTGATTTAATAAAGACCATTAATTAATAAGTGCTTGAACTGATAAAACCCTCGAAATCCAGACCCCAAATTCAGTTTTCTTTTCATTACTCTTCTTATAGAGATTTTTGGGAGTGATTGTACTTAGCACTTTTCACAAGACTGAAATATTACAGTTTGGTTCTTTAAGCCATTACATTTCACAGGAATTATGGGAAGACTAGAAAACAAAATAAAATTTTAATACTGCTGCCAATGTAACAGTCTGGCTCATAGATATGTGATATAACATTAAAATTATTAAAATCCTTGCTTAAAATTCTCTCAAAAAGGAGATTGAAGAATGAACTAAATTTTTAAATAAAGAAAAGTAAATAGAAAAATGAACCAAATTATTTCATATCTTAGTTGACTGCAAGATTTTGTCCAAATAAATAAATAAATGCATGCCAGGGTTAGTTGTATTGGTACAGGAGGAGTAAAAATATGAGGAAAATAAACAGCAGCATGTGTTGTACTGGATTGTATCTATTTAATTTTTATCATATGTTTCTATGAGAACTAATATGTATGAAGTGTGAATAAATGTAAGGAAAATATCCACACTATGGAACATTTCCCTTTTCTAGAATAAACCTTGGCAGGCCATATTATCCATGTAATTGCCATTTCCTGATGAAAACGAGGTTTCTTTGAAGGCATTTAACAAGAGCCAAATTTTTAATGCTGCTTCTGGCACTTACGTATGATATTGAGGCACTTTGCCATTTCAATCTGAAATAATGAAAGATGGAAGGAAAATATTCTCCTCTTTTTTAAGTTCCAGGCCTCTCTAGGTATAAGCCCATCAGGCGCCCAGACAAATAATTTAAAACGGGTTGAAGAGCAAAGATAAAATATTTTAAAACTTGTTTTTTTCTGTGGGACACCCTAAGGTTTTGTCTGTTTGGAATGTCTGAATTTTTTTCTTGATTCTTAGTGTGAAATCATTTCTTCAAAACCTGTCTATAATCTAATGCTCAGCTATCTCTGGTTTTCTGTAAAACTAGATGAAAAAAATTGCAGAAATAGCAAATGGAAATTAGTTTTCTAAGATCAAATCGTTGAAATTAGGTGTCTTGGTAAACTTTCCTAGTATTGCTGATGTCCACATCCTAATTGTGTTTCCAAAGTAGATGAAGAAAAATAAATCAATTTCTTAAATTTGGGTAAAATTGACAGTCTTTTGTGAATTTTTTAGGTATAAGTGAATTAAAGCCCAGTCATTAGTTTATGTAATGGTATCAATTTTATGCATAATGTAAAAATTCCACAGTAAGTGCATGATTCCCCTGTGATTTCTGGATGTCACTATTCACAGACTTTTTGAGACCCCAGAGTCATTATGATGCTCATCTTTTTTTTTTTTTGCGGTACGCGGGCCTCTCACTGCTGTGGCCTCTCGCGTTGCGGAGCACAGGCTCCGGACGCGCAGGCTCAGCGGCCATGGCTCACGGGCCCAGCCGCTCCGCGGCATGTGGGATCTTCCCGGAACGGGGCACGAACCCATGTCCGCTGCATCGGCAGGCAGACTCTCAACCACTGCGCCACCAGGGGAGCCCCGATGCTCATCGTTAATGACAAATTTTTATATAATGATTCCTCATTTTATTGTTCTTTTTTCTTGGCTCTGTCATGCAGCTTGCAGGATTTTAGTTCCCCGACCAGGGATTGAACCCGGGCCCTCGGCAGTGAAAGCGCCAAGTCCTAACCACTGGACCACCAGGGAATTCCTAATTTTAGATACATAAGTAGATAGATTTAAAATAACCTGAATGAGTATGTATAATTCGAATTATATAGACACACGATTTGCAAAATGTGTTCAGAAAACCATATGTACAACATTCAACTAAGAGAGTTTGTTTGAAACCTACATGCATTTTTGTGTTACGTGTTTTATGATTTTTAATTACTTAAAGACAGTAATTATTCTGAAAATGGTATGTCCTTGATGATCTGGGTGATGATATTCAACAATATGCTTGGCAATTTAAACAAAAAGATATTTTACCTCAATTGCCTCTGAAAGGCATTAAACTGGACTTTGAATTTAAATTTTGTTTATCTTAGAACATGATATTTATTGGAAATCAATTAAGTGAGATAGTAGAAATAGTATATTTTATTTTGGGCAAAGTATTATTTTTGTAGCCTATCTACACACAGACTTTTTAAGTTGCAACCCATATTTTGATATCTGTTAATTCTGTGCATTTCTATCCCATTTTGTTTGAGCTTTAGCCAAGCACCATCACCTTCCTCTTTCTGTAGTCTTTAGTTCTTTCTCTACATTCTGTAACATTTTAAGGGAACTACTATCTAACCAATGGCTTGAGCCAGGCACATGGTAGTTATTTTCAACTTTTTTTTTAACCCCCACATGAAATCAAACACTAAACCCCATGAATTTACTTTATACATGTAACAGGCCTCTCCTGTCCTTTTCCTTCCAGAACCACTTATTATTTCTTAGACTGTCATTATTTATCACCTGAATAATTATAACAATTCTAAACTTCTTTGCTTTCAGTAATAATTCTTTCTAAGACAGAGACAGCCAGAGTAGGCTCTCTAAAGTGAAGACTGTGATAAACCCTTACTACCGTATTCTCATGACCTCCTTTGCCCTCACTGTGAAATCCAAATATTAAGCTTGGCCCCTCTCTTTGCTGTTCACTTTACTCCATACACTCTCCACACACATTCTGCAGTGTCCCAAGTGGAACATGGTTTCCTTTAACGATGTGCTTTTGCATACCTGGTTCCTTCTACCTAGGGTACCTTGCCTGTCACAAGCATACTATCCCCAACCTTTTCTCAACTCCAAATTTAATCCATCCAGATTCCACTAAGGCATCATTTTTTATTTGAAGAGATTCCTGAGCCCCTCTTTCACCTTTTTCTGGGTTAGTTGTTCTAATCATATGTTTCTATAAAATTTTCTGCTTCCCTCTCTCTTAACTTTATCATTCCTATATTATTTTTAGTGATGTTTTCCTCATTATGCTTTTCATATTAGACTATGTGTTGCATAATTGCAACACTATACATTATTTGCCTTTGTGTCATACATACTTATACATTCTCTCTTTCTCTCTCTCTCTCTTTCTGCACCTTGCCATGAATTCATACTGATATCCCAATTCCAAACAAACACACAGGTCTCATTCTACCATTTCCTAGTTGGGCATTTTGTCAATATTGTTCAATTCTAGAGCTTCTTGTCTTTTAAAGCAGGCATTACAAACTTACCGGCATACCTCACAAGTAGATAAATTTTGACTTAGTTAAGGTAATTAGTTGACATTTATTGTCTAGACGATTCTAAACTTTACAGAAAAATGAACTACTTAAAAAGATGTCTAGTGCTATACAAACAGACTCCCATCCCCCACTTACTTACCACTGAACTGTAGCACCTAGGTGGGGTTTATTGGCATCTTTGTTTATATTCTCTTCATCTACTAGCTCACATATGTGATAGGCTCTGAAGAATGAGAATTCTGTTTTCTGCTTCTTTCTCCCTCCAGTATTATAATTCTGGTCAGCACTATGAATAAAATAGCCCCATAAAAATGTTCTTGCTGAATGAATGTGTGAATTAAAGTATCCATTGAAGATCTTGAAGGCTCATTAGTCTATCGGAAATATGTGATTTTAATTATAAATTATCTCCTCTCTTCTATTATATTGTACTCTAGCATGCATCATAACTAAATGTGCATATACAGATGAGTTTTCTGAGAAGGAGGCCTTACCACTTTATAATGCTCAAATCATCTCAGTTCAGGTTTGACATTTGTAAGTCCTTCACATATATGTACACTGTTTTGTTGTCCTCTTCCAAAATTGTATGTCACTGTTTTTAGATGAATGCCTATGCTTATTGCATTTTAAGCAATGAGTTTATCAGCGATTATCTTTTTCAATGGGTAGAATAGGTTAAAATTAGTAAATTTTCTAAAACTACATAATTATTTTTTTTCAACAGAAAACAAAATTTCCTACACTCAGATAAAGCTTTGGGACTGTATTAGTTTTTCTATTGCTGGATAACAAATTACCACCAACTTAATGGCTCAAAACAGCGTACATTTATCATGTCAATTCCTGTGGGTTAGAAGTACAGGTACAACATGGCTGAGCTCTCTGCTCAGAGCCTCACAAGGCTGAAATCAGGATATCAGCCAGTGCTGACTTCTTACTTGGAGATCGATGTCCTCTCCCAAGTTCATTAAGGCTGTTTTAAGAATTCAGGTCCTTGTAGCTGCAGGACCAGTCTCCCCATTTTCTTAGGGCTGTCAGCCTAGTGTTGCTCTCAGAACCTACAGGCCAGTCTCAGGACCTCACCATGTAGCTTCTTCCACCTGCAGTTCATAACATGGTTGTTTGCTTTGTTCTGGGTCAGCAGAAGAATATATTTGCTGCTTTGAATTACTCTGACTTTAAAGGGCTTGCCTGATTAGGTCTGTCCCACCCGGGATAATCTCCCTTTTGATTAACTCAAAATCAACCGACTAAAAGTAGCAAGAATAATATAATTATGAGAGGGAAATTATATCATATTCAAATGACTCATGCATGTTCAAGGGATTACATCATGGGGCAGAATTCTTGGGGGCCATCTTAGAATTCTGCCTACCATAAGGACCACATAACCTTGGGAATATTAGTTTGAAGCTAAAAAGAAAGAAATAGGAGGGATTGAGAGAGAGGAATAGAGAGAAAAAAAGTATCCTTTACATTGAATATAAAGTTCCCATTACTGTGAATTGTATGTGGATTAATTAATTTAGACTCCTTTATGGAGCTATACTTAAATACATTGTTTTACGTAAGTCCTAACTGCTTATATAAGATAGATATTTTCCATGTCATGTGATAAAATATTACAGTGATTTCTGTTTGCTTTTCTTGTCACAATGAGATTGTTCAAACTTATTTTTGGCTGACAGGGCAATATTCCATATTTCATCAGATCGTGCATAGTGATGACAGAATGAATCTATTCACGTTCTAGCCAAATGATCTATTTCAACCGCATGTAATTGTTAGCATGAGGAAATTACCTCTCCAAATGCTAAGAAAGTATTTTTATTTTTTAAATTTATCATGTACTTAGCTTTATAGCCTCACAGAGTTAACGCATTCTTAAAATATCTAGTAACGGAATTACTTCTGATATTTAAATTTGTTACTTGATATATTAGTTGAAGTTAATAATGGAACTATCATAATTTGTCCAAATATGAAAGCTGTACAAATTGTTTGAAGATGAAAGTTTTTACATAGTAAAATGTGTTAAAATGCTATGAGGAAAAAGGGCAGAAAAGTTTTCACATGACTTCTAAAAAAGACCTAAAATCTAAATGGATTGGCATATAATAAATTTAGAATTTAATTTTTTTAATTTTTTATTTATTTTTATTTTTTTTGGTACGCGGGCCTCTCATTGTTGTGGCCTCTCCCGTTGCGGAGCACAGGCTCTGGACGCGCAGGCTCAGCGGCCATGGCTCACAGACCCAGCAGCTCCGCGGCATGTGAGATCTTCCCGGACCGGGGCCCGAACCCGTGTCCCCTGCATCGGCAGGTGGACTCTCAACCACTGCGTCACCAGGGAAGCCCTAGAATTTAATTTTATAAAGATGATTCACAAAAAATTTGGATTTTGATCGGCACTCGTTAGTGTGCTAATTAGAATTCTTTTCAACATTACGAAGAACAAGGGCATAATAACTCAAATTTTTAAAATTTAAAATGCAAATTCAAAATATCATTCAAGTACCAAAAGGCTTGTTCTTCCAGTAAACTTTCAGTTACATCATTTTGTTACCCCATGTTTTGCATCTTATCCAAACTTTCATTAAAATAGTATAGTAACACTAATGCATAACTTTTTCCTTTCTTTGTGCTTTTTTAAGCCGCATGTTGCTGCTTCCCATGGTACTTTCTTCTTGCATTCAGCAGGCGGCGGGAGGCAGGGGTGTTCACTGCTTAACTTAGAGCTGTCGTCAGGATAGTGTTATGGCAGAGGTATTTAATAGCCCCCACGTTTTTTCTTAGTGAAGGGTAAATAGGTAAGCAGAAGAGTAATACATCTGGCCCTCTTTTTTCCCGTTTTTGCTCAGCTGGCAGCAGAGGTTAATTAGGATTCATTTTTATTTATACAGCAACCTTGGCTTTATTATCTCCACCTCCCACCCCAGATAACATAGCTCTGTTGATCCCACCCAAGTTATTTCTAGGTGTCAAACTCATGATTCAAATGAAAATCCCTTTATTTGATAACTATAGGATAGCATATATGAAGTCATGGTATACTGACTTGGCTTGACTTGAGCCATTTAACTTCAACTTTACCCATCTTTAAACAGTGAAGTTCATATAGTTTGAGAAAGGAGAAGGATTGGATGTGATGTTTCAATTGACTTTTTAAATTTGGTGTAAATTATAATTTAAATAACACAAAAATTATAGCATTAATGTATTTAATTGTATAGAATAAACATTATTGATTCTCCTACTAAACATTTTTGATAGCACATGGCAAATAATGCTTACGTCCATAGAAATACATATTTTACAGGATTGTGAATACTTCTGCATGAATTTAACACAGAAATTTGACAGCTTATTTTATATGTCTTAATGTTACCACTAACCTAACATTGGGCTGTTGATCATTGGCTTGACTGGAAAGTAATTAATGAAAAAGTTTCATTAGAAGTGTTCAGGATTCATTTTCCTGGCTTTAATTTGAGTAAGTTCAAACACTAATGGTTCAGTGAAAGAAATAAAAGTGTAATGATGTTACACTGGATGCTAAAAGCTTGGACATCAAATAATAATGACTTACCAATATGATAGTTATTTAAAAAATAATTTACTAAGAAGAAAGTCAATAAATAACATCAGAAAATTAAAGTACTGTGTTACTTTTAAGGGGAAATCTAGGAAAAATGTAACATAGAGACAAACTTGAGATAATTATGCCATTACAAACATAGAGTTATACTGGCTTCCAAATTACATTCTGCGTCATTCCTTCAATATCTTTAGGAACTGATCGTTGAAGAACACATGTCTAATTAGAGCCTGTATATACTTTGAATCTGTGCATGGTTGAACATGCTGGAGAGCAATAGACTTATGGTTTAGGAGGACAAGAAGTGAGTATCTTCAAGGAATATGTGTGTAGTTAGAAAGACAAATACATATTAGATAAATTTAATATCAGGGTATTGCTAAGATAAAGGCTCATGCAGGGTAATTATAGGGCTGTGAACTATACTTATTAAGAAAAAAAAAAATACCTAAACAGCAGCAAAAATATTATAGAAATTAGGACTGATTAGTAACAAAGCAAACTTTCACTATTTTAGGAAAATATTTTGTAGCTTACTAGTAAATGGGATTAGCCCCTTATAGGTTTCCAGATTTAACAAACAAATAAAGTATGCCTAGTTTAAATTTGATTTTCAGATAAACAATGAATATATGTATATATGTATATGTATTTTTCTTGTGTGTGTATGTGTTTAGCGTGTGTCCCAATAATTGCGATCCTAGCCCTTTAAGAGTTATTTAAATTGGTGGCAGGGTTTAGGCACTGAGAGCAGGAGGTGATAAGAAACATATCAGAGGAATATATAGTACCAAGAGTGAACCCTAATATAAATTGTGTACTTTGGGTGATACTGATGAGTAAGTGTAAGTTCATCAATTGTAACAAATGTACCACTCTGAGGGGGAAGGTGATTGTGGGGGAGGCTGTCCATGAATACGGAGAGGAGGTGGACGGGAAATCTCTGAACTGCCTGCTCAATTTTTTTGTGAACCTAAAATTGTCTTAAAAGATACCCTTCTAAATAATATAGACATAGTATCTCCTTTGCTGAAAATTGTCTAGTGGGAGTTGGTCACACGACATCAAACACATAACCAGCCAAGAAAATATGCAGGGTTGGAAAATGTTAGTCACAACTGAGAAGGTAAACTGCAGGGTTTTACTAAAACGCAAAATGCAAAAGAGGTTAGGAGGGTCAGGCAAGACTTAGAAGTGACATTTAAACTGGAACCTGAGGGGGGAAAGTGGAAATGTGAGGATAAGAAAAAAGCCAAGATAATATGGTGTCATGAAAGCCAGGAGACTATAGTGTATCAGGAAGAAGAGTGTGTTTGACTGTGTTAAATGCTGCTGAACAAATGTTAAGTATGATAAGAGCTGAAAAGTATCCACTAGATTTTTTTTTTCTTAATAGATCTTTATTGGAGTATAATTGCTTCACAATACTGTTAGTTTCTGTTGTACACCAAAGTGAATCAGCCATATGCATGCGTATGTCCGCATATCCCCTCCCTCTTGAGCCTCCCTCCCAGCCTCCCTATCCCACCCCTCTAGGTCATTGCAGAGCACCAAGCTGATCTCCCACTAGCTAGCTATTTTACATTTGGTAGTGTACATATGTCGATGCTACTCTCACTTCGCCTAGGTTTGACAATAAGGAAATCATTGATGAATTGAGCAAGAGGAGTGTTAGAGCTAGAACCAGATTGGAATGAGTTGATTTCCTAATTTTTTTTTACAATTCATGTCAATTAATTAATTTTTATTAAAATTTGCATACTGTATAATTTTTAAAAATGTGAATGGGAAATTTATAGAAGCAGAATAGATAGAAAGCAATTATTCAGAAATGTTGAAAATGTTCCCTGGTGATTTTGACCACTAACTCATACCTCCCATTCCTGGTCGTCAATGTCTCTGATAATAAGGAATTAAGGTTAATAGCAACAAAAGGTCATAGTACAGTCATTCAGAACTGCTAGATTATACAGATAGTGAAACCACAGCACACAGGATAATCCCACAAAACAATCTACTTAAGCACTAAACATATATTGATTTTATATGGGAATTGCTTTTTTAAGAGCTATTATCATAATTGTTTGTTTATTTAATTTACTAACAAATATTTATCTAAAGCCTAACTGTTCCAGACACTGTGGATATGGATACTGTGAAGAAAGAGTTAAAAAAGCTGTCCTTACTTTCAGAATTTGTACACCGTATAATATTCTTTACAGATATTAAGAGATAGATAACCAGTTTTTGGAGGAAGTAGAGGTAATAGATCAAGCATTGGTGGGGTATAATTAAATGATGATGCTGGAGGAGGGTCACAGACTGCTGAAGAATAATGGCCATAAAAGTCTCTCCTATAGAAGAGGAAAACTAAGGAATCAATGAATTTTATGATAAAACTTAATAATAAGATTTTTCAAATTAATTATTACAGGAATATTTTTAACAGGTTCTTTTTGTGTTGTGACAGCTATAGATTGTTTTTACCTCTTTAACAAATATTCGTCGAAGCTGGGAAAGCACCTTTAAATGTGAATGTTAAGTGATAGAGTATGTGTGTCTGTGTGTCTGTCATAAATGAAGCTATTGGAGGAAAGAATTTGCATTTTTCTGAAGCTCATTGAGAGGTCTGTATCTGGAAACCTGACTGTGGCCACATTAAGTGACTAATTTCTTCTCTCTCTCTCTCTGGGTAAATTTTCACCAAACATATCCTTATTACAAAAGGAATGCCTTGCATATTAACTGAAGTTATATATTCATTTAATGCTTAGTAATTTCCTGAGTCTCAGGAACATATGCTCTTTTGTATTGATTCCAGCAGCTAACATCTGAATTGCTGTTAGAGATCTATGGCCCCTGACCCCATCAACTCCAAACAGTTTTTATGCACAGTTGTATATATTTGCAAACTAGAGACTGCCACTCAAATATGGCTTCTGTTTCCTGATCCATGGTTCAGTCAGAGCATGAGATACAATTGTTTCTTCAGTTATTAACAAGCAGAGAGGTAGTGTGAAGTCTACTATAAACTGGTTCAGATAACAGAAAGTCTGGAATTGAATCATTAATATTTTTCGAAAGAAATATATGGAATACTTTTTAGTATCACATCCTTTGCTAGAAACCAGAGACACAAAATTGGCAAAAATAAATAGGATTTTTGTCTTCATGCAGCTTACAGCATAGTAAGGGGATTGAGATATTAACTGATCAAAAACACAAATAACAATAGGATAAGTGTAGAGGTACATAGAATATATAATTGGGGGATCTAACCTGATAAAGGAGGTCAGGAAGACTTCTCCCCAAAAGTTACTATTTGACTAAAAACTGAAGAATAAGAAAACATTAATTGGATTTGAGGGGGAGGCATGCACCTTCCAGACAGAGGGAAAAATACTTGCAAAGATCTTTTAGCAAAAGGAGTTGATCATCGTCAGCACATTCTTTGTTGTCATCTCCAACAAGATGAGAGCTAGAGATATACTAGGGTACTCAGATGGCACTTAGTATGTATTACTTCAGGAGCAAAGAGTCTAGGAAACAGTATGTCCCTATTCATTATCTTCTGTTAAAATATCTCTAAATTAACTCTTAGGCTAGGCAAAGGCAAATCTCTGGTTTTATAACTAAGGCAAAGCAATGCTGTTATTCGGAATGGTGAATAAAAAGGGTTTTTTTGTGTGTATGTCTGTATCCACTAGATAGTGTATTTATGTGTTTGGATTTAATTGAGGTCTTTCAGTCTCCTGTGACATTGAAGAATTTGTAGCAAATATGAAAAATAGTAGGTGAAAGGGACTCAATGTGTGTGTGTATATATATATATATATATACATACACACACACACACACACACACACACACACACACACACACAGAATACTGATCCAGCTATAAAAGGAGAAAAATATTGTGCTGCAGTTCTCATTGCCTAAGGACTTTACATTGTGATGACTACATTCTGTTTTGATAAGCAAGATTCTTGATCTTTGAAATGCTACAAAAGTGACTATCCAAAATTAAAACTATTTTCTTCATCCTTAAGGTACTGCATTCATTTTCTACTTCTTTCACCATGGAAGGCTCCTTTACCTCTGACAATGCTGATGAAAAATTCTCATTTTTTTTTTGTCAAGTTGATAAAAAATATATATATTCTATTCCTGAATTAAGTATGGTATAAAAATGAAAGCCCATTTTTGAAGTTATAAAACTGTCACTTTATAATAAAAGGCTGTTTTCATTGACAAAACTGGAGAGTTTGTACAGACTTCTATTTTGTTGCTAAGGGTGTGTCATGTGGTTAGTTTGGCTACACACAAAATTCATACCACTCTTTAGAAGGTAAAGGAGTGAAGGATGCATAATTTCAGGGATGAATGATCAGAACAAGGGAGATATATGATATAGTTGCCCATTGGGTCTTTAAAGCTTCTAGGGAGGGTCAGTAAGTGGTAGAAGAATGCTGCAGGCGAGGCTAGTATAAATAATTAAATTCTTATAAAATCCACTCCACAAAAAGGAGTGGATTTTAGTAGGAATTATACTGTGTGTTTTCTGCACTCCACAGGGAGTACATGTGTGTGTTTGTTTTAGATGATTACATTTGAGTGGTTAAAAAAGTGGCATACAACATTGCAGAATGAAAGTTCTAGGAAATATGCTGAACTTAAAAAAAAGTGTTGAGATTTTAAAAATAGTGAACATGACTATATTTCAGAATTTTGAGTATCTCATTCTACATATTAAGTGTAAATTTGTGTAGATCTTTCATCGAAGTACGTGAACCTAGATTACCAGCATATATACCACAATATAAACATATGCCAGCATGAGCCATTGGCATATGGTGGAAGAAGGCAGTCAACCTTTAGTGAGATACGAGTAGTACTGTAGCTGCTCTCTTGCCAATGTGAAATTCCATATTTAACTAAAATAGAATGGCAATATCTGGATTAATGATGAACACCGTTGAAGGCAATTAGCTTGTTGACTAGCTCCAGGTTCACACGTTATTAATTCTAGATGTTCTCTCACAGACTTAAATCTCATGAGAACATGACCTGACTTTGCCCTCTGTTTTCTTATTGGCTTACCATCTTGGGGTCCTTAAAATAAACAAGCAAACAAACAAATAGACAAAAGGATGAATGCTGTAGCCAGGATAATGTTTTACTGTTAGAAGAATAGAGTTAGTGTTTTGGGGAAAAAAAATTCTCTTTCTCATATAGTATGGAAGGATTAAATTGCCTGTAATTTTCTGGATAAGTCTCCCTATAGAAAAAAATTTAATTTGTACTTCAGATGTTATTAGTTAAAGCCACAAAGAACTGAAATTCTTACCAAATGAAACTCAAAGTAGGTCCCGTATTTATGTGCCATTTTAAAAAAGGTTTTATGCCAATATTTCTAATGCAGGTCTCATCAGCAATGCATTTCTTTGAGATTGCAGCAAACAACTGTTTCATTTCTGTTATGTTAATTTTGTTAATAATCATGTTGTGTGATGTCATAGAGGCAAGCAGATAGTATTAGACATTCAGCAAATAGTTTTTAAAATTTTTCTTAGTTTATTTACAAATAGACATTAATCTTTTTTTGTGGTCATGATGCACAC
The DNA here is from genome assembly GCF_949774975.1 of Lagenorhynchus albirostris. Classification (NCBI taxonomy): domain Eukaryota; kingdom Metazoa; phylum Chordata; class Mammalia; order Artiodactyla; family Delphinidae; genus Lagenorhynchus; species Lagenorhynchus albirostris. The sequence continues at coordinate 24,736,866 of NC_083100.1, forward strand.
TAGCTCAAAATACTATCTTCAGATGCAAGTGCAGCAGATGAAATCTGTGCTTTATTGAGCATTTATTATGTCCTAGGACCTAGGTGCTTTACACGTATTATTTCATCCCATCTTCACAAAAACTTGTAGTAGTGTCATTTTATAGATTAAGATATGAAAGCTTAAGTATGTTAAGAAAATTATCCAACCTTAGCAACGTGGCAAGTGTCTTCAATTGAATCTGAACCTAGTTCTTTATGATTCTGAAGCTTATGCTTTTTTTTTTTTTTTTTTTGCTGGACGCGGGCCTCTCACTGTTGTGACCTCTCCTGTTGTGGAGCACAGGTTCTGGACGCGCAGGCTCAGCAGCCATGGCTCATGGGCCCAGCCGCTCCGCGGCATGTGAGATCTTCCCGGACCGGGGCACGAACCCGTGTCCCCTGCATTGGCAGGCGGACTCTCAATCACTGCGCCACCTGGGAAGCCCTGAAGCTTCTGTTTTAATGGCTCTGTTAAACTACTTCTAACAGTTCTTGATGTTGCTTAACCTCACCCTGACCACCCTCTGTAGACATGTTTTTACTATACTAACAAATTATTCCCATGTCTGCTTCAAATTAGATTGTCTGCCCTTTTTACTGAGGAAGGAGTTTTGTGTCTTATTTTTTCCTTTATATTTCTAATACAGAATGCCTAGCTCAATAAATATTTGCTGAGTGAACACCTTTAAATTGACTTTTAAAGGTTAGATAACATTTGAATTCGCAAAGATGTCAGGAGCTTTGATGGGTGGTGACATAGAGATGTTGGAGATGTATATGTATTTTGGATTTTGGCTCTGGTCAACTCCATAGAGGACTCCTTTATCTCTAGATACATTAAAATACAGAGCTTATCATTTTTAGGCTGCTACAGAATAGAGCAAGTATCTATTGCCTTTCTTGCTGTCAGAATCAAGGGTCAATGAAAATTATACTCTATCATTCAAGCTAATAACAACATTATCCTTTAATTTTCCTTAAGCCATTGATTGCTAATTGTCTGATGCTGCCTTTCTCTTTAGTGTGTGCTCAGTGTGTTATGGACCAACTGTTTTGATTTACAGTCTTAACACATAGATGTGAAAAATATTATATGACATGTTTAAACTAAAGCAGTTTAGTTTAATTATTTGTGGATAATTTACTTTTAAAAAATATGGAACGGATATAAGGTTATAAAACTGTGAACTTTTGCTCTCTTGCATTCTGATTGGTTTCTTTGTGCAAAAAAACTAAAGGTCAGGAAGGATTGGTAGATAACTGAGCATTTTATAAATACTCTGGACCGTATCTGAATGAATCCAGGGAGTCATGTAGTATATGTAATTTGTTATGTTGCAGTGGGGAAAAATGAGAACCATTATGGTATATACAGTTTACAAGAAGAATAGCAATAAAGAAAATTTTAACATCCTTATTTGAGTTCATATGCAACCTTTTTTTTTTTTCCTTTTTACTTACAATTGATTACTTAATTCTGGATGAAGATACTAATTCTCCTGGTGGAATAGACACTTCATAAAGTCTGTGATTCATAGTGTTAAAAACAGGTTAGATTAATTAATTTTTGAAACTAGTTTAATGAATGAATTACAATATTGAAAACCAGTCTACTCTCTATATAGGACTGGCAATCCTACATAAAGAAATAACATATAGCGTTCTAAAGAAAATTGTCACATTATTAGTAAAAATAATTAAAATATTCTCATGATAAAATGAATCATTTAAACAGATTTACTATCTTTACATTTGTTAAATACTGCATTTTTACATCTTTCACACACGCACACACACACACACACACACACACACCCTCACAAATATATACAAATCGAAGGCAGTAGGAAATAAACGTTCACTTTGTAGTCATTGGATCCTATCATGATAAGGATGAGTTGAAGGATTAATATCAATAAAAGAGGGAGGAAAAGATATTACACATAAAGATTATCATAAAATAATCTTCTCATTGCTATATCTAACCAAGCTCTATATATGATACAACTATACCGGTCTTCCACAAATGAAGTGGGAACTTACAACACAAGTATTTTGCCCATAACACTAGGGCAAATCTTTTTTTATTAACTGAGTTGAACTTTAAAATTATGTTATGACCAAAAATCAATAAAGAGAAACTGATTTAAGTTCATCCAAGTGTGAAGGGGTTTATTACTAGTGCTATATCACTCTAATGATGTTCTCTTAAAAATTTGTTTTTGTGATATATTGCATCTATTATTGCTAAGAGGATAAAACTGCACAGCAACCTTGGACATTAATAAATCAATTGAAGAAAAGCAGGCATATAGCCAAAAGAAAAGTAAAAATTAGTATAGAGTTTATAAATACTAGGTAATTATAATATATGCAAACTATACCCATATCAAATTGCTAATGAGTATTTCTGTCACAGGATTTTTTTAACATAGTTTTGTCCTTGTTAGTGACTTCATAGCTTGAAGATAAGTAATATTTCTAAGAATGACTTTCCCTTTTAACCTTCAAGGTAGAATACTACTATAAAAACATAAAAACTAATGTTTCGTGAACTGAATTTCTGAAATTATTACTTTTCATGTTCTTATTTTTATTCCATACTATAATACAATATATATGACTTGTGTTAGAAATATTAAGAAATCATAACTCACTTTAAACAATATGATATCTAAAATGTGCACCACACACACCACGAGTTTATATGATGAAAAATGGCCATTTTAGCCCTTGATAAAATAATTTCCTTAGGCTTTTCAGTCTGCCACTTCTCACTAATTATTTCAATGTATATATTTATTTATTGACTCTCTTCTAAGAGTATGTGGACTATGACACACAAAAACGTGTTAAGTAATAGAATTTTTAAGGTAAACTTGTTTATTTTATGTATCACATACAGACAGAAAATTGCTCAAATGTTAAGTGTATATCTTTATGAATTTCCATAATTGAGGTACACTATCTAATCACCTCCCAAATCAGGTAAAAAAACATGCAAGCACCCTAAAAATCTCTCTGTGCTTTCACCCAATCACTATTCCTCTCTTCCCCAAAAGTAACCATAACCTGACTTTAACACCAAAGGTAAATTTTGCCTGATTGAACTTTATATGAATGGATTCATAAAGTATGGATTCTTTTGTTTCTGGATTCCCTCACTCAACAGTTTGTTTTTGATAGAAGTAATTCAGTAATGTTCCTTGCTTTGTAGCATCATTTCTATGAATATACAATAAATAATTTATTTATCAATTCTACCATTGTTGAACATGAAGTGGTTCGTGTTCAACATGGTGGCTGTTATAAATAGTAGAGCAATGAACATTTGGTACATGCTTTTTGGTGCACACGTGTTGCATTTCTGTTGATATTATGTATCACAGTAGAATTATTGAGTCACAGGTATGCATATTTTCAGCTTTATACAAATGTATACTTCTACCAGCAGTGTATGGGAATTTCAGTTGTTCTTGTTTTTACATTCTGGCTGACCCTTGATATCGCCAAGTTTTCCTGCCTTCTTTCCTTCCTTCCTTCCTTTCCTTGCTTTCCTTGCTTTCCTTCCCTCCCTCCCCCTTCCTTCCTTCCTACTTTCCTTTCTCCCTTCCTTTCCTTTCTTTCCTTGCTTTCCTTCCCTCCCTCCCCCTTTCCTTCCTTCCTTCCTTCCTACTTTCCTTCCTCCTTCCCTCCCTCTCTGTCCCTCTCTTTCTTTCTTTCATGTTTATTTAGTATTCACCATTCTTGTAGATGTGTCATGATATCTCATTGTGATTTAAAAATGTATTTTCATAATTATTAATGAAATTTAGAACTTCCTATGTACTTATGGCTATTTGTATACCTTCTTTTATGAAGTATAGTAAGATTCGTAAAAAGAGGAATAAATAGATAAAACTAAGACAGGTGAAAATAAAAATAGGAAAACTCAGTTCAAAGTCAGTGGTAAGGGCTTCCCTGGTGGCGCAGTGGTTGAGAGTCCGCCTGCCGATGCAGGGGACACGGGTTCGTGCCCCAGTCCGGGAAGATCCCACATGCCGCGGAGCGGCTGGACCAGTAACCCATGGCCGCCGAGCCTGCATGTCCAGAACCTGTGCTCCGCAATGAGAGAGGCCACAAAAGTGAGAAGCCCACGTACAGCAAAAAAAAAAAGTCAGTGGTAAATTTATTATCTAGAAATTTGTTATCGGTGACTACACAAATTTAGATTCAGCTTCCTGGAAGCCAGAAAAAAAAGGAGAGATGTATGATAAATTATTTACTTCATGGCTTTTCCTGGCATCAAGAACAATGAAAATTTTGTTCCATGGATTTTTATACAGGTAATGCTATAAACAACATTCCTGAAACAAATATGACAGCAAATTCAATTAACGAATGTTCTAAGTATCCCTTTATTCAAATGCAGAACCATTATTTGCATTAGGAGTCTGGTGTATATAGTTGAGTAGATCTCTATACAGTCATAGAGATATGAGCATGTGAACATATGTTATATGTTTCTACAGAAACATAAAGGCTGTATTTCTAAATATCATCTTATTACTGTAAATATCAATCAGCAATCTTATAATGATGTCCATAAAGTACAGTGACTATTCAAGATAATTTAGTCAGTGTTTCTATATTCTAAAATTTTACTGTCTGATACAGTAGCCATTAGCCATATGTAATTATTTGTTCCAGTTACGTAAAATTAAATAAATTAAAAAATTCAGTTTCTTAGTTACAGTAGACATAGTTCAAGAACTCAATAGTTACAGATGGATTTTGGTTACTATATGGGGCACCATATATATAAAACATTTCCATTATCATAGAAAGATCTATTGACAAAACTATTCTAAAGCCTTAAAAATATTGTTACCCATAACTTACAAAAATTATCTGTTAATTGGAATATTTAATTTATAACCTATTATCTGTTAGTACTAGTTAAAATTTATCATGTATCTAGTTGTGCGGGTTAAGAATGAAAAGGCCAGTGTGACTGAAAAATTGTACTTAGATCAGAACACCTCAGTACTAGCCATAGCTCGCTCTTTACATCAGCTCTTTGATTTGAAGAAAATCCACAGTATCAATCAACTTTCGTATTACCTTTTGTATAACAAATAGGTTAACCTACAAACTCTGAAAGAAATCTGAATTCTCTGAATTTTTTATCATAACCTCACACCTAAGATATGACAGCATAAAGATCATTTAAGGAAATTCTGATGCATTCAAAAGAACAAAACTATGAGTTTAAAGATGAGTCAATCAACTCAGAGGTGACACAGCAGAGCTTCTAGGAAGAAAGAGGCTTTCTTCTTCAAATTAAAGCAACACTGTTGACATATTATCAGCTATTTCTTTTAGATGTTACATGTTTATCCATTTAAAAATGCCTAATGGAGATATTGAGAGCATAAAATAGTTTATTTATACATACCTCTGTACTTTTAAACTGAGGATGACCTCAGCTCTGCATATTTCAACAAAAATATTTTCTCTCCAGATTCAACTATGTTCATTTTAAAGACATTACTTCTGAGATTAAAAATGATGAGAACATCATTTTTGGTTTATCTCAGATATTAATTGAACAAAGCCTCTATATGATTTAAATTTTTATTTTACTGATTTACTGACAATATTGCACCAACTAATATGAAAACAAAAGCCTTGACTAATGAATTTAGATTACTCCATAATGTTCAGTTTTTTTAAATCTTAAAAAAAAATCAGTGTTATTGAGGTTTAATTGACATATAAAATCATAAAATATTTAAAGTGTACATCATGGTGATTTGATATATGTATACATTGTGAAAAGATTTCTCCCATCTAGCTAATTAACACATCCATCACTTCATGCATTTATTGTGTGTGTGTGTGTGTGTGTGCAAAAACATTAAAGTTCTACTCTCTTATCGATTTTGTTACACAATGTCATCTTATCAACTCTACTCACCATGTTTTACACTAGATCCTCTGACCTTATTCATCTTACCACTGATAGTTGGGGACCTTTTACCAACCTGTTTCTCCCAACTCCCAGTCCCTGGCCAAATACATTTATATTTTTGCTTCTAAGATTTTGACATTTTAAAATTCCACACATAATTAATATCATGCAGTATTTGATTTTCTCTGTCTGATTTCACTTAGCATAGTGCTCTCAAGGTCCGTATGTGTTGTCACAAATCAGGATTTCTTTCTTGTGGCTGAATAATATATCATTTTGAATATACACTATATCTTCTTTTTTTTTAAAATAACATCTTTATTGGAGTACAATTGCTTTACAATGGTTTGTTAGTTTCTGCTGTATAACAAAGTGAATCAGCTATACGTATACATATATCCCCATATCTCCTCCCTCTTGCATCTCCCTCCCACCCTCCCTATCCCACTCCTCTAGGTGGTCACAAAGAACCGAGCTGATCTCCCTGTATTATGCGGCTACTTCCCACTAGCTATTTTACATTTGGTAGTGTATGTATATCCATGCCACTCTCTCACTTCGTCCCAGCTTACCCTTCCCCCTTCCCGTGTCCTCAAGTCCATTCTCTATGTCTGTGTCTTTATTCCTGTCTGCCCCTAGGTTCTTCAGAACCATTTTTTTTTCATAGATTCCATATATATGTGGTAGCATACAGTATTTGTTTTTCTCTTTCTGACTTACTTCACTCTGTATGACAGGCTCTATGTCCATCCACCTCACTACAAATAACTCAATTTTGTTTCTTTTTTATGCGAGTAATATTCCATTGTATATATGTGCCACATCTTCTTTATCCATTTATCTGTCGATGGACACTTAGGTTGTTTGCATGTCCTGGCTATTGTAAATAGAGCTGCAATGTACATTGTTGTACATGACTCTTTTTGAATTATGGTTTTATCAGTGTATATGCCCTGTAGTGGGATTGCTGGGTTCTATTTTTAGTGTTTTAAGAAACCTCCATACTGTTCTCCATAGTGGCTGTATCAATTTACATTCCCACCAACAGTGCAAGAGGGTTCCCTTTTCTCCATACCCTCTCCAGCATTTATTGTTTGTAGATTTTTTGATGATGGCCATTCTGACTGGTGTGAGGTGATACCTCATTGTAGTTTTGTTTGCATTTCTTTAATGAATAATGATGTTGAACCTCCTTTCATGTGTTTGTTGGCAATCTATATCTTCTTTGGAGAAATGTCTATTTAGGTCTTCTGCCCATTTTTGGATTGGGTTGTTTGTTTATTTTGATAATGAGCTGCATGAGCTGCTTGTAAATTTTGGAGATTAATCCTTTGTCAGTTGGTTCATTGGTAAATATTTTCTCCCATTCTGAGGGTTCTCTTTTTATCTTGTTAATGGTTTCCTTTGCTGTGCAAAAGCTTTTAAGTTTCATTAGGTTCCATTTGTTTGTTTATTTTTTTTATTTCCATTTCTCTAGGGGGTAGGTCAAAAAGAATCTTGCTGTGATCTATGTCATAAAGTATTATGCCTATGTTTTCCTCTAAGAGTTTTATAGTTTCTGGTCTTACATTTAGGTCTTTAATCTATTTTGAGTTTATTTTTTTGTATGGTGTTAGGGAGTGTTCTAATTTCATTCTTTTACATGTAGCTGTCCAGTTTTCCCAGCACCAATTTTTGAAGAGGCTGTCTTTTCTCCATTGTATTTTCTTGCCTCCTTTATCAAAAATAAGGTGACCATAGGTGAGTGGGTTTATCTCTGGGCTTTGTATCCTGTTGCATTGATGTATATTTCTGTTTTTGTGCCAGTACCATACTGTCTTGATTACTGTAGCTTCGTAGTAGTGTCTGAAGTCCAGAAGACTGATTCCTCCAGCTTCTTTTTTTTTTCTCAAGATTGCTTTGGCTATTTGGGGTCTTTTGTGTTTCCATACAAATTGTGAAATTTTTTGTTCTAGTTCTGTGAAAAGTGCCATTGATAGTTTGATAGGGATTGCATTGAATCTGTAGATTGCTTTGGGTAGTATGGTCATTTTCACAATGTTGATTGTTCCAATCCAAGAACATAGTATATCTCTCCATTTGTTTGTATCATCTTTAATTTCTTTAATCAGTGTCTTATAGTTTCTGCATACAGGTCTTTTGTCTCCTTATGTAGGTTTATTCCTAGGTATTTTATTCTTTTTGTTGCAATGGTAAATGGGAATGTTTCCTTAATTTTTTTTCAGATTTTTCATCATTAGTGTATAGGAATGCAAGAGATTTCTATGAATTAATTTTGTACCCTGCTACTTTACCAAATTCATTGATTAGCTCTAGTAGTTTTCTGGTAGCATCTTTAGGATTCTCTATGTATAGTATCATGTCATCTGAAAACAATGACAGCTTTACTTCTTCTTTTCTGATTTGGATTCCTTTTGTTTATTTTTCTTCCCTGTTGACTGTGGCTAAAACTTCCAAAACTATGTTCAATAATAGTGGTGAGAGTGGGCAACCTTGTCTTGTTCCTGTTCTTGGAGGAAATGGTTTCAAGTTTTTCACCATTGAGAATGATATTGGCGGTGGGGTTGTCATATATGGCCTTTATTATGTTGAGGTAAGTTCCCCCTATGCCTACATTCTAGAGGGTTTTTATCATAAATCGGTGTTGAATTTTGTCAAAAGCTTTTTCTGCATCTATCGAGATGATCATATGGTTTTTCTCCTTCAATTTCTTAATATGGTTTATCACATTGATAGTTTTGCATATATTGAAGAATCCTTGCATTCTTGGGGTAAACCCCACTTGATCATGGTGTATGATCCTTTTAATGTGCTGTTGGATTCTGTTTGCTAGTATTTTGTTGAGAATTTTTGCATCTGTATTCATCAGTGATAGTGGCCTCTAGTTTTCTTTCTTTGTGACATCTTTGTCTGGTTTTGGTATCAGGGTGATGGTGGCCTCGTAGAATGAGTTTGGGAGTGCTCCTCCCTCTGCTATATTTTGGAAGAGTTTGAGGATGGGTGTTAGCTCTTCTCTAAATGTTTGATAGAATTCGCCTGTGAAGCCATCTGGTCCTGGGCTTTTGTCTCTTGGAAGATTTTTAATCACAGTCTCAATTTTAGTGCTTGTGATTGGTGTGTTCACATTTTCTATTTCTTCCTGGTTCAGTCTCGGAAGGTTGTGCTTTTCTAAGAATTTGTCCATTTCTTCCAGGATGTCCATTTTATTGGCATATAGTTTCTTGTAGTAATCTCTCATTATCCTTTGTATTTCTGTAGTGTCAGTTGTTACTTCTCCTTTTTCATTTCTAATTCTGTAGATTTAAGTCTTCTCCCATTTTTTCTTGATGAGTCTTGCTAATGGTTTATCAATTATGTTTATCTTCTTAAAGAACCAGTTTTTAGCTTTATTGATGTTTGCTATTGTTTCCTTCATTTCTTTATCATTTATTTCTTTTTTTTTCAGTATTTCATAATAATTTTATTTTTTTATTTATTTATTTTTTTACTTGGCACATGCAAGTTCATTGCTTAACACAGCACACACATTATCTCAGTTCACAATACTAGAATATCATTTATTTCTGATCTGATCTTTATGATTTCTTTCCTTCTGCTAACTTTGGCTTTTTCTGTTCTTCTTTCTCTAATTGCTTTGGGTGTAAGATAAGGTTGTTTATTTGAGATGTTTTTTGTTTCTTGACATAGGATTTTATTGCTGTAAAATTCCCTCTTAGAAGTGCTTTTGCTACATCCCATAGGTTTTGGGTCATCATGTTTTAATTGTCATTTGTTCCCAGGTGTTTTTTGATTTCCTCCTTGTTTTCTTCAGTGATCTCTTGGTTATTTAATAGTGTATTGTTTAGTCTCCATATGTTTGTATTTTTTACAGATTTTTTCCTATAATTGATATCTAATCTCATAGCATTGTCATTGGAAAAGATACTTGATATGATTTCAATTTTCTTAAATTTACCAAGGCTTGATTTGTGACCCAAGATATGATCTCTCCTGGAGAATGTTCCATAATCACTTGAAAAGAAACTGTATTCTGTTGTTTTTGGATAGAATGTCCTATAAATATCAAGTCCATCTTGTTCAATTTGTCATTTAAAGCTTGTGTTTCCTTACTTATTTTCATTTTGGATGATCTGTCCATTGGTGAAAGTGGGGTGTTAAAGTCCCCTACTATGAATGTGTTACTGTCGATTTCCCCTTTTATGGCTGTTAGAATTTGCCTTATGTATTGAGGTGCTCCTGTGTTGAGTGCATAAATATTTACAATTGTATATCTTTCTTGGATTGATCCCTTGATCATTAGGTAGTGTCCTTCTTTGTCTCTTGTAATAGTCTTTATTTTAAAGTCTGTTTTGTCTGATATGAGAATTGTTACTCCAGCTTTCTTTTGATTTCCATTTGCATGGAATATCTTTTTGCATCCCCTTACTTTCTGTCTGTATGTGTCCCTAGGTCTGAAGTGGGTCTCTTGTAGACAGCATATATATGTGTCTCTTTTTTGTATGCCTTCAGCCAGTATCTGTCTTTTGGTTGGAGCATTTAATCCATTTACATATAAGGTAGTTATTGATATGTATGTCCCTATTACCATTTTCTTAATTGTTTTGGGTTTGTTATTGTAGGTCTTTTCCTTCTCTTGTGTTTTCTGCCTAGAGAAGTTCCTTTAGCATTTGTTGTAGAGATGATTTGGTGGTGCTGAATTCTCTTAGCTTTTGCTTGTCTGTAAAGGTTTTAATTTCTCTGTCGAATCTGAATGAGTTCCTTGCTGAGTAGAGTAATCTTGCTTGTAGGTTTTTTTCCTTTCATCACTTTAAATATGTCCTGCCACTCCCTTCTGGCTTGCAGAGTTTCTGCTGAAAGATCAGCTGTTAACCTTATGGGGATTCCCTTGTATGTTATTTGTTGTCTTTCCCTTGCTGCTTTCAATATTTTTTTCTTTGTATTTAATTGTTGTTAGTTTGATTAATATGCCTCTTGGTGTGTTTCTCCTTGGATTTATCCTGTATGGGACTCTCTGTGCCTCTTGGACTTGACTATTTCCTTTCCCATATTAAGGAAGTTTTCAACTATAATCTCTTCAAATATTTTGTCAGTCCCTTTCTTTTCCTCTTCTTCTTCTGGGACCCCTATAATTCGAATGTTGGTGAATTTAATGTTGTTCCAGAGGTGTCTGAGACTGTCCTCAATTCTTTTCATTCTTTATTCTGCTCTGTGTTAGTTATTTCCACTCTTTTATCTTCCAGGTCACTTATATGTTCTTCTGCCTCAGTTATTCTGCTATTGATTCCTTCCTGAGAATTTTTAATTTCATTTAGTGTGTTGTTCATCATTGTTTGTTTGCTCTTTTGTTCTCCTAGGTCCCTGTTAAACGTTTCTTGTATTTTCTCTATTCTATTTCCAAGATTTTGGATTATCTTTACTATCATTACCCTGAATTCTTTTTCAGGTAGACTGCCTATTTCCTCTTATTTGTTTGATCTGGTGGGTTTTTACCTTGCTCCTTCATCTGCTGTGTATTTCTCTGTCTTCTCATTTTGCTTAACTTACTGTGTTTTGGGTCTCTGTTTTGCAGGCTGCATGTTCATAGTTCCCGTTGTTTTTGGTTTCTGCCTTCAGTGGCTAAGGTTGGTTCAGTGGGTTATGTAGGCTTACTGGTGGAGGGGACTGGTGCCTGTATTCTGTTGGATGAGGCTTGATATTGTCTTTCTGGTTGGCAGGACCTCATCTGCTGGTGTGTTTGGGGGTTTCTGTGACCTTATTATGATTTTAGGCAGCCTCTCTGCTAATGGGTGGGGTTGTGTTCCTGTCTTGCTAGTCATTTGGCATAGGGTGTCCAGCACTATAGCTTGCTGGTTGTTGAGTGGAGCCGGGTCTTGGCATTGAGATGGAGATCTCTGGGAGATCTTTTGCCATTAGATATACGTGGAACCGGGAGGTCTCTGGTGAACCAATGTCCTGAACTCGGCTCTCCCACCTCAGGGGCACCGGCCTGACACCTGGCCAGAGCACCAAGACACTGTTAGCCCCACGGCCACCCTGATCAGAAGAGAAACTATAAGCTTCATTCAGAGTTTTTGGGTAGGAAGCTCCGTAGATCTTAGCAAAAATGTCATACGATTTCTGTTTCCTTATTATGTCACCTTTTCACTTAAAGGAAGCACTTTACAACTTCTTTTTGATAATATTCGAATTACCAGTATCCCTATTCTAGCATTTTGGCACTGTTATTAAGTAAATGAGGGTCATTTGAACACAAGTGCTATGATACTGTGACAGCCAATCTGATAACCATCTTGGCTGCTGACTCTACCTATCTTCTTTATCTATTCATGCATTGATGGACACATAAGTGGCTTCCATATCTTGGCAATTGTGAATAATGCTGCAATGAACATGGGACTGCAGATAACTTGTTTTCATTTCTTTACGATATATAGCCAGAAGTGGAATTGCTGGATTGTATGGTAGTTCTATTTTTAATATTTTGAAGAATCTCCATATTATTTTCCAGATAGGCTGAACCAATTTACATTCTCACCAACAGTGTACAAGGGTTCCCTTTTCTCATCTTCACCAACACGTGTTACAGGTTTCAGTGAGGTGATATCTCATTGTGTCTTTTTTTGTGTGTGTGTGGTACACGGGCCTCTCACTGCTGTGGCCTCTCCTGCTGCGGAGCACAGGCTCCGGACGCGCAGGCTCAGCGGCCATGGCTCACGGGGCCAGCCACTCCATGGCATGTGGGATCTTCCCAGACCGGGGCATGAACCCGTGTCCCCTTCATCGGCAGGCGGACTCTCAACCACTGCACCACCAGGGAAGCCCTCATTGTGGTTTTGATTTGTGTTTTCCTGGTGATTAGTGATATTGGGCACATTTTCATGTACCTATTGGCCATTCATATGTCTTTTTTGGAAAAAAAAACGCCTATTCAGATCATTTGCCCATTTTTTAATTGGATTGTCTGTTTTTATTTTGTTTTTCTATTGAACTGCATTAATTCTTTATATATTTTGGATATTAACCCCTTATCACTTACATGTTTGCTAATATTTTTCTCCCATTCAGTATTTTTATTTTGTTGTTTGTTTTCTTTGCTATGCAGAAGTTTTTTAGTTTGATATAGTCTTACTTGTTTATTTTTGTTGTCTTTGCTTTTGGTGTCAAATCAAAAACTCATTGCTAATGACAAGGAACTTACCCTCTATGCGTTCTTCTAGGAATTTTATGGTTTGAGGTCTTACATTCAAATCTTTAATCCATTTTGAGTTGTTTCTTGTGTGTGGTGGAAGATAGGGGTCTAGTTTCATTCTTTTGCATGTGGATTTTCAGTTTTTCCAACATTATTTATTGAAGAGATTATCTTTTCCCCATTTTATATTCTTGGTGCCTTTGTCATAAATTTATTGACAGTTTATGTGTGGGCTTATTTCTGGATTCTCTAGTCTATTACATTCATCTATGTACCTGTTTTTATACCAATACCATATTGCTTTGATTACTATAGCTTTGTAGTGTAGTTTGAAATTAGGGAGTATGATGCCTCTAGCTTTGTTCTTCTTTCTCAAGATTGTGTTTGCTATTCGGGGTCTTTTGTGGTTCCATGTAAATTTTAGAATTGTTTGTTCTATTTCTGTGAAAAATGCCATTGGAATTTTGATTGGGATTGTTATCCTCATCTATGTTTGAATCTGTAGATTGTTTTGGGTAGTGTGGATGTTTTAACAATATTAATTCTAATCCACGAACGTGCAATATCTTTACATTAATTTGAGTCTTTTTCAATTTCTTTATCAATGTCTTACAGTTTTCAGTAAACAGGTTTTTCACCACCTTGGTTAAATTTATTCCTAGGTATTTTATTCTTTTTGCTGCAATTATAAATGGGATTGTTTTCTTAATTTCTCTTTCTGATAATTTATTATTGGTATATAGAAATACAACTGATTTTTATATATTGATCTTGTCTCCTTCAACTTTGCTGAATTTGTTGATTAGTTCTACTCTTTTTTTTTTTTTTTTGTGGAGTCTTTAGTGTTTTCTCTACAAGCAGTATTATGTCATCTGCAAATAGAAACAGTTTTAGTTCTTCCTTTCCAATTTAGATTTCTTTTGTTTCTTTGTGTTGCCTAATTGCTCTGGCTCATAATTCCAGTACTATGTTGAATAAAAGTGGCAAGAATGTACATCCTTTCTTTTTCCTTATCTTGGAGGAAAAGCTTCCAGCTTTTCACCATTGAAAATGATATTAACTGCAGGCTTGTCATATGGGTTTTATTATGTTGAAGTATTCACTCTATACTCAGTTTGGTATAGAGAGGTATGTTCTACACTTTTTTTTTTCTGACAGTGCAGAAACGTTTAAGAAGAATAAAAAGATCTGCTTAGAGCCAAGACTCAAAACCAACCCTTTGTCACATACCAAATACAGAAAATAATTTTCTATAAAGTTAACATTTTTAGCAAGAAGTAGTAGAAATAACATTGAAGTTCCTGAGACTAGCCCAGTGAATGATTAATGTGCTCCTCTTGGCCAGCCATGTCTGGAATAACCTCCTGTGTTCTCTTCTCACAGAAAGATGTCACAGCTACCTCCTTTTAGGTGGGAAGTGTCTTCAACAGTCAAACCTATATCAGAGGACAATCACAGCAGTGCAATGGGTCTCTCTACAAGCAGAGACAAGTGACTTAAAACATCACAATGGTAGTGTCACCCCCAAAGATTTCTTAGTAGATCCCATGAGGGCAGCCCAGGCCTTCAAGATAATACTTACCTGTGAAGGAGAGTTATAGCCATATGGAAATTGCCCATTGTTTTTCTTCATCAAACATGAGGTTATGTTACTTTCTTTCTTTTTGTGCATTTGGTGCAGCCCCTGACAAACTAGCTCCCTAGAATGGGGGCTGAGTCAGATGGGGGGCCCTGTTCCCCAGGCAGAGCCTCCTCTCTGCTTCTGTATGACTTCTTCTTCATCCAAATACAGGGAAGTTGCCTGGCAAAAGATGGAGTTTTGCCACCTGCTGTAGAAGGAGATCTCCAGGCTCAGCTTGTCCAAGAGAGCTGCATGACGTCATCACATTTCCCATGGAGATTCAGGGCAGCCCAGTCATCCTTCAGGGTCCACTGAAAGTTCACAATATAGAGCATTGACCTCCAGCTAGGAGGCTTAGTCATACCCTAGAGGCAAGGATATATTTTTAGAATCTTTAAGCTGGAACCTAAGCACAGGATTGTGTCTGCCTTGCTGCAGTGTTGGTTGCCAACACCAAGTTTGGAGGCTTCCCCAGGGCCCCCTATTCCCAAAGTGCACAGTTGTGTCCCAGAGCTGGGAATCACACTTGTGGCAGACCCAGACTGTCTGGTATCAATGGAGGGCAGTGACAAACTGGGTGTAGAGGGAATGTACCTCAACATAATACAAGAAGAAATCTACTTCCAGACTATGACATAGAAATCCTGCATGAGTTTCTATCCATAGCAGTCTTTCTCAAACTCTTTCAGAAATAGAAGAGGAGGGAACATTTCCAAACTCATTTAGCAAGGCCAGCATTTCCCTGATCCAAATCCAGACAAGTACATGACAAGAAAATTATAGGCTACTATCCCTGGTGAACATAGATGCTAAAATCCTCAACAAAATATTAGCAAAATAAATTCAACAATACATTAAAAGGATGATTCACCATGACCAAGTAAAATTTATTCCAGGGATACAAGGATGGTTCAACATCTACAAATCAATCAATACGATATACCACATTAATAAAATAAAGGATAAAAATGATACGATAATCTCAATAGATGCAGGAAAAGCATTTGACAGAATTCAACACTGATTCATGAAAAAACTCTCAAAAAACTGAATTCTTTTTTGATAGGCCACTCCCATGGACTTCTGGTCTGGAGACCTTATTTGAAGTTCTGAGGAAAACAGTTAATACTTAAAATGGAAAGCAATTAAACAGCCTGTAGATTTTACTAAATATGGTTATGAAGTTACAGTATCAAGCAAGTTAGAGGCTAGTGATTATCCCTATCATCCTGGGTTTTTTTTAACTTTTTATTTTATATTGGAGTATAATTGATTAACAATATTGTGATAGTTTCACGTGTACAGCAAAGTGATTTAGTTATACATATACATGTATCTATTCTTTTTCAAATTTTTTTCCCATTTAGGTTGTTACGTAATATTGAGCAGAATTTCCTGTGCTATATGGTAGGTCCTTGTTGGTTATTCATTTTAAATATAGCAGTATGTACATGTCAATCCCAAACTCCCAATCTGTCCCTCCCTGCCCTTCCCCTATCATCCTGCTTTAAGGAAATCTTGCCATTTGCTCAGCAAAATTATATTTACTTGAGAAATTGAATGAATGCATTTATATTTGTATTTTTCACACAATTACTCTAGGCTTTTACTCATATCAGTTGCTAGAAAGATATGAACATTTTCAAATTATGCAGGTCCCATGTCAGTGCTTTGGGATAATATGAGAGGGCTTTGCACTATTCCAGTATCTTTTGTCTGTTCTTGTAAACACGTAAAATCGACTTTTAAAACTGCTCTCTTATGATCGTACAACTCATTAGAGTTCCTGTTGAATTTCTACTCATTTCTGAGACAACAGTTCACCATTAAGCCCTCATGCATAGAATGTGGAACTATTACTCTTTGTACCCCCATTCTCCTCCACAAGTATGTTTTATTAATTCGTTCAATGAGTGAATCATGAATACTGTGTTATAAAGTGTCAACTATATGCCTGGATCTTAGCTAATCACTAAGGACAGAGTGATCAGGAAGATACAGTCATGGTCTTTCAGAGAAGGCTGATATTAATTGCAACTGAGAATGTTAAGTATTCAGCAGCGCACGGTGCTAGGTAAGAAATTGTCATGAGCACCTGCCTTTGAGTATGTTTGTATGGTGTGTGTGTGTTTGTCCTCTCCAGGGAAGGCTTCTACCAGAAGTAGTGCTTAAATGGATATTTGAGGGATTAATGGAAGTTTGGTAAAGATTAGAGGAAGAGATACTTGTAGAAGCTACAGTTAGTACAAGCAGTAACTGATGATGTCCTAGAGTGACATAAAGAAGGTGGAGTAAAGAAGTGAATGAGAAAAGGTGTAAGGCCTTCAAAGAGTTTCGATTATGTCCTTATAGCCACAGTCTAAATGAGCTTTCTGAGGCAATTACTTTTTCTACGCTTACCTTCCTTCCTATTCTATCTCTATACTCATAATCTGATGTTGGAAAACAATTTGGGTCACTCAGGTAAGAGGCATGGCAAACAGGCTGTTTGCTTGGTTTGCTGAGGGGAGAAACGTCTTCTCTTCAGTCTGGAGTATTGGGTGGGAAACAGCAAACTTATTGACCAATAAAATTCCCTTACCACTATTTAGTATCTCTAAAAGAAAACAGTGTGCATTTAGTAGGACAAACTCTTGTTATTAAAAATAAATTATGTTGAAAACCAACTTTTAATTTTAATATGGGCTATATTGATTTAATTTAGAATCATACTCAGTATTTCATTATTCATTAGGATAGAAGATGTCAGTACAAAATGATAAATAGATTGAGAGGTTGCAATGAAGCAACCTCTGGATGCTGAAAATGCAAGATAAATATGCCAGTATGGTTGCTTTCTGGTGAAAGTTCTCTTCCTGGCTTCTTGTAGTCTTTCTTATTGTTCTCTCCTCACATGGTGGAGAGAGGGAGAGGAAGGGCTCTCTCTCTGGTGTGTTTTTTTTATAGAATCACTATTCTAAGGGATCTAATTCTAAGGGATCAGGGCCCCACCCTAATGACCTCATTTAATCTGTTACTTCCTTATACTCCTTATAGGCCTGTGTCCAAATACAGTCACATTGAGGGGTTAGGGCTTCAGCATATGACTGCTGGGGAGGGAGAGGCCAATTTGGTCCATAGCACCAATAATAAGTGAGAAAGTCAGAGTTTCAACAAGTTGTTATAATAACAGCTGTACTCTCTGAACCTTTAGTTTCTACTGCATTCCTAAAAGTAAATGGGAAAAAAGTACTTGCTATAGAATATTGGGGAAATATCATAAAACACTCTTTTCTCTAAGGTAGCAGGAAAAATAAAAGTTATAATACATTTTGGGAAAATATATGTAGAGTAGCCATTTTCATAATGACTTTGTAACAGTTTCTTTTGATATCAAAGAAATAGCATATGCACACTAAGATGAAATATGTAATATACATTTAAAAATGGTTATGTTTAATATCTCAACATACAGTCTGTATTGTTATTAAATAAGGAAAATTTTCATATGCAGAAAATACAGAGAATTCATCTAAGTTGAACATTTCAAGTGTCTGTGACAACAATTTTATTTTCATAGAAAAGATTATGAATCTTCATGTAAAGAAATTATGGGGTCAGAAAGTCTCCAGTATAGCACAGATGCCATTAAAGTTAAGAAAATGGAAACATCTAAAATGCTTATTGTATGTTCTGATATACATGTGGATTTAAATTTAGTCCAATAAAAATACATCAGGAGAGTGTTTTTCTGAGTTAAAAATTATTTTGAAACTCTACTTCCATAGTTTCCTTAAAGTATAAAAGAATGAAAATGAATAAAGTTCCTTAAACTATATATTTAGTTACTTATTGTTCATCTAATTAAGAAATTATGATACAGAAAAATACATATATATATATATATATATATTTTTTCCCTTTAGATAAGCAGTTATCAGCATGTAATGCCAGAAGTGTTATAGTATTGCTCAGAGTGATGCAACTGTTACTGGCATATTTTGGCAGTTTCTGTTTAAGATGTCTATCTCCTTCCCTGATAAACTCAGTAAGCAGTAAAGCTCACCTTCTTAGTGTTTTGAATTCTCACTGCCTCCATCCATCCAATAACACTGTCAAGATCTCCATATGAAATCCATGTTTTTCATGTTGCATTTCAAGACTAATGAAGTGTCTTCCTTATCATCATTATTCCTTTCCTCTTCTTCTAAATCTCAATTGTATCCTATTCCAGTATAAGCTCTTGCCTTAGCCATTTTTATATATTTCAAAATTTGTCTCTCCTTTTCCAGGTCTCTTTTCTTCTATGAAATCTTTCTCCAAGATAATTAAGCATATTATATAATATGTTATAGTAGTATGTACCAAGGAGAAAAACCAATGAGAGAGTATCCTGGAATTTTAAATAAGGTGTTACGTGGAAGGCTTCACTGAAAAAGTGACTTTTGAATGAAAGCCTAAAGAAAGAGAAGGAATTAGCCTTGTAGATATAAGAGGGAAGCACAATCCAGGCAGAGGGAACAGTGGACGGAGATGCTAAGTCAGAAACATGCCTGGCATGTACAAGAGACTCATCTTTAACCAGTTCTTTTTTTCTGTTTTCAAGCTTTGTAAATATTCTTTAAATAAGGGGGATATAGACCGTAAGAGAAGAGATCATATAGCATAAAATAAGCAAATATTTAAATCCTTTCAGGACTTCCCTGGTGGCACAGTGGTTAAGAATCCGCCTGCCAATGCAGGGGACATGGGTTCGAACCCTGGTCCGGGAAGATCCCACATGCCGCGGAGCAACTAAGCCCGTGCACCACAACTACTAAGCCTGAGCTCTAGAGCCCACAAACCACAACTACTGAGCGCATGTGCCACAACTACTGAAGCCCGCGCGCCTAGAGCCCGTGCTCCACAAGAGAAGCCACCGCAATGAGAAGCCTGTGCACTGCAACGAAGAGTAGCTCCCACTCGCCACAACTAGACAAAGCCTGCGTGCAACAACGGAGACCCACCGAAGCCAAAAATAAATAAATAAATAAATCCTTTCATCAAGTAGCTACTTTTTTGCAATATTGTTTACAATAATATATATTAACCTCTGCAACTCAATTTTAAAGAAGTGTATGCTTTTGATTAGTACAGTCTGATTTAATCTTTCACCTAATTGTTTAAATTTCAAAAAAAGGTAAAACTATTCATAAAGTCATATACATTCTAGAAAAGAATGGCAGGATGAAAGAAAGGAACTTACACTTCCTTATATGATACAAAGTTAGGTTCTAGTCTATACTCTTTGAGTAGATGAGTAGATGAGTAGATGAGTAGATGACCTCCTCTGTTAGATAAAATTCTGTCTCCTTTAAGCAGGTAAAATTCTATTCCTTTTATAGATGAGATTAGATGTAAAAAGTTCAAGTAACTTGTCCAGATCAGAAAAATTGCAAGACTCAATCTGTCGTATTACAAAGTCTATGCTGTTTTATAACTATGTAATTTGTTTATGACATTATATATAAGCAGTCTTATCCCAAAGAATCCCTAAAAAATGTTTCAGGTCTTAAACTTGTTCTTGTTATCCTATATTTAATATAGCATGAATAACATTAACAAACTTAGATCTGATTCCACTTCAGTTGAAATAATGTTTCATGATTCTTTGAGTTCATAACTAATATATTTTATAGCACATGGTTAAAGACAAATTAATTTCCCTTCTTTCATATATTATCATATGAGAACAGATGCTACTGTTTCAAGTACATAGCATTGTTCACTGGAAAACAAACAGATTATTCCATTAATTGCAAAAGTCTTTTTTTTTTTTTTTTTTTTTTTTTTTGCGGTACGTGGGCCTCTCACTGTTGTGGTCTCTCCCATTGCGGAGCACAGGCTCCGGACGCGCAGGCCTAGCGGCCATGGCTCACCGGCCCAGCCGCTCCGCGGCATGTGAGATCCTCCCGGACAGGGGCACGAACCCGTGTCCACTGCATCGGTAGGCGGACTCTCAACCACTGCACCACCAGGGAAGCCCGCAAAAGTCTTTTTAATATAAATCATGATCTACTATCATTGTTCAAATTGACTCCACTGTCTTTTATCTCTTTAATGTGACTGAATCGACTACATTTCTCTTATTCTAGCTCTTATCACAAGGATTTTTTATGGCAATCTTTTATTCTTGACAAAAGTTTTATTATGCCATCACTGATCATTTTAATAGGAAGAGAATGAAAGAATTTGAAGAGATTACTTTTCTAGAATATGTTTATACCCAATTCCATTTTAGAAACTCTTGCAGAATAGGTGTTTATACATATCACTGTACTTAATTGTACTTATGAAAACCTTATTAAAGAGTTTTTTTCAGTACTTGTCAGAAAAAAAAAGCATGGTGAATTGCAAACCATAGTATGCATGATCATGCTACTTATGATACCTTAAAACTGTAATAAAAGAACTTTTAAGAACAGAACATAGAGATAGTTCATAATGCATGTGGGTGAAAGTATGTGGCATTAGGTATAAGCCATCATCAGCTATTTGTTTCCTTTTTAATATTTAATGTATAACATAAAAAGTTCACTGCCAAATACATGTAGTGCCTCATTTAATCCCATGCAATAATTACAAACATAAAACCATTTTATAACTGTATCTAAGTAATTTGCTTAAGGACACAGAGTCAGAAGGGCAATCCTAGGATGTGAACCCAGACACTTTGACTTTAGTGGTATCCCTCTCTTAAGCATTATTTGACTACCGCCAATTACCCCTCTCCCTGGCTTGTGTCAGATCCTGTGCTAGGTGCTGGGGTTGCAGTGGTATATACGATAGCTGTGCAATAACTGGCCAGGGTTACATTGACAGCCTGTTACCATAAAATAGGTCTGTGGAAACAGGACAATATGAAAACTAAATGAATTTACAAATCATTAGTTCAGTGCTGTAACCAACAAACTTATGAGAAGTCAGAACCACTGATTATAAAAATATGAATAAAATTATCATGGGTATGGTAGGAACTCACAAGAGGAAATTCTCTCCCATACATTAGGAGTCTTGAAGAAATTAGAACAGTCTTTCTTTTGGGCTTTAGGAGTAGTATTCATGAAACTCTTTAACAATGGCATTTGACATCAGATTAAAATGTTATATAACCAACTCAGTTTCAAAAAAATTCTAACCACATATTTTGATTTTAAAAAGTGGTTATTGATGTCTTATGAATAAATGTCTATTCTAACTTTTTGATTCATGTTGCTATCAAATTGTTTTATTTTAATAAGAGAAGACAATGCCATTTGTTATTACTGACATATAATGAGGCTTATGACAAATAAAAACTTTTGATAACTGAATGGAGTTAGTTTGCAGGCATTGGTTTAAATTTCAACATTTGAGGATTTTTTTGAATTCAGAAGTTTTAACTAACAAGATAAAAAATGATAATTTAAAATTAGAACTTGCTTAAAATAATTTATATTTGCATTATAAAGTGATTTCCTGTTGTTGACTGAGAAAGAAATTTCAAAAACCTATAGTTTTTTTCTGCTTTGGCTAGAAATAAAGGTAGAAATACAAATACGGAGACCTGATTTGTGTAAAATTTTACAAATAAATGATATTCTGGGAGAGACAGAAAGTTTTAGAATTGTGTAACCATTGGTTGCTGATGTTACCTCTGGAAGCCAATCATAGATACTTATAGTCAAGGGAAACTTTTATTCACATTTCTTTATCCAAGCACAGCCAAATGGAAAAATCATATATTTGGTTTAGAAACAAAACAGTTAACATTTTGTAAAAAAAAAAAAAAAAATTAGAAAGAAACAAATGATAGAGTCTTTTGCTTCATTTGGAGGACAATTTCTAATTATTAATGTGAAAAAGTAATTTACTTTACCAGTAATAGAATCCTTAGTAATTAGAAGGCAAAATACTCCAAAGATGAGATATCATTGTTTGTAAAATCAGTTACTAACTTATTTTGTAAAAATAGAAAAAAAATAGATCTGAATAGATTTTATAGATTGCTTAATTTATGCAAGTTTTAAAACATTAAAACTTGACGTTTTCTGTTGATAATCATTATCATTTTAGAGATTTATGTTTGGCTAACCTTTGATAAATCAGATAATATTTAACTATCCAAAAGGATGAATAATAAAACAAATAATCTTTCAATAATGTGACTGGCCTTTTGAATGTCACTGGTCATTTGTTTAGAAAGAATTTCTTACTTTCCCCAAACTAGTTTTTCCATTTCCTGATAGTAGGCAGGATTGGAGATTAAGATAATGATATCTTTCTGTGACCTGAGTGACATATAAAGTTCAGAAATATCCAGCTGGTTCATTAGTGATTTATTACCTTCTTCCAAACAGTTATGAAGTGGACGGAGACTAGATTGAATTAATAACGTGTTTAGGCTATGAGATTTCAGGAAGGATTTTAATTACTAGAGTGTTGTTTTCATGGGTGCCAATGTGGTCTGTGATGTCAAAATGTGCACAATGTTTTCATATTTTCCAGAGTAACAGAGTGGTTTGTTAAAAGTTGTTTAGATCATGTCATTCCTCTTTTCAAAACTTTCCCAGTGCCTTCCATCTCATACACAAAGTCAAAATCTTTGCAGAGGTCTCCAAGTTCCTATGACACCCACACTCCATTATGTTTTTGAGTTCTCTTATTGCCTTTCCTCCTCCTTCACTCACCTTCAACTGTAGCAGCCTAATCATTGACTTTTGAACGAACCAACCTTGTTTCTGCCTGAAGGTCTTTACTTGCTGCTCCCTTGGTGTGGATTCTGCTTCTCTCTCACACCTGTAAGAATAATTTGCCTCTTGCTTTAGGTTTTTACTCAAATGCTACTTTCCCAGTGAGGCCTTCCCTATGCCACCCTATTTAAAATTTCAACCCATATTCCTCTTCTCTCATTTTTCCTCCTTAGTATATATTACTATATCATACTATATAATGTGTGGATTTATCTTTTATTTTCACCTATCTCCCTAGATGTAAGCTTCTTAAGATCAGGGATTTCTGACTTGCTTGTTCACTTTTGTATCCTCTGTGTCTGGCACATTGGTAGATGCTCAATTAATAATTTATATAAAATTATCTATATAGATAATTTATATAATGAAATAAAATGAATTTCTGTGAATAATTGATATAAAATTAGTGTTTTATTGTTATTAATATAATATTATTAGTATAATTAGCTGGTATACATAAAAAGAGTTTACCAGAAATTAGTCTACATAAAACCAATAATTTTAACTGATATTTTACTTAACTGATCATTCATCTTGTTTTAAAAAATATGCCTGCTCCATGTTTAAGAATCATATTTGTGATATAGATCTAGCCTATAGTGAAATTAGCCTTATTACTATTACCTTATTACATTGATTTATATGGTATTGTTAAGATGAACTTGATTCATATATTTAAATATTTCAGTATCAAAATATATCCTCAGTGCCTAGTATGTGTTTAGTATATAGCATAGTATATAGCAGGTCCTGAATACATATTTATTGACTCAATGAATGGATGAATGTAGAAATGATACATGTGAACTTTTGATAAACCAAAGAAAATTAATATCGCTGATAAAAGCACCACCATTTTAAATAAAATTACATGCTCATTTAAATGAAGAGAGGTATAATGAAGTATTTGTTTAAATGAGTTTACCACATTTCAAAGGCAATTTATAGTACAATTCTAACTTTGGAACCAAATTAATATTCATTTGACAAACATTTCTTGAGTGTTGCTATCATTGTCTAGAAAATAGGATGAATAAGCTTGAGTCTTTCCCCTGTGATCTTTCTCTTCTCAATCCTCCGCTTTCTTTCTCTCATACACACACATAAACGCACATATGCAAACATACTCACACATGATAAGTGTCAACAAAACAAAAAGATAATAGGAATGTGTAATAAGGTTATATGATTGTTAACATATGGTACACATGAGAGTTTCACAGAAGAGGCAGACACTCAAATAAACCATTGCTTTCTGGACAGCAAGCCAAAATATTGGGGGGTACTGTAGGCTGTTCTAGCATAGTGTCAGTGTCATTCCCTTTAGATGAATTTTAAAATATAGAACGTGCTTCGGAAACTCTGATTTACTTTTTTAATGGAGGAAATATTTTGACATAGTTATCTTCAGAATGAAGCAATACTATTATAAAAATATTAGGAATAAAAAGCCAATTTTAGCTAGTTAAAAGTCTTACATGTTTCTCATCATTTCTGAAAATATTTATTGATTAAATCAATAATGAAAAAATCCAACCTGGATACACCTTATTACAACAATCCAGAATGCCATACAGAGAGGCACAGGCTCCACTTAACATGTTCAGTAAGCCCAAGCTGTGTTAGAATTGGGGCTAAAATAAACACTCCTAAAATGTGTTAAAATATTGTAATATATTTAGAGCAGATTTCATGTAAAGAGGAAAACAGCATGCTCCACTGATTTTTATGTGTTTTTAAAGGTAATTTAACATCGTTATGGTTTCATGCTAATATGTTCATAGGAAAGAGAGAAAATAATCAACAGGTATGGGGTAATTAATCATAAGGGTAAGTTATAAAAGAAGGAAAACTTGGATAATTAAATTTTAAATGAACTTCCTCAATATCTAATTGATGAATTCTGAGAAAAGAGAAACGTATGTGTAAGCATCTGAATTTTTGTTAGTTTTCCTTCCAGCTTGAATTCAAAAGAGTTGACATTTTTGCAAATTCTTCCTGGAAATGTATTTGACAAGTGCTACTTTCAAACTCAGAAACAAATACTACCCTACTGACTGATTGATTCCTTGGTCCAGGTTTATAAAATCACTCTGGAACAGACTATATTTAACATGAATCGTAGGTTTGTGCGATGCTGATTAATTAGTCATATGATAATAATTAGTTAGCACCCCTCAATTGCTCAAGTGAACATATTTCTTTTTGGATCTTCCTGCAGAGGAAATGCACTATTCTCTTTTTGGAAGAGCATATCAGTAATTCAAAATTAATTTTGAATTTGTTTGCTTCTAACAACAAATTCTTTTTGACCTACAAGTATTGCAAAGTTGATAGCCAGTGGTCTGATTAGCGCTATTATTATATTTATTAGGCAAACACTTTTAAGCCAGACAATGTTCCAAACTCTCTACAAATATTGGCTTATCTAAACCTCACAATAACTCTACAATGTAGGTACTACCACAAACTTTAATTAATACAACTTTCATATTAAGTGGTATTGAAACTTATTCATACTATAAATGAAAATAACTAATAGTCTTAAAAATTTTTCCATGTTAACTTTCTGAAAAATTTCACAGAAACCTTCAGATAAAAATTTTCAGGTGAAAAAGATATAACAGTTTTCTAAAGATACATTTAGAACCAAATACTAGGGAAGACTTTAGCAGTTTACATATATGACTTTTCCTATTTGTCTACATATTCCTTTTCCCTTATGTCCCTTAAAGAGATTGGTTGATTTGCCACTGAGTGTATCTGTGCAGGTTAATCTCCCCAAGATGGTATGAAATTAAATAGATCTTTTCTATTTTGTGTAGTGTAGAAGAAAGGAGGCTTTGTTAAACTAAGACCATCATCAGTGTCTGTGGTGAAATTAATGTTCTATAATTATTAGCTACCATGACCTTCTGAAGAATTTTAAACAAGGAAAGTCCAGATAACTGAGCATCTTTAATAAACTTTTTGTTTTGTTAAAAATTCTTCAGTTCCAGTCATCTATTACCTTAACATGTCTGCAAATAGTTTAACTACATGAATTACTATTTGACTCTGTCCTGATGTCAACTAATATTTTTTTCTTATTTCACTGGACTGACTATGCTAGGGACATAGCTCAGACTGGCATTCTGTGAATTCTGACCAGTTTTTTGGCCGTCCCTAGAGTCTCTTGGACCAGAAGATCAGTAAATATTCCATATTTTTTTGGTATAAGAAAATCTGAGTTGGTTAGTGCTAATTGCTCATCCCTAATAATTTAAAAATTGGAAGTTTCTGGTTGGCACTTTCATGAGCAGCCTTGAGGAACCCTACAAGTCTGAAGTATATCTGATAACTCAGATAAAGCTTGTTTTAAAAGGTAGGCCAGGCTCTCTATAATGCTTTATGGTCTTAGAACTTATCTGCATGTACTGGCAGGTAGCTTAAGAAAGCTATGTAGTCTGATTTAGGTGGTCTCTCCTCTGTGACCCTAAGAACAAGGCTTATAAGCACGAGAGAATCCAAAGTTTGTTATGTACCCATGTCAAATCTCATTAAATAATTATGTTCTTGGATTTGGGTAACTTACATAGGCCTGTCAGTATATATATTAAATCTCTAATAAGGTTCATTCATTCATTCAAATTTTAATGTAATATATACTGTGCAATATACTAGAGGTTAAAAAATAATAGAACAATGTGTAGAAAAATAAACAGAAAATTAAAATACTTATTTGTGATTAGTAATGAGTTAATAGCTGTAAGTAGTTTGGGGTCACTGGGTAAGGTAAAATTATACCAAAAAAATTTTTTTTCTAACACATGCTGGTGAGAATGTGGGGAAATTGGAACTCTTGTGAATTTCTGGTAGGAATGTAAAATGTTTTTAGCCATTGTGAAAAACAGTATGGTGATTCCTCAAAAAATTAAACATAGAATTACTGTGTGATCTATCAATTCCACTTCTGGGTATATACCCAAAGAAATTGAAATAAGGGATTTGAACAGATATTTTTACGTTAATGTTCATAGCAACGTTATTCACAATTGCCAGAAGAACATTGATGGATGAATGCATAAACAAAATGTGGTATATGGAGTCAATGGAATATTATTCAGTCTTAAAAAGGAATCAAATTCTGACACATGCTAAAACATAGATGAATCTTGAAGACATTATGCTGAGTGAAGTAAGCCAGTCACAAAATGACAAATATTACATGATTTGCTTATATGAGGTCCCTAGAATAGTCAAATTCAGAGGCAGAAAATAGGATGGTAGTTGCAGGGGGCTGAGGGGCAGGAAGAATGGGGAGTTGTTGTTTAATTGATACATAGTGTTAGTTTGGGAAGTTGAAAAACTTCTGGAGATGGATGGTGGTGACAATTTCACAACAATGTAAATGTGCTTAACGCCACTTAACTGTACACCAAAAAAATGGTTAAAATGCTAAGTTTTATGTTATGTATATTTTGACACAGTAAAATAACTTACCTATTAAAAAAATAGAACATTTTCGAAAAGGTAATAGTACTATCTTCAATCAGTCACAGTAGTAAAATGGGAATTTTTCCTTTTAATAAGGGATTTTTTTCTATAAATTAAGCATTACTTTATGAGTATTCCTTCTATAAGTTAGAACATATATTATTATGATTTGGGTCTATTTGCTGAACTATCATAAGAGTCTTCTTACCAAATGTCTTAACCATTGAGCAACTTCATAGTTTGAGTCTTGAGAACACCTGTCTTAAATAGGTGAAAATAAAAATTAAAAAGTTTATCCATCAAATGTATATTTTCCCACTTAAAATTCTCTTATTATAGTTGCAAGTTTAATAAAAATTTTCAAGTTATAATTTAAAGAACTGAATATGAATTTTAGAGTGTGCTCACTTTTCTATAGACCCTTAGAAAACACTACTTAACTGTATAGTTTCAGAGACCAGTAAACATAAATTTCTAACAGCTTTTTATAAAGAGAAATAGTTTTAAACAAACAAAGCAATACAAAATCTGGAATAAAGACACAGTGGCATCTGTGAAATTGTCAGGTTTATTATGGGCAATTTCCCTAAGTACTTCTAGGCCCTATAGACAGAAAACTTAGGTTGAAATCAATGCTCTGTGTTTATGGTACTAGCCATACAATTTTTTTAACATCTTTATTGGAGTATAATTGCTTTACAATGGTGTGTTAATTTCTGCTGTATAACAAAGTGAATCAGCTATACATATACATACATCCCCATATCTCCTCCCTCTTGCCTCTCGCTCCCACAATCCCTATCCCACCCCCTAAGTCAGAAAGAGAAAAACAAATACCGTATACTAACACATATATGTGGAATCTAGCTATACAATTTTGGGTGAGATATTTATCAGTGTTAAACCTCAGTTTCCTTGTATATAAAATAGTAATGACATTACTTTTCTCATAGGTGTGTGGTTACTTTTCTCATAGGTGTGTGAGATGACCAAGGTCCACGATCATTTATTCAAAATTCTGAAATCCATAAAGCTTTAAAACTAACAGTTTTTTTTCTTTTTTTAAGTTGGGTCCAAAATTAATTTAGCAGAAAACCTTACCTAAACTGACTTGAGACAATTTTTAGCCTTTATTGATCCCACTCATTGTGGCTTTTCATATTTTACTGTGAATTATTAAACTCGTTAAATATGGGGTGCTGCTCAACCCAGATGGGGCATGACATAAAATGGTACATGCACTTGAATTACCTAAAATCCTAAACATATCTGGCTCTAAGGAACTGGGGTGAGGGATTGTGCATTTCTATACAGAAAACACTAAATAAAATACTTTGCACATATTCAGCCCTTAACTTAGCTATTATGATTATTAATTTGGGCACTTGTAAGAACTTGAAGTTAGAAACCACACTATTTCATTTAAGATATGGTCAAAGGAGTCACTTGAATTGATGTAAAATTTGGCAGATCAGTAAACAAGTACTATTACCTAAGGATTAGTGCTTTTATGAGATTTCTGCTTCTTTCCTTACATACAATGTAAAATTGTATTGCATCATTTAAATTTTTCAGGCCAAATTATTACAAACTACTGTATTAAAATTGCTTATATTAAGAAGTCACCTTTTAAAAGTTGACTTCTATCAAAATAATTTTATTTTTGAATGCATATTTCTGGTTATGCATGATTGATTATCTTACAATTAAAAAAAAAAAACTTTCCATTTTCTTGCCCTACCCTTACTTCTCAGTTGTGGCATAAAAGAATGAACACTGTGACTAGAGGGAATCAGGCATATTCAATTCCTTAGTTCTGGTCAGTTTGTTTCCTGGGTTATTTACAAGATGGGATGTAAACATTTCTGAAATGAGCTCTTGAAATACACCTTTTTTTTTTTTTTGCGGTACACGGGCCTCTCACTGTTGGGACCTCTCCCGTTGCGGAGCACAGGCTCCGGACGCGCAGGCTCAGCGGCCGTGGCTCACGGGCCCAGCCGCTCCGCGGCATGTGGGATCTTCCCGATCCGGGGAACGAACCCATGTTCCCTACATCGGCAGGCGGACTCTCAACCACTACGCCACCAGGGAAGCCCTGAAATACACCTTTTAAATATGATTTTTACAGGTGAGATATGGAGAATGTTAAGCATGCATTTGTTTATTTTTATTTTAGAAAGATAATGTTCATGAAAACAATAAGGAACTTATGAATTATGCTTGTATCATATCAAAAATTATGCCTTAGAGAATTTCTGTTATCTACTATAATCACTTCTATTTTTTGCTAAATCAGGAAGCCTAAAATTATTTTATGAGAACCACAAGTATCTTTTTAAAAGCAATGTTTCATTTAATTAATTTAATATTAAAAATAGCCTTATTTAAAAATTTGTAAGAAAAGTAGGACTTCTACTGATTTGTTATGTGGCAAACTATTAATAGCAGGCTAAAAAGTAAATATTTTTCAAGGCTTTTTTCTGAATCTGAGAATTTTTTTTGTTTTTCTTAGAATGTGGCACCTTTAGCAATGGTCAGCTGTCCAAGACAACTTACAAGTGATAACTATTGGTATTCAAAATCCTTTAAAATACTGACAAACTGGTATTTTTAAGGGATGGGAAAAAACAAACTTATATTACCAAATTTATAATATATTCCGACAAGTGAGGACTCTGGTAATACCTACAATGAAATAATACTTGTTACAGTTAACGGTGAATTTTATGCAGTCATTTTCTTACACTATAAAAATTTAAAAAATTTATTAGGATTTTACTGCAGTGTAACATGCTGCAATATTTCAGCTTCTCAAAATAGTGTGTGGGCAACCTCTGAACTTTCTGTATTAAATTTTTAATGCATTTTCATAAATATGGCTTCTGTAAGTGAAATATAAAGTTTTTGTTTATTTTTTCATATTAATAATTTAGAGTCTTTATACCCCTAAAACCCTAAACATTTTATTTTCCATATAGCTAAATAGATGGAAGTACACCATTTTGATAATTCTTTTTGAGAAGCATCACTTTTCTTTTAAAATCTGACTATGAAGGCATTAAAAGCCTTCAGATATGCCAGCAAGAATATAATTAAAAATTTTTTTCTTTAATTATTACATTAATTTTGAACAGAGCTGTCTCAGAGGATCATCATTTTAATTTCCCAGCTGCATGTAACAATTAGATCTGTGCAATTATGACTTAAACAATGAACATTCTCAATAGGTTAATGTATTATTAAGCAACAGCTAACAGGTTGTATGATCCTAATGAGAAAGCCAGGTTGTATTGTCAGCACATATTTGACACAAATGGTATATTGTTGCAAACAGTGACATGTGACACATGTATTGTCCCTGGAACAGAATATCCTAGTTTAATGCTACAGTCATTTAAAGGACAGAAAATAGTTTCTTGGCTTTTGTGTTCATTAAAGATAAATCTTGGGCTGCCTTGTAGGCCAAAATAAAACATTAGTTTTGAAAGGAAACAAAGTGTATATATATATACATTATTTCTCTTCACCTCTTCCCTAAAATTTTTTCCTCTTCCTAACACATACGTTTCATAATTTAACTTTGTTCTTTTAAATTGTTCAGAATTTAGTAATTCTGTGTTATATTCTGTTCATCTTATAGATATGTGCTGATAAATCTTCAGCATTTTTTAGCTTTTATTGCTTTGCATGACTATAAAAAGTTAATAACAGATTTATATTTTGTTAGCATTTGTGCTGCAGATGCAGGAGACATCTTAAATTCTAATTTAATGCACCTTTAAAGTCCTTTTTATTAGCCTGTTAATTCCCAGCCGTACTGTTTTATTGAAATGTGCATTACATTTGTGCCATAGTCAAAACAGTGGTATAGATCTAGAATTGTAAGGAAAAAATATCTCTAGTAGTTGGATAAACTACACACTCAACAAAGTCTAAAGGGCCCACTGTAAACATTGTGGGCCCCTTGAAGTTGTAATAGTAATTACATATCTTTTAGTATTATAGACAAAGAATTACACATATCCATAGGTAAGAGATTTTATTGGTAGGTAAAAGTAAGACATGTAATATTTATGACAATTATTAAATTCCATTTTAAACATGAATTTTATTATATAGTTTCAGAAATATATATGCCTAGAAATCTAGATTCACTAATATGTAATAACAATACTTCCTTAAGAACTACAATTGTAGTGTTCTAAGAGGTCAATGCATTTCACATGAATGAAAACTTTTCTATGTGGTTTAATATAATAAGGAAATGTGCATTTGTTATGCTCAAAGGCCAACCTGATTTTAGTATTTCTCTCACCAGAGCTCCTGAACCATTTTATGACTCTTGTTAGTATTCTGTGTATGACCCAGCAGGTGTCAAGATAGAGAAGATTGGGGAAACAGATAGTCCACCTCTAATTAAATACCAGACATCTCCCCCACCATTTTTATTTGCGTTTCCCCAAATGGGAAAGCAGATGGCATCACTTGAGCCTATGTAGTGACAACCACCTTTTAAAATTTCTGCTGAAATGGAAAAATGGTGACAATGCCAGTTCAGCCGTTACAGCTCATACTCATAATGGACAAGATGGCAGATTAGTTGGGAGGGCGTTAAAGCACCCTGGAGGTATAAATATAAGCCATCTTCATTGCCACTGCATCAGTCCAGCCATATCCAAACCCAGGGAGAAAAACATGTGGGTCTTGCTTTATTTTGTGCATAGCAGGAGCTGGCAGTAAAGTTACATGGTAAGATAGATTTCCAACATTTTCCCTGCCATTAATTGTAATTTTTCAAGGTTTCCTCGGTGACAGAGTTTACAAAAGGGAGCTTTAGTAAAACTATCATTTGTTTCATGGATCAATATGGTTTAGGGAATACAAAACAACTTTAGTTGTTTAAAAATAGAAACTATCAGAGGGTGTCCCCCTCCTCCCCATGGATATCAAATCATGCTATTGATCTGTCTACAGCATAACTGTGAAAAATTTTCAGATATCAGGTGGACTAGCTGGGAATACAAATAAAGCCACTCTCCTAACGAGGATAGTATATGGTTCCTGAGAGACCTCCTGAGTATCCCAGTGTGAATCCTTCTCTAAAAGATGTGGCCTCTGTCTATGATAAGACCATGAAAGATAAGAAAAGGCTTAAGACCAAAAGTATTATTGTTCTATTTTTTTCCTATTTGTTCTCTTTTCCTATATCTTTCACCATTTGTCCAACAGATTTCATCAAGTAATTCTGAAAAAAAAATGGTAAAATGGAAAAACATATATGGAAAGCAACATAAAATAAACACAGACTGAAATATAATCTCCACATATATGCAATAGTAGTATGATTACAATATTTAGAGGAAAGAGAATTGAAATAAATAATTATGAAATCCAGGAATTATTGCCCTCAATGCACAAGTTAATTTGAAGGATTAACAAAGTTCTATTTCAATTTAGAATAATGCCTCACACAGCTAGTCTGTCTTGATTTTAAAGACTGAATATTAGGGGGACTTAGAATTATGGCACGAAGGAAATGAAAAAGAATACATATACCTACAAGTAGGTTGTAAATTTTTCTCTTTTTCAGTATGCTTTTAATTTAAAAAAAATATAGTCAAAACTCATTTGCAGTGCAGAAAAATAGGATGATTCCTTAAACCAGTGGTTCTCAATGGATAAAGCATCATTTAGGGGAATAAGTTAGAAATGCAAATTATTGAACAGACCTACAGAATCAGAAAATGGGGGTAAGACTCGGCAATCTGTATTATAATAATTCTTCTGCATGATTCTTTTGTAGTCTAAAGTTTGAGA
This sequence comes from Lagenorhynchus albirostris, assembly GCF_949774975.1. Lineage (NCBI taxonomy): Eukaryota > Metazoa > Chordata > Mammalia > Artiodactyla > Delphinidae > Lagenorhynchus > Lagenorhynchus albirostris. The sequence goes on from NC_083100.1 coordinate 24,770,692, forward strand.
ATCACTTCCTTAGACCTTTGTTAACTGGAGCTACATTTACTAGTGAAATTATATACTTACTGGTAAATTGGTAATTATACAGTGGTATATTTTAACTTAATTTTTAAAAAATGCATTTAGTCCTATACTGATCAATGTTCTGATCCTTAAGGAAGGGCAGTGAAATTTAAGGAAACTTGTAGTTAGCCAAATAAACCTAATTCAGATGTGTTTGGATATTTTATACATTACTGAGCCTGCATATATTTTTTAATAGAATTCTGAAAATGCGTTCAGAATGAATGTAACCAGGTTTGGTTTCTTAATTTCTGAAACATTATTCAACTATGAATTAGATTATATTGATAAAAATATGATATACTTTATCCAAAATATCTTTACTTAAGATAAAATTTTTTTATCATTAAGATATGAAATTGGTTCATGAGATTCTTTTCACAGGTTTAAGTGTCTAAATTTTAATTGGTTAACATTGACCCTATGGTTTGCAACATACATTGTAAAGGAACAGATGGCTGTGTGAATAATCTTCAAAATTTAACTTGACTTAAATACCCTTAAGTACCGTAGGCCCCAGGTTTTTAAAGGGTAGAACCTATACAAGTAAGTTACACCATTTAAATGAATCTCCATTTTGGCTCTGGATAATGAAGATAATCATATATTTGAAATTTAAAAATCTTTCTAGTTCAATAAATAAGACTTTTTACAATACATAGCTATAAATGGCTGAAAAAGAATAACATTCAAGAATTCCCACTTAGGAAGTAGTTATTCCTCTGAATATTTTATTATTTGTGTCTGTATAGACTCTACTCCCAAAAAAGAATGCTTTCATTAGTCTTACGAAGACATATTCCAATATGATGAATAATATTATAACTAAAATAGTTTTACTAGCAATAAAGATGATCTTACAATATAATTGGTTTACATCTTTTGGTTCTTATCAAGTAATATTTTTAACCTGACAATGTCAAATTTTAGTGTAGCAGGTATAGTATGAGGGTTAGAAATTGCATCTGATCTAATCGCTTAGGGATATTGTAAACAAATCAATGTGAACTTTTGCACCGTAATAGAAAATACTTGGATATTCAGGGTGAAAGACTTACAATGAGAGAAGAAACTGTTTTCTTCCAACTGGATTACAGTAAGACACACTTATTTTTCTTAATATTTTGTAGTATATATATCATGCGTCTATAACATATTTAGTGCACTACACTAGGCACTTCATGGAATATAAACTTGTTTATAAATTGGAACATTGGAGATTCTTATTATTGAGCCTGATATGCCACTCTTGAGAAGTAAACTTGCAAGTATTTCAAGAATGGAAAGAAAAAAGATAATAGCTTGAAGATATGCAGGGGGTTTGGAGAATTTTACAATTTTTATTTGCAATAATGAAGAAAAGAGATTGACAGAAATCTTGAAATAAAATGACACTAGGAATAGTTAAGAGTGTGGAGGATTAGCAAAAGCCATGACAGGAGTAGAGATCTGGATATACTGGGGAATAAAAGAGAACAATCATTACTCAATTGATTCTAGGAATTGTGAATTAGAAGTCACTAGTAATTTCAAATAAAATAATCAGGTTAAAGGGGGAAAAATAATCAGAGAATAGCCACAATATCATGAATTGAGCAACATATATGGAAAATAATCTGTTTATATATCTTCAGCTCTCACTTAATACTTAACATGCATTAAATAACAACCCATATGTGAGGAACAGTGACAGGCATTGAATCTCTATCCTCATGTAGCTTATGTTGTAACAGGGAAGACAATGAACACATTGCAAGTATGAGCGTATGGGAGACTATCAGATAACATTCACCTAGTCAGAGAAGTCGTGAGGGAAGGTTACCTAAAAGAATAGCGCTTAAGCTGAGATCTGAAGGATCTAAGTAAAACAGAACAAAACACTTGTAGGTAAAAGAGGCAGCTAGACAAAATATGATTCAAACCTATTCAACAAGGGAAAAAGTGGCACTAGATGAAACTGAAGAGGTAGGCAGAAGGTAAATTGTCTTTGTGATAAAGGTCCTGTTCACTAAAACAATGAGAAGCCTTTGGAAAAGTTTATGTAGGAGAGTGACACCATTAGCTTTTCAAGTTACAGAAAGCATTCTGGCTTCAAAGAAGAGAAGAAAGAAAGGTAGAGGGCGAAATGTTCATGCTGATCATTCAAGAGGGTGTTATAGTGCAGGCTAATGTAATAGTTTAGACTAGAGTTGAAACAGTGAGGAGGGGTGGAAAGTGAGAGAGAGAGAGAGAGAGAACATGCAAGAGAGCAGAGAGATATTTGCAAAGAAGAATTGACAGGATTGGGGTTTGACATGATGCATGGCTGCTCATCTCTGACCTGACAAACTGCTTTTATTGTGGCTCTTTTCACCAAGATAGGGACTTCTAGAACTGTGGGGGGACATGGTAAAGTCAGATTTGAAGATTTTTCTTTGTAGTGTCTCTGAGATATCACAAGGGTATATCACTAAAGAATATTATAACATTGAAATGCAATGTCTTATTTTGTGAGGTTGTTAACTGTCAATGAGCTAAAATTAGACTTTAATGAGTGTGAGAACATATTGCCATATATCAGAACATTAGGAGCTCTCAGCCACATTATTTGTATTTGTAACATCATTTTTATATTTCACCTCGAAGATCACTCATGCCTCTGAGAATAATTTGTATCTGCCTTTGCATTATTATTTGTTCTATTTTACAATACTGGCTACAGCCCTGAAACTCATGGTATTATCACAAGTTGGAGTCACTTAAATGTCCCTTCTCCTTTGGAATTGCATGGCATTAATTTAACAAAATAGTAACAGATTGAGTATTGAATATTTTAACATCCTGTTTTTTAAAAAAATTAACAGGTGTAAGACTGATATTCAGGTTGTCAAATTTATTTATTTTGATATTTTTGAACATAAGCTACTTCAATGATTCCATATTGTGGAATATTTATTGACAGTACAAAGAAAGAACAATTTTTTTTTCTGGTTGGAATCTTTAATTGGAGAAATGACCATCTCATATGCTGGTTATTGTAATTCAGTATTTTAGAAACCAGCTTCAATATTATCAATAATAATCAAATGTTTTATACAGTTCTAAAACAGTACTATAGTGATTCTGCATTTATCTAGATGGTGTAATTTTAAACGATGTTCCTCTGCTTCCCTTATAAACATTTGGGTCAAGTAAACTCCAAGTATTTTATGATCTTAAGGTTTCAGGCTCTGAGTAATATCTAAAATCTGATCTTAGTCTAAAGAAGAGAGAATAATGCAAGTCTTACATGTTTAAATTATATTTTAAGGGAGATATGCTATTTAAAAAAATAGACAAATTTTAAACTTTTTTTCATTGCTTTCACAAGATGTGAAAAGGCAAAGACAAGTATGAAATTCTTATTTCTTGAAAGAACCACTAAGATGTAAAGAAGTAGCAAACATTTTGACGTGTGTTATTTAGCTGCATACCTCCATCATTCAGTATTGTTCTTTTGAATATGTGTTGATTTAGAAAAAAAAAAAATAGACCAAATCTCTCCTTGGATTTTCTCATAAATTTTTGTTGGCTTATTATTCTTTGACTCTTCGGTTTACTTTGCCTAAAGAAAGAGCAGGGAAGTAGGACACATTTAAGACCATTAGGAAAAGGAATATAGTAAAATTTGATTAAAATCAGTTCAGGAACAATTTAGTGAGATTAAGGAAGAACCTGATTTATAGGTTATCTCTTCACACCTACACTTGTTTGAGTGTTTTAATTGTCTTTACCAGTGAAATAAATAAAAAAATGAGCTAAGTCAGATAAACATATATGCAGTTTGACTGATTTGACTGAGGGATATTTTACTGAGTTAGACGGATTATCTGACAGTCTTGAGTAACTAAACCAGGCAGAATGATTAAGCCAGTTTGTAGGAACACACATTGTTAATGCGAGCAGCCAAGAGCTAGGTTGCTTAACGAGGATGGCACAAGGTAGTGAGCCGTATGTTTGAAATGATTTAGGTGACGCTTGCCAGAGGCAGAAATGGGCTAAATGACCTCTGGAGGCACTTCCCAGTCCTATGTTTCTCATTTAATCTCATTTTAATTTTTAAATCTATATGAAGGATACAAACATATTTTGTTTCAAAATGCCTTGGGTTCAGTTAGGTGACAGACAATTAAAAGGAATGAATTTTTTTCAAGCAAACAGTTGAATGCAATGCTAACGTAGCTGTTTTGATCAGACACCAATTACTTTAAGTTGTAAGATAATTAACTTTACTCTTTAAAACATTCATTAGACAACTGCCTAAGAAATTTTTATGTATTTATTTGCATGTTTAGAACATGAAACATAGTCATAAAATATTGAAATATGTCTTTATACTTTTATACTCACCAAGAGAAATAAAACTCTCCCAAAATATGCTTATAATTTAACTTCTTTCTTCCCCTCTCTGTCCTCGGCACCTATTCTATAGCTGAGAAACAGTTTACCTGATTTTCAGTTTCTCTTATATCCACTTTTAGCCAAATTTCTCCTCAATTCTGTCCCTGCTTGGTTTTCCTCCATCCACTCAGGAGTCAGATTAGTCTGATATCCCCAGCAATTTAGACTGTGAATCCTGTTTAATGTCTTTTTTTCCAAAGCAGCCCTCCCTCCTGACTGTGGCCATTATGAGTTATTCTGCGCTGAGAAAGGTCTGAAGTACTTATGTGTTAGCAGGTTAAAAAAAAAATCATCTCTTTGAGGGGTATTTATATTTTAATGGAATATGATTTCCAAGTAGCCAAAAAATTGAAAACCTCAGTTAAGATTGTAGTCATCAAGTGATTTCAAGTGGTTGAGGCTATTTTTTGTCTGAGGCCTACCAAACACATTCTTGAAGAACAGGTAACTGTGATCTGATAGGTGTGGGTATTCACATACGTATGTGTCTGTGTTGTGAACAAACAATGCATACCATGGGTGAAGGTTGTCCTAGATTGGTCCTTGTAAATCCTCACGTGTGAAGCCAGGAGACTTGATGCTAAGAAAAAAAAAATGACTGTTGGTGAAGTTAATCTAACCTATCTTTAAGGAAGGCAAATGAAACTGATTAGTGAGCCTGGTATTGAATTAAGGAGACATTTGTGAAAATATTCTGGGTTTTGAATATCCCTTTTTAAAATTACAATGCTACAATTTTAATGTTACTTTCAAAACTATATAAAATTGTAAGAAAAAAATTCACTGCATGGGAATTCCCTGGCGGCCCAGTGGTTAGGACTCAGCACTTTCACTGTGAGGGCCCAAGTTCAATCCCTGGCTGCTGAACTAAGATCCCTCAAGCCTTGTGGAGTGGCCAAAAAAAAAAAAAAAAAAAAAAAATCACTTCAGTGAAATTGAGTGATTGGTAAAACAAACCGATTAAAAACAAACAAAAGAAATAAACAAAAACACCTGGTTCATTTGTACTCAATCTCTTAAGCTGTTAGTGAGCATTTACTGGGTGCTTCAAACTGTGACAGAATAGATGTTAAGTGTTTGAGCTTGAAGATTCAGGGAGGTGTTCAGGAGTAAGGAATTCAAAAAGATATATAAGGCATAATCCTTGCCTACTGGAATCCCCACTTTGTTAGTGAAATGACATTAATATAACTAAAACAAAATCAATCAATTCAAAACCTTATATGAGTAAGTATTATAGTATATGATATAGCTCTGAGTGTCTGAAGTCAGGGGTGCGAAAGTGGTAATTGATGATGGTTGAAGTAGTCAAAAAGATAGGATTTTCAACTGGGTCTTAGAAAGTGGTGAAGTTAAGATTTGATAGGGAAAAGAGGACCAGGTCATTTCAGGAAAGGATCAAAAGTTAAACAAAGTTCTGGAAATGGGAATTAGACCCAGGCAATAGCAGAGTACACCAAGAACCGTGCTCCTTGATCCAGTCCATTTCTTACTGTGTGATGCATAAAATGTTTTATTTCATTTTAAAATGTTCAGTCCACTAATGACGTAAGGCAGGAGAAAAGCAGTTATCAAAATTGCTAATGACGTGTATGGTCACTTCATAAATATGATTTAATGATTTTGGAAACAGAATAGAAACAGAGCATGCCGAAAGCAGTAATAAGGCATTTTTCAAAAGTGTCAGGTTCTTAAATCATAAATCCAAAATGAAAAAGAATGGACCTTTCTCCTATGGTTAATCTGTAAAAATATCTTTGGAAAAATAGAAGAGTAGCTTATTTTTTGATTGTTCTTGACCAGTAATAGTAAAATTATGCATAAATGAATTTTATGGTTACTTGGCATTGGGGATTTTCCTGTCAAAAGAATTTTAATTTCTGTGTCCTGAAAGAATGCTCTTTTATTCTTATATAATAGAATTTTAAAATCTTGTATAGTCTATTTTTATAAATTAACTAAAAATCTAACAAAATTTTTTTCTCCATAATACAGTATTTCAATGCATTTGAATAGAAAATATTTACATATTAAAAGTGATGACAGCAATTAAATTCCTTTAAAAACTTAAGATAGGTTTTGTTGAAGAGTGAAGTTCAAATCCAATATGTTTTTTTTTTCATTTTTATTGGAGTATAGTTGCTTTACAATGTTGTGTTAGTTTCTGCTGTACAGCAAAGTGAATCAGCTATATGTATACATATATCCCCTTTTTTATTGGATTTTCTTCCCATAGGTCACCACAGAGCATTGAGTAGAGTTCACTGTGCTATACAATAGGTTCTCATTAGTTACCTATTTTATATATAGTAGTGTATATATGTCAATCCCAATCTCCCAGTTCATCCCACCCCCTTTCCCCCTTGGTATCCATACGTTTGTTCTCTACATCTGTGTCTGTATTTCTGCTTTGCAGATAAGTTCATCTATATAATTTTTCTAGATCCCACATATAAGCGATATCATATGATATTTGTTTTTCTCTTTCTGACTTACTTCACTCTGTATGACAGTTTCTAGGTCCATCCACGTCTCTGCCATTGGCACAATTTTGTTCCTTTTTATGACTGAGTTATATTCCATTGTATATATGTACCACATCTTCTTTATCCATTCTGCTGTTGATGGACATTTAGGTTGCTTCCATGTCCTGGCTATTGTAAATAGTGCTGCAGTGAACATTGGGGTGGATGTATCTTTTTGAATTATGTTTTTTTCAGGTATATTGTTTTCTTGGATTTTCTCTGAGTGGGATTGCTGGGTCATATGCAAAGCAACTGACAAGGGATTAATCTCCAAAATATACAGACAGCTCATGCAGCTCAATATCAAGAAAACAAACAACCCAATCCCAAAATGGGCAGAAGACCTAAATAGACATTTCTCCATAGAAGACATACAGATGGCCAAGAAGCACATGAAAGCATGCTCAACATCACTAATTATTGGAGAAATGCAAATCCAAACTACAATGAGGTATCACCTCACACCAGTCAGAATGGCCATCATCAGAAAATCTACAAACAATGAATGCTGGAGAGGGTGTGGAGAAAAGGGAACGCTCTTACACTGTTGGTGGAAATGTAAATTGATACAGCCACTGTGGAGAACAGTATGAAGGTTCCTTAACAAACTAAAAATAGAACTACCAAATCCAATATGGTTTATGTCACCTAATTTAGTCATATCTCATCTTTGATTTTATAACCAAACTAGTTTTTGCTAGATATATACGTCTTCAAGAATATTATTCTAGTTATAAAACCAATAACTATGATGTTACCTGCTAGTTAAAAGTTACATAGCAAGTTATCCAGACTGTCAGTAACTCAATCCACTATTTCTAATATTGCAACATTAGCATTAAGTCATACTCCTAGTGGAGTTTAAAGTGTTATGACAATAAAATTATAATCCTTTGCCTTTCATATCTTGAATATGAGTGTGTTTAAAGGAAGAACTAAAAAATAAATTGAGTCAAATGTTTTACTTCTTTTTTCTTATTACAACCTCAGGTGTCTATGCTATAGCAGAACTTTAGGGTTTCCTTACCACCTTCTATACTATAGTACTTCTAAAAGGCATATATTGTGCACATGCTTTTGTTATAAAACAATTTTAGTCAAACCTAAACTATCATTTTAACATATGTCTAATAATCTATTTGAACTCTGTAGCAGATTCTAAATTGAAACTGATATTGTTTTTTACTTTACATTTTGTCTGTATCATTTTTGAACAAATGGCTAAGTTGTATGGCCAAGCTTTCAAATAATGGTCATCACTGTTAATAACAAAACTTTTTCCCCTTTTAATAATTTACTAGGTAGGAACATTCATTTTCCAAGTCAATAAGAAACGAACAAACACAGCAGACTTTTACCTAGATAAAGATTATGAATAGTCTATTCAAAACAAGAACACAAATGTCTATTATACACAGAGGTATACACGGAGGTGGGCTTTTAAGAGGCTCTCCAAAACCAAACAAACCTGGTTTCTATCACATGCTGATTTCCAAGGTGTAAACACTTTTATCCATGATCAATATCAAGCTACCACCTTGATGTCATTTAAGGTGGAGTTGGGAAGAGAAACTCAAAACCTGTGAAAGCGAGCTCTAGCACACCACTTAAATAAAATATGCCCAACCTCTGTAATACAAAATACAAATTTAAACAGCAGTAGAAAGCAGCACTTTTCACCTACAAGCCTGACAAAGATGAATGTGCATGCTCTTTCTTCCAGCATTTAAACCTTTATGAAGTTTATCCAAAGAAAATGATAGGACAAGTTCAAAAAAGTGTGGGTACCAGCATGCTCATTATAACGTTATTTGTAATAGTGCAGAATTGGAAATAAACTAAACTTTTATAAATAGAATCAATCAAAAAGTAGCCTAGAAAAGTGGCCAAGGATGAAAGCTTTGGAGTGACATCGCTTGCGTTCAGATATCGACCCCAGCAATTAGTGTATGACTTTGGACAAGTTATTTAACTTCTCTGTACTTACTTCCTCAGCATTAAAATGGGAACAATAATAGTATTCATTTCATGGTGCTATTATGTGAATTAAATGAGATAATAAGTATTAGGGATTTAGAATATTCCTAGCATGTAGTGAGTATTTGGGGAATGTTAACCATTATCATTATTACGATATATCTGTTCATTTAAGGACGGTTTTAGTTATTAAGTGAATTTAATATTCAACATCAATCTATAATTATAGGCCAGACATTAAAATATGGTAAGGATACCACATAAATAATCACTGATCTTGTACTGATAGTGTTTCTCACAGCATATTAGTTATCTGATAAAAAATATTTGTAACCCAATTTGTAGAGGGACAGATGCATTAACTATGATTTTGTTTGAAAGTAAATGCCCCTTTACAGGTAGAGGGAAATGTGAAGAAGAGCTGAATAGGTCTCTCCTTACCCTGAGGAGGCTTAAGATTCATGGATGTTGATTCTAATTGGAAATTGAGTCTCTTGCTTTTATAGGTCTTTTCATAAAACTCTCTCCTAGCTCATTAAATCATTAAATTAATCTAGCAGGTATTAGTTTTGATTTTTATTAATTGTGACTTGTTTTTCATTATGAGATCATTGTCAGTCATGAAACATAACTGCTGCATGTTGGAACAAAAGCAAATTTCTGCTGAATGAAGGTAGAACTGTGTAGTATAAGTTGAAATTCTGGGTGGTAACCATGTGTGTATTATTAGTAGTAACAGTACATGTTATTATTCAGAGTCAGTATGATTTCAGTAAAATAAATTATTTACAGATTTTCAAGAGTAACTGATAAAGAGGTCTGCATTTTGCATAATACTGTATATTATTTAGTTTTGTGTATCATGTATTAACCTCTCAGAAATATATATATATATATAATATATGTCATATTTAATATCTATCACCAGCCTGACAGAAAAGAATATATATGTGGCAGCTATGTGATGTGGACAGAGCTAAACATTTGAAAAACAGAAAGGCAAATTTATATAAAACCAAGTTTTAAACTTTATCATAGATCATGTCATGTTATCAGGGAGCAGTCTAGAAGTATGGTCAAAAACAGATGATCTGGAGAAAAACTCCCTGGATTCCAATTCTGACTCTAGTACCTTGTGGCTGCATGACTTTGGGCAAGTTTGTTAACTACTCTGGATCTCAGTGTAATCTGTAGAATTGAAATAACAGTACTGCTTTCATAGGGCTATTGTGAGAATTAAATGATTTATTATATGTGAAGCACCTATGACAATATATATCATAAAGTTAACACACTTAATACACATTAGTAGGTAGTATAATGAACTTATTAGAGGGAGTGCAGCTATAGTGGGGGTGATTATTCTGATGGCCATAAAAACTTGTCAGCAAACATACAGTAAATGCCTCTAGGAGTATGTACAAAAAAATCGTAGAAAATATTCAGTTGAATTTTCAAACGAGGCAGAAGATGTTGTAATTAGAAATACACATTTCTAAATGAATAATGTGCTGTTAGAAAATGATAAATCAGAATTGTGCCAATTGTGAGTTAAAGAATTGGTGAAGTTAGAGAAAATGTTCTAGGATAGGAGGATAGGAGTTCATCCTGTGTTTTAAGAATGTCCCAGTGAAAATATATACAGCATAATGTTTTGTTACTGGTTAATAGGGTTTTAGCAGAGAGTCGGAAATCTGTGATGGGATGATCTATGAATATAAACTGTCACGTGGAATATAATGGTTTTAAAAGCAAATGAGATGGTAGCTTACATCTGAGCTGAAAAGGGAGAGTGACTATTGCCCCTGCATATTCTTGAGGAGAATGTTTTCAGTCTAAGTGGACTTGTTTCTGAGATCATGTATCCACTATGATTATAATTTTGCGGCCCTGAGGTGATCCAGGTGTTTCATTCACCAGCCATCTGTCCAAGGAAAAATATGCTTATCTTGAATTGACAGGATATCACATGTATTTAGTGGAGTTTATCTTCACAGTTGGGCAAGAATAAATAAAACAGCAGTGTAGCCCATGAGGATATATTATATGCTTCAATTATTGGTCCATTATATCACAGGGAGAAGTTACATTTCAGTACCTAACAGGAAATTTTTGCTCAGTAAGACCAGTTCTTTTGGTGTGCCCTGGCAATTATGACCACCATTCCCTCTCAAAGGGAGCTACATGGCTTTATACTACAATTCTTCAGATATAATTTTTATAAGAATATACATAAAATAATTTTTATCCCAATGGGCCCATTTTCTAGGTGCCATTCACTGAGATTTATTTCTTGTTACCTGTAATTTGCTTTCTCATCACATTTATGACATTAACATCACTTTAAGAAGAGTTTTCTCAATCTCATGAAAAATAAATATTTTAAGAAATGTGTGTAGATTTAGGAGACCACTCTCTGTAATGCAACTGGATCAACCTAATGAAATATTTCATCAGAATGTTTGTTTGTAATTGGTGCATTTTCCATGGAGAGGAGTTTTCTAGCTCAAATATCTATCATCTTTGATTTATGGCAACTTGACTTGAAATAATTCACACTTACATCCATACTAGCACTTGTAAACGGCAGCTTGTGAATTAACATGTCATCATTCACTTTTGAGGAAATGAATCTAGGCACAAATGCAGCCCAAGGGCCAGCAACTTGATCCCTAATTCCCAATCCCATCAACCCATGGTAATCTTTTCCACTTCTATGTTAATATACTTCTTTGTTACTCCTTTCTCCTAGAATTTGTCTACCGTGTCCATTTAGCCTGTCCTTATTTTTTTCTCTTTTACTAATTTTAGAATATAATGTTCTTAAACATAAGAACTATAGCCTACTCTTAACTCTTTTGCTTTGTTTTTTGGACCACCCTCAATGCTTAGCACGTTGTGTAAAAAACAAAACAAAAAAGAGCTCTTAATGTTTGTTGTATTGCATTGTATATGCCACAGGGATTTTTTAAATGAGAAAATAAAATAACAAAAAAATTACTCTTCAAAAAGTCAAGTAGCCCTATAACTCCTCCAAAATTTCTTCAGCAATGGTAAAGCAGGTTTTCTGCATTTCACAACTCTAAGATTTTCCTATTTTTAGATTTATTTGTTTCAAATGATGTCAGAACTTTTATACTATAGACTAATGATTCTAGGTCTTACCAAATATAATATGATTTTAGTTAACTTTTCATTAGTCTGAATGTAATTTAAGAAATACTATACTAAAAAGGATGCATTATTACTTTTATATTTAATGAATTGTGGTATTTCTGATCATTTCTGCAAAAAGGTGAGAGTCAGATCTTGGTTCAGAAACCTAATTCTCTCTTATATTAGGGTTTCTATGGAAAAATCAGGTTTAGTTTACAATACCATTATCTAGAGTATAATGTGTCCTAAATGAAAGAATTGCTTATAGGTTTCTTTAAAATTATTGACTTGTTTTGAAGAAGGGAAGAAGGGTTCCAACACAAAACAACGTAAAGCACCTGCTTTTATCTTCAAAGCTTTGATTATCAATAACTATACATAAATAGTGACCATAGTGAAAGGTTAAAGTTCAGTAGTCATTTTACCATACTAGAGTGTTAAACTATCACTAAGATGAATTTCATGACATACATTTTGTTTTCATTCACATAATGCAGGAATATTTGAGTTCAGGGTTTTCAGTATCTACCTCTTTTATTTTCTCCAGTTTTACTACGATATAACTGAGGTATAACAGTATATTAGTGTAAGATGTAAAACATGATTAGATATACATATATGTTGTGAAATTATAAGGGCAATAAATTTAATTAACCTCCACCACCGCACAGTTACAACTTTTTTCTTGTGATGAAAACTTTTAAGGTTAATCTTTTTGCAGCTTTCAAATATACAATACATTATTGTTAACTATAGTCACCATACTGTACATCCCCAGAGTTTATTTATCTTCTAATTGGAATTTTGTACCTTTGACCACCTTCAGCCATTTTCCTCACCTCCCATTCCCCTTCTCTGGCAACCACCAATCTGTTCTGTTTCTATGAGTTTGTTTGTTTGTTTTAAGATAACACATATAAGTAAAATCATACAATATTTGTCTTTTTCTGTCTGAGTTATTTTCTTAAATTATAATACCTGCGATGTCCATCCATGTTGTCACAAATGGCAAGATTTCATTCTTTTTTATGGCTCAATAATATTCCATTGTATATATTCCACATTTTTTTAATTCATTCATCCATTGATAGACCCTTAGGTTGTTTCTATGTCTTGGCTATTGTAAATAATGCTACTATGAACATGGTGGTGCAGATAGTAATTTTGTTTCCTTTGGATATATACCCAGAAGTAGAACTCTGGGTCATATGATAGTTAATACCTACCTCTTATACATACACATTTTAAGAGAGGGAAGTAAATTATAAAGGTCACTGAAACCAGAAACCTAGTAGTTTTGATTGACATCTCCCACTCTGATGCCCCTAATATTCAACCTATCACCTAGTCTTGTCCATTTTGCATTCTGTGGATCTTATGAGTCCCTCCACATCCTTCCTTTTCTGTGGCTCTCACCTTAGAACATTGTCATCTTACTAATGTGATCTCTTGACTGGAATACTTACCTCTTAACTAGTTTTCCACCAAACCCAAATCCTCCTCCAATATGAGTTAGAGTGGTCTTTTCAAAATGCACATATTATTTTATCATATTCCCTACCACTGCTTCAAAACCTTCAATGGCTTACCATTGTTTTTAAGGTAAGACCAAATCCTTACATAGTCTATAAGCACCAGGATGTTACAGTAACATACCCCAACCCCCATGTCTCCAAGCTTTATCTATCATCTTTACTCCTTTTATCCTTCTTCTGGATTCTGTCATTCTCTTTTCAAGCCAGAGTGTTTGCATACTATTTCCTCTGTTTGGAACACTCTTCCATGTACAACCTCTGTCCCAGTACATGAATGCTCTGCCTTTTTAAATTTTTTTTCATTCTTTAGATATTAGCTTAAGCATTTTATCCTTAAGGACCCTCTCTTTTAAATTTATGGAGCAAAGTTGGTATTTTTTATATGTTGTTGTTGTTGTTAAACATATTCATAGAATAATTTTCTTATGAGACAGGCATTCTTTAGGGTGATTAATATATGTCCATCCTTCTAGATTGTAAGTCTGAGAGTACTTGATTTGCTTACCACTGTATCTCTAGTACCTAGCACAGTGTATGGCACATTTGGAATGAATAAAAGAGTGAATAAATGAACAGCTGGTGTATTGTGAAGTCCAGATGATTGATAAGCTTTGTAAACAATTTTTAAAAATCAGAGTGAAACTTTGACATCATCTTATATTAAGGTAAATGGGAGTAGAGGATGGCTGATATATCTTCATATGATTCATTACCTAAATTTGGCATTCAAATAGCATTGGGTAAATACAAAGAAACCTGCCATACACTGTGAAAGTTCAGATTATTTCAAAATCATTATCCTTGTATTAAATTTGCTAAGTGAATCTTGATTCAGCATTGCAACTTTTGATTTAATTATTTTAGTTTGATCCATAGTTCTTAGCAGAGTTACAGTGTGATAGGCAGAACCAGTAGGAAATTTGAAAGAAAGAAAGTTGGGAAAAAAGATATTATAATTTTTTTTCATGAAAACATCATAGGGATTTCTTATGGATATTGTAATTAATGTTTTATTAGAGGTTCCTACTATAAAATTTTCATCTTACCAAAAAAGCCTACAGTTTTTACATGGTGGTTGCAAGTAGACTGACAATACAAATATGAAAATTTGAGCACGTTATGTGATTTTTACAAATGAACTATTAGTCATATTAACCATGATACTTATGAATATCTTCATTAAATTTAAGGTGTTGCATCTCATCAGTGGAATAAAGTGAACTTCATTCATTCGACATTTATTGCCTACTTATCTGCCAAGCACTATCCTAACTGCTGGTGATAACTTAACATAAACATGAAAGAACATCGTTTCTAGGATTGAAATCGAGAAAGTGAATAATTCTGTCTGTGACATAAGGGGAAGGCTCTATGCACAATATGGTGATATTTACACTGGATCTTGAAGAAAGAGTAAGAGTCGTCCAGAGAAAAAGGGACTAACATTGCTGGTACAGAAACAGCAAATGCAAAGTCATACAGACAAAAAAAAAAAAAGAGAGAGAAAGATAACTTGTTTTTAGAAATTTTAGACAGGTTTGATTTAACTGTAATTTTGGATGATTTGAGTGGAATGGCAAGAGATGAACCTAGAAAAAGGTATATTTGTACCAAATTATGAAGGTCTTTGTATGCCATGCTAAGGATTTTGTAATTTATCCTTAGTCAACAGGAGAACTTTAAAATTATTTAAATAGGAGATGGAAATTTGGAGGGCCTGTTTATTCCTTTTTCCCACCCAAGTTTGGAAGCAACTGAAACATGTACTCAGGATAAAGATAAAAATTATTACTAGATTTAATGTGTGGACAAAATGGCTTCCTAACACTTTACCCCAGAATTAGTCTAATTTCTCCATCAAAAGATCAGGCCTCTTCTTTCAGAATTAAAATTCAAATACTGCGTGGAAAAACTTAAAATGCTGAAGAAAGGCCCTTTCCAGAAAAACAGAAGAGGCCGAGCTGAGTTTTCTTACTTTTTTCCTTCCAAACTCCTCATCAATAAATTATCCCACCCTTGCTAGGTAGGGGACAACAATTTAACTGTTGCCCAGAGCCCTCCATGTGGAAAAACAGGGCCAGAGAATTAGGTGCCCCCTCCTAACAAATATAGAATGGATACCAGAAACAGACAAAATGGGAAAGAAATTGGTGGTTAACAATATCTTGTTGTAGAAAGTGCAAGGAGGCTGAATTCTGTAAAACATCTGGGCTGTCAGTTTAGCGTATCCATGAGAGTGAGTAACTTAAGTATTAAAGAAAAACAAAATACACACACATTGCCTTCTATCCAGGAAGAGAAATAAGTAGATGATAATATGGATTTATGAGAAAGCTTATTATAGGTATCAAACAGTATATTTTTATTCATATGATGAGCTTTTTAGGAAATCAAAATCTGTATTTGAAAACAAAAGATATTTAACTAAAAGTGTGATAAAAAAGTTTTATTCAAGTCATCCTTTTTATTTTTTTTTAATAATTTTACTGTGATATTTTGGTAACCTAGAACAACAACAAAAAACATTGTAATCCTCATGAAATAAGTTCTTTTAATACTTTATTGCATATATATGAAATATATGAGCACATATATTTTACATTATCATATATATGTTTTTGAAAGAAAATGTTGTTAATGGAAGAACTGTAGATATATAGATGCTAAAAACGTAAAGTATAAAATAAATGAAAAAAAGATGTTCTTACTGAATAACTTTGATTTAAAGTTATTAAGCAAGTAGCATAATTCAATTAAGCAGAAATTATATAGTAATATCCTTATTCCTATGACACACAGGCATCTTTACCTTTTTCTCCCCTGGGAATGGGATGCCTAATCCCTGAGGACACTTCCCAAGTGGTGCTGCTTGTGAAGAAAAGTATATTCAGGAGAGTATTTGGAAAGGACTCAGGGGAAAACATTGCTTTAGAAGACAGAATAGTCCCTTTGCAAAGAGTTTCTGCTGAAAGATCAGCTGTTAACCTTATGGGGATCCCCTTGTATGTTATTTGTTGCTTTTCCCTTGTTGCTTTTAATATTTTTTCTTTGTATGTAATTTTTGTTAGTTTGATTAATATGGGTCTTGGCATGTTTCTCCTTGGATTTATCCTGTATGGGACTCTGCACTTCCTGGACTTGATTGACTCTTTCCTGTCCCATATTAGGGAAGTTTTCAACTATAACTAGCAGAAATGTGCCCTGTTTCATATACAGTTGGTCCTTGGAAGTTTGACCCTGTTCTAAAATATTTATATCTATCTATCTATCTATCTATCATCTATCTATCTATCTATCTTAATTTGTATGTGTTAGTCCTCATGACTATTGTTTGTAAGAGAATTTGAGAAAAGTTCTCAAAACACTGATCAGATATATTATAGAAATTAGAGACTGTATACACTTACAACAAACATCTTCCATAATTGACTAAAGACATGGCTACTTCATTAAACAGCAAAATATTGAGTAGACAGTATGAAAATCCAAAAGTGTCAAGTTTTAAAGTAGTCAAATCATATAACTCCTCTTCCTCCTTTCCTCTGAAAAATTTCTCGTGAGTGTTCTTGACACACAGGTCTCCCTCTAATTTTTATCTGTACCTGCAGTTTTCTGTTAGTTCAGCTACAGCAGGAATCTGTCTAATGGCAGACCTTTACTGAGACAGACAGTTAATGGGAACAGTAGCAGCCCTGAGGTGTGTTTATACAGTCAGACTCACTGCCTCTACTCCTGTGATATATGAACTACTTCGGAAGTTTCCCAGCTGTTTCAGTGGATAAATCATGGCAGTAGGAGCTCGTATTTAACCTTCACTGTACTGGCTCAATACTTTGTAGTCCTTTTCTTTTATCTCTTTGGGTATCTGGAAGAGATTTCAAACGGGCTTGTCTATGCGTAAAGGGCATTGTTTTCTCTCTCGGCCACCTCCCACCTCCTTTCAACCAGACCAGGAAAACTCTGAAACTCTGCTTATGACTTGCCTTCATGTCAGCCAAAAAAATCAACTCTACTAGAGGTCAAGTGGTTTATAGATTCATTTCATGACGATAAAGCAAGATACTTCTGTGTATGTGCATTCAATGGAAGCCTCCGTTACACAGCAGCCATTGTTACATACACGATATTTTCTATTGTTTTAGGCAACTATAGCCACAATCGGTATACATTTTTGGAACTAAGGGACTGTGATTTTCTACCACCTTTGCCCTGGTTTACAGTCCCTTCACACTAACCTTCTCTTTGTTCCTGGATAGTGACTCAGAGCCATTGCCACTGCTGTTGGCTGAGTTTGGGATAATCTACCCAAAGATATTCTCCTAGCTCCAGGTTTACTTCATCCTAGTCTCTGTTAAATGTTACTTTTTCAGAGTAACCTATTTGTACACCTTATTTAACATATTACTCATTTTCTTCCTATCTTAGTCTCTGTCATCATGATTGATTCTAAATTGTAATTATCTAGTTTATTTGCTTTCTTGTCTAGAATACAAATTGTATGAACAGGGATTGGTCTGTTTTGTTTTCTGTAGTTTCACTAGCATACAGAATATTTGACATATAATAAGAGCTTAAGTGTCTTTTAAGGAAATAAATATTAATATGCATATATATATACTTATACATGTATAGAGAGAAGTATTTTGTGTTTCTTTTTACATTTTTTGACAAGTGGGTCCATACAATTCTGCAACTGGCCTTTTCCATATAATAATATACCTTGACCTTGTGTATTACTAATTAAGACCTACTTTTAAAGTATCTTAATATTATTTTATGGATGTACCAAAATTTATTAATTGGATTTATTAGTTGAATTATCTATTGATGAGTAGGCAAGATTTCCCTTCTTTTTGCTAATTACATCTTTGTCAAAATAATTTTTTTGCATATAACGTTATATATCCATGTCAGTACTTCTATAGAATAAATTCCAAAAATTGGAAATGTTGAGTAAAAGGATATACGAATTTAAAATCTTATAGTTACTGATCAATTTCCCTTCAAAATAGGTGTAGTAAATTACATATTCTCTAAGCCTTAATAAGGGTACCTGTTCCCTCACATCTTTATCATGTGAGTATTACCAAGTTTTCAATCTTTTACCTATCTTATAATAGATGCAATTATATATATATATTTTCACGAATATGACTGAATTTGACATCTAAAACCTTTAGTTACTTCCATTTGACTAAAATACAAAATCTAGTTTGACGTTTGAGTTGCCTTACAGTAATTCTAACCTCAACTCTACGATTCTTCACAAAAATTCTCTACTTTGGCTGTATGCCTCATTAACAGAATGGGTTCGGTTTATCATTTTTATGCTTTGCAGTTTTCTTTTACTGGAAGGTAATATCTTCTTCACTCTCTGTTTCTTGAAATTCTAGCCATCCTTTCAAACCTGGCTCACGTGATTGTAGTATAAGCCTTCTCTGATAAGCCCAGTAGAAGTTAGTTTCTCTGCTTTCCTTCCGGTATTGAATTTATTATCCCTCCATATGTTACTTGTATCCTAATTTGCCTACACACCTAATTTTTCCTACCGTATTTTAAGACCATAAAGAATCTGAAATTATGACATGTCTTTCTCTCCCACAGTTCTTAGCATGGTGCCTTCCATTAGAAACTGTCTGTTTAAAGGGTGAATGCATGCATGCGTGTCCAACACTGCCTAGTGCATGCGTAAGAATCATTGAGGAAAAAGAGATGCAGTGCCAGAAGAACAATCCTAATAAAAACAAATTGATGTGCATTTCATATGACATACTACATACTAAACTTATTTAAATCTATGAAAAGAAAGAATATTTTTCCTTTATTCTTGAAAGAGTCAAGCCTAAAATGATTCCAGTGCATTCCTCAGGATTTTGAGAATGGAGAATTTCATTTATAGAAAACGAAACACACTAAGTGGATGCTGCTTAGGGAGAATTAATCTTAAAGATTTGATTTTCACCAAGTTGTTCCAACAGTGGATATTTCAAAGAAAAATGAGACAATCTTTGTGGAAGTGTTTTGCAAATGTAAAGTATCAAACAAATAGAATATCATTGTATTCTTTTTACCAACAGTCAACCAGCCACATTTCCAAACACATTAGTTTGATATACTCTCATCTACTTCTGTAGTGATAAGAAGAATGTCCTCAAGAATTTTCAGAATGCTAAAGTAAGATTCCTTATAACATAGCTTTGAGCTTAATATCAAGGAGTGAATGATCTGATTTGATCTATAAGATGCCAAAGGGCAGAGACTGAGACTATGTTCTTTAACATGGTTAATTTAGTGCCTAACAGAGTGGCTCAGTCAATATTGAACCAAATTAAATTGTGTGCTCCACTGAACAGATTCTGAAGCTAAGAAGGTGAGAGAGTGATCTTATCAGAGAGCAACTTCCCAAAGTATAAATAAGAACTATGTAGACAAGTATGGAAATAACAGATTTATGTTAAATATATGTATATATATATATATAGTTGTAAAATAATTCTGATTTTGCAAACATCGTTTATACTTGAAGCAGAAATTAAAGTGTTATCAACAAAAATTGGGTCAAAATAATTGCGGATTTAATTTGTCCCTGTGTATTGGTTGGGATTGTATTTGGCTTTCAGTGATAGTGAGATGGTAGGAGGGGTGCAATCACAATAAAATCAATTCCATAACTGCTGGGTGGGTGATTCACAAACTGGAGAACACTTATACCACTGAAGTCTACCCACTGGAGTGAAGGTCCTGAGCCTCACATCAGGCTTCCTAACCTGGGGGTCTGGCAACGGGAGGAGGAATTCCCAGAGAATCAGAATTTGAAGGCTAGTGGGATTTGACTGCAGGATTTCAACAGGATGGGGGAAACAGAGACTCCACTCTTGGAGGGCACACACAAAGTAGTGTGCATCAGGACCCAAGGGAAGGAGCCATGACCCCATAGGAGACTGAACCAGACCTACCTGCTAGTGTCTCCTGCAGAGCTGGTGGTGGCTGTGGAATACCATGGGGACAAGGGCATGGGCAGCAGAAGTTCTGGGAAATACTCCTTGGCACGAACCCTCCCAGAGTCCACCATTAGCTCCACTAAAGAGCCGGGTAGTCTCCAGGGCTAGGTTGCCTCAGGCCAAACAACCAATAGGGAGGGGACCCAGCCCCACCCATCAGCAGACAAGCAGATTAAAGTTTTACTGAGCTCTGCCCACCAGAGCAACACCCAGCTCTACCCACCACCAGCCCCTCCTATCAGGAAGCTTGCACAAGCTCCTTACATAGCCTAATCCACCAGAGGGCAGACAGCAGAAGCAAGAACTACAATTCTGCAGCCTGTGGAAAGAAAACCACATTAATACAAAGATAGACAAAATGAAAAGGCAGAAGGCTATGTACCAGATGAAGGAACAAGATAAAACCTCAGAAAAACAATTAAATGAAGTGGAGATAGGCACCTTCCAGCAAAAGTATTCAGAATAATGATAGTGAAGATGATCCAACACCTCAGAAAAAGAATGGAGGCAAAGATCGAGAAGATGCAAGAAATGTTTAACAAAGACCTAGAAGAATTAAAGAACACCTAGAAGAATTAAAGAACAAACAAACAGAGATGAACAATACAATAACTGAAATGAAAAATACACTAGAAGGAATCAATAGCAGAATAACTGAATCAGAACGGATAAGTGACCTGCAAGACAGAATGGTGGAATTCACTGCCATTGAACAGAATAAAGAAAAAAGAATGAAAAGAAATGAAGACAGCCTAATGACCTCTGGTTCAACATTAAACGCAATAACAGTTGCATTGTAGGGGTCCCAGAAGGAGAAGACAGGGAGAAAGGACACAAGAAAATATTTGAGGAGATTATAGGTGAAAACTTCCTTAACATGGGAAAGGAAATAGCCACCCAAGTTCAGGAAGCACAGAGAGTCCCAGGCAGGATAAACCCAAGAAGAAACATGCCAAGACACATAGTAATCAAACTGACAAAAACTAAAGACAAAGAAAAATTATTGAAAGCAACAAGGGAAAAATGACAAATGACATACAAGGGAACTCCCATAAGATTAATGGCTGATTTCTCAGCACAAACTCTACAAGCCAGAAGGGAGTGGCATGATATACTTAAAGTGATGAAAGGGAAGAACCTACAACCAAGATTACTCTACCCAGCAAGGATCTCATTCAGACTCGATGGAGAAATCAAAAGCTTTACAGACAAGCAAAAGCTAAGAGAATTCAGCACCACCAAAGCAGCTCTACAACAAATGCTAAAGGAAATTCTCTAAGTGGGAAACACAAGAGAAGAAAAGGACCTACAAAAACAAACCCAAAACAATTGAGAAAATCGTAATAAGAACATACATGTTGATAATTACCTTAAATGTGAATGGATTAAGTGCTCTGACCAAAAGACAGAGGCTCGCTAAATGGATACAAAAACAAGACCCATTTATATGCTGTCTACAAGAGACATACCTCAGACCTAGGGACACATACAGACTGAAAGTGAGGGGATGGCAAAAGATATTCCATGCAAATGGAAATCAAAAGAAAGCTGGAGTAGCTGTACTCATATCAGATAAAATAGACTTTAAAATAAAGAATGTTACAAGAGACAAGGAAGGACACTACATAATGAACAAGGGATCAATCCAAGAAGAAGATATAACAATTATAAATATATATGTACCCAACATAGGCACACCTCAATAATAAAGCAAAGGTTAACAACTATAAAAGAGGAAATCCACAGTAACACAGTAATAGTGGGGGACTTCAACATCTCACTTACACCAATGGACAGATCATCCAGACAGAAAATTAATAAGGAAAGACAAGCTTTAAATGACACAATAGACCAGACAGATTTAACTGATATTTATAGGACATTCTATCTGAAAGTAGCGGATTACACTTTCTTCTCAAGTGCGCACAGAACATTCTCCAGGTTAGATCACATTTTGGGTCACAAATCAAACCTTGGTAAGTTTAAGAAAATTGAAATCATATCTAGTGTCTTTTCTGACCACAACGTTATGAAGTTAGAAGTTAATTACAGGGGAGAAATACGAAAAAATACAAACATATGGAGGCTAAACAATTTGTTACTAAATAACCAAGAGATCACTGAAGAAATCAAAGAGAAAATCAAAAGATACCTAGAGACAAATGACAATGAAAACACGACAATCCTAAACCTATGGGATGCAGCAAAACCAGTTCTAAGAGGGAAGTCTATAGCAATACAATCCTACTTCAACAAACAAGAACAATCTCAACCAATCTAACCTTACACCTAAAGGAACTAGAGAAAAGAATAAGCAAAACCCAAAATTAATAGAAGGAAAGAAATAATAAACATCAGAGTGGAAATAAATGAAATAGAAACAAAGAAAACAATAGCAAAGATAAGTAAAATTAGAAGCTGGTTCTTTGAGAAGATAAACAAAATTGATAAACTATTAGCCAGACTCCTGAAGAAAAAGAGGGAGAGGACTCAAGTCAATAAAATTAGAAATGAAAAAGGAGAAGTTACAACAGACACTGCAGAAATACAAAACATCCTAAGAGACTACCAGAAGCAACTCTATGCCAATAAAATGGAAGAAATGGATAAATTCTTAGAAAGGTATGGCCTTCCAAGACTGAGCCAGGAAGAAATAGAAAATATGAACAGACCTATCACAAGTAATGAAATTGAAATTGAAAATCTTCCAACAAACAAAAGTCCAAGATCAGATGCCTTCACAGGTGAATTTTATCAAATATTTAGAGGAGCGGTAACACCCATCCTTCTCAAACTCTTACAAAAAATTGCAGAGGAAGGAACAGTCCCCAACTCATTTTACAAGGCCACCATCACCCTGATACCAAAAGCAAACAAAGATACTACAAGAAAAGAAACTTACAGACCAATATCACTGATGAATATAGATGAAAAAACCCTCAACAAAATACTAGCAAACAGAATCCAACAACACATTAAAAGCATCATACACCATGATCAAGTGGGATTTATCCCAGGGATGCAAGGATTTTTCAATATACACAAATTAATCAATGTGATATACCATATTAACAAATTGAAGAATAAAAACCATATGATCATCTCAATAGATGCAGAAAAAACTTCTGACAAAATTTAACATGCATTAATGATAAAAAGTCTCCAGAAAGTGGGCATAAAGAGAACCTACCTCAACATAATAAAGGCCATATATGACAAACCCACAGCAAACATCATTCTCAATGGTGAATACTGAAAGCATTTCCTCTCAGGTCAGAACCAAGACAAGGATGTCGATCTCACCGCTGTTATTCAACATAGCTTTGTAAATCCTAGCCATGGCAATCAGAGAAGAAAAATAAACAAAAGGAATCCAAATCAGAAAAGAAGAAGTAAAGCTGTCATTGTTTTCAGATGACATGATACTATACATAGAGAATCCTAAAGATGCTACCAGAAAACTACTAGAGCTAATCAATGAATTTGGTAAAGTTGCAGGATACGAAATTTATGCACAGCAATCTCTTGCATTTCTATACACTAACAACAAAAGATCAGAAGGAGAAATGAAGGAAACAATCCCATTCACTACTGCAACAAAAAGAATAAAATACCTAGGAATAAACCTACCTAATGAGGTTAAAGACCTGTACTCAGAAAACTATAAGACAGCAATGAAAGAAATCAAAGATGACACAAACAGATGGAGAGATATACCATGTTCTTGGATCGGAAGAATCAACATTGTGAAAATGAGTATACTACCCAAAGCAATCTACAAATTCAATGCAATCCGTATCAAACTACCAATGGCATTTTTCACAGAACTAGAACAAAAAATCTTCAAATTTGTATGCAGACACAGAAGACCCCGAAGAGCCAAAGCAATCTTGAGGGAAAAAAACGGAGCTGGAGGAATCAGACTCCCTGACTTCAGACTATACTACAAAACTACAGTAATCAAGACAATATGGTACTGGCACAAAAACAGAAATATAGATCAATATAGATCAATGGGTCAGTGGCTGGAATAGAAATCCCAGAGGTAAACCCACGGACTTATGGTCAACTAAACTATGACAAAGGAGGCAAGGATAGTCAATGGAGAAAAGATCGTCTCTGCAATATGTGGTGCTGGGAAAAATGGACAGATACACATAAAAGAATGACACTAGAACACTCCCTAACACCATACACAAACATAAACTCAAAATGGATTAAAGACCTAAATATAAGACTGGACACTATAAAACTCTTAGAGGAAAACATAGGAAGAACACCCTTTGACATAAATCACAGCAAGATCTCTTTTGACCCACCTCCTAGAACAATGGAAATAAAACCAAAAATAAACAAATGAGACCTAATGAAACTTAAAAGCTTTTGCACAGCAAAGGAAACCATAAATAAGATGAAAAGACAACCCTTAGAATGGGGGAAAATATTTGCAAATGAATCAAAGGACAAAGGATTAATCTCCAAAATATATAAACAGCTCATGGAGCTCAATATTAAAAAACAAACAATGCAATCAAAAAATGGGCAGAAGACCTAAATAGATATTTCTCCAAAGAAGACATACAGATGGCCAAGAGGCATGTGAAAAGCTGCTCAGCATCACTAATTATTAGAGAAATGCAAATCAAAACTACAATGAGGTATCACCTCACACCAGTTAGCATCATCAGAAAATCTACAAACAACAAATGCTGGAGAGGGTGTGAAGAAAAGGGAACCTTCTTGCCCTGTTGGTGGGAATGTAAATTGATACAGCCACTATAGGACAGTATGGAGGTTCCTTAAAAAAGTAAAAATAGAATTACCATATGACCCAGCAATCCCACTACTGGGCATATACACAGAGAAAACTATAATTCAAAATGACACATGCACCCCAATGTTCATTGCAGCACTATTTACAATAACCAGGTCATGGAAGCAACCTGAATGCCTGTTGACAGACGAATGGATAAAGAAGATGTGCTACATATATACAATGGAATATTACTCAGCCATAAAAAGGAATGAAATTGGGTCATTTGTAGAGACGTGGATGGACCTAGAGACTGTCATACAGAGTGAAGTAAGTCAGAAAGAGAAAAACAAATGTCGTATATTAATGCATATATGTGAAATCTAGAAAAATAATACCAATGAACTAGTCTGCAAGGCAGAAATAGAGACACAGATGTAGAGAACAAACGTATGGACAGCACAGGTGAGAAAGTGCCCGGGAGGTGGTGGTGGGATGAATTGGGTGAGTAGGATTGACATATACACAACAATATGTATAAAATAAATAATTAATAAGAACCTGCTGTATAAAAAAATAAATAAAATTAAATTTAAAAATAAAATAAAATTGAAGTTAAAATCTGTAAGTTTTATTCTTCTTTAAAGTAATTAGAAGAGATCAGCAATAGACATAAAACCATTGTAATCATTCCTCCAATTGGTCAGGATAATGGAAGAATTATTTAACTAAAAAACAAAAACAGGAAGCATAATTGTATCAGACCCGTCTGATGGACGGATAAAAGCTTTAAATAAGGCAATTGATAGAATTGATTGATTTTGACTGATTTTTCTCTAAGAGAAAAACTCTTATTTTCTAAGAATTAGGAAACAAGGCTCAAAACTACATATAAAATTAAATATTGATAAATATGGGTCCAGGACAATATTTTTGGTGCTTCAGTGACTCATGTTGCATCACATCTTATTTCTCTCCCCTCTTTTTTTCTTTGTACACTATTTCAATATCAAGATATTGCCTAGTCATACTTAAATATAAAATTATTTCTGCCACGTGCCACACCTCTACATCAGCATTTTCATGAGAAATCTTAGTCACAAATAATTTCAAATTTTACAGTAGGCATATTAAAAAAAATAATACAGAGGTGAAAATAATTCAATAACCTACTTTATTTAATTAATATACCCCAAATAGTATCACTTCAATATACAGTCAAAGTAATTAATGGGATTTTTTTTTGTTTTACATATTATAGCTTCAAAATTCAGTGTGTATTTTACACTTAACAATGCATATCAAACCATGTGCCAAATAGTAGTTACATGTGGCTAGTGTCTGCTGTATTGGGCAGTGCATCTTTTTGTACATCCAGCTTTTACCCTTGGTGCATGTCTAATGTTAGTCTATTTGATATAAAAATTGTTCAGTTTATCACATACAAAATATTTTTCCTAAAAATATGGCATTAATACTAAGCTGGAGAGCCACATGTTCTATAAAAGCACAATATATCTTTTTATGACTGTCTTTTAATGGTAGAAATCCAGTGAAAAAATAGGCAAGACGCTGATTCTGTGGATTTTTTTAATGAACCATATCAAATTATATTCGCCCATATAACTCAGTTGAAACTATTATTCGTTGGGCCATCATCAGTTTATTGTAGACTGATCAGAAAAATTCTGAGTGAAAATTTTCATCGCTTGTTTTAAGATTTTTAAAAATAATATTCAGTATCTTATCCATGTAGTAGATCGAGTTGAATTCCAGACTTCTTTAGAAACACCAGCAAAAGACTCTAGGCTTTGCAGCAATTACCAAGTAAATTAGTGGAAAATGATGTCTTGTTTAGCTTTTCTCTTTTTTAATGAATAGTGCCTTTATATCATTTATCCTTTTTTCTTTGATTGTCATATAAACTGGAAAACATAGTTATGGGGTGGTGGAGTAACTAAGAGAGAAAGAGAATTAACATGAAATATTAGTATATGTACAGCATATACTAGTATATATGAAGCCTAAATTTATTTCTCAGCATGCTGATGTTAAATTTGTAGGAAAAGAGGAAGTAAAGCAGAAAACATTCCATAAAATTTGTTTTAGTTCTTTCTCGCAGATGAGAGATTCTTGTTCTGAGATTCCAACAGAAGGAGATAAACTGAATTATAGCCTGTTTTGCCAATTGTTTACAGAAGAATGCTGATGTCAGTAAAAAGTTTTGGCATCCCTGCCCTCAAATGCTATGGCAAGGAAACACATATTTGGAGAAACCAAGGGAAATACCAAAGAGAGTTATTGTGTTGTTGTTACCATAAAAATGTTTTAACTGTAGTTTAAAAAAGTATCATTTCCTTAATGTGTTATATGATTAGAAGAGAAGTGACATTGCTATTTTTCCTAACATTTTATTATGAACATTATCAAACAGAGCAAGTTTGAAATATAGCCCCAACCTAGATTTTAGCATTAACATTTTAGTATACTTGTGTTATCATGTTTCTGTCCATTACATTTCAAAATGAATTGCAGAAATCAAGACACCTCTATCTAAACACATTAGAATATATACTTTTAATGTAGCTTAGTATTTGTTTACATTATTTTTTAAATTTTCAGTAAAATTTATATGCAATGAATTGTATAACTCTTAAGTATACACTCATTGTATTTTATCAGATACATACAGCTGTGAAATGCAAACCTCTTTCAAGATACAAACATTACCATTACTCTGAAACATTCCCTCATGACCCTTTGCAGTGTATCCCACCTCCTACCTCCAGAGATAAGCACTGTCCTTATTTCCTTCCACCACAAATTAGTTTTGCATCTTCTAGAATTTCATTTGAATTCAAATAATACACTATATTCTCTTGTGTAAGGCTTCTGTTCAGGATAATGTTTTTAAAAATTATTCATGTTGCTGCATGTATGAGTTAATTGCTCTTTTTCATTGCAGAGTAGTATTCTATTATATGAATACACTATATTTCATTTATTGATTTTTCCTTTTGATGAAAAGCTGTGTTATTTTGAGTAAACTGCTATAAGTATACTTTATAGTCTTTTTATGAACATAGGTTTTCATTTTCTTGGTAGATACCTAGGAGTAGAATTGTTGGGTCATAGAGTAGATGTAATGTTTGAATTTTATATGAAATCGCTAGACTTTTATCTTCCAAACTGATTGTACCATATCACATTCCCACAAACAAAACTAGCAGCTCTGTATTTTCACCAACATTTAGTATTGTTATTTATGCAATGATGGAAAATGGAAGCATAAACTAATGAGAAAATCTTAAGTCATATATTAGTTACTGTGAGAACTAGGTCTAATTCATAATAGAATATTTTTACCACTAGATTGCACTGCTTATTCAGTGTTAAGGTTTAGTGGTGATTTTATTCATCTGTTATGCATTTCTAAATCATTTATGGCCATATAAAGGGCCATAGAGCACTATGGCTGGATTAAAAATAAGCACTTCTTTTGTTTTTTCATTCAAAATTTACTTTAAATATATAAGGTTTTTCCTTCTTATCTAAAGATGTGTATGTTTTTCCTTTATCAGTGGATAAAACAAAAAGATTAAGAAGGTGATCCTCTAAGAACTGTAGATTTTTACCAATATGAAACCATAGAGGTAGAAATGCTCAATTACAGACACAACTCCTCATAAAAAATAGTTTAGAATTTGGCAGAACATTTTCCTAGTTTTAATTCATCATTCATATTTACATCAAACTGTGGGAGAAAAGGAGGCATTATGGTTATAGAGGAATTATCCTGATGGTATTTCACAAGGTGGCTACTCCTATTTAGAAGCAAAGATAACTGAAAATTCAGGCAGATAAGTGTGGTTGTAATTTCCGGTAAAGTTAATTATTTTAGTACAAAGATTTTTCATGGAGAAGTATTAATAAATAAAATATCATCAAAACTATCCTTTTATACTCAGTGAATAATAAATATAAAGATAGGTGAATGAAGGAGATTCTAAAGATATATTTCAATGTGATCTTGATTATATAGCAGATGAAGATTAAAGACGTTTTTAGTTATTATTTTGGTTTTTATTTTAAGCAGTATTCAATCTTTTAATGCTAAAGCTCTGGTGTTACAATCTTCTGGATGTGACATATATATGAATAATTATAGGACATTAAATATTACTTTTCTGTAATGCCTGTTTTTCCTCTTTTCAATTTTATTTCACTCTCGGCTTTGTAAGCATTTTCAGTGCCTCTTTGGAATTTTACCTGTCTTTTGAGTTTGTATTTTCAAATATACACCTAGTGGCAATTGTTTTTCAAATCAAGTGCTTCTTCCTCCCCAACCGAATCCAAGTTAGAGCTAAGTTTGTGGTGATGTCTCATAAAGGTCGAGGTATCAGTTAAGAAGAGGTCAGCAGGATGTCAGAAGGTCTTAGGCTTCAGTAGAAAATACTTGAGTCACTTTTTTTTTTTTTTTTTTTTTTTTTTGCGGTACGCGGGCCTCCACGGTTGTGGCCTCTGCCGTTGCGGAGCACAGGCTCCGGACGAGCAGGCTCAGAGACCATGGCTCACGGGCCCAGCCGCTCCGTGGCATGTGGGATCTTCCCGGACCAGGGCACGAGCCCGTGTCCCTGCATCGGCAGGCGGACTCTCAACCACTGCACCACCAGGGAAGCCCTTGAGTAACTTTCGATTAAGAAAATCCATGAAAAGTCTCTCTAATTCTCTGAAGAAAGAAAAATCCTTAGGCCTAGACCCATGAATTTCCAGTAGAATTTGGGATTTGATGCACATCTCTTTTCCCTTAAGAGGAAGATACAGAATGACGACGTGTAACCACACCATGATTATAATGTAACAAAATTGTGAACTTTAACACTAAAGTGGCACAGAAAAATTATTTTATCTTTCAGTTTTTTGTTCACATCCCTGTACATTTATAATACTTTCTGTGTGTGATAAATACAGATTTAAAAACATGTTTCATTTGACTGTAGGGGACTCATGTGGATAAAAAGTCTCACTTCTTTACTAGGGAATAAAAAGAGGGCACAATTATGAGCCACTTGATTATAAATCAATTTTTTTGATTATTATTAATTTTGAATAAGAGTTGGCCACCTCCGTCTTCCCCAGCGCCCCCCTCCCTGGGCTTATAGCTATCACACAGGTTTGTGAAAGTATGCAGATGAGCCTTAAGCTACCAGCCCAGTGCTCATTATGCTTGGCGTGACACTAACTGGTCCTTGGCTCATTTGAATAAGTTGAACCCAAAGTGTATAAGAATTATCCACCCTGCTGAGGAAAGGGAGGTGCTAAATCAAGAGTAGAGGTTCAGCTAGATAAAAGGATGATTAATGAAAAGAGGAGAAATGGAGAACTATGAAGACAATGCAGTTGGACCTAACATGGATTTGTTATTGGAAGCCTGTGTTAAAGGAAAGAATCTGAGTTAAAGCTTTGGACATAGAGTAACCCTAAAAATAATGCCTTTCCATTATTTAGTAAATTTTCAGTTTGCCAGTTTGATAGAATAATTTAAATTATATTAGCTAACTGTTTCTTGATTGATTGATTGATGGGCACGTTCTGTGGGATCTTAGTTCCCGGACTAGGAATCGAACCCGTGTCTCCTGCAGTAGAAGCACGGCATCCTAACCACTGGACCACCAGGGAAGACCTCTGTTCCATTTTTAATGATAAGTTTGGAAATTTGGCTCTGAGTATGTTCCATATTGAATATGGATGTACGCAGCATTTCAGAGTAGTTCCAGCAATTACTGGATTGGAAAATAGTGCTAGTAAAATGATTTTAATTCCATCTACTTGTTTAAACTGGTTGCCCTGGCTTCCTTATGCAGTGATCTTTTCTTTAATTGTGCAACCTTTCATTAAAGCACCGGTGAGGATGATAGAAAACAATTCATTGATGTAATTGTAACTAGCCTGTCATACACAACTTGGGAAAGCAGCAAATCCCACAGCATGGGGTCCACATTATGCAACTCGGCTGGCATTTAGATGAGTTCCTTTTCATTGAAAATATATTAACTCTAATCCTTTTAAGAGTATAAGTAATGCATGTGTAAATCTACGTTGTGCAAATATACATGTGTTTTCTAACCTCAGTAATTTTAGTTAAGAAGTAAATCTACGGTAGCAATTAGTTTGCCATTTTAGATATTGAGAAGAGTGTAAGGCTCAAGAATAAGGAAGTACTTGAAAGATAATGTTATAGAATTACATAACATATGGGATTCAGATCTGTGTGAGTTATATATTTTGCATAAAAAGTTACCCCAAGATTTAGCACTTTAAAAAAGCAAACACGTGTTATCTCACAGATTGAGAGATTAGGAGAGTGGTTTAGCAGTCAGTCTAACTCAGTGTCTCTGTGGAGGTGGCAGTCAAGCTCCTGGCTGGGGCTGTGGTCACCTCCAAGCTCACTCACATTGTTCACAGGCATCAGTTTCTTGTCAGCTGTTGGCTGGAGATCTATTTTTCTCATTATTTGGACATCTCCATAGGCTACCTGAGAAAAAAGAAAGCATGAGAGAGAGACAGAGAGTGCAAGAGCATCCAAAATGGGAGCCTGATGCCTCAAACCTTTTGCATTCTAACC
Organism: Lagenorhynchus albirostris; assembly: GCF_949774975.1. Classification (NCBI taxonomy): domain Eukaryota; kingdom Metazoa; phylum Chordata; class Mammalia; order Artiodactyla; family Delphinidae; genus Lagenorhynchus; species Lagenorhynchus albirostris. The sequence goes on from NC_083100.1 coordinate 24,802,740, forward strand.
ACAGAGGTAACATATCATCGTTTCTACCATATTCTGTTCATTTAAAATGAGTCACTAAGTCCAACCCACATTTAAATGGAGAGAAATCGAGCTATACCTCTTAAAGGCAGAAATGTTAAATAACTTGTGGATATATTGTTTAAACTACCACATGGACTTTGAATTTTAAAGATAGATATGCATTTCCTCCATGTATTTCACATATGAGAAACTCAAGGCCCAGTGAAAAATGATTTGTGCAAAGACGCAGAGACATTTGAGATAGAGCTAACATCCCCCAACTGCCTGCTCTTTGAAAAGTGTTTCTCTGTGTGCATGTTTGCAAACAGATCTCATCTATATAAAAGTCACCAGATAATACTTAATTTTCTGGATAATTGATACTCTTAAATGACAATATTGGGTCTAATCATGTTAGAAAGGTTCATTCTTCCTTCCTGCCTCTTCAAAAATACTATATTGACCACAATTCACCAAGATTCATTGATCATGCAACGTCATCATTAGGAGCATCATTTATATCATATGAGCAAACAGTGATATAGTCTTGGTCTGTTGTTTTCTCCTACACTGATGTTCCAAGACAGTAGTATCAGGGGTGAGTATTAAGACTACAAATGTAAGCCTGGGACCAGATCATGAAGGACCTGATGTGCCATGATAAGAAGTATGACATGTTCCCTGAGATCAGTGAGATTTCATGGGTGTGTTTTTGCAGGGAAATGACATCAAGACTTGCATTTTAACACTGTTATTCTGGTGAACATATGAAGAAAAGATTAGCAACAAGAAGGGTTAAAGCCAAGGAGATCAGTTAGGAGTCGACTGTAATTGTAGTTAAAATAATGATGGTCTGGGGCTTCCCTGGTGGCGCAGTGGTTGAGAGTCCGCCTGCTGATGCAGGGGACACGGGTTCGTGCCCCAGTCCGGGAAGATCCCACATGCCACGGAGTGGCTGGGCCCGTGAGCCATGGCCGCTGAGCCTGCGCGTCCGGAGCCTGTGCTCCGCAAGGGGAGAGGCCACAACCGTGAGAGGCCCGCATACCAAAAAAAAAAAAAAATGATCGTCTGAACTAATAACCTAGTAACAATGGGCCTAACAAAAGTGGATTAGTTTCAGAGATATTAGGGAGATAGTGGTCCACTTGGTGAAGGAAGGAAAGGATTCCTTCAAGTCTTTGTCTTGGACAATTGATTGGAGGGAGGTATCATTCATTAAGCTAAGGAATTAGAAGAGAGGCATATTTTTAGACAAAATTATCCTACTAGTGAAAAGTGATAAAATACAAAAAAACTTATTTGCTTACTTTACCAGGGAGACAATGAAAAATAAACAAATGCTGTTTTCACAATTAGATAAGCTGTACAATCAACATTGATTTTTCTTTGGTCTTATGTTGAAAATAATATTCTGTAGTTTGAACTATTTGAATACTGAATACAATAATAGGCTTGGTTGGGCATGTGTGCATTCCCTCCCTCGTGCTGACAGTTCTTGATGTCTGTGCTGACTGAGACAATTTAGAGGGATGGACTGGATTATTTTCCTATCCACCACTTCTGTTTATACAGAATTTACACTTGACTGTAGTGACGCTAATCATGGCAGAACTGATCAAATTCAGCTCCCCTGCTGGTGAACTCAGCCAATAAGCCATTCATGACTGACAGGCGTTCCTGCTTTCCTTTGCCTTTTTTTCCCCCCACTCTTAAACACATTGGAATTTATGAGACACCTTCCTTTATGCTCCCACATCTATGTCCGTTAAGAGGAAATGCCAGGGAGGGTTTGTTTGGGCCAGAGCAACAGCTTACATTTAGCTCTCTCCACACTTTCCTCCTCCCTCTGCATAAATACGAGGCCGAGGAGAGCTAGGACCGAGCTTCTTGACTTTGTGTGTATCATGGACACTTGTGCTAGTCTTATGAAGCCTGGGCACTCGTTCAGAAAAATGATTTTAAATACATCACATAAAATATATAGGATTATAAAGCATACCAGTTATATTGAACTGGTTATCAAAATAGTATTTAAAATTTTACTGATATAGTAATATGTATATATATACTCATTTCATAATTCATTAAATTAAGAGCTCTAGCAGTGAGTCTAATAACTAATATAATTTCAAAGTAGTAATGTCAATAGTATTTTGAGAAATCTATAACAACTGCAATATAATAGGGCAATATCTCTGACTTTTATTGATGACAACTGACAGACACTTTAAACTATTCAATACTGTGATTTGTTGACTGCATCTGTAATTGAAGGAAATGTTAAATTTCAGTTAGAGTTCAGTGAAAATTAAGAAGCATTTTTTCTTTCCCACCACAAGTTCATGGATCCCTGAATTCTGTGGCCGACAGTTTAAAAACCTCTGGTATAGGACAGTGTTACTCAAGTTTTAATGTGTGTGAGAATTATCTGGAGAGCTTGTTAAAACACAGATTTATGGGTCCCTTCCCAGGAGATGCTGACTTAGAATGTCTGGGGTGGGGACGAAGAACATATATTTTAAACATCTATTCAATGTGATTTTCATGTATCAGGTTCCAGAATTATCCTTCAAGAAATAAAAGCTTAAGATATAGAATAATATTTATAAAGACATTGGGATGGCATATAGCTATTGGTAGGTCATTACCCTGTGTCAACATTCCAGCTTTTGTATCTTCTCTATAATAATAATTATTATTTGCTGTTATTATAAAATTGTTATATAGAGAAACTACATATAGGATATTTTGGATATGTATAAAAATATATATAAATTATTATAGAAATAATAATGATTATTATTTGTTGCATCATAATTCTGTGAACAATATGATTTTTTAAAAGACAATCTTTAGGATATCTAACAAAATAAAGCATAGCGAGGGGTAATAATCATAAATGCAATGCAGTGAAGTCCTGTGACATTGAAATCATTTCAGTAATTTTACAGTACATTTGAACTGCAGCACCATTCATCTGCTGAGTTTCCATTAACTTTGCTTAAAATCCTCTGTCCACAAAGAAGCACAAGTGTCAAGTTTCTCCTTCATGCTCAGAGACCTGGCTTGAATCACAATGCTGCAGAAGATAATTGCTATTAATTAAAACATTCCTATCAGGATGTGTTTTGTTTTAATGCATACTGAACATGTTCATAACCTCTGCCATCTCCATTATTGGAAAAGAAAAATAAGAGAGTACTGTTCTTTGACTCTCCCCATCTCTCCTGGGGTTTCCCTAGTGTCATTGAACAGCCTTTTTGATTGGCTGGTACCTTAAAAAAAAAAAAAAAGCAGTAGGGGAACAATATTACAACACGTTGCAGAATAGCCTCATTATTGTCAAATTAGATTCACTGACCTTCACTGCCATTTACCAGGAAGAAACAGGCAGCATATCAAGGATGGTTTGCAGTGAGTAAATCCACACTAAGTGTCACTCAGCTGTAACTAGCTCCCTTATGCTATTTTAACTTTTAGGCTTTTAAACAGATAGCCTATTAATACATAGGCTTATGTGAGTAATATATACAGAACTCTATGCATGTACTTTTTTTTTTTTTTTTAATGTTGACGCTTCTTTTGTAATTTTTATTTTTGGCTGAGTTGGGTCTTTGTTTCTGTGCAAGGGCTTTCTCTAGTTGTGGCAAGCGGGGGCCACCCTTCATCGCCGTGCACGGGCCTCTCACTGTTGTGGCCTCTCTTGTTGCGGAGCACAAGCTCCAGACGCGCAGGCTCAGTGGTTGTGGCTCACGGGCCTAGTTGCTCCACGGCATGTGGGATCTTCCCAGACCAGGGCTCGAACCCGTGTCCCCTGCATTAGCAGGCAGATTCTCAACCACTGCACCACCAGGGAAGCCCCCATTTTTATATTTGAAGTAAATTGTATTCCAAGAGACACCCCCCCCACACACACACACAATCAGTACTTGTAGGTGAAATCTATAGCAGAAAGAAACCTCAAATCAAAAATTCCCATTTTTAGGGATTTCTTTGACCAATCTCTCTACTTCTATATTGTGTGACTAATATAAGATCACTCATATTTTCTTTTGCAAAATTAAAAAAATGGCTCTATGAAAAATTAACTACATTGTCTTTTTTTTTTTTTTTTTTACTTCCCAGTGCTTTTAGGGAATATACATTTGGGAGCCACTGTGGTCTCAGTCAACTGCATCCATCCGAATAACTTAGAGGCTACTAAATACACAAATCCCCAGATTTCTTCAAGATCCAATGAATCATTGTCTTTTCAATACACATTTGAGGTGATACTTTTGTGTACTGGTTTTGAGAACCACTTTGGAGGTAACAAAAAAGTCTCAGCTTCCTTTACTGGTAGCACAGTTTGGTTGTAAAAGTCTGGGCTTTGGATTTCACTACTTGTCATATTATAAGGACTTATTAAATATTTATCGCATAAATGTATGTGAATATATGAATGACACAAAACTTGCCTACAGCACTTACTGGTAATGTGATCTATGCAAGTTACTTGAGCTCAGTTTCCTCATCTGAAAATTGGGAATAATAATAGTACTTTTCTACTTTGGGTTGTAATGATTAAATGGAATAATTTCTGTAAGGTGCTCAGCAAAGAGCTGGACAACTCTAAGAACTCAACAAATGTTACCTACTGTTACCACTTAAAAAGTATTTTGACTTTTATTTTCTTTATCAGTAAAATGTTAATAGATTAATATCTGTTTATCCTACCTTTAGGAAAACTGCAAGGTTTCATATACAGCAATGGGAATGATAATGCTTTATGAACTGAAATGTACCACAAAAATATATGGTATTAGTAAAAAGGAGATGGGAGCTCTGTGTGATATAATTTAATATGAATATGTGTATAAATTATGATAGTTGAATTTAAAAGGAATAAAAATATAGCATGCTGTTGGCCATAGCACATTGTATTTTCCTTTTCATAGGATTTACGGTACTCTATATCAGAAATTGTTTGTGTCCTACTTCTTCATAGATTCTATGCCTATCAAAGAACATGGATTTTATTGAAGGTCAGTAAGTAGCCACTGAAGGATGTTTCTGGGGTTTCTGTTCGGCAAGCTTGTAGGAGGCCTTTGTCCTACTGGCAGCCTCTATTCTTCTCTTATTTTGGGAAGCAGGTGCCTCCAACTTTTGGCAGAGGGGGTTTTGACTCTGGAAATCTAATATGGGCTTAATGTACGGAGAACCGAAGAAAGAAAAAAAATGAACTTTTGCCGAGATTTATTTTTAGAAAAGAGGCAAATGAACTTTAATAATTTCAGTAGCCTACTCAGTTAGTTAATATTTTCCACAGTAATGCTGCATAACAAACAATCTCAAAACTTAGTGGCTTAAAATAACAAAACTTTCATTCCCAATCATATGTCTGTGGATTAGCTGATCTAGTCGGAGCCTGCTTTCAAGTTGCACATTTTCCCCAAGTGTCTCTCATCCACCTTGAGAGCTGTTCTTCCCATAAGGACGATAGAAGTAAAATATGGGGCCATGGAACATGCAGTGCCTCTTAATGCCCGGGCTTAGAATTAGCACACTCTTTTTTCTGCACATATTCTGTTGGCCAGATTCTGTCACAAGGCCAAACCCAGTTTTAGTTGGGCGGGGAAATGCACTCTACCTATATACAGTGAGAGACAGTGCAAAGTCACTTAACAAAGGTGCATGAATCGCCCCCCACCCTGACCCCCAGGAAGGGACAGGAGACAGCTGGGTGTCAGGAGGGAGGAGTTGAGAACAAAAGTGCAATCCACAACTGCCAATAGCCTAATTTACCAAGACAAGGGGAGTCAGGAATCTGGAAGTGGGAAGTGTGGAATGTGGTTGGCTGAACTGTGCTTTCTTCACTCTCCTGGACAGCAAAGTGCGTGACCATAAAAGCCCGCAGGACCACGTGCAGGAAGGTTAGAGACTACAAATACGACATTTGTTCTAAGATTTTGGGGGCCCAAAAAGCTAAAGAAAAGAAGATGAGTTTCTTAATATCAGTGTTAGGATGTTGAAATCTCCCTTTTAATGATTACTTTTAAGAAAAATAAACTTGGTAATAATCTACGTATTTATTATCACTGGTAGGAATGAAATTGTCACATAGAGCATATTTATACAGTTAAGATATTCCAGGGGTAGAGAAAAAATAATTTAAATTATTCATGGTTTGGGAGAAATGATAATTAAGAAGGTACCAGATGTTAGATGGAAACTTAGTTACTAGGGACAGCTCCCTAAAATATTTATCTGTTGAAGAGATAGCTGTTTTTTGTAGTTCTTACTATGATGGAGACTAAAAAATAGGCCAATGCCTGTTTTCACAAAGTGGTGTTATGTGTTGAAACATGTCATCATGCATCTCCTTTTTCAAATCAATATGTGCTTTTTTCACACCTGGTACTTTCTTCTACAAACTCTAACTTGCCAGGTAACTCTGACTTTGAAAAGATATTTATATACACACATACACATACATATATAATTCATGTGGAATGTGGACAGTGGAGCTCATTCATTCTATTGAGTTTAAAATATATCATTGTTCTTCAAAACATTTTTTCTGTGCAGCTAATTATAATGTGGCATTTAATGTGCTCAGTGGAAGTCAGGAACTATAACAATGGATTTGCTTTTTTAAAATAATTTGATCATTAACTGAGACTTGAAGATTGAGTAAGAAGTTAGTTTAGTGAGGAAAGGTTGGAAATAATAGTGCCCCTGCAGTGAGAAGAGTGTAAAGACCTGAAGGTGAGAGAAACTGGGAGAAATTCAGGATGGCAGGAGTGAAGAGTTGGTAGGATTTGGGGGTAGGTGATGCTGAGTTGTAAGGCTGGACAGGTAGAGAGGCTAGATGATGCATGGCCTTTAAAGTCTTTCATCATCAAAGCTCAGGGAAACTATTGACAGATTTTAAGTACAAGGTGCTGCATGATAAGATTTATGTTTTTGTTTTTAATCATGTTTCTAAAAGAAGTCTTATGGCAGTATGCAAAATGCTTTGGATGAATTCTGTTTAGATGGATGCAACAGCACAATCTGGACAATAGATGACAGGGGTATAGTCTGGGGTAGTACTATTCGAGTTGCAGAGGAATGAGGACAAGAAAAGCTATTTTAGATATGGAATCACAGTGACTTGTTAACGCATGTGCTGTGAGGCAAGGGAGAATGCTGAGGGGAAAATAACTCAGCATTCAGCCTAGAGTAGCAAAGGGCTATTAGTGGTCATTCACTGAATGAGGAATCATAAGAAGGAGAGAAGCTCATTTTGACAAAATGACACTTTTAGTTTGGGACCTTTAGGTTTTGAAGTGTCTTTAGACGTTTGAATGGAAGTGTGCATGAAGCAGTTAGATGTATGGATGGATAAAACCTCAAAAGAGTGATGTGGGCTAAAGATAGAAATATGGGCACCACTAGTATATGGATAATAATGAAGGCCACAGGCATAGATGAGATTGTTCAGGGAGAGAATAGAGAGAATATAGAATAAGAGAAGAGGGTCTAAGTTCCACAGAAAACTATTTAAATGGCAGATGAAGGAAGAGTCACTTGCAAGGAAGACTGAAAGGAAAGTCCAGAGAGAAATAAGAAAACAAGGATAGTAAACAGATGAGGGCAGGAGAAAGCAATATATTCTGTAAACCTGATTAATGACAGCTACCAATTATCTGAGTCCTAGGATGTGCTAAACACTATTTATGCCAACTGTGTGGATTATTTTATTTAATCATCATAGAAACTCTAGAGTATATTAACTCCCTTTTAGAGAGGAAACTATGCTTTATACTCTGAAACCATGTATCTTGTCATTCTGGAAAACAGATGCAAATTAGAAAGCTTAAAAATGTTGAATACACTATTTCATTTTCTTTCATATGTGATAGGTGAACTGTTTATTTTATTTAATCCAGACTTGGTTGTGCTAACCTTCCACAAGGTGGGTACCAACTTATGGAACTGATATTTCAGTTGGAGAAAGTTAGGGTTATGGTCAATATTACTGCCATTATTTTTAAGTGGCAGAGACAACCATTCTTCCTGAACAACCTGCTATGAAGGCCAAGCATGCATGAACAGAGTTTAGTGCCATAATCAAATAAAACTTACATTGAAGGTTATCTCACATGAATTTAATGATATGCATAATTGTTATTCTACTGCATGATAATTATGCATGAATGTAAGCAGCTCTTGTAAATGATGGTGATTTGTATGAGTTTAGCACAGCCAAGCACAAGCAGAATGAATCTAGCAAAATAATGGGTACTCTCAGGAGGTGAGAAGTGTGAGGGGAGTCTGTGTTCTTCAGTAGAGTCTCAAAATGAGCTCTTCTTAGAGGAAAAAGGTAGACAAAGGAGGATTGAGGAAGAAAAAGTGAAAGTGTGGAAGAGGAGAAAATTACTGTTACTAGTTATCATGGGTAGAATTGTGTCCCCCTAAAGAGATATATTAAAGTCCTAATTCCTAATACCTCTGAATGTGACCTTATTTGAAAGTAGGTCATTACAAATGTAATAAGTTAAAATGAGGTCCTATTGGACAAATAGACAACTAAGCCAATATGAGTAGTGTCCTTATAAAAATACAGTCATGTAAAGACAGCGACACAGAAAGACCATGTGAAGATGGAGGTGGAAAGTAGAGTCATGCTGCCACAAGCCAAGGAATGCCTGGGGCAGGAAGCGGGAAGAATCAAGGAAGGATCCTTTCATAGAATCTTTCATAGTGTCTGGCCCTGCCGACACCTTGATTTTGAAATTCTAGCTTTCAGACCTGAGACGATCAGTTTCTGTTTTTCTAAGCCACTCAGTTTGAGGTACTTTATTACGGTAGCACTAGGAAACTAATTCACTAGTTTTGCAAGTTCCATCCTCACCTCTGATTATGGGCAAATTTGGGTATTTTATACATGAACACATATTAGTTGCTTTCTGCTTGGATAGTATTTCTTTAGCTACCAAAGGAAACATGGCTGAACAAGATAAACACAGTCTCTGCCATGCAAGAGTTTATTGTGTATGACTTTGATGTTCCTATTTCCATGGTACTTCATGTTATACTGGAACAGCTGTTAAATTGTATTGGAATGATTTGTTGCCATGTCTGTCTCCCCAAAACAATAGTGAAATCTTAAGGGCAGGGGCCTAATAAGTGCTAAAAAAATAAATTCTTACTGAATGAAAAAAAAAAAAAGAAAGAATGAATGAATGAATGAATTCCTTTTGGGGGTAAAAGAAAATAGACATTTTATTGTTTAATGATGAAGCAGGGATAATGGAAGGGTGTGTGTGTGTGTGTGTGTGTGTGTGTGTGTGTGTGTGTGTGTGTGTACATGTTTTCTTTCTTTAAATATAAGAACATCTTGGTATCTCTGACCATTAAGAATAGGACACGTGAAACATCTTCAATGGTATATACTACTGTGCTGCTGTTTCTATCTTCCTGTAAGTTAGCAAAACGTTTTTCCTCCTCTTGTAGACTTTGTTGTCTTCAAATATTATTGGATTTTATAAGTTGTTTATTGTCTCGTAAAATTTACAGCACCTTTTAACTTTTTATGACCCATTTCATTTTATGAATCCATAAAAACAATAAATATTTTTAAAAGAAAAAGAATTCATATAATGATCCTGATGGTTTGAAAGTTCTGTGTGAAGGTATGTGAAGATGATACTTCAAGCAGCTGTTAGAGGTTTTACCAACAGGTAAGGCATGAAAAGATAAATTACCCTTTCCATGTATCATTTGCATGAATTTGGCAAATCAAAAGTAAAGGTAAAATATAATAGGTTAATTGTTATTTATCAATTTGTGGTGTGTTTGATCTATAAATTCTGTTAAAAAAGCAAGTATGTTTTCTTTATCTTTGATGTCTCCTCTTTTCTTCACCTGTCCAGCCCTCCTTCATCTCCAGGACTTTGCAAAGTACATAGTAGATTATATTTCTTATGATTCCTTCTCCTGTTATCAAGAGAAAATGATACCATTTCATATGTTTTTCTCTCACATTTATTTTCAAACTGTGAGGGAATTCTGAAAATGATAATAACTTGATTGTTCTTGTACCTCACAAAGATGATACACAAATACACACACCTCTATTGATACTTCCTCCCCTTTGGGGTTATACTAGGTGTGCTGGAGGCTCATATGCATATTCCTCTTTGTAGGTATAATTCCCTGAATCCAGCTAGTTTTAGTCTACATTCATTGCAGGGAAAAAATTGGAATAAAGCTGTGTATGCCTAAAGCTGCGACAGAGTTTGGGACCAATTATGCCACTGTAACTTTTCTTTAAGTCAAAGGAATGTTCTTTGAGAATTGTGCTGCCCCCTGGTGATGCACAGAGTAATAGAATAGAACCTTTAAATGAGTTTAATAATATGTATTCTTCATTAATAAAAGCAAATTCTGACACTGAGTCTGCAAAAAACGATGTAATTCAATAAATAAGAATAAAGACAATTGGCCTGAGATGATTAAGGATGCCACCTCCTCACCACTGCAAATGTGAAGAAACTTTGTGTCACTGCAGTTTCTCCAATTGAGGGTTACTAGTGAGCTCCAAGCAGAAGATGAGAGCAAACTTTACAACATTTTTCAAAGTAACAGGATTTTATTTTAGTGGATGTAATTTTTCTTCTGAGAAGTCTTATATCCTGAAGGAGACTTTCAGTACATAATCCCCAATTTATTTAATTCTGCTTGAGAAGATGCTTCTTTTCTTTCTTTCTCCAATGTTTACAGAGAGATTTTTAGAGTTCTGTACTTTGGAAGTTAGAGAGTAGTTTGTGGATTCTTCATTTATTTTAATCTCTGAACTGCATTCTTTGAGTTTTATCCTGTGTGCTTTAGGAATAATAATTCCCATTTGATGTCCCACGGCTGAGTGCTATTTAGAGGCTCTCTAGATGATTTTGAACATAGAATTTTAGAACTGGCAGTGACCTTAGAGATCATCTTATCTCTAACTCAAATGACTCTAGGTTGTCTAATTCCACATATTGTATTATGGAGAAAGCCAATTATTTCATAATTATAATTATTGTTTTAAAAGTGTGCAAACAACAACAAACAGGGCTTTTCTGTACCGACTAATTTTTTTTCCTAGATATCCCTTCCCTTTATCATGTGCCTGTATTAGTTTTATCCTATCTTAACCAATGTCCTCTTGACTAGGGATCCTCGGGTTTTGAGGGAGAGTTGGGGTGGAGAAGGGAAGTCTGGCACTATTCTGCAGCTGCAATTCCGAATCTATTCAGAAAGCAAATCTGGGGAAGTTCACAGACTTCACTGCACACACAGAATTGGTGTTTGTGTGTTGTTAATTAAGAAACATTAAATAGAGTGAATGCCTTCAGTAGTTAGGGACCTCTCTGCAAAAAGCCCCCTAGCTGTTCAGAGATAAATAACATAGGGGTCCTTGAGAAGTTTAAGTGTTGCTGGCATTGCTGTGGAATTTCACTGCTTCAGAGCCAACACAGTGCTTTATGCAAGTTAAAGTCCCCAGGCGACACTTGACCCTCAAGTGTGCTGACTTTTCAAAAAGAAGAAGAAATAGTGCATATTTTCAAATGAAGAATCATTACTTAGCTAAGAATTGTTTTTTTGTACTTAGTACCATATGCTTCTAGAGTTCTCTTGTCAACAATTTTTGGCACTCGTGTGTTGGCTATTTATTTAATGTTGAGGTTGAAAACAGGGAGCAACAGAAGGCAGAGAATTGAATAAAAAAGAGCAAAGCAGTTCCCAGTCCGTGACTGTTCAGGATAACTAACAGACATGGTGTGCATTAATGGTCATTAAGGAGCCGAGTCTAAAAATATAACTGGCACTAGAATGAATAATTATTTCTTTACCTCAGCTAAATTTTTAGGCTGAAAGCTGGAGATATTGGCCAGAGCTAACTCAAGCAATAATATCAAGATGCCAGGATGATGTGAAGCTACATGAAACTGCAGGCTTCCATCAGACCTCCTTTATGAGAAAGGCAGCAGGAACGTGGCCCCCTAGTGGGGACACACTAGGAAGCACATATGGGCTACGCCCTTGGGCCATTGGAGAAACGGGGAGAACCAGACTCTCAAAAAAGCAGATTTTCTTTTTAAGTAGCTACATTTAACTCCATTTAACCAGAACTTGAAAAAAAAAATAAGATATTGCTCAGGATCTACTGTACAATTATATAATCGACTGTTTAGCCAAATGTTCTTAAGTACCCATGCCAAGTTTCATGCTATAGTTTTCTTACTGGCCACAGAGTATTATGCTTGGGAATCCTTTCCATAAAGCTAGACAGTTTCATGAAGGCTTCTATGTAACATGAGGCACTGTGCCATTTGCATATAGCCTGTGAATGGAGAGTCCTATCCTATTTCTGCTCCTGATTAGCGGTTTGATCTCTGTTGAGCACTTTGACTTATCAGTCTGTTTTCTCATCTATATGTATAAACTGGACTTGATGATCTCTAAAGATCTTTGTGGTTCTTACATTCTGGTCATTAAAAATAACATGTAGGTCACATGTAAGCTGGGAATTCGGGACAAATTTTAACACTTCAACAACCACTTATCCATTCATCCATTCATCCAATCATTAAATATTTATTGGGTGCCTACTATGGGTCAAAAACTTGTAAATGCTATAAATATAGCAGTGAACAAAATACAGCCCTTGCCCTCACAGAGCTTACATTCTAGATAAAGATACAACATGGCGGGTGGTGATAAGTGATATGAAGGGTAATGATTTAGAACAGTGCTACTCAAAGTGCCATATGTAGACCAATGCCGGTCTGTTGCTGCACCACAGGATAAATTAATAAATTGATAACAACTATTTAGAACATTTTATAGAAATGTTCAAAGACAAGTAAGATAGTCCTGGTCAGATCTTAGTTAGGAAGTGAAACATCATGAAAGACAATATCAGAAAAATGGCAGGGGTTCCAATTACATCAGGGCCTTGTAGGTCAGGATAAGGACCTTTATTCTGATTGACATGAGAAACTATTGGAGATATTTGAACACAGGAGATAAATGATCTGATTTAAGGGTTAAAAATATAAAAATCTTTTATATATGATATACAATAAACTAGATCTAAGGAGACAAGGAGAAAGGCAGGGGCATCAAATGAGAGCCTATTGCAATATTCAGATAGAGACCGCCTTTCATGAAGTAGGGACAGTCAGTCAGGTGGGGCTGATAGAGTGTCAAGTGGAGCCCACAGACATTCTGCAGGTAGAGCTGACCTGAAGATGTGTGTGTATGTGCGTGTTTGTGTATGTGTGTGTGTGTGTGTGTGTGTGTGACTTCCTTAGTTGTTTAAGACAAGAAAGGGGTCAGCTGACTAGATTTTTACCCCAGTAACTGGGTGAAAGGAGAACCATTTATTAAGATAAGTAGATGGAGTTGAAGGAAGTTAGAGGGTGGAAGTGGATAAGCCTTCGAACCCTTTCTAGTTAAAAGAAAATAAAAGATTTGGTATTAAAAGTAAAAGTGTTAGAGTAGACTTTCAAGTAAGTGCATGTAGGCTATCACCTATAGCACCTACCATGGACTTCTAGTATAATGCATAACTAGTAATAGTATAACTGTCATTCTAAATTTATAGAAGATAATGTGTCCTCAGCATATAAACATTTCAGCTTATTTATTGTACATTTTTGTTTGATTATAACATACTAATGCTAAATACAAATAATTTGAAACAAGTATTTGTAGACATCAACTAACTAGTACTATGTTTCTGAATGATAACTACTTATGAAATTGGAACTGATTTTGACTCCTAGTTCTTCCACTAGTTAATTTTCTGGGTATATTATTTAACTTTCTGGGTCTTAGTTTCCTCTTCTGTAAAAAAAAGAGATGATGATTATGATGATGATAATAATAGGTATTTAATGTGATTGTACGTGGAGTAAATGATAATGTTATATAAAGCACTTTAAATAATTTCTGGTACTACTAATATGCAGATGGAACAGACTATTAATAGTAATAATAATGTATTTCATATTAATAATTTCATAGTAATATACTTTAAAAATAATATTAGAAGAGATAAATTATCAGAAGCAATATTACAAAATTATGTATAATATCTAATTGTATGAACTAGAAAACCTAGAGCATATGTAGAAACTAGAATGAATGTATATGTGTGTGTATATATATATATATAAAATGTACATAAATACACATGTAGATATAGCTATATACACATACATACACATGCACACTCATACACACACACAATCATATTTCCTATTCAACTCAGGTGGAAAATTGGTTTACCATTGGACTTTCCTTTATAGATCACTAGGTAATTCTTTTTTAAAATTAATTTTTATTCGCGTAAAGTTGATTTACAATGTTATGTTAGTTTCTGCTGTACATCAAAGTGAATCAGTTATACGCATACATATATTCACTCTTTTTTAGATTATTTTCCCATATAGGTCATTACACAGTAATGAGTAGAGTTCCCTTTGCTATACAGTAGGTTCTTATTAGTTACCTATTTTATATATAGTAGTGTGTCTATGTCAATCCCAATCTCCCAATTTATCCCTCCTCCCCTCCCTTCCCCCTTGGCAATCATAAGTTTGATTTCTTTCTTTTTTTTAAAAAAATTTTATTGGGGTATAATTGATTAAAAATGTTGTATTAGTTTCAGGTGTACAGCAAAGTGAATCTGTTATACATATACATATATCCACTCTTTTTTAGATTGTTTTCCCATATAGGCCATTACAGAGTATTAAGTAGAGTTTCCTGTGCTATACAGTAGGTCCTTATTAGTTATCTATATTATGTATAGTAGTGTGTATGAGTCAATCCGAATCTTCCAATTTATCCCTCCCCCCCGCCTTACCCTTGATAACCATAAGTTTATTTTCTACATCTGTAACTCTATTTCAGTTTTGTAGATAAGTTCATTTGTAGCCTTTTTTTAGATCCTACATATAAGCAATATGATGTTTGTCTTTCTCTGTCTGACTTACTTCACTCAGTATGAGAATCTCTAGGTCCATCCATGCTGATGCAAATGGCATTGTTTCATTCTTTTTTATGGCTGAATAATATTCTATTGTATATATGTACCACATCTTTATCCATTCCTCTGTTGATGGACACAGGTTACTTCCATGTGCTGGCTGTTGTAAACAGTGCTGCAATGAACATTGGGGTGCATGTATCTTTTCAAATTATGGTTTTCTCTGGATATATGCCCAGGAGTGGGATTGCTGGATCACATGGTAGCTCTATTTTTAGTTTTTCCAGGTAACTCTTATATTCTATCTTTAGAATAATATATTTTTCTACTTTTCTTTCAGATGATTTAAAATACAATTTCTGAAGAGTTTATATTAAAATCAAGATAATGTTTTTATATAAAATACTAATGTTTTATAAAATTCCAAGATTATCAAAAGTGTTAATAGTAACTGGAATTAGTATACACATTCCCATAAAAAAATGGCAAAGCATAGAGTAAATATCTTATCTTTTAAAAAATTAAATATGTATATATCTTTCCTGAAATAAAATTTGCCTTTTACATACAAAAATTCTTTATAGAATTTATAAATTTAGAAATTACAGGTAAACAAAAAAGGAAAATAGGTGTCATCTGGGAATCTTCTAATCAGAGAGAAAACATTTTTACCATATTTTATTTCCTTCCCAATGAATATGTTTATACACATAAGCATATACATGCTCCCATATATTCTTAAAAAGTATCTTTGAAAAATAATTGATTTTATTGAGGGATTTTATTTTATCTTTTTGAAATCATAACAATAAAAATTATACAATTACATGAGACTGTCCCTCAAAAAAGTAATGCATTTTAAAATCAAATTCTATAGTTATTATTTGATTTGCATTGTTTTCCTTACAAGATCTAGTCAGGTGGCAAATATATTTGAAAACTGAACATTTGCAAAGGATGTAACAGAGAATCTATTCTATTTTATCCTGGCAGAAAGTGTCAGTAGAAATCTGAAGTCTGTAATAAAAGATACTTGTTTCTAAAACTTACCCTAAAATACGTATTATTTTTGTGTCAGGAATTAAAAATGAATCATGTACAGAAAAGGCATTCTTCAAATTTTAAAAATTTATCAAATTTGTGCTGTGCTGTGATAGGATTAAAAATAGTAGTATTTATTCCCATTCCACCTGTATCTCTAAGTAAACAGTAATTTAGTTTAAATTTTTAATTTATCTTCTAGATATTTTTTTTGTACATATGAACCTTGCCAGATACGAATATAAATACTTTTTTTTTAATTTTTTTTTTTTTTTTTTTTTTTTTTTTTTTTGCGTTACGCGGGCCTCTCACTGTTGTGGCCTCTCCCGTTGCGGAGCACAGGCTCCGGACGCGCAGGCTCAGTGGCCATGGCTCACGGGCCCAGCCGCTCCGCGGCATGTGGGATCTTCCCGGACCGGGGCACGAACCTGTGTCCCCTGCATAAGCAGGCGGACTCTCAACCACTGCGCCACCAGGGAAGCCCTATTTTTATAATATAGAGAAATTATGTTTATTTGCACAGGCTCTCAAAAATTCACATTGAACTAAAATGACAATGCAAGTATTAAATGATTTTAAACCTTTAATTCAAGTCTTTTTTTTCTTGTTACCAGCCTATTTTATATTATCAAAGGAAATCATAGATTATTCTTTACTTTTAAAATTGAACCTGATGCTATAGAACTCCTATGGCTTAGTGTTGAATGTTTTGTTTTTGATACCTGTATTACTGAATTGTCTTAGGTAAAGTAAACTAAGGAACTTGTAACACATTTTGGCATTTATTCCTTTGTTATCATTACCTAAAACTTTTGACAAAACCATAACAAGGAAAAGTTCAAATATGTTACCACTATGTAGTAAATATTGTATCCTTATATATATATATATAATAAATTTATTTATTTTATTTATTTAATTTTTGGCTGTGTTGGGTCTTCATTGCTGTGCGTGGGCTTTCTCTAGGTGCGGCGAGCGGGGGCTACTCTGTTGTGGTGCGCGGGCTTCTCATTGCAGTGGCTTCTCTTGTTGCGGAGCACAGGCTCTAGGTGCACAAGCTTCAGTAGTTGTGGCAGGCGGGCTCTAGAGTGCAGGCTCAGTAGTTGTGGCACACGGGCTTAGTTGCTCCTCAGAATGTGGGATCTTCTCGGACCAGGGCTCGAATTTGTGTCCCCTGCGTTGACAGGTGGATTCTTAACTACTGCGCCACCAGGGAAGCCCCCTTATATGTATTTTTAAGTATTTCTCTTAAATGTAAAAGACGTTTCTAAAGTCATGTCCTTTAATAATAAAAAAGTTGTTAAACATCACCTTGGTTTTTAGATGTTATATTGAATGATGCATATTCCATTAGAAAGTTGAACTTTTACATTCAATTTCTTATTAAAAATTTTAACTGCTGCTTCATTATAATAAAGCCTCCAAATAGGATATCAGATCTTTTTAAAAACTTTTAGTTTTCCAACTCTATTGAGATATAATGGCATATAATATTGGATAAATTTAAGGTGTACAATGTGTGACTTTTATACACTTATATATTACAAAGTGATGACCACTATGATGTTAGCTAGCACCACCATCACATCACATGATTATATTTTTTTTTGGTGGTGAGAACATTGAAGGTCTATTCTGTTAAGAACTGTCAAGTATGTAATAGAGTATTGTTACTTATAATCATCATGCTGTACATTAGATCCCCAGAATTTATTCATTTTATAACTGGAGATTTGTATCATTTTATCAACATCTCCCCATTTCTCTCACCCCTGAGACCCTGGTAACCAAGACTCTCTGTTTCAGAAAACAATATGGAAATTTCTCAAAAACTTAAAAATAGAACTACCGTGTGATCCAGCAATCCTACTTTGGGGTAAATATCCAAAGGAAATGAAAATAGGATCTCAAAGGATATCAGATCTTTAAATCCAAAGATTAGTGAAACTTTCATGGGAAAACATTCCAAATTAAGTGACTGTCTATGTAGTATCTGATGCCCTGTTAACTAACCCATGAGATCATGGAATGAGTAGGGAAGTTGCTAGTAATATTACTAGTGTAATGTCTTGGTAATATCTCAAAACTATGGTGACAAATACCTTAAATAAATAAAATGAAAGAAAAAAATTAAAAACCCACATGTTCAGTCATAGAGTAATTAAGTCATCAGGCTTAAATGGAATATATTTTAGTTATCAAAAATATGTCTATCTTGTCTGTGTCAGAACAATTACTCTTTGCCCTCTTTGACAAGTGAATGAGGACCTAGGCAGAGATATGCAGAAACCTGGCTCACTGAATAAAATATTTGTAAGGTGTGGTGTTTCTTCAGGTGTAGTTGCTACTGGGTATATTAGTAATATCATTTACTACTGTTACAGCCCTCCCAGGAAATTGTTTCTCACAAGTGATGTCCATCTTTTTAAAAATACTTCTAAGTGGAAAAAAAATCCCACAGACTGCCACTTTAATTACAGTGAATGGTAAATGTCTCACAGTGATAAGCCATTACAAACAGACTGGTCTTTATTACATGCAAAGTGGTGGTTGAAAGCATGATAATCTAGGGAAGAAAGATGGTCGCTAATGTTTACGTACTTAGCTCCCACTGGCATTTTACCAGGTTGGAGGTTGGCACTGTCCCTCTTAATCTGAGCGAGTGCATCCAGATTCACAGCAAGACCTCAAGGAGAACCAGATGATGGGGCAGATGGCAGATGACTAATTTGGCAAGTCTTGATGAGTGGAAATTGTTTGCTTTAATTGCTTGTCAAGTCCAGTACCTACATTAAAGTTAAGGACCTAGCACTTCCACAGAAAAGGAAATACTACAAAGTAAATAAGAAGGACTCTTTGTGTGGGGAAAGGGAAGAGGGTGTGAAGAATGACAAAAAGGGCAGGGAGGGAATTATGACAAGATAGTGGTAAGGGGAATATTATTTCATCTAAGAATAGATGACAGAAATGTAATTTCTAAATCTGTAAAGTCTTTCTATTATGTTTTTCAGCTTTCAACATAGGAATTTTTTGAGATATAATTTAAGAAAATATAAAATATGTAAAGGCAGAAAAACAATAAAGAACAGGAACTAAAATTTATATTCAAGCAGTTACAAGTCAGTTTTTGATGACCCATATAATGCATTTAAATAATTTTTAATTATTTTAATTTTACTAAGCTTATCTTTGAAATACTAAATAAACAATACAAGTATAACCTATTATATTGGGAAGACTAGATTAGAATAGACCACTCACAAAACATATCATTGATGAACAGGAGATAATCATGTGCGATATTTACATCTATCATTTTTTGGTAGTCTACAATGATGAGCTTTTTTCCCTTTGCAATATAATTTAGCGTTTAAGCATCTTTGAGGGCATTTAGGGACTGTTGTAAGTAAACAACAGAGGTAAAATACAGCTCAATTAAATTTTAGATGGAGCAGCACATAGCAGTATATATAGTCTATGGACTTGCCTTTCATCAGCCTGTATTATAGAATGCCTATGTCTTCCCTAGCTACAACTCTATTAGTGAAGGTCTGTGATGCCAAATGCCCTTTTCATTTGGCTCAAGAATCCTTTAGAAAGTGATTTAGTTGATTTCAGCAGATTCCTGTTTTGTCACTTTGGGAGTCAATAAAAGAGTGGTAGAAGATAAAGATTCAGAGAATATACTATAGGGTCACTTATTTTTTTAAAAAAGATATTGATTTTTAGATTGAAAATATTTTATCTACAGTTTTATGTAATGTAAATTATAAACCAAATTTCCTACTTGATGTTAAATTTTTTCTTTACTACTTTTAGAGTTAATTATATAGAGTGCAAATTTTATAAAATCTAAACCCACTTCCATTATTTATCACTTTGTGTGTGATGACATCTGGTACAAATATTTCTAAATCATTGATAGATATTTTTTAATATTAAAATAACAGTACAAATAAAAACAATAAATCTAGAAGTATATTAATGTTATAATGCATGATTACTAAGTGTGGTTCATTCCAGGAATATAAGAATGGTTCAGTATTTGGAACTCATTAATAATTTCAAAATTAGTGCACATTTAATTAGCATTAATTGATAGCAAAAAATAGCAACATTCAACATTCGAATATAAAATAAAAACCTGGTAAAGCCAGACCCTGGAACATATAACATAACAAAATATATGCCGAGCCAAGGAAAACATTTCTGTAAAGATCGGAACAGAGATAGAATTGACAACTATGCTTATTAATTGAAAAAAATTATCTAGAAAGTCTAAGTAGTACCAGCCAAAAAAACAAAATAAAATAACATGATTGAAGACTAGATAAATCAAGAACCTCAATGAAGAAAACTAATTAGAAATTACAAGGATTTAGCAATGTAGCCAAGTTTTGAGGGGGGAAAAAAATACCAGAGTCATCAAGAGTTTTAAAAATATGTAATAATAATAAGCAGTTCAAAAATGTAACTAAAATTATTCAAAGATGACAAGTATAAAATGCCTAAGAACAAATATATTAAGAATGTTTTATGATTTATATAAAGGGGCATTTTTAACTCTGTTAAACATACAAGCCAACTTGAGTGTGTGTGTGTTTTAATTTACATACAGTAAAACTGACTTTTTTTGGTGTACATTTCTCTGAGTTTTAACCCATGTATACTATGTAATCACCACCACAGTCAGTATGCAGAATTCTGCCATCTCCTAAATTCCCCTCATGATCTTTCAGTCAAACCCTCTCTCTCAGATACCCATCTTCTGGCAACCACTGATTTGTTCTCCATCCTTTGTAGTTTTGTCTTTCTCCAAAATGTCATACCAATGGAATCGTATAGTATGTAGCCTTTTGAGCCTGCTTCTTTCAGTCAGCATAATGCCTTTGGGAATTTTCCATGTTGCTATAGCAATCATCTGTCCATTTTTATTGCTGACTAGATATTCATGAAATAGATATACCATAGTTTGTTAGCATTCAGCCATTGAAGGACATTTGTGTTGTTTCCAATTTTTGGTGAATTTGAGTGGAGTTCCGTTAAACTCTCATGTACATATTTTTATGTGAACATAATTTTCATTTATCTAGGGATGTACTTATAAATGGGATTGCTGGATAATTTGATAAGTGTTTAACTTTATAACTTTCTATGATGTTGCCACAGTGTGACCTCCTTAAAAGCACCCACTGAATGCAACTCATTACTTAGTGTAGAGTAGGTTTTATTTTATTTTTTATCATTTAAAAAAATTTTTATTTTATATTGGAGCACAGTTGATTAGCAATGTTGTGTTAGCTTCAGGTGTACAGCAAAGTGATTCAGTTATACATATACATGTATCTATTCTTTTTCAAATTCTTTTCCCATTTAGGTTATTATAGAATATTGAACAGCGTTCCCTGTGCTATACAGTAGGTCCTTGTTGTTTATCTATTTTAAATATAGCGATGTGTACATGTCAGTCCCAAACTCCCAATCTATCCCTCGTCCCCAACCCTTCCCCCTGATAACTATGTTTGTTTTCTAAGTCTGTGAGTCTGTTTCTCTTTTGTAAATAAGTTCATTTGCATCATTTTTTTCCTTAGATTCCACATATAAGTGATGTCATATGATATTTATCTTTCTCTGTCTGACTTCATTTGGTATGATAATCTCCAGGTCCATCCATGTTACTGCAAATGGCATTATTTCATTTTTAATGGTTGAGTAATATTCCATTGTATATATGTACCACATCTTCTTTATCCAGTCATTCTGTCAATGGACATTTAGGTTACTTCCATGTCTTGACTATTGAAAACAGCACTGCGATGGACATTGGGGTGCCTGTATCCTTTCAGACCATGTTTTTCTCTGGCTATATGCCCAGGACTGGGATTTCTAGTTCATATGTTAGCTCTGTTTTTAGTTTCTTAAGGAACCTCCATACTGTTCTCCATAGTGGCTGTACCAATTTACATTCCCAACAGTGTAGAGTAGGTTTTAAATAAGTATTTTAGAAATAAATTCAATCACAGAATTTTCGAGCTGGAAGGAAACATAAAAGAGAAAACTGGACCCAATGAGAAGAAAATAATTGTCCCAATTTACACAGCTAGGAAATGTTGGAGCAATGGCATCCTGACCTTCACTGCCCTTGCCCAGTGCTCATTCCACATAACTCCAAGTAACAAAGTGACTTGCTCAAGTTCATTCAGCTCTTAAAAATAGAAGGACCAGCATTTGATACTGGCTTAATTATTTCTCCAAGGTCCATTTTATTTATTCAACATGTATTGACTGAGAGTCCGCTATGTGTCTTCTCTTTAGGTGTTGAGCAGAGAAAGGGCCTCTGACGACGGAGCTTGCATTCTAATGTAGAGACATATAATAAACAAGTAAACAAGCAAGTGTATAATATAATTTCAGATAGCAGTAAAACAAAAATAAAGAAGGCAAAGAAGACAGAGCATGATGAATGGGAACCTGGTATCTATTTTAGATAAGATTGTCAGAGAAGGCTTTTCTGAAAGAGTGACATTTGAGCAAAGATCTGAATATACGTTCTACAGGCTATGGTAAGAAGTTTGGATTTTATAAGAAATGTGATTAGAAGCCAAGGGTTGTTTTCAGTGATGGAGTGATGTGAATGATTCATGTTTTTAAAAAGATCACTCTGGCCTCTATGCAAAGAATTAACAGGGGCAAGTAGGGAAAGTAAGAAGTTAGTTAAGAGGCTGCTTTCAAAGTCCAGGGTAGATAGCCTTGATGGCTTGGATTAAATGGCTATAGTAGAGGAAGTAGCAAATTTGGCCCCATTTCAGTATATATATTGAACATAGAGCTGCAAAACTTCTTTGTGTAACTATAATAGCACTCAATAGTCACTGAAAATGTATGCTACTTCCGATATTCTCTTTAACTATTTTATATTTTTTAATGATTTTTAAATGCCCAACAATGTACATTAAACTAAAGCATATTTATTATGGTAACATTTCTGAAAGAGAAAGTACTTAGTGTTAAATCAGATAAAAAAAAATATTAGAGAACTTTTATCAGGTTACCAAATATTTTTTATGCAGACAGTCCCTGAATGGTGCATACACAATATATACATAACTTACATACACTGCTTGCTGCTTTCCTTACTAGGTGCCATGTACAACTTCATGAGCCCTTACAAAAGACCTTGGGCATTTTAATCAATATACATTTTTTTCATGCTAGTAGGTCAACAGTAGATGCTAAATAAATAATTATTCATTTCTTAATATCTCACATAGGCATTTGATTCGAAAGTCAGGCAATATTTTGATTTAATTTTTTTTTCCCTCTTTTCATCTTGAGTAAGCAAATGGAGTGCTGGTTTCCACAGCCGTAAGCGTGGAGGCAATAATTGATTTTTAGTATTAATATGGATATTGCTAATGTTTCTTCTTTGTGCTTCTAATATATTTGCCCCATGAATAAATGAATAATTTTGTTAACCAACCTTTTTATATTGCTACAAACTCCTAATTATAGTCTTAATTTTTTACTGAATGAGGATCATGTAGTTCACTCACTGTTGGATGTAAATCTTAAGATTAAAAAGCTCATGTTTGCAACTATAGCTGCATTTGTGATGGAATCAATACCAAATAGAATAATTGGTGATTTTATTAAGGCCTCACATATAGCTTTACTCCTGGAGTCACTGTTGAAATGAAAACTCTAGGGAGTACATGTAAATTCGGGATTTCTGAAGCTTGATTATTGTAAGCTTTTAGTTTAAGGACTTTATAATAGTGTTGGCAAAGGGGGCTGAATTTTGTTAAACTTGTTTTGGCTGGTGAAAAAGATTTTTCAATTCTGTCTGATAAACAGCTTTGTGAAATCAATGAAACTTGATGGTTTAAGCATTGTCTTGTATACATTGCCTGATTGTACAATCGATTGACAAATGGAAGTTGCGAGGCATTCAGTGAAGGCTTCATGAAGAGAAATACAAATGATTTTTATGCATCTATCAAAACTAGTTCTTTTAAAATCAAGTCCGTCTTTCAAGATGAAAGTTATGAGGAGTATTATACTCGTTATAGATAGCTTGACTCAAACATAAATATAAAGGAAAGTCTCACTGAGACAAAAATATTTCCTAACTGGAACCATGTATAGTAAAAACTCCAAAAATCAGAATGTTTGGAGAATAGAGTATTCTGATTATTTAGAATTTGTTTACTGTATGATTTTTTGTTGTTACTGAAAGATATTTTTAAATATACTTATTCCAATTTTCTCTTTTCATATGGTATATAAAAATACAACTGATCATTTATTGAACATGGGTACTTTTCTGAATTGAGGGTTATTTTCTGAATACAAATTATAATTGTTTTTATGGCAATTAACATTATTAAATAACTCATTTGGTTCTTACTACCCTTCGAGGGTAGTATTGTTACCCCATTTGAAAGATGAAGTAGCTAAGGGTTAGAGAGGGAGAGTCATCTGTCCCTGGGTACACGGTTAACCAAAAGGTGGAGACCAGATTAGAATCCGGGTCAGTCCTAATTCGTAACAACTCAGCTAAGTTCCTGTGTGCGCAGAACCAGTGGGAAATGCAGATACTTGCTCAAAGGTTCTGCAATGTGGAACCTCCCGGACAGGGGTCCTCTTACCCCTCTCTGGGATCTCAGGGGTCCCTATTGTTTGCCAGTTCCTGCAAACACTCAGTGTCTTCCAGAGGCGTGGCTAATCAGTTAACTCAGTCACACCCATTCACTTTATGGGGCACCTACTATACACCAGACTTTAGAGAGAAAGTCATGGTCTCTGCCCTCTAGAAGCTGCAGGCCACCTCACCACGTGACTGGAAACCACGCCCCCTCCTTGGCTACCAGCAAATGAGTACAGATGGGCCACTTACTGAGAGAGCATCACTGAGTCCCATCAGTTGAAAAATTGCAGAATTCAGCGAGAAGTCCTCTGTGAAATGGGCAGTCACCTATGGGTAAAAGTTAAATTATTCACTTTGTTCAAATTTTCTTTAAGCTTTCCACATAAAAATTGAATTACCCCCAAAATGTGAAACTAAATGCATGCAATAAAATATATTTATAAATGTAAAAAAAAAAAGAAAACTTTCTTGCAAAGCACTATGCTATACAGCTCAGCAGATACAAAATAATGATTAATATATTGCATCTGTCTTCAAAGAGTTTATAGCCTTTGTAGGTCTCTTATATAACAGATTATTGTAATAATAATTAATAATAACAATTTAATATTATATATTCTTTTCATATATGCAGAATGAGAAGCAAGAAAAAATGCATAGGCATTACAGTTATATTGATAGATTTTCTCCCAAAATTTGTATAAGCTTTTATAGAAAAGGTCAGAATACACTAAATATTTTAGAAACCTTTTCATTTAGATGTTTAGATATTGATTTTTACATATTGATATTAAAGTGTGGGTTTTATTTCCGACTGAAAGAAACTTGTACAACATAAACGATACATAAATTGCAATGTGGCATTATATACATTTTAGAAATGATGAGCAAGTTTCTTAATCGATGCTTAATTACCCCCATCAGTAGTTGCATTAAAATATAAGCTTGTCCTCCTTGGAATTTAAAATAATTGAAATCTATATTTCATAAACCCATATAATTATACCTTTTCTCAGGAGACATTTTACAAGTTATAAAGCTGCTGTGAGCAATAAAAATAAAGATTGTGGCTCAGGAGTGTTTTTTAGAGTCTCTACAGTTTATTGAAAAAAAAAAGTGGGACTTTGATCTTGATGGAGAAGGATCATATACTAGAATCAATTGCTTCTTGTTCTCCTGCTTATGTTGAATATTACTGTACTTATCAATAGAAGTTTATTTTTTTCATAATGTTTGTTAGTTTTAGTAATAAGGGAAACTTCCACAGAACCAGTAAAAGTTTCAGATGATCAAGAATGATTTGGTAGTTTTATTAAGATTGGAATAAATTCAGTTAAACAACAAGACAGAATAGTTAAAATTACTTAAGGTCAGAAGCATATAACTTAATTTGAATTTAATCCTTCCTACGTATAATATTTTAGCAGCCAGGACCAATATTCACTATTATCTTTTTTCTTTTCACTATTATCTTGATGTTAATGATAATAAACATGATTAATAAACATGTGAACAGGTTTGTTTGAAAATCCTGGTTCCTTTAGCTCATTTCTCAGCCAGTCTCTGGTGTGTGCCTCATTCTTATGCTCCAAGATGGCGGTTCAAGTTTTAACCATCACATCTCCATTCCAGGCAGCAGATTGGAGGAAGGTATGGGAAAGAAAGGAGTCAAAGTTAGGCTCCAACCATGTTTTAAATAAAGTTCTGGGAAAGTGTCATACAACATGTTAGAACTTAGTCCCCTGCAAAGTTTACCTCCAAGAGGAGCAGAGAAATGTAATCTTTATTTGGGGTGGCCACAAGCCCAGCTAAAACTGTGCAGTCTGTTACTGTGAAGGAAGAAGAGAATGGATATTGAGGATTCTAGAAGTCTTTGTATCCATCCTTATCACTACAAAAAGTATATTCTCAAGGGCAACAAATGAGTTCCAGCATGGTGTATGAGGACTCTGACATTCAGAAGGGAGAATGGGGAGAGTAACTTCAAGGTGATAAACTAATCGAACCCTGGAGTATGGAAGTGATTTTTAATGTTTCTTTAAATGTGAGATTTCAGGTAGAAATAGTCTGAAGATTGTATATCCTAGGGCGTCTTTAACAAAGTACCACAGTCTAGATGGCTTAAAACAATAATAATTTATTCTTTCACAGTTCTGGAGGCTAAAAGTCTAGTATCAAGGTGTCAGTAAGGTCAAGCTCCCTCTGAGACCCATGGTAGAATCTTCCTTTGCCTCTTCCTAGCTTCTGGTGTTGGCCATCAGTTGCTGGCATCCCTTGTTTTGCAGCTGCATCACTCCCATCTTTGCCTCTGTGGTCACATGGCTTTCCCCCTGTGCGTCTTGATGTTCACAGGGTGTTTTCCTCTTAGAAGGACATTGAATATATTGGGTTAGAGCCTATTCTAACGTACTCATCCTACCTTAATTTCATAAACCATATTTCCAAACAAGGTCACATTCACAGGTGCCAGGGGTTAGGACTTCAGTATATCTCTTAGAGGGACACAATTCCACTTATAAAAGAGTATTTCTAGAAAATATACTGTTTGATGAGGTTTAGAAATCCAGACAAGAAACATTTGTGTTTTATTTTGGTTTTTATAATGAACTTCCACTATGGTTAGAGGTCTATGTTATTCTTCAAGACTTTTAGATCCAGATTTTTGTTATTTTTGATGTGTCAATAGGCAAAAACAGGCTTTATGGTGACCCTAATTATTTAGAATATACCAATCTAGATTTTTTTTTTCCTTTCTGTATTGAAACTTATCCCCTTGAGCACCACATCAAGCCTCATGTCTTCTTTGTCATTCCTGTGGAGATGACACACAAATGTATATTTGACATCATTACTAAGCTCTTTTTCTAGTGTCTTCAGTGTTTACTGCATGTATCTTGTCCTAAGTTTGGTGTATACCATGTAACGTACTCAAAGATGTTTCATTCACAATTCATTTTTTTAACTTTACACACTTATCATAATAGAGTTTTTTCAGTCTATTGAAGATTAGAATTGGTGCATTAAATGGTAGAGTTGGTGCATTAAATTGTTCAGGTAGCTATGCAAACCATGAGAAGTAATAACTAAAACTCTGACTTCTGGAGGAGAGGAAAGATACATACACACACAACCTAAAAAACACAGATGTGTGTATACTCTTGAGCTTATATATAAACATTCAAAATCCACCCCCCAAAGATGGCAGATTGAGAACATTTATTAACAAACAGTCTATTTTACCTCAGAACACTAATGAATACACAACGACACAGTTGATATGATAAAAGTTTATAATTCAGTACATATTGTTTGTAGTGTATAAATGTTTCAGTCTAAGTTGTTTAATATTTTTATTTTAAAAGGTAGCATTTTTGAGGGCTTAAAGCATAAGTTTTAATACTGTAGAAAATTTACTAAGATCAGATTACTTTGCAATACAAAAATATTTTTTAAATAAAATTGTTACTTTTATCATCTTTTGATTTTGATTTACTTCCATATGTAGAAAATAGAGTAAATTATAAATTTGAAAGAAAATCTTGTTTGAGTGAAATTAAATGTATTTACATGCTTTATATGCCCACAGCAAATGTGATTATTTTAAGTTTATCTCCTTGCTATATGTTTCTGTGGAACCCATGCTTTCTTACTCTCTGTGGTTAGTACATACATTTTATGAATGTGAATGTATGATGTCACTTATATGTGGAATCTAAAGAAGCTGAACTCATAGAAACAAAGAGAAGAATGGTGGTTACCAGGGACTTGGGGGTGAGGAAATGAGGAGATTTTTGTCAAAAAGTACTAACGTCCAGTTATAAGATGAATAAGTTTGGGTGTAACACGGTGATTATAGTTAACAATACTGTATTATATACTTGAAAGTTGCTGGGAGAGTAAATCTTAAATGTTCTCACCACACACACACACACACACACACACACACACACACACACACACACCCCAATGGTAATCAGGTGACATGATGGTGATGTTCGCTAATGCTATGGTGGTAATCATTTTGCAATATATAAATGTATCAATACCGCATGTGTACCCCTTAAACTTACATAATGTTATATGTCAATTATAATGCAGTAAAGTTGGAGAAAATAAAAGTGAAGATATTTATCAGTGTTTGGGTTATGGGTCTTAATAACATTCAAAATATTTTAATTCAGGGAATTGGAGTAGATTGTTGTGGAAGAGAGTTGAGGGAAATATTGTCATGGTGCATGTCATATAAAGTTTACATAACTTCCCATGTTTTTTCTTGTCTTGGCAGTGTGCGCAGGAACAGAGAATAAGCTGAGCTCTCTCTCTGACCTGGAACAGCAGTACCGAGCCTTGCGTAAATACTATGAGAACTGTGAGGTAGTCATGGGCAACCTGGAGATAACCAGCATCGAGCACAACCGGGACCTCTCTTTTCTGCGGGTAAAGCTGTCTCTTTCTCTTCTTTCTTTGTAAATGCACAGTGGTGTCACAATGCAAAAGACAGACCAGCTTCTTGTACATGATGGTTATGTTCATCTGCCCTGCCTGGCAGTGTTCATGACTGTAGACATGTAGAAGAGAAGAGATGCCAAGGCACACCCAGGAAAAGAAAAAGAGTACCAATGGCATCATGATTGACACCCTAGTTTAGAACAGTTACTGTTGCCCTAAGATTGATAGAAGATTCTGTCAGGGTGTAGGACATGACTTCTAGCAAGTGTGTCTTTTTCTGAATGGCGGGCAAGAGGAAAACTTTAGACTGTGGGCTAGGAGCATCAGAGGACCAATCAGATAAGAATTGGTAACTTTAGCTAGTAATCTCCTTTTCTGCCCCATTCTGTCACTTTGGAAATTTTAAACTATTTCATATTACCATAATGAGAGTAATACTGTTAACTTTAGAAGAAAAATGACATCAGTTTTTGAAAACCAACAAATTATTGAGAGTCATAGGAAATCACAAGTACTTATATAAGTTGATATATGCATGCATATAAACGCATACGTGCATATATGAAGTTACCCAGAGACGAGTCCTTTTACAGACTTGTTTTTGGGGCTCTCATTTATCCTTATTCTGTTAAACCTGTTATTAGTACTTAATGCCTACAGTTTCTTAAGTTTTGCTTCATCCGGAACAGGTATAGGAAAATCTGAACTTCGAAGAGACTTTGACGAAGTGAGATGAGGATGCAGTGTTTTGTATAACTAATAATTTATTCTTCATAAAAGAATTAATAAGATTATTTTAAATAATAGCATCCCTAGAATATATTCAATCTTATTTTCAATATTATTTACAGACTTCTCAGGAGCACTGTCTTATATAAATAAAGATGTAAATAATGTTTTGAATACTGATACAGTAAACTATTTAGTAGATAGTAAATTAGAGAACTATGATACTTCTAATCATTCCATACTTAGATAAGAAGTAAAAGTCATTTTTGAAATACTTTGAATGTAATAAAAATGTCTAGAAGTGATAACAACCTCAGAAAATGTACCACCTCAAAACTTAAATAACACTAAGACATGATATCTGCTTTTAAAATGACTATCATACTAGTATTGATATAGGGAATTTCCATATCAAGGTGTTTCCATATAGTATTGTTTGGTTGATAGAACTCTAATTCTACAGGTTATGTAGCTTGTATTAGCT
This sequence comes from Lagenorhynchus albirostris, assembly GCF_949774975.1. Classification (NCBI taxonomy): domain Eukaryota; kingdom Metazoa; phylum Chordata; class Mammalia; order Artiodactyla; family Delphinidae; genus Lagenorhynchus; species Lagenorhynchus albirostris. The sequence goes on from NC_083100.1 coordinate 24,833,097, forward strand.
ATGGTGTTTAATTATGACATCTTTGTTTATCAAGAGTAGATAGTAAAAATTTATCTGAAGCCTTGAGTGAGAAGACCTAAAAAGAACTTAGCACTTTTTTTTTTCTATTTTGGACTACCGTTTCAAGAAATGAACACATACAAGCTATCCTAGAACAACCTCTTCATAGCAGTGCATCTGAGTATTAGTTATTAAAATTTGTTTGCAAGATTCTAACATGTCTTGATTATTTTCAGATAGAATTTATTCTTCAAAATCAAAATAAAAACTTGATGGTATATGAGCTGATTTGTAGATTTAGTTAGAAATGCCAAGAAACTCAATGATGTTGTAAAAAGGAAAAGTAAGAGCTGAATTCTAAAACAGAGGAAATGGGTTAAATGGTCTATTAGAACAGAATAATATGAGAAAATTTTAAAAGGCAATCTAAGATGTTAGTTTTTCTTCTTATTCTTTCCTTGCTTTGTTTGCTCTAGATTTCACTGGCTTAACAAAAAATAGCATGAGTACTATGACAGTCTTTAAAATAAATAACATAAAATTGTCTTATTACATATTTTATTATTTTATCATTCTTAATCTTTTATAAGGTAACAGAATGATCAAAAATTGACTTTAGTCAATTTTAATCTTAGAAATATGAAAGTAGCATATAAATCTTTGGGCATCATGGTCTATACCATTGGATATTCTATATTTTTAGGAACTATTCTGAAGTAAAAAAAAAAATAAGTTAATAGAATGAACAGATTTGGGAAAGAATAAAATAAGGAGGACCAAGATTTGTACTTGGAGCAAGAAATAAGTTATTTCTTTAAAAAAGTAATTATTGGCTCCTAAGAAGCATCTCTAAAAATTCATATAAACTTTGTACTAACTCATGCACATATCTCAATTTTAATGTTTGTTTAATGATAACTATAATAGGTTTTGTTTTTGACTTACTAATAAGAGCTTATACTTTGGAAAATAATCATTTCTAATAGTGACATGTATTCATTTACTCAGCAAATGGTCTTAGCCCGAGGATACAATAGCAAGTAATCTATTGTTCTTGGTTTCAACAATCTTGCAGTCTTTTAGAGGGTTACAGATGTGTAATAAATAATTACTGCATGTATGAGTGTGTGTGCATGTATACATATATATGCACATACAAAATTTTTTAGTTGCCAAGACTGAAATAAGAAGCCAGAATCAGAATGAAAGCATGGTCTTGTGTTAATGGTAAGTGTGGGCGCTGGGCAAAGAAAGGAATGGGTAATTCTGAAGGATTCAGGAAAGATTTCATCAGAAACATGCTTAGATTGAGTCATGAGAAAATGAATAGAGGCTCACAAAGTGGGTGGGTGGGAGGGCATTCCAATGGGAGTAATATAAGTTAAGGCTTAGAAAGAAGGCCCTAAGTCAGAGTTAATAAATGTGTACCTAGTGTTATTGCTTTAGATACTGTACACATGCGTTTAAATGAATCAAACAGGGTTCTTCCTCTCATGGAACTTATAGTATAGTGTGGATGAAGATAAATTGGGGGATGGAATAAAATATTAAATTGGAGAGATAGAGACCCTTATAATATAGATAAATATCTAGGAAACATCAGCACCCAAATGACAAATTAGCATTTGGGGATAAGATGAAATAGTCAAGGGAGATTGACAAGTGTAAGTCCAACAAGTGGTCCTAGGACAGAACTCTCTGGATTCCCATTCTCTGTTTTTTGGTGAGTCCCTGAAAGTTAGGACTATTAGTTGAAATCTTCATTCTACTGAACTGGATGAGCCATTATTTCTAACTATACCTTAGAATATGCTAAAAGCTCTCTGTTTAATATAAAATTTAATTCCTTCTGATAACTACATTATGGTTCATTTGTGTTTTTAGTAGCTTCCTTCCAAAGTACATAATCTGTTCGATATTGACACATTGCGATAAATAGAGCCCGTATAAAGGAAATCTAGTTATGTTGCATTATGCTATCATTTATGATAAATTTTGAATTGTATGAGTGAATAGTAAACTTCCATTAACTTATCCTATGGATTACATAGCCCTCACATATATTTATAGAACTGTAATTCATTGAGCCGCTTTTTATAGAGATGTGTAATTTCCCTTCCTCTAAGAATGACCCATATCTATAAGGTGTTTAGAAAGACATCATAGATAGGGATTTTAAATTTCATTTTGGAATTTATTTCTGTCTTTAAGAAATTAAGAAAGTATTTTTGTTTTAAAAATATTTTCCATCCTTATTTTCGTCTCTACTAGCAAGGTCATAGTGTTTTTTTGTTGTTCGCTTTGTAAGAAACCACTCTAGTTTCTGTGATTCACGAGAGCAGTTTAACCATATACTCTATTTACCTCTTTTACTATCTGAATAGTCAATGTCTAGAATGGTGCCTAAAATGTAGTAGGTTTTCATTAAGTCTTTGTTTAATGGACAAATGTGTTATTCTTAATATTTAATAATAATTATAAATCGCTGTTTTATATGTGGTATGTTTCCTAGATAAATATGTGGGACCCTCCTCATGTTATTTCAGTGTGACAGCTCCACAGGTCACATGTGTGGGCATAAGACACAGGCTGGGTCAATCAGAATCCATTCCCATGAGGATTTGGAATTTTGACTAAGACCATTCAGTTTGTATATTAGTTAGCTTCTTGACCACTTGGGTACCAGAACACAGCTGTTTTTTCCTCATTGTTTGAGTGTCAGAGAGAGCTGTGAAAACAGCAGAATGGAGCCAACACACTGAAAATGACATAGAGACCAGAGAAAGAGATCGTTCACCCCAAATTAATAATGAGGAAGCCATTCATTTCCAGGTTCCAATCTGCTTCTGAAGATTGGTTGCATTACAGCCATTGGGTCAATAGGATACTCTTGGAACTTGATAGTAGCCTTGAAGTGATTTCCCTTTTTTTTCTTAAACTAGATAGGTTTGTTTTCTTTCACTGATACTAAAATATCTTATCTAGTATATCTCCCAAGATCTCAAGAACACAGCAGAAGTGGGCCTTTGAAATTGGATTGAAGATGTGCTTATATATAATCAAAAACACCCAACAACCCTGTAATGTTTTGTAGATACTTTCTCAATCTTTGTTAGATATATGTTATTAAAATACTTTGAAATGCCTTCTTTCAAGATGGTTTTATTATATCAAACTTGATGCTTATCTCTGTATACACCTTTTAACCCAGCTTTGTTGTAACCTCAAGTTTTTATATTTCTTTTTTGGGAAAAAAAAATCTAGTTAATGGTGCTTAAATTTAGACCCCTGAGACACTGTATAGTTGGCTAGAAAAAGGCCCTAAAACTTACTTACTATGTACTTTATCACCGTCACAAGGTTAAGACTTATAATAGAAAACAGCAAGGCATAAAAATCACAGATTTTGCACTATTGTCTTACACTTTGTGAACTCTCTAAAACAAGATGAAATATAGCAAGTAATGGGAATGAACCATTGGACCTTTTACCCTCATTAAAATTCTTGAAGGTTTCTCTCCTTTGTCATCCCATTGGTCTTCGTTGCTACTGCTGGCATTCAGTAACTCAGAGCTTCTAACAAGGTGCCTGACCTGCTAGCTTTTGTACTTTAAATTTATTTTCTCTGTTTTATATATTCACTTTAAGCAAATAATTTTTAAGTGCCAAATAAGTGTAAAGCAGTGTGATGTATAATGTAGAGTATATATAAGGAATGTTAATACCTATCTTCAACCATTGTTATAATAGGTAATCACTTTTAATCTGTGGCTTGAATTTAGTTGTTTGCAAATTGTTTTTGAAAAAGTGTATGTTAAGAAGAGATGAAGAGATACATTTATTTAACAGTTGATCCATTGACCTGGAATACTACAATGCCAGTAATTCATTGGACTTCTGTGTGCTGCAGTCTAGAAACCTTAAATCTTAATGATTAAACATGTCTTTTATTACTGAAAAATAAATAAAATAAATTGATACATTAAGATATCTTTTCAAAGAGCAGCATTAATATTCTGTTATTGGTAGCAAAAGGCAATGACTTTGAAAGAGTCAGAAAGTATAGTTTTTTAAAGCAAAAATTTTTTAAAAGTATCTACTCTCAGGTAATGAATAACACATGTTGCAATGGGAATGCAACAAATTTTGAAAAAAACAAGTCTTCTTTTATTGTATATTTGACAGAGCTATAGGGAGTTTTTTGAGTATATGAGAAACAGTGCCATCTAACACTGTCTATTTTTGAAAAATAAAACTTGTGTTATTTCTTTATAGAAATCATATAAATAGTTCATTTTTTCTTTACTAAAGAAAAGTCCTATTCTTAAATTCAAATATTATCTTTGTCTTTTAGTTAATAATATTTTATAATGCTATGGACTTATAATCCTCTTTTATTTTATATATATTATATATATGTGTCTATATATATATTTTTTTTTTCATGTATGAGGATGTTGCTTTTTCAACCACTCTCCATAGGACATGAAATTTGCATCATTTTCCCCGTGCTGGTAATGGACCTATTATACATTACTTCATTTTCATACTTACGCATAGTTACTCTTCTAAGGACAAATATTTGCAGAAAGGCAGATAAATCTGCAAATAAGAGACTGCAAGATGCAGACTGGCTCACTGGAACCTAAGACCTTGGCTTCATCAGCATGGTTTTGTTACAGTAAATCAAGGATGATGCTTGGCAATAATGAGTTTCAGGTTGCAACAAGCAACCCTGCTTTTGCCTATTTCATAGCTGTTTCCAGTAAGAATGAACAACTAGTCATGCTCAATATAAAATCCTGAAATATTTACATTTCAGTCCACTTCTAGCTTCAAGACCTACCTTTTATTCTCCTCTGGCAGTTCAAAGCAGATGACTAAAATTAAATCCAACAGTGTATGGTGGAGGTTTGTATTTGTTTTGTGTTGTTTCAATATCCTACTCACTCACATTGAACTCTGCCTGCGCTAAACTGTCTGCTGTGTAGTATGATTTAGCAAAACCCTACACTGAAAAATTCATTCTTAAAATAGATAATTTACAAAATACTTTATTTCTTTGGGTTAGAAAATGCTTTATTGAATAGTTTGCTTAAATAGTAGCTATCGGGAATTCCCTGGTGGTCCAGTGGTTAGGACTCCGTGCTTTCACTGCCGAGGGCACAGATTCTTTTTTATAGGGTGTGGCTATAAAAAAAAGAAAAAGTAGGAGCTATCACTGCCTATTCATGTTTGTTTTTAGATCATTACATACCAGATAGAATGACTTGTGTGAGATTGTGTTGGAAAGATTGATTGGAATCAAGATGAGAAAAGTAGTGATATTCTAGAATCATTAAAAATTGAAGAGGAAAACACCAGTTAAGTTAAACATCTATGGCATAGTAAAGGTGGGTCCACATGTATTATATTCACATTTACCTAAAATATGAGGACAACATTTTCCAAATCAGCATATCTATTTCAATTGTACACATATTTTAATTGGATTATATAGAAAGGGAGAACAAGCCCGAATTTAAGTTTTCCTGAATAGCTTTGTAAGATAAATAAGTGATATATTTGTAACTCCATTAAATGGTGGACAAATAAGTAAGATTCCTATATCAAGTATTTGTATCCTATAACTATTTTCTCATTTAACAAAATATTGTTTTGTTTTGTTTTCTGTGTCCCTACTTGGGACAGAGGGCAAGAAAAAACTATGAAGCACAACATTCAGAATACTTAGAACTGTCATGAGGTTCAAAGAAATTGCACCTTCAAGAAATACATGTCAGCTAAACAAGCAGTGAAGTAAGATACGGTGTTATAACTTCTTAATTTCTCTTTCTGTTTGAATTTTGTGTAAAACTACATTTGTGGTAAAATATAACATATTTGCTGTCTTTAGTTGATGAAATCTTAGCTGGGTGAGATAGAGAATACTAAAAATGAAGTTGAGAGAATAGTATTTTAAGATGTTTGTTGGGCCAAAGCAGACATTCTGGGTTAAATGAAATTTTCAAATCTTTGATAGTTTCTGAAAGCTATTTCTAGGACTGTTAAACATACTACATATGCAATTTTATACGCATATATTTACAGCTGGCTCTTAAATTGAAACTTGATTTTGTACTAAATCTAATCATAGAACTTGTATTGCAATTGAAAAAGCTGTGCAATTTACACTTGGCCTGGAAAAATATATCTTTTTTCTCAGAGGTTAAATACTATTTAATCTGATTCAAAATCCTGATGCATTTCAGCAGTTCTACATGAAAAATCAAAAGATGAAATGTGTCTATATTCTCACTTTGGCAGTTATATAAGCATATTTTTGAAACTTTTTTCTTAATCATTTAAGTGAAATATTAAATAATATATATATTTGACAGTTTTCTCTATATCTTAAAAATATTAAAAACAAAATAAATTCCATAGTATCTATAAAAAAATATATATTTAGTAGAAACTGAATATTTGAAGGAGTATGGGAAAATAGAAATAAGAGATAGAACAGTATAATTTATAATTCTGTTACATATACAAGCATATATATTATAAATATAAATTAGTGACAATTCATACATATATATAAATATTAATGAGCCATTATTTTCTAGGACTGAGTCAAATTAGTGTAAAATGCTAGCCCTATATAATGTTTCTAAGAGAATATTATTAAAAATGAAACTGCTTAATAAAAGTTTTTTTTAAAGTCCCTACATTGTAATGCATTCTCCAGGAAAAAAAAATGCCCTTGTTGCAAATATACTTAAATTAAAAATGAATTTATTAAGATGCTGAGCAGATGCAGAGGATTTTTAAATATTTTTGGAGGTTGTGGTATTTAAATTTGGCTTAAATGGTGAGTATAATTAATTTACAGGCTTGTCTCAACCTTAATTAGAGAAAAATGCAAATAAAAAACCCATCTCACTCTATGATTCTTAGATACTCTTTGCTCAGGGGAATTGGGTGTATAAAGGTTATTTCTTCACCTTTTTTATTTATAAGTAGCAAAGACCTTGGTTCAAAGAGAGAGAACAAAGGATATTTATGTGAGTTTTTAAAACTAACTAGGAGCGTTTTGGCAGTGGGCTACCTTTTACTTCTAATTTCCAAACACTGGAATATAATCAAATAAAACCTTTTTAAAAGAAATTCATAATTATGTACATTTTCATTAGCTTTATTTTTCTCCAGTTCTTTTTTTTTTTTTTTTTTTTGTGGTACGCGGGCCTCTCACTGTTGTGGCCTCTCCCATTGCGGAGCACAGGCTCCAGACGCGCTGGCTCAGTGGCCATGGCTCACGGGCCCAGCCGCTCCGCGGACATGTGGGATCTTCCCTGGACCGGGGCACGAACCCGTGTCCCCTGAATCGGCAGGCAGGCGGACTCTCAACCACTGCTCCACGAGGGAAGCCCTTTCTCCTTTTGTAAGTGATGAAACGTAGTGACTTTTTCAGGGCCGCACAGCTAAGCCAGAATTTTGACCCAGTTCTTTCACTTCAGAGTTCAGACATTTGCACCTTGTCTTGCTACTGCCCACTATTTACCAAAGCTGTTACTTAGAGAGAACAGGTTTTTAGAAAACTTGAAACAAGGGAAATAGATTTTTATAGAAAAAAAAGTTTTGTTTTAAATTTCAGAACTAGATTGATTGTGGCAGAAGGTGGGCCTTGGGAGAGCCACTGTGGTTGGGGACCCTGAACAGACCCAGTCTTACTTGGTGCAGGTAGCTGATAGAATGAGGAAAGCCCTACAAAAATGTTTTGAGACAAATTTATCTACTTCACTATTTAGATTTTATAATAAAAAAAATATTCACTTAGCACATCTTTATTGACTGCCAATTCTTACTAAGTTGTTGTACTGTGTTTTACAAAGAAGTATAGAACTATAAGTTAACAGTTCCTAGCCCAAACCTTATAAATGCTGAAAATGTAGTACAGGTAGTAAATGTCACAGACATTCCCAGAATGGACTCTAGCCCCCATAAGATCAAGGACTATATTTTGTCCTTCTTTATGTTCCTGGCACCTAGCACCCTGCCTGGCACACACACAAAAATGCATAATATAAATAATGGATGATTGAATATTATGTATTTAGATGTGTTTGGGGCAGGTGTCACAAAAAGATTCATAGAATTGGTTTCCTGTTCCACATGTAAGGAGCTTGGAAGTCACCACTCTGTCCCAACAATAAATAAAAATGCTGAAGAGACTGAAAAATCAACAACTCTTCAGGGGCACCCAGTCATAAGGGAGCCTCCACAATACTGTGGGATTTACCTCCAGAAGTTCAATGAATTTCCACAGTAAAGTGGGAGAAAAATCCCCTTAGGCTTCTGGCAGAGAGACGGGAAAAGGAACTATTTTGAAATGCATGTCATTCTTCTTAAAAGGCCTGCCCTCAAGGGAAATTAGTTAACTAGAGCCTAACCTGCTAGGTATTATCAGAGCCTTACTGACCCCGGAAGGGAAATACCCAACTCCACCCCACTCTAGCCATCCTGTCCCACCAAAAGGGGGAGATAAAAAACTGAGAAACACTTGTGGAGTTCACAGTTCAGAGGCATAGGCTCACTAAAAGACTGAGATCTAATCATAGGACTATAGAACACTTCCTGTCTCCTCACCACATTACTAAAGGCCTACTTACACCACCTCCTTTTATATATCTAACACACCATGCCTGACTGTCAAGAAAAAATTCCAAGGCATACCAAAAGGCAAAAAACACATTTTGAAGATGCAGAACAAGCATCAGAACCAGACATGGCAAGTATTATCAGACCAGGAGTTTAAAACAACTGTGATTAATACTCTATGTGCTCTAGTAGATAAAGTAGACAGCATACAAGAACAGATGGTCACAGTAAACAGAGAGAAGGAAATATTAAGAAAGAACCAGGGACTTCCCTGGTGGTCCAGTGGATAAGACTCTGCGTTCCCAATGCAGGGGGCCTGGGTTTGATCCCTGGTCAGGGAACTAGATCCCACGTGCATGCTGCAACTAAGAGTTTGTATACCACAACTAAGAGTCTGCATGCCGCAACTGAGTACGCACGCTGCAACTAAAGATCCTGCGGGTCGCAACTAAAACCTGGCATGGCCAAAATAAATAAATAAAATAAATCAATATTTAAAAAAATGAAAGAAGCAGAAAGAGATGCTAGAGATCAACAAACAAACAAAAAACAATGTGACTGAACTGAAGATTGCCTTTGATGGGCTTATTAGTAGACTGGGCATGGCTGAGGAAACAATCTCTGAGTTAGAGGATATGTCAGCAGAATCCTCAAAGACTGAAAAGCAAGGAGGACAAAGACTGAAAATACAGAGCAAACTATCCAGGGACTGTGAGACGGCTATATGATTCCAACTACATGACATTTTGGAAAAGGCAAAACTGTGGAGATAATAAATAAATCAGTGGTTGCTAGTGCAACCAGGAGAGGTAGGAAGAGATGAATAGGCAGATCACAGGGGATTTTGAGGACAGTGAAAACACTCTGTATGATACTATAATGATGAGTATTGTACTTTTGTATACTTTTATATACTTTTATAATTATGTCATTATATCTTTGTCCAAACACATGGAATATGAAACACCAACAGTCAACCCTAAGGTAAATTATGAACTTTGGAAGATTATGTGGGATGATGTATGTTCATCCTTTGTTTAAAAAAAAGAAAAAAAAGCATTCTGTGAGTAATATTGATAGTGGAGGAAGTTATGCATGTGTGGAGGCAAGGGATATATAAGAAATCTCTGTCTCCTGCTCCTTTTTGTTGTAAACCTAAACTTCAGACAGAAAATAGTACATAGAGTCTTTTAAAAAATTCGTAGAGGAAATAAAACTTGTTAGTTGTGAAAAAATAATAAGAGTTATAAAGAGTTATAAAAGAATAGAGGAAATGGAGAAGGAATTCTAGATGTACTTTTACTTGGAAAATTTCCTCCATTTTTTAATTCAGTATACAAATGTGGAGGCTAAAAAAGACAAAAAGAAGAATTATTATGTGCATAGGGGAAGGAGTTGAGATGCAACAGAAATATGGAGGTGGTAGGACGTTAAGGTAGGAAAGGGAGACAGGACCAAATTGTGGTGAGCCTTTAAGACAAGACCAGTTGGGGCTTTCCTGGTGGCGCAGTGATTGAGAGTCCGCCTGCTGATTCAGGGGACATGGGTTCGTGCCCCGGTCCGGGAAGATCCCACATGCCGCGGAGCGGCTGGGCCCATGAGCCATGGCCACTGAGTCTGTGCGTCCGGACCCTGTGCTCCACAACGGGAGAGGCCACAACAGTGAGAGGCCCGAAAAAAAGACAAGACAAGTTATTAACATGAAAGTATTATTTGGGGAACTCAACCTTGTGGCAGTATGGAGTTATTTCGATATCTGAAGTTTTGATTATTAGGTTGATGAGAGCCTGGAACCAGTTGGTTGCTGTGACAGTTGAAAGCATGAGATACATTCAATAATCATTGTGAAGATAGATTTCATAGGACTTAATGACTAACTGAATATAGAGGTTGTGGGTGAGAAGTATACAAAAAGACTCTGAGATCTCAAATTTAGGTACTTAGGCAAATGTATTGTCCTGGATGTAACAGGGACAAAGGAAGGAGAGCCAGTTGTTGCCGAAGATATCTGGTGGCAGCTTTCTTGAATTTCTATCAGTTTTTCAGGAAGACTTTCTCAATGGAAATGTGCTTTGCATCCCAACTAAGGTACTCTGTCAGGACTCAGTCAAATGTCGACTAGGAGAATAGCCAGAGAATGGAAGTGTTAGTAAAGCATTTATCAAGAAAACTTTCATTTGCAAAGACTAGGTGACTGCCGCATTTATTTCAAACTCTGCAATTAGGTTCAGCAAATAAGGAGTTAAGCTCACCAAATGATTAGTTGCACTTAAGCCTTTGGGGACAATAACCTAGTTGTTAAGTGCTTGGCTTAACCTTGTGTTTGTTGACTGTAATTATAACACATTGAGAATCAAGATGGGAAGCTGCATTTTTATGTCAGGAACTAATTTGAAAGCATTCCTGGTGACAAAATTCACAGATAAATCTGCTTTGGAAAAGTCCCATTTTGATTTTCCTTCTTATCAGTTAAAGGACAATCAGATGTCAATGGAGTGTGACTTAGTTGGGCATTTTGTCCTCAGTTCTTATTATGTTTCAGTGAGACAGTTGCAACAGCCTCTGCTTTATTATTCCCCATGAAGCAGGATGTAGGGAAGGTGTGAGCACTCATGGGGTCAGCAATCAAATGTCCTTCCTAAGGAAGCAGAGGGAACAAGTTAACTAACGTGTGATGCAAATAGAGAGGAATATGGTAAAAGGAAAGAAGTTGTGTTCTTTACAAAGGGATAGACCATATTAAAAAGCTTAGAAGAAAAGAGGAGTAAGCAATAAATAAAAGTCTGGGGACAGGGTGGATTTTGGTGAGCTGAGAGGAAGCCAGAAGTACAGGAATATACTAATAAGCAAAGCATGTGTTAAATGGACTCCACTGTGCTTTCCAAATTGCTTAGATTTTTAATAGTTTGAGTGGGAGAGCTTCACCTTAAAAAACATTGAGTCCTCTATTCAAGATTTATAAGGCACTTTTTGCCTTGGTATCTTCGTGTTTATGCACAGTGTCTTTTTAATTGAGTGATTCTCACTGCCCCTGTGAAATAGCAGGACACTTCCGTTTTACTGATGAGGGCACTGAGACACAGAAAGGTTAACTGACTTGTTCAGGTCATGCATCAGTAGCTGACAGACCTTAAACTCAGAACATTCTGAAGACAATCACTTAAGAACTCATAAAAAAGTTTACCTTTATAGATAATTAAGCCCCATTAATGTCTTCTACATTGTCATCATAGAACTCATACTATATCTGTGGCTAACTGAAAAGGAAACTTCGAAACGAATTGTCACAATATGTTCTCCAACAAAAATAGATCTAGTCTTTATGATATTTAATTGTTTAACCATGTCATGTGTTTTAGTGCCCTCCCTCAGTATACATGTGAGGAAAAAAAAAAAAAGTATGTATCCTGCTAGCATAAATACTGCTAAAAGGATAGTCTAATTCATTGGTCAGTAAGCTGCTCAGCACAGATTCAACAACCTTTTTTTAAACTGCATTTGGACTATTATGTTCAGATAAAGGCCCTAAGTTTAAGGATATAATTGACTGGCTTAGATCGTGTCTATAATAGGCATTTGGGACAGTATGTTTCCAGAAGGCCATGCCTCAAAAGTAACAGTTGAAAGAAGTGGGTGTGTTGACCCTGGTGAGAAAAGGACGAAAGAAAAACATGGTAATTGTTTTCAGATATTTGAAGGTCTCTCATAGAAAAGGGAGTGGCTTAGTTTTGAGTTGTTCCAGAAGACAGAATTAGGCAGAAGTTAAAAGGAGACAGATTTTAGCTTAAAATAAAAATTTTGCTAACAATTAGAGCATTCTAACAATATAATGGGGTGCTTTGTTAGATGGGGAAAATAGAACTCTTAATTGAACACCTTGTATATTCCAGGCACTGGGCCATTGGTACCATACAGCAGCAAAAAAGAGAAGATGAATTTAAAGAGCCTGGCATATTGTAGGCACCCAGTGAATGTTATTTAATTCTCTTACCTTCCCTGAGTGTTTCTTACTTTATATTCATGATAATACAATGACATTGCCATTATTATCAACATTTTGCAGAGAAAGACAGAGTCTATCAAAGTCAAACACAGCAAAAAGGGGGATGTAGCCAAGACATGAATCCAGATCTCTGTCTCCAAATCTCACATCCATTCAACTGTAAAACACTGTCTCCATCATAAAATTCTGCCTTTTCCGCGGAGGATACTCAGTCAAGATTGTTCAGGAAAGGAGGGACAGGGTTTTGTGCATTGGGTAGGAAGTTGGTAGAAAACACGTTGTAGGCTTTTTTTTTTTTTTTGAATCTTCCATTTTCTTGGAGAGTGATGCTACTTCCCCAGAAGATACTCTGTGCTGTTCAATTATACTTTGACTTCTCAAAAGGCAGATAGTAACATTTCTAACCTTCCAATGATAGATTTAGCGCAAGGTGTTTGTGCATAGCTGATGCGATTCTAGAATCATAGCTTTATCCGAAATCATCTTCTGATTTTCCTTTATAATTTATTTATTTTTACTTAGGTTCCAACCAACAGGGATTTGAAGAGTGTTATAGTATGGTGTATAAAATACTAGCATGGCCCCTGAACACACTACTTATCTTTCTCTAAAATTTCATTCCTTTGGTTTTAAATGCTTTTCACTTCTCAGAGCCTTTATTAAAATGCTAAGATGCTTGGCTTGGCTGGTTTGTCTTGGGAGGGTTAAAACTTATTAGCTACCATCTCAGCTATAGATTTCATCTTGACTAGAGTTGGTTCACATTTCATGGATCATTCTTGACTAGCAGTTTTCCCGGTTGAATGATGACTCAGAAAGCATCTAGATCTACCCCCGAAGCTGCTTTTGGGTACCCTCCATGTAAGTCTCATGTCACTCTTGCTCTTGCTGGGCCTTTATTCTTTCCTGCTTAAAACTTACATATTCATGATTCACTTCTGCCACAGTGCTTATTTCAAACAGTTAATGGACAAACAGAAAACCTAGGTTCTAAACTCTCTAATGATGTAATCCAGTGCAAATTACTTAACTCTCTGAGTTTCCTATTTCTCTTTTGTAAAATGAAAATATTAGATTAAGACAGTATTTTACAACTTTAGTCATATTAAAATGTCTTCATAATTTTTGTCCTACCCACCTGAAACTGTACTTACTTTTAATTTTTTATTGAATCATTTTTCTACGTAAATATATTTTAAAATTAAGTTAAATATTACTACTAAAAATGAAACTCCAATATCTTCAACAAAAATGTAAAATAATAAAACATTAATGCAAAGAAAAAACATGACTGACAAAGGCTCAGAGCCTGAGGATTTCTTTTTCTCTCCTTTAGGAAAAGACAATAGCCAAGAGTTAGAGATTTGTTAAAGATACAGAGACACCACACTGGGACTTTTTGTTTGATGTAATCAGAGGGAAGAATTTTCACACAATGTGATTCAGTGCTATTTAATGGACTCTGTGTACCTGAAATTATCTTGTTTACCACCCTTTGGGAAACATTGGACTGAAATGCACATGGTCTTTAAGCTTGGAGAGAGCATGATCTGGCAAACTAATTTATAATGAGGCTCCAACAAGGTAGTGAATTTTTTCATATTGGATTTTCCCCATGAACTTTAAGTTTACCGGATTCTACTGGAGGAGGAGGAGATATTTTGGGGCCAGTGGCGTTACCAGAAGTCATCTAAATTGTATTTCTTAGGGAATTTCTAATGGAGTACTCTAGTTCCAAGGTATTTTGAGAAATATTATCTTTTTGGAACACAGAGGATTTTGGTGTCTGATAAATTCTACTTATTTGATCTTGAACAAATTCCTTAACCTTTTTTATCCTCAGTTTCTTCTTGCAATAAGAATGCCAACATCCACAGGGGCGACAAATGCCGTGCTAAAATGTAGAGAATCTACCATACTTCCTGGCATATAACAGAATCTCAAAAATATAATTCTTTACCCAACTTTGAAGTCAAAATTTTCTAGCAAAGTGCAGTTCCACTTGATTTCTGCTTTTTAAATATCTTGTTATCATATAGAATGTGTGTGACATCAGATATGCCTTATAGTGTTGTAGTTAAGTTCATGGGCTCCAGAGTCAACAGCATGGTTTGAGCCCTCGTTTATGGGCCCATTGAACTTGGGCAAAATATTTAACTACATCTGAAAAATGAAATTTAATAGCACCTATCTTTTTGGTTGTAATGAGTTTTAAATGAGTTAATACAAGCAAAGTGTTAAGAACATTAACAGTCATATATTGAGCACTCCATAAATGTTTAATGATTAAGATCTCTAATGACATTTTAAAAAGTAAAATAATTTTTAGAGAAAAAATTTTTCCAAGAAATATTTCATTGACTTATTATCTTTCTAGTGGACAAACAAAAGTTGCTTTAAAGTTAAAATGTCAGAACATTAAAAAGCACAAAAAGAAAAGGAAAGAAAAGAAAAGAATCCCTAAACAAGCTCTTTACTGAGTTAGCACTGCATACTAATCTTTGGTATGCAGGCATGGAATATAAAAAAGGTTAATATTCATATGTTTTCTATTGGTATTTTCACTAAGATGAAAAAAATATTGATTCTGGACTTCCAGTGGTTAAGACTGTGCTTCCACTGCAGGGGGCACAGGTTGGATTCCTGGTTGGGGAACTAAGTTCCCATATGCCGTGCTGCATGGCCAAAAGAATAAATAAATAAGTAAGTAAGTAAGTAAATAAATAAAATGAGAATGTTTAAACAAACCAAAAAACCCAGCTTTCCTTTAAAAAAAAATTGATTCACCATTCTCTTAAACTCTATGTATATTCTTAAATAAAACAAGGCAATCATTTAATTAGACCCTTTAATCTTTTGGGTTGTAGCAAATAGAATACTGATATGATCAGTATTTTGCTTAAATTTGGTTACATTTTTAACCAAAAACTGTTGTTCTCTAAATGAAGTTTATATTTAGCATGCCTCATACATTTCTATTCTCTTTATATATTCTATTCTCTCTATATATAATTCTAATAAGAAATCACATAAATTATTTGGTAAATTCTTATTTACCATGTTATTTTGTAAAGAATTCTAGAGTATGGACTGTTGATAGATAATTTTCAGCATAGTAACCTTGACATATTTAATTTTTCTCTGATATTTTTAAAGCAAAATAGCCAAGAAACATAGTTAATGCTCAGGTTTCTTTGTAATTCAAGTCTCCAACTTTCCTGTTCAATAAGCACATTTTTTATATTTTTGTCATTAGAGAAAAGATGAAAGGACAGATAGATGGAAGAAAGAATTGAGAGAAAAAATAAGAGGTGAAATGGAAAAGAAAAAGGGGGAAGGAAAAGGGGAAAGAAAAATGGGAAAAACATGGGAAGGGAAGTGAAGATAGGCAGGCCAGGCAATAGAGGCCCCCCACATGATTTTCCATGGTGCTTTTGAAAGAGAGGAGATACGGCAATCATGATCCAGCAGGCTATGTCATGCTGCTCTTTACCCAGAGTGACTCTACTTTTATCTGTCTTATGTATTAGAGTTTTCTAAATAAGGTTTTATTTGAAAAGAGGGTCTCTGCAGTTAAAGTTTGCAAACTTCTAAGGTCTTTGTCAGCAGCTCCAAGTTGCGCTCATTGTTGCCTGGACATCGGGGAAGTGGTGGGGAAACTCTTCTCCAGCAATCCACTACAGCATCCACCAGTGTCAAGGGAGATAGATCTACACAGGTCTCAGTTGTGCACCTCGGTGGACAATTAGAACCTGAAGACGCTGTCAGCTCTACTGGTCTTCAGCAATAAGTGTTAGAGAATGTGTAAATTCTCTCTGTTTCTTTGAAACCTCCAGAAGCTACAAAACAAATTGCCCACATATCAAGTTATCTTGGATCTTTTCTTCCTGGAGAAGAGCCTGATGAGGAGAGGAAAGATGAAAAGACTGGGTGTCAGCATCTTTATTTTCCTTGAGCAAAGCAGGATTACATAATTCTACAGGTTGATGTTCAGACAAGCTCTGGGAATCAGTCTGTCCCTTTGATTAAGACTAGTAGCTTGATATTTTTATACTACTAAAATATGAAACTATAAGTATGTCTTACTTTATATGTGTTTCCCAGCCTTAAGAATATCATAGAGTAATGAGGAAGAACATATATATTTACCCCTAATTTAAAACATGTTTAATAAAGTAAAATTTCAACCCTCATGGCAGAGGACAAGTTTCATCCAGTATATGATTCTGTCACCTTTAGGGATGAAAGTGTAAATCAAAGTTTACATCAAACAAAAACAAAATCAACCAAAGTCAAGAATATTCTTTATTCTTTACTGTTTTCTCAGGTTATTAAAAGAATGGACATTTTTCATTTTTAACCTTATCTCAAACATAGATCATTATGAATCTACAGTGCTAAGCAGTTATTCTCTATACATGTTTCTATATGCATGTATTATATTTTAATAACAAACATCTAATGGGGAAATCCAGGTGAATGGTGAAGTACAATAATTTATTTTATTACTTGAACATGTATACAGCAGTACTGATAAATTGTATTGCTTATTTTCAAAGTTAGTAAAAACATACCACATGGACACATACACCAAATTAGGTTGATTTTGAACAATATATCCTGTTATGTTCCAGACATTGTGTTAGGTGGTAGGGTTACCAAGATGAACAGTTCTTTGAACTTGAGAGCTCACAGTGCAAGGAGGGAAACAGAAATCAATCAAGTTGTTATAATGTGATATGATACTAACTGTACAGAGGTGTGAATGAAGTGCCTCGGAAGCATGAAATAGGGCTAGGAAAGATCCACAAGTCTGACCATGTAATAAGCGATAGTATAGTCCTCCATATATTGCATTTCTAGATCAAAGGAAATCACTCTTTAACTGTTTTTGATTGGCTAATTCCTTACCAATTCTTAAGAACCACTCAGTGCTGGAAAATGAACCATGACTTGCCTTTAAGCATAATTATCCAGCTCTTTTTTGTGTTGTACAGAGAGAGCAATATGTACTCTTTGAAAATATAAGATTTATTCGCAAATGACACTGAATCTATAATAGTCCATAAGTCTTTATCTTTTGCAAAGTTTCCCCTTTAAATCATGTAATTATTATTTTCAAATGGAAATGTCTTTTAACTTAAGAAGTAGAAGAGATGCATTAAAAAAAAAAAGGAACATCAAGTTGTGAAACATAGGAAAAGTAGTCTTCCCTCCCTCTATGTAACAACCACTTTATTCCTTATGCAACTCAGAAATACCTTTCAAGTGTGGCGTATATCCACTCAGAATTATTTTTATCTTTTTATTACAAAAGAGAGAAGCCTATTGGTCACAATCCAGATATGCCAGAATTTAAAAATATGCACAGAATTTTGAAGACTTATTAAAAAATAATATAAAATATCTCATTAATAATTTTATATCAATTGCATATTTGAGAGATAATTTTTATATATTGTATTAAAATCATATATATTATTAAAATTAATTTTACCTGTTTCTTTTTACTTATTTAAATATAGGTAGGAGAAAATTTTAAATTTCATATGCAGCTTGGAGTTTTGACTTACATTACATACATTGGACAATGCTGGTCTAGAAGGAGAAGAAATTCTTCTCAATATGATTGTCCTTTCAGCTTATCTGAAAGTGAAGAATAGAGTAATGAACTTCTGAGGCAAAAGTAACAGAGTGTGTAAAGCTTGAAGGCAGGAAGAAAGCTAGGCAATTTCAGATAACTGAAAGGAATTGAGTATTCAGTGTGGGTAAAGTTTCTGGAAGAGAAGCAGACTGGCAAGTTCTATATATTATATTTTGAAATAAATGGGTGGATGGATGGGTGAATAAATGGATGGATGGGTGGGTGGGTGAATGGGCTGGCAGATGGATGAATGGATAGAGAGACAGAGACAGAGGGAGAGACATAACATTGCTGTGTGGAGTACAGAAGTAGAGAGAAGCAAAAGTTGAAGCAGAAATACTGGTTAATTTGTTGCAGAAGTCTAAGCAGAAGATAATAGTGGCTTGGATAATGGAAGATATTGTCATTTTGAAAGGAGTGAACAGATTTGAAACATGGTTGGGAGATAGAATTAATAGTATTTGCTGTTGAGTGTAGATGTTGAGGATGAAGACAAAGATAGAACGGCAACCTTGTAGAAGAGGTTCCATTGACACTAAGTTGGAATTGATGGCAGCGATAGTTCAGTTTAGGAATTGTTATATTTGGGATACCAGTAGAGCTTTCAAAGTGAGATATTATATCAAATTGGTTTTTGTATTATTACTTATGATGTTTAAATCATGTTTGTATAATGCCTAATAGTATGCCCTCTGCACATGCTTAGTAAGTGTTAATTGTCTAGAGAAGCACATGATATTTTAGAATGAACATATATAACATAAGAGAAAAAAGAGGACAAATTCTCCCTTTGAAAAACAATATTTTTTGTTATAGACCAAATGATTCCTGAAGATGAAAATGACCAAAAAATTAAAATTAACACCAATGTTGTTTTTAAGCTATCAACACCTAATAGTCAAAGAGATAAAAGAGATAAAATGGCAAAAAGTTAGTTTAATTTATTGAAATCCAAAATGATTTAATTTTAGAAGCAAATTGATTGGATTTTTAATCAGCACAAATAAGAAACTGAAAAATCAATAGAAAAATGAATTATCAAAAAGTAAGGCAGAGATAGACAAAATAAAAAATTAAGAAAATGACCAGTGGTAAAGAGCAAAGATACATTTTTAGAGGAAGACAGAATTCATAACATTAATTGATCTAACCAGATCTTTTTCTGTTTTCAAAATCTACTCTGTTTTCCCTAAGAAGGCAAGAAATAAGGGCAAGTTCAGAGTGCACAGTTCTATATATGTCATTAATTTGAGAAGGAAATTATCATAACCTGGAAAAACTACAGTGGAAATAATATTGTGAGAAAACAGAGAAACTTGTGACTGAGAAAAGGTAAATCTAGCCCCCAAGTAAAAGGATGGAGATGGAAACCGTGGAAGTCGTGGTGGAGTAAATCATGCAAGGTCACAGCACTTTACGATCTTTTTATGATTGTTGCAAATGTATTTATGAAAAACTATCTAAGAGTGATTTATAAGGGAATAAAATAAATAGAGATACATGGGCAGTGATCAGTGTTTAGGGGTCTGTTATGAAGAATTTCTGATTTAACTAACCTTCATTTGCCATATATTATTTTCAGTTCCAGGTGGTAGGAGTATTTTTAACTTTTTATTTTTTAATTTAAATTCTTATAGCTTTGGGATCATTACAATATTGTTTCCCTAGTTATAGATTGGTTATTTGTTGTGGTATGCATATTTCATTGATCGTTTCATACAGCCTAATACTTTGTCCCTCAAGAAACTTGGAAATCTTTGACCCAAAAAGAAAAGAGTGGAAGATTGACAGAGACAACTTTACTATAAAGTTGTTACTCAACATTATAGTAAAGAACGTTTTGTCTTTTCTATCTTAAAAGTAATTTGAATATAAAATTATGTTTTTATCTTGATCCAAAAGCATAATACATTTCATAGTAACATGTAAGTTTATTCTTAAATTGTTTCATTCAGTAATTGTATTTTGAGTGCCTACTATGTGTCACACACTGGGATGTACTTTTAAAAAAAGTATTTTGTGCATTGCATATCTGTTTATTAATGCCATTAGTGCGAGCTTATCAGTTAGCTCTCCATATTTAAGTTTCGTATGTGGAAAAATGCTGATTTCCTCTACAGACTCACCAAGCAAGCCTGGTCCCTTGGCTCTACCCAAATCTAGATAAACAAATAGTCATTAAAATCTGACTAACTCATACATCTCACACAACAACACTAAAATGTCAGCAGGTTTTGAAATAAGATGATTAGCAATGCAAATTTACTTACCTGTGGCTTGCAATAAGCAGAATAAACAAAAACATAAATCTCAGGAGAACAGCAGCCTCCAGAATTTTGCTTTAATGATGCTAAAGGACTCAGGACCTAGTTATTTAAATTCTTAAAAGGTTCTTTGCATTTATCAAGACTTTTTTTTTTTTTCCGGAAAAACCGTCCCCACACCAACTCAAGCAGAATGATTGCTTCCTCCTTTCCTTCCCACTGGTCCCAGTATCCCCTTCTTTTGTTTCATTTATCATACCATATTGCAATTGTGTATTTACTTGGCCATTCCCTTGAGGTTCAGGATGGTGATATGTGACGTATCTATTTGTGTATCCTGCGCCTAAGCATCAGGCATAGCGCATAGTGGGCATTTGTGGTTTGTAAAATTGATTCATTCTAATTGTGTAAAAAGAGCACTCCTATAAAAATTTATACAGGCACACCTGTAAGAATGTAAACTATCAGTGAGAATGACAGAATTAAGGCTGAATCATCCCACCAGTTTATAACACCAATGACAAATAATATTTTCCCATAGCAGATACAGTGATAAGGGAGAATAATTTGGCTTCAAAAATTATAGCGACATCTTGGGCTCAGTACTGGGGATGTAAAACTTTTTAGCTCTCTTTCCCGTCACCCACTCTTACCTTACCCTCCACTTTTAGATGCTGTTTCCTTTTGCAGTAAATGCTGATATCTATAATTGAGGTCAAGATAAGGTCCATTGATATAACAAACCATTAGCTGAAAACAGCCATCCTGCCAATTGATCTATTGCAGGCTTTCTTTTTATCCTGGGGCTCAAAAAAAAAAAAAGAGAGAAAAAAAAAAAACAAACAAAAGAAAACACCACCAACAACAGTATTCTAACACTTAATACTTAGTAATAACTGTAAGACTATTGATGTACAATCCCTTGCCAGCAGTTCACTTTAATATGGAAATAATCATCCAATCTCAACTGAACAGCTGTTTTAAAGCTATAGCATATCCAGCATTCAACTTCTCACCTGCATGCATAAATTTGATAGAGGTGGTTATCTGTGTAGTCAATGTTATCTTTAAAATAGAATTAGCAGGCTTCAGATATCTCAATAACTGTAGATAGCCCTTCTAATCCTCACTAGCCCCTATAGCTATGAGAAAAATAAATAAATAAATAAATAAATAAAGGAGGAGGGGATTTAAAGAATGTAATTAGATAAAGTCATCTTGGGAGAAAAAGAAATCCCTAAATAAAGCTAAATAGAGCTGACTTCCGAAATGAACCAGTAGAACTATAAATTGGCATTGTCCTATAGCCAAGTTAAAGCTTTCAGCTGAGGTAATGCTAGTAAGAAAGCAAAGCCAATTTGTGTTTTTTTTTTTTTTTAATAATACTGCTTTGTGTTGAACTTAGATTTTTTTTTTAATTTTATTTTATTTTTGGCTGCGTTGGGTCTTTGTTACTGCACGTGGGCTTTCTCTAGTTGTGGTGAGTGGTGGCTTCTCTTGTTGCGGAGCACAGGCTCTAGGTGCAAGGGCTTCAGTAGTTGCAGCATACGGGCTCAGTAGTTGTGGTACGCGGGCTCTAGTGCGCAGGCTCGGTAGTTGTGGCGTACGGGCTTAGTTGCTCCACGGCATGTGGGATCTTCCTGGACCAGAGATGGATCCCGTGTCCCCTGCATTGACAGGCAGATTCTTAACCACTGTGCCACCAGGGTAGTCGCAAGGCCAATGTGTTTTTATACCTCAAGAGAAATGATCATTTCTATCTGTGCCTGTTACATGTGGATTAGAGATGTGTCATTAATTGTGTCTTGTTACCAAGGCCATCAAAGTAAAGCTATAGCTAGGCATGTATGGACTGTTGTAGTTCAAAAGACACATTGATCACAATGCACTGTGGCTATCATAAACAGAGGATGGTTTACTTTACTACTTAAGAGAAGGTCTTGATAGATACTTTTATTCTTATAAATTTTCTTGTAACTAGAGAACACGTGACACTATTTAAAGTATATATTATATTCTTATATAATATAAGAATATAAGAATTCCTCAAGAGGAATTTCATGACTCAGAATTTCTTTGAGCAGTAACCCCTTCACATACATAGCCGAATGCTTCTAAGTATGTGCAGGCAGTTAAATGGGTAGCATAGTACCTAGTAGAAAATGGTTTCTCATCCCACCCCCAGTTTTTCTGCTATTTCATGTATCATTTATGCATAAACCTAAGAGTCATTAATTTGAACCATTTGTAGAGTATAAAACTTATAAGACTGTGCTTTATTTAAACTCAAAGACAAATTTTCTTATATAAATACTAACATTCAGCCTATTTTTTTGAACATCTTCTAAATGTATCTGCACATCACATTATAAAACAACATTTTACAATATTCCTAAGAGTATGGAAGGGAAAATAAAGTTTTATTTTTTCAAAGCACTGACAGTTCTTTAAAAACCAATGTCCCACTTCCAATTACCTGTTAAACAATCCACTCTCATCAAAGTGGAGGTTTCCTTTCATGTCTGTCAAAGACTGAACTGCCAGAGTCTAAGCCTGAACTGCATACTTTTATCATCCAACACATTGACCAACCCTACATAAACATTGAGCTTCCCATTGGTGTTTCTTAAAGAAACTAGAAGGCAAAAGGCAGATTTCCTCTCAGATCTGGCCTCACTGCCTTTCCCCCTATAAATTGTTCGTATGCAAAATCTTTCTTTTCAAACAGGAAGCAGAGTCATTGCAACAGACCTGAAGTCAGTGATTCAGCTCAAGGGTCACCTCCTCATAGAGATAGTGCACGCCTTCTTAAATTGAAGTAACATCCTTTTCCTCTTTCCGTTGTGCAGCATTCTGTGTCTTCTATTAAAACAGTAATCAAATTATGACTGTTGATCCTTCTCCTTGTTTTTATACCCCAACTCCAGTCTCTAAACTGTGATTTTCTTGTGGGAACATTTGTCTTTCACCCCTGTATTTCCAGTGCTCAGCACATGCCTTAACAGTAGGCGCTAAATAAACTTTTTAAATTACTTCATCAAGCTGTGTCTAAATGGGATGCAGTTGCCCAAAACTCAACCATAATAACGTCTTGTATATTGGCTTATATTTTTCCCTTAATCATTAACTTAATAGACAGAGGAGCAAGTAGGTATTAGACGTAATATTAATGGAGAATTGGGAATAGGATCAATGTAGGAGAGAGGTTGGCAAAATGATAGATTATTTTGAATAGCAAAGTATTCAAGATTCCAGTTAAATAGAATCCTGCAAATGCCCACTGCTTGACTCTCCAATTTATCTAAGCATCTTTATCCCACATTTTCTCATCATTCTGTGGCCTATTAGTTGCCCTAGTTTTCCAAGGGCAAAGCAGATTATTCAAGCCAGAGATTCATTTTAAGTAATGCTGAAATTATGAGCAGGCAACTAAGCAATAATAAAATGTTTAATGTGAAAAGGTCACTGTATTTTAGAAACAAATGAAATGTGTACTATGTAAGTTTCAATGGCTTGCTCATACAAATAAACTTTAAGAAATCTGAAACCTAGAGTAATTCACCAGTTTTGCTTTACTTTGAAGAACAAAATAGTCCTTTAAGCTTTGTTTTCATCACTGAAATAACAACACATGCTTCCTAATAAATAACATACAAAATATTTAACATTTTCACCAAATTCTCTGAGGCTGTCCTATAGTTACTATGGCATTTTCTTTTCTTTCTTTTCTTGTCCTCTTTTTTTTTCTTTTTTTGGTTGTTTTTCTTGTATGTTTGTTTCCTATCTCAACTTAAGCTTATAACTTGACTTGCATAAACGTTACACTGTTACCAGTTTACTAAAGTTTTAAAATCTAGGATTTTCCTATCATTATTGTCTCAGATTTTCCCTCCTCTATACTAATTTGTTAACTGACCTCTTAAACCTCCTTTTGTCAATTCATGCCTAAACCTAAAGTTCTCTCTCTGAAGCACAATCCTCATTTTCCTTTTCTAAATTTTTTTTTTCAAAATTACAACATCATTTGCAGCTGGAGTCATCTTTTTTCTTTCTCCTTGTGTATTTCCAATTTTGTCAAAATATTAAGACATGTAGAAAATAGCTCTGCGTTCTCATGAAATTCTACCCATTGTATATCAACCTTACTTCCTTTTGAGAAATTTAGTCATAAGTTCTCTGCATTCTAACTCATTGATTCAAATTAAAACTGCATTAATAATTGAGTCACAAGCCTTTTTCTCCTTTCTTTGATTTGTATCACAAAACAATTAATATTCTGTTACTTTTTATATCTTTCTAGCACTTAATTCCAAAACATTTATACAACTTGGATATTTTCTCTAGGGTTTTATGCAAACTTTGGGGATTTTATTAGAATCTAAGAACTTTCTGAAATGTACCCATCAAAAGTTATCACCTCCATTATGAATTCTTTAGAAATGGATCCCAAGAGAAAGCTTGGCATATAACAAATCATCCAGGAACAAATTTAATAAAATAAATTTAATAAGTAGGGGAGTAACACACTAGAGTTGTTTTGATAACTGCATGTCTCTGGGGCATAGAGTAACACAAAGCCAAATGCCAATTGTTTTCAGTATCTTAAAAAATAGCTCAAATTAGAACTCAGGAAATGCCACACAATTGTTTTTTCTCAGACCAATTCTTTTTTTTATAAATTTATTTATTTTTATTTATTTATTTTTGGCTGTGTTGGGCCTTCGTTGGTGCGCGTGGGCTTTCTCTAGTTGCGGCGAGCAGGGGCTACTCTTCGTTGCCGTGCGCGGGCTTCTCATTGCAGTGGCTTCTCTCATTGTGGAGCATGGGCTCTAGGCACGTGGGCTTCAGTAGTTGTGGCACGTGGGCTCAGTAGTTGTGGCTCATGGGCTCTAGAGCACAGGCTCAATAGTTGTGGCACACGGGCTTAGTTGCTCCGTGGCATGTGGGATCTTCCCAGACCTGGGATCGAACCTGTGTGCCCTGCATTGGCAGGCGGATTCTCAACCACTGCACCACCAGGGAAGCCCCAGACCAATTCTTGTAATGCAGCAATCAAGGCAACGTATTCAGTGAGGTGTTGGGAGTGCTCCTGGGCAAAGGTAGTGTTTCTTCCCCAATAATATTACTTTTGATGTTTACATGCAAAAGAAACAAGATGCTTTTCAGAATCTTAGAAATTGTGCTGGAGAATTTCATATATACCTTTAACCCCTGTTTTATGACTTGTTTAATGAAAGTAAACTACATACCATGCATTCTTTCATAACCACTTAAATTTAATGATTAGTCTTTGTGATATATATGACTATAATCTCACTATTATAGAGAGTTTTATTTATGGACTAAGGTGTCTTATTTTTAAAATACTAATTTGTAATTGGACCAAGTTTTCTCACTATTATGTAACAGTGCAATAACTTACATAGTTTCTTTCTCTGGAAATACATATACTACATTTTTTTTCTGATGTATCAGTTAATTAAAGTATCTATTTTTTCTCCAGTAATCACTAATAACCACTCATTTCTTACATAAAAGTAATCAAATGACATGATAACAAGAGCAAATACTTATATATTTCTAATGCTATACTGACTTCTAAACGTATGACACACTTCTAAGCTCTTTACATATATTAATTCACATAATCATGACACTAACACTACATGGTAAGAATTAGCAATTTCCCCATTTTACAGAGGAGAGACTGAAAAGGTTTTGTGACTTGACTGAGATTTCATAGCTTATTAATGGCAGAGCCAAGAGTCAAACCCAGGCAGAGTGGCTTCATTGTCTTTACTTTTAACTTTTTTGCTGTTATCCTCTCCAATATAAAATTTTTGTGGAGATATACTTCTCTCACACCACTGGGTTATAGATGCAAGATGCCCATGGATTTGGTTAGGATATTCTGAGTTCCATTTCTAGGTTCTTTTCCCCACAAACTTGATGAACATTTATTCTCTCATCTTTCCCATGTATAATCAAAGGACAGTAATAATATCCATCTCATAGGGTTTTCATGAAGTTTCAATGACTTTCTATATATCAAAGTACTTAGTGCAGTGATAAGTACTTAATAAGTGAAATCCAAAGTGTTATGTCTTTATTTTATTATTACATGCGACCTTTCTTGGACAGTTTCCTGTTGGGTCACACCTTCCTCTGAGACGATCTGTTCTAAAATTATGGTGCCTACTTTCTGGAACAAAATGAAGTATGGTGGGATTTTTCATGTGGAAGAAGATAGGAGAAAGCCTACCTAACTCCATAGTTGCTCAAACTGAGCTGAACAAACACGTTAAGTAAACTAGAATTTGTCTTAATAGAGTTTACTTTTGTTTCTCAAATGAATAATTTTATTGTACACCAATATCTTAAAAATCATATCCACTAAAAAGAAAACTTCATTCAACATATATAACCTATTTGATTATGCAGTAAACATGTGTAACTTACAATGTTAGTCATGGAGGGATGCAGTAGTAAGCACATCAGATTGATATTAGTTAAATCTCTATATACTTAAATGTATTTTAAAATTCTCTTCCTGTAAACAATATAGTTTCTCTTAGCCTCATGAATTGTTACTTCCTGATCTATTAAGAGGCACATAGGTCAGAAAAATTGGAATGGCTCTTACCTCTTCAATTCCTTGCCTCACCTGCTTTTGTTAACGTGAACTTGATTGTTAACACGAGAAAGTTATAAACACTGGTATAATTCTAGTCTCCAGGGGGCAGAAAGTCTTTCTTTTTTAAGTTTCTAAAGTTTAATTTCTGAGTACTGAGCAAGAGCAGTATTAAATAAATCAATGCAATAGCTAATATATAAATAAGACTTTAATTTTATGTGAAATGTCTCTCTGTCCTTGTTCTACAACTCAGCTATGAAGAATTCTCTAACAATGTTAAAATTGAAATATTTAACATATTTTTCACAAAATATGTAAAAATTATGTACACACAGTGATATAATCAGACAGTTTTAGGAAAAAAGAGTTGTTTCCCATTGGACATCACTAATAACTCTCCACTTGTGATCTAGAGTTGTCATCATTTTTCCAAGGTTACAGAGTTTCCTTTAACGAAATGGAACTGAAGAGGACATCACGTGTGGGACCTTCATATAGTTAGAAAAAAGAACACAGAGAAGAATGAGCCTTTGCTTGCCAATGTGCTTTTATTAAAGAGTGAGACCAATGTCCTGAGTGCCCAGTTAATCATTTAGTCAGTTTTACTTCACTTCATTAACTTTTAGAATACGCTTTAATTTTTTTCTTATTATAAAATAAATCAAGTTTATTTTAAAAACATAAGCAAACAAAAAGACAAAAATCATTTAAAAATCATGTAATCTCTGGATCTAAAATTAGCCACTGCTAACATGTTTTTTCTTTTTCTATGCATATACAAATAGACAAGGTAGTATTTTGGAATTTTAACCAATTTTTGGTGCAATATTTTCCTAAACTCCTTGTCCATTCCACCTTTCAGCTAATCTAATGGTTCACAACCTGGAACAATATCTCACCCTACAAGGGGCATGTAAAAACGTGTAGAAGCATTTAGTGGTGGTCGAAGGACAGTTGCTACAACACGGCAAGTAAATCCATCACCCATAAATTCCTGTTAGTTCCTTCAAATTCCATTAGATGAATCTCTAAGAAAAAGTCAGTGAAGTGGGGATGTGGGTAACTGCCTAACCATCTGAGATTTTAGTGTTTCTTCCTGGTAGAATAAGGGCTCAAAATGAAACTTAAGTTTAGGTTAATGTATCGATAACTACAGTTTATTGCAAAAAATGAAGTTATATGTCTTCCGTAATTGAGTTTTGGGAAGAGACTTGTACCTGTCACATCAGACTTAATCTCTCTCTCTCTACATCTTCTTTACCTCTTTCCAACTCTTCTGCTTCCTCCTCCTTCTTTCTCACCCCCAAAAGAAAGGCAATTATTCTTTATATTCTGTTTTCCCTTCTTTTAGACATTTAATATTTTGGACACAGATGTCTTTGTTAGTTTTGGGGAAAGTGTTAGTTATGAACTCACACTGGGAACTGAGTAGCTGCTTTTAAAGTTAGCTTAAATAATCATATCAAGAGGGTGGGTGTGACCAAGACTATATAAGATAGACATAGAATTGATTTGGGGTGGGTGGTCAGAGAAAAGAAACATTGCACATACAGTAACATTAGTTTAATTTTAACAGCTGGAGAAAATCATCAACAATTGTGGAGAGCAGGAACAGAGGAAACAAACAAAATCCCAAGAGGCAGTGTTCCCTTATAATAAACCATTGTTTTATTATCAATCATTTGAGATTCTGGAAAAGACATTGTGCTTTCATGGGAACATTTTTGCAAAACATGTGGGGGGAACAGATACCTAAGGTTTTAAATCAGAATCTCTGGGGGGAATGGCCCGTGTATCAGTATTTTGTTTTGTGTTTAAGATACAAATATTATTACAGTGTACATCCAATATTGGGAACCAGGGAGCAAACATGTCTGGGTGAGCACTCAGGTAAAGTCCTTCAAGGACAGAGCAAGAAAGTCAGTTTTCAGGAGTCTAGGGAATGTGGACCAGCTTCCAGATTGGATGCTTCTATAGGCTAGTCCAGCTTGAACTAACTGCCACTAAAGCTCCATGTTACTACAGAGGCTGTTTAACACTGGAAACCTAGGAAAAATTAGAGCAGTGGAAGTTTCTAGCTTAGGTGTAAGGAATAAAAATATCATTAAAATTGTTGCAAGTGAAAAAGGTTTCAAGAAATATAGTACAAGTAAATAACTGATGTAATGGCAGTGATTACAAATAATGGGCTTAATATTTTCATGATATTTCTTTTAAATTACATCATATTTTGTTTAAGTTTCTTGATGGGTAGTATCTTTAATACCCTTAGAGAAAATTTCATAGTTTATTTTCAGAGGAGTAAATTAGGGTGCCACCACTTCTGGATTGAGCATGTTTTGACCAGCCATGTGTTCTAATGATGTCATTCATCTGATGCACGTTTCCAAGAGACTGACAGGTGCAAATAGAGCTAACACATCTGACCAGGACGGGCAGAGGCTCAGGGATCACACTTTATTGTGGGGATAGTTAAGGCCTTATAGAAGTTTTATAAGCAGACATCCAACTAGGTTGATCTAAGTGACTTTTCTTCTCAAGGAAACAGATTTCAGAACAATTAAAATACTAAGTAGGCACAAGCTACACAGGATTCAACTCTTATGTAATGTGGATGAAACAAACAGACAAAAACTAAAGAAGATATTCCCCAAACTTTAAAAAGTTCAATTCATCCAGGAAGACTAAAATCTAATACTAACCACCAGTGTAAAAGTTGTTTAAACATTTGTTGGAATCTTTTCTTCCCTAAAGTGTAAAGTGACATCCCCAGACATCCATTTCATTAGTATGATTTAACTTCATAATTTCAAATTCATATAATTTACATTTTATGAGGTCACTCAGAAAAGTAGGGCTACTTTAATAACATAAATGTGAAATCAAGTTGACATTCTTATACCCTCTTTTTTTCATATTTATTGAGGTATAATTGACAAGTCATTTGTATTAGTTTCTAATTTATTTTTCTATTCATTTTTCTTTGCCAACAGTTGGCAAAATTAATATTCATGTGCATTGGTAGTAGCAAATGGTAACCAGTTTTATTATTATTATTATATAATCCTATTTTCAATTAAAGGGTTTCAGGACTTGAAAGAATAGTTGAATTTTGTTCTTTGGCTTTTGCTTCATTTTCCTTAACTGAATCACTAGTAGTATGTAAAATAGTATGTAAACAATTGCTCTGATTGCTCATGATTATTATAAAAGTCAGATAAAAGCATCCAAACTTAAACAATACTATACTATTATCAGAGCATTGCATCTTACATGTTTAGAACCGAATTGATTAGACCATGT
This sequence comes from Lagenorhynchus albirostris, assembly GCF_949774975.1. NCBI lineage: Eukaryota > Metazoa > Chordata > Mammalia > Artiodactyla > Delphinidae > Lagenorhynchus > Lagenorhynchus albirostris. The sequence goes on from NC_083100.1 coordinate 24,863,585, forward strand.
ACCAATCCTATGCAGTCCCTTGCATTTAAGTGAATAGTGGCAATAAACAGTTTTACTACTTTTGATTTTTTTAATGTAATGAAGACCTGCAAAAGCTTTCTAATCAACCACACATCTACATTTAAAATTAAGTTACAGATTTATTAGGATATGCTTTATTCTTTGTTTTCTTAAAAATCAGTTAACTTGGTACCACAAATACTGTTGGCATCTTGTTATTTAACATAATATTTGGTATACAACTCATTATTTTCTTTCTATTTTAAACCCAGATGTGTACTATATATATATATATATATATAAATGAATACTGTTTATTCATTGGTCTAAGCACCAGATGTTTGTTAATTAAGTACTTACTATCTATAAAGTGTGAGGTATGCTATTAGACATTGAGTTACAGCAGTGACCAAAAATGGCCAAATGTCTGCTCACAGGAAGCTCAAAGTCTAGGATATGATGAGGGGAGCCAGAAAATACAGAAACAAATACGAATACGTGAACAGGAAACATTTTTGGAACCAGAATTGCTATGCAAAGAATTAAAACGGAAGTGATAGGGGTTTAATGGGTCTAGATAATGAGATTATGGGGTCAGTAAAGGGCTCTGGGAAAAGGTGACATTTAAGATGCAACCTGAATGAGTAGAAGAAGCCAGCTGTTTGAAGATCAGAAGAACATTCCATGCAGAGAGGTGTTACCTAACGTAACAGCTCTTATGAAAGCCCCAAACCAGGTAAAGCTTGGCTGTAGAACTGTAGAGGTAGGCAAGGACAAAATTGATTTGTGTGTGGATTTTATGACACGAATGATAGAAAACCTTAGGATATTATAACAGGAAAGAAAAATAATTGGAGTTTTGCAGTAAAAAGGATAATTCTGGCTGCTATGAATGGACCAAAGAGGGGCAGGAGGGGAGCCAGGAGATCACTGCAATAGTTGAGGAGAGGGATGGTGGTGACTCAGATGCATGAAATTATAATTATGAAAGAAATCTGTTTAAACATGTGTGGGACAACAGAAACACATTTGCAGAATGTTCTGTGAAATCCCCCTCTACTACTTTATTGTCACTGACCTTATTTGTTATTTTCCCTCATATCTAGAGCTTTGGGTCAAATGAATAATTTAATAAATGTATACATAGAAGCATAGTTTTAAAAAAGCCTTGAGAAGTTTAAGCAATTAAAACATATAGTCATTTCAGTTTTCTCATATGTAAAATGAGGGTCTTATATTATTAGATGACCTCCAAGGTTATCTTCTGCTCTATTTACAGACAAGGGCAATAAAAGTTTAAAAACAAGACAGAGAAAGATCTGTGAAGCATGGAGAAATCAGAGAAGGCTTTCTGAAAATGTGAGATTATTTGAACTTTGAAATGCTTGGATGAACCAGAATTTTTTTGTTTATGAAATAAAATACAGAAAATAAGCCTCTTCATCAACCTTCCCTGTTACCTCTTTCTAACCAAACCCATCAGAAAAAAAAAAAAAGAACAGTTTTATTATGTTGACCTTCTGATCTGATAAATTGTTTTATTAGATGGTGTTAAAGTCATTTAGGTGTGAGTTATTCATTTTGTCTAGAGAAAGGATGCACTCATTAATTTTAAGAAAATGAAGACCTCATTTGAAAACAGCATACTGTATACATCATGATTACTACAAAAGAGAAAATCTTTTAAAGCCAAATCCATGTTCTGGTGTGGCTGACAGCTAAAGAAACTGGTTTTTAAGTGTGGAACAGTTTGCTTGCTCAGAAATTCTTCGAGGGGGTTGCTCAACTACTCTAAAAAGTTCTTTGGATATCAGACACATGAACTGACTGCACCACTGCAAAACTGTTAGGGAGCCCACAAAATACCATCTTCCTAAAAGATAATCTACAAATTTTTAAAAAGTTGAATAATTTTATTTTTGCAATATTAATTGCATTATTTTCAAACTTAGAATTCAAAAGGTTCTAAGATGTTTTTTTCTCTACCACACTGTATTTTCTAGACCTAGACATTTTCATTGGCTCTGCAACCACCGAACTATTTTCTTATCATTAATTCTTAATCAGATGTGCTAGCAATGACTGAATTTCTTGTATTGCTTTATTCAATGTATACCCTTCAGTGAAAGCTTGTAATTTGTAGAAATTAAATATTTGTTTCTGTACTTTGTTGAACATAATAGCAATGACATATTTGTTATTCTTCCAGTAATAAGTTTAAACTGGAAGTTTCATTTTAGACTTTTTACATAGCAAGTATCACACAAAATAGACATATTTGAATGATATTCAATGTGTGTGGTATAAATTCACTAAACTCAGTGGGAAAATATTTTTAAATTATTCTTAACAATTTTCAAGGACTTTGTATTTTAAAAATCATGTTTAAATATTCTTAGATAGATGTATTTCCCTGAAAGGAGATTCCATAGGAAAGACAGGAGCTATAAAAAAGAGGATAGCCATAGATTATTTCCCCCAGAAGCTTTTTTGACAATTTTAGTTCTTTTCTGGAAGCTGTTCTAAGACTATGAGAAAAGAAAAGTCAATATGTTTTCAAATAAATATGATTGCTTAAAAATAAAGGAATGCAATGAGCTATTTTGTAATCAATCTGCTAATAATTCAGTTATTCAAAGATATTTCTGCTAGTTGTTTAGGTAATTCCTATGAACTGTGTACCTTTCATACTTTAGAAGTCAAAGTTCTTGATCATAACCACCATGTGTGTTTCTTCCTTGCTGGCAGTGGTGTTTCTTGAAGTGGAACTGTGCTAGCCAGAGAGAAGCAGGTAATTGAACCTTGAGACTCTTAGCCGTCCCTCAGGGAATTGCCAGCCAGGGTTTGCATCTCATTTCTGCCATTCATTCGTTCTGTGACATTTGCAAGTTTGCTGCGCGCCCAAGTCCCGGTTCCTTCATGCAGTGATTTTGTGTGATTATCAGGATTCTTGCGATAGTTAGTACCTAGGATGGGATGTAGATGAATATATCCTTTATACAATTCAACCCTCCCTCCACAATAGTTTGTTTAGTACTACTAGTTAATCTTTAAAATCCATACCTTCCTTTGATAAACATAATCATTCCAGTCCTCCTTTAATGTTATTTATTTATTTTTAGTTTAGTTTTTTTTTTTTAATTTTTATTTATTTATTTATTGGCCGTGCCATGTGGCATGTGGGAACTTTGTTCCCTGACCAGGGATCAAACCCATGCCCTCTGCATTGGAAGTGTGGAGTCTTAACAACTGGACCACCAGGGAAGTCCCTCCTTTAATGTGATTTATAATTTCATTTATGTCCTACTATAAAATAAGATGACACCTATAATAGAAAGCTTCTATTTATTAAAGAGTTCAAAGACTACACAGTTCAATAACCTTTTGATGTTGTTACTTGATTTGTCCTTTATATATTAAAGCTGCAGGGTTTAGTCTCCTTGATGGCCTTTTCCCACCACCTTCTAACTAGATGAAGAAACCTCCACTTCTTTCTGGCTCAGAGAAGAGAGAGCAGATGTGTAGCAAAAGAAGAATAAATAAAGAGTATTAGTAAGAACAATAATCCCAAATAATGATTTTTGAGCTCTTCGTGCCATGTACTGTACCTAGCACTTTATACACATTATTTCAATTGACCCTCATAACAGCTCCATGAAGTGAGTATTATTACTGTTCCTATTTAACAGAAGAAGAAACTGAAGTTTAGAGAGGTTAAATAAATTGCCCAAGGTCACTAGTAAATGGTAAAGCTAGGATTCTAACCATTTTCTGCTTTCAAAATGCATCTATAACATCTTCCTTAAAAAATGTAGACTCTTGTTAGAATTTAGCTCTTAGAAATATTTAGTGCATCAAACATGTTTTACAGATGAGGAAAGTTAATGCAAGTGTCTAGACAGATCTAAGACTAGGAAACTTGCCTCCTGGCCTCCTGTTTAGAGCTCTTTTCAGTAGAGTGCAAATTTTCACCTCTCAAGCTGTTTGGACTGTGTAGAGTGCTGAGCTGCTGGAAGTGTCACAGAGAAACCCAGCAGGGTGAGGACTGTGAATAGATTTTATTAATTCACCAAACATTTGTTAAGCACTTACTACGTGCCAGGAACCATGATGGTGTGGTATGGAAACAAAGACTGATGACAAAATTATAGCTATAAAATGTAGTTTAGAAATTGGTGACATTAGAAATGTTATTATAAGTTATATTCATTAGCGTGCATGAATTTATATATACAGTCTACTCATAGCAGTAAAGTTATTTGTATTTCTGGATTTATTTGCTTTCTTTGTAGAATTGTTCTTTAGTTTCTAAGCAACATAGGAAAAATGTTGCAGACATTATTTTATGAAGTGTATTTCAGTGATGGCTTTTAGAGGTTTTTGTGTATGCCTTAAAACCATAAGCAATCTTGCTTATAGACATGTTTTGCATGGAGAGGGCTCATAGCAATTGACAGATGAGCTCTTTAAGGTACCATTGCTCAGTATCACTGATGAACGTTCCCTGGTAGATAATGTCTTTCCTGGAGGATACACGTTGATGCAATTAGTTGAGACAAATGTTAGGGGTTAGGGGTAATGTCTCTGGTAGGCTATATTTGAGACTGTTGGAAACCTCCCAGTAGTCTTATCTAGAATGTTGAACAGTTTGTTTGGCTCTTGGAGTCCAGGAGTTTTCTTTGGAAAAGGTATTCTTCTACCCATGTATGTTGCCTCAGGTTTAAAGAACCTCCTCAAATGATTTCCATGTATCATCTGGCCATGATATCTCTTATCAACATTTCTGGATTTGGAAGAGAAGGGCGAGTGGTTGCTTTCACTTTTTAGCATTGTCCCCGCTTTCTTTCCCTACCTGTTTGAAGGCAATGCAATAATGCTAGTAACAGCTGTATTTATTGGCATAGTATTATATCTTAGACACTGTTCTAAATACTTTACATGTATAAGCACCCTTGGTTATCGCAAGTTTATAAGGAAGGTACAACTATTATTTTCCACATAATAAGTGCTCAATAAGTATTAGACAATGATATTGGGGCTTTGAGGAATTTAAACTCATTTTTATTACTGTAGGTGTAAAATATATATGCCCATGGATATACATATATGTCATACAGTGTACATATATTAATATATACTTATTACAATGATCTACTTGTCTGTTTGCAGAGAGAGAAAGGAACAAGACTGGAATGAAAAAAAGAATGAAACTATTAATACTGGTTATGTACTTTTTTTCCCTTATCTTTTCTTTATTTGCCAGATTTTGTGCCCTGAAGATGTATGCTTTTATTACTAGAGAACTAAAAGCTGTTGCATTTTGTAAAGCACAATAGCATCATTCAGTTTAGCCTTTTTTGGGCTATCTTAGTAACCACTGAAACAGCAAGGTGACAAACTAAAAGATGTTAAAAATTCTTGCACACAAACACATGGCCTTGCATTATGACTAGGTTAGAAATAAGAGCCCTCTCTATGTCTCTATTGGGTTAAGTGCCACCTCCTTATGCTGCCATAGCCCCAAAGGCCTATCTGCCTCACTACACTGATCACATCATGGTACAATCACCTCTACATTTTTTTCCTCCCTCAGTAGGTCAGGATATTCTGAAGGACAGGAAGTGTCTTTGGTTATCTCTGTATTTGGTATAATACCGGGAACATAGTAGGTGCTCAATAATTGTTTTCAATTCAGAAATGTTCAAGAAATACAGAGGAGGTCCCTCTTTTTCCTTCCAAAGTTCCTAGTGGTGGAAAACTCTTTGGAATTGATTCACTCTCACCCAGAACAGCCTTCCTTCCTCAACATTCATTCAGTCCTTTCAACAACATGGCTTGCATACTCCTGGGGTTGAAAACCACTGCCCTGAGAGAATCCATTCTATTATTGACCACCTATATTTATTGGAAAGGTTGTCTTTCCAGGGAGTTGAAATGTTTTCTAGTTAGAAACAGAACAGTGAGGAAAAGATTGAGTTTGGGGGGAGGGGGAGAGATGCATCTTCCTATTGTGAAGGAAGAACTTGCTGAAGAAATGGTGAAGGTATGATAGTATTTTTAAAGGACGTTAACATAATAAATTTCCTGAGAAGAGGGAATCTCAGCTCTTAAAGTTCCCAGTTTATTTTTAATATATTTATATTACTTTATAGTTTTTCCTATGAAGATGACCTACAACTGTCAAAAGTAAATATGTAAAAAAGATGACCTACGCCCAGTTGTCTATTTCTCTGCTCTTCAGTCAGATGTCAGCTTCCAGACACTAGTGCCAACATGAAAGGGTCAGGAGTGAGCAGAAAGAGGTTGAGTATATGCCTGATTGTCATCTATTATCAAAAAGCTTTTATTTATCACCCATTTATATTCAGTGCTGAACAGAATGAGCTGTATAAATACAGCTAATATTTTATTTCTGAGATTTCACAAAGCAAGACAACACACATGTAGGAGTACTTAAGGTAAAAATATACAACCTTTCATTAATGTAACATCCTGACCTATGTAATTTCAAATATATTTTATTTGATAATTTTTAAACTTCTAGAAGGTAGAAAAGAAAACATAGGCAGGATGTACCCAATATTTTGTTTGGATGTTGAGACTGATGATATCACATATGCACCAAGAGGTGCATTTTATTAAGGAAAATGAAACAAACAGGTGGTAAAGGGTAGGTATTATATTTATATTATTATATACATAATATAATATTATAATATAATATATAATTATATAATATATATTATATAATATAATATATAATAATATAAATATATATTATTATATTTCTATTATATTTATCAAAAAAGATAAAGATGGGGTAAAGGAAGATAAATGTTTATTCTGTATACACTACATGCTCATTCCTATGTCTTATAATCTACTGAATTGCACAGCATTTCTGCAGCTTCAAAAATGAGGAGCATGAAACTCAGATTTTAAATAAATTACCCAAGTCATATGATTTGTAAGTGGGGAAGCAGTAGTCACACTTAAGACTTCCTGAGTTCAGATATCTCTTTCTACCATCCTTCCACCCAATTAGAGAGGATAGTTTAAAAAAAAAAAGGAAAGTTTACATTTGCAATATGGAAAATATAAACATTTTTTAATATATTTCAAAACCAAATGTGACTTTTTTCATTATTTATTATTTTTACTTTCTCTGGGTCCCTACTTTCTCATTTAACACATTTGTGAATTAAGTTAGATTTATTATCTCCATTTATCAAATGAGGATATTTGACCACACCCATATATATTGTGTAAGTGGCAGAGCCAAAATTTAAACCTAGGTATATCTAATTTCAAAATCACTGTGGTTTTCACTACTATTTTCTAACTCTTAATGTATTTACCCATGGACAATCAAGAGTTGGTTCTTCATTCCTTCAGAAGTATTTCTTCAGTAAAAGTCTAAATCAAATTTGTTCACAATAATATAGGCACTAGTGTTTTCTCTAGATTGTAATTTTCTTTATTTGAGAATCTGGATAAGAGGGAAATTGCCCTTATCCCATGAAAGTAATTTTTTTCCTCTTGCAGATTTTCAGCCTATAGCTACGTGTTACCCACTGTAGCTTTCTCGTGGCTCTCAGATGCACTCTATGGGTTAGCTCATTTAATTCATTCTTGTAAGTGGATAACTTTATTGCCTTTTTGTTTCAGTGCTCTGAATTCCCTCTAATCTGTTGAGTTGTCCGATAGAAGGGGATAAAGTGGAGTAAAGTAATAATCTTCTCATGGAAGTCATTTGTCTTCCTATTTATCTTTCCTTACGTGTGTACAATCGACTCTCAATTATTTGCATGAATGAAGTGGGAGCATCGTAACATGGATAATCCAAAAGTCATTTACAGAAGATTTACCTTCATGATTATCTTTTGTGTAGGTGATATTCCCTACATACACTTCAACTACACGCATGAGGAAAATGAAGACCTATAAGTGTGCTCAGTGTCAAAGAACAGCCAAGTTATAGTGGAATTTTTGTCCTGCAAATGATTCATATAGAGAAAAATAGAGAATTCAATATATAAAGTCACCCTATAAAAGTACATATTATCCTATTTGGAGTACCATCTTGAAAATCAGAATTTGGATTAAACTGTAATCTCTTGACTCCTTTCTAAGTATAGATCTGTCAGTACTGAGACATGAATGAAAATCTCTATATATTTGTTTAAAGGAATTTCCCTAATGCCTCACTTATGGGATTGTAATTTATTTTGTCAACCTGTTTTGCCAGTTTGTCTGGCTATGTTTGCTTGTAATAAATCCAAAATTCCTTTTAGTGTGGGCAGTATTTTGCGTAGTCCCTTTTACATTCCAGCTTACATCTTGACTATTTTACTGTTTCTGTGTTGATGGTGCCTTCCAATTTAATGTCATTTTCAAATTTCACTTGTGTGTTGTTTATGCCACTTTGCATGTCAGTAATGAAAATACTGAAACTCAGGACCTAAATCAACCTTAGTGGCAGCTCACTCCTCCCCCCAACTCTGTCTCTGACCATTTATCATTACCCCCTGTTTACAGCTCTTTAAATGGTTTTCAAATCATCTGAGGATAATCATCTCCAAGACAATTTGAATTAATATTACAAGTCAGAGCTTATGAAACATTGAATTAAATACTTTATGAAAATCCAAATATATTACTTGTACTGCATTCCCTTTACCCATTAATTTTCTAATTCTATCAGAAAAAACAATCAAGTTTGTCATGATTTGTTCTCTATATATCCATACTGCTCATTTATTACTCATGGGCCTTCCCTTATCTTTTTCCATGTACAGATGCTTTATCTTAATGGCTTCTATTAGTAAAAACAAATGATACTATGTTACTTCTTGTATGGTCAATCATAGAAGTGTTAGACTTGTTCATTTGTTCATCAGTAGATGTTGAGGACTTACTCATATATGTGTTCCCAATGTAAACCTTCATGTGACAAACGAGCACACTTAAAGCTGACTGACACTTATTTGGTTGGTCAAGAACAGAGAAGTCTTCTCCATTTTTCTACTATATGACACTAATTCTAATATATATTTATAACTACATGCATATATATATATATATATTATTTAACTGGGGTTTTCACTCTTTTATCATGTTACTACTTTTCCCTAGGACACTGCTTCTTATATATTTCCCTAACATTTTAGTGACACCAACATTATTCAGAATCTTCCAAAAAGCACTGCCAAGAAAGTGGTCCCTTTCAGATTTTTAAGACTGAATGTAGTATGAATCCAGTTTATGAAAAATAGCTATTCTTATAGAAAGTCAGAAATACTTTGAAAAACTGCAGCTATTTTCTTTCATAATGATTGCCTTTAATAAAAAAGAGCCCTGTTCTAATAGCCACATATGCCATTTTACTATGCCAAAATATGCAAATGCTCTCATAAAGTATTATTTTATAGTCATTTTTATTTCTCAATTTCTTTGCTCAGAATCTGCTTTTATTACTTTAATTTTAACATAATTTTAACAATATTGCCACATTTAACAAGCAAATAAATATCTCCTTGAATGTTCTCCTTCTTTCTTAAAAATTAAACATGTAAGATATTTTAGAAGTACATATTTTATACAAATGTGAGTTTATAAATACTTAACAATTTATAATTAAATGAATTAATTGCTACATATATAATTGTAGTGTAGAGCCAAAAACTGTAAACATCTGCTTTTCTACATAAATGTGAAGATGGTCTTATTACACGGTAGAATTCTCCCTTTCAGATCACTAGATTTACAGCAGTTCATCCAATAGAATGTCACTTACTGAAAAATTATTTCATAAATGTGAAAAATCACTTTACTTTTTATCTTCTAGGTATTCATTCTTTAATATTATAATTGTTCTTTGGAACCTTTGCAATGCAGTTACCCCTCCAATTCTTGGCTATAGTTGAAGTCTCATAAGTAAATGACAAAATATCTTTTTAAGCCTAGTGAGGGCTGAAGTTTGCCAGGTGAAATGCTTCGTAATTGTTTGATGGTTGCTGCCGGTAGGAATTAATGTCACACGGAATCTCAGAGCTGACAACCCCTTAAACACATACATATATTCTTAATTTTTCACTGGTAATATAATGTTGCATTCAGCTTCGCTCACACAAGGAATGCATATGTTTATAGATTCAGCTGCAGTCAATGACCATTTGAAAAGAATTATCCAAAATGATACATCCTGTTTCATTAGAAGCAGAAGAAGTAGTAAAAGTGTGTGGCTTTTGGAAGAACCTCTCCATAAGGAATAGCATTATTTTAATCAGGAAATTAGTTCGGGCTCAAGCACAGGAGGAGCTCTCATTGGCATGCTTACCATAACACCAGTCAGAAGGTAAAAGGAGTATTGTGATTCCGCTGGACCTCCTCTGATTTGTGCCCTTGAGATAGTGTGATGCTGTTACATGATCAGTCCCATTCTGTCATCCAGAAAAAGCTTTTTTATTGTTGTTGAGTTTTGTTTCATTGTTTTAAATTAATACCCAATGGTTCATACTCTTTCTCCTTTCTGAATGGCATGCAAGCATTATAGAAGTTTCCAGAGCAGTCTAAAAAAGCCAGTAATTCATCTCTAAGATACATACCTAACAAGACATATGCATCACAAGACATATATATATACTAACTTATACAAATGGAGTCATAATATACATATTGCTTTATAATTTATTTTTTTCACATCTACTCTACTCCTTTTCACTATTTCATTTTCCCTTACATGAAAAGCGTAACTTATTTTAACCATATATTATTGATTGAGTTTTGTGTTCTTTCCTTTTTACGACTAAATATAATGCTATAATAAACATTCATGTATGTATATGAATATACTAAATGCATACACACAAACATAATTTTCTAGAAGCAGAAATATTAGGTCAAGAATTTGAAAATCTCATTATTAAGAGACACTGCCAAATTCCACCTTCCAAAAATTATATCTATTTTCATACCCTTTATGTTTGCCAGCAATAGCCATTATTATTTTTATTCTTAACCGCTTTCTATATATATTTTAAAGAGCCAATGGCCTCACTAATACGATTAGCATATCTAATGAATTAACTAGTGCAGCCGAAAGAACCAAGATGCATCTTACCAAAACTGTCAGTTAGGTTCCTAGGAAAGCAACTGAGGTGTTTATGCCTTTAATAATTGAGTTTGTGCTGTATAGAATTTGCTGAATGACCAACTCTATTTTATTTGTTTATAACAATTCCCATAGACTCTTAACAACCTCCATTACAGAAAGTTAATTGTAAGAATATGAACGAACTTATATGGTACTATTATTAAACATAAAACAAATAAACATCATCACAGAGACTTCAGGTTAGGCAATGTGTCTTTTTACTTGCTGAATACCTTATTACAAAGTATAATATATGTCAGAGCAAGAGTTTACAATATGACCATAACATTTTTCCTCCCCTCTCACAACTAGGTTCAGATTTCCTGAGTCTTGTTTCCTTGTTAATACAAAATAAAAATAATGTAATCTAACCTAATCTAAATTAATCTATGTATGTATATGTAATGTAAGCAAAAGCTAGTTTCTGTGTGTGTGTGTATATGTATATATGTACAATTTTTTGGATAATGGAAGCTAATTCCAGACCAATAGATATGAATCTTAAGATTATATAGTAGACTTATTCTAAATCCTGTAGACTTATAAAACTATAAGCACTTCCTATTCAACTCATCAGTCATAAAGAGTGCCACCTCCTCACATAATGGCAATTTAACACAGCTGGTATCCTTCAACTTAAAGAAAATAGGCAAGAAAGAATAATACATTTTAGGAGGTGGCTTAATAAATCTTTTAAGGTTAAGGTCTCTAATATAATTGTTTTTCAACTATATAATGGTTATTCAGTCTTAGTTTTGCCATGAATTATGAATGTGTTTCTAGCGAAGATCATGATTTTTATTTTAATTTACATGTTTTGCCTCTTAAAACCACCATATCCTCAGAGTTCACCTAACTGAAGATCTGTCAGTAAAAGATCATTCTTTACATTCAAAAGTTATCTGAAGGTTTACATTGCAAGTTCTTACGAATTTGTTTTAACATTTCTATTTAATTTGTGAAATTATTCATAACCTCTCCACTGGTTCCCTCCCTATCACCTCTAAAATGACAAAATGATGAAATATACTGTTTGGGAAACATCTCATCCAACATGTTTTGAAGCGTCCTCTTAAATTGATTATTATTTCTAAATGTTTGTAAATGTTATTTTGCTGAAGCAAATAAAAAGGGAGGTGGTGAGGAAGGCAGGAGTCTGTTGTCAGAACGATCAACCAAACTGCATTCAACATGCCGGTTATGAGAGATGGAACACAACTGAGTATCTTGTGAGTAATGCTTTTTTAGACTGCTCTGGAAACTTCTATAATGTATACATAAGTTAAATTTTAGTAGACAATGACAATTTTTCCCCAAACTTCTTGTACTAATATGCATTTACCAACATAATCATTCCCATTTTTCCATATCTTTGGTAACTTGACTTTGCAGGTCACTTCAATTTTAGACAATATAATAGGTGTGTAGTGGTATCTCATTGTGGTTTTAGTTTGCATTTCTCTGGTTTTAATTAGGTTGTACATGTTTTCATATGTTTAAGGTCCATTTTTATCTCTTGCACATTTTTTATTGGATGGGTCCTCTTTTCCTTATTGAACTATAAAATTAATTTAAATAATTTGACTACAAGCCCTTTATATGTTACATGTGTTGCAAGTATATTTCCTTTCAGTGGCTTGCATTTTCACTCCCTTAAACTGTCTTCTGATGAACAAACATTTTGAAAGTGTGCATGTTAATCTTATTTCTTAAAAACAAACAGTTTTTCCACAAGCCGTTCTTCAATGGCAATTTGGCTTCTGTGCCCTTTGTACATAGGGCTTTCTTTGTCCAAAAATAACCTGGTTCTTGACCTCACTTTTCCCTTAAACTCCATCAACCTTTGGACTATCTTTATTCTCTCCAAAATCTTAGTTTTTCCTTCCATTTACTTCATTAAAAAACTATATTTCAACTAGATCACTTATATTATATTCTAATTATTTGTTTACTTTTCTGCCTCCCTAACTAAACCACAAAGTAACTTGTGGGCAAGAAATATCACCTCATTCATTTTCTGATATGTAGCCTAGTGTAGTTATTAGTTAATGCTTAAAAACAGGCACTTAATGAACACTGTTGGATCAAATTACATCAAATTTATCTTCTTTATCATACGGTAAAATCAAATAGGGTAAAGCGTCTGTCTTATTCATTTTTATCTCTTTTATAATCTACTACTGTACTTTTTACATGAAAGATACTTGTCAAATATGTAATGAATTGTCTAAAATTTGAAGTGATTAAAAGTCTGAAATACAGCAGATATTTTAAAATAACTAATGTTTTGTTAATTCCAAATGTAAACTATGACTTGAGTTAGGTTAATATAGACTAATTAGATATAGCCCTTCAGAAATAGTTTTAAATATTTTAAGTAGATTAGATACCAGATTCATCATTAATAAACCAATTTCTATATGTATGTATAACATTTTCATTCTTCCTGTGTTTGTTTTCTTTTTTTAGTCATTCTAAATTATGATTTTGCTTAAATATATTAATAGATAGAATAAGTTTAAAACTCTGTAGTTAAAATTATGAGCAAATTAAGACATGCGCCTTGCTGCCATTCTAACTTGATATTATCATAAATGTGACATTCGAAGAAATCAAAATGTCTGAAACTTTAGTTTTTAGCCAAAACAGATTTATTTGTGCCCTTTTCCACTTTGAAGTGAAGTTTTCATACATAATCTTGGTAGTAAACTTCAAATATAGATGAGATCACATTGGAAATATCTTCTTACTGAACCCCATGACTGCTACATCATTATTTTGCCCTTGAATTCAGTTAACTCTGATAGACAATATATAAAACCAAATAAATAATGTATTTCTCTACATAAAGAAATTTATAAACTATATAATTGTTTAAAAATAGACAACTCAATTTCTTCTGTTATTTTTGTTCATACCTAAAATTATATGATTAATTTCTATGATTTTTTTTCTGAATTATTGGCTCTGAGATATACCATCCAAGTTGAGATATAGTACTCATAGAGATGAAGTCTAATATACAGTTCACTTCAGGTGACCCTGCCAATTCTGAGAAATGCTTAAGACTATTTAATAAAAATGTCTAACATAATTAATTCAATGGTTGTATAATTTTATTCTATTTTTAATCCAAGTTATACTGTGCCATTAGAATACATGCATTCAATATTATATTCCAATGTCCTAAGACAGTTACTGTATGAAGTCCTTAATAGCCTATACCAGTTAAAGCATTCTTACATAATAAATATGGTTTGTCTTGTGAATGAAAATTGGATTAACAAAAGCCACTAATTAGTATTTCTTTTTAAAAACGCCTATCAGAGAATTTTCTAAGGCATAGAACTTTAATACTTTAAGTGCTTTAATTTTAATAAAAAATCTTAACTTTTTAAATGTTTTTTTTATTATATGTGAAGAGACTAATAGATGTATTATGGTGAAAAGAGCCCTTCAATTAAAACTAAGGCTTGGGTTTGAATCTTAGTTCTACTACAATTTAGCTATGAACTTGACCAAGTTAACATGGTCCTAAGATATGGTGGGATACCTCTAGAAATGTGCCAGTGAATTTCAAACAAGGTTTAGAGGATTATTTGATGAAAAGAAGGGAAACTAAAGAATTAGGGGGGTGGTCAGGCTAAATCCAGAATTCTGACAGTCCTCTGGAATCACCTATGAGCTGCTTAAAAAATACAAATTCCTCCACAGAACCACTAAATCAGTGTCTGAGAGAGAATGTGAACTTGAGAAACATTAACACCAAATGGATCCTAAAATATCCCTTCCAAATCTAATGCCCTTGTATTCTATGAATACTAATCACCTTGTAAAATGGAGGTTAATTTTTACCTCCCCAGGTTGTTGGTATTTTGACAAAGTATCTAGTAACTCATTAATAGCTATGTAGATGTAGATGTACGTCTTTTTAGCGTTAACTCAACTTCTAAATATATACCCGTTAACTTAATTATGTGATTAAATTCTATTTCCCCTAATAAACTCGTGCTCCATGAAATTAAGTGCTTTCTTTTTCCTCATCTTTGGATCTTGGATCTCTTGTGCCTAGCCCAAGATTGGCCCTTAGAGGCACTTATTAAATATCTCTTCTCTTGTGTGGCTGAATGAATAAATCAGGCAGGGCTTCAAAAGCTTAGGAATGGGGACTAAAACTGCATAGCAGTGGGAGTTTATGAAAAGCTCTGCAGTTTATTATAATGAATTTTGACTAGCAGATCTAAAACAATTCTGCAATATTCTAATAGTGTGAACAAATTCTTAGTGCCAAGCACTTTTGCTTGCTTTGGCAAGCATACATCCTTCTTCAGGGAACTCATTCCAGAAGAACTGTCCCTTCTACACTCAGAGTTCTACACTTTGCCATAGTAGATGGAGCAGTCAGCAAGAGAATACAGTATAGATTCAGAATGATTAAATTTTGAGAATTTGTGAATTTACAGTTTGGATATGAAGAATTATCATCATTCTAATAAAGTTCCTATCACCTGGCTTGCCACTGTGATATCTAGAGCAGGATACCTTGGACTGTTTCAATAAATTAATACAAAATTCACCTAAGGCAAGCATCATAAAAGTAGAAATAACTGTATCCTCTTAATCCCAGATGAGGATGATGTTATCCATCTAATTTAGCAGAGTTAGACTGGAGTTGCCACTCTATACTCATTCACTCATTGTACTTAAGTCTAAATGCAAACATTTAGAAGTTACTATGTAGAAAAATACTACAGACAGCACAAAATTTGGAGGCAGAACAAATTTGTATTCAAGCCTTGTTATTCTGCTAGCTGTGTGACATAGGCAGGCTATTTAATTTTGTTGCACCTCAGTTCCGTCTTCTGTAAAATTGGAATAACAATACTGACTTCATGAATTGGAATAACAATACTGACTTCATGATGTTGTTGGGAGGCTTAAATATAGCAATGGACAAAGAGCCACTGTCATGGATGGCACGTAGTAAGCACCCAGTAGGTGCCTATTGTCTTCATTAACACAATGCAACCAAGTGAAATGACTTACCAAGACTAGAAAAGTGGATGTGCCTTTCCAACTATGAATCATTTAGGAAAAGACTATTTAGCCAATGTCATAATTATTTGAAATGTCATATGTTTCATCATAATAACCTTAGAACAACAGCAAATTGCTTTCATGATAAAAGCCAAAAAAGAGCAAATTGCTTTCATGATAAAAACCAAAAAAGACGAATGACACACTTTGTGAGTCTATTGTTAAAGTATTCTTTCTCATGAATAAATATTTTGATTGAACATTATCTAAAACTACACTAATGCAGTAGTTTATAGCTTTTAATGATTTCAACAGTGATGGAAGATTATTGTCTTTTGTACTCAAAAGCTGCATTCCTGAAGCTGCTACCACCTGATTATGCAAATGTTGCTGAAAAACTTGAGACTGCATTATCTTGTAAATGTATTATCTCTTTGATTAGTGTCTATGGCCACTTCTTTTAGAATCCGCCGCTGTTTATTGCTCTTTGAATGCAGTATCCCAGAAATCAATGAATACTGATTTAAACTGTGTTTCAGACTTTTTAATTTTTTTAGTTCTTCTGTTTGCTTTGATTGGAGCTTTGATTGTTTCACGTCCATACAAAGGTCACCAGTAGCTTAGAAATACAGGTATGGATTAATTCATAGAGATTTGCCTTCAACAAATATTTTTTTTTATCCAGTGCTTTTATATGGGCCAAAAAGTGATCAACATGATAGACAAAGTTACAGACTACCCAGGAAACTATATCTAACAGGTCCCTTGTTCCACATCTCTTCAGTGGTATACAGATAAGTTGAGGTAAAAGACATGCCCAAGATACACAGTTTATTAGTGTCAGAGTCAAATCATCATACTGAATTCTTGTCACTGTTACTTTGTCTATCATCTCATCAAAACCAGAATTAAATGTAATTTTGTGAGGAATTTTTTAAAAACAATAATAATGAAAGTAATTTGAATATAATAGTTGGAAAATTTCAGCTATTCTTACATTATTAAAAATAAGAGTGAAATAGCAATCTTATTCTTAAATCTGAGAAAAGAATTATGCTTTATTACAGAGTAGACTACCAAATATAAGACTGTTGACATGCTTGAATTACAAGGGAAAAAACCCCTCAAATTCAATTTAAAAATTAAGGATATTTAAAGAAAGAAACCATAGACAAACCAAAGATCATGATGATTTCCTCCTATGTTTTCTTCTAAATGTTTTATAGCTTGAATTCTTACATTTATGTCTTTGATCCATTTTGAGTTACTTTTTTTCTGTATATTCTGAGGTAGGGGTCTAGCTTCATTCTTTCAAATGTAGATATACAGTTGTCCTTTTGTCCTTTGTTAGAAAGACTTATTTTCCCTATTGAACTGTCTTGGCACCCTGGTCAAAAAATCAATTAACCATAAGTATATGGGTTTATTTCTGGATTCAACTCCCTTCCATTGATCCATATGTCTATTATTTTATGCCAGTACCACACTGTAGCTTCTTGTCACGTTATGAAACCTAGAAGTATGAGTCTTCCAACTTTGTGATTTTTTAAAAAGATTGTTCTGACTATTCTGGGTCCCTTGAATTTCTATATGAATTTTAGCATCAGCTTGTCAATTTCTGCAAGAAAGCCATTTGAGATTTTGATAAGATTTGAAGAGTCTATAGATCAATTTGAGAAGTATTTCTATCTTAACAATATTAAATCTTCCTATTCAAGAACATGAGATATCTTTTTATTTATTTAGATCTTCAGTTTTTTTCAACAGTAAATTATAGTTTAATTTTCAGTGTAGAAGTCTTAAACTTCCCTTAAAAAATTTACTCCTAAGTAATTATTTTTGATGCTATTGTAAATGCAATTGTTTTCATAATTGCATTTTTTAATTTTTTATTGCTCATGAAAGAAATACAGTTTATTTTGGTATATTTTCTTGTGTTCTTCAATCTTGCTGAACTTATTTATTAGTTCCAATAGTTGTGTGTGTGTGTGTATGTGTGCATATTACTTAGGGTTCTCTATATGCAAAATCATATCACCTGCAAATAGAGATAGTTTTCTTTTTCATTTCAAGTCTGAATGTCTTTTTTTAAAATTATTATTGGAGTATAGTTGCTTTACAATGTGCTAGTTTCTGCTGTACAGCAAAGTGAATCAGTTATACATATACAGTACATATTTCCACTCTTTTGTAGATTTCCTTCCCTTTTAGGTCACTACAGAGCATTGAGTAGAGTTCCTTGTGCTATACAGTAGGCTCTCATTAGTTATCTATTTTATATATAGTAGTGTATATATATTAATCCCAATCTTCCAATTCATCCCACCCCCTCTTCCCCCCTTGGTAACCATAAGTTTGTTTTCTAATCTGTGACTTTATTTCTGCTTTGCAAATAAGTTCATCTGAACCATTTTTCTAGATTTCACATATAAGCAATATTATATGACATTTGTCTTTCTCTTTCTGACTTACTTCACTCTGTATGACAATCTCTAGGTCCATCCATGTCACTGCAAATGACATTATTTCATTCCTTTCTATGGGTGAGTAATATTCCATTGTATATATATACCACATCTTCTTTATCCATTCCTCTGTTGGTGGACATTTCCATGTCATGACTATTGTAAATAGTACTTCAATGAACATCGGGGTGCATGCATCCTTTTGACCTATGGTTTTCTCCAGATATATACCCAGGAGTGGGCTTGCGGGGTCATATGGTAGCTCTATTTTTAGTTTTTTAAGGAACCTCCATCCTGTTCTCCATAGTGGCTGTACCAGTTTACATTCCCACCAACAGTGTAGGAGGGTTCCCTTTTCTCCACACCCTCTCTAGAATTTATCATTTGTAGATTTTTTGATGATGGCCATTCTGACCAGTGTAAGGTGATACCTTATTGTAGTTTTGATTTGCATTTCTCTAATAATTAGTGATGTTGAACATCTTTTCATGTGCCTTTTGCCCATCTGTATGTCTTTGTTGGAGAAATGTCTATTTAGGTCTTCTGCCCATTTTTTGATTGAGTTGTTTGTTTTTTTGATATTGAGCTGCATGAGCTGTTTATATATTTTGGAGATTAATCACTTTTCAGTTGCTTCATTTGAAAATATTTCTTCCATTCTGAGGGTTGTCTTTTCATTTTGTTTGTGGTTGCCTTTTGCTAAAGCTGAAGGAATCAAGCTCCCTGACTTCAGACTATACTACAAAGTTACAGCAATCAAAGCAGTATGGTACTGGCACAAAAACAGAAATATAGATCAATGGAACAGGATAGCGAGTCCAGAGATAAACCCACGCACCTATGGCCACCTAATCTATGACAAAGGAGACAAGAATATACAATGGAGAAAAGACAGTCTCTTCAGTAAGTGGTGCTGGGAAAATTGGACAGCTACATATAAAAGAATGAAATTAGATACTCCTTTAACACCATAAACAAACAAACAAACAAAAAAAACTCAAAATGGATTAAAGAAAGACCTAAATATAAGGCTGGATACTATAAAATTATTAAGGGAAAACATAGGCACACACTCCTTGACATAAATCAAAGCTAGATCTTTTTTGGTCGACTGCCTAGAGTAATGAAAATAAAAGCAAAAATAAACAAATAGGACCCAATTAAACTGAATATCTTTGTAAAAAACCTCATTTGTCTGACTAGAATATCTTGTACAGTATTTAATAGAAGTGGCAAGAGTGGACCTATTTGACTTATTCCTGATTGTAGAGTGAAACCATTCACATTTTCATCATTAAGTATGATGTTTGCTGTGGGTTTTTCATAGAAGGCCTTTTCAGGTTGAGTTAGTTCTATTGTAATCCTAGTTTATTTAGCATTTTTATCATAACAGGATGTTGGATATTGTCAAATACTTTTTCTGCATCAATTGAGTTGATCATGTGGTTTTTGTCTTTATTTCTATTAATATGATGTATTACATTCATTGATTTTTGAATATTAAACTGACCTTGTATTTCTGGGATCAATTACACTTGGTTATGATTTATAATCCTATTCATAGGTTGCTGGATTTGGCTTGCTAATATTTTGTTAAGTATTTTTGCATCTATATTCAAGGGGTATTGGACTGTAGTTTTTCTTGTGATATCTCATTTGGTTAATATTGGCCTCAAAAATAGCTGGGAAGTGTTCTCTCCTGGTTTATATTTTGGAAACATTTGTGAATAATTATCATTAATTCTTCTGTGATAGTTGGTAGAATTACCAATGAAGCCAGCTGGGTCTGAACTTTCCTTTGTGGGAACATTTTAAATTACTTAATCAATCTTTTGTTATAGGTCTATTTGGAGTTTTTAATTTCTTCATAAGTCAGTTTCAGTAATTAGAATCTTTCTAAGACTTTATCATTTCCATCTAAGTTATATAACTGTGAGCATATAGATCATTGTTGATAGAATTCCCTTACATTAATTTTTGTTTCTGTAAGATTGGTACTAATACCTACTCTTTTTTATTTATTTCTAGATTTTAGTAGTTTGAGTCTTCTTTGTTTATCTTGGTCAGTTTAGCTAAAGATTTGTCAATTTTGTTGATCTTATCAAAGAACCAACTTTTGGTTTTGTTGATTTTCTCTATTGTTTTTCTATTCTCTGTTTTATTTATTTCCATTTTTATTGTTTCCTTCTTCCTGCTTGCTGTGGGTTTAGTTTGGTTTTATTTTTCTAGTTTCTTAAGGTGGAAAGTTAGGTCATTGACTTGATATCTTTCTTTTTTACTATAGGTGTTCACAGCTATAAATTTCTCTGAGCACTGCTTCAGTTGAACCTCTAGTTTCAGTATTTTGTGTTTTTGTTTTTACTCATCTCAAGGTATTTTCTAAATTCCTTTGTAATTTCTTCTTCTTTGAACAACTGGTTATTTAAGAGTGTGTTATTAATGCACACATATTTGTGAATTTCCCAAATGTCCTTTTATTATTGATTGCTAATTTCATTCCATTGTGATCAGGAAGCATACTTTGTATGATTTCAATCTTATTAAATTTATTGAGGCTTGTGTGTGGTCTATCTTGTAAAATGTACCATTTGCACTTAAAAGGAAGCCGTATTCTGCTGCTCTTGTGTAAAATGTTTTGTAGATGTATAAGTCTAGTTTTTATTTTATTTTTTTCATGTTGCTCTATTTCTTTGTTGATCTTCTGCTAGGTCTATCATTGAAAGTGGAGTATTAATGTTTCCAACTATTATTGTTGAATTGTGTTTTTTTTCTCTGTGACCTTCAGAGGGCTCTTCTTGGCTGTATCAGCCCGGCCCCTCTTTCAGTCTTCTAAGCTTCTGGATGTTCTGCTGTTTTGCTTGTATCAGAGCTACCAGCCTCCTTTTCATTGCTCTCTACAAAGATTACCATTGTTTTCAATGATGACCTTAGGCATGGAGTAAGTTCTCCATTCTTTTTCCAAAGGCAGAACTACAGAGCTCTTTATACTAAAGACCTGCCTTTTCTCCGTGCAGAAACTCTGTGTCACCATATAGGTGCTGGGTACAGGAATCCTCTTTTCCAGGAGGTAACTCTGCCCTCTGAGAGGGCAATGAGGGTAGGCTGCCTGATCCTAGTCTCAACTTGCCCTTCCTGTCATGGAACCTCAGCCCTAGGGGCGAGGGCAGTCTGGGTCCCAGTATTCTCAGCCTACTGCACATGGGGAGAATTTGTGTCCTATCATTGAGTGCTGGGTGGGACAAAGAGAGTCTTGGTCATTTTGGCTAAGGCTGCCTGAAGCAGAGCCTCTGCAACTTGGAACAGGGTTTGTGGGATTGGCGGATGAGAATGCCAGTAGTCTGCTCCTCCGAGGATACAACTGTAACCCCAGACTGGGAGCTGGGAGGAAGGGGACCTGAACATACTTCCAGTAGAGCTTCCAAAACAAAGAGCTGGCACACAGGCAGTGAAGCCACTCAAATTCCATAGACCCTCTCTATTCTATTAGAGATTAGGTAGATTTTCTTGAGTGAATTGTTCTCCATTTTCTCTATGTCCTTAGGACAGTATCCAGACATTTTAAATGATTGTGTGTGTGTATGTTTTAATGATTTTCATCAGTTGTATTATATTGTTGTTTTGCTGGGGGAGAAGGTCTGCAGAGCTCCTTACTCCATCATTCTTGAAGTCCCACCCCCTAGAGGATTGTAGAATAATTTTTTAATATTTTGTTTTTCACTCAAAAATTGGTTTCTTTGCCAGTGCATGCAAAATAAATGAACAGTCTTTGTTTTAACATATAAGTGCAGTACAGTTAATTTTAGTGAAGAATTATATACTTATATAATAGTGAAGAATTATATACTTATATAATTATATATTATATATATTATATATTATATATATGTATTATATATTACTTATATAATATAGATTGTATGGGACAGATGTTAATTATCCCATAAGCAGGCAGCATCTCAGAACTCTAAGTCTTATTGTTGATATTTCAAGATTTGGAGAACTTAGAAAATAATTTAATTAATGAAACTTTAACTCTACTACAATTACCGATCTTTTTTCTTTTTCTCTTTGTAATTATCCATTATGATGTAGTGGTAAGAATATCTGATTAGAATTAGGGAAACTGAGATTGATCCCAGTTCTTCCTCTCATGAGCTTTTGACCTTTGGACAGTTGTTTTGCCTGGCTTTACTTTCTTTCTGTAAAATTCAGTAGCTCACCTAAATGATCCTAAAGCTCCATTTGGTTCTGTACTGATTCTAAGATCATGGTTCTATTTTTTCATTTCCTACATCCTTAAGTCCATACAGTTGGACTTCATTCTTAGTTACCCTCATACTGCTAATTTCTCCAATGTGAATTCACAATGCAAAATAAAAAGGTTTCTTGGGCCTCATTTTTCCTTGGCATTTCTGTAGCTTGATAATATTGATCTACCCTAATTTAAAAAAAAATTTTATTTCTTTCTTTATTTATTTTGGCTGCGTTGGGTCTGCATTGTTGCGCACTGGCTTTCTCTAGTTGTGGTGCGTGGGGGCTACTCTTTGTTGCAGTGTGTGACCTTCTCATTGCACTGACTTCTCTTGTTGCAGAGCACAGGCTCTAGGCATGAGGGCTTCAGTAGTTGTGGCATACGGGCTCAGTAGTTGTGGCTTGCAGGCTCTAGAGCGCAGGCTCAGTAGTTGTAGCACACGGGCTTTGTTGCTCCACAGCATGTGGGATCTTCCCAGACCAGGGATTGAACCTGTGTCCCCTGCATTGGCAGGCAGATTCTTAACCACTGTGCCACCAGGGAGGTCCTACTCTAATTTTTGAAACTGTGTCATAGAGAGTTTCAATAACTTTTCAGTGATCATGGAAAAAGTCACAGAAATGAAATTATGACATGAGTTTCTGAATACTAGACTTTTTCTATTGAAACAAAATGCCTAAGGCAAATTGACACTTTGCTGTATTTCACCTGGGAACCCTCTTGGAAATGAAGAAGCTAAATATAGTGGAATCCAGTAATGCTAGAGCAGATGAAATATGTTTCTCAAAATTTTTTTGACCCATCTGTGTATTCACTTGTTCAGATTTTTGCTCAATGGTTACTGTAACCACAGAGAGAGAATTGTGATCAGAATCAGAAAATATTAAAAGGACTTTTTTCTTCATTGGAATAATTCCCTTCCTGGATAACTCTCAAGGGCATTAGATTCTTCCTAGTGCATATATTAAGATTGACAGACTGTACATTAAGGGTGTATCACATCGCTGAGGTTATGATATTTTTAGCTGGAAATCTGAGATCCACATATGTGATACTCCAAATCCACTCATGCTTAATCTCCTAGAAAATGACACATGCATACTTTTCCCCTTTGTATATCAAGCCAAAAGTGTTTTTGTTTTTCCTAGGTAAGGCTGTTGAGGCCAAGGTTTGTTAAGTGTCTATGAAAAGCCACTAAGTCACCCTACTTCCTAGAAAACCCTCTTCATTTATATATTCTTTTTTTAAATTTTTATTGGAGTATAGTTGCTTTCCAATGTTGTATTAGCTTCTACTGCACAGCAAAATGAATCAGCCATACATATACATATGTCCCCCGCCCTTTTGGATTTGCCTCCCATTTAGGATGCCACAGTGCATTAAGTGTAGTTCCCTGTGCTATATACCATGTTCCTATCAGTTGTCTATTTTTCTTTTTTTTTTTTTTTTTTTGCGGTACGCGGGCCTCTCACTGTTGTGGCCTCTCCCGTTGCGGAGCACAGGCTCCGGATGCGCAGGCTCAGTGGCCATGGCTCACAGGCCTAGCCGCTCCACGACATGTGGGATCTTCCCAGACCGGGGCACGAACCCGTGTCCCCTGCATTGGTAGGCGGACTCTCAACCACTGCGCCACCAGGGAAGCCCAAGTTGTCTATTTTATACATAGCATTAATAGTGTATAAGTGTCAATCCCAGTCTCCCAATTCCTCCCATCCCACCCCCTTCCCCCTTGGTATCCATACGTTTGTTCTCTATGTTGTGTCTCTATTTCTGCTTTGCAAATAAGGTCATCTATACCATTTTTCTAGATTCCACATATATATTCTTTTGGAGGAGTTTAGGGCCCAAGTCAGAGCCAACCAAAGATATTCAAATTTACTCTCAGTGCTCCACATCCAGAGTAAGAGTCTTTTAAGACCTAATCAAATGAGTAATAGTGGCTACTTTCATCTCGAATATATTTTTCTGGCTTTTGTTAAGGGAGAGAGAAATCTGTTCAGCAGTCACAAAGTGACTAGTCATTAGAGTTCTTTTTCTGGCATAATGTTTAACTCAAATTGAGGGAAAATTGCCTAACATTCCTTGGAGACCAATTGCTTCCAACCAGACTGGTTATTAAATAATTCCAGTTCAGACTTATGATTGTTACATGCACTTTCATACTCAATTCTCTGAGACCAAGCATGTTTTTATCTCAACTAAGCATTAAATTCTGTAAGTTAGTCTGGTTCTATAGGGTTGGGTAATAGTTCTTATAAAGTGCCCACATTCTGCTCCCTGACTTACACTGATGAGCCGTGAATACTTTCACTCATTTTGACCTTGACATCCCAGAGGGATCTTAGTGATACATAATCTGTTTAAGTCATTATAGACATTTTCACACAGTTTCCACTTTCTCACATCTTGCCAGATATTTCCAGTTGCCCTTTACGCACAAATTTGACACTGAATTAGAGAATTATATAGAAATGAAAACAGTAATCTGTCTTTGAAAAATAATCTGGATATTAATCTATACAAACCTGCTTGATTAATTTATGGGAATATGCCATAACAAATATATTAGATCATTGTAAATAATATCGATTACACTAAGTATGAATAAATAAAATCATTTTCATTTCTATTAGGTTTAACCAATGAAATTGCTCTTTTTTGTAGGCAGTTTTATAAGGTTCACTCTAATATCTTGAAAGATTTAGACATACAAACTGAAATTCCTTAGCTTACAAAGGAAAACATTGTTAATGAAATTAACTCCTAACGCTCACACACTGGGTATTTAAAATATTCATTCACCAAATTTACATAATTTTCTATCCATTGTAGTCATTAGTGGCAAAGTACTTTCCAGAGAGGGTCTGTCTTAGCACATCTCTTTAAATATACTCAGCAAATAGATACTTTTATCTGAAGCCTTGATAAGGAACCACCTTCTATTGTTTTGTCTAAAAGGAGGGATTAGTAAAACCATCAAGGTGATTGAGTGAACTGTCTTCTCACATGTCAAATAGAAAAAGGTAGAACAAATTAAAAGAAAATAAGAGGTACTAGGTAGAGGGAACCTATAGTTTAAAAAAGAGTCAGACACGTTATTCAACCACAATGTTTATGTAACTTCTTTGGATCTGGATTAAAACAAACTGTTAATAACAATCACAAAAAAAAATCAGGGAAATTTCAGTACTAACAGAATATTTGTTAAGAAATTATAGCTCCTTTTTTCTTTTTTTAAATCTCAACTCCTCTGCTTGTTCTAGTACTTCTCTCTTGCCTTTACCAAATCACTTTGTGTTCAAATCCTGCCTGTGTGTCAAAGCCTATTTCAAATGGCAACTTCTTTACAGAGTGTTCTTTTGTTTTCAAGTTTGTAGAAGTAAATACATATATATAACACACTTTCATACTTTTATACTGTCTTAGAATACCTGTTTATATGCTGTATTTTACAAACAAGAAGCTCACTGGAATAGGATGTGGGCCTTATTCCTTTTTGAAACCCACAGAACCTAGACTCATGCATTATTTTAATGAACATTTTAATACTGGTTGTGTGGAAGTTTATTGTTTTGTTTTGGTTGAAAAGGTTGCTGGAGAATCTCATTTTAGTTAGGGAGCTAAAAATGCATATATATCAGTATAGTCAATGCATAAAAAATAGAACCTACACGAAGTGCAAAGAGGGAAAGAAGGAAGTCTCATTCTGCCAATGTAGAACCCAGAAGCTCTAGTGGAATATTTCAGCAGGATTTTGTAGAAGAGATGGGCTTTTTTAAATCTTCAAACTTTCTCTTCTTATCCATCCTTAAGCATCCACCAAGGTCCCTTTTTATTACACCAGCCTCATGATGTTAGTCCCTCATTGTAGGATCTCCCATCGACTCTAGGACAGCATCAAAATTATTTAACATGGCATGCACATATTTAGCACATGGCCCATATTTTAAACTTAATTTAACACCATTAATACCCAATATAATTCAGTTATATCTAATGGCTTACAATGTGCTAGACTTCTTTCTCTGCTGTGCCTCATGGCATTGTATATATTTTATGTTGTTTTGTTTAGCCTCAGCACCCCTGTCCTTCAGGGGAATTATTGCTTATCCTTCTAATTCTTTTTTAAACTTTTCATCATCCAGCGTCCATCAGAAATACACAGCTCAGCACAGATGTAGTAGCCTGACCCCACCTGCCTCTGTATTTAGGGACACTCCCTGCCATGGCCCTCTCTTAAGCCAAGATTTCTTTGACCTTCTTGTTCTTCAGGCAGGGAGGTTTTTTGTTGTTGATGTTGTTCTTACTGCATCTTGTACATATCTCTTATTATAGTTAGTGATTTTACTTTGCCAAGTTTTAGTTATCTTGTCTGTAAAATGCAGAGAGTAAACCAGAATAATCTCTAAAGTCACCTCCAGCTTTAATGTTCTTTAATAGCCACTGCTCCTGAGAAAGGCCATTCAAGTGCCATTCAAAGCAGTGGTACCTAATAGATGGGATTCTCTGGCAAATCATAATTGTGCCACAACTGACACTAATCTCTGAATTAATCCTTAGCTCCTATGATTATGCAAGAGTAATGTATATAAATTCTCCAAGTTGGTTTCTACCTTTAACCTATTATGGCTTTTTTTTTTTTTTGGTTTAGTTGGTTGACTTTATTAGGTTTTGTTTTAATTTTGTTTGTTTTGCCATCTATGAATTTTTAATTATTATATTCTCAATTCTGTAATTTTTCCTCCTATGGTTGCTGAGTTTAATACTGTGCTTTAGGTGGTGATAAAATCTCAGGACTTTAAAAATATGCATTTACATTTTTTTCTAGTAGTTAAATGCTTTCTTTTTTTATATACCACATTATAACATCTGAAATGTATTTATGTTTAACTAGTGAAGTAGGAATCATGACTTTTCCCCAAAGGGCTAGCCAGTTATCCCAAAGTTATTTATCAAATATCCCATTTGTTCCTCAGATATTTAAAATAACATTCTGTGGGCCTATTTATCCTTTTATTAATAGTAATTCTTTTAAAATTTTATTGTTATTCTAAATCATATATTTTGATTCTGATGGAAAACATCGTTCTTACACTAATTTTTTACTCTTTTTGAAGGTAAATGGGAATAAATTATTATGCTTGATATCAAGCTTCCTGATTTGGATGGGAAAAAAATTCCATTTTTGCCTAGAATAGTGTATCAAAGGCGTATTATTCATCTTCTGCTATTAAATAGGTCTCCTGTATGTGTATGTGAGTACTTCCATTGTATTAGACAATTTGCTAAACAATTTATAAACTTTTATCTCATTTAATCTTCACAATAGCTCTGCAGGTGGGTACTATACTCCTGTGTTTTACGTATGAGGACACTGACGCTTATGACAGTTAACTAAGTTGACTATGTAACGAGTAAATGGTGGAAACCACATCATACACAGGCTGGTTTGGTTCCAAAGCCAATGTCCACTTAAACATTTCCATTATATCTTTTTTATCAACGTGATCTAGGATTCTTACAATTATACTGGACAGTTGATTCCATCTGAAACACTGAATTTCCTTACTTAAAGAATTGAGAAGACCAACAGAAAGGAAGGGAAAGCTAGAGGGAGACTATAGTCAGCAGAGTGAAGACTTCATTTACTCTAGTATATTTGGTCTCACTTTCAAATTTATTAACATATAAATATAGATCTGTAGAAAAACAGTCATTTCTACACCCTATTCAACTAATGAACACATAAGCTTTTGAGGAAAGACAGATTATGTTTTTATACTCTTCATATAAGAACAAAATCAAAATTTGTAATGTGGGGGCTTCCCTGGTGGCACAGTGGTTGGGAGTCCGCCTGCCGATGCAGGGGACACGGGTTCGTGCCCCGGTCCGGGAAGATCCCATATGCCGCAGAGTGGCTAGGCCCGTGAGCCATGGCCACTGAGCCTGCGCGTCCGGAGCCTGTGCTCCGCAACGGGAGAGGCCACAACAGTGAGAGGCCCGCGTACCGCAAAAAAAAAAAAAAAAAATTTGTAATGTGAAATCAGAAAGGATTCTGTTTCTCATAATGAGCATAGCTAAAATGAAGAAAACTAATTCACAACTTTGATAGATGGGATTCTCTTTAACAGTATAAAGGGAACTTAATGTCCAGGGCTCATTTTTCAGGTCCACTTAATAATTTCCAGCCCTACCTACTCCCAAAGCTCCCAAATTTCTTCCATGATGACTAATTTTAGGGACTGTTGTGATGGATATTGAAATGGGTATTGAAGTGTAATGAATATTGAAAAGCACAAATCATGGCCTATAAAAAACACAATTTTTGTTTCCCACTGTCTGTTCAACATTTATTTGGTGGCATTGTCTCCTGGCTCTGGATGGGAATTTGGTCAGAATACCCATGACTTTTCTGCTCACTCTGAGATACTTAGCAATTCTGCAGTCACCTTTAAGTGACTGTCTCCGTTAAGAGTGTCTATTCCAAGATATTCATCAATACTTTAATATTCATTCAAAGGTAAAACTTCCCCTCCCTCTCTGCCAGTTAAGACCACTGTTTGACAGCCACTGTCTTCCAGAAAGGGAATGTGGTGGCTTCTTTCTCGTTTTGCTCGCTCTGCCTCCACAGCTTGCTTACTACGGCTTTTGACCCTCTAGGACTGGCACTTGAGAGGGAAGAAGGGAAAGTGGAAACATGATAGTTTCTTCCTTGGGGATGGCGTGAGCCCTGCCAGCAGATGCATCTCTATGCTGTGCTCTTAGATATTCATATCACTAGGTTCCCCTCCATTAGGAACTCTCTTGATGCTAGGGATGCTTCCCAGTCGATGGGCTGTCCAATCCTTCCAACCTTTGTTTTGGTGGCCCACTCCACCCAATCCCCTGCTCATGAGAATCATTCTCCCTCCCAAGTTGTCCTCTGGAACAGGACTTGGAATGGCTTCAGGCCTCTTCTTTATGTCCTATATGGTCAGTGTCTGGTCCAGGGAAAGCATTCCCATAAAAGCAGAATGTAGAATGGTAGTTGCCAGGGGCTGGAGGGAGGGGGAAATGGGGAGATGTTGGTCATGGGATACAAGGTTCAGTTATGCAAGACGAATATGTTCTGGAGATATACAACAACCTGAATATAGTTAACAATACTGTATTATGTACTTTAAATTTGCTAAGAGAGTAAATATTAACTGTTCTCAGCACACATACACACACACACACACACACAAGAAAACTATATGAGGTGATGGATATATTAATTAGCTTGATTGTGGTGATTATTTCACAATGTATATCAAATCATCAGTTGTAAGCCTTAAACAATATATAATTTCTAATTGTCAATTAGACTTCAGTAAAGCTGGAATAAAAGGGGTACATGAGATTTGGGATCTCTGTTTTCCAATCTGAACCTAATTTCTTGCCCAAATTATTATTATTATTTTATCTATGTATTGTTTTATAGTACTCTGATATCATGGTATTTGAATAATTATTAAACATATAATACAAGAAGGGCATCATGATTATAATAATAATAGATAATAATATTTAAAACACTAAGAAAATTTAGATCAGTGTAAAACTTAACCTTGCACATAAAGAGGAAATGGTGAGTGAAAGAAAATAAAAGTCCATAGGAGAAGGAATAGGGTAGGAGTGGGGAAAGGTGACCACAGTATAGTTTAAGATAAGGTTGTTTTTGTGTTCAGATTTTCTTTACGTTCAGTGTAATATCTTACTAAATCCTGGGCTTCTGTGATTACTGAAGGAAGGTATTTTTGTTGCCAATGCAGGAATTCAGTAGCTTTCCATTGGAGCTACTGTGAGAAATGATATTGTGTAGATAGTAAAAGCAACATCAGTTTTAAGTATTTTATAAAAATTGTTGAAAATATTATTTAAATGTATTTTTAGGAGCCTTAAAAAATAAAAGCTTTAGTGAATACTATGTGACTTCATGCTATTTAAATAAAGCCTCTAGGTTGATAACAGTTTGCTCACATGCTTCACTTTTAATCCTTACATCTACAGCTCTTTTATACATTTAGTACTGAGAGCACTTAAAGGAATTACTTAAAGAACAATTTAAAGAAATTACTTTAAAATTCTTAAAGACATTAAATGATTTGTATGTCAATATGGAATCAGAAGCAGAAAAAAGAAATAAAATACTAGCCTCTGACACAACCCAAATGTTGCCTTTCAAAGCTTAGAAGACCTCCCTTTTAATTCTGAGTAGGAGGTATAGGCATTCTTTCTATAAACATGTTTGTAGATTTGGGGGATGGCAAAGAGCAAACATAGACTCCTTATGGCAGTGCCTTTGTTCTCTGGGAGGCAGGTTGCTACTCCAGTTACAGTATTGATTTGCTACAGAAAGGCTGCTCTTTTACATTTCCTGGCTGTCTATCATGGAAGCTTGCAGATGTACCTTCTCTTGTTGTTATTAAGTCAAAAATACCCACTATATGGAGGTGGGTGGTAGTGGTAGTAATGGTTATTTTTGCCTGAATTATTTAAGGTTCTCATGTTTAAAGCAATAGAAAACAAATATGGGGTTCTTAGTTATCAGAGTGAAAAAAAAATAGGCCAAAAGTGAATGAGAAAGATACAGTATTCCTAATCACCCTTATCATAATTGCGGTACATTTATTTTCCATACTAGCTCAGATAATTAAGACAGTAATAATTTTACAGTGAAACTCGGTGAAACTAGTTCCCACTCAATTGTTTACTCCAGAAGTAATATCAACAGAGCAGTATTAATGTTATTTTAAATATCCTACCTTTTTAAAAAAAATTTTAATATGATAGTATATCTAATGCTGTACCAAAAAAGATCATTTAAGTTCTAAAGAGGGAAAAATGTCAAATCAGGAGAACTATTGTGTGTGGGCAGCGGTGTTAACAAAGCATTCCATCGCTTTTGTCACTGTGCATGTCTGCAAACATGGGTGTGTGTGTGAAATTTTTCTTATTCACAAAGAAAGCTAAAATAAAGTGATTATATTAGACACATTCAGATGTGTGCATTGCAGAAAGTGGTTATGTATATAGAAATTTCCCTAGATGCCCTCAATCTAAACTTTGTGCCAGGAAGTGAGATGTGAGAGCTAGAGTTATTCAGGTAAAGGAACCTTTACATTTACCTTGGTTCAGAAAGCAAATAGAGCACACACTACAAAATGCAGAGGGGGTGGGGGGTGGAGAAAGACAGCATAAAAAACATGAGGAAAAATTTTTTAAGATTTAAATACTTGAAACCTGTTACCTTATAGTAATCTATTGTCAAAAGCCTTCCTATTTTTCTCAAAGGGTGACCCTAGCTTATTTTTCTCCCCTGTTCCCTTCTAGTATTGTATTTTTCACTGTTCTTAACTGTAAGTTTTTTCAACCTTTTACCTAAATTACCACTAGTGGAAAAATAAAACACATATTCTCTATTAACAAGTCAGTAAGTGATATGTGTAGATTCAGAAAGTAGTAAATAACATATCCCACAGTTCTAATTTGCAAATTGATGGACTAGTTCTGTATGAAGCCGGCACATGTTTCCCTGACTCACTAGAGTCACCTGAGGGCAAAGACCATTTGAGAACAGATAATACCTTCTATCTAGCCATTTTGCCTTATAAAGAGCTTCCAATGAAGGTAACAATTACAATTTTAAAAAATAATCTAAAATTCCAACAATCAATTGGTATTCTTATAATATTATCTCATCACATAAACATGTCATTTTTTTTCTGGCAATTTTAAATCCTGAGAGATAGACAGAAAAAAATGACAATTTAAGTTCAGATGTTGTTTTATCCTTGCTTATAGCTTAATTATTCTCACTGTAGAAACAATACAAGTAAGGATGATCCTTTGGTCTTCCAACTCATAACAGACTAGAACATACAAATATACAATTGACTACCAGAGTCAGGCGTGCATACATGTAGCAACAATAACAACAAATAACAGGGGAAACAAAAAATCAAGCTGAAAAAAAAAATCAAAAGTAACTCTGTAGAGGTGCAATTATTTTTGTAGGAGTAAAAAGTTTAACAAACATCAGTAGCCCTTAAATATATTACATATTGTGTGTTTGATGTTCCCAAAGATGAATTTAATAGAGATGACCTAATTATGGTTTGTAGTTTGTACTTAAGAAATACTGGCAATAAAGAAAGGTTTCTAACCCAAATTCAAAACCAAGGGTATTAGTTCTCTACTGTTACATAACAAATTACCATAAACTTAGCAATTTAAAACGTCTTATGATTTCTTTTTGGACATGAGTCTGGGTACAATTTAGCCTGGTCTTCTGCTCAGGTCCTCAAGATGTTTGCTTGGATCTCAGTCTCAAATCAGGCTCTGGGTTCTCTTCCAAGCCTCAGTGACTGTTGGCAGAATTTAGTTCCTTGTGGCTGTAGGACTGAAGTCCTCATTTTCTTGCATGCTACTGCCTAGGGACTGCACTCAGGTCTTAGAGGTGACCCTTAGATTCTTGTCACATAGCCCCCTCCATAGGCCATTCACAATGTGGTCATTTGCTTCTCAAGGAATGTAGAACATTTCTCTTTGACTTTAAATCTCTCTATCCTCCCTTAAGGGCTCATCTAATTAGGTTGTGCCCACCCATCCTAATCTCTATTTTGATTAATTCAGAATCAACTGATTAAGGACTTTACTTACATTTGCAAAATTTCTTCTGTTTTATGAAGTAACATAATTATGGAGTTATATCTCATCATATTCAAGTCCTGTTCATAGTCAATGAGAGGGACTTATGCAGAGTGTGTACACAAAGAGGTGAAAATCTTAGGGCCATCTTAGAATTTTGCCTACTATACTAGTTTTACATCTTAAAAGAATGGGCTTCACATAGCAGCATTACTCACAATAATCAAAATGTGGCAGCAACTCATGTATCCATTGATAGATGAGCAGATAAAGAAAATATATATATGTTCAATGAAATATTATTCAGTCTTTAAAAGGAAGGAAATTCTGACTTATGCAACAACATGGATAAAACTTGAGTATATTAAGCTAAGTGAAATAAGCCAGTCACAAAAAGACAAATATTGTCATTCCACTTGTATGGTATAACTAGAGGAGTCCAATTCACAGAGACAGAAAGTACAATGATGGTTGTCAGGGGCTGGCGTGAGAGAGGGATGGGAAGTTGTCATTTAACAGGTATAGAGTTTCAATTTTGCAAGATGAAAAGAGTTCTGCAGATTTTTTGTATAGAGATGTGAATATACTTAACACTACTGTCCTATATGCTTGAAAATGGTTAAGATGGTAAATTAGGTGTTATGTGTATTAATTAAAAAGAAAAAAGAAGCAGCAGCTTCAGTATCTAGAGAATTCAGAGATACAGCACTTCTCTCTCTTTTTGTTCTACGTTATCTGCCAAACACACACACACACGCACAAAAGCAATAAAAGAAGTCATCTGTAGTCATCCAGGGAGCCATTGTGAAGACTGTAGTTCTTGACTTACTTCTTAAAACAGTTTGTGGACACTTAGAAAAAAAGAACGAACAAGACAAACTTGCTAAGAAATGGTATTGTGCAGGAGAGTTAGTTGCTGGCCAGAGGAGTTATATAGAAAGAAGGTGGATGTTTTCAAAGAAAGTTAAGGTAAACATGTAAAAGCATTAAATTTAGCAATTTTCAAATCCTAAGTTGAAGAAAATGAATTTTAGTCTATAGTTTGTGAAGAAATATTGAAAACAATATAATGTATTTTGTGATACTGTTGTCTAGGAGTCATTGCCACATGCCATAGGTTATACATTTGTGGAGGAAGTGGAATGTGGCTGCAGAATGTGTAGTTGATAAGTTCATAATTATCATCTGTTTTCCTTATAAAAAGTTGTTTTACTGTCACCTACAGCATGCAAAACAGTTATTTTTATTCAAGGAATCTGTTGCACTAAAGAATCAATTATTGATATTGCATCATTTGTATGATTGAAACTAAAGCAAGGGATGAGTCTTAATTTATCTTTGCATCGTTCTCTGTCTTAGCCCAGTGCCTTGTACATAGTGATTGCTCACTAAAGTGTTGTGCTGCT
Organism: Lagenorhynchus albirostris; assembly: GCF_949774975.1. NCBI lineage: Eukaryota > Metazoa > Chordata > Mammalia > Artiodactyla > Delphinidae > Lagenorhynchus > Lagenorhynchus albirostris. Next base: position 24,898,571 of record NC_083100.1, read on the forward strand.
GAATGTAAATGTCCTCCCTTGAAATTTGTGTCTCTAAACTTTGTATCTTTAATTCAGGTAAACAGCAGCAGATGAAGCTCAATTCTTGCTAGAGAGTGTAACCTCTTACAATTCTCTCCAAGGAATTCCTGCTGATAGTGACATTCAATATAGAATAATTTTAATGAAATTGACACTTTACAAAAAATAAAATAGAATTTTTATTAAAAGAGCATACATATTATTTGGAAAAAGAAAACTTAAATCTCCAAGATTTTAGGGAGAATCTTCCCAGGCATTTAAAGATACCTCAACTTTTTTGTACCATTTTTTACTCATCCACTGAGAATCAACTCAATTTCGGGTTGCTCAACAGGAGTTGAGCCTTCTCTTTTTAACTAGAGTCCAAGAATTTTCCATTTGAGGGCCCAATCGTGGTTATATTTTACTGGCTGACCTGCAAGTGTCTGCTCTATTGAAACTTTACAATATCTGGTTATGTTTTCCAGTCCCTCCCTTAGTACAAGTAAATTATATGTTGAGTTATTTCCCTAGTAAACACATATTCATACCTGGAAAAGGTGAAGGCCATCATATATCTACATTCTGCTTAAACCCAGTGGTAATTAAACTTAAATGCAGATATGGCAGTTCTTTCTCCCATTGGTTTTCAGAGAGATCTAGGTTTTGAGAGGCTTTACATTTGTACGTTATGAGTGTGTGTGTGTGTGTGTGTGTGTGTGTGTAGGGTACTTAATTAATAAGAATATAAAATTATAACATAAAATTAGGTTCAGGGCCTTGCAAGGGGTCTGTGCAAATGAGAGCCCTGAAGCTTATCCTTTATTTTGCTTTATGATAAATCCACCTCTGCTTGTTTCTATGGCCCGATAGTGACTCTTGACGTTTGACTGTGATAGAAGTGTAAGGTCTTTTCCTCTTCAGGATACACCTTGTTCTTGTCTAAATCCTCTTCTCAACTAGATTTTTCCCTCTCTACCTCACTTGCCTAGTTGTGGTATTCAGTTTAATATAATACAGAATTGGAATAATTTAATTGCCCCTCTGCTTTTGCTATAACTTTCTGGCAAATACATTGACAGACAAGTTGATTCACATCTGAGTTTCAAATAGGCTAATTTCCAAAGAATTATTTTAAGTTTAACACAAACTTTCATATATTGGAATGTCATTCATATATATTCTATCTACATACATGTATAAAATGAGGAAATATCGTTGATAATCATATACCTAAATATTTTACTTATTTCTTATATTATCTTTAAAAATCAAGAAAAAGATCTCATAAATTCTGAGTGTACTATTTTCCTTATTTAATAAAGGATATAACATATAACCATTCAGCATGAGATCAATAAAGTGTTTTAAGTATCAGAATAATTTATAAATATTTAATATATTGACATTTGTAATAAATTTATCCAAGGATTCACAATCTGGTCACTCCATTCTATACCAAGAAAGTAATACTTTTGTCCAATAATTTCAATTCATTTAATCTGTTCCTCTATGAGAACTTCTCATGCTCTGATGTCTCCTGCTTCCCATCACACTGAACCCTTACCCACATTTTGGAAGCAAGTGAGATAAAAGCTTGTTTCTTATATTAAAAAAAAAAAACAGCATGATTATAAGCATACACATATTTGGTTTACTTCATTTTTTAATTAATAGCAAAAGCTAATGTAGTTGGGTCAGAAAAGCTAGGAATAATGTCATTTATTTATAAATGTTTTGTGGCTAGAATAGAATATCTTGATTTGTCAACAAGACCAATTTGGAGTCAAGGATCTTAACAGGATGTAGTGAAGTTCCTCAAATATAGATTTTTATAGATAGAAGCTGTTTGTTCAATAAATTCTGAGAATAATCTACCCAAACAACTGTGTGTTAATATATTATTGTATTTCATGTGGAGTCTCATGTCATTTTCATATTTTTCACAATTGCTATATTCTATGTAATTACTTTGTGTCCAATATTTTATTTTTCTATGTGTATTTATTTTTCCTTAAGTAATCTAACAAATGTGAAACAATATTTTTCTATAGCCTCCTTTTAATATATTAAAAGTGATCAAAGATTATATGTAGGAATGGAAGTTTTACCTAGACTATAATATTTTGAATTTTCCTTTTAGTTAAGATGATATTTTCTTTAAAAAATGTCTTCTTTAAATATGCATTCAATAGCTGCTGCTTTAAGAAAAAGAAGGAATATGTACTGAAAATTGCTGCAGCTATTTTTTAATCATATAATTCAGAGTCAAAGGTAGAGAGAGGTTTGATGATGAGGGAATACATAGAGCTGTTAAGGCCAAGTCGTCTGTATAAAGCTTACAGGTGGGCAGAACCTATTGGATGAAAGGTAATTTTGCTGGGTCATTCTTCCTGAATCTCCTTGGTAGGAAATATGAATGTGAGAGAATTTTTGAGGAAAACCCTGTAAAATGTTATGTTTCTTGAGGACAGATCCCATACTTGATTGAGTGACCTGTGTAGTAATGGCCCTTAAAAGAGTGAGTTCCTTGTCCTGTATCCACATTGCTCTTCATAACCAAAGTTCATAAAAAGCCCATCCCTACTGACCTCCTCCCCCTTTCATCGCTCTGCATTTACTCTCCAACTCTATAAACTATAACTTCTGCTTTAATCACATCAATAAAATGTCCTTTTCTTTCTTGTAACCATTTCCTTTCCTGTTGCAAAGCTATTGGGCATTTTTTTGGGCATTATCTTCCTTGACCTCCCTTGTGGAAAGTTACATTGTTTTTAAAATTTTCTGTTTAGTCTTTTATTTTTCTCACTATATAATATATACTTCTTGAATTAAAATTCTAAAATATGCAAAAATCAATAAAGAAATTTATATAATACATTTGCAATTTTACTACCTAGAAAAAATTAATTGATGTAGCTCTGTTTCACACATGTGTGCATACACACACAGACACACACACAGAAACACACACACAAAATTGAGTCAAAAGATATATTTGAAGAAGCTTGCTGATTTTCTAAATTAAGCTTTACACTACAAACATTTTCTCATGTCATTAAAACACTGAAATAGAACACCGACAATGATTGCATAATATTCCAGTCTATGGATGTAGCCTTGTTTAACATTTTACCTTTTTTTAGATTAAGAATATTTCAAAATTTCACAATTACCAATCATGTTGGGGAAATGTCCTTGGGTATAAAACTGTACCCAATGTTGAATATTTCCTAGGAGAGATTTGACAGAGTGTAATTACGAAAGCAAAAGATATCACCTTTTAAAAATTTCTTGAGACCTAAAGCTAATTTGTTTTCCAGGGAGTTGCTGAAATTTGTGCTAGGACTGTGGTAATGTCCATTTTACTGCTCACTTGATAATTTTTTTTTCCAATTCAATAAAAATCTGATACTGGTTTTATTTTGCATTTGTTTAGGGTATTTGATATAGAGTGAAATCTACCTAATTACCTCAAAAACATTTTTTTAACATTTTCTTTCCAATGGATTATTTTTTCTTTAATCATTCATGATTTTTCTTAATATCTATGGAATTGCAAAGTTCTCTCCTAGATTATGGTAACTCCTGGGGGGTCTTATATTTATAGTCTAACTCGTTTATTCCCTTTAATTAGTTAATTTTACTGTATTGTCTCATCATCTCACATGGGGTTTTCTTACTCTGTATCTTGCAAACCACGTAGAAATATTCCATCAAAAGTACCAACACAAAAGATTATATGTGCAGCACACTTGATGTACACACCTCATTAAGAGATTTACATTGTTCTTGCCTGACTTGGGAAAATGCAGGTCCATTGAGAATCCTGTATTATTATGCTCTTTACTTTTTATTCAGAGGACTTAGGAGGTTAGGAAGATAGGTATCTATATGTATTTTTAAAAAGTTATTTAAGAGCTATGATTAATAATAATTTTTCTTAAAACTATTTTCATTTTTCTTCTAACACTTAAATCTTACAAAGTTGAGGAAATAATGCATATTTTATCATAAAAAAGTTAATTGAACATAATATAACAATGATTTAGTCTAACAAAAATGTATTTAATTCAGGGTAATTGGAAAAGGAGAGTTACTCTTTCAAACTTTTCCAAGTCTTAAAAGATGAAGCAAAATCATTGGTGCCATCAGTGTTCGCATTTAAATAATCAGAATGGGGTACTTGAATGTTAGGGTATTACCAGATTGACAGAAATTCTAGCTGCTGGAAAATCATAATTCTCCAGGTAATTACTTTCCTATTGGACTACCCGAAAGCTCCTTCGAATGCACAATAAAAGGCTCTGACCCAACTGTACTAGGTTAACCTACAGTGAATTGACATACTTTTCATCCTTTAACACCTAGACAAGTGGTCTAATAAAATAAAGGGCCTTCATCCCTTTAAGCACACTGATGCATTTGGTCACCCACAAGTGGGCATGGGAGTGAATTTGATTACTATGTTTAGAGAGCTGAGTGAGAAGAATATAATCTTCAAGAGATGGAGAGATGTGGGTTGGATGGAGAGGATAAAGCAGAAAGATGGCAGGGATGAAGACAAAGAAAGGAGCTGGTGAGAAGGCTGGAGATCTGCTCAGATGGAAGTGGGCAGGGAAAAAACTCTCTGATGGAGAGGTTGACAGACAACCTCAAAGAACACAATTGTTTGTAGTCAGCATCGAATGATGTGTCCTTTGCCTATAAGTGTTTTACCTCTGTGTGTGGATTTAAAATAATTAATTAATTAATTTTTATGTGAATACTTGTGATACATAGCTTTACACACACATTTTTACAAATAGTCATTGAGACCTTGTATGCATAAGTATATATATGATATATTTAAATATGCATAGGATAGAGGTATATTGCTTGTTCTATTTTTAACTGTATCATTTAAAATATATATTTATAGGGAATTCCCAGGTGGTCCAGTGGTTAGGACTCCATTCTTTCAGGGCCGAGGGTGCAGGTTCAATCCCTGGTCCAGGAACTAAGATCCCACGAACTGCTCAGAGCGGCCAACAACAACAAAAAATAAAATATATATTTATTTTCAAGTCAATATACTCACTAAATAGTCTCAGTCTTATTTACTGGACCCTTTCCCTTACTTATTTTCTACATATTGAAGTATTTTAGAGGTATTTTTTTTCCTATCAATACACAGTATCAACCTAGGTAATCTCTTCCAGTCCCATGGTTTTAAGTACATATCAGCACCATGGTCCAAACCATAGGCACTAATCTGTTTCCAGCTGCAACCCTTAAGTCTTTACTTTATACAACCATCTATATGGTTAAAACAGTTGAAATAAGTTACATAGTGTCATCACTCCACTACTTAATACTCCAATGTTCCCATTGACTTATAGTAAAATCAAAGTTTGTACCCTTTTGTAAAATAATGAAATCCTACAGAATTTCATTCTGCACATCTTTCTGACACCATCTCTCTCACCTTCCTTAAACATGTTGCTCCAGCTATGTGGCACTCTTTCTATTCCTGCCCTAGGGACTTTGTAACAGCTATTTAGTTTTTCTGAAATGTTTCTTCAATTTTACATGCATGGTTTTTCTTGTCAATTTAGGCTCACCTTAAATATCATCTCTCAAAGAGTCCTCTCATGAGCATCCGATAAAATACAATTCTCTCCACGCATCAATCTCATATCACTTTCTTTTAATTCTCTGTAGAGAACCCATGACCATTTGCTTTTTATTTCTTTATGGATATTTACTATCTGATCACTCTGAACTCTGTGAAGACAGGGACAATGTCTGTCTTAGAATCATCTCATATCAAGCATTCTATAAATGTTTGTTTCAAGAATTACTATTGTGGAGAGTCTTTAAGCATGGGTAGATGGCAGGATGAGAAAAAGATTCATGCCTTTTCCATTCTTTTTTTTTTTTTAAATAAATTTATTTATTTATTTTTGTCTACGTTGGGTCTTCGTTGCCGCACACGGGCTTTCTCTAGTTGTGAGCGGGGACTACTCTTCCTTGTGGTGCGCAGGCTTCTCGTTGTGGAGCACGGACTCTAGGTGCACCGGCTTCAGTAGTTGTGGTGCATGGGCTTAGATGCTCCCCAACATGTGGGATCTTCCTGGACGAGGGATTGAACCCATGTCCCCTGCATTGGCAGGCAGATTCTTAACCACTGTGCCACGAGTGGTTTCCATTCTTGAAAACCAATGGTTTCCATTCTTGAAAAATCCTATTAGTTTTATGAAAATACATCCTGTACTTTATCCTGTCCAAATCCACTTTAGATGAGTCACTGTGACTAAAGGGAATAATTTGGAACTTTTGGTTTGATTAATCAATTTGTACTTATTTATTATTCAAAGTAAATAAATATTTGAGTTACTGCTGGAAAAGTATAGGTGGATTTTGATTAGAGGTAGGGAATTAAAAAGTATTTTTTATTTTACTTCAAGACAACACTATGAAATATGTAGTTAAAATTCAATGTAAATTTTCTCTTTCCTTTAATTCATGTTCCTTTCTGGAGAAGAATTGCTGTTATATGAAACAGAGGAACAGAAAAAGATAATTTTTGTATGATTTTTTTTTGTGCTCAGTTCTTTGTGCTTATAGTAGGCTTCCAAACTGGGAAAGGTAAATAGCTTATAATCGGTATATACTAAAGTATATGATCTCCTGAGAATATGCAGAATTCGGCAAGGTTAGACAAAGCAAACCTTGTACATCTTTGGAGCATTAATTTACCTTGAACTTTTGTGGGGAAAACAGTATTTTCCCATGAAAACAGGTAAATAGAAAATGTTACAGGATTCTTTTAAGACAAAATATCACTCTCTGAAGAAATTTCTCCATTAGATCTTACATATTTGTGTTATGATCTGCACACCTGTGGCTGTGGAATTTGCATCTCCTTTACAGTGGCAAATAGACAATTTGGTAGAAAAATATAAAAATCACGGGCCTGTGATACAAAATTATTTTTATCCTAGAATTTCATATTAATTGATGAATATGAAGATAAATGATAAATAAATTGATATTGTTGCCAGGTATTACTAAATGCATGAAAGGGAATTTATGTAGGAGTGGGAAGTCTCAGATCTAGACCAACTTACACTATTTATTTATTTCAAAACTGCACACATTTAAATTATAAAAAGCAAAATGCTCCCTCACCACTCTTGTTATTGTAGCGGCTTTAGGGTCAGAAAACTGAACTCCCAGCATCCTACAATTTACTATGTAGCAAACTTGATTAATAGCATTCACCTCTTTGGGCCTCAGTTCCCTCATCTTTAAAGGGAAAAGTTAGTTTGTTTTCATAGGTCTCTTGCAGCACTGACCTGCTGTGATTCTGTTTCCTTTTGCTTTTTCATTATGTCTCATTAAAAGTACGTTTCTCCATTTTTAGATTTTCCATATCTCTATTCAAAACCATCTGTCTCAGGTTCTCGTCTCTATTTCATGCCTGAAAAATGTTAATGTGGGTTGGGTGTTCTACCTTTATTCATATATCCAAATTATCTTCTTCTGAGGCAAACTATAGATGGTAAGAATTGTGATGGCTGGGATCAGAGAATCCCAGGATACCACTGAATCCACGATTATTCATTCCATAGTATATACTGATGAACAGAATAGAAGAGCTTGATATCTCAATTCTTGTGGTTAGTAACATAGCCACAAAGACTCATCTCTTCCAGAGATACACGACTCCTCATTTGTAAATGACAGAGGCAATGTGAAGTTCCTTTGGAAGCTAAGAGCTGATTGTCACTCTTGGTTATTTTCAGCAGACTACTTTGATTGTAAAAGCTATCCTTGGACACAGTAGTGGCTCATCTCTAGGGACAGGGGAGAGAAGGCTTTTTGTGTTCATCTATCAGCCCTAACTCTTACTGACCGAAAGGTTAAGTCACATTTCCAGAGATTATCTACTCTTACTTAACCCTGAGGCCAAAACATCAGTTGTAGCTGGGATCTTCTGAAGATGCTTTTTGGGGAATGGGATTTGAAAAGTGAATGAGAGTCATATTACCACACTATATTAAAAGATCAATTTGATTGTTATATAGTATATGTAACCATCAAATGGGAATCCAAGTCCCAGAGGTTAAGCTGAGGAAACATAATTAATTATAAATAATTTTATGTGAGATTCACCTAACATAATTAATTAAAGAAACATCATAGAGAGAATAAAGCATTTCAAGCTTTAGATGGCTATTATATTACTATTATCACATGATTGGTAACAAAGTGAGGAAGGCTTATTATTAGGTCTTTGACCCCATTCCTGCCAGATACTCATGGTTCTGAATTCCTATCTGTTTTGGGATGTCCTGTCAATCTTTGTAGCTTCCCACCAAAACAGCAGGTAACAATTGGTATTGAGAAGAAAGAAAAAATTAAAAAAAAGGAAAACTTTCCTCAGATTCAATTGGGGTCATCTATGTTTTCTTTTTCTATTATTAGGAGCTGGGGATATGAATTTCCCTCAACCACAAGGGTATCAGTTTTGTGGAATGTGGGAATAAAATACTCCTGATGGCATTAACAAACAACAAATATTGCATTCTTTTGAAGTATTGAATACTACCATCAAAAGTTATATGATTAGGGGTTCAAAATTTATATAGTCTTCAAGAATATGTGGGAGAGAATTTCCAAAAGCCAGTTGATGTTAAAATTCATTGTGTTTGGGCTTACCTGGTGGCGCAGTGGTTGAGAATCTGCCTGCTAATGCAGGGGACACGGGTTCGAGCCCTGGTCTAGGAGGATCCCACATGCCGCAGAGCAACTAGGCCTGTGAGCCACAGCTACTGAGCCTGCGCATCTGGAGCCTGTGCTCCGCAACAACAGGGGCCGTGATAGTGAGAGGCCCGCACACTGCGATGAAGAGTGGCCCCCGCTTGCCACAACTAGAGAAAGCCCTCACACAGAAACGAAGACCCAACACAGCCATAAATAAATAAATAAATAAATTTTAAAAATTAAAAAAAAAAAGGACTACTTAAAAAAAAATTCATTGTGATATAGCAGCGCTCCTGGAAGAAATGGAAGAACACTTTTCAGAAGCCATTAGATATAATAATTCATTGTGAAAGAAATGTAGTAATTCTGGTACTGTTTAAAAGAGGAAGTGTTAAATAGACTAGTAAAAACTCAATACTTCAACTGAAAGGAGGCGGAAAAATCAACATTGAAAATAGGGATTTGGTTTTCTATAGGTATATTCTATATAGAGAATAAAATAAACATGTTGGTTTTACACCTTGAATAATGCCAAGAGTTCAAACGGGCTACAGGTGATTATACAATTTAAATTTTATTTTCATGTGGTAATTTGTATATATGATTAAAATTTCATATATTTTAAAAGACTGTAGTCCAGTTATATGTATTTTACAGATCTCTTAAATAAAAAGGTATAATAGAATGACATACTATTGGGAGTGAGCACTGCCATGTAGTGCCAACTTGGGCACTAATTAAACTTATATTCCTAGAAAATACATATGAAGTACTTAGACTAAAATAAATAAAATAAAATAAAATCTTTTCCAGATCAAATATTTTATGAGAAATTATAGCACCTGATAATTATGAATTTTGCATGACGTGTTTTCCAAAGAACAGAAAGAAAAATTACCTTTAAGCTGATAATAGGGAATAATGAAACTATTTAATAATTAATGAGTGATCACATTATGCTAGGCACTGTGCTAAGTGCTTTATGTTAAATTTTTCCCTTTATCCTTCCAGTAACTTTACAAGATAGGTACTGCTGTTATTTTATAGCTGCAAAATAGGTTTAAGAAGATTAAATGACTTGTTCAAGGTCACACAGTAAATGTTGGAGCAGGGTTTGACTCAAGGTTCAGGCTCTTAATCTCTACACTCCTGCTTTTAACATGTGTACTAGGAACCCTATTTACAAGAGATGAAAACTGTAGGCATTTTAACTGCATATAAATAATTAAAATCAGTATAAGATTCTTATCTACAATGTATTAATAATTTGGAGTGAGAGTCTCAAGTTATTCCAGCTAACATTCTATTTAAAATCCTGACGTGTTAATCTTGATTACATTTTGATGCCTTTTGAACTTTAATATCTGTCAGTAGACCAAGTTTTATTTGAGATAAAGTACAGCCTACTTCTGTGATTCTCATTCATTAATGGTTAAACTGTTTTTTCCATAACAATTGAAAAACAAATGGCAGTGCTAATACAGTTTGTCAGAGGTTGAGAGATTATATTTGACCTGAGGCAAAATAAACAATGTACCCCTGTGAAAGCATGAGTCTTTTTTCAGTTTAAAATTATCAAATTATGGTTAAGGACTTTGAAAGTCACGGGATTGTAGCCAAAGTAATTGTTACTTAAGCAAGGACTTAATCATTTTCCAGTCTATCTCAAGTCAGAGGTAACTTGTTTGTCATTACTTTCCAAATATATTGTTACTAATAATCTGAAATGGCTTTTGGAAGTTGGCAGGGCCCATATGGCTTTTCTAAAGAGGCAAGTTTCTGCATATGAGACCATCATACTCAATAGATTTTCCTCTGCCCTATAGCAAAGGAAACTAAGCTGAGACAACAAGTCATTTTATTGAAATAGGCCTTGCTTGTAAAGTGAATTCCACTTTTCTTTCATAGCTCATAATGTTACTCCAAAGTTATCTAAGAAAGATTAAGTTCTCATAAAATATGGACTTAACAGCAACTGGGTTAGGTTGCCACATATGTGCAGAAAGTGATTACAGTGATAAGCCATGTGGACGCCAAGTGTTTTGGAGTCATTAAAACTGTGTTCCAATTAGTTCTAAAGTTTATTTGGGCTAAAATAAGTCTTTAACCAAGGAGAGAGATCCATTTTCACACAGGAACCTTCTTAAGGGACTAAAATCTCGAAGAATGATAACGGGCACTTAAAAGAAAACATATTTAATGGTAGCTGGACAAGTCAAAAGGATAGATTGCACATTGCCATAGTTATATAGTCAGTATGTGATTTTATTTTATGTTCACAATCCTCAAAGCTTCAGAGTTTCTGTGAAAGTTTAGTTTGAATTATTTATAAAATAATCCATGAGGGCTGTATTTCAAATCGTATCTAATATAGTTTAAATAATTTTACTGTAAATTATGGAAATTTTTAATTTTTGAAACAAAAAAATCAGTATTTAAAAGGAATGATCCTGCAAAGTTTTATTGTGTTATGTAGATTTGCAGTTCTTTATCATTGAAGCAAAATGAAAATCATTTAAAACTTGTCTATAAAGCCAATTTATTTCTTCGACCAACACCAACTTGAGCACTTATCCATTCTGAATTTGAAATCAAAATGCTTTGAATACAGCTTATGAGCCTCTTTGTTTTGGGGGGAAAAGAACCACTAAAGCAAACTGAAGAGAAAGAGGAGATAATAGAGCTTGGAAGCAACCTTTTGGCAAAGAGGAACAAGAGCAGTGGAATAATTTAATTGCTCATCAGCTAATTATACGGTATTATAATGTTAATGTGTCTTCATCATGACAATGTAATAGGTATAGATTGAAGCATATGAAAAAGAAAGTGTTGATGCAGTAATTATAAGTAAGAGTGGAGCTATTAGCGTAATTATAACGCTTCATCGGGTAATTAACATATTGTTCAATTTGAAATGAGGAACAGTGAAAAAGTTAAATATTGAAGGACATGCCTTTGACACTCCAGAGATGTCTTTGAGCCTTTGCAGAGAAGAGGGTATTCCATGTTGGTACGGTTATTTCCTGATTCCCTTTCCCATGATTTATTATTTTTCATCATCTATGCTACTAAAGAACACAGTAATTTGAGTATGAGATGCTACTGATGGTTAATTTTTTTATGTAATATGATCCATTTTGCTGCTATTTCTTTTTCAGTTTTGTCTCATTTTGTATTCCCCTGGTCATTAAATAAGCTAAAAACTTTAAAAATTAAACTAGCCCAAAATGAAATAATGTATGTGGACAATTCTATAAACTGAAGATGGCGATAATTATTCTTTGACATACCTGAGCAGTTTCTTCTGAGAGGTTTGGGAATTTTCCTTGTATTTTAATACCAATGGGTAACCTGAGTTTTTTTTCAAAACTGAATAGCTCAGAAATATCCATTTACTGTAAAGCCCTTTGAATGGATTATAAAGAAAAACAGCAACAAGTAAACACTGGTGACGAGTGGTAGGCAGCTACAATTATGTGACCTGTCTGCTAATTTTCTTTTAATAATAATAGCTCAGTGACCATCTATATGCAACACTGTTCTGAATATATTATGTATATTAACACATTCAGTGTCTACCTTATTTCTTTTTTTATCCATACATTTTACAGAAGTGATAGCTACCAGAGCAGAGGTTAAGGAACTTGGCAGAGATCACTTATCTCTTAGTAGTAGAACTGGGATTTGAACCCAAGTGACTGGTATCAGACTTTGTCGACCCTACAGTATTACTCCCAGATCTCAATTCAGGGGCTTGTTAGAAGACTTATGAAAAGTTTCCATATTCAGATTAGAACAGGGTAGTTAAGCAAGATTTAAAGGGCTGATACTGAAGGATAAATAGAGTCTGTGTAGGTAGAGGAGAAGGAGGCAATTAAATATGCAAAAGTTGAAGATGACAAAGAGAGATCAATTTGGTTCCAGTGGAAGGTCATGAAGAGGAGCCCCAGGAGAAACAAACAAACAAACAAAACAAACAGAAACTACAGACTTAGATTAGAGTCTAATCATAAACAGCCTAAAGGCCAAAATGAGAAGTCACAGAGAAGCTCATTAACTTATCCTACTCAATGAGTATGGATTTCCCAAATGCCTATGATCAACACATATACGTTACCATTGCTAGGTATGGAGATGGATGTAGGACAGTTAGTAGAGGAATTAGAAGTAGTGATGCCCTAATACTTTGTTTTCAAAATAACAAAAAAAGGGCTAAATTTCTGAGACCATAGTTCCTGCTGAAATTTTATTTTGTTATTTTGAGATAGCAGGCTGCAATGCCATCAATATTAACACTTTCACATATTCTTTACAAAAAGCTGTATTTTTGTATTCTGTTCTTACAAATGTTCACATCAGATTGGGTTAAGGGGTAAATACACCATGTAATTGAGAAAAATAGACAAGCAATTTCTATTTCTACTAAAATGTATTTATAAAACTGGCATGGACTTTGGCGTCTACTTTCTTATTTTAATGTTCTATTTACCGTCTTAAAATTTAGAAAAAAAGGTGAACAATAAGACAAATTAGTTAACTTAAATCTGGTAGACTGTGTACTAAGAGTTTCCACAGAATAATTCTATCAGAGGTGTAAAATGGTTGGGCATGTTTTGTTGTTTAGGATGCAGCTAAAAACACAATCCGGAGGCTATGCTTGGAATGACATGGATTCTTTCTTATAGGGGATTTGTGGGTTGGCATCTCTGTAGTAGAAGAACAGGCCCTGGAGTCAGAATGATCCCAGGAACTGACTCAGTTAACCTCTCTGAACCTTATTTTCCCTACTAGGAGAGAGGTACTAATACTTTCTATCTTGCAAGGTGCTTGAGAAATTAAAAATACATATAAAATGGTTATCACAGAAGCTGGTACATGTTCATTGTTCAGTTAAAACTGGCTAAGATTATTGTTATTCAGTCTGAGAGAGTTACTGAACAATGCTTAGTACTATTTAATAAGAAGTTCTGAAAAGTTTAAAACAAATCCATGAAATTATGTTGTGACTTTCTTTTAAAGTATTAATTATAGTTCTCAATCTGTAGTGAAAGAAGTACTAAGCATTAAAAAAGCAAAATGTAGTCATGGAAAGCATCCTCTGTTCAAGACCCTTCACGAAGAGTGGAGAATTATAGTTGTCAGAGGTTAGCTACGAATGGAACTAACGCTAGTTCTAACTCTTCAAAAAAGATTTTATTTGTAATAATTCCAAGTTAATGAGTATAAGTTAGTATCCTTCACAGCAAAGTTACAGTCCACATAAAACACACACACACAGACACACACACATGTGACTTATAGAACACATCACATTACAATTACTCATGTATTATCCCACAAACATATACTGAACACTCACTAATTTCCTGTACTAGGTGTTTCCTTTGCTCGACTGTGAATATCATGAAAGCAGGTGTTATTTCTCTCATTTTTATGCCTTACAAAATCTAGCATAGCATACTTGAAGTATAATAAGTACATAATGCATATTTACCAAATAAATAAGCAAATAAATGAACTTTTACTTTGGAGATAAAGTCGGTGTTAAGAAAGATGTTCATCATTTAAATTCATTGTGATTTGCAAAACACCAATTTGCCAGAAGCTTTGTTACTTTCTCTAAACAAAATTTGTATCACGATGGTAACAATGAACACAGTCATACATACATTTATATTTTGCCTAATTTTACTTTCCCCCACTTCCTCTGACCATTTCCTAGAAGAAATGTACATGGACAGTGAAATAAGGAAAAAGATTGAGAAAGAACATTTGGTCTTTTTTTTTTTTTTTAATAACTGAGAACACAGCATATTCTTCTGTGGCTCTCATTTTTTATTTCAGTTCAGCACTTAGCTGAGCAGTATTACCCACAAATATAAAAAAAATTGACCTTTTTCTCTATAAGTTTAACATCATGGTCTCTTGATATGGTGAAACTGGCAGGAACCTTAACAATCCAATTGTTCTCTTAGTTAGAGAGGAAGAAAAATAGCCAGAAAAGTATTTCTTCTTTTCCTTATGGAGGAAGAAAAAAAAGGGGAGGGACTGCATGAGGAACTCATAATAGTTTTGAGAACTGGAACATTCAAACTGGAAGAAAAAGGAAAGTCTCAGGTAGAGGTATTTTTGACCCTTATTCTCTTGGTTTTAGTCACATGCTTTGCTGACAGCTCTGGGGACCTGAACCCTGGGAACCTGTTAAAGGTAGGGCTCATCTGTAAAAAGCCTAAATTTAAAGAATTGTTAGACTTTTTATCACTTACTCTAATTAATCACCAAATAACTAATCAATAAGATTTACTTGTAGTTTTTCTCTTGTTATATTTTTTTATGAAAAAAATAATTCCTACCAAACCAGTAATTCAAATATAATAGATCATAATCTAGGATAATGAATTTTATGTTGTGCTCATAAAAGGAAATATAAAAATTTTCTCAACATTTTTTTAAGAAAGGTGTCATAAATTTCTGCATATATGAAGGAAAAGTTATCCCCAAATATTGTTAACCCCAATAGTATATTTCATCACTATTTTGAAAATCATATATTGAATATGATGAGTACTTTAAATATATACATGAATAAAGAACAGTAATTTCCTATAAAATAATGAAATGCAAAGAAATGCAACAGCTTAAGGTTTCCAAAATCCCTGAGATTTTGAGTCATTCTCCTATTGTGGTGACCTCTGAGCCAGTGTTTTGGGAAAGATTTGATCTCATTTCCTGGTGCCCATCTGAACTTTGTCGTTTGGACTAGATGTTTTTATCCAGGTCAGAATTTCAAGGGGTTGTATCAGTTCTATGAGATTTACCATGTTCCATGGAGAAGTTTACAATTTCCACAGAATCAATCTGCATGTAAGAAGTTTATGTCAAAATATGAAGACCTAGTTGTCACAGCGAGAATGCTAATTGTTATCCAGATATTAAGCCTGTGACATTTTTCTGTATTCTTCTGCCAAGGAAAACCCAATTTGTCTCCTTTCATTCTGGTGGGACCTAAACGGACGTACAAACTCTGAATATAATTAGCAGTGGAATTAGTTAATCGTTAGTTGGCATTAATTAAGTACTTTTGTATATTATATAAATATTATATATTTATAATACATTTACACAAGTCATTTAAAAAAGAAGTTTTGTTGGTGTTTTTGAGAGCCCATAATTACCTTTTCTTGCTAATTTTCATCCTTTTGCTGCCTTCATTAGGCCAAGGCCTCCTTTCACATCTACAGTCTCTCAGGTAAGTTCATTCTCATCTCCCATACATGTTCATTCTCTGATGTGGCAGGACTCCATGTTGTTCATAGGACTTGGAAACTTGAAGACAGAAAAGTTCCAAATTTCGTACCAACCTTTACTTCTGCATTTTGCTAATCTTTCCCCAAATGAAACAGAACCTTTTATTTAAAACAACATGAAACCTAAAACAATAACAGCAAAAAACAAACACAAAAGACATACAAGAAAAACTCTCAATATTGATACTGATCAATGGCTGATTGAAACGACTGTGAGTGAAAGTGAAAAGGAAAGGCATGATAGCTGAATAAGTTTCTCTACTGTACCCTGTTTCCTCTGCCTGGAAATAGCCCCCAAAGTTATCTTGATCATTTCTACCATGTGGCTATAATATAACTGCATCCCTAGTGTTTATTTTTTAGTTCAGGGTAGTTTAGATGCACAATAGGAGTTGCTTTATCCCTTATCCCCAGACTTCTAGAGAATTGTAACCTTCAATCAAGGGGTAGTAGTTCATATTTTTAAAGGGATCTAAACTTGTATGTTATATAAGCATAACATAAGAAAATGTATTTTTCCATGATCTGTACTATTTCTCTAGTGTCTTTCGGGGTCTGGTTTAATGCTGTGTATATAAGGTTTGCTAACATATGCTTCCAAAACAAAGTGAGGTTAAAAAAATGTAATCTCCTTCCTCACTAGGGAAAACTATAGCTTTCATATTATCTCTAACTAGACAAGGAATTGAACTAAGATTTGGATTTAGTAGGGCTTTTTTGGTTTTTTTTCTTTTCCTTTTTTTTTTTTAACATCTTTATTGGAGTATAATTGCTTTACAATGGTGTGTTAGTTTCTACTTTATAACAAAGTGAATCAGTTATACATATACATATGTTCCCATATCTCTTCCCTCTTGCGTCTCCCTCCCTCCTACCCTCCCTATCCCACCCCTCCAGGTGGTCACAAAGCACCGACCTGATCTCCTTGTGCTATGCGGCTGCTTCCCACTAGCTATCTACCTTACATTTGGTAGTGTATATATGTCCATGCCTCTCTCTCGCTTTGTCACAGCTTACCCTTCCCCCTCCCCATATCCTCAAGTCCATTCTCTAGTAGGTCTGTGTCTTTATTCCTGTCTTACCATAAGTTCTTCATGACATTTTTTTCTTAAATTCCATATATATGTGTTAGCATACGGTATTTGTCTTTCTCTTTCTGACTTACTTCACTCTGTATGACAGACTTTAGGTCTATCCACCTCATTACAAATAGCTCAATTTCGTTTATTTTTATGGCTGAGTAATATTCCATTGTATATATGTGCCACATCTTCTTTATCCATTCATCCTATGATGGACACTTAGGTTGTTTCTATCTCCGGGCTATTGTAAACAGAGCTGCAATGAACATTTTGGTACATGACTCTTTTTGAATTATGGTTTTCTCAGGGTATATGCCCAGTGGTGGGATTGCTGGGTCATATGGTAGTTCTATTTGTAGTTTTTTAAGGAAGCTCCATACTGTTCTCCATAGTGGCTGTACCAATTCACATTCCCACCAGCAGTGCAAGAGTGTTCCCTTTTCTACACACCCTCTCCAGCGTTTATCGTTTCTAGATTTTTTGATGATGGCCATTCTGACTGGTGTGAGATGATATCTCATTGTAGTTTTGATTTGCATTTCTCTAATGATTAATGATGTTGAGCATTCTTTCATGTGTTTGTTGGCAGTCTGTATATCTTCTTTGGAGAAATGTCTATTTAGGTCTTCTGCCCATTTTGGGATTGGGTTGTTTGTTTTTTTGTTATTGAGCTGCATGAGCTGCTTTTTTTTTGAATCAAGTTGTGACTGGGGACATTCTCACAGTTTAGGAGAAGCCTTTGAAAAGGAATTATTGGAAACTGTAGGCTAACTTTCTTCTCAACATGTACTTGAAGTAGATAGTGATGAGTTTAATATAGGGGCCTCATCCTGTATAAGTTTTGTTTGATTTTTGACTGATATGAAGATTTAGCATAATAATTCATCATTGATATATAATATATGCAAATTTTACTTAAGTAATAAATGAGGAATTGGGAATACATCCATAAAATGTTCACCCCTATGTGCCCTAGTTAGGGTACATATGTACAATCACTAAGAAATCGAAAACATACTAATAATCAAACTTCTTTTTAGATTAGTTCAATTTGTCAGCTTTTTATTATATGCCTGTTTGGGTCAGGTACTCTCCTAGGAAATGGGGATAAGGTGAACTCTTTCATTTACTCATCCAGTGAAACATTTATTCTATTTACTGAGCATATACTTACATGCCAGGTACTACTAGTTTCTGAAGAGACAGTGGTCAGCAAAACAATGTTTTTGCCCTCAAACAGCTTATATTCTAATGAGGGGAAAGTACAATGACACATACCTGCTCTCAAAGAGTTTATGGTCTCGTAGTGAAGACTGTCAAATATGCAAACAGAAACAATACAATGTGATATGGGCAATGAGTGAAATGCATTCATATCATTACAAGGCAGGGAGAAAAGGTTGGTCTTATCTGGAGACATCAGAAAAGGATTTGTAAGGTGATGAACCTTGAATGGGTCCTAAAGATTGGGTATTCTTCAGGTGTAGGGGGTTAGTTGTGAGGAGGTATCTTAGACAGAAGGACGGATAGATGCAAAGCCATGGCCTTGTAATGCAACATAGTATGTGCAAGCAACACAAACTATTTGACATTAATGCACATTAAGTGGGGGGTCGGGTGGGACAGCGGAACCAGGTAAGAACTTTTACATAGGAAGAATCAAATTATCCTAAGAAGTATGGACTTTATTCTGTAGTTACAGGGAAGCCATTCATGGTTTTAAAAAAAAGATGAACGTGGTCAGGTTTGAATTTTAGAAAAATCACTTCTTAGCAGTGTATCTCAAAGACGAGAATTGATCTAATTTATATCCTCTGTTATTAAAACTGGTAGCATCTGAATTAACATTTAGATAATGCCTTTACCTAAACTAGATATTTTTCTACTACTTTTCAGTGGGAAGTTATAAGATAGGAAAAATGTCAAGCAACTGGGTTTTTAAGGCATTATTTCTTAAAAACTTAAGCACAAAACTGAATTTTGAAAAAGAAATTCACTTTGTTCAAGTAAAATTGTCCTTTTGGCTGAGCATTTTTTTTTTATCAGATTCGTATCTATTTCTTGGTGTCAAATGAGGGAAAAATCAATGGGTCTTTCCCAAGTTATTTATGTTCATATAAGTTCAAGTCTTGATTGTGAAATAAGAGAAAAAGAGTCTCTAACAACTTGACTATGTTAATAAAAATGTTAGCATTTGATGAACTAAAACGTTTTCCCAAAATATTTTCATCTATTAATCTCAATACCTAATTTAACTTTATTTACTTTTAAATTTATATACTCCCATTATATACTCCTCCAAATAAACATTTGCCTATACTCTTACTCACTTAACTTCTTTCTGAAGTAGGATATAAGTAAATGAAACATTTTAGTTTCATTTCCCCATCAATCATTATCTCTAAAAAAACAGCTTTCACTTATTTAGTTGAGAATCTTAGCCATTTACTCCTTTCTTATCCCTTGTAGGATAAGAATATAGAGAAAACTATCAAAATGTCAGTTAATGAAGCCATATTTACTTACTAAATACTTTTTTCTTTATATTTTGTTCCTAAGAAAAGCCTAATAGTCAAAAGCAGACCTAATTGTCTGCCTTACTCCTGAGCCATCATAAAGTAGAAAAAACAGAATAAAAGCAAATATAGATAAAGGTAGATAAAATACATAATGGATATTTCCTACAGAGAAGTATCTCTGGAGGTGTATGTAAAAGTGAGAAGAAAGATTAGTAGCCTGACACAAATAGCTTCTTTAATATGTGGGTAATTATCTTTATTATGTGTACAACAAGTGGGAATCATATTATCCTCAAAGTAGGGAAATAACATGTTTGCTCATAACAACTACTGATTTTGAGACAAGACATAAGACTTTTTTTTTTTTTACACTTCATTAAATCTACAA
This sequence comes from Lagenorhynchus albirostris, assembly GCF_949774975.1. Lineage (NCBI taxonomy): Eukaryota > Metazoa > Chordata > Mammalia > Artiodactyla > Delphinidae > Lagenorhynchus > Lagenorhynchus albirostris. The sequence goes on from NC_083100.1 coordinate 24,918,618, forward strand.
TTGTGTAAAGGGCTTTGTCTTCTTCTATAGATAAATGATGGTAAACAATGATTCATAATTGATTATGATTTACTGAGATTTCTTTTTATAATTTTTGTGGCTTTGAGTACTCTCCTTATGTTATTTCATTGCAGAATCTTCACAACCTCATTTGTTATTAATGTCCCCATTTTACATGTGAGTAAACTCAGGCTCAGAGATGTTAAATAATTTACCAAAGATCAAATAGCTAATAAGTGGCAGAGATGATATTAAACCAAACTAAAGTCTCTATGACCTTAGAAATTTTATTTTTAACTACAACCTAATATGACTTCCATGTTACTGTTTTAGGTTATCACTGCTGATAATACTCATACTGTAAATATTATGATACAAGTTATTTTTTTTTTTTTTTTTTTTTTTTTTTTTGCGGTACGCGGGTCTCTCACTGTTGTGGCCTCTCCCGTTGCGGAGCACAGGCTCCGGACGCGCAGGCTCAGCGGCCCTGGCTCACAGGCCCAGCCGCACCGCGGCATGTGGGATCCTCCCGGACCGGGGCACGAACCCACGTCCCCTGCATCGGCAGGCGGACTCTCAACCACTGCGCCACCAGGGAAGCCCGATACAAGTTATTTTTTAAATAGGTAATTTATAAATGCTAAGAGCCGTATTGTGAAGATCGTGTAATGTTCTTGTGTTTGAATATAAATCTTAGATAAAGTTTATGCTTTTAATATTTTAACATGTAGGCTCTTTGAAAAATGAATAAGGTGTTTTGTTCTTGTTTGTCATCAATTTTAATACTCTGACTTGATATTGTTTTGGTTGCCTTGAGTTGCATTACTAAATTTAATAAAATATTATTTAATAATGCAAATGATTGGCTACATACCTAGCTTCTCTGAGATCCCAAGAGTCTTCTTCCACTACCTTCATTAGAGAAGTAATCTTGATATCACTAATTTATTTTTTTTAAATTACCCATCTAAAAATGTACAAAGAATAAGTAAAAGATTTGAGAGTAGAAACCAGGCCCCTAACATTATCATACATTTCCAACTGGACTAAAATGAAACATTTTTATACTTTTATGAGCACCATTTCTCCCTACCATTTGTTTGGTGTTTAAACTGTTATAAATAGAGTCACCAAATGACCAGACTCAAAGTTCATCCCTGAGTATCCTTTCCCATTTTCTTATCATCTCTCAAATGGATGAAATTATTCACTCTTTCTCTGAGGGTTGTGGTTGTTTTTATGTCAGCTGTCCTTCCTCCATTTCTTCTTTGTTACTCCTTTATTTTTCAGAAAAATAAAACACACTGAACTTTCCTTCTCTCTTATTACACTTTCCATCCCATACATATATTTCTCCCTGGCATTCTTATTACAAAAACCACTTTCTAGCACATCTACTTCCTTACCTCTAAACTCATCAAGAATCAGCTCCATATAGAAATCTGTGGGAAGAGAGATGGCAACAATGTCCCCACCCGACATCATATGCTACTAAAGTACTTTGTTTCCTATCCATTTTTCATTTAAATAAATAATATGATTCTATTTTCTAAGAATCATGTCTACATCTAAAATATTCCATCTGGTAGAAAACTGATGTTTAAACACATACTTATAAAAAGTGGCAAAGGTACTGTAATAAACTGGTCTCTGTTCATGTTTGTTTGAATATAAAGCTCTGAAGGTATGCATTTTGTAGTATCTAATGCTGATTTCAAACATATGTTGGTTTATTGTCAATTTTTATTAAACTAGCTTGCTAAAATGTTCTCTTAAAGTTATGCCACTACTGAATTTGCATATTTTCATTTCTAGTTTTTAAAATAATCTATCAAAATAAACAGTCTCAGTGCTAAAGTTAGAAAAAAAAATCACTGCCTTGCAATTTTCAGTTATCTCTTCTTTTCAAACTTTCAGTAAATGTGGGATAAAATAAGTTTTGTACTTTAACAAGTTGTTCAAAGAGCCTGGAATTGTATAATCATAATCAGCAGAATCCATATATGGCATTTCCATATTGCTTTCTAACATCTTGAGTTTATTAGTGGGAAATTTAATTTGTGCTAATCAGCCTGAGGCACAAGGAGTGAAAAATTAACTTGATGCGTATATTTGATGTTTTTTAGTAGTTCTCAGTTTTTCACTATAACGACAACATGGCAACCCAGAATAAACACATAGATCTACAGTGTCACTTCTGATTACCACATTACTGTAAATAGCTATAACTTGCTGAAAACCCAGCCACAATTCATTATCTTCCTGGTTTTATCTGAGAAGACATGCATCAACACTGCATAAGAAATGGCATGTTTGAAAATTCCAGACTTTCATTAATGGCCTGAATCTTGGTTTAGAGTCTGTTTTCTAAAATGATGTTTAGCAATATTAATATACTTAAGAATGTTCTTGTTCAGGCTCAAAGGAGACACCAAAAGACAGCAAAGCTCCTTTCTCTTCAGTCTCTCTCTTAATTCCTATTCTATATTCACTAGGGATTGCTGCAACAGGAAACAGGTTAGTGACTTGGGAAATTGCCATAATAATCTTCATCACCACTTCTGTTTCCTTCTTTGAGTCTTCTCTGCCATATGATTTAAAATAAAGTGTCAGAGAATAACCTTTGTGATACGTACACTTAACCATCATCTTTTCTAAAGAACAGGGATCTCAAAATATGGTCCATAAATATGGTGACCTTTTAACATTTTTTTTTCCAAACTGAGACACTTCTGAAAGTAAAAGGAGTCACTCAATAATTACAGCATGACAACAGGTGTAAATTAAGGTTCTTTCATCATACCCAGAGATCTCGTCATCTTGCCATGGACTGCCCTCCAAGAGAATCATTTAGTGTGATTCCTCACAAATCTGGATTCTTGGAGCTCAACTACTGAATCAGAATCTCTGGGTTTATAGCCTGGGGACATGTATTTTTTGAAGCTTTCCAGATGGTTCTTAAAGGTACTAAAATAATAGTAGTCACATATAATGATTGCCACGTACCAGGCACTCTTCTAATATTTCATATATACTACTGCTTTAATCCTCATGACCACTACCATAGAATGATGTATGAATCATTCAACTATAAAAAGTCACATTCCTCAGAAATGTGGCTACTTGGACATATTTGGATGATTAATTCAAAGATTTACCTTTTACCTAGACTTTTGGCACCTTGAATGATACAGCTATAATTTAATAATCTGTAATCTTGGAAAGGAATTAAAAACTTGAGATAAAAGGCTTTAATGAAAAAGCAACATTTTAGCTTGTTCTTAAAATCAGAGAGTTTGGTGGGCAAAGAATGAGGCTAAAAGAATAAGACGGACATGATCACGCAATCATTAAAAAAATATCGTGTCTGAGAAAAGTGGGACAGTTCATGTGGCAGGAGCTGGTGGCTGGTAAGAGCACCATTTGTATAAAGGTAGCCTTTGGTTTTAAATATGAAAGGGTTACAATGCTGTTATATATGTCCTCCCATTTTTTTTTCTCCCATATCTTCTCAGTGCTTAAAATTTTGTGGCTGCTGGCCAGATTTCAAACTGCCTCCTCCTGTAACTCTTTCCTAATGGTTTTGCCCCCTGGAGCCTGCTTTGCTTACAGTTGTAATCAGAAATACAGGAGAACTAATATCCCTAAGGAACAGCCCTCAACCAAATTTGGTAGATTAATACCCCAGTTCCCTCACCCACTGTGCTAAGTAACTCATATTCTAAATATGAAAATGCTAAATAACTCAATAACTCATAGGTCCCCAGAAAGTCCCAGCAGGCTTCAACAAAAGTAACTTGATTGATAAATCCCACTTGGTCACTGCTTTCTTATCCCTCTTTTGTTTTCCCATTCCCCTACCCTTCTTTCCTGAGATGACTTCACCAAAAAATTGTACTTGAATCCTTGATTTAGAGTCAGCTTCTGGAAGAACCCAAACAAAGACAACATTGTCTCCTGAAAAAAATAATTTGGATTTTATCTAGTTAGTTACTAAAAAAGACAACTAGCCACTAAAGAAATTTTTAGACAGAAGATTGATAAACTTTATATTGCAGCAAGAGCACCAGCACCTAGAAGATGGAGAGACTAGAGAGCAGAGAGAGTGGTAGTGAATTGACAAGCTAGTTAGAAGGCAGTTGAAGGATTATGTTACAAGGGGCTTGGACAAAGGTAGTAAAATAAGAAAGGGAGAAAGAGGAAACTGCTTTTGAAGTAGGCTTGATAGGATTAAATGATTTAATATATATGGGGTGAAGAGGGAAATCATTTATGTCAAATAATGAACAAATCAAAGCTCTGAGTTTGGTGATCTGGGTATGTAGTATCCAGGGATACTACTACAACCACAATGCAAGTTGTTCTCTGTACAAGCCCAATAAGTACTATTTACATGAAATATTCACAGCTTAGTATACATGAATGGCATCACTTGATAGCACAATATACAACCTGCAAAATAATATAGGACAGAGAAATGCAGATTAAGGTAGGGAATATAAGAAGCAAATGAGAATGCTTGTTGGAGAAGGAATTGTAGAATTTAATCTAAAAATTTTGTCCCATCATTTCAGATATGATACAGATTAAACACTATATTATCCTGAGCATTAAATACATAGGTGAGCTTAAGAAAATGTTTAGACACATCGATATGAAGCCTCAGAAGTATGAGTACAAATAAAATACAAGATTAGAAGTAAACTTTTGGAAGACTCTACGAGAGGTGAATGCATCTGAATCAAGCCAGCATTCTTGTCTTTTAAAATCTATAACCTAGATTTGCAAACTGTAGAAAGCATGATATCATGAATATTTAGAAATCGTGTCTTTGTACGTACTGACTGCCATAGGAAGGTAAGCCTCCAAAATAATCTTGAATTATTTTTTTAAAATGTGACTCCTAGAAAATCTTATACAGATATCAAAACATTTGTAATTTAAACAGTAGACATTAGTTATGTTTGGGTGTTATTCAAAACTGCTACTAAATGTGAATGTGGAAAGCTGCCAGTAAGATCCTATACTAGAATGTCCCTCTCCCACCTACTTACTTTTTGCAATAAAATTTCACATTTAGACATAAATTCCTTTTGGCTAAGTCTGCTTGGCCTTGTATAAAAGTGAATGCTCTTGGGGACTTCCCTGGCAGTCCAGTGGTTAAGACTTCACCTTCCAATGCAGGAGGTGTGAGTTTCATCCCTGGTTGGGGATCTAAGATCTCACATGCCTCAAGGACAAAAAACCAAAACAATAAAACAGTAACAAATTCAATAAAGACTTTAAAAATGCTCCACATCAAAAAAATCTTTTAAAAAAGGTGAATGCTCTTAAAAGCGGTCACTTCCTTAAATCAAGTGTTGAAAAGAAAGTGTATAGAATTTGAGTGTGTTGTGATATTAAAGGGGAGAAAAGGGGAGAAAGGGCACAAATTGGGGAGATTGATGAAACTAAAAGGAACCATTTCCCAGTTTTGCTGATGCCATCCCTGCATGTTGCCTTTTAACTTTACGATGCAGTAGCTCTTAAAAGTAGTGGTGACCGCCCTTGAAACAAGCTGGATTCCCCTGCCTAGAATGGAAAACAAAACAAAAATAGTTTCCATAGTTTATTAAAACCAACTGAGTAGGCTTTTTGTCCAATTTCCATTGCATCATTTATGAGACAATTTGTCTCTCTGAAATTTAAAAGTCAGGGTTCTTTTCACAAAATATAGAAGGATGAAATCATAATTATCTTTCTGCCCTTTAACCATTGCCAAGCAGGGATATTTACAAGAAGGTAAAGCTGAGTATGACAATTTAACTTCCTTTAACATAGCGAGTTGGTTAGGTTGTGGACATATTTGTGAAGAGTTTGGCTTAGCCATTTCCTTAGTTCAAGGGGTTTGGAGAATTACAGAAATCAGAGGGACTAATTTGTCAGTCCCCTGGTGTGTCACAAGATTGTACTTGTCTTACTGATCTGACAGAGCATCACAGAACCCACAGAACTTGAAACTAAAAAAGAAATCAGGGACACTGCTGATTAGTTGAAGGAATTATTGGTATTCACAGAGCAATTCCAGAGTTGCTGTCTGCTAGTTGCTAGAGAGCGAGTAGCAATTGCCCTCATTTCCTATTGCTGAACTTTCCTGAGCTCCATGCAATCACAAGTTTTGAAGAAATGCAGAGATTTCCTAGATTTTGATGGCTGCAGGTTGTGCATTGAGTCCCTCTCCCTGTGTCCCTTCAAGGACAATATTCAGGATACTCCACAGTTGTGGAGTTTCTGCTCAAACCACATGACCCAGATGCAAGAAAAATTAAAAATGAAGTGAGAGAGAGAAAGGAAATAAGAAAGACAGATCTGCAAAGTGACTTATGTTCAGAAAGAAACAGAATCATTGCAATCCTAAGGACGATTATGCAAATCCCAGATCTATCCAGATTTTTTCTGGTTAAGGGAGCGAACTCCGGACGTTTATAATGTTATAACTATCACCACGCAAGTATATTCTCTATTCAGGCAACTGATTAAATGGAAACTGAGTGATCAAGCATGATGGAAACCAAAGCCAAAGAGTCAGAATTTATATACCAAACTCACTCCTTGTTCTCAAAAATTCTCCAGACCTCTAAGTATCCATAATCTCACTGATTTGCAAAATTGATCAATGATGAATGACATGTTTGTATCTGTTAACTTTGCCTAAAAAATATATTTATCTGTTTTTTGGATCTCTCTTGTATGTGTGAAAGTATATAATTAAATAGATAAAGGAATCAACTCTCCCACTTCCATAAAATTAAAAACAAAACCCAAAACCTAATAAGACTTCTGAATTTTTGATCATATGACATACCACTAAAAAGCCTGAAGACTGTTATTGTATCAGTGGGTATATGCATTAATATATAACAACAGAAATTATATATAATCTTACCAACATTGTGCTTTCCATGGCTAAATTTAATGAGTGCTTAAAATGTTTGTTTACAATTAACCTCAACTTACACATGAAAAAACCGGAGGTTCAGAATATCAACTAGTACAGATATTACCTCCCATTTTAGATGAATGAACTAGACATAATACCTGCACTGCATACATAATGTTGGTGTGCCTTAAATGGGATGTTGCTACATGGCACAACAATTTGTAAAAACAAATATTAGGGATTATAGTTAGTATCAATTAATTTTTGTTAGTATCAATTAAATATTCTAACATTTCTAACCATGTTATTTTTTATGAAAATGTAATTTTGCTTCATCATTTTAATGAACATATCTTTCTTTACCTTGTTGAAAATTAGTTTAGAAAATGCTAGGAAGACTTGCTTATGGTTTTATTTGTGTTGAAACACAGGTTATGCTTAAAAATCATGCTTCAAGAGACTACCTGAGACTGTGCAATTGAACTGAATTTCAGCCATTGGCATATGTTGCTTCTAGGAAGGGTTAATGCAAACATATAACTCAAACAACAATATTGAAAAATATATGATTCAATAATCTGAGAAGAGGATAATATTCAGTTTGGAAAGAACATATCCATCATTTAGGACCATGTACACAGTGTCACTGATTTTTAGTAATTATCACCGAGAAAGTTTTTGATACAACTTAAATGGTGTGTCTACAATAATTTAATATTAATGTGACCACTAACAAAAGAGTAGGCTTAAAATTTGTTTTTCCATGTTAAGAATTTGTTCATCAGCTCATTAACTATACTTTCCAGAAATTTTTGTAAGGGGTGTGATATCTATGTATAAAATATTGTACAGTGGAGGTCAAAGATGAATATTCTGTTTATTATTTTAAATAAAAATATCAAGACAACTTTCAATATGTAAACTTCACTATCAGAACCCATTAAGATGACTGGAAACTTATGTTTGTGACATCTTCATTCAGATATGTTTTATGCTGATTCATTTACTCACATTCATTCATTCTTTTATTCAATAAACATTTATTGAGCAGGTATTATGGCTATTTTTAAAGGCCTATTTTTTTGCATGTTCTTAATTTTTTTATCACCACATTTTACCTTAAGACTATTGATTATTCTAGTTTACATATCCACTTAGCATTAATATTAATAATAGTACTTGTATAGTGTTATATAGTTTTCAAAGCCTTTATACATCCACTATTTATTTTGATTCCAGTTGAATTGGGATTAAGATTGAGAAAGGTACAAATGTTTGCCCCAAGTTACACAGAAAGTGGCAAATTATTTTCTAGGGTGGCATTTCAAAATAGTATAGCTCTATATGTGTTTTGACTAAAAGAAGAGCTTCTGTGAATTTTGGCACATGGACTTAACTTAGGGATTCTTCTGTAGATGACCCATGATCTGTCCTAAAAATAGAGAGGAATATTAATATATTCACTAGTTATCAACTGGAATATTTTTCTCATGTAAGCTTTGATTGCCTAAGTTGAGAAGTTCTTGATAAACTAATACTTTGACATATGATGTAATTAATGCAAAAGGAATAAAGTTGAATGATTTTGCATCAATGAGAAAAAAATCTTACAGGTTCAAATGAACTGTTCACATTTTCTAGTGATATAGTGGACAAAGGAAGTTATCTGCCTTTATCAGGAGTGTACTTGGAGGATCAGCATTTTTAAAAACAATTTCTCTTTGGACAAGATTTTCTACTTCTCTTTTAAATGCAGACACACACAAAGCAATATGACTGAAACCATTTTTCTGGCTTTATTTCTTGGCTGTTGAGCAAAAAACACTTTAAAATATGCTATGCTGATACTCAGGTAGTACTCTGTAAATTAAGTTAGTATCTGAACACCTTTCAGGTGCCTTTTCTTTCTTTTTTTTTTTTTTTTCTTTTTGCGGTACGTGGGCCTCTCACTGTTGTGGCCTCTCCTGCTGCGGAGCACAGGCTCCGGACGCGCAGGCTCAGTGGCCATGGCTCACGGGCCCAGTCGCTCCGCGACATGTGGGATCTTCCCAGACCAGGGCACGAACACGTGTCCCCTGCATCGGCAGGCGGGCTCTCAACCACTGCACCACCAGGGAAGCCATGGTGCCTTTTCATAATTGGTGTAGTATTAAAAATGAGTGATATAATTTAAGTGCACCAATTAATCTAAATGCCCATATTTTCCTCTATAAATACTATTCATTCTTCAAGAATTTTATCATGCATTACTTTGTGCCAGTATGTCTATTGTAACAGCTTTAATACGGACAAATTAGATGCCATTTATTAGGTACCTATTATATCCTTACATTAATGTTACATGTTGACCTTAGAATAACTCTTTAAAGAAAATATCAATAGTCCTTTATTATAATGAAGACAGCTCAGGGAATCTTAACAATTAGTTTAATATCACATAGCAATTTAAACCTACATTGTCCTGGATCCAACAAGGTCTTAGGTTACTGTCACACCTTGATCTTTCCACACATATTGATATTCATATTACACTGGATTCCAACTAAAATCTTGTTCTCTAGAGGGCAGATCTTAGGGCTGGTGTTAGGCCAGTAAATCCTTTTTGTCTGAATGCTTGACTCTTTTCCCTTTTTATGTGGTTGAATGCGTCACTTGATTTATCCACAGATATGAAGGCCAACTCATAAAGAGAGTTAGAGGTGAGTAGGAAGTGATAGGTGTTGTTGGAATGTCAGTAAAAGTAAAAGAAAAAAAATGATTTTGGAAACAGAAACAGAACCTTTTTGATCTAGATCCTTTTGAATGTCAAAATGACTTACAAGAAATTTGGCAAGGGATTCTAAAAAATAAGAAGATCTAAGGAACAACTTGAGCCCCCTTTCTGTCTTAGAACTTGTATGTGAACATAAGTCATGGTTAAATAAAGGATTTTCTTTGAGTTCATTGGTTATTATGATTGATTTTCTGGGAGTCCCATAAATAAGGGAGATGATATTACTGGAAATAATGTTAAATATAAAGTTAAAGTTCTCTTTGCTTTTAGGATACTTTGCAAAAAGTTATTTTGAAGAAACATAACCTATTTTGTAAATGAAAATAGTTAAATCAGAAAAGGAGAAAGAGTGTAGAAGGAAAGAGCCAGGTATAGAACCTGAGAATATTCTGTTTAGAATCTCTTTGCAGGTGTTTCATTTAGGTTAAAACAATATGTTCTTGATAAAAGACTGAAATATTCTGTGTCCAGCTATGCCTGATTATGCAGTTTGAAATACAGAGTTAAATTGGCTCACACCCAAAAGATGTGTATATGTGAGAGACAAAGGGAGAAAAGATGGGGAAAAAAGACAAGGGAAAACTATCTAATTAGAATTTTAGGGATGAAAGACAAGTGACCGCTATTTGTGCTATAAGGGGAGTCACTTGTTTTATTTGATTACTTTCCAGAAATTATAATTGATGTGCTTCACCTAAAAAAAAAAACAATAGAATTTTCGGGTCTGGTTTTGTTGTATATTTTATATTTCTGCCCTAAAAATCATCACAAACACATCTTCATTCTCTAGGCATTGTTAAGAACCTATATGCTTCTGTCCTAATACAGGTGTCACTGCTATTCAGATACCTGTGGTGTGATTTGACTTAATTGACTTCTTATCAGAGTAATAGTATTTTTTTTCTTTCTTTCAAAAGAAAAGTTGGAATTTGCAGAAATTTTACAATGATATTATACATTCAGTAAATTTTGTGTGCTTGTTTATTTTACTATGTTTAATTAATAAACAGACTGAACGATTAATTGCATTATTTTTATTATTTTAGAGACTTTTATTGATTTGTTTATTAATTTTTGAATTCTTATAAACTCTTTTATTAAACTGATCTTTAACAGATTGTTTTCTGTACTTGAGCCATCCCCATCTGTCATTTAAAGGTTCTTGGCTAGTGCATTTTTAAGAGATTAATGTCTGGAAATATTGTCTCATCCATGTGTATGTGAGAAAGAAAGAGGGGAAAAAAAAAAAGAATAATCCATCCAAGAAGATGATGGATCATAGAATTTTGGAACTGGGAAAGATATTAGTTATTAAATTTCAAAATGAAATACAATGGACTAAAATATTAAGTAGTAAAAGAATTTCAAGGTTTAGAACTTATGCTGAGATATGAATATAACTCATCTGATGGGCATAAAAGCTTGAGTTATATGATGGCCCGTATCCAGACTAGAGATCTCCAGAGTAAACAGTTCTTCCATAATTTTACATTTTCCTCTGCCCTGCCTAGGCAGATATTCCATGACAGAGATTTTCTTGTGAAAATCCCTAAGCTCTAAGTTATGTGTGAATGAGAAAATAAGTAAATAAATAGTAAAATAATAATGTAAAAAATTAAAAGGCCTCAAACTTCTATATCTCTGTATTGTTACCCCTCCATCAAGATGGCCCCACTAATATCCATATCAAGTAATTTTTAAGAACTCTCATCTAATTGTATAAATTTACACAAAGGTGAGAATATGTTAGCACAGGCAGAATTTGGCTTTCAAAAGAATGTGTTGTTAATCTGGAGAAATGAATTATTTCTTAGGTGACCATTTCAGTCATATAATAAATTTTGAGAAAGGATAATACAAAATAAACAAAACACCCATTTGATCTTCCCTCAAATAAAACCATTTAGAAGGTCATTTTTGAATGCCATTGGAATTATCTATTGAGGCCTAGGCATCATTCAAATAACTATACACATACCTATGAGACAATATTTTCAGATATTTATGTCTTAAAAATATACTAGCCAAGAAACTTCAAATGATAAGCAGGGATTGTTCAAGTATAGAAAACAGTCTGTTAAAGATCAGTTTAATGAAAGGCTTTATAAGAAAAGTTAATTCAAAATTTAGTAGTCAACTCTACTCAATGCTCTGTGGTGACCTAAATGGGAAGGAAATCTAAAAAAAAGAGGGGATATATGTATATGTATAACTGATTGACTTTTCTGTATAGCAGAAACTAACACAAAATTGTTAAGCAACTATACTTCAATAAAGATTAATAAAAAAATTAAAGTCAATAAACACCTCTACAATGTTAAAAACCAATAAAAATGTTATTTTATTCTTTTTGTTAATTAAATATATGCACAAAATAAACACATGCAAAAATTTACTAAAATATATACTATTAATGTTAAGTTTCTGCTATTTCCAACTTTTCTTCTTCTGAAGGACTAAATAAAAACTTTATTACTCTTGTAAGGAGATTCAGTTAAGTCAAATCACTATTAAGTAAGAACTCCAAAGGTATAGTGATATTTTTCATCATATTTCTAGGTTAAAATTATAAAAAGGTGAAATTAGAAAAGTAAGCATCTCTCAGGAATGAGAGATTTCTAAAACATTTTAGAAAATGCTATATAATTATGGTGACCATATTCTAAAACTAGACCCATAGACTGGGAATCAAAATATGTGGAATCTGTGTGATCCAGGGTACCCATGAATACATTATGATTTCAGAAAAACAAAAAAATCTAATAGTATGAAATGTGAATTAAAACAGATATCTAAGTTTTCAGTCATATGTCATAGAATAATTCTTGATTAGACAATAAAATCGCACCAAAATGGAAACTTAAAAAAAGACATTGCTTCTGTGACACAAATTGCATGTTGAATGAATGTAAATAAATAACAAGTGGAAGACAAAGATCAACAAAATAACAACAGAGACAGTAGGTAGAAAGTTGTGTTGAAAGAAATTGGTGGCACTTAAAAATGTTGTTAGTTTTAGTTACTTAAATTATAAGAAGCTATTTGAATTATAAGAACCTTGAGGATCTTGGGGTTACAGATAGAGACAACATTTTGGTAAAGTCTTCTGGTTTTGATTTGCATGAATATAAGTAATGGGAAGAGTAAAGCTATATACTTATAGGTGTATAAATTAACCTGGCTTAATTATGAAAACTGTGTTGAAAATCTCAAGGAAACATTAGAAAAATTTAATAGAGACATATTTTCCTTATAAAATGACCTAAGATTTACTGAGTCTGGGAATTCAAACAAGTAAGAAGGCTGGTAATTCCTAGGAGTCACTCTCTCAAGTAATAAACAAATATTTATGAACCTCTACTGCATGATAGGTTTTAAGATAGTCTCAGGATATTGAAGTTAGTATTTTTCTTAGAGGGAAAAGACAGACAAAATGTAGGATTATTGACTAGTTCAAACTTCTACTGAACTTTGAAAAAAATCTTACTCCCAAAATAAGCAGAACTCCTTTGCTTTAATACAAAACAAAACAAAACAAAACAAAACAAAGCACTTTATCTTAAACCCCAAGCAACAAGCATGCATCTCATGCTCTGTGGGTATATCTGTACAATAAGGATACTGTGGATGACAATATTCATTTATTAGATAACATAGAATTTTCTTCATGAGGACATGTGAGAATCACTTTTCTGTTGTCAGAAATTATGCTTTCCTGAACAAAGAGATGATTCTTTATAGTTTAAATTTACCTTATGAATTATATATGTGATTAAGTTACCTTTTTGCGTTGATGGCTAGAACACTTAGCATTAAACATGGGCTGTATGTCTAGCTTATTTTTAACTTCAGAATAAGAGATTCATCCATGACCCCATATCATATTATTCTTAGGAAGAAAGGTAAGAATAGAACTGATGAATATGGACCCAGAAGGTCTGGAATTAACATCTCTAGTCATGCTCAAGGAGTTCCATGAATCTTCTGAAACTACATGTAAATTTCACTGAGTACAAGAATTTCTCTGTGTTTCATATATACATGTATGTAGATTTTAATAGCTTTTCAAAGAGATCTATGAATTCAACAAAAATTAGGAAACAATGAAATAGACTTTAAGACCTAGGTCCCTAACATATACCTTAAGGTCTTCATATTACTAGGCTACTATTAATACAATAAGATAGAATATTTTCTCAGTATAGAATCCTTAGGTCATATTTGGTGTGTGACCCAATGTTTTGATGTCATTAAGTTGTCTCAAAGCCAAAGATAATTGGAAAATGGAGCACTCCAGAAGATCTGCAAGGGGAATAGGATAGCTAATTAGACCCATGTATACTTTATCTCAGAGTAAAGCCAAAAATGAGAGAGTTATTCAATGTGTAAAATCCCATGTTTGGGACTAGAGACTCTGGGTCTTTAGTCACCATATTCCTTAAGTATTTAATGAAACATCTTTCATATCACTTGTTGTTCTTCCTGGGTTAGTGGTAAATCCTTCACAGCAACTTGTAGGTTAGCCATGTTTCTTTTAACCATAAATTCTATTTTCCATTCAAGGTTCTTGACTCAAGCTAAATACAATGTTAGTTAGTCTCTCATATTATTGTCCTCTTTAGTGAACCATGCAGAAGAATGCCACTAACCTTCTTCTACATTGAAAAATCCTCTTCTTCAGTCTAAATGAGATATCAAAAGTAAAAGTCTCTAATATTCATTAGCAACCAGTAGTAATAGTTATTACTAAAACTCCAGAGGAAATATTTATACTTGGACAAATTCTTTTGTTTTTAAATTAATTAATTAATTAATTTTTGGCTGCTTTGGGTCTTCGTTGCTGTGCACAGTCTTTCTCTAGTTGCGGCAAGCGGGAGCTACTCTTCGTTGTGGTGCATGGGCTTCTCCTTGCAGTAGCTACTCTTGTTACAGAGCACAGGCTCTAGGCACTGGGCTTCAGTAGTTGTGGCACGTGGGCTCAGTAGTTGTGACTCACAGGCTCTAGACCACAGGCTCAGTAGTTGTGGTGCACGGGCTTAGTTGCTCTGCAGCATGTGGGATCCTCCCGCACCAGGGCTCAGACCCATGTCCCCTGCATTGGCAGGCGGATTCTTATCCACTGCGCCACCAGGGAAGTCTGGACAAATTCTTTTGAGATAGATTCACTGTGGGCCAGAGTGGAGGCACCATCATGCAGATTTTTATTTGGGATTTATTATTTAATATGTAATAGTCATTTCCAGGTGCTAAGAGTCTTGGCTGATGTGTAAAACTTCATGAAAGTCTTCTTGAAAATACCTGATACACAGTAGATATAGGGTAAATATTAATTTACATGTTTGTCAACATTGTTTGCTGGAAAATCCATGACCTTCACATTCAGAACTGAATTAAAATTCATCTTGCTTTGCATAGTGTCTCTAAATGAGGTATTTAACTTCTCTAAGCCTTTTCTCATTTATCAAATGGGTATAATATCTATGTTTGAGCTTGTTTTATGGATTACTATAGACAGATATGTAGCACTGGCTCAGAGCTGTCATTCTTATTACTATTATAAGGTTTGAGATGCATGGAAAACATCAATGAGGAGTGATCATCCTCTTTACCTTTTTTAATGTTAATAAAGTCCCTAAAATTATTAAATATGCAGTTTATCTGAAATTTGGTTTATTTTGGGGAAAGAAAGAACCCAAACAAGTTTAAAAGCAGTCTTTCAATATTATGTAAGGAACTTAACATGTGTGGTCTTACGGGTACTATGCAGGTAATAAAATGTATTCTCTTGGACTGTACATCATTCTTAAATAATTCCTTGGGGAAATATATATTATTTCTATTCTTAACAAATAAGTGGTATGGAGTATAGTAAAATATTATTTATAAAACATATAACTACCCATTTTGCATGAGCTTCTTTGAGCCACACACACAGGCACCATCCCAGTATAACTGGGATCTTTCCACAGGCCACCAAAGATGCTAGAATGGAAAAGATTGAGAACTACTGTGGAATAAAATACAGTAAAACAAATTTTCCATGAAAAATAAGCCAAATCATTATTTTCTTGTAAATAAGAATATGTGGGTTACACTGCTGTGTAAAAATCTTATTAGCTGAAAATATAAATCATAGGCCGTATTTTTCTAGGAGTCTTTCATCATGCATATGAAAGACAGACTTTCCTACCCCATCTCTAATCTTCAAATCAGACAAAAACCTATTTACTTAAAATAATTTTAAATCTGATTTAGAGGACAAAAATTAAACCATGTTAACTCATATTTGATACTAGATTTTTTAAAATTTGTGTGATATGCTATTAGATTACTCTTCATAAATTTAACAAAAACAAAACATGTGAATATGTTCCAGAATAATCAAATCTAAGAGTTTTTAATGTGAACTTATTTCCCTGTAATTAACAGTGATTATTTCGAATTGTTTCCTGTTTCCTCCTATTTTATTCTTTTAAAATTTTTGATAGTTTATTTACTTTGATTTGAGTCAGATTTTCATTGGTTATTATGGATTTGGGTCTGCTTCCTGCTGGTTATTGAGCTTTTCCTATGCTAGACCTGTTTCTATCTGATTATCCGAGGGTTCCCCTGATGTGAACTTGATGAAAACCAAGTGGGGGGTCATATAAATTGAAAAAAAAAAAACAGTTTAAAAACATCTCAGGCCATTGTTGAAAGAACTGTTTAGCAACCACAGACATTTACATTGTATTTTCTCTAATACATTATTCATTCCTGGCAGCCAATGTATCTCGTAGCGATGCATTTTATTTATTTATTTACTTACTTCTTACTTACTTATAAGATGAAAAACTAAATCAGAAGTTCTAGGTCTTAAAAATCTAAACATAGATATTCACCTTTATTTAGGAAATACTCTATTTTGGTTAAAAAAAATTTAGAGGCAGTCGACTGCTTAAAAATGTGTTGTGTTGTCATCAGATATGTGGAATTTAGAAAGATTATCTCACATCCTTGTGACCTTGCATTCCAGAACTATTCAAGGCCAGGGAAACCAAGGTCAAAGAGCCTCAAGTAATGGCACTTGAAAGGTTATCTAGAGAGCAGGGGAATCATCCTCCCGTTGGAAATGTTAGGTACTGGAGTGGAGATAGGGAGAGAGCTGGAACGAGTTTAAGATTGATGGTTATGGGCACTACCCTCATTTGAGTTGTTGCATTGAGAGATATTCAGGGAGCTTCAAATTATGTGGGGAAGACAGGTGCAGATAATTACAAAGAACTTTGAACAGTATTACTATCATGTGCCAAATGATAAATGAGGGAACTCTTGAGTATGAACTCTAGGAAAGGGATAGACCTAAGGGCAATTCAGGCACAAAGTTGTGAGTGGAAGATCTGTGTGAGAGTTGGTCATTGATCTGATTTTATAAGACCTTTCTTGCTTACCTTTAAATCCCTGGCATGGGTTCAGACTGTATCACAAGGGCAGTGGAGAGTCATTGGAGACATAAAGCAAGAAACAGATTTGCATTTCAGAAAAATATCTCTCTTAGCTGTGGACTGGAAGAGGAAGGAAAATATTTAAAAGGGGAGAACAAGTTATAAGGTACAAGCTAGATATCAATAGAGAGTGAAGAATAAAATATTGTGTTTGTTTATTTACTCAACTTTTATTCATGATTTATTAACAGCCAGTCACATGTTTAAGAATTAAATTCCATGTTGATTGTGTATTTAAGAATTGAGTTTGCTATTGATTATGTATTTCAAAGCAAAAAGAATAGTTGTAGAGTATGGGATTTATTTAGTGAGGCAAAACACTAGGTCTCCATGTTGAAATGAGATGTGGGTGTGAGAGGCAGTAGAAAATGATGGTAGGAGTATGAACTCTAGAGCTGTACTGCTTATGTTCTAATCTTGGGTTTGCCACTAACTAGTAGTGTGTCCTTGGATAAATTACTTACCTCTTCTGTGACTTAGTTTCTCATTAGCCAAATGATGATAATAACAGTACTTACTGGAGTTGTTTAAAAAATTAAATGAACTAATACACATTGAATGCTCAAACCTTTTAAGACCCATATCAATTGATTTGTAAAAATATTATCCATTATTATTAATCAAGCAAGAAGTTTCCTTTAACAATATCATTCACATCTGGCACATATTATAAGAAATGAAGGATTAGTTTTGAAAAAGGATAACTCTTTTTAGATTAATCAAGAAATATTAAGGATTAAGTCCCTTATATACTGAGAACATTTTATAAATTTCTGAAGTGATTGGAAAAAGTACCATACTCATATGTCATTTAATTAGACATGTTCTCTAATTTTAACAAAGCAAAGTAAATAATAATAAATACTTATTTTATGAAGAATTTTAAAAGGTAATATATTTAAAGTCTAAAATACGTCAAGAAATACTCTCAGGGCTTCCCTGGTGACGCAGTGGTTGACAGTCCTCCTGCCTATGCAGAGGACACGGGTTCGTGCCCCAGTCCGGGAAGATCCCACATGCCGCGGAGCGGCTGGGCCCGTAAGACATGGCCGCTGAGCCTGCGCGTCCGGAGCCTGTGCTCCGCAGCGGGAGAGGCCACAACAGTGAGAGGCCCGTGTACCGCAAAAAAAAAAAAAAAAAAAAGAAAAAAAAAAAGAAAAGAAATACTCTCAGTTAATTTTTCAAAATGATATAGGTTCCCATTGTTCATTTATAGAAAATGTATTATTTAACTGACGTCTGTTGAGAACCTACCAGGGATTAGAAAGACTAAGACGCTTTGTCAGACTTCTGGGAATTGACAGTTTTATGAGAGAGGAAAATACGGAAATCAATACTTGCAAGATGTGTGGCTTTAAGTAAATTACTTAACTTTCAAAATCTGATTAAATTATATATATAATTTAGATGAAATCTATTACATATATAATTTAGATGAAATCTATTATATATAAAATTTATATTGTGCCTGTGTAGGTGTTCTATAAATTATAACATTTTTACATTAAATATTACTAATAATATAATTAGTAGAGAATGTATAATTGAATTTTTATTAGTAACACATAGTAAAAGTACGTCAACAGTATTGAAAGAGACACAAGGAATGTACACTAGTGGAAAAAAAGGTTTTGAGTATTGTCTAGAAGTGTCAGTGGATGAGAGTAAGTTCATCAGGTAAAGAAGAGAGGGAGGGGATTCCCACTAAGGAACTAGAATGTGCAAAGTATGGAAAGAAAAAGGTCAATATAATTTGTGCCTGAGTTTGAGAGATAAAATAATTTTCAATATTTATTATTAGGAAAATATATATCTTCATATCTGTCTCCTTTGTAATTTTTACAATTATGGATTATATCTTAATCAGGAAAAATAATAAAAAATAAAGATAGAAAATCTTTTCTATGACCCTTGAGCTGAGTGTTATATTTCCTCAAGTAATTTCTGTCACCTTTGAATTGTTCTGAACTGCACACACCACAATTTTCATACTCTTTTATTCTCTGGGGTGGAGGAAAGCTTCTAGTTCAGAGCTTCTAATTCAGTGAGACCAAATACTTTTCAAGAAACAATGCACATATTTAATCAATGTAATCATACTCTAAAGATAATATATGTCTAAATATTTGTCATTGACCCTCTGTTTACAATAGCATAAAATATACATTCTCTTATTTTTTATGGCCTCTATATACAGATCTCTGCACTGCATCTTAAATAATATAAATTTAATTGTCCAATTTCAAGTCATTTTTTACATAGCCTGTTTCTATTTGAAGATGGGTATCTACACAAATACTTTTATTTTAAAGCAAGTTGTTTTGAACTTCATTCCAAGCAGGTAGGAGTAGATTCTGCAATGGATTTGTACTTAAAACTTGAGCAGCACTAGCGGGTGCCACCATAATAATAGTTTTATGATGTGTTACGTGAAAACCCAAGCTCGTTAAAATCAGTGTAGCAGGAATGGCTGCGTGCATATTCAGTGTTTTGCTGTCAGGGACCATTTTGAGGGTTTTAAACATTTCCTTGGTGTTATAGTTTGCCTGTGGGAGATGATGAAAACCTAGTTTCACAAAAGGAGCTTTTACATGGGTGAAAACTTCAAAAAGAATAGTATTTTGTATAAAAGCAAGTCTACTTATTCAGTTTCTAAATGCCCTTTGCTATTATTGAATGCATTTGTTTCTGAAAAGATTTATTTGCCTTCCGTCACTTGATGCTTCCTCTCTCACAAAAGCCATATCACATTTACTATTTAAACATATATAATATATATACAAATATATTCTTAAAAATAAAACATATCTACACTTGCCTTGATCTAGAGGGGTAGAAAAGCTTCAGAATTAGAGCCCTGAATTCTATCTATTGTAATATTGTCCTTAACTAAGGATTGAAATTGCATCTTTTTTATTTTCCTAGTGAATTCTCAGTAAAGAATTCAGCAATCTGTTTATAGGGAGAGTCATTTCTCAAGATTGAATTATGTGGTTGATGACCCAATGTTAATAAGGTTCCTTGTCCTTTTAGATTTCTTTCTAGAAATTGGGGATAATGAATTTAGTGAAGAACCAAATGAAATAATGCCTCCTCCATAAAGCCTCCTTGATTCTTCAATTTTTAAATACTCATTTTATTCCTAACAACTGTCCCTTTTGATTGACTAAAGTTACTTAGAGACTAATTCATCTTCGAGTGAAATATATCAGGATCTTTAGATTCAGCAATTCTTATCCTCAGGATCAAGCTTCTTTCTTGCTATTGCCTGAACCACGTTTTTCATCTTCTTTCCTAGAGCTAGGCCCTTGACCTAGCTGTCTTACCCCCATTGATATGACCTCTCTTAGGTCCTCAATCATTTGTTGTATTCAACTGCCTACCTAAGTTTTCAGTAAAGTTTATACTATTTTGAGAGATGCAAACATGGACAAGCAAGCTCTTGCAGATTTTCTGTTCACTTTTTTTAGAGAGGTCCTGTATCAGAGACATAACATATTAGTTCTCATACCCATAATTTTAAACTAAACCTGCCTGATGTTTTCACTTAGAATTTAGAAGGGACAGTAGGTGAGAAAGGACTATAGATCCATTAATACATATAATTTTTGTTACAGGGAAATTTCGAATGATGAAAATATTTCAATTATGAATAAGGGGCAAATTACTTAGTCTTTAACATTTTTGCCTTGATAAAATGAAATAGTATTTTAAATTTCTCTCTGCTTTTAATCCAACCTCTCACACATACTTTTATTGAGATGACTCAAGATAGTGGAAATTCAAGGATGGCATAGATATTTTACATTCTGCATCTCTCTTTCATGAGCCCTAAACCTTAATACCACCAAAATAATGTAATATGCCATGGTTTCTCATATTTCTAGGTCATGGCAAATTCTCTTCTCATGGAAAACTCCTACATACAAAACTTTCATTAAGCAATTTACATATCACCTCTGAGAAGTTTTCCTTAGTAGTTACAGATTGTCTTTTTGACTTCCAAAGTACTTAGTATATATCTCTAAGCAAATATGATTAACATTATTTGCTTTCGTGTCTGACTCACCAACTAGACAGTGAACCATCTGGCAAAAGAACATATTTGCTTTCTTTTTGTATTTCATAATTTCTTCCTCTTCCTCCAACATGTATTGTGAAGTAGGTTCTCACAACATATTTGTTGAATTAATCAATAGCATTCTTATCATAAAATGAAAATTTTCCTTTCAAAATAATTTCTTCCTTATGTATTAGCAGCTCTCTCTTGTTATCTTTCATCATGTGAATGATGAAATAAATATTTCAACAAACACTTATTTAATGTCAGCAATGTACCAAACCAGACTTTTGCTAGACTAAGAATATTAATATAGTGCCATTTCCAAAGGTGAACTATTGGTTCTTACCATGATCTGTTTAATTAGGACATACAGCTCTCCTCAAAAATCTTGTCTACTTATTTTGGGAAGACCCCAGAGATGTGTCACATAGGCTATATATGATAACAGTATTCTATAATCTTCCCCTCTGACCTTCCCTTGTTAACGTTGGCTGTTCTTAAAGCCACTTACAAATGGCATCTCACACCTGCTATTTTGGCCAGCATTCACAGTGACAATGCTGAGTCTGGATCAAAAGAATTTTTTTCTCCAGTGTTCCTGAAGGTAGAAACTCTGAAATTCACTGGCATGAAGTCCAAGTTGTTTTTCATGTAGAAATAAGGAAAATGCTCTTCCCCGCCCTCAGTATCTTGTTTAGTTATTATATTCATTTCCTAGGGCCGCTGTAACAAAGCAACACAAACTGAGTGGGTTAAAAATAACATAAATTTATTTTCTCATGGCTCTGGAGGCCAGAAGTCTGAAATCAAGGTGTTGGCAGACCGTAGTCCTATGAAAGGCTCTAGGGAAGACTCCTTCCTTGCCTCTTCTGGCTTCTGGTGTTTGTAGGAATCCTTGGAGTTCCTTGGCTTATAGAGGCATCACTCCAATCTCTGCCTCCATCTTTACAGGGTCTTCTCTGTGTGGCTGTGTCTCTGTGTCCAAATTTCCCTCTTCTTATAAGGATGCCAGTCATACTGAATTTAGGGCCCATTCTAATCCAGTGTGACCTCGTCTTAACTTTATTATATCTGTAAAAATTCTGTTACCAAATGTCACATTGACAGGCTCATGTGGGAATGAATTTGGAGGGGGTGGGGAAACTATTTAAGCCCCAGTACACTTACCAGGCTCTAAAATTACAACCAGTGTACTTGCCCAGGCCCAAGCATTAGAGTGGCTTATGATACATCCTTCCACTTTGTTCCTCAAACTCTTTTCCAGTTCTATATGCCTGGGCCTGGCCTAATCATCACTGTATTCCTTAGCCATTCTCAAAGATACACAGTCTTCTCCTGGAAAGTTAAAATAATAATAATTAATAATAATACTTTTCTTTTCCTGCAAATGGACATACCTACTGAGTATTCTCAGACCCATGGAATCCTAGTTAGATTTGAGACGCCTGCTGTAGTACTGGTTTCTGAGGATTAAAAGGTAAATAATACCTAATCCCTGTCCTCAAGGGAGACATAGTCTGGTAGGGGAGGCGGAGAGTTATAAGCAATGTGATAAATGCTGTAACAGAGAAGTCTCAGGATACTCCAGGAGCCCACAGGGAGGCATTTAAGCCTGCCCAGGTCAATTCTGTTCTGACTTGGTCAGAAAAGAGGCCAGAGAGATATCTGGGGCTTCACCTTTAAGAGCATTCTAGGGCAGGTAAAATTTAGCCAGTAGGCAAGGAAAATTTAGTAAGGATTTTGAAAAGGGAGTGAATGGATACAATGGAATGATTATTCTGGTGTCTGAGGGACAGGGGAATTACCATGTGAATATGACCAGAGGAAGGAGGGGGATATTCCATAGACAAAAAAGGTGTTATACTGTTTAAAGAAGTCTAATGGGGGCAGAAGTGGATGGAAGGAGCAACAGAATGTCCAAAACATGGAGATAAGAAAATATCTCAGTAAAACTCTCAAATTTCAGCTTCAGGCTGTTATTTACATGATGAAACCACTCACTGGGACAGAAAATAAAGGTGGGAGCATAAATTGGGGAGAATGATGAGTTCAACTCATTGCTACATCTTCAGGTTTAATTCTAACCCTAAACATAACCCAGTAATCTTATTTAAGTAATACTCTACCAACTTTCAACTCCCTAATGTCAATGAAAATAGACTGTTTTGAAAATGGTTTTAATTTGGCAGCTCTATTAGTTTCCTGTTGGCTGTTAAAACAGAGAACCACAACTTGGTGGCTTAAAAACAACAAACATTCTCCCATAATTCTGGATGCCAGAAGGCGCAAATCAAGGTATCACTCCCTCTGGAGGAGAATCCTTTCTTGTGACTTCCAGCATCCTGTACCCCAGGTGTCCCTTGGCTTATGGCTGCATAACTCCAACCTCTGACTCTATCTTTGCATGACTCTCTCCTCCATGTGTTTCAAATATCTCTCTGATTTTCTCTTATAGAGACTCTTGTCTTTGGATTTAGGGCCTGCCTGGATTATCCAGGATGACCTCATCTTGACATCCTTAATTTAATTACATCTGCAAAGATCCTTTCCAAATAAGTTTACATTTACAGATTCTGGGTGGACATATCTTTTGGGAGAGCCACTGTTCAACACACTACAGTAGCTACAATAAAAAAGTTTTAATCGTTTTTTATTTTGATGAACATGTAACTACAATTTCTACTCAGGAAAACTTTTAAGATTTTTGTTTCATAGATGCTCTCTTCCAAATCTCTAAGAAGAACCATGGTCACTATAGACCTACTCATGTGAGCTCTGTCCCCAAGGACTAAGACAAATGTCATGCCAAGCATGGATCTTATTCTCTGAGTAAGTTGGAACAGCTGCTGATTTACGTGGTTGTGTCTGAATGACTGAATAGATGCATTCTTAGGGACAAATACAGATCTTTGAACGCCACCAGTTTCCTAATTTTCTCATTGGAAATGATTCTTTTCACCCTCTTGACAACTTTAAAGTAATGTTCACCTCCTATGAAAGTTCTAATATTATAGATGGCACTAAATATACTCCTATGAAATTAATCGAATTTAGCCAGCAGAATCTAAGAGACTGTCTGTCATTTTAAAGTATGTGGTTTCATGAATAGAGTACAGTGTCATGAACTGTTAGAATGAATGTAGTCACTGCCTTTTCACTTTTGGGTCTTGTAAGTACAGTGACTGCATGTGCAGGGCTTTCTAAATTTTCATATTCATTTATTCAGTCATTCAACAAACCTGTATTAAACACCTACCATGAGCTCCTCAAAAATACATTTTATTCATCTTCATATCCTCAGGCCTGCTCTAATGGAAATCAGAACAAATTGAACAATGAATAATTGCTTCAGTGAATAACTATGTAATGGGGGAATACCAAAATAAATGACACTCTTAAACTCAAGGTGCTCCTTTTAGCATAACTTTTAATATATCATAATTTGCATTGTATAACTTTTAAAGAACTTTTTAGAAACTGGCAGAACAAAACAATGCTGATTAAAAAATAAATTAATACAATTAAATTTAGTACTATTCTTGTTTATGTAGTTGTAAAAATGAAGTTCAAGAACTCAAATATATTTCAAACATAATAATATTAACTTGATAAGTTTTTGAAAATAAGATAGATGAATGTTTATGTTTGTCATTCATTTATTCATTCATCTATCTATTCATTCATCAAATATTTTTTGACTATCCAATGTATATAAGGTCCTTTTCCAGTAGTGCTAGTTGTTATTGTGTTGTGAAATAGTTTGTGTTTTAGGAATAATGCCATTTTTCTTGATTAAGAAAGGCTTTTGGCTTAGTTTAATAATGGCATTTAAATTAAAAAGAAAACTTGGAAATGTTGTCTAACTATTCTTAATATCAGATAACTATAAAATTGGTCAAGTGGCTATTTTTAGTAATTATGTCCTCTATTGACATCTTTATCTGCGTGACTTCAAATTATCACAGATGTAAACATAAAAGTAATTTGTTTACAATTGTGTAGTGCTTAGAGATTAATAAGTTTAAATTACGACTATGAAGAATGTTGATTTTAACAAGACTTCTATTTGTGTCCAATAATGTAAATTAATAAGCAAATTAGGAAAATATTTCTAGAAGCAAGGAATATGGGATGACTAGAACTAAATATTTTTTCTAATGCAGCAGATTTTTCTCTCTATGGATTAAAAAAAGAGTTTAAAATTGATATTGGAGTATTTCCTTTGATATGTAATTATATTCAGTTATGAATTTTAAGAAGGTGGTTTACCATAAGAGCTGAGAGGATATAGTCATTTTATGATATAGTAATGAACAATAGAATAAGAGTTAAAGAACACATATAGATTAATATTACTTTGATGTTTTGGATAGTTTTAAGGTAGAGTAGCATATTGTACAAATATCTTCCTGATTGAATTTTAAAAGACTGTTTTTTCTTTTGCAGTCAGAAAAAGGGATCTGAATTCCAGCAGGAGTAATCAAACAGATTTATTGCCAGTTCAACCACATTTTTATTAACTTCTCTCTTCATATCAAGTTTTTAAGGATTAAGTTATTTAATACAAATAATATAATCAAACAGGGTCTAGTACATTAAAAGCAATCAAAAATAAATGTTAGTTGCTTACTACTTATTACCATTACCATTATTACTATTAGCAGCTGTAGTAGTATAGCCATATTTCAGCAAATTCGATACAGCGCTTTCTTATCATCAGTTTTAGCATGCGTCCCATTCTCCGCGAGGTTACTATGTGGAGGAATGTACAGATTAGAATTGATTAAATACAGCATTACTTCAATGAATACATTTGTAATGGAATTCTACTTTTCTCCTCTAAACTGACAAGATACATAAGACTGGAGACTTACTAGCATAAGATAGTTTTTACTTTGCCAATCAATCCAGAGAAATAGGATACACTGAACATGATAAGAAACCTGGCATGTTGATGTCACAAACTACATGTCAGAGACCAACCAGTGCTCTATAAATGCATTTATTTGACTACCTTTTGAGTTTGGGGATTTTTTTTTCTTTTGATTTTCAGGTTAAATGTGATGTTCTTTGGCAGTATCAAGTCAAAATTTTCAAAATAATGTATGAAGATCACAAATCTCCCTAATAATTTTTGGGGGATTTGGATTGTTTTTCTAAGTGTATTTATAATAGAAGTCATGCTATTTGGAATTCTCAGTGCTGTTAAGATTGACTATAACTAGAAAAGTAATTATCTACATGAACGTTATTTCATATTTTAGGACTTTGAGGTGAACCTTAATTTGAGATTCATAAATTTAGAATCTTTTTACTATTTAGCATTATATGGAGAAGAGGCATTTTGTAAAAAGCTTTATAGGTATAATTTAGTGATACAGATAAAACTTCTTAAATCTATTTCTATTCAAAATGTTCAATTCTCTGTTTCCTAGGATGGGGTATAGTTAGAAAGATTCTGGGATTTACAACCTTCTAAATACCTCCAAGGATGAGTTTATCACAACACATTCAGGTACTATTCGCTGTGGTGTCATTGGTTAGGTGATAATTTTTGATCATTTATTTTACAACTTGAATCAGTTTATAATGCCTGTACAGGTTTAAAATAGGTTGATATTCTTCTTTTTTTTTAGAGGCAGTTCATAGTTTTATAGGAACACTTCTTTTCTATCTTAACATGTAATTTTTAGGTTATCTTTAACATATGACAACAAATAAAAAATATATAAAATAAAATTTAGATCAGTAATGTGTAAAACTTTCATGCTTAAGAGCTACTTTTACATAATTTACTACTTAAATTCATCAGGTGTTATTGCTATCCAATAAGGAGCTTTTCTGACCTTCATATGGTATTCCTACAGTAACTTCCACTTGCAGGCTTACGTATCTGCTGCTATCATGGTTTGGAACATTCTCTCAAAATTCCTTCTCTGACTAATTAGTACTCAACTTAGTTGTCATCTCCTCTAGGAAGACTTCCTTGATTCTCCAAGGCACCTCTATGTATTTCCCCATACTCAACCACTATTACAGACATTATATCACATTCTAATTTCCTTTGACAGACCTTGATCATACAGATTCTGTCTTATAACTTATGCCTAGAACTTTGCAGTAATGTCCAATAAACATGTATATGAGTGTTGAAATGAATGATTTTAGTGCCCAGTTCTCTGTTGCTGTGGTCTAAAAGATGGTACTTTAGATGTTCCAGGTCTGCCCTCTGGAGGTCATGGCTACAGGTTTCAAATTCTGCTTTATAACTAACTCCAGGTACCCAGGATGACTTTGACTCAGATGTTCAAAAGAATTTCATGCCTTGCAAATCTTTTTCTTTTTTTTAAATGTTAAATTAAAAGAATGATATATGTTTATGCCTCCGGTGTGGTGTATTTTTGGAGTCGAAAGCAATAGATTCTTCTGTAGTTGATAATTTAATATGTACCTATGGAAGTTAATTCAATCATAGAGCCAATTTTGAGATAGAGTATATTAGAGAAACAACAACAAGGCAATATGCAAATGAAACACTAAGCAAGAATCTATGAGAAGTAGGGAAAAGGATAATTAGTGAAAAGATATTCCAGACTTCTACTTTGCTGAAATAAGTAAATGTGATTTGGGTTAAATAATTCAATCTTAAGGGGGAAAAGTATATGTGTGGGATATCAATCAAGCTCAAAAGAGAATAGTCTTAGAATACAAGTCAAATTTTAATACAGATTTCGGAGGGTGTAGTAGCATTTAAGAAAATGTTAAATGATTAACACCTTTCTGGAGAGTGATATATAAAAGGTCTTTCTCCAGCCCATGGCTCATTTGGTCTGGCTATGGCAGGTGTTAGGAATTTACCTCAAGAGTTTCATGTTGCTTTCCTTTTAATCAAGTGCCAGATAATGGAAATCTCAAAGTCTTGGGATAAATCAGTCAAATATTAAAAATAAAAAAAAATGTAGAAGGCTGACTTGGAAATAGTTCCATAGAAATGAGTTGGTAAGATTGTTGAAAACCCAATTGGCAGGAATAGAGAATCATTTAGAGATGAGAGAGAATTTTATGGATCAAGACTTAAAGAACTTCAAATGTCAGTAGGAGTCATGATGCATAGGATGTGTAGTGTGGTTCAAGCTAATATATTTACTCACTTCAGGAGAGGCAAAAATGAGATTTATTTCTAGAATTTTATGGGTATCTTATTTTGTGATGGATGGTGTATTTCTATAAGTATGATCACAGTTTGAGGGATAAGGAGTCAATTTGGTAACCCCAAATACTGCCCGAAAGGTGAAGATTCAAAATCTGCTGTCTATGAATGTATAGAAAATGTGAATAGTTTCCCCTTAGTATCCTTTTTTAGCTCTACAAATGTCTATTTGTTATATAGTTTCCATTTTCCAAAGTGTATTTACTGTAATAACAGTACTACTACAGTTTATTTGAATCTGGATTACTAAGCAATACAATGAATAATTTTACCCCTAGTGGTCATACCACTAGTATAAGTTAACATTTATCAAAAGCACTTATAAAAGACCTACAGTGCATCACTACCTGCTCCTGCTTTACATAGATTATCTCATTTAATTTTTGCAATGACCCTAAGGTGTAGACTTTCATTTTCATTTACACTGAGGGAACTGAAGCTCAGAGAGTGTGTACAACCTACCAGTTACCTCGCCAGTGAGTAGAGGACTTGGAATAAGAATCCTAGTCTTTTTTTGGCTCTGAACCCTGTATATTGGACCTGTCTGCCCTATTGTGAGAGCTTTCTGGATTGGGCTGTGCAAGAGGAAAATTAATCTTCTGGTCTTTCACATTCAGTGCTTTGAATGTATAAAACTAAATTATCAATCTTCGTAATTTATGACTGTTTGTGATTAAGTTATTTTGAGGCTAATTTGACTTGATTTGTTAAGAATTGACCTAGATGTAGCAAGGGATCCCTCCCTCTTCCTTGTCTCCATCTTCCTTCAGCTCCTCTGATAAGATAATAAACCTAGAAACAAAGTGAGGGGAATAAGAAATCAAGTATCATAAATCTGCTAAGCATTATGGTTCATTGATTCTAATGTTCTTATTCATCACGAATTATACCTGAATTAAAAATAGAAAGACAATAAAAATACCAGTCACTGTTCACCAATGAACCAAGAATTTAAGTATCTGTTTGCTGAGATTTAAGCAATTTGATAGAAGTAAGATATGGATTTAGTCATTACTGGTTTTCACAGAATAGTGGTAAAGATGCATGCTTGGATTGAATTTTAAAGTGAAAAAAATACAATGTTAATGGTACCTTGAATTTTTCATCTTTTAGTTTTTTGGATCACTTCAATTAAGTTTCATTGGATTCCTTGAACATTTTATGTAACATGTTTTGGAATTCTTTGATCCACGCTTCTAATTTCTCTCTCCTTTTATGGGATTACCATTCTCCTAGCTAATCAACATAGAAATGATATCTTTATTTATTTGATGATATCTTTATTTATTCTTCCTTGCCTTTTCACTGTCCCTCTACTCCACATCCAATTAATTACCTTCAAAAAAAATCTCACCTTTTGAGGTCTTCCCCCTCCTTCTCATTCTTGCTCTTACTGTTCTTTTCATGAATCTTTATGCTTCATGCCTGGATTCCTGTTTTGGTTTGTAAACTGTCTCTATTTTTCTGAAAATATATTCTGCAAATCCTGAATTCATTGTTCCTAAAATTATTGTTTTTGATGTCACTCCTTTTCTCGTATCCCTACACTGATTCGTCATGAATAGCATGATGATAAGGCCCAACTTTATTTAGGGCTATGTTTATTCAAAGTTCTCCACAATCTACCTCAGACCTACTTTTCCAGCTCTATGTTCTGCCAATATTTTATGGTTGAATTCCATTACTTACATTTTTTTTTTAATTAAAATTTTTCTAGACTTGTTTCAGTGCTTAACCACTGGTGGTTATCAATAACAATCATGATTATTGTTATTTTTTAAATAACAATGACTTATGAATGTATTTGAGAAAATATTTATTAATTTTATAAATTTAATACATTTTTATACAAATATTTTTATTTCTGCCCTAGCCCTTCATTTTCTTTCTTTTTATAATTTTTTCTTGTTTCTAAAGGCAACATTATTTTTTTGAAGGAAGAATTGAATTTAAGTAGTAAATAAGGTTTATGTCGAGTATACATTTAGCTTCTCAATTAAAACAATGTATTTAATTGTCTTTCTCACATAGTGATTTATTTATTGCAAAGCATGGTTTTATTTATGGACTATCAGTTTTTGTTACTGCTTCAGTGATATGTCATTCTCCCTTAAATTTTTTTAAATTAGTTAAATCAATTCATTTTTTATTAGCTTTAAATTTTTTATCACAAAAATGCATGATAGTGGTAAAAAATATATATGTAAGAAAATAGAGGAAAAGGTGACCGTTTACTTTTCCTTTCTTATCAATCCCATTCCTCCCCCCACTTAGGACTTTAATTTTAGATTTTAACATTTGCATTAGTACTCATTTTGATAATCAAAAGTTTTGTTTCTTCTTTTTCAAAATTATGTATTTGTATTTTTTCTGGAAGATGGACTTTATTACCTAACTAAAAGAGAATTGTCTAACAATGTCCTTTTTTGTTATCCTTTTTGTATATTATTTGTCTAGATTTAGGATTTGGAGTTCAAAATCATTTCCGGGTTTTGATAATATTGTTCATTTATCTTTTAGCATCTGATATGGCACTGAGAAATTTGATAGCAATCATAAACATATTCCTTTAACAGTAACAGTACAATAGTGCTCAAGATATGGGCTTTAGAGTTAGTCTGCTTTTGTTCAAATTCCATTTTCACAACTTTTTTGCTTACGACTTTGCTCAAATCAATTAGTTTCCTTGTTTTCAGTTTCTTCATCTGTAAAATAGAGTGATATGATGATACTGTAATCATTACATTAGATTAAGTATTGTACTACTTAGTACAATGCAATATACACAGTAATCTCTATAAATATTAGGTGGCATGTTATTTTTTATTGTAGTTATGATTGTTTTCTTTAAGCCTTTAATTATTTCCTTACATTTAGTGTTCTGTAACTTAATTTTGTTAAATCTAACTGTAGCTCCTTTTTCTTGCATTCCATACAAGGTGAGTTGTGGCAATAAGAATCAAACACACAAACAAAACTCATGTTTTTCAGATTCTTTTGGAAGGTCTGCTAGTAATTAGGGGTCTATTCTCTGTGTCTCTTTTGTTCATATTGTTCTATTTCCTTGTTCTATCATACTGAGTTATGGGGGAATACTTCAGCCCAGTCTTTCCAATCACTATTTGCTTTGCAGTCACACCTTTATTATTTATTTACTTATTTGTTTGGCATTCAGCTAGTCAACTGAGATTTTTGTTTTGACAATATATTTTTTTTTAATTTCCAAGGCTTCTATTTTTTCCTTCATAACAAAATTTATTGCTTTATATAAATGTAACATTCTCTTGCCTCTCCCCAAGCTATTTACTATGTTTATTTTAAACTTTCTCTTATTTGTATTATTATCTCTATTTCTCTTATTGTCAGTTCTGTTTCTAGGTTGTCTGTCCTATAAAGGTTGCTGTTTTCAAATATTTGCCATGCTGTCTGTTGGTTTTATTTTTAGAATGTATTTTTGTTATGATTTGCCATGGGGTTTCAGCTTATCCTGGGACAAGCTTGGCTTTTGTCTTCTGCTCATGACAAGTATATAAGCCTGGGAACAGAGTGATAATAGTGAGGCTATCTGTCACTGGCTTCAAATAGAGTATAGTTAATCCCTCTGAAGAAACCTCTTGTATTAACCTCTGTTCCTTGTATAAACTGCTTCATGCTGTAGCAACCTTAAACCTATGCTCTCTTATGTATGCAGTTTAGGTTCTGGCTTCCTTTGGTCTCTTACTAGAGTTGATTCCAACTGTTTTCTAGCTTCTAGAAATTTTGGTATTTTTGTTTTGTCAATAGTAGTCTTATATTTATGTATTTATCTTATATTTATGTATTTATCTTAGCATCTGTTTTTTTGGTCATATAATGGGAGCTGGGAGTGGAACAAAGGAGACCATTGTGCCCTTCTAACTATCTTGATACAGCATTATTCTTGATCACATTTATTTTCTTTCACTAGCATCAGTATAACAGTCAAATCTGTGCATTGCCTTAGAAATGATCTATAAATGACACCAAAATTACGTGTTAAATTTCAAGGTACTACCAGGTATGCATTATTTAATGCTAACACTGCAAACATGAGGCTAAATTCCCCTTACTTACTTCTTTATTAGAGCTTTTAAGTTCATTTCTTTCTGAGGCTGGATATGGAGAGTCTGTTGCCTCCTAACATATTGATAATTCTTAGATGAAGCAATTTGTACATGTTAGTTTGAATGCTTCATAAAGTTTCTTTCATAACAAAAGAAGAGATGCTATTTAATCTTGTCATAGTTTTTCTTCTTGCCATTTATTCTGCTGGGCTGAGATCTGTCAGGGCAGGATAAACAAATCAATTTTATTATTTTTTTAAAATGTGGTTCTCATTTA
Source organism: Lagenorhynchus albirostris (assembly GCF_949774975.1). Taxonomy (NCBI): domain Eukaryota; kingdom Metazoa; phylum Chordata; class Mammalia; order Artiodactyla; family Delphinidae; genus Lagenorhynchus; species Lagenorhynchus albirostris. The sequence continues at coordinate 24,951,426 of NC_083100.1, forward strand.
AGTCACACTGTACATAACACATCTTCCTGTGGTAATGAGCTGTTAAGGATTGCACTAATAGCAGTTTAGTAGCTGCAGCCAAGGATTTCTCTACCAATAAATATAGTTTTCTTGGCTATTAGGCAGAAATTCTTCATAGCTTCTTAGCACAAGTGGCACTGATTAATGGCCATGAAAAAGAAATCTTGTTCTCAGGGAATTAACATAACAACCTATGAGACAAGTCAAATCTAAGGCAGAAAATATAGGATTCTAATATATTTGGGAAAGATATAGTAATCTCAGGACATATGAGCAATAAAAAGAAATAATTGAACATGAAGAAATTAAAAAGTTTAGGGGTACATCCTATTTCTATGAAGTGAAGCAATGATACTTTCCTTCAACAACTACTACCCATATCTAGAATTTAAAATAATAGCCTAAAACAACTGTTGCTAACAGAAATAAGTTAACAACTCTTTAAATCTGGTAGATATAAATTTTTAAATTGATATTCAGAAACCTAAATTTTAAAAAGAATCAAATATTATAGGGCACACTTAAAATAAATGTTGTAAAATGTATTTAATGTAAAAAAAAATAACCTAACAAGCCATCTTCAAAGTTTATATATTTGAAATAGTGTTTATTTCCTACCAGAACAAAATATAAAAATGCGAGATGCCAAAATATTCTCTCTGCCTTCAATGTGAATTGTTGCTCATTGTTGGATTTTTTTTTTTTTCTTTACATTTAGGGCAGATATACATTTTTGTTTTTTGTCTAGGGTTAATACTGCATAATGTTTATCTCCTTGTAGTTTTACATAGGTAAGTGTATGTTATAAAATATATATGTATATGTAATTCTATTTATTTATAAATTTTGGTAGATTTCTTTTTCTGATCTTGTTAACCATATTGTCGTGATTGTATGAACTATTCTTAACTTAGAATTTAAGTCAATTTAAAATTCAGCTTTAGAAGGATTCTCAGTGTCCCTATTTCAAATGGTAACATTCACTCTCTCTTGCTCATGGGCTCTTAATTCAGAAATAGTTTTGCTTCTGACCGTGTTATCTGCCATGGTGTGGTTACTAAAGAGGGAAAATATAATTTCTCCCTCTTCCTTCTCTCAAGCCCACACCTGGCCTTCATTGTTTTTACTACCAGACCCGCTTCCTTGACTATCAGTAGCAGAAATCTGCTGAAGTAGCAGCCAATTAATATTGCAAAAATATTCCTGAGCTTGGAGACTATTCATCTGGCACAGGAAAAATTGTGTGATTTTTAACTCCTCATTTCTCTAAGGTCAATATTTTGGAGCTGGACGTTTAAATTAACATTAGTATAATAACTCCTGATCAGTGTGCTATGAAGATCAGTCTTAGCATTCAAACATTGTCAAAGATAACATTGACAGATATCAAATAATGTCTATCTGATGCTTTCCTTCTTTCTTCTGAAGTGAAAGATAAATGATAGGTTAATTTTATTTATTTTAAAAAATGAGGTTTTGAAGTATTCTTTTTTAGAAAAGTAGTGTCAAGATTAGAAACTGTAACAATCTCTTTTAGAAAGGAATTATGAAAACCCTCAAATGTTCTATTAGTTGCTTATAATATAACTAGAGGTAACATAACAAATTTATTTTTCATAGGGTCATAGTAAATACTGGTCTAATATTAAAAGAGATACATTTTTAAAAAATGAGACAGAAATGAATCATTGATTGACCTGTTCCTGACCATCAAACTAAACTTACTAAAGCAAGATTCTATGTGGCTAGAAAAATGGTACAGATGATTTTCAAAACAGAAATAGAGACACAGATGTAGAGAACAAACGTATGGACACCAAGGCGGGAAAGAGAGGGGGTGGGATGAATTGGGAGATTGGGATTGACATATATACACTATTGATACTATGTATAAAATAGATAACTAATGAGAGCCTGCTGTATAGCTCAGGGAACTCAGTGTTCTGTGGTAACCTAAATGGGAAGGAAATCTAAAAAAGAGGGGATATATGTATATGTATAGCGATTCACTTTGCTGTACAGTAGAAACTAACACAACATTGTAAGCAACTATACACCAAAAAAAAATTAGTTATAAAAAAAGCATATATACATATGTATAATTGAATCATTTTGCTGTACAGCAGAAATTAACACAACATTGTAAATCAACTATACTTCAATGAAATAAATTTTTAAAAAAGAAATATTCTATAGCAAGATATACATGTAAGATGGTTCTAGCTCTAAAATATTAGCACAATAAAAAAAAGGAATTTCAAACACAAAAAGAAACTATAGGTAGTTGCAGAATAAATTTATTTGAAGCAAAATAATCCACTTATAGTCACAATTATTTTAGTGTGTAAATCAAAATGATTACTTCACAAAGCAGCAGTAAATCAGCATGATTACTTCACAAAGCAGCAAACATTGGGAGTTTCTGTGCATATGCTGTTTTATAGGGATTTAATCCCATTCTCTTGATTCTTCTTCTGTATTCAGTTGTTTAACTTCACGATAATGAATTAATGTTATTCTTAGTTTGAGGCATCTTTAGCTAATTGAAATTAAATATAGCTCGGGAGTCTTAACTATCCCGGGGCATTCTAGACTGATTCAGGAGACCACTGCTGAGTTTTAAAAACATAGGGAAAAAGAGGATATTTTGTGTAACCATCTGACCAAAAGAGAATGCATTACTGTGTTTTACATACCATGACCAAAGAGCATGAATTCTAAAAAAAGCAAAAATGAGAACTTGTAGAAAATTGATTTATGTTAAAGATCTTAAAGTTAATTAATTACACTTATTTTATCATGAGATCAATTGCTAATATATTCTGTCATTTAATTAAGGCAGTCGATAAAATCAGGTAAACGGGAAGCATAGAGTTATATGGGAAAACTAATTTTCCTATGTAGTAAAGTCTGCTGTAAGTCAGAAAAGAATAAACTATCAGTTATTAAATACACAAAAAATCTAATTGTTTCTTTTGAAAGATTTATGCTAGTTTAATTAAAATAAAAATACACTAAGAAATAAAAATAATTAAAAAGGGATATGACTAAACATTTCCCCTGTAAAATATTTTTGTTAAATGCTTAAATATTAACTTGAAGAATTTTTTTTTGTTATTTTTGTCCCTCATCAAGAGAAGAAAAATAGGCATAAATGCAATCACAGTAGTGACTTATACTGCTTTCTTCGTTAATAACTAGAAAGATTACACACTACATCACAATATTATAGGTAATATAATTATATCTTGTTTAATCCTCACAACAACCTGCAGGGTATGGTCGTGCAATTATTTTCAAAAAAAGTATGCAGTTTAACTTCTAATTGTTTATAAATGGAGAGGTATTAAAGAAACCATTAACATCTGTTACAGAGAACTCACTTCAAAGGACTAGTGTCATTTCATATCCCAAGCAAGAAAACAGTCTTCTGTTACATTAAAAATGTAATTATTTATTTAACAAAGGCTATACTGATTTCAGATCATAAGTGATCTCTGATGGAAACCATATTTTCAATTTTTAGGTATATTTGGACTTCACACATTTCATTCTACTTAAGTCAGGCATTTGTGTGTGTGTATGTGTGTGTGTGTGTGTGTGTGTGTGCACATGTGTATAATAATCTCAAGATTAGTATGATGTATGAGAGCAATCAATAATGTTTAGATTTTTAAGGTGGAAGTGGAAGGATGAATATATTTAATATTATCAATTTTATGTTATATTGAGCATCAAACAAAATAATACAGGTAGAGCAGCAACATGGTTTTTCCTGACACTCAACAAATATATTCACTTACATTTGGTCTTCAACAGGAGGAAGTGAGAGATTGAGAGAGAGAAAGAGGAGTGGGAGGAGAGAAGGAACGGATAACTAATCTATGACAAATCATTTATGTGTGTACATGAAGAGAGTGAGATTGAGAAAACTACTGATGAATTAAGATTAAATCAACATATAATGTAATTTTGACTAAAGTTATCACTCTACCAATGGCATAGAATCTTTTAAGAAGTGTTTGATATTAATGTTCATAAATATTTCTGATAGATAGAATTTATCATTTAATACAGATATATAGATGCCACTTAATTTGTGTCTACAACATCAACATATTTTACTATAGTATTTGTCATTAAAATTATATTTTATGTTAATTAAACTGTTGAATTATAATGTTACTATGAATTATAATGTCAGTTATTAAGATTATTTTGCTTATTTTAGAGATTATGTTTGTATAAACATATATTAGATATTTGTACTAAATATAATTATTTCTCCAGCATGAAGTCTTCTAAAAGTGACTTAACATACACAGGAATATGTTCATATGCATGTGAGTACACACTCAACACCACTACCACCACCACGATCACACATGTGGATGTTATGGACCCCCAAGAAATTATAAAATGCTTATTTGACTTATTGTATGAATGGTTCCTGACATATCTCACTTTTAATTGATCTTCTTTCTGTAATACATTGACCTGAATATTCGAAAAGGGAAAGTTTGGGACAATCCAATGGGATATGTTAGTCTAGGTTCTTCACATTGGGTCCAATAAATGCATATTGTTTTGTTCCATCAAGAAATATGCCAGATTTTCATGTCAAGACATAAATGTAAGCATGCCTTTATATAGCCAACTAATCAAAAAATAATTTCCGGACAGAAATAATTCTGCCAAACCTTAGAGAACAAATCCTCACTAGAACTTACATATTTGCAAGTTGCTTGAAGACTGCTCACCGATGTTCAACTAGCTCACTTTGATTTTAAAATTTAGCAGTTTGCCATATATTTACCAAGGTACGTGTATCTCCTTTTGTAAACTTTTGAAGACATTGTTAATTTCAATACATTTGATTGTTTGGATTTTTTTTTTTTTTGAGAAGTCAGAGTATTAGATTTTGGATAGGTTCCTTGCTTCTTTATGATCCATCACATCTTTGATAGATTGAAGGACAAAGGCATTCATCTAAATTTGCAGTTAATGAAGCAAATAGGGGATTCACATGCAATAATCTAGACATATTAGCCCATACTCCTTCCCCTTGTCTCTTCAGTTGGTCAGACTGCAAGTTGCAGACCTTCCATTTCTGTTTCTGCCATCTTCTCTTGCTTCATGGCAAAAGGCAGTCCAGGGAGGTATCCAAACTTTTAGCTCTCATAAGTGTTTGGTTCTTAACTGAGAGTGATTGTCTATGTCACAAATACAGTGAAAACATCCATTTGATCTTTTCTAATATCTGGAATTCATCTTTGTTTTATCAAGGCGTTTATGTTTCATATGGTAATTGACTAAAATTGAACATGTATGATCATATAGGTGGCTTCAGAGGACCGTTCTCTTATTCATTGGCACATAAATAGAAATTATTAATGAGTGAACCAACCATGTGAAGCTCCTTTTGCTATACAAACAACTTGTACTGCAAAAAGAGGAGGTGAACCAAAGGCCTAAATATTCAGGAATCGTGCATAAAAGATTGTTGTCTAGGAAGTATTTTTTTCAAAACCCACAGTCTTAAACAAATATTTTAATGTTTCCTTTTTACTGAGCAAGTATGCTTATAGCTTGGGGAAAACCTTAATTAGACTTTAGAGTGCGTGCCTTCAATTTCTAATGGGATTCCACTGGTTAAATATGTTATGGTAATCTCTCTCCTATAGGCATAACCAGAAAAAATAGGTAACTTGTTATAAATAATCTACCATCTTTCACTCTTAAATCAGGGAAGGAGAATCTATTTTTTTCATTAAATTTTGAATACTACCCAATACAGGAATGTATTCTGTTATCAGTAGTTACTAGAGGCTGATGAATAACAAAACAAGTATAATATCTAAACTTAATTGGAGGTTTTTGCCACATGAAAAAAATAAGAATAAACCAAATTTTAACTTTTTACAAAGATAATGGAATCTTACATAGAAATGACAAAAATGATAAAATTCTACCAAAAGGACCTATGTGGTAAGATTATTTTAAATTATTTTCAGAATATTAGGCAGAAATCATGATACTAACTAATGTCTACCTTGACAGTCCCCCAAATTAAAAATGAATGTTTCTGTAAAGATAACATATCTATTAGGACAAGAAGGCAAATATCATATTGAATCTGGTGTACACTGTGTAATATAATAGACTCAAGTAAGAACTCCTTAAGATACTATTCTCCTAGGCACCTGTTGACTTAAGTGGACCACTCTGGATATCAAATGTCTTTTTCTCTTCCTTCATTACTAATTTATTCTACAATATTTACTGAATCCCTGGTGTATATATGTGTCATCATGGATAGGATATAGGAGTACACAGTACTAAGACATTTCTCTTAGCCTGGTTTTGGCAGCTGGGAAGACTTGCTGGGTGAAGTCACATTGCAACTGAGACCTGAAGGAATTACACTTTACATAGAGGGGCTTATGATTGTTTGGAAAAATCAGGGGGATTAGGTGTGGTATCTGAGACACAGGCAGTAATGTGCAGGGCCTAGGGAAAGTCCAACATGTTTAGTAACTATCAGGAATTCAGTATTTCTGCATAATTGTAAGGTATAATTTTTTTTTCAGTTTATTAACTTTGTTTATTTCAAATTTTGTAATTGACAGAATAATAATGTCCAATCATAATTATTGAAATCTAAGTAGTTTAATGATTCATATTTGTCATAAGAGTACTGTTCTTTGCAATTATCTATAGTCTATTAGCAAAACAGAAGCAAATCCAACCAATGTCATCTATCTTTCAGAGGACTGAAATTGGGAATAGTAGTTAGAATTTTCTGTTCACTTTCTGCACCCATTTTCCTATTAGCAAACACAATTTATCTATTCCCACAATACTTCACTCTATGCCATGTAGATCAGTCCATCAGCCACTCCCATTAATCTCTCATCAACCTTGGAAAGATCATTAGCACTAGATAAGAGATGGTTTTTAATATAGTCTTATTTGGAGCATATCTATGATAAGATATTTTTCTCCCGGAATTACCTGGTTAGATGGTTACCCAAATCCTCTCATTTTCAGCTTGCTTCCAAATAAATATAATGCAAAAAATGAACAAAAACTTTTGCGTCCTTCCCAGATTTCAGACTTGAAATATTTCAGAGTGTATCAATAACTCTTTTCGCAAGAGGCATACAGTTTTTAGAAATGAGGATAAAAAGGCAAAAGCCTTAAAAGCAATGTTGAGGAGCCTGAATTTTAATTGTATAGACAATAGGAAGCCACTGAGAGATTTTAGGGAAATTTGCACTTAAATGTTATTGTAATTATCACAGTTCATTCAGATTTAGATATATATTTTAAAATATCTGAGACAGTTAACTCAGGATTTCCTATAGAGAGCAGACAATTTTAATAAGAAATCAAACAATGGAAAAAATTGTATTTTACTTAAACATTATTAAACAAAGCTAATTACAAAGCATTTTTATTCTAGTCTGACAATAAACGCCTAGAAAATAACAAGAAGTTAATGAATTGCTTTAATAGGGAGTCTAAGGGAGATGACTCTCTGAATCCTCTTCTCAGAATTTCTGTTCTGTGTTCCATGTTGCACACTGTTCTCTGTTGGAATGATGGCTCTCGTCCATGAGAGTCTTTAATACCCACATCAGAAAATTGTCAGAATGTCAAGGCCTTGATAGCTTGAAGTTCAGTCATATTAGACTCTACTGTTTTGGGTATCTGTGTTCCTGTTTTTGTTCACAGCTTCATGAAATATTAGAAATTGAGTGTATTTGCAAAATGACTCCCATCTGTTTCCTAGGAATGCCTTCTCTGTTAATTATGCTGTTTTTTGCTGTTGCTCACTCTGGTTGAATTCTATTCCTCTCTTCAGTGTGATGTCTAAGACTTTCTTTGGACTGTGCTTTGAGTTAAACAGTTTTATAGATGCAATTCATGTCTAAAAGATGATAGCTTGTAAACTGACAAGTTATACATACTTGTTCAGAATCCTTGTTTGGGGAAAAATAACTATTATTTGGTGAAAGAATGTAAGCAAAAATGAATTCCAAAGATACTAAGGAGTTAAATATACAAATCAAATCCTATACATACTACTAGAAGAAAATATAAATAAATATTTAAGGGTTTTCAGATAGGGCTTTCTAAATATGAAAATAGTGTATGGTATAAGAACATTTATATGCATGACTATATAAAATTTTATAGTGATGTGCCTGAGACGTAAGTACTATGATAACATAATGTATTGGAAAAAACCTCTAACAATGATAAAAAACAAAGTTTCATATTCTTAATTACACAGCACACTGAATCTAATTTTTTTTTCAAAGAAACACTGGTATGCAAATAGATCTATTTCTCAATGGGACCTGCCTTTTTTTTTTTTTTTACAGAAACGATCTTAAACACCTTAATTAATCAAATCTGACTGTCCCTGTATAATATATGTATAATATAATATATAATAATTGTGGATAATGGAAATTATTTACTATTTTAATAATCATGTTTTATATTTCATTTAATTTATTAGGAAAAGAAATCTTATCTAAGAAGCAATACATAATGGTAATCTTAGGAAACCTTGTGTAGTCATGGGTGATGACTTTGTTCTCCTCCCTCTCTTCCTTCTGTCCTTTCTTCTTTATAAATCAGATTATTGGATGTTTTGGGCTTCATCCAAAACTTGCTTTCTGGAGTGAGTACTCATCTGCACTCACAATTATTTCAGGGTTAATTGTGTTTATTCACTGACACACAGCTGAGCAGAGAAAATTATTATTTGGTCTATTACTGATCCTATCTTCCTTTCGAGCACCTGCCTATTGGGTTTCGGGTAAAGATTGTTGATTATTAGCTTAGGTTAAAGGTTTTGATTGCCTTCTTGTTTGGTTTGGTTTGGTCTGTTAATTAAACTGGAAGAAAGCAAAACATCCACATTAGATAATGCTTACTTTGGGCTCCATAATGTCTTCATCTCTCTCCTCTACCACAGCTTGTGGTGTCTGGTACATTGCGTGAGGGAAATTTGAATGACTTCACGGAGGCAGAGTGAAGGGTGTATGCAGTGTCCACAATATCCTCCACTCCTCCCGCCTTATAAAGTGAGGAATGGTGGGTCTAAGTCCATGGGAATGTTTGGTCAGATCCTGGTCTTGAGCTGTCTGAGGATGTTTTTCATTGATTTGTGCCTCTGATGATCTCATGGGTTTCTCTTTCTTTCCATGCATCAGATGGATAGATACATACATACACACATACATACACACACACACACACATACATACATACATGCTCTTTTTTTTTCTGGTTAGGTATCCCAGGCCCCGTCCTTCTTTCTTGGCCTTTCACCTGTCACTGACTGTATATACTACTGGGATTTTGCAACATTCTACCTAGTTCCCTGGCTCAGGTATGCCACTGAAAACCTCTGAAGGTATGTATGTGTGTGGAGGGGAGAAAGAAGTGGTCACACTGTGGCTTGCTGAGTCTCTCTTCAATTTGTGATCAATGTAGGAAAACACTGTAATGCAAACTAGACCCCCTCTCCATTCAGCTAGTCTGGCTGTACCCCTTCTGTCTTCCGAACCTGCTAAGATTCTGCACATTTTCATGCCTCGTCACTCCCCCCACACAAACAGAGTCTCCTTTCAGAGCCTCAATGCAGCCTGTCAAGTTAATTCTCTGTCAAGTCAAGCCTGTCAACTTAATTTTCACTTTGCTGTCCATTCTACTCCTCCCCAGCACAGACACTCGCTCAGCTCATCACCTAGAGAAGACATCTAGGCACCACCAGGAATACGTGTTCATGCTTCTCTTCAATGCCTCTGATTTTCCCCTTTTATCCAACTTCCTTTCCATTCATTTTGCTCTGTTCTCTTTCCTATTCAGGCTATGGGATAAACCTTAATGGCCAATTAAATGATCTTTTCTGTATCATGTGGTTCAAGAGTAATTAAAGGTTGATAGAACAGCTTTTCTTTCTCAAGTTTGTTTCTAAGTCTGTTATCTTGCAAAAAAATATCAGTACATATCTCTGAGACAATACGTCTGTTCATTTCAGAAGCAACAAAACATTTAAGGAGGGTATTTAAACACAGTGTTGTAATATTTAGGGTTATACTATTCCTATTACTTTGCAATCCAAATGCACACCTTTAATATTGCTGAACGACCAGATTTATTTTGTTGTTGTTCTGTTTTATTTGTATTTTAGGCCCCTCATCACATTTCTGTTTTAAAATGGTAAAGCCTTGGTTGTTGGTCAAATACAGTAAAAAAGAGGTTTTTTTTTAAATAATTTTAATTGTTTAAGTTTTATCCACAGCATTCATTGCCATCTGCAGTTGTGTATTTTAATTGTTTATGGTGTATAATATGAGTTTATTAGTATTCTATCTACAGTTCTGAAACATTTTCTGGAACAGTCACAGCAAAAACGTTCAATAGATATTGGTTGAGGAAATGGGGATATGAAATCCACAGCAAAATTCCTACTATGTCAGCTATAGCCATCACTAGAATTGAATTTTAATGACCTATTTAAAAATACTATTGAGTATTAACAATGCATTTGTTATATACTGAATTTTAAAAACAATTAAAATTTCTATATGCTAGAATTTGCATGGCAAATGAATTGTGCCCACTGAAGGTTAACTATATAATCAAAATAATATTTCTATTTAAAGTATTTTTATTATAATGTTAAGAACAATTTTTAGTTACCTAGGTTTACTAACTTCTAACCTGGCATTCCTATGGAGTCACTACCTTATTCTCATTAGTTACTTATGTTTCTATCTTCCAAATTTTGCAACATCTGACATTCTCAAGAGAGGATGGTCCAAGTTACCACTGCATGTCCCAGGATGAACTTTTCACTTGAGCACCCAAGAAACAGAAAGAGTGACAGTGTTCTAAATATATTTGTAAGTGTCCTGCCCACTTCAAATAACATGGGTGTAACAAGCTGAGTATGTTAAATTTAACAAATTGCTAGAAGTTGAATTGTTCTAAATTGGGAACTGCCTAAATAGTGGGGTTTTTTTTAAATGTATTATTATTATTGTTGTTGTTGTTATTGTCTTCACAATCTGGTACAATGCTACACACATGGTAAGCACTCAGAAAAATCTTGTGGAATCTTGTAGAAAATGCAGTTATTTTAAGATAGTCTGAAGGTTAAGGTAACCTTCTACGAACATTTATAGTGCTTTGTTAAAAAGAGGTAGGATGACTGCAGTATGCACAAATACATTGAAGTTGCAGGAACTCCTACAGCCCTATGTTAATCCCACAGACATTTTTATGGCTTTTTATTATAATAATGCAATATAAATTTCTAAAGTGTTATACAATTCACTGCCCACACAAAAATCCACTTTCACATTTCCTGAGTAGACATCTATTCAAATGCCTAAAAATTGTTTACTGCCTGGCAGATTCATGATTGGAAATGGTCTGATAAATCCTTTCTCTTATTTTGTAAATAATTTTTTAGAGGGTTTAATGAGTATTAATACAATATGGTATCTATTTTTCTCTAAATTAATTATACTTATTTTCAGGGATTATCTTTACTTTGGGTATTACTTTTATTGATGTTACTAATTTGTATTTAAAATATGGTAGTAAATACAAGCTAAGAGATGAATGATTCTATTTTGCCCTAATTTCATACACAAAATTCCTATGAATAAAATGAATAGGAACTCTGTTTCTGAAGAAGACATTCAAATAAAACATGGGTGGAGTTAGAAAAGTGAATGCAGTGCTCTTTTAATATCATATTATTAACTGTATTTACTGAAGACTCATTTTCATGCATAAAGTAGGGAATGTCATCAAACTGCTCCTCTACCAGGATAATCAATATGCTTCATGGCATAACAAATCACCTACTGGGTAATCCCAACTTTTGGCCCCTTACTAACAGCTCAAAGGTGGATGTTTAATATAAGATGGTAGTCTTGGTAGAGGAATTTCACTGCATGGCATAATTGAATGAGGGGATAAGAAAAGTTTTTTTTTTCTTACTATTTTAAATTGAATAAAAAGAAAATTGTACATGTATAAGAATATATTTTAGGAATATTATGAATGAACAAATAGAATTGGCACATTGGATGAATCTAATGAAACATGACAGTATTTGGTAAAATTGAGGATTTTGTTGGTTCTTACAAGAAAAAATGTAATAAAGGCTTAGAGAGACTTTAACCATGTAAACTTCTTCCTGTAGACCCATTCTAATTAAAGTAGGTCATCTGGTAAATATTTGTCTTGCCTTGCTGTGGTTTTCATCATTCAAAAAGCAGAAAAGGGACCTTTAGAGATTTTTCTTATGGATATAGTTCTATTCATAAAAGAAGATATGAATGAAGATACAGTGTAAAAAGGAGCATTGGAAAATATGGCCATCTTACAATTTGTATTAATGAAAGAACACTGGCTGAATTCATGCATGGATTTTTATTTTAGAAAAGTAGATTTCAAACAGGGCAGATGAGCTTTAGACATGATCATAGTGACATGGTTTTGTATGACGCACTTTGAGGTAGCTAGGATTTTTATCCCTATTTTATAGATGAGGAGAGTGAGGCTTGGAGAGAAACCAGCTTGCTCAAGATTAGAAAACTAGTGAGTGGTGTGAACCAGAATTTAAGTAGTGATAGTTTGAACTCACACTTAAACCCTATACCTTTATTTATTTACTTTTATTGAAGTATAGTTGACATACAATATTATATTCATTTCAGGCGTACAACATAGTGATTCAACATTTATACACATTAAGAATTGATCACCAAAATAAATGTAATAACCAATTGTCAACATACAAATTTATTACAATATTATTGACTATATCTCCTGTGTTGTACTTTACATTCCATGACATGTATTTTATAACTGAAAGCTTGTACCCCTTAATCTTCTTCATCCCTTTTGCTCACGCTTCCTCCCTCTCTGTCCACCATCAGTCTCTTTTCTGTATCTATGGTTCTGTTTCAGTTTTGTTTTGTTTGTTCATTTGTTTTGTTTTTTAGATTTCACATCTAAAATCATATAGTTTCGTCTTTCTCTAACTTACTTCACTTAGCATAATACCAAGTCCATCCATGTTGTAGTAAATGACAAGATGTTTTTTTTCTTTCATATTGCTGAGTAATATTCCATTGTATATATATGCATATACATATATAATGTGTATATAAGTATACATATCATACATGTATAATGTATATATATATGTATCATATATGATGTGGTATATAAACTACATCTTCTTTATTCATTCATCAATGAATAGGTTGCTTCTATATCTTGGTTATTGTAAATAATACTGCAGAGAACATAAGGGTGTGTATATCCTTTTGAATTAGTGTCTTTTTTTTCTTCAGATAAATACCCAGAAGTGGAATTGCCTGATTATATGGTAGTTCTATAATTTTTTGAGGAATCTTTATACCGTTTTCCATAGTGCCTACCCCACTTTATATTCCCACCAACAGTGGATGAGGGTTCCCTTTTCTCTACATCCTCACCAACACTGGTTATTTGTTGTCTTTTTGATAATAGCCATTCTGACAGGTGTGAAGTGATAGCTCATTGTGGTTTTGATTTGCATTTCCATGATGATTAATGATGTTGAGAATCTTTTCACGTGCCTGTTGGCCATTTGTATATCTTCCTTGGAAAAATGTCTGTTCAGGTCCTCTACCCATTTTTTAGCTGAATTGTTTGTGGTTTGTTTGTTTGTTGATATTGAGCTGTGTGAGTTTTTATATAGTTTAGATATTAACCCCTGATCAGAATATTGTTTGAAAATATATTTTCCCATTCTGTAGGTTGCTTTTTCATTTTGTTGATGGTTTCCTTTGCTGTGCAAAAGCTTTTTAGTTTGATATAGTTCCATTTGTTTATTTGTGCTTTTGTTACCCTTGCCTGAGGAGACAGATCCAAAAAATTATTGCTAAGACCAATATCAAAGAGTGTACTACCTATGTTTTCTTCTAGGAGTTTTATGATTTCAGGTCTTACCTTTAAGTCTTTAATCCATTTTGAGTTTATTTTTTGTATATGGTATAAGAAAGTGGTCCAGTTTCTTTTCTTTTTTTTTTTTTTTGCATGTAGCTGTCCAGTTTACCCAACATTATTTATTGAAGAGACTGTCTTTTTTTCTATTGTAAATTCTTGGCCCCTTTGTCATAAATTAATTGACCATATAATTGTGGATTTATTTCTGGGCTCTCAGTTCTGTTCTATTGATCTATGTGTCTGTTAAAACCTGTGCCTTTAATAACAACGGCTCTGAATACTAGTTTATTGTAAGCTCATAGGTAACTGGTATTAATTAATAGTGAAAATGTTTGTACTCTAAAAAATCTTTTTCTTCTGCCTGATGAATTCTTTTTCTTTAATCATGTCTGATGATAAAAAGTCCTAATTAATATTTGCAAAGAAAATTAAAATAGTTACATTGTTATTTTTCATATCAAACAGATTTTGAAGGTTATGAATGCCAGAAATGTGTAATTTCACTAATAATACTCCATTGAAAAAATGAAAGTATGGCCCTCAAAATTCTGAACTTATGTGGATTCTAACCTGGTTAAGTTATTTTAAGTAAGATCTCCTTTTTTTTTGCGGTATGCGGGCCTCTCACTGTTGTGGCCTCTCCCGTTGCGGAGCACAGGCTCCGGACGTGCAGGGTTAGTGGCCATGGCTCACGGGCCCAGCTGCTCCGCGGCATGTGGGATTCTCCCGGACCGGGACACGAACCCGTGTCCCCTGCATCGGCAGGCGGACTCTCAACCACTGCGCCACCAGGGAAGCCCAGTAAAATCTCCTTTTTAAATGCCCAATATATTAAACACTTCACTTGTTTTTATTCTTTTCTCAAACCTTAAAGTTTAGTTTTGGTTGAATGCGTTATAAATCATTTGGGATTTTAAGATGTTTAAGTGATTGGCAGTATACTTTGTAACTGACAATTGTGAGGTATTAGAAATGAGAAATGAGTGTATGTTTTTTACCTCTCCTGATCTCATCCTCTGTACCCTAGTGATATAAAAATATGTAAGAAAAATTAGGTAATAAAAATGTGTAAAAACACGAGAAAGACGGCCTTCATCTAAATTGACCTTTTGGTGATATGAAAAACGAGGAGCAATTCAGTTCATCTGAATCTAGTTGTTATTACTACAGCTGACCCTTGAACAATGTGGAGTTAGGGACGCCGATCCTCCAGGAAGTTGCAAATCCTAGTAAAACTTAGCGCTTTGTACTCGTGTTCCTCTGTATCCACAGTTCTGCGTCCTCAGATTCAACCAGCTGAGGAACATGTAGTACTACAGGATTTACTATTGAAAAAAAAAATCCACATATAAATGGACCCATACAGTTTAAACTTCTGTTGTTTAAGGGACAATTGTATATGTTTTTTCAAAGATCTCACTTTACCTACTAAAGCATTTAGCCGTGTAATCCCTTGATAATTAGGACAAAATAGTCATGAGTGATAGATTTATTCATATGTATGGCTGGAACTAGTATGTTGCATTCATATTTATATATATATTTTTTATATTTCAGAAAATATTGACATTGTCTTTTCTTAGTTAAAATACCTGTTTAAATGTAAAGTATCTTTTGCTTTTAATTTCACCATCATCTGTGTGATTATTATGTAAGGTTTACTTCATCCAGAATCAGTTATTTTAAATGTTTAGCTGTAGTTAGTGAATATTTTCAGAGATAAAACAGCCAACAGTAACATAACCTTAATGTGTGCCAGGCAGTATTCTAGGTGCTCTCAAATGTTATATCATTTAATCCTAACAACAACCCTATGCTTTAAATATTCTTGTTATTCCTATTTTGCTAATAGAAAATTGAGCTGGAGAGTGTCAAACTCAGGAAATCTGGTCCTAGAGTCGATGTTCTCGACCAACAGGCTATACCACCTCTCAAGCATGAAATTAAAATTATTTAACTTGAATGTGAAAGCAGTTTTGTTGTAATGCTTCCTGTAACATTGTACTTTTTTTTTTTTTTTTGCGGTACGCGGGCCTCTCACTGTTGTGGCCTCTCCCGTTGCGGAGCACAGGCTCCGGACGCGCAGGCTCAGCGGACGTGGCTCACGGGCCTAGCCGCTCCACGGCATGTGGTATCTTCCCGGACCGGGGCACGAACTCGTGTCCCCTGCAGCGGCAGGTGGACTCTCAACCACTGCGCCACCAGGGAAGCCCTAACATTGTACTTTTAGTTCAACATAATCTCGGTTGCAGTGAGTGTAATAAATCATAAATTTAGTAAAAACTGCTTGGTAGATAATGACGTCTAATTTTGATTCTAACAATAATTAGCTATATGATCTTGAATAAATAACTTATCCTCTCCAGATCCAATGTATTCATGCACACAATAAAGGCTTTTGTCAGTGTCTTTGTTTCCTAGGGCTGCTGTAACAAAGTATCACAAACTGAGTGGCTTTAAGCAACAGAAATATAGTCTCTCACAGATCTGGAAGCTAGAAGTCCAAAATCAAGGAATCAGTAGGGTTGGTTCCTTCCGGGTGCTCTGAGGAAGAAACTGTCCCATGCCTCTCTCCCAGCTTCTGGTGGTTGCTGGCATCCTTGGTGTTTCTTGGCTGGTAGACCATTCACTCCAATCTCTGCCTTTATCTTCATATGGAGTTCTCCCAGTGTGTCTGTCTCTGTGTCTCTTTTTTCCCTTTTTATAAGGACTCAAGTCATTGGATTAGGAACTCTTCTGACCTAATTACATCTGCAAAGACCCTATTTCTAAATAAGTTCACATTTTGAGGTTCTGGTGGGACATGAATTTTGGGAGGAACCTATTCAACAAGATGATTTCAAAGATCCCTCAGTTACAACATTTTAAGGTATGATGATTTTAGAGCTTGGTTGTTAAGACTGGACTTAAGATTTAGGATTACTTCATTATTTTTAGGAGATTTTAGTTTAGATTTGGATGTCTTGGAAAAGAAGTGATAAGTTCTTAGGCAATATTTACTTCTATTTGAGATTTTTTAAACTTCAAGTATGATATTTTGTAAAATATACTGATGTAATAAATTATTATTATTTAAATTAATTATATTTTCCCCTTTCCTCCTTCTAATACACAAGAGGCACTAGTTTCATGGGACTATAGCTGTTATTTTACTGAGAGCATTTAGAAAATTTAGTACTTAATAATTTATTCCATTCATATCCACTGTGAACTTTTTGTCCCCTGTGAACCCTGTTACTGCTGGCTGATTTGTTCAGTGAGGCAGTCTGTGAAGTTGTTCTGCTGGAGCTGCTCTAGAAAGTAATTTTAGACATATTCCCATGTTTATGCTTGAGTTCACTGTACTCACCAGACAGTATTACAAATACTGAAAATCTAGTGATTTAACAGTGAAATAAGAGTAAAGAAATAAATCATTTTGCTATGAATTTCTTTTCTTTCCTTTCTTCCTTTTCTCCCTCCTTCCCTTCCTCATTCTTTCTTTCCTTTTTTCCTCTCCCTCTACCCTCCCTCTGTCTCTTTCCTCCTTCCTTTCACATTCAGACAATTATCACTATCATTGTCAGTACACAAATCTAGGATTTGTAAAAAAATACATATTTTGGATTAACATTATAAATTTTTTTCTCACAATTGCTGAGAGTCTTTTTTGCCAAAATTAAAATATTATCAGTAAGCGTATTAGTATGCTTGGATTACGATACAATTTTTTCTATGTTTTCTGAAATATAACTATGTTACATTTTTAATGAGAACAATAATACCTTAAGGATTACATGATGAATTTTGAATATGGCTTGAGGTTGTTTTGTCCAATAATACAGAAATAGCTGTACATTATTCTTTATTTTTTTTGACTAACATTCATTGAGTGCCTTCTTTTTCCTATTGAAGTGCTCAGCATTGAGGACACAGTGTTGAATTCAAATAATACTTTCTGCCTTCAATAAATCATATTCTGGTTAAAGACACTGGCACCTAAACACATGACAGCCTCAGGCATAAGGGTCATACTACTTCTGTTACTCACCAAGAGGGAATCTTAAATTTTTTACTGAACATTTGAAAATGGCTCACTATAACATCATGAATTATGACTTTTGGACAGCACATATGCTATTTTAAGGGTACTTTCTTTCATTTGTAATGATTTTTTATTATAACACTTTGAATTATAGATCAGTAACATATCGCTGTTCCTCATAATAGGAAATAGGATATTAAACATTTTATATATTATCATTAACATAAAGAATGCTATTGATAACTTCTACAGTATTCATTTTTCTAACAGATCTTGTTCTTGATTCCTTGAAATACTTTTAAATAAATGAAACAATTAGTTGACTATGCATGACTATATTCTCTAGTGCTTGGACTTACAAGTTTAAGTAACCTACAATTCTAATACTTGAATCAAATGTCAATATTTTATTTTCTTAGTCATTATTTCTAAACATAACATGTGCACTCAGTAACTTTACAGATTGGTATATAGTACAAAATAATCTAATTTTGTTTATCTTCAGTATATGCCTTTATTTTCAGTGCTGTGTGCTGGGTATATCATGGGGCTATTTTTTAAATGCATGACAAAATAAGCCAACAATAAAGAAATGTCCATTGGACACTGATTGAATAAACTCTATAGCTATGCAAAGATTCTACTAAAAATGCAATTTTACTTTTCACCCAAGCCTGCCTTCCTCTCAGTAACTAGGACTACCATCTACTCAATTTATTGTTTCAGAAATATCAGGGTCATACCTTCCTTCACTCTTCCCTCTCCTTTATCTACCATCATCACCATAGTCTTCCTCCTAAACGTCTCTCAGACCACCCCATTTCTCTCTATTCCCACTGCTTCTGCCTTCATCTTGTACCTCTGCCATCTCATTTAGATTCCCAACAGAATTATCCATCTTCAAAAGAGAATCTGATCTTTAAACATAGATAGTCAATAAAGAATGCTGAAACGGGGCTTCTCTGGTGACGCAGTGGTTGAGTGTCTGCCTGCCGATGCAAAGGACACGGGTTCGTGCCCCGGTCTAAAGGGATCCCACATGCCGCGGAGTAGCTGGGCCTGTGAGCCATGGCCGCTGGACCTGCGCGTCCAGAGCCTGTGCTCCCCAGCAGGAGTAAGCCACAAGAGTGAGAGGCCCGCATACCAAAAAAAAAAAAAAAAAAAAGGAATGCTGAAGTGATTCTTTTAATAGATACAAAAACTGTATCCTCTAATAAAACCATAATGTTTGGAATCATCTTTTTTTACAGGGCAGAAATCAACGGTGTCTTTACTGGACAAAACTATTTCCAGAGATTCCCTGGTGGCGCAGTGGTTGAGAGTCCGCCTGCCGATGCAGGGGACTCGGGTTCGTGCCCCGGCCCGGGAAGATCCCATATGCCGCGGAGCGACAGGGCCCGTGAGCCATGGCCGCTGAGCGTGCGCGTCCGGAGCCTGTGCTCCGCAACGGGAGAGGCCACAACAGTGAGAGGCCCAAGTACCGCAAAAACAAACAAACAAATAAAAAAACCACTATTTGCATTTCTGTGGACAGGAATCATTTGCACTTACATTAGCTCTCCAAAAGTTAACTTAGGTCTCTACAAAGTGGCAAAATAGCCCAGCCAAGCATAAAGGCACAGAGCCTTATAGAATCAGATAACCTGGAAGGCTCCTCTAGGAATGTCCTGCATTTGACTGAACGATCTCTCAGTATTCTTTTTGTCCAAAGTTCATCACAGTTTTTGCTGACAGTGGCTTGCAAGGCACTCCTTCCTGGCCCCATGTCTCCATCTTCCCCATTTAGCAGATCCTTTTTTTCTGTACTCCAGACATCCTGCCTGGAGTTTGACTCCCAAACAGTCTTGCTCCCCATAATCTCAGGGATCTCAAATTTAGTTTCCCTTTTTCTTGGAACTTTCTTTCCTTTACTACTACTACCATTTATTATTTGTTTATTTATTTATTTTTTACCTTTTCCTGTAGGTCTCTGTTTAAAAGGCAACTTCCTCATGGCAGCTTTATGAAACTCTGGCTTACTTAAGTCTTCTTTGGTATGTTCTTATAATATCCAGGACACCCCCTTAATAACACTAATTGTTACTAACTTGTACCACCCATTAGTCTGAAAGTTATAGAAGAGCAGGGACTGTCTCTTTTTTTTTTTG
The DNA here is from genome assembly GCF_949774975.1 of Lagenorhynchus albirostris. Taxonomy (NCBI): domain Eukaryota; kingdom Metazoa; phylum Chordata; class Mammalia; order Artiodactyla; family Delphinidae; genus Lagenorhynchus; species Lagenorhynchus albirostris. Next base: position 24,971,655 of record NC_083100.1, read on the forward strand.
CGGTACGCGGGCCTCTCACTGTTGTGGCCTCTCCCGTTGCGGAGCACAGGCTCCAGACGCGCAGGCTCAGCGGCCATGGCTCATGGGCCCAGCCGCTCCGCGGCATGTGGGATCTTCCCGGACCAGGGCACGAATCCGTGTCCCCTGCATCGGCAGGCGGACTCTCAACCACTGCGCCACAAGGGAAGCCCAGGGGCTGTCTCCTTCTATCCCGAATCTCTATCTAGGCATATACAAGGCACTCAATATGCATTTATTTAGTGAACTCGTATAAGAAATATTTATTTTATATATTTTTCATCTTTAAAGGTTTGCATTTCTTCGTTGTTTCCCCAACATTGTTTTAGCATTTTCAAAATTAATAATGATAAGCAGTAGTCTTTTGCCCCCGATTATATCATCAATAGTAACCATGTATTATGGTTTATTTTATACATTAATTTATTGCTAAGTACAGTACAAATCTAGCTAACTAGCTTAATTTATAAAGTTTGGAAGAGAGAATGATTAGTTCTGCTCTGATGTGTCACTAAAGTGTCATGGAAGTGACATGAGTGTTTCAAGGTCAACAGGATGTACAGGAAGCTGTTCCACACTGAAGGGAGAGCGAGAACAAGAGCAAACCATGGAGGCACGCTATGTTGGGGAAGACAAAATAGTTTGTGTCATTGCAGCACAGCGTGCATTTTAGATAGAGGCCAGAGGCCTTGAAATGCATGCAAAGAGTTTGGACTTAAAACTGTAAACAAAGGCAAGACACTAAAGAGTTTTAAGTAGGTTTGGATTTTAGAAATTCACTCTGTTAGAATGTAGGACAGCAGTTTCCAAGGTGTGCTTCACTGCAAGTTCATCTGTTGGAATCTGGCTCTTTATATATCTTTTTATCTAATAAAATGTAAAAAAGCAAAGTAAGCTTTCCTAATGTGTGATTGACACTGGTGTGCTTCCTTAGTCTGTATGCTGGTCCAGCGTTCCATGTAAAGCACTAATGCCATGAACTCTTAGAGAAGAATGGGGGTCCCTTCATGCAGAGGGGTGGGCAGTGGTGCCCTCCCTCAGGCATTACTTTGCTTTCAGTGTATGGCTGGGGATTGCAGATTGTGTTCCTGGTTAAGTGGTTTTACAGATAATATTATTGAGTTTTAACTAAACTAACACTTCACAAATTAAAAAGTTCTTTCAAGAGGCTTGAGATGAAGAGAAATGATAATATAAGTACAAATGGGGTAAAAAAAAAAAAAGCAGTGCTGACACACATATACTCCTAGGTGTTCTTCAACTGCACTGCAAGGTTAAAAAAACACTGATGAGCTAATCAAGTCTGACAAGAAAGCAGCAAGAAATTCATATGATTAAGAAGACTGTATGAAATATGGCTCTCCATATACTATCTTTAATGATGAACTTTGACCTACTTAAAATGAGTCTTGAGACATGAGCTAATAATAGTATGTGGCCTTCAACATTTGCATGGCATTTTTACCATACATATTTTAAAGATTTTATTTATTTATTTAGTTTTGTTTGCATTGGGTCTTGGTTGCCGTGCGCGGGCTTTCTCTAGTTGCGGCGAGCGGGGACTACTCTTCGTTGTGGTGCGCGGGCTTCTCATTGCGGCAGCTTCTCTTGTTGCGAGGCACGGGCTCTAGGCCCACCGGCTTCAGTAGTTGTGGCACGTGGGCTCAGTACTTGTGGCCCATGGGCTTAGTTGCTCTGCGGCATGTGGGATCCAACCGGACCATGACTCGAACCCGTGTCCCCTGCATTGGCAGGAGGATTCTTAACCACTGTGCCACTGGGAAGTCCTGCTTGGCATTTTTAAACAAAGCATCTATAATAAGACAAAACAGAATTTTTTTTTCCTGGAAATGTTTAAAGTTTTGCAATATCAAATTTAATGTTTCAGAAATGGCACTAAAATTAGTGGTGAATGTTTACAAGTTTTTCTGAGATTTCTTATTATATTACTAAAGTAGCAATAAATGTATATAATGTATAAATAACAACATATGCACATATTAGGGAGGCATGCTCAAAAACCTCCTCGCTATAATAGATATGTGTGATTTTTAGATAGTTGAACATTGTTTACTAAATGGACCAAGGGGACAATTACAAAGGGAAGGAATCTCATTGTAATATTTTTTCTTAAGTGTTTGAGAGCACTTTGTATCCTTTGATCTATTTATGTGTCAATATATTCAGCTATGAAATTCATAAAAAATTTTCTTCACTGAAAGCAAACTTAATAAATAAGTGAAATAGCAAAAAGGTATGAACCACATATTTTATATCCAAGCTTTTATTTATTAGGAGATGAATTGATTTAGTCACATGTAGTGAGCAGTTGATGAAAAATTGCTGTTGTTTTCTCAGGCTATTTCAATGACTCAGGTTTTCTCTGCTGATATATTCATCTAAGAGGAACTTAATTATGATTGCCAAGTTAAACAAGTGTACTAGCACATGGGAAAGCATGAACTTAAATGGTATTGGAAGAGGGAATTCCCTGGTGGTCCAGTGGTTAGGACTCCAGGCTTCCACAGCAGGGGCACGGATTCAATCCCTGGTCAGGGAACTAAGATCCTGCATGCACCGTGGTGTGGACAATACATACATACATACATACATACATAAAATGTATTGGAAGAGACAGTCCTTTTTAAGTTAGCATTTGTTAATGAAGGAATGAATTAGCTCCTAAAAAGTGACCGTCCATCTAAATTCAATCAAGATGAGACAAGTTCTAAACTAGAGAAGATAAAATTTATGATATAAAACTGAAGATCATCAAGTTTTGTTTTGTTTTTTTTACTAGTTCACTATTGCATTTCTTCACAGCCTTCATTCATACCACTCTCAGTCAACCTTAACTGGAAAAAAAACTCTCTCTCCAGGTTCCCACAAACCTGACCACATTGCATTTATTGTATCTATTGTCATTCATGTTTTATCTCATTTACTAGAAAGTAAATTTCCTTGAGGGCGAGGGTCACATATGCTTTCTTATGTTTTAGCTTCCAAGTAGGCTAAGATTTTATACCATAGGTGCTCAACAGAGGTATTGTGAATAAGAAATAAAATGGCTTGTTGCTAAAATATTGGACTCTCTATAGTAGAGATCTTGTCAGGAATATTATGAGTTATTATAACTATTATTTATATTTATGCTACTGCACTATGAACTCTATACAAATTTTTTTAAGAGAATGTGAAATATAATTTGTTTTGATACTCATAATTTTCTATATACTTCCAAACATATGTATATGTATAGGTTTGGAAGTATATAGAAAATATATATATTTATATTTATATTATATATATATATATATTTCTACATGCCTCCAAAGGACAAGAATTTTGGAATTTCCAGTGGTCCACTGCATTCACCACCAAAGGAGAGTGATCAAACTATTAAATCAGAACAGTATGGCAGCACATCTGCTTTCAAAAGTCTTTGTATATTGTTCTTTTGTTGAGTGTAGACAAAGTTATTTTGCAAAATCAATTGAAAAGAAAAAGTGTATTGAAATAACTAGATCTTTTGGATATTGAAAACTCATACTGAGATATAGTAATGTCAAAAAAGTAATTGCAAGAGTACATTTTTTGACTTAGCACAAATTCCATTTACCGATACCTCTGAATGAATTATTTGATATTTGTTAAAGAAAAGCCATTTCATTTTATTGGTATAGATACTCAAATGCAGGTATTTAAACTAGCAGCTTCTTGTTGAATTGGAAAGAAAATGTGGAATTTACTATTTCTTCTTTATGGAATGCTGTTACCCCACTCCATCTCTGTCAACAAAATCCAGAAAGAGAACACTAATTACTGCTTGGAACACTAAGAATGATCAGTTTTCATGCTGTTCTAATTTAAATGACTTGTTATTTGTGTAAATGAATTGATTAAGTAGAGAGATTTGTGATGGTAGCACTTTATTTTCCCACTTAGGAAACAGTCCCTTATACAATTATATTATTTAAAACAAATACACAAACAAACAAAAAGCCTCTAGAATAGAAGTTAGTATCTTCCCTAGGTCTTTAAGTAAATCCATATGTTAATGGAAGTGGTGCTGATTAACTGAAATGCTTTGGGAAGAAAAGGTTCAATCAGACCATGAGGCACAGAAAAAATTTCAATCACTTACATCATCATCACTTCAGTCAACTCAACTGTTTCTATAGATGCACTGTAAGTCAGGCTTTGAAGAGCCTCTCAATAATTCTTAATAATTTTCTAGAATGATAATTTTAAATTTGACAGACATTTCTATTGCAAGACTTTATATCTTAATACATTTCACTAATTCTTTTGATCAGCATACAAGTAAATGATACATTAATTTTCCCCCAAGCGTAGGTCTCAACTCTTTTTATTCCAGGGACAAAGTACTTGCCTAGACCTATAAGAAGTCTAATGACCTATAAGATTTCATTTAAGTTTTAAAATAACTACTGTATCCCTTAGTGTCCAGGAATCTTCAAAATAAAGTTGCCACTAAATGTCATGTTGCAGAATCCTCACTGCCAGCGTATTGACAAGTCTCCTACATCACGGTGTTTGTGGTTTTACCTAATTGGAAATACCATTAAAACACGTATTAAAGGAAACTGTAATACAGAATTGATTTGAGAGCTGTGATTAGGGAAGAAAATGGAGGATCAGTAATTACATGGTGAATTTGCTGTGCACAAAGATGTCTAAATCATTTGATATTCCAGTTAATAAATATTATTGAGACAGACATAGTTGTGAGAATTGGGGGTGAACAGGTAAACAAAGTCCATTCTTTCATAGAGCGTGTATTCTTGTGAGGGGAGACATCAACTTAAAAGTAAATAAGTAATTGTATATTTCCTTGAATATAATAAAATAACATGATGTAAATTATAGCAAGGGAAGCTGGACTTTTATCAGATAACTAACTTCTACTTTTCCCCTTTTGGCTACCTAAGCCTCATAAAGTGACCTAAAAGAAAGAAGATGGGAAAAATATGTTTTATAATAAAAACTTTCCTTTAAAATTAACATAATCTAAAATAATTTTCAGAATTACCAAAAGAATAATTTTTTGTCAAAAGTAGGAGAACCAAAGTCTAGAATAATCCAGGAAAGAAAAGTGACAAATCATGCTTTTTAGTGCAGTTATAAAAACTTTTGAACTTATATTACACCTCAAGTAATAATGTGGGTAAAAAAGAGATGAAACTGTATAAACTTGATATACAAACTGTTTATAGGCAATTTGTTTATTTTAGCCAGAGAAAATCTGATAATTCCTTGTCATTTTTTCAGATAACCATTTTATATCTCCGTTCAGTTTTCTAAAGCCTATCTTGAATGCATATCTAATAATTTCAAAAATTCCATTATTTATAGACATAAATTGTGCTTTTGTGCCTTGGAGGTACTCTTATATTATGGAGAGATGTTGTTTGTATGTTTGCTTGTTTTTTTGTTTTGGTCTATTATGCCTCTGTGGTATTGGTTAGGGAACAGGGAGCTGGTGATATGAAAATTTACATTGTTATTATTATGCAAAACCTTAAAATTCTGAAACACTCATGTTTACCAAGACCTGGAAATCAAGCCTGGTCTTAGTTTCACTTTCTTTTTTTTTTTCCTATATCCAGCAAAATTCCAGGAGAGATGTTAGATGATTTTCTGATGTTAGAAGTTGAAGTAGAGAAAAAAGTACTATTCAATGACTAAATTGATAAGGAAAATGCTGTATTATTCAACCACCTTAGACCAGGTTTGCACAAAATGATGAAATGACTCCTCCGTGAAGTTAGGAAACACCTTGATCTTCAGCTTAGGAGGCTGAAGTGTCCTGAGGTCACCAGAGGTGTAGCTGGTTAGAATAGACATTACTTAGGACAAGCAACATGAAGTGCTCTAGCAGGTCAACATTAAAATTTCAGTGATTTAGCACAAGTGTTTCTCATCCAATTCGAGTCTAAAGCAGAGTAGTTAAAGTGGTACAAATCACTTTCACTCATATTCATTCTGTTGCCTTGCATTCACCCTACAGCAAGGAAGGCTGAGAAATGCCCTGGAAGTGATTCTGCAGTCCTTATCATAGTGAGGGAAAAAAGTGTTCCAGTGCCCAGGGGACATAAAGACTAAATCCCATTGCCCAAAATGCCTACTAAATTTAGTAATTTAGAACTATTGAGTAAAACGGATGAAAGAATTTTTACACAATCTGGAAGGCAGTTAGGTGCATTTATAATTGTTTTTAGAAATGTGTATATTGTAGCAATGAATGATGGATAGAAGTGTTTGGAGTAGCTTAAATTATTTAAATATGATGGTATTTTTGTCTTTGCTCTTGTCAAACTCTAACTGGATGTTCTTTCCAAGTTACCTTTTTTTTAAGGCAATACCTTAATAGAGTGAGGCCTGGGAGATAAAGTGCAAAGAGGTAAAGAAGATACTCTAAGAAGTTAGGCCAAAAAAATAGGGAAAGTTATCAAACAAACAAACAATAGATTTGTTTTGGCAACTGGCTTGGCTACAAGTCACAAACCTAATACCTGTATGTACAAGATTACGTTGGGATCTTCTTTCTGTTATTTTCTCATTCTCTCTTACAAGAGAAAAAAAAAAAGACATTTTGTTCTCATAACTGGAAACTTAAGGGAAAAGACTTCTCATTTGGCTCGTCTTGGTGACACAGATGATGTTATGAAGTCTCAATTTCTCTATCCATCTCAGAAACATTGTTTCCCTATGTCAGGCAGGATGACCAGTAGCAGTTATCAGTTTTCTAACCCTAGGGGAAGCGGAGTGCTTCACTCATTTCCACCTCAGCTGAATGCCGTAGAGGGACACACATTCGAGGACCCTCCACATCCACCCACTGTACTACGCCACTTATATTTATATAAGAACTTGAGCATCTGTGGATTTTGGTAAGTGCGAGGGCTCCTGGAATCAATCCTTGCTAAATACCTGAATATCGAAGGGACAACTGCACTCTTTCCTGCATTTCCCTCTTTTTTATTGATTATACTCTTAGAGTCTAAATCATCTTTACATAAAGACATCATTAAAATTTGTAATGGGGCTTTTCTGGTGGCGCAGTGGTTGAGAGTCCGCCTGCCGATGCAGGCGACACGGGTTCGTGCCCCGGTCCGGGAAGGTCCCACATGCCGCGGAGCGGCTGGGCCCGTGAGCCATGGCCACTGAGCCTGCGCATCCGGAGTCTGTGCTCCGCAACGGGAGAGGCCACAACAGTGAGAGGCCCGCGTACCGGAAAAAAAAAAAAAAAAAAAATTTGTAATGGCGTTCATGTAATCTTTAGTCACCCTAGAGTGTACAGGCATGTTTAAAAATCTTTGTGTCACAGTGGGATTGAATAAGTTGCCCAAGATCACACAGAAAGAAATTGGTATTTTTTTTTACTATTTCAGTCTGTTTATTTTATTTTTTGGAATATACAAGCCACAGATACATAACAGTTGATTTTGAGACAGTTAACTTGGTTTTATTTTGGATTTTTTTTACAACTTAAATTTAAAATGCAAATGGTACTTGATATCATCTACCAGATGGATACCGAATAGATATAATTTTCAAATTCAAAAAAGAACAAATGCTGGATATGATCATGGATATCATTAAAGCAGATTTAATTTGATTCCCTTCTGATAAAATTTCTACAGTGAAGCTATTAATGGATCACTCATCTCTGAATAACTGCTAGAGACCTGGATTCACCTTCCATACCCAGTGGTGGGAACTCTGTTTCTATGATATCCTGAAGCTTCAAAACAACTAACTCACTAACTAACTAACTAAATAAATAAATAATGGCTTTTCAGCTAAGAGAATGGATGTAAAATATTTTCAATTCTGTGAATGAATAAGGAATTAGGCTAATTAATTAAAACTGCCAGGAATTCCTTTGAAGAAGTCTGTGATTAAACCCAAGGCTTTATGGTGGAACAATTAAGTAAATTTGTCCTCAGGTATCTTTGCGCGTTCTCCAGGGAATGAGTGATGAAATTCTGGTTTAGAGTTAAACTTTATTAGGGTTTTATCTATTTTAATTGATTCAGCTTTGGTTATAAAACTCCAATGGAATAGCTGATGTAAATGACATATTATGTTAATATATAAACCTCCCATGAGTTATCTTTAATTTCACCAAAGATGGAAACATAGCCTGTCTGACTATTCTGTACAAGTGAATGCAAAATAGTAGTGAACTATAACAGTTTATATTATCGAGAACATTTAATTATGCTACATGATTCTTAAATAAAATATTCTTAAACATCCATAAGTAGGCACAGAAAAGATTTTCAGAGTATTCAATAATATTAGTAAAGAATAATTAGCCAATTGGAAGGAGACTGCTTTTCTTAATGCTTCTTTTTTTTGAGAGAATGTTTTGGTAGAAAATAAAGTATTTTAGAATGCATAAATCCCAAACACTGTTTTTGAGACTAACTTGGTCACTGATAATAAATGCATTGGCATTTACAAGATGATTCTTCCTGTGAATCCTGTTACTAATGACATATTGAAAAATTGTGTACAAGAAGTAAGTGAAATGGAGGTAAATGAGGCACACATTTGAGTAAGGCATCCTAATATTCATAAATAGTCAAAGAATATCCTCTTTAGTACCAAATTAGTTTATTCTTCAAAAAATGTAACCTGAAACAAATAATATGAACTTGGTAAGCTGAGTACAAATGTGTAATTTATTTATAAGTTACCTTTCTGATAGAATTGGTACCAACTCTTCCTTTGACCGTGTGTCTTTTTCAAATGTGATTGTTCTATGAAAAGAGCAAGGTGACGCTCCAAAATTCAGACCATGGGGCAATGAGTATTCAAAGTGTGGCTGGGTCTCTGTTTCAACCTTATGAACAGATTATTTAGTATTCTCTATAACTAAATTTAACACATTGGAATCCGTGAATTCAGGGTTGATTGGACAAAATTGGAATAGGTTTTAATGGTATAATAATTTTCCCCTACTGCCAGTTACTTAAGAGTGGGTATTATCTATGTTTCTTGATATGAAACGAAGAATATGTAAGAATTTGAAATCATTGGTTATATTAGTTTCTTACGGGGAATCCCATGAATATATGCATTTCAACATAGTGATTAAATATTTATATTCTTCATGATGAAAATATTTAGAAGAATAAACATTAAATTGCTAAAGTTATTTTTCTATTATGAGAAAATGTTCTTATACTTGAGTTAAAGCTGGAAGAAATCTTGGAGATCATATAGTAGACTTCCTTCAAATTAGAGATTAAAGAAGATTTAGGTAATTTACCCAAAGTTATATATCTAAATGGCACAATTTGGACCACACCTGAGAGTTCTTAGCTTAGGGCTGTTTCACCATGTTCTTTTCTTTTATTATTCTGTTTTTTCCCCTTTCTCCTGCTTCTTTTCCTTCCCACATTCTTGGAATTTTTACTATGAGCTATATTGGGTATTGATGTTACAAAGATCAAGAGATTGGTCTGGTTGTAGCCACTGATAATAAAATGCAAGTGTGATTTGAAGATCATTTAGACAGTAGTCTAGTTCAACAATGCTCTGTAAGACCATCCTTACAGCCACTCTGGGCAATAGGATAAGAATTGCCTTACTATTCAGTTCACATCTCCATCTTCAGCCACACAGAGAGGGCTTCCATAACTCTTAACTGAATTAATACATTAAAGCATAAATTGTATTGAGAAAGATCTAATATATACTTTGAAGAAAATAATATATAGAGTTTAGTATATAATTAGCATAAATATCCTTACTTACAATAAACCATAAATGATATGCAGTGGTTTCAGGCTCTTGTCATTAAAGGACTTATAGATTTTTTGGTAAAGAAATATTTGTTCTAACCTAAATAGATTTCTATTTTTTCTAACATATTGCTCAAACTTCTGTATGCATCCAACTCTGCATGTAAGGGGATATCTTTAAAAATTTTTTGTACTGGATTTATTAGTATCATTGGCAGTGTAGTTTTAATCACTGCCTTGCTAAAGAAGGCATGTTTTAACACACTTTTGAAATGCTTGATGTTTATTTTACTTTCTATCTGCAGTATGGCTAGACAATATAAAGCTTCTCTGCATCTCTGTTTTGGCTCAAGAGTTTTGTGAGGCAGGGTGGGAAAAAGATAAGGAAGTTTGTGTCCTGCATCTGTTTCAGTGCTGCTTTTCCACTTGTGACATACACTCTACAGTGACTTAAAAAAAAAAAAAAAAAAAAGGAGGCTTTAAACTCTTGTTTGGCAGAAAATGTACATTACTAATTCGGGTTTTGCTTCTTTTTTTTTTTCCTTTTTTATTTTTTTTTTAAATTGAAGTATAGTTGATTTACAATATTGTATTAGTTTCAGGTGTACATAAAATGATTCAGCTACATATATATGTGTGTGTGTGTATTCTTTTTCAGATTCTTTTCCAATATAGGTTATTACAAGATATTGAATATAGTTCTCTGTGCTATAGAGTAAATCCTTGTTGTTTATCTGTCTTATATGTAATAATGTGTATCTGTTAATCCAATACTCCTAATTTATCCCTCCCACCAGCTTTCTCCTTTGATAGCCATATTTTTTTCTATGTCTGTAAGTCTGTTTCTGTTTTGCAAATAAGTTCATTTGTGTTATTTTTTAGATTCCACATTTAAGTGATATTATATACTTGTCTTTCTCTGACTTACTTCACTTAGTATGTTAATCTCTAGGTCCATCCATGTTGTTGCAAATGGCAATATTTCAGTCTGTTTTATGGCTGAGTAATATTCCATATATATTTTTTATGCGCTATATATATATATATTTTATATATATATATAATATATATATATATACACCACATCTTCTTTGTCCATTCATCTGTTGATGGACACTTAGGTTGCTTTCATGTCTTGGCTATTGTAAATAGTGCTGCTATGAGCATTGGATGTGCATGTATCTTTTTGAATTAGAATTTTCTTTGGACTATACCAAGGAGTGGGATTGCAGGATCATATGGTAACTCTATTTTTAGTTTTTTAAGGAACCTCCATACTGTTCTCCATAGTGGCTGTATCAATTTACATTCCCACCAATAGTGTAGGAGGGTTCCCTTTTCTCCACACCCTCTCCTGCATTTATTATTTGTAGACTTTTTGATGAGGGCCATTCTGACCGGTGTGAGGTGATGTATCATTGTAGTTATTTTTGTTGTTTGTTTGTTTGTTTGCGGTACGCAGGCCTCTCACTGTTGTGGCCTCTCCCGTTGCGGAGCACAGGCTCTGGACGCGCAGGCTCAGCGGCCATGGCTCACGGGCTCAGCCGCTCCGCGGCATGTAGGATCTTCCCGGACCGGGGCACGAACCCGTGTCCCCTGCATCAGCAGGCGGACTCTCAACCACTGCGCCACCGGGGAAGCCCTCATTATAGTTTTGATTTGCAATTTTTGATAATTAGTGGTGTTGAGCATCTTTCCATGTACCTGTTGGCCATCTATATGTCTTCTTTGGAGTAATGTCTATGTAGGTCTCCTGCCCATTTTTTGATTAGGTTTGTATATTTTTCAAATTATGCCCTTGTGGGTCACATCATTTGCAAATATTTTCTCCCAGTCAGTAGGTTGTCTTTTCATTTTGTTTATGGTTTCCTTATTTGGCTTCAATTTGACTGGGTCCTCCACTGGGTAGAAATGGCATTTCTTTTTGAATTGGAGAGAGCTAGATAGGGATGAAAGGTGGAAAATAAAAAGAAAATAGTCACTGAGTCATTGGGCAACTACTTATGTGATAAATAAGTGTAATCCCTTGCCCCCTAAAATAAAAAATCTTGAAGAAAAAAGAAGCAAATGAATAACTTAAGAAGTCCTGGTTTTATGTACTCTCATTGGTATTGTGATCTGGAAACTTGGAAATCCCCTATGACTTTATTACTTTATCCAATCCAATGGTTATTTTCAGTTTATGATTTGAAAATATTCAACACATATGGACAGCTGACAATAGTATATTAGAACAATAAAATATATCTATAACATTTTGATTAAAGAATAGTTAAAGCAATAAGAAACTTGTGGGGTGAAGAATTCTGAGACAATCTCTATTCTGTATATTTCATATTCCACTCTAATTCATTAAAAAAAAGTCCTCATCTTAATCATGGCCTTTTTGGCCCTGACTAGAATCTGAATTAAAGCTTATGTTCTTAATATTTTTCATTGTAAACTTTTGGGGAACTGGCAAGGCGATTCTTGAAATCATGCTCCATTTGCTTCACTATCAAGGACTAGAAAAACTATTTTCATGAACTGTGCCCCCAAACCATTCACGGTAAATATTTGAGGGTGTTTTCATTGAAGCTTGTTCTGTACATCTGAAAAACCAGTGATGCCTAAAGGGGTTTAGAATCACAAGTTTGTGAGATCAAAGAAAAAGTGAAAGAATATTCAGTTTGAAGGAGAAAGGACAAGAAAATGACTTTTTAAAAGAGTTTGACTTTTTTTATTACATTACTTTAGTATATAAGTATATATGCTATCCCTCATAGATTAGAAGAATTTTAAAATGTGTAATTACCATAGGTTAATGTGATCACTAATTATCCTATACGCAGTTACCATAAAAATTGTTTGATGCTTTGTCAGACTGTAGCTTGTTTTACATAGTTAGGGTCACTACAGAAAAAATTTAAAAAAAGGAAAAAAGCGTATTTGTATTCCAGATGATTAAGTAACTGTAGCATATTATCGAATCAAGGATATAAAATGCTAAATGCTATGTGTAATGATAACCTGCAAAATTTTAACTAATGAATAAATTACCAAGATAAAAATATTCTAATTCCATGAGAAAAAATATAACTGAATTTCAGATGATGCTAGTTTGGTGTCCTCTTGACTCTTTGCTTTGATGCATTGTCTGGTTTTTATCTGCAGAACATATTCCCTTTATCTCTGTTTATCAATGAAATCTACTTTTGATCCTTTCATAGGGTGTTGTTCTCTGTTGGTTTCTTAGTAAAGCTAATTAGGCCATCATCCCATCATCCGAGAGCCTTGCTCATAAATTTTTAAGGTGTTGCTATTTCTTTGGTAATTCTCCATTTTATCTGCCATGTTTATAAATGTTAATTAAAAGATTGGAAGCTGGAAATACTTGATTTTTTTCTCTGCATGATATCATAATTTGCTAATATATGTCACCTCAGAATTCTCAGAATTCATGATCTTTATCACTGTCTATCACATTTACATAACACTTTCTACATTAAGTGCAGCTATTTATGTACTTATTGCAGTTCCCTGTTACATGCCAAGCTTTTAAGGAGATTTTTGGTTTGTTTCATCTAGATAGTCCCAAACAAAGCCTAGATCTGGCATTTAGCAAGCATTCATTAAATACTTACTGAATGAAGGAATTTGGAATAAATAAGTGAATGGTCTATTCTGAACACATTCAACAAAGTTGAGATTTTGAACAATGGTCTTTCTATAGATTTAAAATACATTCAGAGAAACCATTCATGCATTTGTCCTTTTAGAACCCTAAGTGTCAGAAAGTTGAGGGCTATAAATTGAAACTTCAGCCCATTTAACTCAGTGAAATAAATATTGAATAATTACCATATTATATAAAGTATAATGCTAGGCACTGTACAGGAAATTGCTGTTAAAAAAATACATATTATCCTACCTAAAGCTCATGATCTTGTTTCGAGAGGCAAACAAAATTATACAAAACTTCAGTACTAATGACCTTAAAATTCATTTTATCTCTATGAGCCTTCATTTGCTCTGTCTTTTCTATAATGGTGTGATAAAATTCAGATGAAATTGAGCAAAATGGGTTCTGAAGCCTTAATGCCCTTAGAAAGAAATAGAGGGTATTGGTTTTTCAAGTAGCATTTTCAAAATTTTAATATAATACTTAGAAAGGAATAGACTTAAAAAAACACCCAATGTTATTTAAGCACTTATGTAAAATATATTTTCTAATATTTTAAGAAACCCATCTGCCTTGTGTCATTGGTTTTATCTTTTCCATTTTAGCGTTTAAAAATAAGTTAAATATTGAAATATTTTTTATTGAAATAATTTATAAAATGTGATGAGAAATGTTTTGCCCTTTCTTCCTTAAACATGACTTTATGTTTTTTATACATGAATAAAAGTAAATGCATTTATATGACTTTAAGTTTATAGACACATATGAAAACCAATAGCTTTTTAAATTTTATGATATTATACTTTGTGAGAGGGATTTTCCTTTCAAGTTTCAATGTTACTTCAATTTTTCAGAACCTCAATTCGGGTTTTATTTTAATCTTCTCTGAAAATAGTATCGTCTTTGATTTTCTGCTTTGAATTACCTAATCACTTATAAAAACTCGTGTATATAACAATTTGGTTGATTTTAGCTGTTTTATTTTTACTTCAGTCTCTGAAGTAAAACAAAAAAGTAGAGCTGTTACTTTAGGAAATGCCTTTTAACACCAGAGCATTTATTCAAGTGTGATTATTTCAGACAAATATTTTTTGAAGATAACATACTCATATCTTGATGGTAGTTTAAAAAAACTAAGAGCAATACAGATTATATTGATCATTTGCGTCTATGAGTTATTAAAATTATTGTCAATTTAAACTATTTTTTCCTTTTTCAAGTGAGATATATACTTTTATGGGACTAATATAATTTTATAGGAATAATAACATCTTTATCAGACTTTTTTGGTAAAATACTGAGAATATTGGTCTAATGTCAGAACACATAACAATATTTGCAATAGAACTCTTGATGCACAAAATGTTTTCATACACTGTCCCCATTGTCTTTTCCCTTTTCATGGCATGTCAGTGTCAATAAATTATTTTGTGGTAATGCAGGAACAATTAATTATAAAAATTAGGTAATCAGCAGTGGCCTTGTGTTTGTGCAGTATAGCTGACAGTCTATGTGGTGGAATTGTGGTATAACTGAACACATCAAACTAGACATGTCTTTAAAAGAAAGGTAAGACAGGGATAATAATAATTAAAATTGATATTCTATGTAAAAGCATCAAGCACAGTGCCAGTTATATAGTAGGTGCTCATAAATGTAATCAATTATAAGAGTGGTAGTAATGGTAGTAGTTGTAGTGTTGTGAATAATAGCAGCAGAAGTGAATTTGAGCAGTAGGAAAATGTCCTTCTGTAGAAACTTAATCCCCAGGACCTAATTTGTTATATCCATCTTTTTGTACATTGACACTTTCTTCAAGGGATTTGAGGTAACTGTGTCAGCTAAACAGACCTTAGCATGAATATTTTATAAGTTTTATATCCATGTGTTAGCTAGTAGAGATTGCATCAGATATTAGGATTGGGGACTGCTTTAGGAAATTAGTGTAGGATTAAAAGAGCAAGTTTTAGGAAAGGGAGGTGAAATGTTTTCCAGTGGTGTCATTTAAAAGTGTTAAATGTCACCTATGATGTAATTTTATTAATATCAGTTCCTTCCTAAGATTCTTATAGTTCATGAACTTAAAGCCTCAACACATTTTAGAGTTTAAAATAATTCTAAAAATATTTTTTGAAATTTAGTGATTTGTTTCAGAGGTTGCCGATTGAAGGTTCAATGTGATATTTATGTTGAAGGGCTTTATAAGTTCTAATGTGCACATGAAATATTAGTGCTAATATTTGATATAGTGATAATATAGTGATATATAGTGATAATGTTGGTGTATGGATAAAGAAGACAGTGATTGGAATGAGGAGTCAGTATCCACATTCATTCTCTAAGAGATGAAAAAGATATTGACGGCTCTAGTGTTAATGAGCATATCATGCACTGGTAGCCGCACTTGCGAGTGTAATCCAGTGTTGGCCACCACTACTCAAACCTAGTGTGATTAACAAATCTTTCCCCAAGTGGAAGGTGATGAAGTTAACTCAGAAGAGAAAAACACCATATATATTTATTCACTGGCTTAAAGGGAATAAAATAAATGAGAATAACTAAAACAATGATAATAAATATTTTGTCTGCCACACATGTAAGAAGTTAGCAGGAGACTGTTCATTTTTCATGTTTTCCTAACAAGATGACATTACTATATATATATATATATATATTTAAGTTAGTTACTGAGTAACTGAGGGTACTGAGTATAGCCTGAAGATTACCAAATATAATTTTTGTAGCAAAAGATACCTTCTCAGAGAGAAAGGAGAATTATGTCTAATAAGAAAATAGCTGAGGGCTTCCCTGGTGGTGCAGTGGTTAGGAATCTGCCTGCCAATGCAAGGAACACGGGTTCGAGCCCTGGTCTGGGAGGATCCCACATGCCGCGGAGCAACTAAGCCCGTGAGCCACAACTACTGAGCCTGCGTGTCTGGAGCCTGTGCTCTGGAACAGGAGAGGCCATGACAGTAAGAGGCCCACGCACCGCAAGGAAGAGTGGCCCCCGCTCGCCGCAACTGGAGAAAGCCCTTGCACAGAAACGAAGACCCAACACAGCAAAAATAAATAAATAATACTTAAAAAGAAAAAATACCTGACTTTGTTTATAAATTTGCTTCTAAATATAACATCTTAGCCTTAATGTCCCTGAGTTGCATTAGGCAAGCTTTTTTAACAGTGAATTAAAAAAAATTAATATAGAAAGCTTTGCTACTGATAAATTAGGTTATGAGGTGAAAAAAGAAAGACATTTATTTTTGTACACTTTACCCATATGAATAGATATTTATTTATCCATCCATCCATCATCCATGCAGCCACCTCTGTCAGTCTATATGTAGAGCTATTATATATCTATTTTTCTACCTGCTTGTATTTTTAGATATGTATAAAGGTAACTTTAGGTTAAGAAGATAGACATTATTATAAGAATATCCATGTAAATCTTCTTCATAATGTATATGCATTTTATGGATCAGGTTAACAGTACACTAGTGAACACTATTAATTTTCACTACTTTTAGAAAACCTACAAGCAATAAAATTAAACAGTTGCCCCAAATTAATAAATCGGTAGCAGGGTTTTTCAGTCTTAGTACTATTGACAGTTTGGATCTGAAGTTTCTTTCTTGGGAGTGGACAAGGGTTGTCCTGTGCATATATGATATTTATTAGCAACCCAGATCTGTCCCCATAAAATGCCAGCCCACTCCAAGTGTGACCTCTATTAATGTCTCCAGACATTGCCAAATGTCCCATGGGGAGCAAAAAGCTTGAGAATCACTGTTTTATATTTATACAGGAATAATAAAAACTGACAACCATAAATATATATTAAATCACAGGTGCTAACTTTATTTATTTATTTATTTATTTATTTATTTATTTATTTATTTATTGCGGTAAGTGGGCCTCTCACTGTTGTGGCCTTTCCCATTGCAGAGCACAGGCTCCGGATGCGCAGGCTCAGCGGCCATGGCTCACGGGCCCAGCCGCTCCGCGGCATGTGGGATCCTCACGGACCGCGGCATGAACCCGTGTCCCCTGCATCGGCAGACGGACTTTCAACCACTGCGCCTCCAGGGAAGCCCCCATAATTTATTTTTAAGTTAAAAAACAAACAGAAAAATATATCATATTTAATAGATATGCAAATGATAATATCATTTAAAAGAATTTTCAAAGAAGAATATGTTAATTTAGCTTCAGAAAACCAAACGTTCACATATTCACAAATTTGTTCTTTAACCCAGTTAATGATCACTCCATCTACTAAATCACCCAAGCTAAAAAGAACTGAAGTCATTTCCTGTTTTATTTTCTTCCTTAATCCCCATATCCAGTAAGTCACTGAAGTATTTGTTATTCCACCTCAGAAAGATGGCTGGAATCTCATCCCCAGCTATTCTGTATTCACTGCCACCATCATCTCTTGCTTGGCAAGAATTTCCTTACTTTTCTGTCTCTACCAGTGTCTCATCATCCTGCCCCATTTTTACACTGAAACCAGGCAGATAATTCTACAAAACGAATCACAGCCTCATTCCTGTAGACAGTGCCATTAAATCCCTGCTGCCTGGAAGATAAAATTTGGAATTCCTACATTAGCTTTTTTCCAGTTGTATCTCCTGTCCTCCTGGCCTCATTTTCAGTTTGGGACTTTTAGACCTGTGAACACACCAGACTCTCTCAAGGCGCTTTGCCATAAGACATGTTATTCTTTCTGCCTAGATTACACAACCGTGCCTTATTAACATATTCAGTTCCTGAGTCTGAATAGAGAGGATTTGATAGCAAGGAATATCATGCAATCTGAAATTGCTTGATTCCTAAATTTCAGATATCAAGTGGTAAAATATGTAGACATAAAGAGACACCTTTGTGTGCTTCCTTGTGTTTACCATAAAATAACATCTTTTTATAACCGTTATGTTACAAATACAATGCAAATACTGAAAACTTCACAAAACAAAAACTAGTTTCAGGAATTTATAAAGGCATACAGTCTTGTAACTGTTAGTCTACACCAAGAAATAGAACTTTGCTAGCCACCCCCAGGAACTCAACAATGTGCCTCATCCTAGTCTCAAACCCGTTTCTCTACAAAAGTAACCACCATCCTTACTTTTACAAAATTGCTTTTTTGTGTTTCTTTATATTCACCGAAGTATGCAACCCTAGACATTTTGTTTGATTTTGTAATTTTTTTTTGAATTTAAGACTTTTAAATAGAGGTTCCTCTTCCCGTCCCCATCCCTTATAATTTATCCATTCAAGCCTGGATGATTTTTTTCTGTAGAATTTTCTAGAACCTGGGTTTTCTTGTTGCTTATTCATAATAGAGTTCAGCATGTTCTTCTGCCCTCTTTAGTTCCTCCAAATCAGCAGCTGGATCCAGAGACTTCATCACATTCATGTTCAATGCCTTTGGTGAAACCATAGGTGGTGGTGTGTTCAGCTAGAGGCACAGAATGACTGGTTGTTAGGAGAACTGTCAAGGGTTTTGAGGTTTTAACCTGCTTGCAAGCTAACGATTTAACCTGGCACTCGTGTTGCCAAAGGACTTGAGACTATATGGCACAGCAGTCAGCATCAGTTCTTGTTTACATTGTTTCCCCTCTCTGCTGGGGCAGTTCCCATAGGTGTGATTGGGAAGTGGGCACAGGTAGGTATTGTACACAAAATGGATTTGTGTCACAGTGGAGGAATGCTGACCATAGGAAATTTCAATCTATATACACTACCACGTGTAAAATAGATAGCTAGTGGGAACCTGCTGTATAACACAGGGAGCTCAGCTCAGTGCTGTGTGGTGACTTAGATGGGTGGGATGGGGGTGGGGGAGGGAGGGAGATCAAAGAGGGAGGGCGGATATATGTATACATATAGTTGATTCACTTCATTGTACAGCAGAAACTAACACAACATTGTAAAGCAACTATACCCCAATTAAAAAATAAAAAAGAGGGCTGCTAACAAATTTGCCTTCTGCCCTGGAGGGGAAAACTATCATTATATTCCATTGCTGTTTGCTACACACATCCTTGAAAAGGTAGTCTGGAACAAAAGCTGATATACATGCAGAAGAACCATGCAGAATTGCCTCCTATTAATTTTTTCTATTACTGTGATATCATTTGCAGTGACCAGCCACTGATGTCAAATACATAGAACCATTAATTCACCCCGCATGCAAAAAAAAAAAAAAAAAAAAAAAAAAAAAAAAAAAAATCAGAGCAATAGTGTTTTAATTTTTTAAATAAATTTTATTTTTAGCAGTTTTAGATGCGTAGGTAAGTTGTAAAGAAAGTACAGAGAGTTTCCATATAGATTACACTCAGTTTCCAGTATTGTTAACATCTTATATTAGTATGGTATGTTTGTTACAATTAATAAACCAATACTGGTTAATACTCATTTTGACTTTTTTCTTATTCATTAGTTGGAATACTTTATAAATACATGCCTTAAATCTAGTATTTGGTTACCCAGTGTTACAACTCATATATTACTGTCCAAAGGTGACTAATTAATTTAATTTAATATTATTATGATCTCATAGATTTAAATGTGTTTCATGGAACTCAATCATTTGCTATTATTATTATCATTTTTGGAATTCAAATTCCCCAGTCAGTAACTGGGAAGGATCTCTTTCAATTGGTTCTTAAACCCTTTTGACCTGGTCATAGTAATGTGTGATAATATCCTCACTACCTGATATAATGCGATGTTTCAAGTCATCTTATAAAGTTCTTGCTCCAGATCCAGAATCTGAAATTGCTCCAAAAAATTTGAAAAGAAGGTGTATTTTTTAAAGGCTATATCTAAAATGACTGGGATTTTAGAGCTCTGGAATAAGACAAATCTTTGTTGTTGTTGTTGTTTTTAATATTTCCTTATTCACTTTTTTTGTCTATGTTCCTTTGGGCATATCATTTAACTCTAGTTTCTTCATCTGTAAAATGGAGATAATAGTACTTAAAGAGTTGATGTGACCAGGAAATGGTATAAGGCCTATAAAAATGTTTCACATACAGAAAACACTGAATAAATATGAATTAATATAATTATCAGGAATAGTTAATACCCACTTAGAAAGTTTTGACTTGCAAAAGGATACTAAACAAGAAAAACATTTTAGTACCTAGTCTCAAGACCCCTGATCTCAGTTCATATCATGTCTGTAGTCCTTACTGTACCTACAGATATCTATAGAATACCTGCTGTGTTTGTTTGAAGTGAATATTAAGAACATTGTAAGTAACATAAGACCTTGTTGTCTTTGGAAGAGATGACTCAAGCAAGTATTTATTCTTTATAAATTAAGCCTTTTCTTTTCCGGCAAATATTTACACAGTTATTAAAGTGTATATTGGCAGTCTTGTCAAATTCAAGCCTGATACTTTGGCTCTACTATTTCTGAAATTGCTAACCCTTTTCATTTAAAAATAACAACAGACCAGTCACAAAAGCAGTCACCTCTAACTTCTGAGTCCTCAAAGGCCATTTCCCAGATGCTTTTCGAGAGAGCCAACTATTTTCATGTCATTTCATGAAGGCCCATATTCCTTCTTTACATTTTGAGAGGGGAAAAAATCACATTTAAAAAAGACCTCAAATGTAAAACTGTATTGTAACTCAATTGTAGATTGAAATGGTATCAAGAATTTCTCTCATCTAAACTTTGGTAATACATAGTTATTCCTTTAGAAATAGAGAAGCAGAGTTTAATATATGCTGTGCAACAGAGGCAGCATGTTAAAGAAGACAAAAGATTCTGTATTCAGAAGAAACAGTGGCAGCTAATACTGAGAGCCTGCAGTAAGCCAGGCCTTTTCTTAAGCAATTTACAGGGATTTACTTCTCAAAATAATCTGGGAATTTGGGAACTTAATATCACTAGTTTACAGATAAAGAAAATGAGGCACAGAAGGATAAATCATTTACACAGTATAACACTGCTAAATGCTAGAATGTGAATTTAGGAAGTGTGTTAGTTTGCTAGAGCTGCCATAACAAAATACCACAGACAGGGTGGCTAGAACAGAAATTTATTTTTTCACTGTTCTGGGGGCTAGAAATCTGTGATCAAGTTGCCAGCCGGGCTGTTTTTTACTGGTTTTCTCGTTGGCTTATAGACTGTCTTCTCTTTATGTCATTTCCCATATTGTTACCTACATGTGTGTCTGTGTCCTAAATTTCTCTTCATATAAGGATACCAGTGATTGGATTAGTGCTACCCTAATGACATCACTTTAATTTAATTACCTTTTTAAAGACCATACTCCAAATACGATCACATTCTAATATACCGGGAGTTAGGTCTTCAACATATAGAATTGAGGGGTCTTAATTCAGACCGTAACAGGCAGTCTGGCTGGAGCCCACAACTTTATGCACTGTGTAGCACCAGTTGTTTAATTAATCAACTTTAATATCAGACATATATTTGCTTGCATATTATTTGTGCACATTCCTAAACTACACAAAATATTTGTAACTTTTGTATAATTGAACTAACAATAACATGATGAGGACATTGATCATCTTTTGAAGATCTTCAACTTTGAAGCATTTAGCCGAAATTTGTCCTGTATTTCAGAAGAGAAATTAAGATTAACTAACTTGTACAAGGTCAATAATTAATGGAGACAAGAGTCAAACTAAAATCTGTCAGACTGCAGCACCCAAATTTAAACATTGGGCTGCATGGACCTAACCAGTTTGGTTCTCTATGGAGGAACATACACATCACACATACAATATAAATAAATATTACAGTGCTTTGATTCATGTGTAGTCTCAGATGTATGAAAGTGCTGATAAACAGTACTTTTTTAATTGAAGTATAGTTAATTTACTAATATTATATTAGTTTCATGTGTACAACATAGTGACTCAATATTTTTAATAGATTATACTCCATTTAAAGTTATTAGAAAATATTGGCTATATTCCCTGTGCTGTATTCTTGTAACGTTTATTTTATACATAGCAGCTTGTGCCTCTTAATCCTTTATTCCTATCTTTCCCCTCCCCATTTCCCACTCCCCACTGGTAACCGCTAGTTTGTTCTCTATCTGTGAGTCTGCTTCTGTCTTGTTATATTCATTCATTTGTATTTTTTTTTTAGATTCTATGTATAACTGATAACATACAGTATTTGTTTTACTCTGTCTGACGTATTTCATTTAGCATAATACCCCCTAGGTCCATCCATGTTTTTGCAAATAGCAAATTGTATTCTTTTTTATGAATGAGTAATATTCCATATATACCACATGCTCTTTATCCATTCATCTGTTGATGGACACTTAGGTTGCTTCCATATCTTGGCTATTGTAAATAGTCCTGCTATGAACGTTGGGGTGCCTGTATCTTTTCAAATTAGTGTTTGTGTTTTCTTCAGGTATATACCCGGAAGTGGAAGTGCTTGATCTTATGATAATTCTATTTTTACTTTTTTGAGGAACCTCCATACTGTTTTCCATAGCAGCTGTACCAATTTACATACCTACCAACAGTGTTCAAGGGTTCCCTTTTCTCCACATCCTGCCAGCATTTGTTATTTGTAGATTTTTGATTAGAGTCATTCTGATGGTGTGAGATGATATCTCACTGTTGTTTTGATTTGCATTTCTCTGATGATTAGCAATGTTGAACATATTTTCATGTGCCTATTGGCCATTTATATCTCTTTGGAAAAATGTCTGTTCAGGTCTTCTACCATATTGTTTTATTTTAATCGAGCTGTTTGTTTTTTAGATATTGAGTTGTATGAACTGATTAAATATTTTGGATATTAACTTCTTATCGATCATACCATTTGCAAAATTTTCTCCCATTCAACCTACGTTGTCTTTTTGTTTTGTTTATGGTGTCCTTTTATTTGCAAAAGATTTTAAGTTTAATTAGGTCCCATTTGTTTATTTTTGCTTTGGTTTACTTTGCCTTAAGAGACAGACCCAAAAAATTATTGCTATAATTTATGTCAGAGATTTATATTCTGCCTATGATTTCTTCTAGGAGTTTTATGGTTTCCGGTCTTATATTTAGGTCTTTAATCCATTTTGAGTTCGTTTTTGTATATGGTGTAAGAAAATTTTCTAATTTCATTATTTTACATGTAGTTCAGTTTTACAACCACCACTTATTGAAGAGGCTGTCTTTTTTCCATTTTATATTCTTGCCTCCTTTGTCATAAATTAATTGACCATAGATGTATGGGTTTATTTCTGGGCTCTCTAGTCTGTACCATAGATCTATATGTCTGTTTTTGTGCCAGAACAATATTGTTTTAATGACTGTAGATTTGTAGTATAGTCTGAAGTCAGGGACCATGATACCTTCAGCTTTGTTCTTTTTTTTTATTATTTATTTTATTTATTTATTTATTTATTGCGGTACGCGGGCCTCTCACTGTTGTGGCCTCTCGCGTTGCGGAGCACAGGCTCCGGACGCGCAGGCTCAGCGGCCATGGCTCACGGGCCCAGCTGCTCCGCGGCATGTGGGATCTTCCCGGACCAGGGCATGAACCCGCGTCCCCTGCATCGGCAGGCGGACTCTCAACCACTGCGCCACCAGGGAAGCCCAAGCCTTTTATCATTTTGTAATGCCCTTCTTCGTCTCTTGTTACAGTCTTTGTTTTAAGTTGTATTTTGTCTAATATAAATATTGTTATTCTAGCTTTATTTCTGTTTTCCTTTGCATGGAATATCTTTTTTCCATCCTTTCACTTTTAGTCTGTGTGTATGTATATTTAGATCTGAAGTGAATTTTGTATAGGCAGCACATATATGGGTACTGTTTTATTTGTTGGGGGGGGTTGTTTGTTAGTTTTGTTCTTTTCTTCAGTCAGCCACCTATGTCTTTTGATTGGGGCATTTAGTCTGTTTGTACTTAACATAATTATTGATAAGTATACTTCTTGCCATTTTGTTAATTGTTTTCTGATTGTTTTAGTAGTTCTTCTCTGTTCCGTTCTTCTTCTCTTGTCCTATTCCTTTGTGATTTGTGGACTCTCTTTAGTGCTGTATTTGCATTTCTTTTAATTTATTTTTTGTGTATGTGTTGTAGGATTTTGGTTTTAGTTTGCCATGGTGTGTGTGTGTGCAATCCCTTCAAGAGTAGAGTCTCAGTTTCCCACAGCCCTCCTGCTCTTTCAGATATAAGCTCTGCTGGGTTTTAGAGCCAGATGTTATGGTGTCTTCCCAGTGCAAGCTCCACAGCCTGGGGAGCCTTATGGGCTCAGCCTCCTTGCTCCTCAGGGGGACCTTCATGGTTGTGATATCCCACTACTTGTGTGTGGCCACACCAACAGTGAGAGTTCTAATCAGACCGCATCTCTGCCCCTCATACTCATCTCAGTGTGTCCTTTTCTTTGTATCTTTAGTTGTAGAAAACCTGTTCTGCTAGCCTTCAGGTATTTTTGAGAGATAATTTTTGTGTATATATTTGTAGCTTTGGTGTGTCCATGGAAGGAGGTGAACTCAGGATTTTCCTACTTCACCATCTTGATCCAGAAACACTAAATCTTAATACTATATTTTAGATAATTATAAAAGAGTATTAAAATGCCAATTTGGAATTGAGGTTTAAAAATATAATCCAACCTGTATAAACACATGGGAAAAATATTTTTAAATTAGAGATAATGGAAATTTTAACAGTACAGATTTTCTTTTTGAAATATAGACACTTAAAATTGAGATTTGTGTGTGATTATGTAAATGGATTTACAAAAGCTCCCAATTTAATTTGTACAATCTAATTCTAGTGTAAAATGTCTATGATATGCCAGTATAGCCGAGATAAGGTCAGGAGATGAAGGACCAGTTGGGAATGTAGATCTGAAGGGGGATTATTAAGAACCCTCTGGCCAGCTAAGAAAGATACAGAGGACAAAGAAAAAAGATGATTACTTTGAGAGAGGTGAGATAAGTAGTTCTCTTTTCAATGGAACTATGGTATTCACTGCAAGGAAGTCATGAGTTGAAAGCTGGCTAGGTGGCCAGTGATGAATGAATAGCCTGTAGATTTCTTAGAGAGTAGGGTTGGTAGCAGTACTAGCACATAAGAGACTGGCTGGTAATAGCTGAGAGATTGCAGTTTTGCTGGGAAGAACTGGATTAGATTCTCTGTCCCTTGAGTGTTGTTTCATGCTGTGTAAAATGATGAATTTAAATCTACCACAGTCGGGTACCTGACATTTTGCGTTACTCTATTTTCCCAAATCTAATTAGATCAGACTTTGAGCTCCTGCTTGCCAGTGTGGTCTAATCATTGGATTTTTAAGGAAAGTGGGAAAACTGAAAGCAAGATTCTAAAGCCAAATACTCTATAATGTTTGGAGGTTTCACATGTGAGTTAGATATTTGACAGTCAATTTCTATCTCTATGCAACTGGAATATGTAATGGTTGCTATATGCTTACTAATTTTTTGTGGTAAATTTCTTAATATCTTATCATAGTTAAGAATATTCTCTGCTTTAGAAATTCCCAGGTTTGCTGTAAGGGCAGAGACAGAAATTAATTGCCTAGGGAAACTTAATGGAAAGCCCTACTGTCAGAGAGGCTACAATTTGCTACTACATTTGTCACCGTCAGAGAACACATAAATTCTGCAGTCATTACAAGCAGAGGGTTTTTTTCTCCCAATCCCCCATTCCCATAGTTCTCTGCTCCGCACTATTCTCTGTGATACTACAGATTTATTTAATTCAAGTCTACTGATCATAAGTAATCACTATTATATTTGTGTACATCTTGACTAATGGAATATGTTAATATTACTTGTGGATAATACCTAATTGGGTATGAGTACATAAGGCACTGGAGTAGAAGATAGGAATTCAGAACTATTTTGACTTGCTACAGAAAGTCTTGACAAAAGTGAATAGGTATATTTTCAAAGGTGCCTATACTAAAGAAAAATAACAAGGAATTGATGTATAATTTGAGTAGGAAAAAATCTAGAAAACATGTGTTTTACACATTTAGCCAAGAATATTTTGTTGATTTTAATATGTGTAAAATTTTCCCTAAACACTGATTAAATATTCAGAAATTGTGAGGTACTGCAATCAGTTGAATCTTAAGGTACATGAAGGAACATTTAAGGAACTATTCGCTATTCCCGCTAAGTACAAAATTAGAGAAAATCAACTGTAATTAAAGAATAAGAGAATTGTTTCAAATACAAAAAAAATGAACAGTGGTTATAAGAGTTGTGAAATGCAATAGAGATTTAGAAATAATAAAGACTGATTTTTCTGGAATGATCTGAAGGTAAATGGAAAGCCCAGCGCAGCAGTACAATCTCTTCAATCTTTGGTTGAATGACACCCACTGAAAATACTGGGAAGTTTATAACTGCAGATTTAACATTTTTTTCTTAAACTATTATGTGGGAAAAATGGTTATGAATTTCTGTCCTTCAGAACAAACCATGCATTTTTTTTCTAAGCTTATTGCTAATATGGTATGAGAAGTTGGTCAGATTTCTTTCATTTTTCCATTTCTTTTGATTTCCATCATCAAATGCCATGGACAACAAATTGTCCCTTGGATTAGAAGAGTTTTGAAGCATTTAAAAGTTTGATGATCGTCAATGGTATTCACTCCTTGAACAAAGTAGCTGTGGAAGCATACATTGACAATGGAAATCAATCAGTTTTAGTCAGCAGCAGCTTCCACCACAAAGAGAAATATGTCTGTAGGTGGGTATTCAGTTTTCATTTGACAAAACAGGCAGTTTCCTGGGACTAACCATACTGAACCAGAACCAGAGCCAGGGTTTTCTCTTTTCTGGTGCATTCTGATGATTTCTACTTACCACTGTGGTCCTTGGACACAAGTCATGATTGTGTTGTTCAAAGAATTTTTTTTTTATTATCAGAACGTTCATAAAATCATTTTCGATGGAAAACAATATCTAAGAAGAACTTAAGTGTTGCATTCTCCTTTTTAATTCAACAGTCATTACTGAATCTCTTTTCAGTGCCAGGGTCTGTACTAAGGGCTATAACATACACAGAAACAATATAAGGAACCAATTCGATAATTTAGGAATAAATTGCAAGTTGAAGAGGCAAAATATAAACATACTGAAGGTCACACAACAAAGAGGTTAAAAGCAATGGTTCTTATAAATATTTTTGTCTTCAACTCCGATTGTCCACAGATAGTTTGTCTGCCTTGGCTATTAACAGAGATAACAGTGTTTGTAATAGCTAGCAGTTGCTGAACTCTTACAGACATTTGTCTTATATCTTCTAATCCTTATAACACCTTTATAAGAGAGGTATTGCTATTTATTTTTTAAAGATGAAGAAACTGAGGCTCAGAGAGGATAAACATTTTGATCAACACCACAAAGTTAGAAAGCATAGCCTGGCTTTGCCTAGTAGTTGAGCCCACATTTCTTACCATTATACTTTCCACAGATAAGTCCATATACTTAAAACTTGTTTTTATTTTTATAAAAAATTTTGAGACATTTAAAAGTCTTGTGCTGCTCACATTCTTTCTAATGGCTGAAAAGAAAGGAACAATGGGTAACTAACATGATTATGTGACCTAATCAGACATTGTAAGCTTAATTGACCGTTAGGTATCTCTTGACTTTTTACCCAGGTTTCTTAGTGACCTGCCGATATTAACTCATAAGCATGTTACTGACCCTTTTTCATTATTAAGAAATCCTGCCATTACTAAGTTGCTTCCTGTAATTTTATTTGCAATCAGTATGCCTGGTAGCTCATGTTATCTGCAGTGGAGTTTCCCATTGAGATGTTTCAAGATATTTGTTCCCAGAAAGGTTTTAAGAGTACCTACAAGAATGTGGCTCTGAATTCCGGAAAACAGAAAACTTAGGAGGACAAAACAAGGCATATTTGTGGCTTTTAAATATAAGAATTTTATATTCATCTCCCATAATTCTTTAAAAATTCTTTGATTCCATGAGCCCCTCCAGATATAAATCTTGGGTTGAGGGATTTGCTATAATCTTTTTCCTCTTAATATTTACATTATTTGCTGTGTAGGAGTTAGTGGTATGTGGGATGAGTGAATAGGATCTTCACCATCATTATTAGCAAATAATTCATCATGAATGAATTACATATCACCTGCTCATGGGCGGCTTTGTTCAAAATGGTTTGAACATATGCTTTCTCAGCATTAACACATCATGATGCCCAGAGTTCCCACTGCAAAAGGATTATTTGTTAAGGTAATGGTTAAGTTACATGCATTATTTTGCAAGACCAGAGGGTAATAAATAAGCAGAATGGGTAATGAAAGAGACTCATTTTAGACACAAGAATCTCAGTTAAAGCAGTAAATCCCTCCAGTCCCAGAATCTGGACAAGGGAGTAGCTGTTGCTATTAACCTGACCTTTTATGAAGATAACAAAAATGTTTGTAAGAATACTTTAATGCACGCTCTGGAATGAGGAGTACATACATTTTACAATGCAATTAATTCAAATATTTATACATTAAATACTATGTGAAAACAAAGATGCTCTTAGTTATATTTTACTTTCTCATGTAGCTAAAGGCACTTGGAGCATCCTCTTCTATGATTAGTTGATTTTTCTCTATATTTTCACCATTGTTCTTGGCTTATATCCATAACACTTTTTATACTAAAGGCTTTATTATTTGCGGGTTATTTGTAGCCTCTGCTAATGTGTGGTCCAAAAGCCATGCCAAATGGTGCATCTGTATCAATTAATAGCTAAAAAGAATTTATCCCTCTAATAAACACTGCAGAATTGCCTACTGACATTGTGTCTTTGCTCATAAACCTCTTCATTTTCCTGAGTGTGCTTCACCTGTGTTTTCTCTGATAATCCCATCAATGTGACCTTCTATCCTAAGATAAGCCAATAGATTTTTACAGTTTTTGTTAAAAAGATCCACTTCTTAGGTGAAGTTAGAGCTAATGGTGAGTTTGCTAGGAAGAATGATGGATATTATAATATGTTTTAGACAAAGGATTGATAATATATCCTCTGCCCCAACATTTATTATAGTGCTATTATTGTAACCTAGAGCAGCTGATAATAATTATATATAAGCCAAAAAAATAAATTATTTTTATAATGAATGAAATAATTTTACTTTTTAGACCAAATGATGTTAGAAATTGTTTATGATCTCTCTTTTAAGAACTCAAAGAGATAACAGCACAATCATTGGAACAGTGGTTGAAGGAGAACTTGTAGGGCTGTAGGGCTCCACTATTCCAGGCAAGTGTGATTTTAAAACAAATTGTAGCATGTAAACAATGCATGCCACTGCTGATCTTTAACCCCTCTTCCCATTCCCCAGAGCATTCATCTCTTCAATCCAAAATGCTCAGTGTCTCAGGATTTCCCGTTGTGACATAGAGTTCCCAATTTGATGCCAGACATGAGTAGTTTCATGTGTCCCTTGCCTCTTTGTTGCCACCTTTGCTCTATTAGCATTCTACTCATCACGATGATGAGTGGTAGCATGTTTATCCTTAAGAATTGTGGACCTGGGGCCTTCCCTGGTGGCGCAGCAGTTAAGAATCTGCCTGCCAATGCAGGGGACATGGGTTCGAGCCCTGGTCCGGGAAGATCCCACATGACGCGGAGCAACTAAGCCCGTGCACCACAACTACTGAGCCTGCGCCCTAGAGCCCGTGAGCCAAAACTACTGAAGCCTGCGTGCCTAGAGCCCATGCTCCGCAACAAGAGAAGCCACCGCAATGAGAAGCCCACACACCGCAGCGAAGAGTAGGCCCCGCTCGCTGCAACTAGAGAAAGCCCACGTGCAGTCAAAAATATAAATAAATTAATTAATTAAAAAAAAAAAGAATTGTGGACCTGGGACAATATACATGGAGGCCTACATACTGTGGGGCTTATTGTTTATTATAAATCAAGCAAATGTTATTCAATAAAATAAGTTCTATCCTCCCATTTTGATGGATATATCTTTATAACAACCTGGAAAGCCAAGTGAAATGTTAGAATTTTTGGACTCCTCAGGAATATGGTGGCATAGAGAGAGATGGCCTCCAGCTTCCAGCCCCTCCTTCACCTAGTTCTATCCAGTTTTGTGAGAGGTCTTGCACACAAGTGAATGGACACTCTAGTCCACACATCGAGGATCCATACACTCTCCCCTTAAACATCTGGACCACCCATCTTTCTTAACTGTATGCAAATTGGTGGCGCAGTCTGTGGTCTGGGGAACAGAACAGAACTGGGAAAGATGATATTACAGGCCCTGTACTCGGGTGTGGGGGGTGGCTTTTGAGGAATGGAATTCTGGGTTCACAGGGGTTTGGAGCATGATCTGTCTAGAAGAGGGCATTGCAGGCTGCGGGTGGGTACTCCTCTGGACTCCGTAGACTACCTAGTGGTGAAGGTATGGCCAGAGAAGAGCCAGAGTGTTCAGCAAACATTTGTTGGTTTCTTACTAAGTACTAGCACTGTTCTGGTCCCCTGGGAAACATGAGTGAACAAATTAAAATGTTTGCCTTTATAGTGCTTATATTCTGGGAAATAGAGAAAAAGACTATAAATACTAAATGTAGTAAATATATAAACTATATATTATGTTAGCGTGTGAGAAGTACTATAGAAACAATAAAAATTAGAGCAAGGAAAGATGGGAGGGTTGCCATGTTAAATAGATCAGTCAGGCTTGGTCTCAACTGAGAAGGTAGATTTGAGCAAAAACTTGAAGGCAGTGAGGAAATCAGCCAAGAAGATAATAAGAGGGAGAGACGCTCAGGCCCTTAAAAGTACAGTGAGCACCTCGAGGTAGGACCATTCTCAGCATGTTGAAAGAACAACAAAGAGACCAGCAAATCTGGAAAGAGCGAGCAAGGTGTAGAGTTAAAAAGAGAAGTCAGAAAAAGAATGATGACCAGATCATACAGTGTAGCACCGTCCAGGAGGAATACAATGAGAGCCATAAAAATGTAATTTAAAATTTTCATGTGGCCACAAAAAAAGGTACAAAGAAACAGGTAAAAATCAACTTTAATAATGCATCTAGTAAAAATCAGTTTATCTAAAATGTTTTCATTTCAACATGCAACCTTTGAAATCCAGAGTGTATTTTACACTGACAACACATCTCAGTTCGTACGAGCTACATTTCAGTTGTTCAGTAGCCACGTATGATTAGTGGTTGCTCTACTGGACAACACAGATATAGGTTTTGACTCATCCTTGAAAGAACTTTGACTGTTACCCTGAGTGATTTGGGAGGCATTTCAGTTTTAAGAATTGAAGTGTCATGATTTGATCTATGTTTTAAAAACATCAGGGCTAGCCTTAACTGAGAATACACCAAAAGGGATCAAGCATAGAAACAGGGAGACCCGTTACAGTAATCTTGATGAAGAATGACGGTGGCTCAGAGGATACCAGTGGATGCCCTAAGTGGTTGAATTGCTAATCCTTTTAAAGATAGAACAAATAGGATGAATTGCATTTGGTGTGGGAAAGGGAAGTCAAGAATGATCCCAAGACTTTGGCCTGAATAACAGGAAGGATGGATTGACATCAACTAAGATGACCAAGACTGTTAGGAGGATGGGGAAAGAAGATAGATGTTCAGT
Source organism: Lagenorhynchus albirostris (assembly GCF_949774975.1). NCBI lineage: Eukaryota > Metazoa > Chordata > Mammalia > Artiodactyla > Delphinidae > Lagenorhynchus > Lagenorhynchus albirostris. Next base: position 25,003,730 of record NC_083100.1, read on the forward strand.
CTTGGGAAGGTGTATCTGAGAAGCCTATGAGGCATCCAAGTGAAGATGCAGAGTAGGCTTGGTTATGAGTCTGGAGTTTAGGAGAGAGTTGGATGTAAAAGTTTGGAGATCATCAACCTTAAAATTGGGTAAGACAAGGGGGGAAGAGTAGATAGAAGAGAGGACCAAGGACTGAGCATTGGGACATCTGAAATTAAGAGATCTAAAATAACATGAAATTGACATTAAATAATATCAAATATTTGAGCACTTTTGAATTATGTTTAATTAAAAAAATAAGATGTATATCCACTACTGTCATTATTTGCATTTTACTAAAATCTATAGCTTTACATGAAGCCTAAAGCCCTTTTTGTGATTTTTTTTTTGCTTTAAAATGTCTCACAAACCTTTAAGTAATTAACTTATATTATAGACAACTACATTTAAACAATAAAACAGTCAAAATAAAAATTGTGGTTGTAATCAAATTAGAAACCATAATCAGTATCTAATGCATATTTTTATATATAAATATATGCATATATTCGCCAGAGATGTATAAGGCAATTGTTCTTTGATAACTATAGATTTAAACACTAATATAGCAGCTTGAAATCTGTCCCACAGTCTACAGTCTACAAACTAAGGCATCTTTGTTTTATTTGTGATAAGCTTACCAATTTGTTTTCTTTAAATATAAAGTTTGATTGATGGTTACGTGTTCTTACCTCATTTTAGTCTGTCGGAGAATGAGATCTTTATTCGTTTCATTATATTCAGATCTCAAATATGAGGAATGCTTCATACAATAAAATTCTTTCTTTTTACTATAAACACATTCATGACTTTTAAAAAAATACAACTAATTCTTCAAATGAGATTCTAACCCTTGTGATCTTGTGTGTCAAGGCAATTATTTATAGTATAATATGGAAATTAGTGTATTCAATTAAAAACTGAAAATTGGAATTAAATAACTCATTTTTATCTAAATGACTACATAAACATACTGACAAACAGTTTTTAATTATTTAACACAGGCAATTGTTTGTGTCTTTTCAGTCTATAAGAGAAGTCACAGGCTACGTGTTGGTGGCTCTTAATCAGTTTCGCTATCTGCCTCTGGAGAATTTACGCATTATTCGTGGGACAAAACTTTATGAAGATCGATATGCCTTGGCAATATTTTTAAACTACAGAAAAGATGGAAACTTTGGACTTCAAGAACTTGGATTGAAGAACTTGACTGGTAAGGAAAATATATAAATAGCAAATGTACTCTTATTATCAATATAATAGACACACACATATGGGTGTATGGTTTCTCCAGTGTATATTACATTGAGGAACATTATAAAGCATTGAAGTATATACTATTTATTCATTTTATGAGAAATGATGCCCTGCGATTCCCTTGTTTTATGTACAGATATTGTAAATGCAGTCTGACTATATCTCAGCTGAACAGAAGTACGCTCGAAGGAAATGCTCAGTGACTGAAAACTGAGATATGAAGCAGGTTTAAGAATGCTATGTTTGGTGGTCTTAGGTGAACAGTGGACCATATCATCAAATCTCTGCAATAATACCCTGACTTTCACTTTCGTTACAGCTCAGTAAATACACAAACCATTATATCTAGTTCCATTAATCTAGCTTTTTGTATAATCCCTTATTTTCAAAAAACATATCTAATGTATTGATCCAGTTTTGATTTCTTTTATTGAGTAACTCACTAAATGCCATTAGTAATTCATTCTCATAATGCTTTAATAACATCAGTGATTTTCTCCCCCAAGGTTGGAAATAGGTATTTGCTAACAACTTAAATTATCATCTTGCTACAAAAAACACTTTGAGGGAATTTGTTTTGTAAGCTGGTCCTTGCAATCCCACTGATATCTTTTCAATTCATATAGTTCAGAGTTTTGGTACAGGGATTCTAATTGTGAATTTTGCCGTATGTGCCTGTAACCAAAATGCACGAATTAGTAATTATATCACAGTGAGAGAAAGGAGCTTGAACTATTAATTTAATGTAAATTAATATGATCTATATATTTTGCATCAAAATATCTATTGACTTTGTGTGCGTTTGAGTCCACACAGTGTTGATGTTTCTTGATATTGGAATCTGAAATATTTTAGAAGTATTCCCTTAAAATGTTAAGAAACAGATAAGATTAATATTGTCAGGTTATTAAAATTATATGCTTCTTTTATTTACAGTGGACATAAAATATATAATTTTAAGTTAAAAGTAGCTTCATAGTTATCCAGACATGAGCTAAAATTGGGATATTTTGGATGAAGAAAGGAGTGTTGATTATGTTATTTTATTTTGAACATGATTGCTATAGAATTGATGACATAATGGTAAATGCAAATTGCTCAGAATTTATAGATTCCTTCATCAACATTTTTACCTTTTTTTCTTTCAAAGATAGTCTTCTTATTGAAGGGCAGGATATTTGACTAAATTGCTACTTGCATGGAAATAATGATAGGAGGAAGATTTTTGGAAATGGAACAGATAGAGAAAAATTGAATGATTGAAATTAGGAATCTAAAAATAACATGATCTAGTTAAAACTTGCCTAGGAAACATTGTGTTTTCTTCATGATTTTTCTCTGATTATATTAAAGAAAAATTGAATAAATTTATCTTCAAATTTTTATGATACTTAAATTATGTTATTCCAAAATATGTGCTATTTGAAGAATCTTTTCACACATAAAATTAGTCTTTAAAGAGTTCTTTTATTTATTTCCACATTAACATCAATACTATTAAAAAATTAAAAAGGAGTTATTTTGTCAAACTATGCCACATTTAAATGTCTATTGAGTGAGCTTACACCACATCTTACTTATGATTGTGACAGTTGTTTGATTTGTTTCAATCAAAATATAACACTATTATTTAAAAAATATTACTATTCCCTAAGCTGCCAAAAAGCCTTATATTTTCCTGTGCAGCAGTAGAGATGGGTAATTAATAAATGAATAAAAGAATGATTTGAGTATTTAGAAAAAAGCATGTATTTGTTCGAGTTATTATTAATTCATTTTTTGAATATGAGTTAATGAAAAGTACAGTAAAATAACCGGTGGAAAATTTAGACAATTTGGGGAATTTCCAGATATTTTAATATATTTATTACATAGTTGACAATTACATGCCAACATTATTCCTAGAGATAATCTAGAATCATTGTTCGTATTTTAGGTAATAAGATCAGGAGTGTAACTCCAATTTTGAAAATCAGAAGTTATACAGTAAGCACGACTGTGTTTGTGTGTAAGAATGTACGAGGAAGGACAGGTGACATATAACTGTTCAGCTCTTCATCAAAGAGGAATTGAAGATAAAGTTTGCTCTACAGTAATATCTTAAAGAGTTCAGTGTTCTAGGTAACCTGATTAAAGTAGCAAGCAAGCATTGGAGTTCACTTTAGGTGAGATTGTTTTTGTGTTTTGAAAAGATTTTTGTTTTTTGTTTGTTGATGGGCTATCCAAAGAAAATTGGTAAACTTTTTTTTCCTTTTTTAATTTAATGTTATTGAAATATTAAGAGTAGGGCTACCAGGGCTGGCCTTAAGTTTAGACTTACCTTGTGGAATATGAGGGGAAATAGAAAATCTGCTGAGTAGTCACATGTCTCACTACCTAACTACAGTAGTGAATTAAATTTTTAACTCAGTTCTTTCTTTCTTTCTTTATGTTTGGCTGTGTTTGGGTCTTGTTTCTGTGCGAGGACTTTCTCTAGTTGCGGCAAGCGGGGGCAGCTCTTCATCGAGGTGTGCTGGCTTCTCACTATCGCGGCCTCTCTTGTTGCGGAGCACAAGCTCCAGACGCACAGGCTTAGTAGTTGTGGCTCACGGGCCTAGTTGCTCCACAGCATGTGGAATCTTCCCAGACCAGGGCTCGAACCCGTGTCCCCTGCATTGGCAGGCAGATTCTCAACCACTTTGCCACCAGGGAAGCCCTTTAACTCAGTTCTTAAGGGGCCAGCAACATCAGCATCACCTGGGAACTTGTTCTAGATATGCAGATTCTTGGGCTTCACCTGAGCACTAATGGATGAGAAATTCTGGGGATGCGACCCACCAAATTTAAGGATCCCTCCAATGATTTTGACGACTATTAAGATTTGAGAAACAATGTTCTAATTAATTAAAGATACCAAGAAATGGTAGCAAAATATCTAGTTAATCTCTTCACACTTACTCGATCCAAATAATTTTCATTCATTTATTATCTCCTGGAAGGAAGAGAAGGAATGGTACAGAGAACAGATAAGTTTTTAATTGAATGACAAGAAATATACTCTCGACTGGTGTGAGAATGCAAATAATACACTAGCAGCCTGGATGGAAATGTGGGTATAAAAGAATTTGGAAATAAAAAAGATGCCAGGAATAAAATTTCTTCCATATTACCATTTTGTCTAACACCAACTTTACATAATGGTAAACCATTACAAGGACAATAATAATTTATTGAGAACTTTCCTTTTAAGCAAAATTTTCCTTTTGAGCACTTTCAGCAAGATAAATAACAAATACTAGTGTTGTAAAAAATAATTTTGAGATTGAGATTTTAAAGCTTTTTGATGTATCCATATTATGTTTCTCCTGAAATCTTTTTTTGCTGTGTTGACTTTAGACTAGTATGCCTTTATAATAGTATGTATGCCTCCTGCAAACTCTATCTTTGTGTAAAAGGGATGTTCGGTTAACATGAAGACTGTCATATATAACGGTTAATGGTTGGTTACCACTTATACATATATAAATTAACTCACCACTTTACCCATCCTAACTAACTTAACTTGATGCTCACCAAAAGCTATTCCTTGGACTATAAACATTACTACAGATCTCACTTAGGTACTTTTATTTTGGATGTGCCCAAAGACAAGAAACACACTTAAACATATTTTCCAGAAAGACTTGTCTTATTGCTGCCACTCACATTTCCCTGGTTCATTATGGGTGAGGTGGGGCAGAGTGGAGAAGAGGCAGATCCCTAGACTAAGGATATGCCACACAATCCAAAAGGGAATAAGGAACTTGTCATGGCAAGCTCTAGGTGCTCTGTTAACACTGGGTCATCCTTTTCTAGTCAAGAGAGAGAACGTACTTCCATCAGTGTGTCTCTTCAGGCATATAATCACCTCGAGGCCACTGGGAATGACACTGCTGCATCAGAGGACAGAGCTGGACAGAGTTCATTATTGCTTCCTCTTTTAAGGTCACTTGCATGTGGCTGTTGTTCTTATTAATCATTCCCAGTGATGATGTTCTGATAATTTTTTTACCAGCTCCTTCTTAGCCAAATATTCCTCTTTGAAATTCAAGCCAACATTTAATATAATATATTTACAACCTTAAGTTGATGAGGTCCTACTTGTTTAGTCACCTTTCTGGCCAAAATATAAAGGTTATTTCATTATATGGGACATAAAAACCACTGTTATTTTTCCCTTTTATAATTTATAAAATTACCTCATCTGTTAGTAATGGTGGACAGTATTATACAATTTCATCAATATATTGTAGATACGAAGGAACCTTTGAGAAGTATCTGTGTACTTATATATATTCTAGTATACATGTCCTATTTATAATGATGATAAGCCAGGTACAAATATTTTTATTTATTATTTATTTATTTATTTATGGCTGTGTTGGGTCTTTGTTGCTGCGCGCGGGCTTTCTCTAGTTGCAGCGAGTGGAGGCTACTCTGCGTTGCAGTGCGCGGGTTTCTCATTGCAGTGGCTTCTCTTGTTGCGGAGCCAGGCTCTAGTCGTGCGGGCTTCAGTAGTTGCAGCACGCGGGCTCAGTAGTTGTGGCACACAGGCTTAGCTGCTCTGCGACATGTGGGATCTTCCTGGACCAGGGATCGAACCCATGTCCCCTGACGTTAGCAGGTGGATCTTAACCACTGCACCACCAGGGAAGTCTGGTACAAATTTAATACAAGAATATGTTCATTTTTCTTAACAAATTTCACATTGAAGAATATTTGAATTTTCACCTTATGAATTATGAGAATATATCTTTTGAATGGGTGAAATTTAGTATGATACAAATACACAGCTTATATTTTCCAAGTGTTAACCAAATGTGCTGCATATTTTTAGACCTACAGATTCATATATTAATGCCTTTAATATATTATGGCTATTCTAATTGTTTGGTTAACTGTGTCACCTCAGATTATTATTTGAGATGTGGACAAAAAAAAAAGTAACCAAAATATAAAATGCTTAAGTTATTTTGAGAGCCCACAATAATAAGGGTGTATTAAATTTACTGAATTCTGACAGACTCAAAGTAAAGTTAAATGCTTAGTCTAGGAGATACAACATCTGAACTGATGTAACACTAGAACAGTGTCACATCTGAGCATTACATCTGAATGTCTGCCTTCAAGTATGCAAAGGCTATTAAGTAAAATAGTTCACCAGAGTAATGCAGCACCTTTTAATGTTTAAATTTCTTAACCCCCTTTGGCATTATTTGTAATGGTCAAATAATCTAATTTTGAAATAGACAGGCCACCTGTAACTGACTCAGTGTATATCAAAGAACATGGATGTGGAATCAGAACAATCTCTGTTTAAATGTCATATCATCACATAAGAGTCCACGTCTCACTGAGATTTAGATTCTTCATTGTTAAAACTGAGAGGAAAATTCCACCTCACAGTGTTAGTTATAGGCACTAACAAAATAAAGCAGGGAACTTGTCAACCACAGTACCTTTCACATAGAGGATGCTTAGGAAATCTTAGTTCTCTTATTGTTTTGTTTTTAGCTTTCCTTTGTGTCAATACACTGACAAAACAATTGTACCTGTTTCTGCATATTCAAATAGGTTCCTGTTGCTTCATTGGGGCTTTGACAAGTGATTTGTTTAGACAAAAAGGTGCTCCAAATTTCAGCATTTCTTCTGATACCACTTAGAAATTACTTTAAGTATAAACTCTCTTCCTCGGTGGTGAGAAGCCTGAGGCTTTTCTCTGTCTACTTTCAGTATGATTGCTGCCTTCAGTACTTCACAGCTCTTCTCTAGTCTTTCAGTGTCTCACCTCAAGCACCTGTTGCCCTAGCCCTTCATTTCAAATTCCCATCATCATGTTTCACCCTTCATCGGCCCTGACATTTGTCTTGACCAAGACAAGAGACATATTCATTCTAAGTTCTTTTACTGACGCTAGAGTCTCTAAGCATTCTTCAGCAGCTCTGTGAAAGGTCTTAGAAATGTATGAGTGGCTTCAACCAGCCTAGTTCAGGGATTGCTGTTAAATACGATGTTTGACAGAAGTACTACCAATATTTACATAAGAAGAAGCACTCAGCATATTGTGATATCTGCAGGAAAAAATAAATGATTCCAAGAATACTCCTAGCTTAAAGTAAATTAGTTGGAAAATGATTTGATCAAAACTAACCTATAGTGAGAATGCTGTGAGTCAGATGAAATCAGCAAAGAGTAGCGCACTCTTATGAAGGTGTCAATTTTTAGATCAGGTCCGCAATTTCTAAAATTGATACTCTAATCAGTATTTTTTAAAGAAGAATTGTTTGCTTGTCATATCAAACAGTGTATATTAACTAGAAAAGGAAAACGATAACAATATGTTTATGTGTATAAGTAAAACAGAAATATAGTTGAAAGAAAATGTTATAAATATGGGATCAGATAGTGTGACCATTTCAGCAAATTTCTAGGACTCATTCTCAGCTTTAGAGAACTGATGAGTGAATTTATGAAATTGAATGAAGGTAAAATGGGAATATCTCCTGCTATATGACTGATCAGAGGGGAGATTGTTATTGGAGAAATGAGACATGGGAAGAGGGACTTTCAAGGAACAGAACCATTTTTTCTCCACTAGTCATCATGTTTTCAATCACTAGTACTAAGAAAATCTACTCAGCCCATAAAAAGCACCCCCCTTGATTTATATCCCATTCAGTTTTCCTAAAAGGTTCCATTCTGTGAGCTACATTCTTTTTCATCGCTATAGAATCCTTAGGAAAAATTTTGGGAAAAACTAGCATTATGAGAGTCTCTCAGAAAAAGTTCCTGCTTGAGACTTTAAACCCCTGTCATTATTCTTTCTTGTCTCTAAGATACACCAAGATCTGTATATTCCCCTCCCTAAGAGAAAGCATATATATTCTAAGAAAATATATAAGGTCAACACATTCCCTTATTAAAGCTCATTTGTTGAGAAACCATGCTTGTTTGCTTATGACATTTAGAGATGGAGGAAAATCTTTGCTCCTCGGGGTCTTAAATGTAGTAAGAGAAATGGATTTGTTATTACCATAAGTCCATGATTTCACTCTGAGGAAAAAAGCAAAGATATCAGAATAGCTACCTCATCTTTACCCCAGGACATTAGCTTTGCCAGGCATGCAGATACTCAACTGAATAGAGTTGGCAAATTCTCTGCATCACTCCCAGTCACCAAACAACATTGGGGCCAGAAGCATTGCTTCATGGCACATCAGAACTCGAGAAGCTGTGTAAGTGGTATTTGGGGATAGCCTGCAACTGTATTTGAGCGGGAATAAAGAACGTGTGGAGTCTTTGACAAGTTTAGTTAGAGGAGGCAGCCCCAAGCTTGGCAGACCCTAAAACTCTCAGCCAGAGATAAGAAATGAGGCTACATGTTGTTCTCTTCCCATGTTTACCAAAGGCATGATACTGATAATTTCCCATGTTGTCATGGAGTTTCAACTTTACAAAATGCTTTCAAGGTTCCTTGTCTTTGTTTCACACACAGCTGGAAAGTATCTTTATTGTAATTTTACATCTAGGAAATGAGGCTTAAAGTGTTGTGGCTAATAAGGGCACCTTATTCTAGAATCTAGACCTATTTTTCATCTCTTCATATTGTGCCATTGCTAAGAAATGTTTAGGACAATTTCTCTAGGTGAGGCCATAGTCAGCGAAATATTAAAATGGCTGTAAACATAAACAATCCAAACTTTACACAGCAGACATGAAGGTTGTTTTAGAAAGAACTTCCTGATTTTAATTGTTGTATAATACTTTAATACATCATGAATGTATGTATGGGAAATGGTGGTAAGTTGACAATAAAATACAAGCAAACATAAAATGACAATACGATAAATACTGGATATGACTTTAAAGTATCAGATCTATTAACTAATTTCATAGCTACTGCCATTCTACTACAGCTTTTTTTTTTTTTTTTTTGCGGTACGCGGGCCTCTCATTGTTGTGGCGTCTCCCGTTGTGGAGCACAGGCTCCGGATGCGCAGGCTCCGGACGCGCAGGCTCAGCGGCCGTGGCTCACGGGCCCAGCTGCTCCACGGCATGTGGGATCTTCTCGGACCGGGGCACGAACCCGTGTCTCCTACATCGGCAGGCGTGCTCTCAACCACTGCGCCACCAGGGAAGCCCCTCTACTACAGCTTTTTAAAACTCGAAGTTACTGAATTCAGCCATAACTCAAATGTTTATTAATAGACTCCGTTTTACTGGTAAAGTTAAGGATTCTTTTGGAAAATGATGTCAATTCAAATATTTGTTAGCTTTGTTTTCTTCCACTTTTATATTCAAGACATTGTACTGAGACATGAACTATTCCAAATTATCTCTACCTGTCTTCTCTCAGTAAATATTATATTTCTGACAAATATTTACCCACCAACTGCAATGTGAATGTATTTTCCCCAATTATTATATTATTATTTTTTACTCAAGCATCTCTGTGGAGTTAAGTGCCTTCATTTTAATCTGTTTTACCTTCTAAAGCAGCACTGTCCAATAGAACTTTCTGTGATGATAGAAACATTCAGTCTGTGCTCCATAATTGAGTAGCCGTTAGCCAAATGTAACTACTGAGAACTTGAAAGGTGGCTAGTGCGATGAAGGAAATTAATTTTTAATTTTATCTAATGTAGTTTATTTAAATTTAAATAGCCAAATGTGGTTAGTGGCAATCATATTAGATAGTGAAGCATTAAAGGACAGCATATTTTACTGAACCCAAAGCAGGAGTCAATTAAATTTACAAGCCTGGAGAATCAGAGCACAGGCTCTGAATCCGGACCTCCTCCGTTGAAATCCTTTTTTGAGGCAAGTGATTCAATGTTGTAAGCCTTGATTTCCTCTTCAACTGAGTGTAATGAGAACACTTAGTTCATAAGACAGTTGTGAAAGTTGAATTATAAACTACATATAGCATTAAATGCGGTTCCTGAAATAAATGTCATTCATTATTACTTGAGAAGAAGAATGCTTTTGGTCCAAATAATAGAAACAGTCTATTTTTACAACCATTGAAAGCATGTTTGACTTATATAATCAAATTGTAAATTATAAAAGGTGTCATTTGTGATTTAGGACCTAACCATATTATATTTGAGTAAGCTGGGTTCTGGATGTTGTGCTTTGCTTCTTAATATGCTTTAAACTGCTAATTATTATGACTTTAGATTTCTGTTTGTCAGAAATCTGACTTTTTATAAATGAGATTTTTATTCTCCCTTTCAGTTCCCACAGTGTAAGCATCTAGTTATAAGTAGGTCCCTATGTCTATTTCTTAAATAAGTTCATTGAAAAAGTTAAGGACTAGGAGATTTTAATGACTTTTACAGCTAAGAAACTATATTGAAAAGTCTGCTGAGAATTATTTCTGGCACAGACAATGCCCATATCTTTAGGATGTTCCAGTTTATGTTGAAAGTTTTTCTTTGTTACATAATATTTATTTAATAACAGATAACAAAAGAAACTCTTCTATGAAACATTTTATCAAATAGGTAACTACGATATTTCATCAAATTTAAGTCATCATTAATTTTGAAAAAATATTTTTGGCCATTGTTTGCACGCCACACTAAAAAAGAGAAAAAGTAAAATCCCAGCATAAATGTAAATGATTGTATGAAAAATCGAGATCTTAGCAATATTAAATATGAAAATTGTATGCATTTTAGAATTGATAAATTAATAATATATAAAGAAAATAGAGATACAGCAAACCTCTTATTATTTTCTGTATCATAGCACAATAGCTGTTCTTGTAATGGTAAAACTACTGTGGAAGTATTTGAAACAAGTTGCAATAGAAATGGCCAATATTTCATAAATGATGAATGGTATTTTCCATTTATCTGTATCTATCAGAGAATAGGTAAAAGTGAATTTGCATGGCTTAACACCTTTTGATGTAATAAACATTACTAAACAGGAAATTTGAATTATTGGTTTTTTTGTTCCTGGATTTAATTGGCTTATTGACTGTACTGGCAAAAGAGAAGGAAATAATTTCAAAGGTAAAAAAAAAGATCATTTATTCTAGGAATGTCCCTTAAACATTCCTCTCTTAGTAATGCATATCAGTTAGATTATTATAAGATATAAGAGAGAAAAGAAGATCTTTTCACTTGTATCTTTTTGACCAGTCTACTTGGAAGTTCAGTGCAATGCTTTTCTCTGTTATTCTACCTCTCATAGTATTTTACCCTTCTCCTACTCTTCATACTTTATGGCCCATTTTGTGAAATATATTTTATACTTTCTAACTATAATTCTATTGTAAGCTAAGTCCGATTGTTTTGGTTATTAAATCATAATAACCATAACAATTTTGAGGAATACCTGCAGGGAAAAGTGAAGAAAAATGATAATCCATAACCTTTTTCTTCCTTCTAAGACCATTCAATTCACACAATTTCATTTGCGCTGTGATGCAAATAAGAGGTTTGATTTTTGTGGTATCGGTAATGTGGAAAAAAGCTGATATCAGAAAGAGCATTTTTGATTTTTCAATCTGCTATGAAATAAAGGGACTTCAAACTTTAATTAGATATTTTAACGGCATTTAATGAGCATATTCTGGCAACTATTGACAAAATATCTATTTCAATTTTAATGGTTCCCAAATCCTCTAAACACTCTGCTTTAATGTTTGGTGGGTTGGTTCTATATTATGTAGAATTATACATCTGGTGATGTCTCATCAAGAATCCTACTATAAATTCTGCTAGCTTCTAAACTATAATTTCACTAAAATTCTTTTAGTCTTTGTGTCTTTGTTTTTAACTATACCTGCCCCTTTTAGCATAATAAATCTAGGAAACAAAATATCTATATGGCATAATAAATCCAAGGATGTATGTACTACTATTACTATTATTATTAACAATAATAATGATGACATCCATAATTAATAAGCATTTACTATATATGTTACTGGTTTATAAATATTGTCTCTCTTCATCCTTATGATAAAACTCCAATTAGTAGGTTACTGTGGTTATTAACATTTTGAAGATGAAGCAACTGCAGTTTTCAAATATTAAGCAACATGCCACAGAGCTCACAATAATCTATGGGGTTCAGATTTGAAGCCAGGTGGAATAATTCCAGATTTTCCTTTATCACCATGCTATAGAGATTCTGAGAAGGAAGGAGGTCATGTGACACTGAACTTTTATCATCTCCTGCTATGTGTGAATGAATGGAGAATCTGTGAAGTTACTTATATGGTCTAGGTCATACTCCTCATTCAATCTTTCTTTCTTCTATTTCCTAATGAGGCTTTGCTTAGTGTAGATACCTTACTTAAGAAGTTAAATTATTGTAAAAAAGCTGCAGACTGCATAAGTAGATTGAATTATTTCTCACAATATTGAAAAACATTTCTGCAGGCTATTTAGGTTTATTCCTACAGATATTAGGAACGAAAATGATGGAGTGTACTAACAGAATTAAGTGAAGTGCCCTAATTGGGAAATGGCCTGATAACCTTTTCTAAAATTAAGACTAGAATTAAAAACAAAAACAGATAAACAAGTGTATTTGGTGTGTGTTTTATTTTGTTTTGATTTAGCTCTAGAAGTTGTACATTTGGTCAAGGTATGTTCTTTGATCCTTGTCTTAGTCTAGTGCTCTTTCTACTATATTATTCCAAAAATGATTTTATTTAAGGTATTAGAGAGAGGGAGTTAACAATTTTAAAGTTTTTTAAAAAATATATTTCAATCTATATGTGCTTAGGTATGAATTCTCATTCACTAAAGGGAAGAAAATTAAACAAAAGTAATTCTAGAGTTCATGTATGACTCAGTTGTAATCCAAATTCACCACCTATCTACAAAATACTATGAAATTTGACATGTGCTTTATAGTGTCATTCAAAGAATACTGTTTAGTATGTTTTGCAAGGAAAAGATGGAAGAGATAATGAAGTAGTTAGTACTTGGCATACCTATAAATATATCTTTTACCTAACATAAGTAGAAAAGTGAAATGAAGCAAGAAGCAGCCTATGTCACAGCTATCACTTTTCACATAGTGAATGTGTGGCTGAATTTCACACCTATGCATTACATTGTCATTTCATGTATTTAGAAATTACATATCATAATGATAAATCTTTGCAATTAAAATTGTATCATGCTTCAAATGCAGGCCTATGGTGTTCACAGAAAGGGGTGGGTCAAGAATTAGTGTCTTGGCTCAAGTGCCTCTTAAAATTTAAGAAAATCTAACTATCACTTGCATAAAATAAATACATCAGAGGTCACAAAATAGGTTAGCAACTCCTTTTCATTGAAGATTATCTGCATAATTTAAGTAGCTATTCAACTGTTTTATGTATTTAATACATATTACTATGGCAGTGACATATTACATTTGGTTATTATTAAATATAAAATATTTTTAAAAATGTTTAAAACTGAATAGAATTTGTTGAGCCATTTCATTCAATTTTGATGTCTGATTTAAATTTAAATCAGGGGGAGATTTAGTGTATCTTTTCAGTTCATTTACATTTAATTCATTAAAATATGACTTAGTAAGTTATTCAATACCAGAGAATACTTTGAAACATTTTCCTTCTGAATCACAAAATCTTAGATTTTTAAAGAAGAGGTAAAGAGGAATATATAATTGTCAAATTAATAGAAATCAAAGGTTCAAAAATAGTGTATTTCTAAATTTCACATATATAGATAAACATAAAATGATGGCCCCCAAAGTGGTTTTTGTTCTGCAAAACATTTCTAATTAAAATTGCAACTAATTATTTAAGTCAACTAGTTTGTAAAGTTGAAAATGTCCTGTGAACAAGATGCAATAAAATCAGTGAACACAGAGAACATACAAAGTTGAAAATCCATACATATCTATGATGTGTTTTATAAGAGCCAACTCTGATTGTTGCAGTTTATAGTTCTCTGATTAGCACTTCACCCATGAAAAAATGAAAAACAATCACAGAGAATTAAGTAGCTTTTGTTGTACCCAAGACATACTCTGAGATTTGGGCATAAAGTCAGGAATAGTTTTGGGGAGGGCAAAGTATTAAAAATAGAGTTCAGAAGTAAAATGATTGAAAAATTCTTGATCCAGAAATGAAACTTTTTCCTGATAATGTTGATTTATGATCAAAATTAAAATCTAGTTTATGTCATTTAGATGAGAAGGTATGTTTCTAGATTATGAAAATGATATTTCCAACACACTCTCCTCTAGTCCCGGCAGCTTGAAATAGTAAAACAAACCTGATTTTTAAAAACTGATAAACGTGAAATTTCATACTAGCACCGCAACTAACAAGGGAAACGTCAAAATCATTTAAGTCCTGTGCCTCGGTTTCCTCATCTGAAAATGAGAACTGAATGAAAGAATGCATCCAAACTGCCTAGCATAGTGATTAGCACAAAATATATGTTAGTTCCCTTCCTGTTTCCTCCTTCTTTATATAGTCCTCAATGGAGTGGTAGTATTTAAGAGTATTAACTTTTTAGTTAATCCTTTCCACATCTCTATGACGTGTTCTGTATTGGTTCTTTATTGACAGATGTATTTGATTTTAGTAAAGCCTAACCTCACTAGCAAACAGAAGATTCATATTTTCTTCCCACTTGTTCCTTAGATATATCACCTAACACCTCTTGCACTGAGTTTTTAATTATGAAATAGAAGAAGAAATTTTTGGTTTGTTTTTAGTTTTCTTTCTTTTCTTTTCTTTTTTTTTTTTTTTTAAATCGCATGATGATAGATGATATCTTCCTGCTGCCTACCATCCTGGAAATGTTCTAAGGCAAAGTGTGAGTCACATTTTCTTAGTGCTCAATTTCCTTTCTTAGAACAAGTGAGGGCATGACATTAACCCTCCCAAATCAGCAGAGAATGATATTGTATTTTTATTTTCTGAACACTTGGGAACTGAAGTTCAAGCTTTTAATTAAAAATGCAACTCCATGTGGGTATCTGGGGACTTTATTAGGATTTAATTGTTTATTGTCTATTTATTTCCTAGCATAGTCATAACAATGTGCTGTAGCAATAGTATCCACATGCATTTACATTTAGCTATATGTCATTAAAGGTTGACCCACTATTCTTTTAATAAATTGTTTTACTTCTCTGCTAAGTCTGTGAAACCTCAGAAAAACAACAATGACAACAACAAAACAAAAATTGTGAATGACTTTTCGAGAGAAAAAGAAAAGAACATAAGCTGAGCAACTAAACCAATTTAGTTGATTTTTAAATACTGAGTTTAAGCCAAGGTTTCCCAGTGGTGCCAAGCAAATCCTATTCATTTTTGTTCATTTCTTAATTTCTTAGTTCCTCTCAAAGTATTCAAATGTCTCTGCTGGGTAGAGCTACCCATTCAGCTAAGAATTCTTTTCCCCAGAGATTGCTTTTATACTGTACCTGAAACACATTAATCATTGCTTCCTTTTAAATCCCATTACACAAGAAAGAATGGGATTTGAATGCCTAGATATCTCATGCTTTGTTCTAAATAAGCAGAAACAATACAAAGTATATTTTTCACTTCTCCCTACTTACTGAACTTGCAGTAAGGATATTTTGATGACTTATTTTAAAAAGCTAAGATCGATTTTAAAAGATATTTTTTGGGTTTTTAAAAAATAATTAAAACACCTACTTATTGTTTGCTTGAGAACTTGAAGGTCTAGAGAAAAGGCAGGCTGGTGCTGATAGTGTTTTGGGAGCTCAATTGTTATAGCACGCCTGGGGCTCTCTGTCAGTGTGTGAAACAGAAATGAACCATGTGCTGTCAAAACAGTGGAGATGTGACAAAACTGCAGAGAGGCAGCTTGGTTTCTAGACTCAGTGACCACATGAAGCTCAAGGGTTACGCTCTAAATTAGAGTCTTTACTCCAAAGATAAAGACTTAGGAAAGCCTTCTTAAAGAGTTTCACATACGTTTGTAGATTTATATCATGTTTGTAGGTACCTTTTACCCCATAAGTAAGGCAGAGTTTCTGATACTTAAAATTGAAAAGTGGTAGTATATAAAATATTACTCATTATGTTAGATTACAGAATCAGCTTTCTGTAAAACAATTGTAATAATACATTCATACAAGTGAACAGGTTGTATCTATGTCAAAGTCTTAAAAAGAAAAATAGACAGACACATACCCGAAATAAGCAAAAGATAAATTAGAAGAGCAAAGAGAGGAACAGAAAAATAGGCTTATAACTAGATAACAGAAAAAGAGGATATCTATCTATCTATGTAAATAGATAGATAGATATAGATCACATATATCTCTCTCCAAGTAAATATAAAATACATATATGTATATGTGTATATGCATTAATATGCACACATATACAGATATTCATGCATTTGTGCATGTATATTTTCTAACTATGATGCATAACCATGCATATTGTGGTGGTGTTGACACATATCCAAGGAATACCATAATCAACTTGTTATAATCCTAGTTTTCTAATCATAGTCTGGAATAATATTTGTCTTCCAAGAACTCATTTTCGTATAAAATCAATCTAATAGAAAATAGTATGGAACTCAGTACACTGAATGGCAAATGAGTAATTCATATATGTTTATATCTATCAACATGGCACTGAAACCTTTTGTGTGTCTTGGGAAATGTGCCCACAGGCTGAAATGAATGTACAAAGGCATCACATGGGGAGAAGATGCTGGAGGGGTTTTATTTGATGTTTTCAAACTGCTCTAGGGTCTGTCTTGCAAGAACCCTTTTGGTTTTCTTTTTTATGTTTTAAAACACATGGCTTTCTTTTGAAATATTCTACCAAAAGAAAAAGAGTAAATTACAAATGAACTACGCAATCATAGTCTCCTCTCTTTCTTTCTCTCCCCTCTCTCCCTATCTCTGTCACACACACCTCTCTCTGGTCTCTCACACCCCCCACACACACACTCGTTCTGAAGATAAACATTCCACTTCTGTATGTGTATCTACAGAGATAGATGCCACAGTCAACAGTCAGGATTTGAGAAATCACATACCTAGAATCTGAGATCACAGACTGTATTAACTGAGGGCAAAGTACAGAAAGATGACACTGAGTTGAGTACCTATTACATGCACCTAAGTTTTCTTTTTGTCTGTTTATTAGTTTGTGTATTTATTTATTTAAAGCTATTAGAAGATTGACACTTTTCTCCCACTAAAGGGGACGATTAAAAGTGCTTTCACCCTTGTTCTCTTAAATAAGTTTGAAACTAGGCTTCCAGTCACCCTAAATTTATACCTAAGGCATTGTTTTAGGAACTATAGATTAGGAAGAAGTGTTCTGCTAAACGTATTTTCAATATGCCACGTAAAGATATTTTTTATTTAAAAAATAAAAACCAAAAATTCAAACTTTCTCTAAGTGATTCAAGTAATTACTTCCTTGAAAGGCAACAAAACATAGGTTTGATGTCATATTAATATCATTTTCTTATCATGAGCCCTTCATTATTAACTCTTAAACTAAAGCTGACCAGTCATGGGAAGCCTCATATAACTATTCAGAATACTGAGCTTGCAAAGGATGAGTACATCTTGAAGCCTTCATGGTAAGAGGCATGCTCTTTTTCCTCCCAGGAAGAAAACATGCTACTAAACCTCTGTTTGCACAGAAAAGTTTTTTTTAAAGAAGAGTTTATGTTGCTCTGTGGTTTAGACGTCAGAGCTCTTTAACCAGGGGGAGCCCCCAGGCTGGCATTTGATAACGGTGAACAAACAGGCACAGTCCTCTGGTTTTCACATTGCGGGCTTCTCCATGTGACAATGACGGTTGTGTTCCCAGGGATGGGTGGTAGAGGGGTTGGCTTTGCTGAGAACAAACGCACTCTTTATAAAAGGTTACAGTTATTATTCTCAGGGAAAATTCAAAAATATAATTCTACATACAGATGAAGTTCAGGGCATGAAATTTAACAAGATTTTTTTCACTCTTGAGGCCAAGGTCTCAGTGAAATTTAACAAATCATCAGTGCCCTGCCTCTGTCCTTAGTGAATCATTCTTGCTGCTATTGGGATTGTGTGAATATTCTAGGTGTGTGACCCATGTTAAATGGTGTTGTTTCTGAGCAGACCTGTTCCTGAATTTCAGGAGGATAGAAGACTTCAGTTTTCCCTTCTTCTTTGAGTGCCTTAGAATTATATGATAAACGAGTGTCACTGATGTACTACTGTATGCATTATAAAAGAAGATTGAATTATTTTTTAATAAAAGAGATTACATAGTAAATGCTAGAAATAGTAAATACTGTAAGAGAATACATAGTAAACACTGTTTTTAGTATATGTGTAAATGCTAAAGATTACAGAAGAAAATACTATTGTATTTTTCCAACAGTTATGCTGCTTAAGTAGTATTTACATTCCTTATACAGATAATTAATTTACTTAATTTACAGATAAGGAAAACTAATCAACCAATCAATAAACTGAGGCACAGAGAGGAAAAATGACTTTTTAAAGGGCACAGGGTTAGAGCCATATGTGGTATCTGATTGTTTTGAACTTTACCTAGTGGTTTTATTTTCCTCAGTCTACACTGGTATTTTCCAGAATCTAAAGCTAATATGGTTGTCATGCTTTTTTGCTTGAAGGCATTTTGTTGATGTGCAGTCAGATAATTGTCTCTGTTTACTTTAGAATCTCATTATTTACATAAACGGGGCAGTAGATAAGCCATTCTCATTATTTCAGAAGCCAGAAGTAAAAACAAATGTCCTTTCCATTGCTTTGGTGGTAGTATTGTACCTCTATGTTCTGAAAAAGTGTAGTGCCTATTTCTTCTAAGTAATGAAATGAGGCTAAATATAGATAGATAGATACATAGATAGTTTAATGGACAGAACATAACCACATTATATTTAAATTTTCACAGTAACAAGTCATTTGTTTTAGCTTATTAAAAACTTTGTATCTATGGCCAGGAATTTATTTTCAAAACTCTGCACAATGTGCTTTAACCAATAAGTCGCTGTTTCTACTTTGCCCTCCACCATTCTGTCTTCTAGAACCTAAACCTATCAATAATTGTAGCACTTATGTTAAGAGATATAACGTAATCAAGTCCTGCTTGTAGTCATTACAATTATATAATGAATCCCAAAATCACCACTATTAAAATTTTGTATCCCATTTAGCTTGAAGTCCATGTTCTCGTAAAGAAAGTAGCTTGACTTTCTCATGCGTGGCTTATGAAATTTTGCTCATTACATTAGAGTAACAGCCAGTATTTGTAAGTCTCATATATTAGTATACAATGTCATAGATTAATATCACATTGAACCAGTATATCTTAGGATAGAACAGCTCTTATTTTATGCATGAAATTAATAAGCAGTAACTAAAAGAGTGGGTTAGGAAATGTCTGGGACTCTGGTCAAAGAAGGCACAGCTGTGTGGATGATGATATAAGGGGCACCCATGGAACAAAATAAGGGTATCAGTTACCTGGGCATGAATCTGGATTGAATTTAGAGAACATGTACCAAAATAAAAAAAGTATAGGTAGGGATGATATAAACACAAAAGTCAATTTTTTCCCAGTTCTTAGTTTTGTGGGTTGGGTGAGTTGAATGGTATATGAAAGACTTGTAGTAGCAGTTGTATAATCATACTCTTCTGTTTAGCAAGTCTTTAGGCAGTATGTATGAATCATTAGAAAAGGGAATTTTATGAAAGAACAATGGATTAAACTCATTACTGAGATGAAAGGGGTTAATGTCTGTAAAATTCCATTCATGGTACCTGGAACTCAACTGCCTGAATTCCAGATGACTCTATGAAGTAGCAGCCCCTATCTGCTATCACAAGTCTTTGCCCACCAATCAGGAATAGCCCTTACATACCCTTGACATAAGTAGTACATAAATACTTCTTAGATTTATATGAGCAAGACATTTCTAACTCTATATGTTTGGGCCATTATGCATTTTGAGTCTTCTTATGACAGTAGCTAATGTTACCCTAACTAATTCTGAGGCTATATAAGAAAGAAAAAACTTATGTAGTAAAACTTCTGACACTAGAGCAGTGGTGTACCAAGGGTGGACTTGTGACAATTCTCCACCTTGGGTACTGCATAAGGGGTACATTGTTGAGAATGTGAAACAATAATAAAAGCCAATCTTTTAAATTATTACCATAGACCATGAATTATAACTATGTTAGTTATAAAATACACCTTAGTAAAAAAAATTCTTTTATCATTCTAAATTCTAAAAAAAAAAATGCTATGCTTACTCTTGAGTTTTTAAAATACATGTGCAAGCTTCAAATCAACACATTTTAATTGTATATCCTTTAACAAACTTTGGTTTACATGGAAGTTAATTTGGAAAATCCTAATTCTACAATTGACCCTCTCCATACAGAGACTCAGCTACACACTTTAGTTTGGAGAATAAGTTTGTTCAAAATGATTTAAAATTGTTCTGCACAGTTCATGTGACCAACTCATCTGTCATTACATATCACTGTGTTTAATCCCTGTGCATATGTGTGTATTACTTACACCTATAGTTTCAAAAAAATAACAGTAATAGCAATGGTACATGATTATAAAGGTGAAGCAATAGATCTTGAGTTATTTCAAGTCTATTATTATATATAAGTCTAAGGATATATATATATCCTTTGTGTTTAAATTTTAAACTAGTAAAGCATTGCAAGCTATAAGATTAATACTTTGTTTAGTAACTAGCAAATTTTAGTTCACATGTGAAATAATTTTTACTGATTTTGAATAATATCTTACAAATTAAATTTTATTTTTCAATATGTATGAATTATTTTAAACCAAATAACAAATCATGAGCATAATGATTACTACATGATTATTAATGAACATAATTTTGTCATATAAAGAAGGTATTTGCTCAAGGTATGGAATACATTAGGTATGCCACTGCAATAAAATATATTCTGCCCACTTGGATGCATTCTTTAAGTTCTACTACAAAATAAATAATGACAAATAAGTAAAACACCTAAAATCAAATGCATATTACAGTAAAGTACATACTAGTAATAGTCCACATTTGTGTCATTTGTTTCTATGGGGGACTGGATGAGAGCATGTGAGTGTAGCTTTATAACCATTGTTTTGTTGGGAAAATACATCTAAAAGCATGTTCAATTAAACACTGGCTAGTATTACCATTTTAAAATGTAAAAGCAGTAATATAAGATGTAGTTAAACAATCGTGGCTTAACATCCAGCTTGGCCGTACTTTCAGCATCATTAAATTCTAGAGCTTGACTTCCACTTTCCACAATAACTATGTTTATAGGTAAGGTAGCAGTGGCTCAGAGTTAAAACTGTTTGCTGTGTCACTTAGCTTGCTCTCAAAATAATTAAATTGGTATTCCAGATTTTCTGCCTTCAAAGTACATAACCCAGCACTGCATGACTCATAATAAATTTCATAAACGTCACCTTTAAAGCATAGCTTACTTGCTTCTTCCACTCCACCTCAGGTAATCTGGGCTATTATATTTATATATTAAATATATAAATATATTTACAGGTGCCCAGTAAATATTTGTTGAAAATTTATAAATTGTGATCTAAAAGAGCTAGATAAATTGGCCTGCATATTTCTCCTTTGCCATCTAGAAAAGACTATAATGCATTTCTATTGATTCTTCGCTGAGAATATTCCACAAAATCATTTGCCATTGAAGAGAACATATTTAAGAGACAGAAGTAGGTACCTTGACATGCCCAATATTCTATTACCATATGTACATACTATTTTTTTTTTCAATTTAGGCTATTTCCCTAATACATTTTGAAGTTCCTAAACCTTCCATGATTAAGGAGAAAAGACTACAGGCCAGGGGCAGCCTAGCCATGCAGGTTTCATCAGCTTTGGTAACCAAACTGCAAAGTGTTCTCTACCCACAGGATCAGCTCGTTTTCACTTTTTGAAAATGCATTTTATTTTGTATAACAGATAGGTCCATTCAAAACATGCTCCAAGGACTTATTTTTTTAATTAATTTATTTTTTTTACAGCAGGTTCTTAGTTATCTATTTCATCCATATTGTATATGGATAAAATATAACGTATATACGTCAATCCCAGTCTCCCAATTCATTCCACCACCATCACGCTCCCCGCCCCCACTTTCCCCCCTTGGTGTCCATACGTTTATTCTCTACATCTGTGTCTCTATTTCTGCCTTGCAAACCAGTTCATCTGTACCATTTTTCTAGATTCCACATATATATGCATTAATATACAAGATTTGTCTTTCTTTCTGACTTACTTCAATCTGTATGACAGTCTCTAGGTCCATCCATGTCTCTACAAATGACCCAATTTTGTTCCTTTTGTTCCTGAGTAATATTCCATTGTATATATGTACCACATCTTCTTCATGCATTCGTCTGTCGATGGGCATTAGGTTGCTTCTGTGAAGCAGAAATTGTAAATAGTGGCTATTGTAAATAGTGTTGCAATGAACATTGGGGTGCATGTGTCTTTTTGAATTATACTTTTCTGTGGGTATATGCCCAGTAGTGAGATTGCTGGGTCATATGGTAATTCTATTTTTAGTTTTTTAAGGAACCTCCATACTGTTCTCCATAGTGGCTGTGTCAATTTACATTCCCACCAACAGTGCAAGAGGGTTCCCTTTTCTCCACACCCTCTCCAGCATTTGTTGTTTGTAGATTTTCTGATGATGCCAGTTCTAACTGGTGTGAGGTGATACCTCATTGTAATTTTGATTTTCATTTCTCTAATAATTAGTGATGTTGAGCAGCATTTCATGTGCCTCTTAGCCATCTGTATGTCTTCTTTGGAGAAATGTCTATTTAGGTCTTCTGCCCATTTTTTAATTGGGTTCTTTTTTTTATTTAATATTGAGCTTCATGAGGTGTTTATATATTTTGGAGATTAATCCTTTGTCCCTTGATTCGTTTGCAAATATTTTCTCTCATTCTGAGCGTTGTCTTTTCATCTTGTTTATAGTTTCCTTTGCAGTGCAAAGGCTTTTAAGTTTTATTAGGTCCCATTTGTTTATTTTTGTTTTTATTTTCATTGCTCTAGGAGGTGGGTCAAAAAAGATCTTACTGTGATTTATGTCAAAGGGTGTTCTTCCTATGTTTTCCTTTGAGAGTTTTATAGTGCCTGGTCTTACATTTAGGTCTTTAATCCATTTTGAGTTTATTTTTGTGTGTGGTGTTAAGGAGTGTTCTAATTTCATTCTTTTACATGTAGCTGCCCAGTTTTCCCAGCACCACTTATTGAAGAGACTGTCTTTTCTCCATTGTATATCCTTGCCTCCTTTGTCATAGATTGGTTGACCATAGGTGCGTGGGTTTATCTCTGGGCTTTCTATCTTGTTCCATTGATCTATATTTCGGTTTCTGTGCCAGTACCATATTGTCTTGATTACTGTAGCTTTGTAGTATATTCTGAAGTCAGGGAGTCTGATTCCTCCAGATCCATTTTTTTCCTTCAAGATTACTTTGGCTATTCGGGGTCTTTTTTGTCTCCATACAAATTTTAAGATTTTTTAGTTCTGGCTCTGTAAGAAATGCCATTGGTAATTTGAAAGGGATTGCACTGAATCTGTAGATTGCTTTGGGTAGTATAGTCATTTTCACAATATTGATTCTTCCAAACCAAGAACATGGTGTATCTCTCTATCTGTCTGTGTCATCTTTGATTTCTTTCATCAGTGTCTTATAGTTTTCTGATACAGGTCTTTTACCTCCTTAGATAGGTTTATTCCAATGTATTTTATTCTTTTTGTTGCAATAGTGAATGGGATTGTTTCCTTAATTCCTCTTTCTGATCTTTTGTTGTTAGTGTATAGGAATGCAAGAGATTTCTGTGCATCAATTTTGTATCCTGCAACTTTACCAAATTCATTGATTAGCTCTAGTAGTTTTCTGGTAGCATCTTTAGAATTATCTTTGTATAGTATCATGTCATCTGCAAGAGTGACAGTTTTACTTCTTCTTTTCCAATTTGTATTCCTTTTATTTCTTTTTCTTCTCTGATTGCCGCAGCGAGGACTTCCAAAACTATGTTGAATAATAGTGGCAAGAGTGGACATCCTTGTCGTGTTCCTGATCTTAAGGAATTGCTTTCAGTTTTTCACCATTGAGAATGATGTTTGTTGTGGGTTTGTCATATATGGCCTTTATTATTTTGAGGTAGGTTCCCTCTATGCCCACTTTCTGGAGAGTTTTTGTCATAAATGGGTGTTGAATTTTGTCAAAATCTTTTTCTGCATCTATTGAAATGATCATATGGTTTTTATTCTTCAATTTGTTAATATGGTGTATCACAGGGATTGATTTCTGATATTGAAGAATCCTTGCATCCCTGGGATAAATCCCACTTGATCATGGTGTATGATCCTTTTAATGTGTTGTTGGATTCTGTTTGCTAGTATTTTATTGAGGATTTTTGCATATATATTCATCAGTGATATTGGTCTGTAATTTTATTATTTTGTAGTATCTTTGTCTGGCTTTGGTATCAGGGTGATGGTGGCCTCATAGAATGAGTTTGGAAGTGTTCCTTCCTCCGCAATTTTTTGGAAGAGTTTGAGAAGAACGGGTGTTAGCTTTTCTCTAAATGTTTGATAGAATTCACCTGTGAAGCCATCTGGTCCTGGACTTTTGTTTGTTGGAAGATTTTTAATCACAGTTTCAATTTCATTACTTGTGATTAGTCTGTTCATATTGCCTATTTCTTCCTGGTTCAGTCTTTGAAGGTTATACCTTTCTAAGAATTTGTCCTTTTCTTCCAGGTTGTCCATTTTATTGGCATAGAGTTGCTTCTAGTAGTCTCTTATGTTGCTTTGTATTTCTGCAGTGTCCTTCATAACTTCTCCTTTTTCATTTCTAATTTCATTGATTTGAGTCCCCTCCCTCTTTTTCTTGATGAGTCTGGCAAAAGGTTTATCAATTTTGTTTATTTTCTCAAAGAACCAGCTTTTAGTTTTATTGATCTTTGCTATTGTTTTCTCTGTTTTGATTTCATTTATTTCTGCTCTGATTTATATGATTTCTTTCCTTCTACTAACTTTCTGTTTTGTTTGTTCTTCTTTCTCTACTTCCTTTAGGTATAAGGTTAGATTGTTTATTTGAGATTTTTCTTGTTTCTTGAGGTAGGATTGTATTGCTATAACTTCCCTCTTAGAATTGCTTTTGCTGCATCCTATAGGTTTAGGATTGTCATGTTTTCATTGTCATTTGTCTCTAGATATTTTCTGATTTCCTCTTTGATTTCTTCAGTGATTGCTTGGTTATTTAGTAATGTATTGTTTAACCTCCAAGTGTTGGTGTTTTTTACGTTTTTTTCCCTGTAATTGATTTCTACTCTTATGGCGTTGTGGTTGGAAAATATGCTTGATATGATTTCAATTTTCTTAAATACCAAGGCTTGATTTGTGACACAAGATGTGACCTCTCCTGGAGAATGTTCCATGTGCACTTGAGAAGAAAGTGTAATCTGTTTTTGGATAGACTGTCCTATAAATATCAATTAAATCTATCTGGTTTATTGTGTCATTTAAAGCTTATGTTTCCTTATTAATTTTCTGTCTGGATGATTTGTCCATTGGTGTTTAAGTCTCCCACTATTATTGTGTTACTTTCGACTTCTTGTTTTATAGCTGCTAGCTTTTGCCTTATGTATTGAGGTGCTCTTATGTTGGGTGCATATATATTTATAATTGTTATATCGTGTTCTTGGATTGATACCCTGATTGTTATGTAGTGTCCTTCCTTGTCTCTTGTAACATTCTTTATTTTAAAGTCTATTTTATCTGATATGAGTTTTGCTAATCCAGCTGTCTTTTGATTTCCATTTGCATGGAATATTGTTTTCCATCCCCTCACTTTCAGTCTGTATGTGTCCCTAGGTCTGAAGTGGATCTCCTGTAGACAGCATATAAATAGGTCTTGTTTTTGTATCCATTCAGCAAGCCTGTGTCTTTTGGTTGGAGCATTTAATCCATTCACATTTAAGGTAATTATCTATATGTATGTTCCTATTACCATTTTCTTAATTGTTTTAGGTTTGTTTATGTTGGTCCTCTTCTTCTCTTGTGTTTCCCACTTAGGGAAGTTCCTTTAGCATTTGTTGTAGAGCTGGTTTGGTGGTGCTGAATTCTCTTAGCTTTTGCTTGTCTGTAAAGCTTTTGATTTCTCCATCGAATCTCAGTGAGATCCTTGCTGGGTAGAGTAATCTTGGTTGTAGGTTCTTCCCTTTCATCACTTTAAATATATCATGCCACTCCCTTTTGGCTTGTAGAGTTTCTGCAGAGAAATCAGCTGTTAACCTTATGAGAGTTCCCTTGTATGTTATTTGTCGTTTTCTCCTTGTTGCTTTCAATAATTTTTCTTTGTCTTTAATTTTTGTCAATTTGGTTACTATGTGTCTCAGCATGTTTCTCCTTGGGTTTATCCTGCCTGGGACTCTCTGTACTTCCTGGACTTGGATGGTATTTCCTTTCCCATGTTAGGGAAGTTTTCAACTATAATCTCTTCAAATATTTTCTCTGGTCCTTTCTCTCTCTTCTTCTTCTTGGACCACTATATTGTGTATGTTTTTGTGTTTAATGTTGTCCCAGAGGTCTCTTAGGCTGTCTTCATTTCTTTTCACTCTTTTTTCTTTATTCTCTTCCACAGCAGTGAATTCTACCATTCTATCTTTCAGGTCACTTATCCGTTCTTCTGCCTCAGTTATTCTGCTACTGATTCCTTCTAGTGTATTTTTCATTTCAGTTATTGTTCATCTCTGTTTGTTCTTTAATTCTTCTAGGTCTTTGTTAAACATTTCTTGCATCTTCTCGATCTTTGCCTCCATTCTTTTTCTGAGGTTCTGGATCGTCTTCACTTTCATTATTCCAAATTCTTTTTCTGGAAGGTTGCCTATCTCCACTTCATTTATTTGTTTTTCTGGGGTTTTACCTAGTTCCTTCAACTGGATCATAGTCCTCTGCCTTTTCATTTTGTCTATCTTTCTGTGAATGTGGTTTTCATTCCACAGCCTGCAGGATTGTAGTTCTTCTTGCTTCTGCTGTGTGCCCTCTGGTAGACGAGGCTATCTAAGAGGCTTGTTCAAGCTTCCTGTTGGGAGGGACTGGTGGTGGGTAGAGCTGAATATTGCTCTGGTGGACAGAGCTCAGTAAAACTTTAATATGCTTGTCTGCTGGTGGGGCGTGGTGTGAGTTTCCTCCCTGTTGGTTGTTTGACCTGAGGTGAGCCAGCACAAGAGCCCACAGGCTCCTTGCTGGTTCTAGTGGTGGACTCTGGGTGGGCTCATGAAAAGGAGTATTTCCCAGAGCTTCTGCTGCCAGTGTCCTTGTCCTCATGGTGAGCCACAGCCACCCCCCACCTCTGCAGCAGACCCTCCAACACTAACAGGTAGGTCTGTTTCAGTCTCCTCTGGGGTCACTGCTCCTTCCCCCTTTGTCCTGA
This sequence comes from Lagenorhynchus albirostris, assembly GCF_949774975.1. NCBI lineage: Eukaryota > Metazoa > Chordata > Mammalia > Artiodactyla > Delphinidae > Lagenorhynchus > Lagenorhynchus albirostris. The sequence goes on from NC_083100.1 coordinate 25,031,499, forward strand.
TGTGCATACTACTTTGTGTGTGCCCTCCAAGAGTGGAGTCCCTGTTTCCCCCATTCCTATAGAAGTCCTGCAGTCAAATCCCACTAGCCTATAAAGTCTGATTCTCTGGGAATTCCTCCTCCCATTGCTGGACCCCCAGGTTGGCAAGTCTGACATAGGGCTCAGAACCTTCACTCCAGTGGGTGGACTTCTGTGGTATAATTGTTCTCCAGTTTGTGAGTCACCCACCCAGTGGTTATGGGATTTGTTTTTTTTGTGTGTGATTGTGCCCCTCCTGCAATTTCATTGTGGCTTCTCCTTTGTCTCTGGTTGCTGGATATCTTTTTTGGTGAGTTCCAGTGTCTTCCTATCGATGATTTTTCAGCAGTTAGTTGTGATTCTGATGCTCTCACAAGAGGGAGTGAGTGCACATCCTTCTACTCTGCCATCTTGAACCAATCTCTCCAAGGACTTATTTTTGAAGAAAAAAAAATTAAGAAACAGTTGCAAAAGAATTAGTAATCAATGTATTAAGTTAAAAACATTAATTTCATAATGTATGTTTGAATTAGTGGGATTTTTTAAGATCATTCAAGGAAAAAGAACAAGAACTTTTATATACAAAAAAATTTGGTGTTCATTGAAGCAAAAATTATTTCCTAATCTGTATTTCAGTGATTCTAAATTCAAACTTTAGTAATTTTTTCCCTGTAAATATTTATGTGCTGTGTGTGAAAATGGGTCCTTTTTAGAGGTACTTATTATGACAGACACTGTACTCTCTAGTTATGTTTAGCAGCTTATGACCCTTCTTAATGTGGAATATATATATATATATATATATATATATATATATAGGCATGGAGAAAGAAAAAATGTATATGTGTGTGTGTTTGTGTGTGTCCGTGTGTGTCTTTGTTTGTGTCCTGCTGACTACACAGCTATGATGTTGGCCTTGTCAAGGCTGGTACTTATGTGGCTTTCAGACATTCCTCGTCAGAGCCGATTCACTTAACCACTTCCCTTAAGCAATTCTTTGTCTTTCTCGCCACAGTAGATAACAGTTTTCTTTGGCCTTTGCCTTTTCAGCTGGCTGTAGAGCTTGAAATTCCTTAGTGCTGCATTTCAGTTTTATCTGTTCCTACTTAATTGAGGCGAAGAATAGAGTTTAAGTTTAAATGCAGAATATTATAAGATCAATTCCTCCAATTAAAAATAATTTTATTATACTCTACCTTCAAAACAGTACAAGAGATAAAGAGGAAAAAAAGTATGACACGGGGCTTCCCTGGTGGTGCAGTGGTTGATTGTCTGCCTGCCAATGCAGGGGACACGGGTTCATGCCCCAGTCCGGGAAGATCCCACATGCCGCAGAGCGGCTGGGCCCATGAGCCATGGCCGCTGAGCCTGCGCATCCAGAGCCTGTGCTCCGCAATGGGAGAGGACACAACAGTGAGAGACCCGCGTAACTCAAAAAAAAAAAAAAAAGGATGACATGGAACTATCTTCCTACTTCACCCTTCTCTATTTATTGTTAAAGATTATGCAAATTGCTGAGTTAAAACAAGAGTAGTACAGTCTTGGTTAATAAATATCGCTGTGTATTTATTTGTGTTATTTTAAAAAGAAGCCTTATTTTGGTTCCAATTTGACTTTATTCCATCTTTCAACAATGATAGTAGCAGAAGTAAATTGGTGATGGTTACATCTTTGACATTATAAATGACAAAACATTTATTATTTTTATAGTAAATTTTCTCTTTTTAAGGTTTCTCTGTTGACAAAATCTCACTAACATTAGTGCCATTTTAGCAAGGAAGTTTCTACAAAGAAGGAGCATTTTTCTACCAACTGGTGGCTGTTACTAGTCAGTATTTTCTTCCTGTGTGTATAGCAAATTATCTCCAACTACCCGTGAATTTCAAAGCTTTATTATTGCCTTTGACTGTAGACTTGCTGATTATGTGATGAAAAGGAAACTTTTCACAATATTTATATTTATGTCATAGAGCAGTTATCATATTTCAATTTTCTTTAACCACTCTCTCAAGCTCTTCTATTGCCAGAATAATAAGAGTACTTCCACACAAAGATTTAGATATAATGGTATCTTGGAAAGGGAAATATATGGATAGGGATGAAGATAAGTCCTTCATCTTGGTTCTTTTTCTGTCTTTGTTAAAATCACTTTTGTCTTACTTTATTTTTCACTTAAATATAGTTTACACGGGCTTCCCTGGTGGCACAGTGGTTGAGAGTCTGCCTTCCGACGCAGGGGACACGGGTTCATGCCCCGGTCTGGGAAGATCCCACATGCCGTGGAGCGGCTGGGCCCGTGAGCCATGCCCGCTGAGCCTGTGCGTCCGGAGCCTGTGCTCCGCAACGGGAGAGGCCACAACAGTGAGAGGCCCATGTACTGCAAAAGTATATATATATATATATAGATAGATAGATAGATAGATAGATAGATAGTTAACACATAAGATTATATTAGTTTCAGGTGTAAGACATAATGATTTGGTATTTGTTTATATTGCAAAATGACCATCACAATAAGTCTAGTTAACATCCATTACCATATGGTTACATTTTTTTTCTTGTAATAAAAACTTTTAAGACCTACTCTCTTAGCAACTTTCAAATATGCAGTACAGTGTTATTGACTATAGTCACCATGCTGTATATTATATCACCATGACATTGATTTTATAACTGGAGGTTTGTACTTTTTAACCCCCTTCACCTGTATCAATTCCTATACATTAAAAGAGATGTTTATTAGTTATTTCATTTTTTACACTACATATGTGACTCTTAGCTCTATGATTATGACCAAAGAGATATTACCAACTTATTCCTGCTCTTCTCCCTCACTGTTGTCCACAATGTTATTTTTGTTTTTCTTTTTCTCTCTGTATACCATGAGGTGTGTTATCTTTGTTTCACTTCTCTAAATGTAATCTATAGCCAATCATTATATTCATTTGATTTATTTAATATGTATCTAGCACTCATGATGAAATAAATATTAAATAGACTATTCAAGCATAACTTTTAAATTTATCTGTTTTTCTATTTTTTAGTATCTAAATTTTACTGGATAACAAATGAAAGTAGTATAACCATTTCTGGTGAAAATTCATAGTGTTCCCTGTTATCTCTATGGCTAGCCCCTGGGAAATTATCTGGTTTCATTTCATCTTTGCAAAAGCATCATTCTTCAAGTTTGGTATAAATTATAGCCCCACTACCAGCAGCCTCAAGATGCCCATAGTTCCTGGATTGTAGAGAATTCATATGAGCAAGTATTTCCAAAATATTTTAATATGAGTACAGACACAGGAACCTAGTGTGGGGTTTCCATGAGGATGGCAAACATGATATAACCTCTCCTAACTAGAAAAATACTCACTTTAAAACTCAGTTATGAGCAACCTCTTAAACATCAGATCTAAATGGAAACTCAGGTGAGGGTATATCTCTGTACACCACTATTAACTTCACTTGAACCATTTCATTTTCTGACACTCAGCAAGGCAGTACAAGGCATACTCTCCCCTCTCATCTCGTTAAAACCCATTGTTCTAAGTCTTGCCCAGTGTTTGCAATTTATACCTCCCTACTTTGAATGTCCCTATGGCTGTCCACTCTTACAACCAAACTTCTTCATAGTTATCTGCACATTTTGTTACCATTTTCTCACATTTATTCAAATTTCATTTTACACCATTCAATTAAACTCTTTTATTTCAAAAATGCCAGTGACCTCTGTGTTGCCAAATCCAATGATAATGTCATATCCCATCATCTGTCAAGTTATCCATTCTTTGTTGGATGGACATCCTCTCAGGCTGTTTTATTTTCAGTCCCTTTTACAGGCTCCTCCTCCTCTACTAGACCTACAAATATTGTAGTGACTTATTTATATGTAAAACATTTCCAGTATTATATCAGAGGGTTTCATCTGAATTCCAGACTCATAAATACAAATGTACATATAGAATTTACATAGGATGACTAATATATAGTCTAGCTTAACATCTCCAAATGTAAATTCTTGAAACTTAGTTCTTACCTCCCACCCATTTTATCCATTTGTCTTACCATTTCAGGAATTGGTATTGTTATACATTTGAATGCTTAAATTAGAAACCTCAAGGGCATTCTTATTTCTCTTCAATCTCCATCTAATCCATCAATAAGTCCTGTGACTGTCTAAACTGTATCTAGAATCCATTTCTCTCTATCTCCACTGCCACTATCCTGGTCTAAACCAGCGTTAGCTCTCACTTGTACTATTGTAGTTGGTTCTACTGGCTCTTGAGGTTTCCATTGCCCACCTAAAATTCAGTCCTTTCAAGGCATCTATAATGATCTTTTAAAAACATAATTCTGATGATGTCATTGCCTCTCAGCACCTTCCGTTTGAACATGGAATGAAATAAAAATCCTTTAATGATGCTTGTAATGCCCTACATGTTCTCCCTAACATGCAGTTCACTCAGGTCCCAACCTTTTCATGCCAATTCTCCCTTCTTTTCTTCACTATTCACACTCTGCAAGATGTTTCTGTTTCTAGAATATACCACTCTACTTTGCATACACTTTTTCTTTTCCTTGGAGTACTTTCCTACTGTCCTTTATATGACCGACTCTTCCTTCAAGTCTTAGTTTTATATTTACATCTTCTGACAGGCTTTCTCTGACAATCCACTCCTCCTCATAATCTAAATTAGATTCACCAACCCACCCCGTTCCCCCTAGACACATTTGTGTGCACTGTGCATAATTATTTTTACTGGTGTCTTTGTACTAATTATCACAACTTGTAATTACCAATTTATTTAATTTACAGTTATATTATTTCTGTTCCCCACTAGGGTGAAACCCTGTAAATGTTGGAATCATATCTGCCTCATTCACCAGTACATAGCAGAGTTTTGTGAAGAGCAATGATCTCAGTATTTAAGACATCATCAATTTTAAGATAAACTGTTATTTTATGTATCGTTAAGTAGAAAAAAATGTTGATGATGAAACTCTAATACAGTTCTTTTGTATCACTTAATACTTTTGCAACATATTCAAAGAGGTTTTTAATATTAAAATTTTTAGACAGGAATTTTAGCATGTCATCTTATGCATGCATAAAAGTACAAAAAAAAAGAGCAAAATAAATTGGTTACAGTATTCTTAAACTTCTTGCCATTGATAGAGTAACTCATAGCACTTTTCAACTCTTCATTTTCATTGTCTACGGGATCCAGAGCACGGGTGATTTAATGGTGCAATCTAGTTCCTGGGATATTCTTCCAAACTGTTGACAATCACTCTACAAGGTTAATGCTAGTGATTATTTTTATCTTACCAGATGGTGTTAGTGTAAATTTTTTATACAAATTTCTGTTAACTCCTATTTCTTCCTCAAATTGTTCATAAATGGTTTGTTTGCTTATGAAGTTGTGCCATCATGCCATCAGAAATAACAAGTGAGTTCACAGTGTGTAGAGAGTCATTACGAAGTCATAACTGTCATCTGGCTAATCGCAATTTTAACACCCCAATTTCAGAGATGCTAATATATGGAAAATGTGCACCTTAGAAGAGATGAAATAAGATAGCAGATAGTCAATGACTGCTTTTTCTTCCCACAATTCTCTCTATGGCTGGTTCCTTCTCATTCAGTTTTCAGTTCAAAAGTCATGACCTCAGAAGAGCCTTCCTTGACAATCCTATTTAAAGTAACTCAGCACCCCATCCCTTGCCCTGCACCAGTCACTCCCTGTAAAATTATCTGTTTAATTTCACTTGTAACCCGTATCTTTAGCTGATATTTTATTGTTTGTGTATTTATGCATTTATTTTAAATTAGGAAATAACTTATTTATTTATTTATATTTGTTTAAAGAGAATAGGACCTTTTCTCTCTCATTGGAGATGTGAAGAAAATTTGTTAAATGGGTAGATGGATGGATAGATGGATGCTTTTTCTAACTTGATTTTTATACTTAAATATCAGTTGGGCAGTCTACTTGGTTTTGTTTTCACTTTTGATCCTTTCTAATTATCTTGTATTTCAAGAACAGTCTCATCCTATCTCTACACTCAGCTCATATTCTTCAAATACCTGATCCAGCTCAAGTCTTGCACCACAAGCTGTTACTCTCAGAGGATGAGGGTATCATAGTAACCAGCAAGAGAAGTTATTTTCCCAGATATAGTATGATGGTTGATGACAAGAAAGAGAGGGAAAAAGAAAGCTCTGAATAAAAAGAATTTTCGATACAACTGAATTTTCCTTTTATGATGGAAGCAAAGGAACTGATTTGGGAAATGTATATGAGAAGTGACAGTATTTATTAGGGAATTGGCTATGAGAAAATATATATCAATATGATTTTTTTAAAGTTTGGCACCAAGTTTTACTTATTTCTCATACAGGCAAAAAATATTCGTTATCTTAAAAGCATATTTATATTTGAATGTCTTATTCATTTGTCCTTAAAAATGTACATTTGTGTTGATTGTAGTGTGTCATGTAAAAAACACTTCAATATTAGAAAACACAATTCAAAATATGTATTTTCAGTAACTCCATACTCTTGCTGTATCATACTCTGTTGTTGAAAAGGATCTGTACATGAGGTGGTAAACAAGACTCTAATTACATATCACCCAGCAAGTAGAAAAGAAAACAGAATTTTCCAGGCATATAAAAGATCCTAGGCTTGAGTCAGTTCAAAATTATAACCAGAACACTGTAAAAGAAGTCATGGCTCTCCAAGAAATGTCAAGAGCTTGCTAATAGCATCTACTGGCTTTTTGTTTTCCAAGTGATTTAAAAGTGCTTGCCATGTACAGATGAAGGGTTTTAAGTAGTTTATTGGCAAACTCATCTTGCAATGTTATGGTCAAGGTTTAAATGTGCCATACTCATGTATTCATGTTGAAATTGGAGGTTTTTAAGTTCTTTGACTACAAAAAATAATTGACTCTATGTTGGGGGTAATAAACAGCTCAGAATGAATTGTACACCTTTCAGCATTTCGCCGCATGAGTAGATACTCTTGTTAATACCCATGAGATCTATCATGTCGCATAGGAAGAAGGATGATACACATTGGTTCAATTGGGGAATGAAAATGAAAATATTAAGTAAAGATAAGCCTTGACTTGCACATCTATTAAAGGTGAAAGCTATAGTATAATGTAAGAGTTTAGTAACAAATCCATTGTGCTTCCTGATGTGCAATAAACCTAAAGGGCTGGCTGTTTTGGAGCTGAACATATTTGACTACATTATTATGTAATTGCCTGTAAATTAAATTAAATGACATTTTCATGTCAATGCTCACATCAGTTGCATTTTTAAAACAATAGTAATTTTTACCAGATTTGTGTCTTTAACCACAGTGGGTTAATTTAGAACTGAGCTTAAGACAAAGTTATGATTTATTACACACCCATACCCACACCCACATGGAGAGAACTCCTTAAGAAAAATGAAATAGTGCTGCCCAATCCAAAAAGATTAGTGGTTATTTATAATATTCTGTATTTTATAAGAAGATTTTGCAGAATGGATATCATTTTCTGGGATTGTGATCAATGGATTTGGCAGCGGTCATGGAAATTTTCTTTGCAGTATATGAAAGTATGTCTACATATTGAATTGCGTACCCTGGCCCTATTCCAGCTATTCTCTGGGATCTGTTTATCACAGGCCATGCATGGAAATGGAACCATAAACAACTTCTCACTTCTGAGGAGTTAGAACACTAATCACTTTTGTAGTATGCCTGCAAAAAATTGAACACTAAATGTTGTGGATTAAAAAGATTAAAAAATACTAACCCTTATTGTGGTCAGTGACAATTTTAAACTGTTCCATTCCACGAGCCCCAAAGGACAAATACCCTGAGAACTGATGGGATTAGGTAAGAACTCTGCATGTTCCTGCACGTTAACTAGTTATTTTCTATTTCTTACACTCACTCTTTTATTGTATTTAACTTTTATTTAGTGACTACTATGCCTTCCAATAACATAGACATCTATTTTCCTGGCTTTATTTTCAATTTCTCCCTCTGTAATATCATGTAGCTCTATAACTTGGGGGGATACTACTCATGTTGAATATTATATGATGTTTATGAAGCCTTATAAAATAATGTCTTCATTTAAAGTGCAAATGGTTTTAAAACTTATTTAGAAAACAAAAATAGCGAGGCATTGGGCCAAGCATATTACAAATTTTATTTCATTTAAAACTGATTTAAAAAAACCAAAAACATTAGGACATTTCAAGAAGTCACATTTTACAGTTGATGACACTGAGATGGACAGATGATAAGTAGCATGCCCAACACTGCTACAAGTGGTGGATTCAGATTTGAAACCCATGCAGTCTGGCTCCAGAGGGGGTAACCACTTAACTTCCTATTTAAGAGAATCTGAATAATAAAATTTTTGTAAGTAATTAGATTTTGTCTTTATATTCTATGTATTGGATTTATGCAATGCAAGAGTGGGAATGGAAGATTAGTTACATGGGCAAATGGAAATGAGAGGGTTTTCTTATACTTCCTCTCTTCCTTCACAGAGGGAGGTGGTTTTAGGTAGAAGGTCAGCTGAATGTCTTAGTGTGGATAATCACGTTAGCCACTTGCTCCCAAATTTAACCTTTTTCCTCAGTCAGAAGGAACTTGGAAATCTTGAGGGAGGATTTATTGCTCTCTATTGTTGACAAACTGTTAAACATGTTAATTACTTTGGAAATTGCCATATGAAAAACTGAATCTTCAATGCAATAATTCACAGAACCAGCTGGAGTTCTTCATACTTGTTGATTCATGATTGGAAAAGGAACAGCTTTGGGAAGAATTAAGGAATAAGATGACCTTCCATGGGAAGGGGAAAAGGATAATAACCCCATTCAGATAAATCTGTAAAATCTAAGGCTTATCTAAGGAGATAAACCAATCACTAGCACCAAACCCTCTGAGAACATTTCAGCTCAATTTTATTGTTCTTATATCCTGATCTGTCCCCAAAGGGGACAGGTTTGAAGAGGGTCTTGCTTTAGGATCCTCACACCATCCTCGACAACTCCTCACCCATTCCCACCCCACCCCGCCCCACCTTAGTGGTAATCTCTGGTATCAATTTGGTAGGTTTCTTTCTATAAGTTCTACTTTTTCATTTTCATAAAAAAGTTCTTGGCAATCCTTAAATGTTAACACATATAGATCTACCTGAGTCCTTTTAGCAGTCTATATTTTGTATTTATGTATGAGTATGAGTATGAGTACATCATCAGTATTCTCATCAACAGAGTATTATATCTGAAGTCTTTCCCTAAACATTCTTAAACATGTTCCTTATACATATGTATAGACATTTCTCCAGAATAGCTAATAAAAATCATCTCATAGTCATTTTAAATTTTAGCAGATATTTTCAAACTGTCCTGCAAAATGGTTGAACAAATTCACATATATACAAGGAATAGATGAGATAACATATTTCCACTTTGACATAATTTATTTTCTTATTATTCCAAAGCCTTTTATATCATTCACTTATCTAGTTTTGTTAGTATTTAATTTAGATTAGACCCTAACATTTTTAACCATTTTGTTGGATTAAGAATGACATCCTGTTTTTGTTTTTATTTTTCAGGTCTTAATTACAATTTTATATAACATATTCTAACACTTTTTTGGCATTTATTTTTCTTCTGCTTATATAAAATCTATAGATTAATATGAAATATTCACATGAACCTCTCTATTTAAAAGTAATTTTACCCAATGGATAAATCTATTGGCCTAAACTTTGTTTATTTTCACTACTTGAGATGCTAGCATCCTAGATATTTTTAATTTAATGTAGATTATATAAAATAATACTTAAATTTGATTATATTTGAATAGTTGAAATTATAGAAGCAAATACAGTATATATTTAGTTTACTATTAAATATATTGTATATAATTTGTTTAGGGTCTTGGTTAAAAAAACCTTCAAAGCATTCAAGAATTAATAAGTTAATAATTTAAAAGTAATTAGCACAGATCCTGGAATTAAGAAGATTTCAAACACATAGTAGCAGATTGATTTTTAATGTTACTTGTTAGTTATTATCATTTTCATGATTATTACTTAAGCTAGGTATATTAGAATTATTAGTCAGTTTATACTATTTTAGACATATACAACTAAATTAAATTTTAGTGGTATGAATTTCATGAAAAAGAGTTGTTCTAAAAACAATGAGTGTTGGTTTAGAATATATACTTTGGGCTCTGTCTGTTTAGCTATGTGCTATTTAAAAACAAAATATTTAATAATGTAGTAATGTCTATAATAAAATGTTAGTTGAATTAAAATTAAAACAAAATATTTAAATCAGGATAAAATGTTGATGTGACATTTTAAGTAAGATCATTATTAAAGGGAGTGAATGATTACTGTGAGAAAATGGTGTAATCTGAGTTGGAAAAAGAAAAAATATTAGCCACCAAAAAATGCTAGGGCAGCACCACCTTCATCTAAGTACCAAAAGCCATGAATTTAGGGCTTGATAATAATATTAGAACATAAAGTATTTGTATGAATAGACTTAATATATATGGCTAAGTACAGAGTACTGAAACAAATTAAGACTGGCATATTTAGACAGATACCTAGATCACAGAGGAAGCCAATGTTATTCCGTCTTCTGCTCTGAAGTCTTTGTTTCTACTACTCCACCAAAATTCTCAGAAATATTAGATATAAAGATAGATGATATCCAAGGAAACATGATTGAGATTTTAAATATTGATAGAATGTATATACCATCATGTTCTGCAGACCAGAAAAAACACTTCCTCCTTTGTCTTGTTTTTCTTTCTATAATACAGGAATAGCAATATTATCAGTCAATTATATTAGTGAGAAAAGATATTTAAAACAGTGAAACATATAAACTATAAGAAATTAAATTTGTGTTTCAAATAATAATTTTATTTGGATTATATTATGAAAAAGTATGTTACTCATAAGTATATTTGTGCAGTTTGCTTGTGAATATTTTTCTAATTTTATAAACATTTAACTCTATACATATATTTTTCATTTCACCTATAATACTTAATTTTCCACATCTCTCTCTACTTAATTAAAACCTCCTCAAAGACAGGTCTGATTTATCTCTATCTCTGAATATTATTTCTGTGTTGTAGTTACTTTTATAAAAGTTTAAAGAATTAATAAAATTCCAAAGAGAAATTTTAAGTAAAAATAAAAGAAAAAAAATAGATGACCTGACTAATCAGCGGTTTTCCTAGCACTGATTATTATACAAGAATCATATATTAAAGTTTATAACTCATAGCATGATAGTAGCATTGAGTCCAGGCTTTCATTTACTTCAGTTACAAAAGGACTTATATATCCCAAAGAGAAGCTGTCCTTTGTTTAAAACAGAAAAATCTTTCTATTGACATATAGAAAAATATGTCACATAATGTAATCTCTTGCTTTCCTTGTATTTCTATAATTTTTGTTTCTTATTATGCCAAGGCCTTTTGTATCATTCTTCTATCAGATTATATCTCTTGACCTTGAATATTTAACTACGTTTCCTCATTTTCTCCATTTATTATTTGATTTTAATTTTCCTTTTTGATGTCTTATTTAAATTATTTATCTACTATTGCTTTGCTTAAGTTATTCTTTACTCATTAAAACTTTTTTCTAATTTTATATGTTTAATCTCATCTCAAAGAAAATTTGTGATATGGTTTATTTTCTAATTTATACAGTGATTTAGAAATGATCATATTCAATTTCCTCATTTTGCAAATGAGAAAAAAGGCCCATTTGTGACAGACACTATAGCAAAAGCTAGCTGGAGTGGGAAATGAGTAGTTCCCATTCTGGTTTCACTTTTGTTATGCCATGCAATATTTTATTGCTCTTAAATATTTTTTAAAGCATGTGGTGATTATCCCCAAAAGGCCCCACATCCTATATTTAACATTTATGTAAATTTCCTTATTTATTCCTCACTACAGCCTCATGAGATCATGTTGTATCTCAATTTCATGGATACCAAACTGAGAGTTAGAGCCAGAGAATGAAACAACATCCCAAAATCTTTTCCTAGTTTCTGTATTTTTGTTTGTTTTTTTACTTTAACCATTTAGGTCCATTTTCTCTTCCACGTTATTTTTTTTTTAATTTTGATTTTACATTGGATTTTGCAAGTCATTTGCACAGATATTGACATTAAAAATAGTTAATAAAATACTGATATGCTAAATTGTGAGGAGTGGCCAAATGAAGATGTTCATCCTTTCATCAGAGAAATTAAAATAACTTAAAAAATGTCTTTGGGGTGCTTCAAATTGACATTCATTTTCAGCTAATACACACTGTAGAATATTTCTGAAATACAGACAGCAAGCTGCACATATTCCTTACTTACATAAATTATAGAGTCATTTTCTAGTGAATACAGATAGTTGGAAATCTGTAACAAAAATAAATGCATTTTGTTCTCATAAGCATTGATGCTGCAGGCCATGATATTCCCAAACAAGGATGACGGTTATTACTAAGAAATGGTTCAATTTGGTTGGCACTACGCTGTTTTGTCAAGTATGAATAAAATAAAATAACAGAATATAGTCACATTATTTTGAGTAAAAGAGAATTTTTTGAGAAGGATAAGAGATGTGATAATATAGACCTATTGTCCCCTTATGAGATAATTTTTAAAACATTTTAGTTACATGGGTCTAATGCTGTTACCATCTAGATAATGGGAAATGAGTTTAAACAGAATAACAACAATCCTAATATAACATTTTGTGGCAAAGCAAGAAGGGTAGAACGGTTATTAAAAAGTTCAAAAAAGCAGAATCAAACTAGAAGACAATCATTTACAAGATATAACCATTTAAATTTATTAAAGTTAATTTATATGGAAGGGTTGTCCAGACTTTGGAAAGTATATTAATTGAGAATTAAATTAAGATGTTCTTGTTAGTTTATCTTAGTTATCTTTTCTTCACATCTAGTATTTAAATTGAAAAGTCATGCACACACATAGACACATAGGCCCCATGCAGATATTTATGACCTTATGACAATCATGGAAAAACAAAAATTTTAAAGGAATTGGACACATAAATCAAATCTACACTGTTATACTTCCTCACTGCCAGGAGATATTTGTCAAAAAGAGAAGTGGAAAATGTATGATTTTCAAATAGCTTGTGGATATTTATTGCAGGGAGTATTCCGCCACTATTAATGCATTGAATACTATCACAACAAAAATGAGCATATGTGAGCATCAGTATTCAGGATAAATTGCTTGTGTACTCACAGCATTCTAATAATTTACCTGGGGTATAAACTTACATTTTAGCTAATATTTTACATGTTTGCTCAGTTTTTAAGTTACAGACAAAATAGTGAAAACAGACAATTAGAAAAATTATTACCTTATAAATGTGTTTTTATCTAGCTTGTAAAATATATGAATTCTTTATCTGTGATATAATTATTTCAAGATATATGAGCTAAATAAAGAGGCCAGGTCTATGTTGTTCATACACTTCTGGACACTCTTACCACACAAAAAAGGGAATAGATGTCTTCATATTTGTACTGCAGTTGCCTCTGTATTTTTATCACTTATTGGTGAGAACAATTTGCTACAAAGCAATAATAAAATGGAATGTAATCAAATGTCACTATGGTCTGTTATACTGCAGTAACGTCAAATAATAATAATAGGTTTCATAAAACGCTGAGTGAATCTGGGAACAACCTGATTCAGTTGGTGCTCAGATTCATGGCTCAATAAAATTTATTCATATACACTTGGTATACGCACATTGATACACAATAAGCTATGCTTGTGATTTTATTTAATAATACAGATTTTTTCCCACAGTGGATTATTGAAGGACTTTATTAAGTAAGATTTTGTGAGTCAATATTCCTCAATAGATTTGAAATCACAAGTATAGCAATAATAAGGAGAAACTATACTTAATGGTTCTTAATTCCAGGGTCCCTTACTAGAGGAGAAAAAGTAACCAAGGCTACACTCTGTTCGTAGACCCAAGATATAAGGTTTTCAAAAGCTACATTAATGTCAGGGAACATGAGCTAATTATATAACATGAATTCAAAGACAAAAGTGTCACTATGACTGTGGTATCCTGAAATGCTTACGCCTACTTGGGTCCTGAACACCCAAGCCTCTCTTAACCTTTTGTGGTCCATTGAGACTTTCCCAGCTCAAGTCCTAGCTTCCAGTCTGATGAAACTCTGATCCCTTCCCTCTCCTGTACTATCTGTAGAAAGAAATATGTCATGTATGTGACGGAGATACCTAGCTATGTTTTCTCCAGGGCTTCAGTGAACGAAAGATGCATGGATTTAGGCTATAAAGTTTCACTGCGAAGTTTCAGTGGCTGAAGTAATCAGACAAAGTTTCAAGGTAAAACATGCTGTGTAACTTTTGTGTAAGGGTTCATTTCTGCCAAGAAGAATGATTTTTAGCTCAAACTTCCAGATTTGGATACCTGTCAGTACCAATTCAATTGTATCCATGTGTGGATGAGCAACGCCAGGGAGCATTGTGGGGTTTGATGGTTTCCAGAAAGATAAAACTTTACCTAAGCCACTCAAATTTAATTTAAAAATATAGATTTGTTTGATCAAACAGAACACTTCTGCCTTTTGAATTCTTCAGTATGTGACCTCTGGTAGAGAGAAGCCCATAGTATTTAGCATCAAAACAATAATCTTAAATATCCAAGTAGAAAGTAAAAAAAAAAAAAAAAATCTGGCCTCTGTATAAAACAGTAAAATAATGAATAATAAAATAAGATGATTTGTTCTTCTTCCAAGGCCAAAGATCCCTTTTCTCCTCTGGGCTTGATGGATATATATGTCTTCTGGTATAGTATTACGAGTCTGTGGAGTGGCAAAGGAAAAAATCAAGGCAAAGCCGTCCTATTCAGTGCCCATTTCATTGTAGTGGAGTGGACCTATGAATGTGGAGAAAATTGATTTTTTTCTGAAGGAAATACTAGACATCAGCAGTTTGTCTCGACCCCTGGCTTCAAATACCACCTAGATACTAAAGACTCCCCCTTGCATTTCTGTATCTTTGAACTCTCCCCTGAGCACAGACTCATATATAGTGGTCAGCTGCCTAGTCAATATCTTTGCTTCGATATTATATTTAATTAAGCACTAACTAAGCTGCTATATAAAAAAAATACTAAGTCACAAAATCGTGCCAAGCTTCAAAAGTGTCTAAAAGTTATGCCCAGCTAAAACTTAGGAGATCTGTTATTAAAGAAGAGAGAATGAATATTGATGGGTAACCAGTAGTATCTGACTGCAGATATCCCATAGACGTCTATAAGCATAATGTGTCCAAAAATGGAGCTCTTGAATTTTCCTTCTAAACATGCTTCCCCTATAGTTTGTCCTATTTCTGTAAATGTGAGCTATATTCTTCTAGTTGCTCAGGATAAAAATCTTGGTGCTGTCTAGGATTCGTTCTTTTTTTTTTTTTTTTCCCCTTTCTGACTTAAAATTCTTTCCACTGGTAAATTTTGCCACCTTTTCCTTCTAAAAGATCCAGAATCCTACATGTTTCTTTACCTGTTCTGCTTACACCACAATCTGAGCCACTGTTATTTCTCACCTGGGTTGTTATTATAACCTCCAAACTCATCTTCATGTTCCCTACCTTGCCTTACAGCAGTGGATTCTGCACACAGCAACCATGATGCTCCTTTCCCAATCATGAGACTCCTCTGTTGGAGTATGCCTCACTCCTAGGTAAATAAGTGACAAGACTCTGTGTGTTCTACCTTTCTTCACTCACACTTCAGCCCCTACCCCTCT
This sequence comes from Lagenorhynchus albirostris, assembly GCF_949774975.1. NCBI lineage: Eukaryota > Metazoa > Chordata > Mammalia > Artiodactyla > Delphinidae > Lagenorhynchus > Lagenorhynchus albirostris. The sequence goes on from NC_083100.1 coordinate 25,047,408, forward strand.
CCCCTCTCTCACTCCATTCCAGCCAGACTGTCCTTTCCTCTTAGCTATTCCTCAAGCACACAGAATACCTTCCCTCTTCAGGACCTTTGAAGCTACTGTTCTCTCTGCTTGAAACTGTCTCTCTAATTTCTGTGTTCAGTTTTTCACTTCCTTCAAGTCACTTTTCAAATACCACCTTTTCAGAGAGGTCTTTCAGATCAGGTCTGACTCTGACAATGTATAAACAATAACATACATGTCAGTCACTCTCTTTTACCTTTCCTTACTTTACTACTCTTCAAAAAATATATATGTACAGTTTTTAAGCATATATGTATATATTCAAAACATATTCAAGTATTAAGGTGTACTGAACATAGAAGTTGCTCCAAAATGATCAGTTGAGGGGTGAGTGATAGAATAATGGCCCCTCAAAGATGTCCACATTCTAATCACTGGAACCTGTTATACCATAAAGGGGAATTAAAGTTGCAGATGGAATTGTTTGCAAGTCATTTGATCTTAAAATAGGAAAAATATTCTGGATTATCTCAATGGGCCCAGTGTAATCACAAGGGTGCTTAAAAGTGTAAGAGGAAGACAAAGGGAGAGAATCTGAGCAATGGCAGGATGAGAAGGACTTAGTCCATTGTGCTGGCTTTAAAGATGGATGGAGGGGCCATGAGCCAAGGAATGCAGACAACCTCTAGACTGAAAAGAGCAAGTAACCAGATTCTCCTCCAAGACTTACGGAAGAATATAGCCCAGCGAGACCGATTTCACACATGTAACCTCATTGTGGTAATTGTCACAGCAGCAATAGGAAACTAATACAAAGAACAAGAGTTTTAAAGTTTAGTATAATTTGGATATTCTCTTAACAAAGGTAAGGTATTTGCCTGAGTTGGTGATTCTTACATCTGTGAGGATCCTTTTGTTTACAAACTTACCTTGCTTCATTCCTGTCTAACCTAAAATAGCACCTGTCTTTGCATGAATGCTGTGTATTTGTGTAAGACCGTTTTGTTTTCGGTTGGTCAGTGACTACCAGGTCTTTTAGTCTGATGTAAAAAGTTACGTTTGGGAAGTATTCTTCTTTTATTGATTCTACAGTGAAATTAATAACCACTCTGCTTAGACTTATTTAAAACTCTGTTAGTGCATATTATCTGGAATATTTGGAACGGCCTTTGCTTGCTTTTGACATTAATAGTTGACCCTAATGTTCCTTTTCTCTAAACAGCCAATCTTCTTTTCAGAATTTTCTTCCTTTAGCACTATATTTAGCTAATAATTTGATGTGTTGTCATTTTGCTCTCCAACTAGTTTTAAGTTTCAGCAATTCAAAATGTGTTTGATATAATGGAACAAGTCTCTAGGATATACTAGCAGTTGTGTTTCTTTTCTTTTCTTGTTAAACCTGGACATTCATACAACCAAGAAAATGAGCTTTAAGTAAAGGTGGTATTTTCTTTTTTTTCATTTTGTAAAATCAACTCTACAGAGCAAGCCATAGGCATTTAGCACAAACTTTTCTTTTTTATCCTGATCAATATATTGTTTAGGAGAAACTTAAATTAATGCCACAAAGGGATTAAATATCATGGTCCCTTGCTGAGTTCTTCTTTTGCAAAATAGTCACCTACATAGTTATTGAGTACCCATTTCAGTAGAAACTGCATATGAATTTAAATGGTGTATTCAAGTACGTGAAGGATATTTAGAAAACTGGCCGCATTTCCACACATGAATGGAAGATATAGAATTTGAAGTTTCATGTATCTGACTCCAATTAATTAGCCTTTTTCTTATAGTGAGTTTTTTTGTGTTTTTACATACTGCTTAAATTCTTCTTCTAGTTTGTCTTTTTTACCTCCAAGATCACTTTCTAGGGATTAAACCAGGCTGATCAAATTTGGTCAACTAATTACATAATAGTTAATTATTAAGAGTCTATTCTTAACTATTAAGAGTCTACTTTTAAACTGTGGGTGATAATATTTATCTTGCACTCAAGAATCTTACTGATTAGAATGAAAATAAGGGAAATTGTCAGGGATTTGGAAGAAAAGAGACTTGTAAGTTACTGCAATAAACAGTAAAAGAAGAGAGAAGGAAATAAAAGTAAAAATAAAGGAAAAGTGAATAGGGTTATATATGATACATTCTGGAAGAAAGTGCAACAGCATTAATTTTAATATATTTCAGTGAAGGATGTTGTAAGGATTGAGGTTTTAGAGATAATTAGTTTCACGGAGTGGAGTCTTTTAGTTTTCTAAAAACCAGTAGCTAAGGTATATATTAGATAATAAAAAAGAATCGGTTTTAGAGTTTAAAACCAATTAAATTCTCTGAATTAGTTTTAAATAAAGTTGTTTCACTTTGTTGTTGTTTTTTCTAGCTGTTATATTATTATTGCTTAAAATATCTAACTGTAACCTATGATTTTTTAATAGTTCATAATAGTCTGATAATACATGGAAAATTACTCAATTCTGAGATGTTATTAATACAATAATCTGCTTTTCAGCAATTGATCTGCAGCAAATATTTAAAAAATATATGCAAGACAGAATGAAAGAAGAAATCAAACTCTTTCTAGAAAATTGATGTTTTCAAAAACTATTTTTCTCTTATGTATGTATAGAACTGATAATTTAGTTTAAAATAGCATTATATTTAAATAATTTTTCTAATTATTATATTTCAGCTTAGATATCAATAAATACTTGTGCAGTATTATCTTGTGTGAAATAGGGACAGAAATCTCCCATCATTGTACATTACCAACAGTAGAAATGTTTGTTATTTGTTTAAATATTTAGTGTTAGGTTAAAGACAAAACAAAACGAAACTCCTCTTAAAATGTCATTAGATCTTTTCATTCGAAACAATTTCTACTTATTTTTTTATTTTATTATTTATTTATTTTGCGGTACGCGGACCTCTCACTGTTGTGGCCTCTCCCGTTGCGGAGCACAGGCTCCGGACGCGCAGGCTCAGCGGCCATGGCTCACGGGCCCAGCCGCTCCGCGGCATGTGGGATCTTCCCGGACCGGGGCATGAACCCATGTCCCCTGCATCGGCAGGCGGACTCTCAACCACTGGGCCACCGGGGAAGCCCTCTACTTATTTTTAATTTAATAAAAGTTTCATTGACTGCTTTTTGCAAGATAAGGGATAAATCACTGGGTCTCGTGGATGAACACATTGTAATCTCTGCCCTCAAAGAAGCATATATTGTCCAATGAAGAGATCAGACATTTAAACCAATGCTACAAATGAGCAAAACAATACTGGAGCAGAGTGAGGGAGTTACTTGTATATAAATTGAGAAGATTATAAAGCTTTCTAATTAAAAACAAATCTATTTTGTAAATCCCCAAACCTAACAAAAGTCATAACAAAAAATCAAACAGAAAAGTGGGACATAATTTCTAACAAAGCCACACAATATTCTGTGCCTATGCATCCATGTCCAAAGAGTTGCATTTCTGCAAAGAGAGAAAACATTATGAATTAAGTACTCTCACTATCATGTTTATGTAAATACAAAATTTCCTTTTTTTTTTACAAATGATGCCCGTGGATATGGCATCCTTTATTTAACTTTACAAGTGCCAACGTCAACTGGCGTTTACTATTAAGGACAGTAAAATGTAGAAAGAAGTTATTAGGCTACAGGAGCTGTCAGTTTCTTTGACAATTCCAAAAATGCCAGATGCGTTCATAATAATAAATACTCTAGTTATGCGTGATGCCTTCAACCTCTGAGATAACGATGCTGGAAATCACCACAGATGGCATCTTGAAATGGGATAAACATTGTGCAAGTGGTGAGAAGGCCAGGGTGAAAAGCAGTTATATTTCCACAGGCATTGGGTGAGAAATTTCCCCAGGTGCGTAATGCTGGCAGAAGGACATTTGGAGCAGAGCACTCCTTCAGGTTGCCTCCGAGGGCTCTGATAGCACGCCACTCACTGCTCCTGCCAGGATCCATGCCCACACACAGTGTAACGCCATGTACCTGTCACGCTCTCAGAGGGAATCTGATGTATCTACTTGCTGGATGATTTTTTCTCTATCGTAGAAAAATGCCCATTGCTGAATGTAATCTCTATAAAAAGGGAGACCACAAATCATTAGAAGTGAAGTAAATGAATTTCAGAATAGCTAAGTGACTTACCCAAGGTCATAAGGCCAACAGAGAAAAGAGCTAAAGCACATACTCTGGGCTTTTGGCATCAAGAACATGCTCCTTCCACTCTGTTAGAGTAGCCTATTATATTGTTCACTATCACCACCCATTTGCTTCTCCAAATGAAAGAAAAATAGGAAAGAAATCCAAATGTATTTCAAAATAAAAAATATTTTGTAGTATATAATATGTATAAAACCAAACAGCTGTTTGATTTTTTAATAGCCAAGTTTTTTCTCACTATATTCACAGTGGAAGGGGTAAATATGATCACATTAAACAAAAAACTTGAATATTCATTTTTTAGCCATTCCAATTCAGATTTTAAATATTGGCTAGGAAGATAGTTTTGAATCCTAGTACGCTCAGTCCCTCTGTCTCTGTGGGGTATTGGTTCCAGGACACCCAAAGATACCAAAATCCTCAGGTGCTGAAGTCCTTTATATAAAATGGCATAGTATTTGCAAATAACCTAAGCACATCCTCCCATATACTTTAAATCATCTCTAGATTACTTATTAGATTACCTAATACATGTAAATAGTTGCTGGTGCAGTGGCAAATTTAAGTTTTACTTTTTGGAATTTTTTTTTCAGAATATTTTCTATTCTCTGTTGGTTAAGTCTGGTGATGCAGAACCCCAGGATACGGAGGGGCAACTGTATATAATTTTGAGATGGAGAAATCATTAGGTCTGTAAATATTGCTTAGGAAAATAGAAGAAGCCACTATATCTAGGGCAGTCCTACTGATTAAACTGCAGTAATGTGTATTTATAATGCTAGGAAGAGACATTGACAGTATCTAGTAAATATACTAGGTTACCTGTAAACAGTGGACATGTGACAAATCTTGGGGAGACACAGTTATTCTAAGTGCCCCAAGAGTTCATGTCCTCTATAGAGCCTTAGTAAGTTGCTAAATATAACATCAGGATTAGAAAATAAAATTGTCCCTCATCATGAATAATCAAGAGGTACCAAATCTTTTACTAAAGGGCAATTCCTTTAAAATAGAGTTAGTGTGAAGGGCCAATGTTTTAACAGAAAATTTTCGTTTGACTAGTTGACATTATTTGTTTAAATTCCTGAAAATACCTTTTTCTCTAATTTCCTACTTTTAAAGATGAATGAGTTTGCTTTACTTCCATCTATGTTCTATTTCATTATGAGAAATGCAAAATGGAAATTGTGTGTGTGTGTGTTTAAACATAAAATAGTAATTAGACACTGACTGGGCAGCAGAAAGGTTAGATGTTCAATCTGTGCTATTTTAAGATGTGGGAACAACTGCTTTCTCTGTGTTGATGTCCTCTGAAATCCCAGCTAGTATGAGGAGAATTTCCAATCGAACATGCGAGAGCTACTAACTTTTTTGAAGCTCTCCTTCTTAAACGGGCCTTGTGTTTAGGAATCAGTTTACAGTTTCAGGATGCTCCTGGGCATTTATATTTGGAATACTGCCTTTGATGGAAAGGTGAGGCCTCCTGTTAGTGTGCACAGAGCAGCCCCTTCTGTAAGAATAGACATAGAACAGCTTGTCTGCTGATGAGAGTGGTGTTAAAATTATACTCTGGTTGTAACAGGAGGGCCCAAGAAGTTTACTTGAGGTTGACAATATAAGTTTATAAGTTGGGTAAGTTCACATTTCTGTTTACCTAATTCTAAAGAGTAATTTTTCACCAGGATTAGAGTATTTGATTGTCAATCAAGCCAAATATATTAGACTTGCCGACAACCACTTTCATTATATCATATTACTGTATTTAGGGATATAGAGATCTATAATTAACAAAAATAAATGATGATTTGAGGTAAACTCAAGTTATCAGATATATTGCCTTTTTTGTTAAGAAATCTGGTAGGTAAACTACCATTCTGTTCTTGAACCTTTCTTAGAAATGTATTCTATAACATGTAAATTATGACAGCTCATGTCAGTGGAGATACAGACAATTTTTAATTCAAATTTAAATACTGTAGAACACTATTCTGTGTAATTGTACAAGTCTTTTGGGCAAGGATGTATCATTTAAAACATTCTATAAACCGCTTCTTGGTTGATTTCATAATTTCTATTTAAGAGTCACAATCTGTTAACTTAGACAAAATATAATAAATGTCATACAAAATGTTACTGATGGATGTATTGTCTGAATTTAAATATAATTTTAGAACTGAAATAAATACGACCTTAAGAAGGCAGGTAGGTCACTAATACCATCAAGGAAATAGGTGGATGAAGTGAATGTAGCTTCAAAAATGTCAAACCATAAATTCTATAGTAATTTTAACAAGGACAGCAGGTCAAATGTGAAAGGAACTAATTGCTTATGTGGTTATATGTCATCCTAGGAAGAAAATAAAACTTCAAGTTGTAATTGCTGATCATTATGACTTCCATGAATCTCATGATTTTTGAATGAAAGTCTTGACTGTGAAAGCTTTTGCCTTCTTTTTTTTCAAATGCGTAAATTGATTCACACGTTAATTTAGTAAATATTTATTGTGTTACAATATGTAAGGTACTGGGCCAACCGTGGTTACAGTTTATAAAAAGTAAAAACATAAATGCAGCACAGGAAAAGAAAATTTGAGAATAAAAGTTTGGATGGTTAAGCATGAAGATTCTATTTCACTTGTATTAATACTGTTCTATAAACGCAACTGTGAGATTTTGTAATTTAAGGTCAGGAGGCCCCGTACCTTGAATGATAAGCATATGATTCAGACACAAGTGACTGACTACAGGATGTTTCACCAGCAAAAGTAATTACTAATTCTATTCCCATTAGAAGAGAAATATAAATTAGTTAATGATTTTCTTTCCTTATCATTTTTAATTTAATGATCCTGAAAATGTTAGATAGCTGTTTGCTCTTGGAATTACAGAAAAGTCAAGGAGTGCATTTTTTCAAAAACTTTAATGGATTTTGAAGTCACTGTGTCATGAAAGGTTAGCAAATTTCTCTGGTCATTCTAATTAAAGTGCAGAAAATGCTTTTTGAATAGATGTCAGATAAATAGTTTTAGAAATACTCTTTTACAAATTACTTTTGTCAGATACATAGTAACTTAAATTTATAATGTATAGACACTTGAAGAAAATCTATTATGCCTCTGTAATATCATTTGTGACAGTGAACTCCAGGTAATTTTCCTAATTCTTCTGTGCTAAGGGCACAAATTAAATATAAAAGAAATGCCAATGAGATAGCACATTTAACCCAGTCATTAGGCATTCTCTTTATACCTTGTTTTTATCAAAATGATTAAACAACCTTAGATAAAACCTTTCATCCAGAAGACTTGGGTCAGATGATGATCAACAATATCATATTAGAAAGATAATGACATAATTTAGTTTAAAAGAAAACAGAAATAAAGTTTATAATGTTATTTTTTTAACCTTGAAAGTGACTGTATATTAAAAGACATTAATATGGCCTCTCCATTTTAAAGTTCATTATGCTTATTAGAAGAAATTCATAGATAAGAGGTATTCTTAAGGAACAAGGATGGGTCAGACAAGTAAAAGATGATTCTCCCCTCTATTTATCTTCAAGTTGAGGCAGGCACAAGGATGGAAGTCCCTCTGCATCTAAATCAGAGGAGCAGGCACAGGAAAAATAAATGGATACGAGCCAAATTTTGCAGATCTGCTTTCATATTCTTGCTTTTGATTTTTCAATTTGTGAGGACTACTTTAGTTATGGATTTTTTTAAAATTATGCTTCGTGATCTTACAGCCAGATGAAAATAGCTCTTCATATGCATCATTATAAAGATAAAATCCTATTGCCTAATTTATTTATATTCTTACTAAGCTAAATATCTATGAACCTCTAGCAGCATCTAGGAATCATTCATTTTTGGAATGGTTTTACATAAGGTAAGTATGGGCATACTTTCATTTAATTAAGTCCACATTTGATTACACAATTGTACATGGGTATGTGAATACAGGACTGGTAAAGCATACTGTTTATAGTGTATACTTAATATAATTTTTTTCTTTAAATTTTTCTTCCATTTTATTAATACAATCTTACTTATATTCATCATAATATTTGAAAGCTTTAAACTTAGATAATGTTTGTATAATATCAAGTATATTTTGTATATATATTATAATTTATGAATATTAAGTATATATAATTATGGGGTATGTAATATATATTGCTGATGATATATCAGCATGATAATTATTTAAATTATTGCTGAATCCCCAAGGTAAGTATTCTAGTAGCTTGATAGATTTGGCTAAGCAAATTACTTCTATATGTTTTGTTAACAAGGCCAAATGAATAAAATTGTAAATTATGAAGAAATTTTAACTTCAAAGAACGAATACCACTGGCATGTTGATTCATGTTAAAAAATAGCTTCTTGAAATTATTATAAGAAATAACTCAATCCATAGTTCTTTTGACCTAATGTAACATGTTAAACAGTCTTTTTCACATTTTTCAAAAGTTGATTGAATGACATATCTATGAAGTTCAGAAAAGTGATATGATCTGATTGTCATTTTAAAAGGATCATTCTGTATATTATTATTATACCATTCTTCTGAAAACTATAAATTCTTAAGTGGATTACCCAAGCTTGTGTGTAGATGACAGACTTTGGGTAAAAAAGGTAGAAATAAGGAAACCAGTTAGAAACTTACTATAATAATAAGAGATGAGACATGAGGACAACTTGGACCAGGATGATAGCAGTGAAAATACTAGTGAAAGTTGTTGATTTGGGGCTACATTTTGAAGGGAAGGGATTTGCTGATGAACTAGGTGTGGAGTATGGAAGATGGTAGTCCAGGATGCTCTCAAGTTTGTTTGCTTACACCTGGAAGAATAAATTTATCAATTACCAAATAGAGAAAATTGGTGCAGCTCAGATTTGGAAAGGAGAATCAGGAATTCAATTTCGGACTTGTTAAGTCTGAGATCCTATTAGACAAAATTACTTAGGGGGCAGTTGGATGCATAGATCTAATGTTCAAGTGAAAGGTGTGGGATAGACATATATTTTGTCAGTCATCTGTGTGTAGTGATTTTAAGGCATGAAACTTGGTGAGAACGTCTTAGTGAGTGCAGGCAAAGAAGGAGTCTAATGACTGACCTTAGGCATGGCAGCAGTAGGGAGGGGAGGTAAGAACACTAAAGGAGAGTAAATAAGTGACTAGTGAGGTAGTTATGAGAAGAACAAGATACAATAGTAGTGCTTTTTTTTCCTTCCAGTTTTGTTGAGATATAATTGACATATAGCACTATATAAGTTTATAGTGTATGGCATAATGACTTACATACATGGTGAACTGATTATCAAAATAAGTTTAGTGAACATTCATCAACTCACATATCTACAAAATTAAGGAAATATAAAAAGAAAGATAGTAGTATTTTTAAAACCAAAAGAATACTGAAGAAATGTGTCAATTACTTATGAGAAATCAAATAGGGTGAGCTGGAGAGAAAACATAGACAAACAAAACAATAGGCTTAGCAATGTGAAGGTCATTGTTGACCCTGACAAGAGTTGTTTTATGGCAAGGGTAAAAAGCTTGTTATATATACACAAAGACTTTTTCGTAAAATATATATTCTTGTATATATATATATATATATATATATATATATATGTGCTTATATATGGAATATGTGTTTGTGTATGTAAACAGCAGGCAATGTAATGTATTGCTACAGTGATGTTAAGTAAAAAAGGTTTGAAAATCATTGTTTGAGAGGGCTTTTATGTTCTTTTACTATCTTTTCCCGTGTTTTACTAATATTGAGCTTCCATTAGTTCTTATGAAAGCTCATTAGCCTGTGCTCTGTGCTTAGAAATATATAAAAAGGTTCATTCTCTGTGGTAGAGTGGCCAAGAGAAAAGTGTTCTGGTTGTGGAGTGACAGTAGAAGAAACTGGAAAAGTAGACTTATGCAAGTCTCCAAAACACAGTTTCTTAGAAATTACCTGATTTCTAAGAGAAAAATGACCCGATCAGATTTTTGTTTCAGAAGACATTGCTAAGGAGAGGATTCATAGGCTTGGGGAAATATTAGGAATGAAATTGAGAAGACTCTTACAGTGGTCCAAGGAAATGTTAATGAGAGCCTAATTTAAAGGAGACACTTTGAGAATGGAGAGGAAGCAATTGACTCAGGGCCATTATGAAAATATAAAATATTTGAAAATTATTTATTCATCAGTAATGTTCCAGTGCTTGTGTCATTTAGTGAACAAAACAGAATCAAACCTGTGCCCTCTTGGATATTATATTATATTCTAGTAAATGCAGACAGACAATAAACAATAAAGTAAATTAAGCACCATTTAAAGACCAACTTTGCTGTATCAACATATTTGTGTAATAACTAACAGATGATTAAACAGGAAAACAACATCGGATGTATATTATAAAGTTACTGAATACCAGGCTATGAACTATTTGGGAGGAAAAGTATAAGGCATTTGAAGAGACATGCTTAAGGTAGATCTGTTTAGAAAGCAGTATTAGGAAAAATAATTGAGTAGGTGAGTTAAAATTATATCAAAGAGGACTATGAATGACACACACTTTTTATTTCTTGAGATGATTAGGGTCCTATTGGATTTTTGATTAGATGAATTAAATGATCAGTATGGCATTTGAGAGAGATAATTAAGTGCTGAACAGCATAACTCAATAAAACGGTGATTCCAACGTGTTAACAATACAGTCATTCAATGTCGTTATCTAGGGTTAAAAGAAGTCATTCAGTAAAAGAAGTCATTCAGTAAACACTACTTGTTTTTCTTCCCATTGTTTCTCTCAGCTGTCTTGTGTGTGTGTGTACATAATTACCTCCCCTCCCCCGCTCCCGTTAGCTTCCATCTCTAATATTCACTAATTCTAAACCAGGATTCTGCACACTGTCTCTTAATTGTCAATGCAGTAGACTTCTAAAGGTACACAGAGCTTGACTTAGGGGAGTGGTCCTATTACAAAGCAGAAGAAAATGATGCAAGTTGGGGTGCATTATGTCAGAGTCTTTTAAGGAATATTGACTTTTTTTTTTTTTTTTGCGGTACACGGGCCTCTCACTGTTGTGGCCTCTCCCGTTGCGGAGCACAGGCTCCGGACGCGCAGGCTCAGCGGCCATGGCTCACGGGCCCAGCCGCTCCGCGGCCTGTGGGATCTTCCCGGACCGGGGCACGAACCCGTGTCCCCTGCATCGGCAGGTGGACTCTCAACCACTGCGCCACCAGGGAAGCCCGACTTTTTTTTTTTTTAACATCTTTATTGGAGTATAATTGCTTTACCATGGTGTGTCAGTTTTGGCTTTATAACAAAGTGAATCAGCTATACATATACATATATCCCCATATCCCCTCTCTCTTGCCTCTTCCTCTCACCCTCCCTATCCCACCCCTCTAGGTGGTCACAAAGCACCGAGCTGATTTCCCTGTGCTATGCGGCTGCTTCCCACTAGCTATCTATTTTACATTTGGTAGTGTATATTAGTCCACGCCACTCTCTCACTTCGTCCCATTTTACCCTTCCCCCTCCCCGTGTCCTCAAGTCCATTCTCTACATCTGCAAGGAATATTGACATTTTAAAACCAAGAAAACATGTTCAAAAAATAAGTTGAAGACTCAAAGCAAAGAATTCAGAGTTTAAAGATTCACAAAGATGGTAATGGAATTGGAAATGGTATGGAACAAGTGAAAAAGGTGTAGAGTAATTATGTAGAACACCCATAGTGCATCTCCGTTTCAAGTATATCAGATGTAAATGAGCGACAAGCCCATCTGTCTTCTATGTACAGAGATTGGGTAGGTTTAAGCTTAAGATTCTGGCAGCATGTTAAGACCCTAAAAGTAATGGGACAGTCTTACTGAGTAGCTGTTACGGGATTAAAATAAGAATGTGGGTTAAGACTTTTTAATTTAATATTACAGCCCTTCTTTTGTTTATATACTATGATAAAATTTAATTACAGCAGGACCTTCTCCAAGATGCCATAACTAAACTTGTAAGATTCTTACTAACTTTTTATTTCTATTTGTTTGACTTCTATTTTTATTCTCATGCCTTTTGTATTTCTTTTAGTCTCTTTAAAAAATCGATGAGTACATGTTTATTGTTTCTTCTGAACTTCTTGAATTTCTAGTTCGAAATATAGGCTTAACATGATTATTTTCTGGGTTTCCTTCCTCATTTGTTTTTATTTCAACAAATGCCTATGGAATGCCTTCCATGTCCACATATTATTCTTGCTGTTGAAATTATAGTAATAAACAAAAATGGAAAAAAAATACCCTGCTCTTGTGGAGCGTTTTAGTGAGAAGATAGTATAGGAGCTAAGGAAAATGTCAAGAAAAGGATGGGAACTGGTTGGGTGGGGTTTGCAATTTTAGAAACAATGAATAAGGAAAGTCAGATTAAAAGGGTATATTTGAATTAAGACCTGAAAAAGCAAGAGAGAGGGCATACAGATATCTGCAAAGAATAGGTTCCAGGCTGAGGGAACAGAAAGTATGAATGCCCACTAAGACATATTCTCAAAAGAATTCATGACCCTATGCAGTAAAATTAGAAGCATGTTTGTCTTCTATGTTTTATATAACTTGAACTAGTAAACATATTCAATTTACAGAAAAATTATTAATAGGATTTAATTCTCCCATCCTTAGATTCTTTTAACTGACACATAATTTGTTCTCTATAATTTAGATTTCTTTGTTTTTCTTCAAATTTTATTGAAATATAATTGACATACATTACTGTAAAAGTTTAAGGTGTACAGCATAATGATTTGACTTATATACATCATGAAATGATTATTACAGTAAGTTTAGTGAACATCCATCACCAAATAAGATACAAAATATAGATACTAATTCTATTTAAAGAAATTAAAAAAAAATTATTGTGATGAAACCTCTTAGGATATATTCTCTTAACTTTCATGTACAACATATAGCAGTGTTAATTATATTTATCATGTTGTACATTACATCTGCTGTAGTACTTATTTATCTTATAATTGAAAGCCTGTACCTTTTGACTGCCTTTATCCAATTCCCCTCTCCTCATCCCTGCCTCTGGTAACCACAAATCTGTTCTCCTTTTCTGTGAGTTTGTTCGTTGGTTTTTGAAGTATAATTGACCTACAATGCTATTGTATGTTAGTTCCTGTTATACAACATAGTGATTTGGTATTTCCATACATTTCAAAATGATCAGCACAATAAGTCTAGTTATGAAATGCACCATACAAGGATACTACATAGTACTGACTGTACTCCCCATGCTCTCCATTTCTTACCTGTGACATTTATTTTGCAGCTGGAAGTTTCTACCTCTTAATCTCCATTACCTATTTTTTCTTTCCTCCATCACCCTCCCCTCTTACAACCACCTGTTTGTTCTCTGTAGCTATAACTGTTTCCCTTTTGTTATGTTTGTTAGTTTGTTTTTATTTTGTTTAGATTCTACATATAAGTGAAACATACAGCATTTGTCTTTCTCTGTCTGACTTATTTATCTTAGAATAATACCTCCTATATTCATCTATGTTTATCACAAATGGCAAGATTTCATTTTGTTTTTAAGGCTGAGTAATATTACATTATATATATGTTATATATGTTGATATATATGTATTTATGTATATATAAATATATATAAACATCTTTATCAATTCATTTGTTGATGGGCACTTAAGTTGCTTCCGTATCTTAGCAACTGTAAATAATGCTGCAATAAACATTGGGGTGCATATATCTTTCCTAATTAGTGTTTTTGTATTCTTCGGATAAATACCTAAGAGTGGAATTGCTGGATCTTATGGTAGTTCTATTTTTAATTTTTTGAGGAATCTCCATACTGTTTTTCACATTGGCTCTATCAATTTCCATTCCCACCAACAGCACACAAGAGTTTATTTTTTTCCACATTCTCGCCAGCATTTATTAATTTTTGTCTTTTTGATAATAGCCATCCTCACAGGTGTGCAATGATATCTCATTGTGGTTTTGATTTGCATTCTCCTGATGATTAGTGATGTTGAGCACCTTTTCATGTGCGTGTTGGGCATCTGTGTATCTTCTTTGGAAAAATGTATATTCAGATCCTCTGCCCTTTTAACTGAGTTGTTTATTTTTTGATATTGAGTTGTATGAGTTCTTTGTATATTTTGGTTATTAACCTGAGGAGACATACCCCCCAAATTATTACAAAGACCCATGTCAAAGAGCTTACTGCCTATGTTTTCTCCTAGAACTTTTATAGCTTCAGAACTTGTATTTCTGGATTAAGTGTTTAATCCATTTAAATTTTTTTTTTTGTACATAGTGTGAGAGAGTAGTCCAGTTTAATTCTTTTGTATGTGCCTGTTTTCTTTTACAGATTTTTTTATAGAAAAAAGTATTAATACTATTTAATTCTCCCCATTATTAGATTCTTCTAACTCGCAATAGTTTGTTCTCTATAATTTACCTTTCTTAAAGACCTGAAAGATAAATTTCAATGTCAAAGTACCAACATGAACCTTAAAGACTTATTTCATCAAGAACCATTTTTGAAATAATGTTACTTCCTGTGTAAGGTTTACTGAAGATGATGAAATTTACTCTGGACATAAAAAAAAAATCATAGCAATTTATACTTTCTCTAAAGATCTTCCAAAAAAAAACAATCATAGCAGTTTATTTTCTCTAAAGATCTTCCATTATTCTTTGTTCTATCTGTCTTTTTGTGTGTGTGTGTGTGTGTGTGTGTGTGTGTGTGTGTGTGTGTGTGTGTTACGTGGGCCTCTCACTGTTGTGGCCTCTCCCGTTGCGGAGCACAGGCTCCGGACGCGCAGGCTCAGTGGCCATGGCTCACGGGCCCAGCCGCTCCATGGCATGTGGGATCTTCCCGGACTGGGGTACGAACCCGTGTCCCCTGCATCGGCAGGCAGAGTCTCAATCACTGCGCCACCAGGGAAGCCCTATCTGTCCTCTTTAATAGGTATAATTTCAGAATAGATTTTCTTCACTATCACTAAAGATCCAGCTTTTCTGGTGAAAGCTTCAGAGATTCTTTTATTGACTTTCAGGCCTGGGAGAGGAAATGTTAACCTTTTGGCCTCTCTCTGGTAAAATACATGAGTTTCATTTTTCTTTTATTTGTCGTAACAAATTATAATCTGTGGTATGGCTCCCCTGGAAGATTACATCCAGATTGAAATGAAGAGTTGTTTAAGGCTTCATTACCTTTGAAGGAGTTTTAATTTTAAATATCTCTTTAATAAGGAAGGTATACATGCAGTAATAGTTTTTTTAATAGTTTTTTTTCATATATATTTCAGGAAGAATATATATGAAAATATATATTCAACTCATTATCTAAATTGATATTGATAAAGTAGAATTAATCCATTCACTTTATTCATTTTGTTTTTAGAAATAAAATAAAGGTACTTTTTATTCTTTAAGAAAGGGAAATAGGATAGCACTATTATTGTTATTCTAATTTTATTATAATTTTGTTTACTTTTTCTCAGAGTTTGTCCTCCATAGTAGAAAAATAAGTAAGATATAGTGTTATGGTTATATTTTTCAGCTTAATCCAATTGGAAAAGTAAAGTCTTCACTATAACATGTATAAATATTAACTATTGGTTGTAAGACTGGGTTGATGAAATTGCACAGTTCAATCATAGAGGTTGTTAATGCAAATGAAACATAGATATGAGACTAGTAAAACTCCATGCTCTTGAAAAGCAGGTATTATAGGCAGAAGCGTAGTGAAGTCCTGAAAATATTATGCATACATGGACACATTTAGAAAATTTTGGTTAGACAGACATTATAAATAGCTGGAAGTTCCTCTTGGGTGAGATGGCCATTTTGGAGAAGGTTTACAATCTTGATTTAGGGTTCAGGAACTTAGATTGGACAAAAGAGCGAAAAGGAGGAAATTCACATATGATGACAGAGTAAATGTAGAAAATAGATTCTCAGGGCACACTTTCATAGTCAGGGTTTTTAGGAAAGTTAGATGGGAATGCTAGATGTTGGAGAAACTAGACATGCCCAGTTTCAGAGTGTAAGTAGCTATTACAATATTAAAACTAGAGAGAAAAAGAAGAGAATTGATTAAATAAGGAAATTAACACTGGCCTCGGGTCTTAGGAATAAAGCTAAAACAGGAAGAATGTGAGAGCAAAAGAGATGAATGGGAAGGTTACACGGATCGGGTATCCAGAGTATACTGCTATTGGATGCAAGTGCTTAATAATAATAATAGAGTGAAGGGGAACTGAGAAACTTGGAATAGACTAGGCTCTAATATTGAAAAACAATTATGTTTATAGTTTGCTGTTCCCGCAAGCAGAATTTAGGGCCAATGAGTATTGATTTTAAAAAGACGTAATTTAGTTCCAATTTTGAACTAATTTCCTCTATTTAAGGCTATATAAAATTTGAATGAGAACTTACCAGGGAGTGAGTCCCTCATCAATAGAGTTATGTAAATAGGTTGAATTATCACTTAAGTGATAGTATATTGAGATTTTCTATAATGTATAGAAGTCACCAAGAAATTATATTGCAAAAACTTCCAACTTTTTAAAGAATAGTGGGCTTTTGTGGGGCAGGATGGGGAAGGGTGTAATCAGCAGGGATTAGAACTCAACACAAAGATAAGATTGTGGGTAATAAATGTGGTTTAAGTGAAATTAATATAAATTGCATATGAATTCAGTTGATTCAGCATTTTCTGTCAGTCTCTTCAGTTGTTGGAATTGGTACCTGAGTGTAGCAGTTATAAGCCCTGACCTGGAGTCAGGTTGGCTACATTTGAACAGTTTTAAGAACTTCAGATTCTCAACCTTGTTACCTTGACAAGAATTTTAGTTATGATACACTTTAAATAAAATGATTACACTACTACATTAACACTGGATACATTCCTCTAGGGCATCGTTTATCTTACAATTTTTAAATATTAAGAGCATTGCCGTACCTCTTTTTTTATGAGAATAACTTTAATATCCATTTTCTCAAAGAAATGAGAATAAACCTCACTGTAGATAAATCACGTTTCAGTAATTGACAAAACAATCAGATTCATTATCGTTTTATTTGAGTTATCAATTGAGCTATCTCTATAGTTAATTAACCAATTCAGTGAATACTTTGGGGGTATCAACTGTATACATGCTTGAGGGCTAGACATAGTAGAAGGATAAAAAAATATAGAAGACACTGCCAGTGAGCAGCCCAGAGGTTAATAGAGAAGACAGGCATATATATAGATTATATGCATACCATATGTGGCAAGGTTTCTAATAGTTTCTTTTTTCTTTTGAATGGAAAACAGAAGAGAAAAAGAATGTTCCACAAGTTAAGTAGCATTTTGCGAATTACCTACTATTAAGGAATTTTTGATGGGTAGAATTGGAAAGAGAAACATTCCAGGAAGAGAAGAAAGCAGTCACTGTCTTGGGTATGAGTGAGGTCTTGATCCCGAAATTTGAGTGGTCTGGTGGATCTTCCTAAGAATCAGATTTAGCTACTGAGTGTAATGAATGGCAAGAGGACAGTAGAAAGATTATTATGAAATGCAAAGATTTTTAGTTGTTTTTTGAAGGTGAAAATATGTTTAGTGTTTTTTTATAATGTAAGTAATTATGCTCGCGTGAAAGCAAAACAGTATGGTCATCTATAGGTAGAAATATAGCTCTCCTCTCTAATCTTTCTTTCCACTCTCATCCCCATCTCTTTCATCCTACCAGACTCTGAGTCAGTCAGTGATAACACTTTCTTGTAAAGTCCTCCTGACTTTAAAAAATAAACAGATAATAAACATGTATATTAACACAAATAGAATCATTCAATCCGTAATACTGTGTCACAATTTTTTGTTTAATTAGTATACCATGGACATTTCACATATTAGTACTTATGTCTATATGTTCTCCTTTTATGTGATTGTCTGATATTCCATTGTGTAAATATACTATAATTTGATTTGACCAATCCTTAATAGATATGCATTTAACTAGTTTCCAATTTTTCACTGTTACAAATATGACTACCACGAAGTCCCATTGTTAACTACATTTTATTTAATTAGGTTAAATTCTTAAAAGGGCAGTCTCATCATGAAGGGGTTATACACATTTAAACCTGGATATATATTGTATATTGCCTTTCAAAAAGTTTTATAAATCTGTGCTTCTAACACAATACATGAGAGTGCCTGTGTTGCCACACCCTGGCCAAAATCACAATAACAACCATTTCAGCACTTACCAACATAATAAATGAAAAATAATGTATCTTAAATTTATGAATATTTGATTATCAGTGAGGTTAAATTGTTTTATTTGGATATTGCTTTCATTGAAAACTGCTTATTTATGTCTTTGGGGCATTTATTGTTCTATAGGGTATTCATTGTTCATCTTAGAGTTCCTTAAGATTATCAACGCCCTATATATCCTATCATATGTGTTGCAAATATTTTTCTCTTGCTTTGAATATAACTTTGTTATGCTGTCTTTTATTCATACAGAAATTTGTGATATTAAGTAGTAATTTTTGTCAGTCATTTTGCATGTGGCTACAGAGGGTAAACAAAGTAGATAAGAATACAGAATTTGAACCAGAAAGCTTGGGTTAAGACATTAGCCCTACCATGATTTAATATCCCTGTGCCTTAGGTCTGTACCGCTTATTAATAGCTCCTTTCTCATAGAGGAGTAATGGGTACACATAAATCAACAGAGGTAAAAGTACTTAAGAGAGTGCCTGTTAAAATTAAGTACTCAATGAATCTTAGTTCTTCTTGTTATTATAGTTCACATAAATATTTTTTTTCCCTTAGTTTATTGGTTAAAGCATCCAGAACAGGGGAAATGGTTAGAATGAGAGTGGCAATTTTTTTTTTTTTTTACTGTCACTAATGGAAACTGTCTTTAAGTTCTAAATGTTAAGAAAAATTTGAATTTTCTGAAACCATGGATGATTTTAATTTTGTTTTTGAAAGAGTCATTTGTTTCTGTTACTACAGTGATGCATACTTTTGTCATAAATTTAGTAAATTCAGAAAATTATGATGCAAATATAAATATCACCTGTTATCATAACCCCAAATAATGAACATTTAAATTTTGGTGGTTATCTTCACGTCTTCAGTTCCTGCACAAATTAGTATTTTATTTAAAAATACAAAATCAGATTTTGCATTCTTTTTTATAACTGATTATTTAATAATAGCAATATTATTGTACCTGGAATCATAGCAATATTTCTGAATAAGAATAAGAAATTTCAATGGAGGAGGGATCATGATCAGATATATTCTTAGAAAAACTTCAGTAGTATGTTTGAATGATGGATTATAGTGAGAAGGAGTTGATAGGAAAAAAGCTTATATAGAAAGTTTATCAACTTATATTAGGCTTCTGCTAGTCACCGAAAAAGAAAAAAAAAAACATAAATTAACTGTGGTTTAAAGAAGATAAAAATATATTTCTTCCTCAAGTAAAAGAAATCTGGAGGTTAGTCATTTTATAGCTGAGATGGCTCCCTGAGCATTATGATCCCACAGTTCTTCGATCTATAATAGTTCCTTCTCCATCCTGAGCATTTGAATTCTGCCATAGTCCAATGTGGCTGCTTGAGCTCCAGCTACCACATCATAATTCTAGCCAACAGGAGAGAGGAACAGGAAAAAAAAAAAAATATATATATATATATACTCTTCCTTAAATGTACTCTTCCTAAAAGTTGTACACACTACATCCACCTATATCCTATTGTCCAAAGTTATTCACTATGAACACATTTAGCTAAAGGGAGGTTAACAAATTTATAATCAGTGACTCCATAATTAAGAAAGAATGGGAGAACAAATTATGACTCTTGGACTAAGTAGGCTTTTCAGTGGTTAAGATTTGGAATAAATAGGACTTGAACTGGAACAGTAAAAGCAGAAAGAAGGGAATGGATACAAATTTATCAAAATTTCTTTTTCACTTAAACTCCAATATTTGTTCTTGGCACCATAGAAAAACATTTAAAAAACTGAGTTATAACTTACATGGAGGAAAGTGCATCAGTGTTCCATCTAATGCTTAATGTTGTTTATATATGTATATATGTGAAGATGTGAAATATTTCCATCACTTCCAGAAGGTTTCCTCATGCCTCTTCCCATTCAATAACTGCTTCCATACAATCCACTATTTAATTTCTATTAATATAGACATATTTTGCCTGTTATTGAACTTCATCTAAATACAATCACAATATGCACACTTTTGTGATGGGTTTCTTTCTCTGAGCACACAGACTCTGAAATTTATCCAGAAAAACAACATATTGATGAGGGAAAATATCTATTACCTGAAAAGAATAAACTTTAACTGTTTTATGTTATCTGGTAAAATTTCCAAATGAACAGGACTTCAGCATGCATGCACACATATCTGGAAAAAAATGGTGAAAGTGTGCTTCATTTTTCTTCTCTGCCTTGCCATTCTTTCAGTGAATGTGGTATGCTAAGGTGCATGACCGTATGTGAGAGGGGGTTAGAGTAAAATAAAGAATTGCTTTAACACCTAAATCCAAAATGCCTACTTGTGTACGCAAGGAATTACACAGAATCAGGAAAATTGGTATTCTTAGGGTGGGTAGAGGATTGGGCAGGTGTGAAAATTGGAATATTTTTGGCAGAATTTAATGCTATTAATTTGTTGACTACATTCCTTAGTCAAAAATGTTATGTCATTGGGGAAACTGAGCAGAAAAAGGCTAATATTGTGAATGTAAAGTGCTTGCATATTTGTCCATTCTTAAATTTATTTTAGAAGCATTTATGTACTCATTTATGTTTCCTCAAAAGTTGCTCATTATTATTCTAACAGGGCAACCAAAGGAGTTCATCTAAATGGGAAATGTATACGAAATAATTAAAATTACCAACAAAACAGAGAAAGCTAAACACCCTTTGTTATCATCAAAGCATCAGATTGTTCAGTTCTTTAGATTAAAGCAAGTGCTCAGCACTCTTAAAATTTCTAAGTAATTAAATGGGTTCCGTAGTTTGGCTACTGTGACTATAATCTTGCTGATACGGATGGTATTTTATTAATGATATCTCAAGGGGAATTTGCAGTAGGTTGAAAATTAATGAAATATTAATAACCAACAACCAAAGAAATGCAGATATGTCTGCTTTGGAAAAGACGTGACCTACATGCTCCTTACGTTAAAAGCTTTTTATTTTTTTTTATTTGTATTTGCATTTTAAGCATGACAATGTATGCTATAACTTAATGAGTGGGTATTTCATTGCAAATATAGTGTGCCTATTATGTGGTCTTTGAAAAACCTTTGTGCAAAACATTATTTGGGTAATTTGACATGTTTGGGTGTTAACAAAATAACTTTTTGCAGTAAAAGAAGTGGTTTGTATTTTCATATAATGTAATATGTGACATACTTCTGTGATCAGAGGAAATAAGCTGAACTGCTTTGAATTCAAGTGAAAAACAGATGTTTCATCTACAGAAGGAGGATGGCTAACCTGCTGAAGAGGATTCTCTGTGATATTATATGGCAGGGCATGAAATTACTGAGTAGTGAGAAGTCAAATTTTCACTCATAAAAGGGAAGAACTCTACCTACCCTAAGGCATCACTCTATTGTAGAGGAGATCCCTGTCCCTGAAGGGATTATACAGATATAATGTGTTGAGAGTAGCAATACAGAGGTGATACATGGTCAAATGCTAAATTTCACCTAGTTTATTGGAGGAAATATCACCTTCACCAAGTCATTTAAAATTCTTATTTGAAGACATAGTTTTAAGCAATTACATAAGCATTAAAAATAGGCAGAAGAACTGAATAGACATTTTTCCAAAGAGGAAATGCAGATGGCCAACAGGCACATGAAAAGATGCTCAACATTGCTAATCATCAGGGAAATGTATATCAAAACCATAATGAGATATCACCTTACACCTATCAGAATGACTATTATCAAAAAGAACACAAATAACAAATGTCCGTGAGGATATGGAGAAAAGGGAACACTTGTACACTGTTGGTGGGAATGTAAATTGGTGCAGCCACTGTGGAAAACAGTATGGAAGTTCCTCAAAACTACCATATGACCCAGCAATTCAACTCCAGGGTATATATTCAAAACAACCGAAAGCACTAATTCAAAAAGATACATGCTGTTCTCCATCGAAGCGGCCGCATAGCACAGGGAGATCAACTCAGTGCTTTGTGACCACCTAGTGGGGTGGGATAGGGAGGGTGGGAGGGAGGGAGATGCAAGAGGGAAGAGATATGGGGATATATGTATATGTATAGCCGATTCATTTTGTTATAAAGCAGAAACTAACACACCATTGTAAAGCAATTATACTCCAATAAAGATGTTAAAAAAAAAAAAAAGCTTGGATCAAAACAAACAAAAACAAAACGAAAACAAAAAGATACATGCACCCCAATGTCCATAGCATGTTATTTACAATTTTCAAGATATGGATGTAACCTATATGTCCATCAACAGATGAATGGATAAAGAAGATGTGGTATGAATATGCAATGTAATACTATTCAGCCATAAAAAAGAACAAAGTTTTGCCATTTGCAGCAATGTAGATGGACAATGGAGGGCATTATGCTAAGTGAAATAAGTCAAAAAAGGACAAATACTGTATGATACACTTACATGCGGAATCTAAAAAATACAACAAACTAATGAATATGACAAAAAAGAAGCAGACTTACAGCTATAGAGAAGAAACTAGTGGTTACTAGTGGCGGAGGCAGAGGGGCAATATAGGGGTGGGAAAGTAGGAGGTACAAACTATTGTGTGTAAGATAGGCTCAAGGATGTATTGTACAACACGAGGAATATAGTCAATATTTCGTAGTAACCATAAATGGAAAGTAACCTTTAAAAATTGTATAAAAAATTTTTATAAAATAGGGAAACTATACAAAGTAAATTATGTCTAACTTGTCTTAGGTAATTGTTGTGTGTATGTGTGGGGGGCAATTACCGTAAAGTATTAACGTTTATATTGACCTGCTATTTAACATATATGGCTTAGCATGACTGAATTTATTTTTCACTAAGAATGGAGAAAAATAGCTTTTTTTTGGCGGTACGCGGGCCTCTCACTGTTGTGGCCTCTCCCATTGCGGAGCACAGGCTCCGGACGCGCAGGTTCAGCGGCCATGGCTCACGGGCCCAGCTGCTCCGCGGCATGTGGGATCTTCCCGGACCGGGGCACGAACCCGTGTCCCCTGCATCGGCAGGCGGACTCTCAACCACTGCGCCACCAGGGAAGCCCGAAAAACAGCTTTTGTGATCATTTGAGAATCTATTCTTTTTCTACAAGCTGGTGGGAATTTTTATACTCCTAACTCAGAACATCTTTACACAGGCCCAGATTTTTAGAACAATTAGTGTTCTCAAGAAAGAACAGAAGGAGAAAACCTTTTTTTCTTTTTTTTAAACTGACATTTGCATAGTCTTCTATGCAAAGCCATAAATTGGTACACATATAATTCTATTATTAGGTTCACTGCAAAATAATTCATTTTCCCTGTATACATTATATCCATCCGTGAACTTGAATGTTGTAATTTGTGATGTGGAAATGTCCTAACAAACCGAGCATTAATTATAGCAAGATCAAATACAAAGACTTTACAGAAGTACTAATGATGAGAAAGGTTTTATCCTTTTCATATATAATTGTTTTTTCATTTGAGGAAATGTTATTTAGCAAACATGGAATGATATTTTTAGTCTAGAGAGTTAATTTATAATTCATTCATGAATAATCATTAAAAGCAATTATTAAAATGTATGTCTAACTTCACAAAGCACAACATTAAAATGTGTGTGCTTATTTAATCTGGTGATTTTTATTTACAGGCCTGCTTCTTGTACCCTCTGCATCTCTTAGTACCATCCTTACTTAGTAGCCTTATTAGTACCTCATCAGTACCCTTTGGACATTTTTTCTCTCCTTCTCTCTTTCTCTCTGTATATTTCTATACAGTGAACACATATAGTCTTATGAATCTGTGTTTACTAGGTTAGTGTTGCCTATAAGAAGAAAAAGTAATAGCCACAGTTGTTAATTAATGTTCACCATAATGTATTTAGACAGAATTTTAAAAGTTATTTATAACAGAAATGTATATCCTTTGCTTATAAATGTAAACACATTAGAGAGCTTTTGCTTAATTTAGATTTCCTTAATTCATTTTTGAAATAAGATTTGAAGTGTTGTCCTATACTTACTGCTCAAAATGCCATTTAATATAGATGTAGTACATGAGAATATGTATGGCTCTATGCTCTAATATTTGCACACAATAGAGTCTGAATGACCTATTATTAAAGTTTTTCCTTGTTGTCAAGGTATTGCTTTTGTAAAAGGCCCTTTAAAAAGGATATCGTAAAGGAGTAGTGTCAAATTGATTAATCCACTGGCACAGATCAAATTATTTGATTATTTACCGGAAAACATGGGCCCAGTGAATAGGAGTTAACTCAAATATCTTTTGATATCTTAAAGTATTCTGAACTGACACCTTTTACCTCCTATGTTGTGTTTTTCTTCTCTCTCCCGATTTTATGCTCCTTGGTAGCCTGACTTTCTACAATGTTTTCAGTAGAAGTTATTTACTTCCTGTGCGATGCTACTAAAATATGCAGCCATGATGATAGCACATGATGATAGCCATGATGATGTGATATTAGACTTATGTTTCCACACTAAGCTGTGAATTCTTAAAAATTAGTTCAGGTCTTAAATAAATTTGTGTCAGGACCCAGCAACATGCAAATAAATTTGTGTCAGGACCCAGCCCCATGCTTGCTACATGACAGAAACTAATAGTTGCTTGTTTTCGAATGAACGAGTGATTGAACTCCCTTCTAACTGATCCAGATAATGAGAAATCAACCTAGAGCAGGTGCTCTTCATCAAAACCTAATATTCTGTATTTCACAAGTTATAGACTCAAAGAGTCTCATTGATATCTCTGAAATTCACAGAAGTAGGGACTGAAAATATGTTTTTATCTTGTTTTGTTTTGATAAAGCAGCATTGCTTGTAATAAAAATTTACCTGTAAGTTTTAAGGTGCCCCTTTGCACCTTGTGTATTCTGATTTGGAATACCCTATTTTAGTTCCATTATTTATGTGCTTCATATATATTGTAATGTTTTATTTATGTGAAGGTTATTACAGTACCATAATAGGTGCTAGTGATTTCTAATTGGTCTATTAGTAATATCACTTGATAGATATTAGAATACTAATCTAATAGTAATTTATTTTCTAAGTCTTTAGAAATCTTCCCTTTAATTCAGCAGTATATTTTCTAATCCTATTTTTAAAATAATATGAATACCACAATAAGGGACCTAGTTTCGAAATAATAGGCCATATCAGTAGCAAAATATCACTTAAGTAGAATGTGAGTGGTTGGGACAGTGTATTTCAATATAATGTCACAATTACGTAAAAAAAAAAAACTTAAAAGGCATTTTATAATCTTGACGTAACTTCAGGAAAGAATTGCATTTTTTATGGTCACTGGTGCTCGAGAAGTAAAAAGAAAAAAAATATTTTGTAGTTAATTGGCAGGAACAATGAAATGCATTGAGATAGTCTTTATTGAGTTTTATTCCCCAATCTATGGAATGCTAAATGGAATAATTTTTTAATTAAAATTTTAGAAATCTTATTAGAATTGTATACATAACAATAAAATGAGTGATAGACAGGAAGAAGAAGGAAACAAGTTGGAGAAAGAAACACAAAATGATGGAATGCTACAAAAATCAGATCTCAAGAAGGACAGTGGGCTCTTATTAGTTCTCAAGAAAATTAAAACCAGCAAGCCACCCAGATAAGTCAGTTGGCATCTATAGAAATTTAAGGGTAAAATTAAACAGGATTTTATGGGGTTACTTTTAGAAGAAACTCCTGTAGAAAGCTTAAAATCATGAAAGAAAGAGGAATACTAAATGTATTCATATAATTTATATATTAATAATATTCTAATAGAAAAATTTAATAAGTGTACTCTAACAGGATATAGAAATGTTCCTTAAATGGAGCTGCGTTTCTTTTTGTTCAATGTTGTATTTTAAGCGATGTGATTTAATTTATACATTATTTTACCTTAGTCTAACAAACATTTATTGAAAATTCTCCTATGTGCCAGGCAATATGCTAGGTACTAGTATTACTAATATAACAAATTGGCCTCCACAATCTAATGAATCAAGTTTGCAGCGGTAGGGAAAAAATATAAACAGACCAGAATGCTACTAGGTGATAAAATGTTGTGTAATTAAATGCAATTAATATGTAAAATGTAATTATTATATAAGATGTAATTATTATAGGATAACAACTGGAAAGATGGATGATACCATACCACGTTACATGAAGTTACATTTGAGCTAAATTTTGCCAGGATGAGGAGGCATGTGGAGAAAAGATTAATTGTACACTGGAGTAGTTATCATATCACTCTATAGTCAGCCTTGTGCCAGCTATTGTTGTAAGCTTACCATATGTCTGACATACATCAGGCAAGCTGGCTTCAAGGTCTGGGCTCTTAACCACAGTGCTATACTGTGTCTCATGATAATATAGTGTGTTCTGGCAGGATTGAAGCTATTCAGTGTGACTGGATCAAAGGGTTCATGTAATGGAATGGTTGCAAATCAAATGACAAATTGTTAAGACTAGATTCTGAAGTGGCTTATATATTATGACAGGGATACTTATATTTTATCTTAGAGGAAATGGTAAGTCATTGAATATTTTTATGCAGGGAGCAACATAATGTTTTTATTTTAGAAAAAAAATCAAGACAAGGATCCTGTTTAGGAGTTTATGCATTTCCTCTGAGAAATGAGGAAAATTGGGATTTAGACATGGTGAATGTAATGAACTTGAGACATTGTTTCAGAAACTGGTGGGAAATTGAGTCAGAAAAAAATTGAGAGGTATAGTGGAAAAGGCATGGACCATGACACCAAATAATTTTTTTAAGTATTTATTAATTCAGTCATTCAATATAATTTACATTATGAACTTCTTTCAATGTTTTACAATATTTTACAATATGGGGTTACAATTAGGGTTTCTTTCACCAAAGAACAGCCCAATAGCTGATCTAGAGAACATATAGGATCAATGAAAAGATAAAAATGATCACTTATGAATATCAGATTTTAAAGATAATTCTGTATTATTTATTCACACAACATATTCAACATCATTTGTTTCCACGGTGCCATCTAGTCTAAAATGTTCATATGAACCATTTATGCTTCATTTAAAAGGCCTAGACATATTAGAAAAGTCCTGAGAGCTAACCATAAAACCATGTTTAGCAATATCCACCCATGGGAACAAGAATGATTTGAGTTCTAAAACCTGAAGAGACACTACCAAATGTAAAATGGATGGCTAGTGGGAAGCTGCTGCATAGCACAGGGAGATCAACTTGATGCTTTGTGATGAGATCAACTCGATGCTTTGTGATGACCTAGAGGGGTGGATACGGAGGGTGGGAGGGAGACGCAAGAGGGAGGAGGTATGGGGATATATGTATACGTATAGCTGATTCACTTTGTTGTACAGCAGAAATTAACACAACATTGTAAAGTAATTATACTCCAATAAAGATATTAAGAACAAAAAACAGTGAGATACCACTTCACACCACTAGAATGTTTATAATAAAAAAGACAGATAATACCCCCCCAAAAAAACAATTAAAAAAATAAACCCTGAAGAGAGAAGCATAGTTAGAAATCAGCAGTTTCATTAATTTTCTAATTCTTATTGCTTCAAGTCTAAATTTTCTGTGCGATTAAGAGCTACCTATTTTCTAGATACCCTTTATCTTCCTCTCTAGCTTAACCTGCCAACACTTTCCTTGACAGACCATCCACGCTATAAGCATGTTTCAACTTCTGCTAAAACATAACAGATTCTTTCCTATCTAAAAAAGCCTGGCCTAAAATCTGCAAAGATAGTTGTTAAACAGAGGAAGAGCTGCTATCCAAGAAAACCCCTCATATATTCATATAATCCTGAATATCATAGTAGGGTCTGATAACTTTAAAGAGTAATATGGATCTTGCTCCATTCCTAAACAGAGGTCATGATTGTAAATAATGCCTTTCTTTGAAAAGCAAAGAGTGCTAGTAATTTCCAGAGCAAAGCAGTGGAATTCCTCAATCATAGAGATTGATTATTATGGGATGGAATGAGCACATATAGTACGCAGACTGGAAAACATAATTTTTATGTGAACATTTGTATAACAATAAACATATTGTTTGTTTTATATATTTTATTTATTGAATTGCACAAAGATTCAATTTAATAGCTGATTTGAAAAAAATAAACTGCTTTATAAGAATAGGCCATATATATAATGGCATTCCATGTGGTTTTTAATATTATATTTAAAATCTTACCATTTCTGGTATGCCACTATTACAAGTTTATAAACTTTCATTTTAAAACCGTATTTTACCATTTTTAAAATTTATTTTATCACTGGATGGTGTGTATTTATATAATTTAAAATTTTGCCCTTTGAAGATCTATGTATTTGCAGAAATGTTCAATTCTTACAAATGATTATAAGATGATTTCACTGGAGAAAATATGAGTTTCAGGTCCATTTGCCAATTTTCTGCCTGGATTGTTATTTTTATATAGCTGAATCAAAACCCTTAAAGAATATAGTGAAGAGGAGAGATAACAACTTATTAACTACACTGTCTCGTTCTTTATCTACATGGGACAAAATTAACAAGTTTCTGAAAAAAATATATAGAATCAATTGCCATTTTATACAAGTTATGCTCTGTGGCAGTTCAGATTAGTTGTGTTATTCAAATCACATTGGAATTTAAGAACACTAGAACAGAAAAATAAAAGCCATAGATACTTTTAGGTCAATGTGTTTGTTGTCATAAGTCTGTTGGTATATTTTCAAATTTATATTTGCTTTTATTTGCAAGTTACTGAGGATTTTTATAAGAAGACAAGCTCAGATAATGCTGTTTAAAAACTGTGATTAACATTAGTCACAGAATCAACTAATGCTATTTTGCTGGCGCACTTTTATAATATCTATAAAAGTCTGTGCATTTGCTCCTTCACTTATGTAATTCACACTTGATTATGGAACTGAAAAGAATTTATAGTCTTTAAGTTTCGAATTCTGATCAGAACAATATCTGTATTATCACGGGACTTTATCACAGGATTGTCCTACTCTCACAATCTCTCTAAAGGCCTGTGCTTATACTTTGACAGTAATATGATATTATAGAGCTCTGTCAATAGACAGGAATAAGCTAGTTATGTTCATGAAAAAGAAAGAAGTTTAAAGGAGAATAGTAAACAATAGGAATGATAGGAGATAAGGTCAGAAAAGAGTCCAGGGGAAGATCATAAAGTACCTTTTATGGGTCACGGTAAAAGTTTGCATGTAATTCTAATTACAAGAGGAATCAATAGAAGGGTTTTAAATGAGCATAGTGTTATTTCACATTTTAAAAAGAGTTGGAGTCTCTCAATTTATTCCAAGAGAGCATGATGGAAATGGGAAATAATGTAGCCATTTCATAATCTATTTTGGAGATAGATTAGTAAGACTTGTGGTTGGATTGGGTTACAAATAGAAATGACTTCTTGCTCTTTGTTCTGAATATGTGGGTGTATGATAGTGCCATTAACTGATAAAATATTAACTAATATGGGAAAGGCTGATGGAGAAGTATGTTGGGAGTGGTAGTTAGTTGTGCCTAATAGGCATCCAAATAGTCAGGAACAGGGTGTTCTGTGTTCTTTGAGATACCCTTGTAAACTAAATCACAAAACCTAATTTTGTGGTTTGGTTTAGCATAATGCTTTCTGGTCCCAACATTGCATTTCAATTATGCCTTATCAAAAAAATTTGTTTTCTTATGAAGTAGATAAAGTTATTACAAACCTATTTTGCCTATGCAAAGGCTCATCATCTGAGTATTTTAAGTAGAATACATCCTTTCTTGTCAAGATACTCCACAAAAGTTGTTGGACACTAAGTAGTAAGGAGATGCCAATCCAGGATGTTAGGAAACCCCCCAAAAGTTGTGCATTCTTTAGAACCATTTTATCTTATGGTCAAGACAGATTTTCCAAAGTCTCCCATTGCGGAGCACAGGCTCCGGACGCACAGGCTCAGCGGCCATGGCTCACGGGCCCAGCCACTCCACGGCATGTGGGATCTTCCCAGACCGGGGCAAGAAACCGTGTCCCCTGCATCGGCAGGCGGACTCTCAACTACTGTGCCACCAGCGAAGCCCGAGAAATATTTTTGACATTTATACTTTACTTAGGTTTATTTGCAAAAATATTGAAAGGTCTTAAGACATTTTAGTAGACATCATAGCAGGAACAAAAAGGAATACCCATAATAGAGCTTTTAAATGTTGTCTACAATGGACAGTCACTAGTATAATTCTCATCAATCTTTATCACTTTAGGTAGAGATACAAAAGGATTTGCCACATGTGTAATTTTTTCCTTACTAATTCTCCTGATATATAAATGTAAAACATTTAGAATGTTTGTTCTATATTCAAAATAATAACTCCCCAATGACTGCTTATTGGGAAGCTAATCCAGTTAAATACATTCACTGTGTGCTCAAAATTAGTATTTAGGTGCTCAATCATCACCTCCAACAAAACAACCTAAACAAAATTCAGGTTTTTAAAATCAGAAATAAGATTATTTTCTTGCCTTGCACTTTCTGTTAATGTTACCACATTTTCCTATTCAGAATCAAACTGTGAGTAAAATTAGAGTCCTTTTCAATTATCTGTCATATTTGGTAACATTTCACATTTGTCCTTTTCTGTCTGTCGTATTTATTATTATAGGTTAAGCCATTGAAGTATAAATACAGGAGTACTGAATTTGTTTTCTAATTGGTTACTTTTTTTTTTCCAAAGGAGATGTTGAGGGTAGGAGTTTATTAATTAATTTATTTTTGCTGTGTTGGGTCTTTGTTTCTGTGCGAGGGCTTTCTCTAGTTGTGGTAGAGAAAACTCTATCGCGGTGCACGGGCCTTCTCTAGTTGTGGTAGAGAAAACTCTATCGCGGTGCACGGGCCTCTCACTATCGCAGCCTCTCTTGTTGCGGAGCACAGGCTCCAGACGCACAGGCTCAGTAGTTGTGGCTCACGGGCCTAGTTGCTCCAAGGCATGTGGGATCCTCCCAGACCAGGGCTCAAACCCGTGTCCCTTGCATTAGCAGGCAGATTCTCAACCACTACGCCACCAGGGAAGCCCCTAATTGGTTACTTTGATTCTAGTATTGTTCCTCTTTAATTTAAAAGGAACATATCACTGACTCCCCATTTCTCTGTATCTGTGTCTTGGTATCTCTCTGTCTCTCTTTTTCTCTTGCCCCTCTTTGTCTTCTAGCTTGTCTCTCTTCCAACCTATACTTTATAAGTTTTTAGTTTGGATATTTGGTCAATCATGACTTAACACTATGACATAGCGTTGAGAGTGAAGAAGAAACATTGAAAGTATAATGATTATAAGACTTAAAATAAGAAAAAGAAAAGTACAGGGTAGAGAGAGATTAAAATAATGCCAATGTGTTTAAAGTGAAATTGTTGGATAAATGCAATCGTCTGATCGTGAAGACAGAGAAAAATTAGTTACCTAGTCCAGGTTGGATTCTCTGTGATACCAATCTTAATGTTTTGCTTTGTGATACTGATCTCAGCGCTCTGATTTGATTCACTATGTTTAAACAGTTCAATTTAGGTATTTTAATTGTGGATCTTTCATTAGCTCTTGCCCCAAAGTCTGAAATTAAAATTCCTGGAAATTGAAACTTTTCATAACAAAATAAAATTCCATTAGAAATATAAATATAATATAGAAAATAATTTTAAAATCTCCCATTTATATTATCTCCCATAAAATTCTAAGCAAAGACAGGCTGTATCTAAATGTGTATGTGTTTGGTAATGAGGGGTTGGGAGGTTGAGTGAAAAAGAATTTTGATTAAATCAACATATCTAAACTTTATTTATTGACTTACAAATGTATAGCATTCTGCATAGTTTTGAGGTAATCAAAAGACTACTTAAATTATTAGGGTTATTTAGTTTAAAAGGTGAAGTGGTAACAGAGGGACTCTGGCTCCCTGCCATGGGCCACAGGAGCAAAGCTGGGTGGGGTGGGTAGGGGCAGAAGGTGTCTTTTCTGGGAGTCCTGGGGCTGCTGTTGGGGTCCAGCTTCAAGTGTCTATGGAAACATTGGTAGCTGGGATGAGGGCAACCAGGGACCAGTGGGGGCTCTCTTGCTGGCCCTGTGGGAGCTGGTCTACTGTGACCCTCCACCCAGCATCAGCCACAAGCTGACACGCCTGGACTTGGTGCACTGCCTGGGCCTGGGCCATGGGTCTGGTCATCTTGTGCTCAGCCCTCTGGGTGCCCAGCATATGTCCTGGCAGATAGGCAGCTGGTGACACAATCAGGTGTTCCCATCCTAGACGGTTCCTGTGTCAGACTGGAGGAGATGACATTTGGGAAGATGCTGGAGAGCCTCCTGTGGCTACTGACCCACTGAGTGGCTGCCAGCGCTGTGAACTATGGCTGACCCTGCAAACTGTCTTCAGTGGAGGTTTTTGTTGCCACCTTCTGCATCCAGAGCTTTTTGGAACTTGCTGTCCTTTGGCTGCAGAAGTTTAAGTGGGGCAAGGACTTGCTGGATGTGAACCAACGGCTTCTGGGCAAGTACTTGGCTTGCAGCAGCCTGGAGTGGGTGCCCCAGGCAGGGAAGGAGCTCCTGAGTAGTGCTAAGGGGAGCCCCAGAAGGAGGAAATCGATCCCTTTGATGTGAATTCAGGGCAGGTGTTTGCAAATCCCAACAAGCCCATGGTGACACCTGGCTGCTCAGAGACAGTGTTGACAGTGGGGATGAGTCTGAGAGTCAAGGCCCTGACGCCATGGGCCAAGGACACAGCAGCAGCAGAGGAGAAGGAAAGGCAAGGGAAAGGTGCCTAAGGCAGTGCACCAACAGATGTTTAGAAAGGAATCAAGAAACAGCAAAGATATACTTTCTAGACCTAACGATTGTCCTATGTGCCAGGCCATCAGAATCTTGAATGAGGTTTTGAAGAGAGATAAAGTTCTTCCTTTTACTAGTGTCTTTGAATATGTCAGTAATATCAAGGTTGATTACAATTTTATTGGGTGGCTATATGTTATATTGACTTAGATGCAACTTAAATAATTTACAACATTAAAGGTAGAATTAGAAAAGGAATTGCCTTTTTTTTTAAAATCACACGACATTATGCTTAAAATTGAAAAAAAATATTTTTTGTCTTCAAGAATAGTCAAAAATTTAATATGCTAATTTTATTACCCCATTAGTCAGCATTACAGATCCTCTGTTCTATTTTATTTGTTTCCTTACTGTTTATTAATTACATACACCTATTTCTTCATTTTTTTATAACTATTTTAATTCTTAAAGACAACCCAAGACCTATTTTTTTTTTCTATTCTCTTGTTTCTTTTCAAAACTTAGATCACCTTTGTCTCATTAGGGCCTCAGTGAAATAGCAGTGAGACCTACTAGCTACATCACATTGATACACTGCTGTCAATGAGATAGAGTGATCGATCCCTGCATATAACAGGTTGACAGATAATTAATTTACATCTTCTACAGAACCCAGCATAAAGCTAAACATCTAAGTGCTCCATAAATGTTTGAATTTGATATAAATAGCTTATTATATGTCTAAGGATGCTTCCCTCTAAGTATTTTGATTATATATAACTATTGTCCCCAGTATTCAAAATATAAAATATTATGTGTATTCACACACATGGGAGTATGTATATGTGTGTGTATATAGTGCAAGTATCACCTGTGATAGATGAGAAAATTATAAAAACAATTTATTGTTAGTCTCTAATATTAATCTTTTTAAAAAAATATATAGTGTTGTTAATGGTGATATTCAAATTGTTTTTTGCATTACGTCTATATTGCCTTTACATTTGCCCTAATTCTTTTAATAATGTATTTCCTTTTATTTCAAAAATAAAGAGAATTAAGAAATAATTTATTTTATATCAAATTATTTTAGTGGTTATTTATTATAAAACCTAACCCCATGATAGTTTTAATGTAGTCATGAATAATCCTATTTTTAATATTTAAATAATACATTGCTTGAGATTCCTACCATTTGGAAAGTCGTCTCTCTGTCAGTTCCATAGCACCAAGTATTTCTATGGAAAAAAATAGAAATTTACAATATTTACTGTCAATAAACTTTAACTGTGCCAGCAAGGGGGCAGAAATGCAGAAAATTATAGACTTTTAAATGTGTGAATTGCTTGCAAGTTAGAAGGCCTGGGTAATTATGTATCTTAGATGGGTAGTGCACAATAAAACCCAGAGACAATGATAATTGAGGTGACTTCCTCTTGCTTCAGCTCTGTTATCACATAAAAGGAGCAATCTGTTTTTAATCTAAAATTTGACATGAATAAACTTGTTTTATGAGTTTTTCGGTGCTTGCTAAAACAAAGAAAGCAGCAATTTAAGAGAGTTAGGTTTATAACAATCTTTTGAAGACCCTGTAGCTAGAAATTAATCAGAATAATGTTGAACTATTAGAAAATAACTGGAGTAATTAAAAAGCACAAATCGAGTCAAATTACAAAGAGTGAAAGGCAATATCCTTTTTTTTTTTCCTATCATACAACCATGCTAAACTTCCCTTATTATTCATGAAAGAGCTTTTTAGAGTTTATGACTTATGGGGCTTCCCTGGTGGCGCTGTGGTTGAGAGTCTGCCTGCTGATGCAGGGGACACGGGTTCGAGCCCTGGTCTGGAAAGATCCCACATGCTGCAGAGCAACTAAGCCCGTGCACCACAACTACTGAGCTTGCGTGTCTGGAGCCTGTGCTCCTCAACAAGAGAGGCTGTGATAATGAGAGGCCCGTGCACCGCGATGAAGAGTGGCCCCCACTTGCCGCAACTAGAGAAAGCCCTCGCACAGAAACAAAGACCCAACACAGCTGTAAATTAATTAGTTAATTAATTTTAAAAAAAAGAGTTTCTGACTTACAATGGCAATTGATCTTTGGCTTTTCCAACACTGCCTTCCAGAATCAAACTGACTTTTGACAAATACTTAGGATGAATGCCAAGAGACTTTTTGGCATAAATAACAACCATTTATGTTTTTACACAATTATTGCAAATTGTGAGAGAAGTTTAATGATTACATCAAAAACTTTATTTTGTTTTACCATTGATACCATAAGTTTGAAATGAATTATTAATCTGTGATTTATCTACCACAAATAATACAAGAGGTTAATAGAAATGCTTTTCATTTCTTATACTTTAGAGTTAACCGTTTCTACTTATTGCACATTGTGGAGGTGAGTCTTACAGAATTGATCACTTCCGGGTGTATAGCCTACTAATTGCATGTTCCATGTTCATCATTCTGTTTTTTTTAATTTTGAAAAAAATTATTTATTTATTTATTTTTGGCTGCGTTGGGTCTTTGTTGCTGCGTGCGGGCTTTCTCTAGTTGCAGCGAGCGGGGGCTACTCTTTGTTGTGGTTGGTGCATGGTCTTCTCATTGTGGTGGTTTATCTCGTTGGGGAGTACGGGCTCTAGGCACACAGGCTCAGTCACTGTAGCTCGCAGACTCTAGAGCGTAGTCTCAGTAGCTGTGGCGCACGGGCTTAGCTGCTCCGCAGCAAGTGGGATCTTCCCAGACCAGGGCTCAAACCTGTGTCCCCTGCATTGGCAGGCGGACTCTTAACCACTGTGCCACCAGGGAAGTCCCATGTTCATCATTCTTGTCTTCAGCTTTCACATCCAATGTGAGGTCATAAGCAATTTAATTCACAAATTGAGTTACCACCCACAAAGTATTTTTATGATAAAACAAGGAAATATTTCCCTAGGAAGTCAGGGTTAATTGTGCGTGTGTGGTTGTTTTGGTGTTTTTTTGTTTTGTTTTCTTTCTTTTTTTTTTCCCCAGGAAGACATAGCTCTGTAACTTTAAATTTAAAATTCACTTTGGGGAGTTTTAATATTAAAATTAATCACACACAGAGTGATTTTTTAAAATAGACATTTACCTGAATAATTTTGTCACATAAGTTTATAAAATAAATATGTATATGAAACTATTCATGAAATTTAGCCTACATAAAATGAATCCAAATATATTTGTAATTTGACAAAACTTAGATAATACAGGTGAACCAGACAGGGAGGTGATGATCAAGTTACAGCTCATAAATTATGGTCACTGTATATGTGTGAACTGCACCTATCAAAAGACCTTGTCTAGAGCAAGAGAGTTCAAGGGAATGTATGAGGAAACTGGATAACAACATTGCTTGTTCATTTAGATTTCATTGTTTGCTGAATAACTCAATTCATTACAGCTTTGAAGATTAAAATTGAATTAATTTTAACAATACATCTGTGAGGGAGACAGAGGGTAGGATTATCACATTGAGTTGAAGGATACATTGTCTATTTGGAATGGGAAAATCATACAACATACCAGATTGTAATAGAAAGTATATTTCTATATTCTATCTAACATCTATCTCTGAGTTTTATATCTTATATACAACTAGGTTTTTGTGAATAGCTAAGAGAGAAAATGCTAGCCAAGATTCTTATGGCTGGTAGGAAAAATATGGCCGTTTATGAACTATAGTTTTGTTAACCTCCATTCCTTGTTTTGGTTGGTTGTGTTCCTTATTTAACTTGGTGGAGAATCTTGGTAAGCTAGCACAAAATGATCTAAATCAAATTCTATTAAGGACTTTATTTTGATTAGTCCCTAAACGTTTGTTTTGACTTTTAATTTCATAAATTCTGAATTTCACATTTAGGAAAGTAGATTTACTGAATATACTTTTATATTCTTAACAGTTCTGGAGAATCAAAGCAGATAACCTTGGTTATGCAATTAGTCATGACATCGGAAGGGTGACGGGCAATACTCAGTCTCCTAAATTGGTTTACTGCTTTTCCTCGCTGTGTACATCAGCCAGCTCATTGCCATTGCTCATTCCTCTACCTGTTGGTCTCTGTATTACTGTGAATTCTGTCTCCTTTGCTCTCTCCATGTCTCTTTCCCACTCCCTCTGGCCCCTTCAGTCTTATTCCCCTAATGACAACACATATACATATAAACATAAATGCAGTTATGTCTATAAGTGGGTGTATGTGGGTGTTACCTTGAGAAACAGACACATGCCTTCAAATTAGAGAAATAACAGCATACTTACATTGATCATGCCTTCGTTAATTGCATCCTGTCAGATCCTAGAGGCACTCAACGTTTTCCTCAGGCAGGTGACAGAAGATTTATTGTCATTAGATTCTTACCTATGTACATTAATCCTACAGTAATAAATGCATGCATTCCCCCAAACTGGAGAGTTCAGTGGCTTCAAAATCCCTCTCTTTAGATAATCATTTTGCCTCGTAAGCTACTTATCATAATGTGTAAAACATTAACCTTTAATCTCATATTTACCTTTGTAATAGACTTTACACTAATGAAAAAGTTTCAGGTAGATTAATTGTATTAAAATATGGTAAGTAATATGTTTGAAAATGTGCTTTTAACTTATTTCTCAGAATATGCTGAGGCTTATGAAATTGTCATTGGTTTTTATTCCAAGTTGGATTTTCTATTATTCCTTTTATTCTCTTTTTAAAATTTGTATGTTGTGATTACAATTCAGAAGCCAAGCTAAAGAAAAACTAGAGAGAAGAAAAAAGTAAATTTCAAGTTGTTCTAGGAAGATTCTATCTTATATAAAATGTAGTATAGTACAGCTGATCTACTTGCTATGAGGATGTTTTAGGGTAAAGGATTTTTAGGAGCAGAAATTCAGGATATATACACAGATTAAAATGGTTCTTTATATCGAGGCTTCCCAGACTTTTAGGCTTTATGAATTAGCAATTTTTTTTCATTTGTTTGGAGGGACTGGTGTATGGTTGCCAGCTCTCTTTTGCCAAGGAAGAAAGTTAAAAATATCAGCTAGCAATTACTATTAGAGAAGGAATATTTCACATACACACACACACAATGAAGAGAACTTAAACTCAGAATAAAATATATGGGCCTTTACGAGTAATGATACCTGGCAACCATATGCAGGATATTTTTAATATAGATGTTTTTAACATCTGAATGCTGACATGTTATAGCATAAAATTACATTACATGTAATATCTTCATTAAACAATTTTGACAAGTCTGAGCTCTAAATTTGTTGGTAGTGCAACACCAACTGGTGCTCTCTCATTGTTTACTCCTTTACTTTGTTTTCCATCACATTGCTGAAAATCAAGTTTCACAAGTTAATGAAAATAGAAACAATTCTATTAATAAGAGTTATATTAAATTTAAATATTCTGAGAAAAATGAGATAAGCCATAGAAATATGGCCTTCATATCTCCAGGAGTTTACTTCCTTTCCTTTGGACAAGAAAGAAATCATAACATTAGCTAAGGCTGAGAAAAGTGACTCAGTGAAGAGCCTTTCCCCAAACTACCCAGCTTTGGGTTCTAATGGTGGAAAACATTAACTGAGGATAAAGTAACCCATGAAGACTTCTTAAACTGATACCAAACTGCCAACAATTGGGAATGATGTTCCCATAGTACTTTTTGAAACAAGGTTAAAAATTCAGTAACATGGATGGACCTAGAGATTATCATACTGAGTGAAGTAAGTCAGACAAAGACAAATATCACTTATATGTGGAATGTAAAGTAATAAAAATGCAAATGAACTTATTTTCAAAAAAGAAATAGACCCACAGGCGTAGAAAACAAACTTATGGTTACCAAAGGAAAAAGGGGTGAGGAAGGGATAAGTTAGGAGGTTGGGATTAATATATACGCATTACTATATATAAAATAGATAACTGACAAGGATCTACTGTATAGCACAGGTAACTATACTCAATATTTTTAATAGCCTATAAGGGAAAATAATCTATATACTAAACTGAACTACTTTGCTTCTGTACACCTGAAACATTGTAAATCATCTATACTTCAATTAAAAAAATTTTTTTTAATGTTTATTGCAATGTTACTTGGTAACAACCTAAACTTCAATCAATAGAAGTATGGAGTAATTAATTTTGTTATAGGTATGCAATGGAATAATATATAGCAAATTAAAGTAAATGAATGACTGTTTTCAATATAACATGATTGAAAGATAATGTTGAATGAAAGAGAAGAGGCACAAGAGTGTATAGTCTCTATAATTCACTTGTGTCATTTTATTGATACACAGCTAAAACTAATCTGTGCTTCTAAATGTCAGGTTGCCATTTGAAAGGTGAGAGTGTAGTGACTGTGAAGAGACACAAAGGGAACTCCTGGGCATTGACAGTGCTTTATATCTTCACCTAGGTGGTGATTACACAAGTGATTCACGTTGTGAAACTTTATTGAAGTGTATATTTATGATTAGTTCACCCTTCTATGTATATTTCAAAAATATATTTATTTAAGAATTAAGTATCCAAATACAGGGAATGTAGTATTAAAACTAGCTAAAGTGTTCTTTTTTCCTGCCCAGCAAATTGGGACTTCCAACTCAGGACTCCATGATTTTTTAGATAATAAAACTACTCTGATAATCATCTCTGTATTTTCTCACTGAGAATAGATTTGTAGTTTCATAAAATCTAGGTCTAGATTTGTTATTGTTCTTGTTGTTAATAATTTATATTCTCAAGCTACGAATTGAGAAAATTCAGAATACCATAACATTATTCCTTTGGTTGATATGATCTACCTTTACCCCCAGGGCTATATTTTGAATTGTAGGTTGTTAAGAATAAGAACATATCTATTAAACAAGAAACTAAAGCTCCCCTTCCCAAACACACACAACCATACTCATAGAGGAATCTTGCAATGACTCCTTTTTGAGTCATTGTAACTAAAAATTCATTTATTATTGAGTCTTTGTCATATATTTACACAAATTGTGGTAAACATAACAGGATTGTTGTCTCTCATTGAGCATAAACAGTGAAAAGTCCTAAGCAGAGGAAAAAAAAACCATATTTCTGATACTTGTAAGGGAGGTTTTGGTGTGTGTGCTTGGGAATGAAGTAAGAAGAATAAATTGGGGATATTTGCTTCTGCCTGGGAGTCAATAACTATTTTTATATAAAGGCAGCAGTTCAGGGTGTTGCCTCCATGTAACTGGGGAGTCTGTACTTCTTTTTGCTAAGAAAGAAGTTAATGACCTCCAGACCTGGGCCATCAAGGAATAATGAGTTTGCCTAGTAGAGCACTGGTCTGAATCTGCCAGGGGTCACCAGTAGATTATAAACAGCCATGAGGGTTGTCTTTTTTTTTTTTTAACATCTTTATTAGAGTATAATTGCTTTACAATGGTGTGTTAGTTTCTGCTTTATAACAAAGTGAATCAGCTATACATATACATATATCCCCATATCTCTTTCCCTCTTGCGTCTCCCTCCCTCTCACCCTCCCTATCCCACCCCACTAGGTGGTCACAAAGCACCAGCTGATCGCCCTGTGCTATGCGGCTGCTTCCCACTAGCTATCGGTTTTACATTTGGTAATGTCATTTTTAATGTAAGTCATACAAGTAGACTTAAGTGGTTTTCCAGAGTCATACGACTGAAGTTATCACCTTAGAATAAAGGGCTTGACCTAAAATGGATAAAGAATAGATTCCCAATTAAAAGAAAAGCAGCATAAACTGCTCACTCTGAACCTATCAACTCATTGACAGAGTACAAGTAAGTGAAGGAAAGAAAGAGCAAGATTTGTGGTTGATTCAGTCTCTTTCTCACCAATAAATCATGTAAGGATCTGGTCTGCATGTCCAGCTCAGAGCCACATATGCATTAAGAAGCTCTGTGGAGTCTCAGAGGCTGGTCTACTCAATGCTATTCTTTATATCACCCTCAGAAATAAGACCTGTGTCTCCTCAAGCAGAGAAAAGGATGATAGTGGAAGAGAAGCACAAACTGACAGGACTAGACCCAATAATAAGTTGTGGTGATAAGTCTATCAGGCCAACCACAATTTCATTAAAAATTTTTGAAGTGAAGGTAGTATGCCACTGGTGGTATCTTTATTTTTTATTTAATTTTATTTTATAGGGAAGATCTCTAAATTCTAGCCACCAGTAAAAGCAGCAGAGAAGGGATCATGCAACTCACTCACTTTCTTTTTAAACAGTATTCAGCTAAGAAAAGCCTAATCTCTTGGAGTGAACAGTAGGATTCCAAAAGGAGAAAGAGTGAAACATCTTTTTTTTTTTTTTCATTTATTTAGACAAACTACTATTGCAGTAAACTAAGATAACCTCCCCCAGATAAAATATCGAAGCTTTTATGTAGGGTTGTGTTTTCTAGTTTAAGGCCAGTGTCGGTATAGACTTCACATAATATCTATCATCTTTTCTATACAAGTCTTTCTCAACTTACAGTGGGGTTACATAACCATCGTGGGTTGAAGATACCTTAATTTGAAAATGCATTCAATATACCTAACCAACTGAACATCATTAAGCCTAACTTAAATGCACTAAGAATATTAGCCTACAGTTGGGCGATATCATCCAACTCAGAACCTAGTTTATAATAAAGTGTTGAATATCTCACATAATTTATTGAATACTGCACTGAAAGTGTAAAACAGAATGATTGTGAGAGTACAGAATGGTAGTGAGTGCATCCGACGTTTAACCCCCGTGATTAGAGTGTCTGACGGGGAGCTGCGGGTTGCTGCTGCTGCCCAGCATTAGAAGAGGGTATTTTGTACCACATATGGCTAGCCCAGGAAAAGATCAAAAAACTAGAAGTACAGTTCTTACTGAATGCATATTGCTTTTGCATCATAAAGCAGAAAAATCCATCGATCCATTATAAGTCAGGGACTGCCTGTATTAAAACATATGATACTGACCCTGAGTCATTAAAAGAAAATGTAAGTATAGTCCTCATTTACTGTTCTTTTACTGCAAGTCAGAGAGCTTTTCCATGGCTTGAGCATGGAGCGATGTGTGGAAAATACTGGTTTTGGATGATTAGTCTGCTAATGATAGATGGATTAAAATTTGAAGATATTGGAAGTGTTCAAGACCCAAAACAGACTGACATTGAATTGAATGATGAGGGCCTAGACTAGACTATAAGCAGTGGAAACTGAATGGAAGTTATAGATAATGACAGCAATAATACAATGTATGTTGAGGCTTATTAATAATTTTAACTGTTTATGGGCTATTTCACCACAGAATGAAATAGCAGAGAATATCAGAGAATTCTATATCAGAAATAGCAGAGAATATCAACACAGACCTTATCGAGATTAATAAAAGCACCTAACAAGGTGGATATTATTCCGAGTGCTTCATAAAAGTAAAATGTAGAATGCTTAGCCTCTGGGCATATCTCTTCTGCTTTTGAAAAAACAAAAATTCTTAAGAAACTATTCTCAAAAAATTGGTATTGAAATTGCTGTATTCTAAACATTCAGCACATGTATTTCTTGTGTGCTTTTTCATTTACCCTCTCATCACAAAGAGACAAAAACATCTTGAAGACAAGGACCATTTTATGCCCTCTTTAATTCCTAAGGGTAATTGAAAATTTCAGTTTTTTCCTTCCTATGTTGGGGGGAAAAAAAGAACCAACAAAACAACAGTTTTCTTCTACTGTTTTTCTTTCCCCCCTGAGTCTGGTGTGAGTCTCACACAGATTACTCACATTTCTGACAATTCTGGCCACCAACTGAAGGCAGGTTTTTCCCCCACACCAAGTAATTCTCTGTGACACCGGCTGGGTGTCCTACAATTTAATTTGTTCTAACATTATCTCCTTGAAGATAGCATCAGATTCCAAAGGTTAAGGAACAGTCCCACAGTTCTGCCTCCCCCTCCATTTCAGATTCCAGTTGTAAACCCAGGTTATCACCTGTGCTTCTTACCAACCAGCTATAGATCTAATGTTCCAAAGACCTTCCTCCTTGGACTCTTATTAGTTTGCTATAGCAGCTCACAGAACTCAGAACACTTATGTTTATCAGTTTATTAAAGGATCTGATAAAGGATACAGATGAACATCTAGATGGAAAAGGTGCATAGGGCAAGGTATGCGGAGACGGGTGTGGAGCTTCCATGCCCGCTCTGCTCCCACTCTCCCAGAACTTCCACGTGTTCACCAACCTGGAAGCTCTCTGAATGACAATTACTGGAATATTATAGAGGCTTCCTCATATGGTCATGATCAATTATTAATTGCATCTCCAACCCTTTTCCCCTCTCTGGAGGGTGAGGGGTGAAGCTGAAAATACCCAGCTTCTAACCATGGCTTAGTCTTTCTGGTGACCAGCTCACCTCCGAGGAGCCCACCCAGAGTTGCCTCATTACAACAAAAGATGCTTCTAGTCTTTTATCACTTAGGAATTTACGAGGGTTTTAGGCGCCCTGTGTCAGGGACAGGGTCAAAACCAAATATTAGAACAAGAGATGCCACTTAGTCTTCTCATCACTTAGAAAATTAACAAGGGTTTTTGGATCTCTGTGCCAGGAACTGGGGACAGATATATATATAAAATAGTACTCACTGCAAGATATACCATGTGATTCTGATAAATAAGGTTCAGTTTTACAGTAACCATGTTATTCAACTCACATGTATTTCTTGTTTATCATATTTTAAAACTTTTGACAAATCATTTTTTAATATAAACATGAAAGAGAAGTAAGGGCTACTAGTCTAGCAAAGGAGGAAACTATACTGGATTCAAAATAATTGAATCCACTAGATGCTTTGCTTCTGCTGTTTTGACCTAGTGCAGATTTTAAAATTATTTTCTGGATTGAAATGTATTAAGGAAATTTAATTTCTGAACATATTTTTTGGATGTAATTTCCCATTCTGCCTTTTTTCCCTACCAAATTTATTTTCATTGGATACATTATTTTCCTTGTAGATCTTAAAATGATGATTTGCTTCATTAGTACATATTATCTGCTGGGTTTTCTCATTTGTGAATTTTCTTTTATAAAGCTTTCATTTTTTAACTGAGTCCCATTTTCTCAGGTCAGATTTTGTGCATTTTCTGTCAATTTTTATTCAAAACAAAATTTGTTGTATGCGTTTTATCTGTTATTAGTTTTATTGCAGGTTGATTAGTTCTAAAAGTATAATTCATTTCAAATATGAGTCTCAGAAACAATTTAGATCAGCTGCATTTCCGTAATTGTGTTGACTATCAGGCAGAGCAGGGTCAAAACAACCTTTGAGTCAGATGGCAAGGTCCCAGTGTC
This sequence comes from Lagenorhynchus albirostris, assembly GCF_949774975.1. Classification (NCBI taxonomy): domain Eukaryota; kingdom Metazoa; phylum Chordata; class Mammalia; order Artiodactyla; family Delphinidae; genus Lagenorhynchus; species Lagenorhynchus albirostris. Next base: position 25,092,087 of record NC_083100.1, read on the forward strand.
CCACCTTAAACTTAATACATATAATTGTGAGCACATCAGAATCTAAACTCCTCAAAATATGAAGATAATTGCTACTATTACTTAGTTTTAGATATCCTGCAGTTCTAAGAAAAAGAAAAAATAATTTTAGCTAGCACTGTCCTGTTTGTGGTGAGTATTGCAGTCTTGATTAATGAACCATGATCTAGTCCATTCATTAATTAATGTGAATTAATATGAATATTAATTCATATTTTCCAGACATATGAATTAATATCATTCTTCAAGCACATTATTCTTTGTACACTTCATCCATGACAACTCCACCATCTGAAATGACCTTTTTCACCATCTCTGCCAATTGTTAAGTCATTGATAAGTCTTATCTGATTACCCCAACCTAAAAGCCTTTCTGTTTTCTGTAGAAAGCTGTTCTTTCATATACTATTTAATATCTGAAGTTATTTCTAACTATCTTTCTCCTCTGCTTGATTTTATGTTTATTGAGAGTAAGAATAAGACTTATTAATAATAGTTCTTTCTGTAATCCTTGATGCAATTTCTCACCTTTGTTGAATAAATAAATACATGTCAGGTAAATAAATTTTTGATTGCTGCTTACATAGAGGATAAGTGAACATAAACTTGCAATGGAGGAACTCAAAACCCAACCTCAACATGTAACAGAATTTCTGCCCAGATTTAGACAAAGCATTCACAGAACTCCCAGAGGATAATTGCTAATAGAACAAGTTGCTGCTTACCACTGTAGCTTAAATGGGAAGGAGAGGTAATTAAAAATTGGCAGCTCTCAGCAAACAAGTACACAATTCTATGAGAACTGTAATGGAAGCTTAGAAACTTAAATGGAAAATAGAAATGGTAGTAGCATGAATGTCTCAGTTTCAGGCAAGGCCTTTGAGACTGTTTGGTCAACTCTGGATATATTAATGGATAACATAGCAAGAAGTTAATGAGTAACCTGAGATCCCATAGAGAAACTCTTATTAGAATAGTCTATGGCTCTCCCCTGCAGTCATTATTAAAGCCAACACATGCTATTTGTGCATAGAATATGGTGCTATTCTCCACCTTCTTTATATTTGTACTTTGCTATGTCATAGGATATTATATGTTCTTTGGTTATATGCTTTGCAGTGCCAGTGTAGAAAGTGACCTTAATAAAAATATCATTTGGAGACTATGAATGTTTTTATCTTTATAAATAAGATCTAAGTAACTCTGCATATTGAGAATATAAAAGTAAAATAAAATCTTTTTTTAAAGAATATAAAAATAATAATTAGGTTGCTGCATACTTTTAAAACAATACTGAGTGGCTTTAAGTATGTTTACGAAGGGATATTTAGAAGATCTAAGAGCTAGTACCATATGTCTATCTTGAATCTTACTCAAGAAATATATCAATTTTGATAATTTAACATTGGAAAGGAAAATATACTTATTCTGTGTTATTACTATAATTCAGTACTTTCATTGTTTCATTGGAATTGCTTGAATCCATTGTAATGAAGTAGGAAATATATTTCAAACTTTGACTTACATACAAAAATAGTGCAAATTCTGTAGTACTTTATAAATATGATGATCATATGCCCCAGTTTGTCCAAAATACTCGCATCTGTTTCTCCAGTCTTAGCTATTATTATGTACTTTCACTATCAAAATTGTCCTGGATTAGGTAATAAATAATATATACATACTATTTATAAAGCAGAAATATCTAGTCCCAGAATTTTTTCATGCTGTTATTTATGGGGAAAGTATATCAATATGTTTTCTATATTCCTGCAGAGAAAAAAATATATATTTATTGTTTACATACTACCAATTCCAATTTTTCATAGTCTAAAAATTAGCAGGGATATATAAAAATAGATAAATGTGAGAATTATTAGGCTATACAGAATATTTGAACCATTATGTGCTGAGACAAATTTTATATGTGGTTTGCTCAATGTCATACCAGTCATTTGGAAATATATTTATGTACTAAAAAACTAAAGTGTGACAAATGTCAAACTTAGCTGAGCATCTGTTAGTAGCAATCCAGCTGATAAACTACTGATTTACTTTGATACATTTCTATTTGTTGCATATGTATTACCATTGACTGTTCCTCATATTTGTAATCTCTAGATTTCAGAGGATATTCTATGGGGTGACTTCAGGTGCCTAACCCTGGTCCACTGGATTCTTCCAGGCAAACTTTTACGTGCCAGGATTGACCACAAAGACCAATGCATGTTCACAGTATTGCAAAACTTACATCTTTGACCAGGTTTATGATTGCTCTCCCTTCAGTTTACCTCTGAGCCAACCTAGAAGCAGAGCAATAATATACACAGATAAAAATTAATAGATATTGCTCTCCAAATGCTTATCAGTCCCTGAAGAGGCACTTCCTAAGTCAGGTAGTCAATGCAGCCGGCGGAGACTTGAGAAACTTACAAGGTCAGAAAGCACTGGTTTTGTAGCATCTTAATCCCTTAGGCTAGATTAGGATCCATATTCTGATTCAAGGTTCAGTTTCAGTCTCCATACAAGGGAGAATTCTTGTAGTACCCTACTACTTGCAAACATTTTTGTTCTATTTTTTCCTGTGTTATCCAGGCTACACCATGCCTGGCCATGGTTTATCCTGCACATGACACAAGGGGGCACATCCTCTACATAAAGAAATAGATCCACTTTAGCCAGGGTCAACGTTTCTAGATATTTTACTTCTTGAGACTAATATCAGGGAGATAACATTTCAAGCTCTATGTTTCAAAAAAATATCTTGTGACAAATAGATCCAGAAACAGAATCAATTCCAGGGTATAGGGGGATATTGGAAGGCAGCATTAGTCTAGAAAATACGAGCATGGGCGCAAGTCAGACAGCCTGGCTTTGAAGCCCAGCTCTGTCTCTTACTTGCTGTGTGTCCTTGTTCAAGGTATATAACCTTTCTAGTTCTTCGATTTCTCATCTGTAACATGAGTAATTATAATAACCATGTATATGAAAGTTAGACAAAGTGGACTAGGTGAGATGTTTATAGTACACACCGAACAACATCATGAAGCTATTACGAAGACTTAATAAGATAATGCATATTGAGCCTGGCACATAGAAAGGCTTCAAAAATTAAGACCTATCGCTACAAGTAATAGCAGCAATCGTAGTGTAGTATCTTTGCCTGTGGCAGTTTCCAAGCCTTTAGAGAATGCACAGCCAGTTGTACATTGAGCCACTTGAAACTTTTGATTTACTTGCTGGTCTTTGTGGTGTTGTCATGTGGACTCAGTTGGAAGTATAAGGGGCAACTGAATTATTTATACATAATAGATTTTAATGTTATTGTAATAATCACTTGATTACTGATTAAAGGATTATGATAATGCATTGATCAATTGTTTCTATTTTTACCTAATGTGGAAAAAGTGGAATTAAAAAAAGCTATTTTCTTTAATTTGCAGAAGTTCACTTTGGGAAGAAAGATAAATTGGATTAATGCATAATTGGGCCACTTACAAATTTTATGAACAATTCATTAAATATTAAGTGAAGCTTCAGGTCTAAGTGCCTCTGCATCTTTGAGTAAGTTTCCCTTACTCCAAGGATGGCATTTGTCAGGGGAAATCCCTGAACTCCTTCCACTGCTTCACTTAACTTCCATATGTCTTACAAAACTCAAACCACCATGTTATAGCTAGGGTGTAGACTTAGAAGAAGCACCCAGCTGTTTCAAATCATGCTGTGCTGGACAGCTCTTTATTTCAAAGCTATTGTTACAGTTGAATGCTATTAGATGTGAAATAGAGAATTGGAGAAATATAAACAAGATGGATTTTCTTTTTTTTTTTTAACTTATGAGGCTACTCTGCTTGCATAAAGAAGCCAACATTCCTTTAAACCTTGCACATACTGAATTTGGAACAATAGACTATTATTTTCAAATTTAAATTGTTGACATTTTTTATTCAATTGAGGGGTTGTGTAGGAGGATATACATTTGACATTTAAAGTAGGATGACAATCCTGTAGCTACTGTTTGAAAGCATAACTTTAGAATTCCAGATGGTCAAATTATCTGGTCATTTATCCGACAAGATTTCAGAAAAAGTCTGATTTGAACTTTTTTCATTGAAATAAGTGGAATATTTCTCCAGCTCATTTTTCATAGTGTTCTCTCTTTTTAATATTTTGCAGAGAGGACATTAGCCTAGGGATCAGATGGTTTACAGAGTGGAAAAATATTGCTTTATAATAAAAGGAGGATATTGAATAAAGCCCAGATTTAATACTCAGCCTAACAGAACACCCTGATGAATGTAATTGCATTTTAAGCATTCTGATTAAATTTTTTGATCCATATTGCATTTGTTTTGCTTGTGAATCTTTTATGAAAAAAAAAAGTGTCTGGAGATTAAAGGATTAGTGAGTTCTTACGAAGCCGGGCAGCTGCTAAAGCATCTGAATATCCTTGCTTAAAGATGGTCGAAAAGCTGCATAAATCTCAGCTGTTACAGTGAGTGATATGTCTAAAACTAGAATGGTGAGAGGGAAATGCTCTAGGGAAAACTTATTTCTATAGTGGACAACATGAATGATATTCACTGTAAATTGAAAAAAAAAAATCTATACAGTAGTGTAGTTGAAAAAGCATTTATCAGCTATACTGATTTGTTAGGAATAATGCTTTTCCTCCCTTCTCACTTCTTAGGCTAATTGACAATTCAGGGAATATATAAAGATTAAGAAATAATTTGCATGTTCTCAGATCCTAAGTGTCATTCATGTCTTTTGATAACCAGACAACAAAAGGGCTAACAAATTAGCATAGCCATTTTACCTTGGAAGAGGACAGGTTTTTGTCATTCTGACAAAATATCAGGTAAGATAGAACAAGTTTGCAATACATCAGTATGTTTGTACAATATTCAAGTTTTTAAACAAGTGATCCAACATAAAATATAGGTAGTTCCCTTTTGTGTTCAGGAAAGTGTTTCTAAATCCTTCCAAAGATACACGTGCTAAAGACAAATTGAGGTTCCCATTCACAAAGAGCTAAAAATTATATATATTTCTTAAATCTCTAATTATGGTCCCCACAGGCCTTCAACCTAGGGTCAGGGCAATCTGGTGAACTAATGAGAGCTTTATAGATCCCCTGAAAGAGATGAGGCTTTGGTAGCTGTGTTAGCTGGATGTTGGCACCCAAAACAGTGATGAAGAAACAAAAGATCTCGAAAACAAACTTATGGTTACCAAAGGGGAAAAACGTGGGGGGAAGTGATAGATTGGGACATTGGGATTAACATATACACACTACTATATATATAAGATAGGTAACTAACAGGGACCTACTGTATAGCACATGGAAATCTACTCAATGCTCTGTAGTAACCTATATGGGAAAAGAATCTGAAAAAGGATGTATATATATATATATATATATATATATATATATATGTGTGTGTGTGTGTGTTTGTGTGTGTATATATATGTGTGTATAACTGTATACCCAGAACTAACACAACATTGTAAATCAACTATACTCCAATAAAATTTTAAAAAAAAGGAAAAGAAGAAACTAAACTTAGAAATTCCTATTTGGGAATGATACTCTGCCAGTTCTCTATATGTGTTAATGACCTCTCATGGGCTTTTACTCACCTAAGATGGCTTTTACTGAACAGAGAAGCTCTAGACCAATGGTTCTTAACCTTGGTTGCCAATTAAAATAATCTGGGGAAGATCTGAACAAATTCTGATGAAGGACTTTTTTTTAAGAGGTAGTGGGATTAAGGGAAAAGAAGAGGGGGATTGAATTTGATTTAATTTGTCTGAAACACTGGTATCTTTGAGAACAAATATTCTAGCTTGCTGAGGAGCTGGAGTGCAGCAGAAGCTTTGGAAAGAATTTCCCCTTGACACTCACAAGGAGAGAATGGACTGGAAATGAAAAGAGAGCCCATTCTCAGTGAGGAGGGTACTGACTGTGTTTCCTTCAGTTCAGGGCAGAGCACCAACCACTGCCAATAATAAGAATTGCCTAAGAACATCATCATCACCTATGTAGAGTCCCACCCCTTCCTCCAGTGCAGTGCCCTTTACCTGTCCCCACCATGCCTAATATGGCATTTCTGGAGGATCCTAAGAATAAACTCACTGTATGAAACATGTGTTTGTGCCCATTATTTTAGTAATATCAGGCATTGAATAGCCATGGTTCATCATTGCTCAATTTAGTCTTGAGATTCCAATAAATTATATATGAAATCCAATGTCTTTCCAGAATACTGAAGAAATACCTCAGTAACATACCATCCATTATTGTGAATGAACCAAACTAATCAAACAACAATTGAAAATATGTTAAACTATCATATTATTTTTATAAAAGAGTCAACTGTGATTCTTTAAGAGTTTTGAATTATAAAGTTTATTGAGAGTTTATGGAAAGTTATGAGGCCAATACATTGGCAGTATACACACAGAGTTGTCTACACAATTACAGGGATTTTTAGACTCCTGGGTTAAGAATTCCTAATTCGATGTGGCAGAAATAAAACTCTTTATCAAGAGATAAAGCTCTGATACTTATTATATTGGGGGTATTTAGCAAATAGCTTAATATCCTTAGAATTAATTTATTCATTTATTATTTTTAAATGAGATATATATTTAAATGATTATTAAAATAAATGAGAAAAAATATGTAGTGCTATGTAAATACTATGCAAATAGAAAGTAGTGTTGCTAATAGTTTAAGTGATCTAAATGTTCACTCACTTTTCAGAAGCAGCTCTTTCCTTTTGAAGACCTCTTTGCCTTTAGTATGATTTTTAGAATACTATTGCGATTAATAAATATTATTTTACACATACCATTCATTAATACTATTGTGATTAATAAATATTATTTTACATATGCCCATTCATCTAGTAAAACATTAGTGTTTTCATGTGTCATATTAACATGGGAGTTGACATAGAGCTATTTCCAGAGTTTTATTTGACAAAATATATTACTATGTGTGAGGCACTGTAGTTTGAATACAAAACATTGGCATTGGTGATAAACTGGATTCAAATCCCACTTCAGACTCTTGCTCTCTGGGGAAAGTTGGCAATTCATTTTAAGCTTTCTGAATCTCATTTCCTCATTTATGAAATCATCATCATTAATTTAAAAGTTACTATTATTAATACATTTAATTTAATGAATACATTAAATTTATGTGTTTCCTTAGAAATGCTGCCAATCCTGCTTAGGTTTTTATATGTACTACATTTATCAAGTACAGTGAAATACACTATTGAATTATGGAAGGGATGTGTTCATTTGCAATATTTATACATAACAAATAGCCTTTTCTTAGTATGTAAAAAAAGTAAATCACATTAAGAATAATTTTTATGCTAGTCAAGACCTCACACATCAATGAAAGTGAAAGTAGAACAAAACTAAACTAAATAACATAAGCATAAAACTAGCTTAGAGATGTCTAAAAACAATTTTAAAAATTTCTTTTATGGCCATTGAATAACTTATTTAGAAGCATAACATATTTTAATATCTTTTTCTTCAAAGTTCTATAAGGCAATAATTTTAAAAAATTAAATACTAAGTTTTTCTCATTTGGTGGTATATGATTACCCTTGGAGCTGTTATGCAAAACTATCTTGCAGACTTTTTTGGAACATCATTTTTCTCAGCCCAAAGAAGTTGAAATTTTTAATGGACTTAGGGATACATCTGAAAATTCTAAGGGAAGATAGTGAGAATCAGAAAGGAATATGAAAACAGAAGCATATCATTCTTATTCAAAATGGCATAGATAAGAGTAATGTTATCTATTCCATGCTCTTTAAATTTTGCATAATTCTTTCACATATATGAATTCTTATTACAACTTTTAAACATTTTACATATTTAAGGATAGGTGAAACAAGAAAAGTATGAGTTGTCCAAGATTTTGTAATTGTTAGATTTGTTTAAAAAAATAGGTTCATTCAGTCTACAAATATTTATTGAGTGCCAACTACTAGTCAAGCACCATTAGAGTCACAAGGGATATAACAATGAAAAAGACTGATATGACCCCTGTTTTTTTGAAAGAATCCAAATGTATTTTCTTTGATTTAGGCATCTTTTACATTTAGGTTATTCAAAGTGGGAAATTAGATCTTGGATATAAATAAACCTACTGTAGGGGAAAATGTATTCCTAGTTTAAAAAAGTATCCCTGAATAACTTAATAAATTAATATGTTTAGACAATGTTTATCTGTGGTTCCTTTGAATTTAAATATTATAATGTGGAATTGAAAAGACAGAGAAGATGTTCTGTGTTGTACCCATTATATCTGTAATATCACATCCATATAGATATTTTAACTGTGTAAAGCCAGGCTAATTGAAACTACCTGTAATCACATACAGGAATAATTTATTTTTTAAAAAGACTTTTCTCAGAAAAGATTTTGGTGAATACATTCATCTCAACTCTCGAATGAATTTTCATATGTGTTTACCTATTTAAATCAGAAAAAAATAGAAAACTTATTTATCTGAGATGCCTAACTCACCATATTAATAAGAAAAAATGTTTGTTAATATAAACTTCATTACTTCTTGCCAGAAATTATCACAGGAAAATATTGACGATCTTGTTCCCTTTTGTGACTTGTACAATATGTCAAAACTTTATTTGTTCAGCAAACAACAATATTTGAAATAATTCAAAACACCTTATTTAAATGATTTACCGTAAGAGAAATCTGAAGGCAAGAACCTAATACAGGAATTGATGAAGTGCTATTTTCTGCCACTACTTTTTTAATAGAGATACTTTTAAGAATTTGGGGCAGGATTTTAAATAATACGTGTTTCCTTAAGGATGATAATTCTGGGACATATTTGAAATAATCATGGAAACATAAACTGTCAGATAAAAATGATCACATATAATTTTAACTGCTGACTTAGCCATGACTAACTTTTTAATATTTGTACAGATTCACTAGGCTGAATTCTCACTGTTCAACTGTTGGATACCGAGCAGGTGAAAACAAATTTTGATTCTAATCAAGTCAAACACAATTGGTAATTCTGCTTTAAAAATCACATGTAAATATATATTATTGGTATTTGAGAAGTAGATGAAAGTCATATTTCATTCAAGGAAAAAATTTTTAAGGGTCTCATAATTAAATATTTTTATAATTGTCTAATAGAATAATGAAATAAATGAAATTAATACTCAAATAATGTATAAAATAGAGTATAAATTAAAATATGAAGAACATATTTTCAAAATACCTAAATATATAACCATTGTGATATACTTTGCCTTAATGACACATTTTATTTTCTCAGCCTTAACTTTAATATTTCAAATGATATATCTAATAATACTGTGTGTTACGGCACTAATTTTGCTTTCTTCAAAGAATTTTATCACAGTTAATCAAAGTAATTGACCATCAGGCATAATTTTTTTTTTTTTTTTTTTGCGGTACGCGGGCCTCTCAACTGTTGTGGCCTCTCCCTTTGCGGAGCACAGGCTCCAGACACGCAGGCTTAGCGGCCATGGCTCATGGGCCCATGTGGGATCCTCCCGGACCGGGGCACGAACCCGTGTCCCCTGCATCGGCAGGCGGACTCTCAACCACTGCACCACCAGGGAAACCCAGGCATAATTTTTTAGAAGCATGATCAGAACCATCACGTGATGAATTTTGGTTGACATTGTTATAGTTGCAAAAGTAAATTTTGATTAATAATAACCGTTAATGTTGAAATAGCCCAATAGTCATGAAAATCACTCAGAGAAGTCCCTGCGTCTATAAATGAAAGTGAGGTGCACTAGAAACTAGTAAAAGTGGCATTTGTCTAAACACAGTAGCAACTCATTTAGTTTGCCAGCTTTGAAAGTATTTATTGATTTGATTTTAATTTTTATTTATTACTTATTATTTTGGAGGAAATTATCTGAAATTTTCCACATAAAGTAATGTGTTGTATTATTTCAAGTTCTAAATGCTCAAATTTGTATAAAACTGGCCATGAATATTTGAATTATATTATTCATTATAAAGCAATAGACCAATCCAAGCAAATACTGGTGTATGCCATTAGTTTAGGGAATGTAGGAAAAATAAATTTTATTATTTAACTTTGTTAAAATGTCTAATTTAGTCTAAGGCATTTGTTCAGTTGCTCACTGGAGCAATGATTTTTAAACTTTAAACTGGATTTCCCATTGTTTTAAAAAAACAAAACAAAACCTATCTATGTGTAAATTGCATTAAAGTACAGTTCTATTATTAGCAAAAATTTCAAGCATAAAACCTTGCTGAGGCAAGATTTGTCATTACTGATAGTGGACATAAATCTATATTGCATAGTTTACTTGATATTGTTGTATTTTTTTGCCAACTTCTTGTCAGATTTGATTAGATCATCACAGTTCCTACTGCATAATAAGGGTGAAGAGCTTGTACTAGGGGACTTACTGGCTCAGCCATTCTCTTGCTGTTTTCCTGTGCTTGCCTCATTAGTATTTTCCTCAATAGTTTTGAAGAACCTTTTTAAAGTCATATTGCTTTTCATAAGGGTTAGTTTAAATAAAAGTAGGTAATGTAATTTATAAACTCTCTTAACCAGACCCATCCTTATAGACTGCAGCAAGTTAGAATGTACTGAAAGCAAAAATGTCAAGTGAGAGCAAGGTAGGACTTCATTGCCAGCCTCTACTCTCTGCCACTTCAACTCTTCCCTTGAGATTCCTCCAACTTTTGTAGAAACAGAATTTTGACATACTCACCAAATAAGGGCCCAGCACAGCAACATGGATGGAATTGGAGATTATCATACTAAATAAAATAAGTCAGACAGAGAAAGACAAATATCAGATGATATGGTTTGTATGTGGAATCTTTAAAAAAAAATGATACAATTTACAAAACAGAAACAGACTCACAGACCTAGAGAATGAAGTTATGGTTTGCGGGGGCATGGAACAGGGGGAGGGATAGATTGGGAATTTGGGGTTGACATGTACACACTGCTATGTTTAAAATAGGTAACCAACAAGGACTGACATATAACACAGGGAACTCTGCTCAATATTCTGTAATAACCTAAATGGGAAAAGAATTTGAAGAAGAATAGATGCATGTATATGTATAACTGAATCACTTTGCTGTACACCTGAAACTAACACAATATTGTTAACCAACTATATTCCAATATAAAATAAAAATTTTTTAAAAGCTTAGCTTTATTTCTTCTTACTTTTTTTTTTTTTTTTTTTTTTTTTGCGGTATGCGGGCCTCTCACTGTTGTGGCCTCTCCCATTGTGGAGCACAGGCTCCGGACGTGCTGTGCCATGGCAGCTCAGCTCAGCTCAGCTCAGCTGCCATGGCTCACGGGCCTAGCCGCTCTGCACCATGTGGGATCTTCCCGGACCAGGGCACGAACCCGTGTCCCCTGCATCTGCAGGCGGACTCTCAGCCACACATCATATTTCTATAACCCAGTGGATCCTTTTGTGCACACTTAGGAAAGCATTGCCCCATTTTGGGGGGACCATTGCTCTAGAGATATACAGAGAATAGGAATGTAAACCATTAGTGTTCAGTAACACTTAAATCAAGATATGTTTTTAATTTACATTAGTGTTTTAAGCATTTTATCTCTTTGTATCAATGCATAGAAATGTCTCAGTATATTTAGAGAGAGATTTGGATTGTAGAAACTCTATATCTATGATTTTGCTGCAGAAAAATAAAATCAAAGACATGCAGTATTATTTTTATTGTTATGCTGATAGTGATGATGAATGATGACCCATGACTATTATTGTGTGGTTTGGCTGCACTGTACTATGGAAAATATAAGCATCTGGAAAAATCTAGTCAAGAGTTGTTTGGGGACACAGCCAGAATATATTTCGAATCTTTTACCTTAATGCTTACAATATTTTCTGTTTATTCATCACATAAGTGCTATGTATCCTCTAAAGGTCAAGTTTTATTTCTTATTACACTTTGCATATCTATTCTCCACGAAAAGCTGCTTTTTAAGTGAACTGCAGCTCAAGGCACAGAAAAGATAATATGAGAGTACAAAGTGACAATTAGATTTTCCTTCCCATATTTTACTTTTGTTTGTGGGAAAGCATTATGTAAAAGCCATCTTTTACTTCAATCCGAAAGGTGGTCCATTGTTGTATTAAGCGTGAAGAATGCACACACAGTAAAACTGCCTTGGCTTATTCCATTGGTAAATTATTTTTGCTTTTCTTTTCCCTTGCTGTAGGCAAATTTCACAGTAGAATGTTTAGAAAATAACTTTTACTCTAGTGGAAAATCAGAGTTCACTAGCTTCAGTTCTGTCCAACTTATTTGAAGGTAATCCAGTTTACACCATACTAACAAGAACTATAACCTCCAATTCAGTTATAATCCAAATCGCAGACTCATTGATATGTTTCTGGGACTATCTGTCTATTTCAGTTGTGTTTTCAAACAATAAAAAGTTTATCATTAAGAAAATTTTAATAATATTGTTTAATATTGTCTATACCTGATGCAGTGTTACATACTGACATTTTTAGATATTTTCACATAACCAAAAGTGCCTAGATATGGATTTTATTCATTTTTGAGGGTTGAAACAGGAAGACCAATGGGAAAAATATCTTAAATATTTCATTTTTAATGTCTCATAACAGACATTTATAACAGCTACTTTCTACAATGTACTTGTCCCTAGTAATTAGTTATAAATTATTATTAATATATGTTAAGAAGTGAAAAACTTTTCTGCATTTAAGGACAAAACTGTATTATATGTAATATTTAACACTTGTTTTCAAGTTACCACTTAAGTTAAACACTGAGAGCGAGTGGCTGAAGCAGAGGCTATGTAGAGGTGGTGATCATCAGTAGGTCTTAGATAGTTTTTAGATAGGATCGATGCCACCCTACGCGCGCACACAAACACACACACACACACGCCTGGGAATTACCCACGTGACCAAACTTTTGTAAACTCACTCAAATAGGTTGATGTAACCTATAGCAAGTTGCAGTATGCTGAAAGCAATCCCATTAAATGGGGGTGAAGCAGCTTCCACTGTTGACTTCCTCTCACTCTATCCCCCCATTATCACTTACAATTCCATACCCGATGTACATGAAACATCATGGTCTAATTCACCATCTGAATGGTGGCATCTGTCCCCTTTCAAACTGTCAGTGCTCAGGACCAGCTCCCAGATATGATTTATAGATAAGTCTGTGACTGCCTTCTGTACTAGTTCATATGTTTCTTTGTGATTCATCTCTATAACTTTGTTGCTCCACTGTCCCTCATCATTCACCACCCATATAACACATGGGCACATAGTATGTTAGCCACAGAAGGTGGCAATATTAGCTAATGGGCATCTAGCGCCTGTAGAGATGGCAGGGCCTATGCTAGTGCTTTAACATGTATTTTCCATTCACAACAATGTGATTACTATCTCATTTTTATGGATGAGGAAACTGAGGCACAAAGAAGTTAAACACTGTGTTTCAGGGTTACACACTTCATAGGAGGTAGATTCAGATGTAGGCAGTTTGGATTGATTTTAAACTCTTTGCTGCATAAGCCCTCCAGTCTTAATGTTTCCAAAAGAGAATCTATGGTACATATCTGTGTTAAACAACTCTGACTGCCCATAATTTCTTCCTTTTATCTAATATAATCCTCCATGCTTTAGATCAAGCCTCTGGTGCTTTCTTTGGTGCAGAGTATATAAGTGCCCTTTATATACTTAAAGAGAGTTTTGAGTCATTCACTTGTCTCCTCATTCAATAACTCAAGTACTTTTAACCTTTCCCTTTAGATCTTATGTCTGAATTTATAAACATTTTGGGGGCACTTTGGTGAAAACTCTTCATGTTTTCTCCATTTTTCTTAGCTGTGAATTGAGCAGACTCAATGCCAAATGTATTGGGTTTAAGACTAACTAGCAACAGTTTAGCGTGTGCAATATATGATATGGAATCATAGAATTTTTGACATATTTTATAGATGATCTTACAACACTTGAGGTTTAACCACCAAAAATTATTATAATTAAATGCTTTTGGAACCATAGAAGTCATAAAGGTGAATGGTATTTTTCCAGTGTTGTTTAATGGTGTTTTTCCTATGTTGCCTAAAATTGGCTTCCTTTTTAGTGAGAGGAAATTATTTTATCTTTCTCTTACTTATGTTATGTTTAACTATTTGATTCTTTTTTTTTTGCTGTACGCGGGCCTCTTACTGTTGTGGCCTCTCCCGTTGCGGAGCACAGGCTCTGGACGTGCAGGCCCAGCGGCCATGGCTCACGGGCCCACCCGCTCCGCGGCATGTGGGATCTTCCCGGACCGGGGTAGGAACCCGCGTCCCCTGAATCGGCAGGTGGACTCTCAACCACTGCGCCACCAGGGAAGTCCCTATTTGATTCCTTTTTTGCCTTTGTTTCTTACACATGATTTCTTACTAAAACTCAAACTTTCTTATTATTTAGTGATATTTTACATAGCCTTTATTAATTTATGTTATTCCTATTTATCACTTACTATTTTTATTATTTATTAATTTATGTTATGAAATAATATGTGACATGCTATTTTACAATTGCTATCATACAGAAAAGAGTTAGCATAACAAGCCTAAAAGTTAGAAAGTCCTGCTCGCTAGTTTGGTCCTTGACTTCTGTCTGGAAACTTGTGTTTCTGGAGTGTTCCCACAGTTCCCCAACTGATAAGAATGGTTTTGCATACCTGCATTGTTTGTGCAAACACTGTGCCTTATGCTGCATACCTGCTTTCCTTCTGTGAGTCTGGAAGTCCTAGGCAGCAGGTACCTGCTATACAGCCAGCTTCATATAAAAACTTTGGGTACCAGACTCAAACGGGCTTCCCTTGATGAAACACTGTACACCTGTTGTTGCATGTTTATTGCTGGAAGGAGAATGCTATCTGTGTTACCCCTCATGGAAGGGAGAAAGCATAAGGAATTCTGCACATGGATTCTTCCATACTTTGCCTGTGTCTTTTTTACCTTATGATCTGGCTATATATGCTTACTATAGTTATCTCCAGTGAATCTCCAAATGTGGCGTAGTCATGGGAACCCCCAGCACAGCCATCATTTACAAAATATTTTCACATAATGAACTCACTTAATCCTTCCAGTTACTTCATAAAGCTCCATGAAGAAAGTGGAATATATATTATACAATGTATATTTTAAATAAAGAAATAGGCATAAAGATCTTCCATAATTTTGTTGACCTTATTCCATTTGTACTTAACTTTTTTTTGGTACTTTTAAGCAGGGCTAGACATATGCGATATTGTCAATTCTCTCTCATTTGTCTTCTGTAGTCTTCCCAATTCCAGTTCTAGGTACCTCCTTCACCAAACCTGCCAACCCCAAGGTACTTAGTGCTGTTCGTCAGATACACACTCCCACCATCCTTGCAGGTCAAGCTTCCAAAGGCTTTGTACCTTTACTGTTGCCTCACTTAGTATTAATATTTGCTTTTTTTCTCTTTTGATATATCATGACCCACTCCATGGTACTGGATCTTCCTTAAACTGTATCTTAGCCAAGATATCCATAGACAAGTAATTTATCTTTATCAGAACATACCAAAAAATGTAAGTTCAAAGTCATACGTAAAATATGGGAACTTGAAAAAGTGAACAGGTGTGTAGGAATGATGACTTAGATTAAATGTTTTGGGATCTGCCTCAAATTAGGGATGACTCCACTCACTAAATATGAGTTCGCTTTGATCTTAAGATGAAATTCTAGGGCCATCCAAAATAGAAATGTCTTTGAAGGTCTAACATGCTCTCTTTTTCCCAGTCATCTAAAATTCTAAACTAATGTTTAAATATTCCGTGCATGACTCTTTAGTCCTCTTCCTAAACACTGAAACTTAAATACCAGAGGTTTTAGGTGAGTGACTCATGCTGGGGGCAGAAAATATCATGGCAGGGGCCTAGAGAAGCACATTGGAGCCCAGCATTTCTAGAAATTCATCTGGATGATTTATTCCATCAATCATAATATACATATTTTGTTTAAGTCTCATAACCTTTTGAAGAGTTGAATTGTTGGAGAATGAGTGGAGACAGTTAACCTGGGGCAAACTAGGGTATTGACTAAATCCACTAAGATCCCCCTGCCATGATATAATATTCCATTGGTCTATTTTTGAAGGTTAAATGGACTTAAAGATCTTTCCCTAAAAAGATTAAAGAGACATATTCCATATGAGGAGATTGTAGGATCTCTCAGTAAAGGGCTGGGGTTAGCATGTTTATGCATTATAGCTCAATGCTAAACTTTGGCCTATGTCAGCTTAAGGAAAAGATTTTAAAGTATATTAATAAATAAGAAAAACACCTATATGATATTACAGTTGGAGATTCAGTACCCCCCTGGAGAACTTCAGATTCTCCCTAACAGGCCAGCATCCTTCATGATTTCAGATGTCACTTCAAGTAAGCAACTGCCTATTAGTCTATCTTTGAGATTCACCCTTCCTCTGAGCAATTGACCCTAAGATCCACTTTTTTGTGAGATTCAGGTTCATTAACAAATTTGATAAATATCTACTGAGGTTTACTATTTCCCAGGCCTTGCATGAAGCTTTTGTATTTATGACATCAAATTAGACAATATTTTGATGTTTTGAGAAAATTTTTGTTGGTCAGCTAGTTTTTTGAACAAGGTAATACATTTTTCCTGTTCTCCTAATATGGTTTCATTAAAGAATATCTATTTTTTTCTTAAAATTACCTGTTTTCTTTTAAAAACTGACCCACTTACTGATAAAACCAAAATTCATACAGAAATTGCTTAAAAAAATACTTTGGTCCAGGTTAACCGTTCAGGACCTACCCCTTACCTGTGATTAGCAGCTGCAGCTTTAATCAACTTCACTACTTTGAGACCTGCCATTAGAGTCTGTGAATTGTGGAGCAGTCTTGGTAACTTTGACACCTGCCTTTCTAGAGGATCAGAGTTCTGCACTGTCTTCCGTGTTGCTTCAGGGCAAACTTACAATGTTTTCTTTTCGTTGTTTTGGTTTCGTTTGGATTTTTCATCTTCCTTAAAACTAGCCTATTTCAATTTTGTTATATGGTCATTTGTCTGATATCTTTGTACCAGCCCTTTGTCCTATCATAAATGTATCCGGCCCAGCAAGGACATCATGAAACAAACTGATGTGATAGCAAATTGCTGCAGGATGACGTACTGACAATTTCATAGACAAAAGTTGAAAGGCTAGAAGGAACTCTAAAGGTCTACTATACTGGTGTTCGTAATAAATGTTCTGAATAGGTGGCTCGAGGTGGCATATAGTGAGCTGGCGCACAAGAATATGCCATGCTTCATTTCAACCAGGGAAGATCTACTTTTATCTCTTAAATACACAGTTTCCTGTAGAAAATTTTACTTCAAAAATTGGTTCTTTAAAGTAATACACTGTAAAAACTACTAAGTCTAGGCTAATCCATTCATTTAGTTTGATACTAGAATGTCTTATGGTGGAAATCTGAGTACTGTCAGCCAAGAATTCTTCTTCGACTTGAATATTCTTGCTAAGAATAAAACTACTGGAAGGAAAAATTAGTGTATTTAAAGAACCCAATGTGGGTATAGCCAACTGGTTGCCAAACAAAACCCATTACCTTTTCTCTCTGCTTAGCTATACAGGTTTTTTTTTTTCTATCCATCCCTCAGGGAAGATGATCCTGTCTGTGGTTCAGAGCTCAATCTAGGTCTAAACAAATCACGATAGTCCATTCTCCTTGTTAGATCTTGAATAGAGCATGAAGATATACATGGAGATTGCATTGGAATTACGTCTAAGAGTTTTGAAGTGAAGTCTGCTTAGGGACTTCTAGGAAGATTTTTCCTCTACTGTAAGATGAGACCAAATGGAAAGGGATCTACTTTTTCAATTGGTCGTTGAGAATGTCAGAGCAGAAAAGTGAAGAAAACGTAAGATCTAAGACATGGTTAAGCCATTGAAGAAACCAATCATGCAAATGCCTCATTCCTGGACTACTCAATATATGAAATAATAAATTTCTTTTTTAGAAGCCATTTGAGACTTTTTTATTGCGCTTGACCCAAAGTCATCCTAACTGATAGGCTGAGATTGCCAGAGTGAAGGTAAAAGGATTCTAAGGTATACAGAGTATCTGCTGTTTGTCAGACATTGTACTAGGCACTTTTTAATATGTATTTTCATATTCTATTTTCCATATACTTGTGAGAGAAGTGTTATTTTCCTCACTTCACAAACCAAGTATCTGAGCCTCAAAAAATATTTGATACATTTCTAAAGATTTCATGACCGTTCATATGGGAAATTTGAATCCAGGGTTTTTTTATTTCAGAAGTCAATATATGACCCATAAATATATATTCTTTAGCCAATTCAATGCATAAAATCACTTTATTTTTATTGAGATATAATTGATATATAACACTGCATAATTTTAAAGTGTATATGTTGATTTGATACACTTATATTTTTCAATATGATTGCGAACATAGTATTAGCTAAAATAGCTATCATGTCACATAATTCTCATTTATTTTTTGTGGTGAAAACAATTAAGATCTAGTCTCTTAGAAACTTTTAAGTTTATAATACAGTATTATTGACTATAATCACTATCTTGCAGTCTACGCTAGATCTCCAGAACTTATGTATCTACTACTTGCAAGTTGGTAGCCTTAAACAGTATCTCCCTGACTCCACCACTCCCAGCACCTGATAACCACCATTCTACTCAATGTTTCTATGAGTTTGGCTTGTTTAGATTCCACATATAAGTGATATCATAAAATATTTATCCTTCCCTATCTGATTTGACTCACTTAGCATAATATCCTCTAGGTTAATCCATGCTGTCACAAGTGGCAGAATTTCCGTCTTTGTCATGGCTGAATAATAGTTCATAGTGTGTGTGTATATGTGTATATATATGGATGTATATATATGTGTATATATGTATGTGTGTGTGTGTGTGTTTGTGTGTGCAC
Source organism: Lagenorhynchus albirostris (assembly GCF_949774975.1). Classification (NCBI taxonomy): domain Eukaryota; kingdom Metazoa; phylum Chordata; class Mammalia; order Artiodactyla; family Delphinidae; genus Lagenorhynchus; species Lagenorhynchus albirostris. The sequence goes on from NC_083100.1 coordinate 25,111,196, forward strand.
ATTTTCTTTATTCATTCATCTGTTGACAGACACTTTTTCTATATCTTGGCTATTGTGAATAATGCTGTAATGAACATGGAAGTGCAGATATCTTTTTGATATTCTGTTTTCATTTCCTTTAGACATATGCCCAGAAGTGGGATTGCTGAACCATTTGGTAGTTCTAATTTAAGGTATTTTTAATTTTTTGAGGAACTTCCATGTTATTTTTCATAGTGGCTGCTCCAATTTACATTCCCACCAATAGTGCACAAGGGTTCCCTTTTCTCTACATCCTTGCCAATATTTGTTATTTCTTATCTTTCTGATAATAGCCATTCAAAAAGGTGTGAGATGATATCTCCTTGTGTTTTGTTTTGCATTTCTCTGATGAATAGTTAAGTTGAGCATCTTCTCAAGTACCTGTTGGCCATTTGGATGTCTTCATTGGAAGAATGTCTGTCTTGTTTCTCTGCTCTTTTTTTTTTTTTTTTTTTTTTTGCGATACACGGGCCTCTCATTGTTGTGGCGCCTCCCGTTGCGGAGCACAGGCTCCAGACGCGCAGGCTCAGCGGCCATGACTCACAGGCCCAGCCGCTCCACGGAATGTGGGAATCTTCCCGGACTGGGGCACGAACCCGCGTCCCCTGAATCGGCAGGCGGACTCTCAACCACTACGCCACCAGGGAAGCCCCCTCTGCTCGTTTTTTAATCGGATTTTTTTGTTGTTATTGAGTACTGTAGGTTCTTTACATGTTTTAGGTATGAACTCCTTAACAGATATCTGGTTTGCATATATTTTCTCCCATTTTGCAGGTTGCCTTCTCATTTTTTTTTAATTGTTTCTTTTACTGTGTGGAAGGCTTTTAGTTTGATGTAGCCCAACTTATTTATTTTTGCTTTTGTTGCTTGTGTTTTTGTGTCATCTCAAAAAAAAAAAATTGCTAAGACCAATGACAAGGAGCTTCTTCCCTAGTTTTTTTTTTTTTTTTTCTAGGATTTTTACAGTATCAGGTCTTATGTCTAAGTCTTTAATCCATTCTGTGTTAATTTTGTGGGTGGTGTAACATAGGGGTCCAATTCTATTTTCTGTCTGTGGTTATCCAATTTTCACAGCACTATTTGTTGAAGAGGCTGTCCTTTACTCATTGAGTATTATTGGCTCTCTTATCAAATATTAATTGACTGTATATGTGGGGGTGTCTTTCTAGACTCCCTATTCAGTATCATCAGTCTATGTGTCTGAAACTATTTTAATGTTAACACATTTAGACAGGGCATTTGTTCTTTAGGTCTTTTCAGATCTCCCCATTCCCTATTTTATCTAGGATGACTCACACATTTACTTTACACTCCCAACACCGTTTTGAAATTGCAGTCCCCGGAATCTAACCCTAATACCCAAGGATGCTGGCTATTTTTAAATTATTATTATTTTTAAGAAATGAGGTTGTCTCAGTATTTGATAAGAAGGGTTTTTGTCATTAAGAAATACTTTATAGGGCTTCCCTGGTGGCACAGTTGTTGAGAGTCCGCCTGCCGATGCAGGGGACACGGGTTCGTGCCCCGGTCCGGGAGGATCCCCCACGCGGCGGAACGGCTGGACCCGTGAGCCATGCCTGCTAAGCCTGCGTGTCCGGAGCCTGTGCTCCGCAACGGGAGAGGCCACAACAGTGAGGGGCCTGCGTACTGCAAAAAAAAAAAAAAAAAAAAAAAAAAAAAAACTTTATGAGCTAAATCTGATTATTAGAGACTAAAAGGCTATTGTGAAGTAGAATCACATTATATTTGTGACATTTCTTAAAGAGAAAAATGCCTTTTTTTCGTTTCAATAATGTGTTTTTGGGAAGAGTGCTATGTTACAAATATTTCTTATTAATTTGTACTATATAAATGACTATTCTCAGTATTGAAAGAATACCCAGCCATATGCATCACTTAGAATAATCAACACTCTTTTCAGATCTATGACCTATATTTCCAATCTGTGGAAATGCTATTAGTAGTGTGAGACATAATAGTTAATATTTACTGAAAACTAATTTCAGTGCTGGGACATGATAGGTATAAAAGCTACAGTAGCTACATGAATTTTTATATTCACATATTTATTTACCTTTTGTCATTTTCAAGCACAGACAACTGAAGATGTTCTTGGGAAGAGCAAAAACGAGCATTTCACCTTAGTGTGACGCCACATTTGTCCTGTGATTGCAGAATTTCTGGTCCAGTTTCTTGTTAAAAAGAAATAGAACTGGGTGTTTTGTTTTGTTTAATACAGTGAAGACATTACTATTACTTTAAGTAATTGTCATAGTTAATTCTTTCATTAGGAAAAATGAAATTCTAATTTCTCTTAGCCTTTTTTTAGATACTGGTCCTATTGATAGAGACAATAAGAAAAGATAGTTGCTAGGATATTTGATTCTTAGACTACTCATAAGAGAAAAGTCTGTTTTATGGTATTAAATGATTGGGGAGGGGCTTCCCTGGTGGCGCAGTGGTTGAGAGTCCGCCTGCCGATGCAGGGGTCACGGGCTCATGTCCCGGTCCGGGAAACCCACATGCCGCGGAGCAGCTGGGCCCGTGAGCCATGACCGCTGAGCCTGCGCGTCCGGAGCCTGTGCTCCGCAACAGGAGAGGCCACAACAGTGAGAGGCCCACGTACCGAAAAAAAAAAAAAAATCTCACCTTCTAACAGTGAGAGGCAGATGGTGAACAAGTAAACGATCAATAAATTCAGATACTGGTATGTCCTATGAAGAAGTGATAAATGATAGATGAATAAATCACGCAATGGGACACTCATTAGTAACCAAAATAAATGAACTAGAGTAGCATTTGACTATATGGATGAATCTCAACAATCTAATATTAAATAAAAACAATAAGTCCTAAAAGATTGCATGCAGCCTGATACCTATTTAATAAAGTTAAAAACAACCAAAATAATGTATAGTTTGTGTGTGTATGTGTATTTATGTATATATGTATATTTTTCTTCTTATAAATACATGTAGATGCAATGAAAGGACATAAGATGAAACCAAAGGAATGACGAACACAGATTTCAGGTTGGGGGGCAGAGGAGTGGCTTGGTGGAAATTATATATTGTGGATTATTGTCAAGGTCCTAGTGTTTGTTTTGTGTGGTGGGTTGACCGGTAATTAGTACATTATTTAAAATAACTAGTGAAAATAAAAAGTCAGTGCCAAGACGAGAATGTTTCAGGACCCAAAGGTTAAGGTTAATCCAATTCTATGAACCTGAGTTTCTCTCAATAAAAAGGCAGAGAGTGATTGGTGGGAACAAATTTCCTGAGGAGGTGTCATGCTCCTGAAAGCTCAACAAGGTGTCATCTCCAGGCTGAGGCAACAGCCCTCCCAGCAGAGGGAATGGCATATGGTGCTGGAATATGCTTGGCAGGTGTGAACAGGTGAGACCTGGGAAAAGCAAGTGTGGGCAAGAGTGGCAAGAAATGAGTCTCATTCTAGATGTAGATCATATTAAGCATTCTGAGTCTGGCTTCCTTTTCAGTCTCTGCAAAATAGTGAAACTGAATAAGACATTTCTGTAAAACCCACCACTTCATCTAGAAAAGCTTCCTTTTATGTATTAGTTTCTGTGTGAATTTGATGAATTTGTGATGTGTGTCTCAAAAATCTTAGAGTCCATTTCTTAAGAAAAAACAACAACAATGACTGTCTTGGATGTGTGCTAAGTATCTTGTCATCCATTTGATTAATTTACTTCTGATTTGAGCCTGTCTCTGCAAGATTACAATGACCCCTTAGAACAGGGGTCCGCAACCCTCGGGCCATGGACCGGTACTGGTCCGTTGCCTGTTAGGAACTAGGCCTAGCAGGAGGTGAGCCGCAGGCGAGTGAGCAAAGCTTCATCTGTATTTACAGCCGCTCCCCATTGCTCGCATTACCACCTGAGCGCCGCCTCCTGTCAGCATTATGGTGAGTTGTATAATTATTTCATTATATATTACAATGTAATAATAATAGAAATAAAGTGCATAATAAATGTAATGCGCTTGAATCATCCCAAAACCAACCCTCCAACCCCCAGTCCTTGGAAAAATTATCTTCTATGAAACCGTTCCCTGGTGCCAAAAAGGTTGAGGATCGTTGCCTTAGAAGACTTTTAAGGCCCAGACTCAGATCACACTGCAGATTCTAACCTTCCTGGCAATTGTTTCCCATAGAAGCACTTACCCCCAGATAGTGTACCCCAGATTGTGGAGGTATGCCTGGGCCCTGGAAGAAAATTTGATAGTAGTGGAAGAGTCTGTGTACCTTCTTTATTTGAGAATTGAGTTTGTTTTCTGGTGAGAAAGTGATAACTACAAAACCAACCTAGTTAATACTTAACTACAAAATCCCTAAGAAATAGTGGAGTGTTTCACAAATTCTATGAAAATACTCTGCCATGAATATAATGTTGAGGAAATGCTGATGTCCTAGATCAACTGCACATTTAAAAGTCAGTCCACTTTATATAAAATTACCAAGATTCAATATCAGTATCATTCATGTCATTCACATTTCTTGAGAGTTTTCCAGTCTTAAACTCATTTATTTTCCGACAGAGTGGAGTTAGTATAGAATCCTGGAATGAACACAGCACAGACCAAATGTCAAAAGATGAGAATTCTAGCTTAGCACTGCGGGACAAGACTTACTTCTTCTTTGGCCCTACTCCCTCACCTATAGAATGAAGGAGCTGGCTTAGAGTGGTCATGAAGATATCTTATAGCTGTTAATGTATAATTAATTCATGAAGAGACTTTTAAAGAATGAAAATGCTTCATTTTATAGTGAAAATAAAATGATTGCAAAGTGTGTAAATATCATGTGTAAAGGAATAAAATTGACACATCTAGATTTATTCTTGAGTAAGGACAGATACATTGAAGGTATTTTTAAACTTCCCAACTAAATTGAGCAAATCTAGCATATAATATTATTTTATTACCAAGTTTATGACTTTTTTTAATTAAAAAATTGTATGTCAGCAAAATAAAAAGGCATTTTTTCCTACTGGATCAATTTTTAAAAATAAAACCTCCAGGGCTTCCCTGGTGGCGCAGTGGTTGAGCGTCCGCCTGCCAATCCAGGGGACGTGGGTTCGTGCCCCGGTCCGGGAGGATCCCACATGCCGCGGAGCGGCTGGGCCTGTGAGCCACGGCTGCTGGGCCTGTGCGTCTGGAGCCTGTGCTCCGCAACGGGAGAGGCCACAACGGTGAGAGGCCCGTGTACCGCAAAAAAAATAATAAAATAATAAAGTAAAATAAAATAAAACCTCAGCATGTATACTGTCAGTTCTAATAAACTAAAAACAAAGAACTTTAATTTCCCCAGAACATGTCAAATTAAATATATAAATATACTCACAAATTAATTAAGGTATGGATTACAATAATAATGAATAACAACAAAACAAAACAAACAAAAAGCCCTTCAGAAAAGAATATCTCTGATAATAACAGTTGGGCCACGGATTTAATATATTCCTTAAACTATCAGGATTGCCTTAAGTAAAATATGTTATTACTTTTTTTTCATGAATGAAGAAACACTTGGACAGCCTAAGCATGTGCATTATTTGTGTTCTGGTATAGAATTAATCAACTTATGTTATTTTATATTGGCTTATCCTTTTATGGCTCTCAGAGTAGTGCCTGTTTGCTAAATTTGTTTCTAGTTCTCATTCTGCATAACATTGTTATTAAGCAAAGTCAGGTCCATGTATTAATTCAACAAATATTTATTGAGTGGCAGACACTGTTCTAGGTGCTTGGGAGGCACCATGGAATAAAACAGATGGAGATCTATGTCTTTGTGAAGCTGATATGTTAGCAAAGGGAGACACACAATCATCAATAAACATAGTAAGTAAATGCTATAGTACATGAGAAGTTGTTAAGGGCTGTGGATTTAAAAAATAAGGATAACAGGGATTGGTGACACAAGATTCTTTCCATAACTCATTATTAAGCAAAACTTTTGATCATCTACTATTTGAATGGTAGGTTCCATGAAGGCAGGAGCAATGTATGTGTTTGCTTATGTTTACAGCCCCAATCTATGGCACAGTGCCTGAACTACAAGAGGTGTCCTTCATATGTGTTGGGAAAAAAATAATGAGGGGATATTATGCATTTTATGATTCTTGATCATAATACTGTTCTGTGCAAATCTCATTATATAAAATTAGTTCATTTCAAAGTATCTCTGGAATATTAAAGTTGAGTTTATGTTGAATATATTTTAGTTCATTTTCTTAGATCTCAGTGGAAGCCCAAAAGCTCATCCTAAGTTGATCTTCATGTTTTCTTTGGAATAAGTTGATTCTAAGGAAATTATATATAGACAGTTAATATCCACAATATTAGTCTGAATTGGGAGTTCTGATCTAAGAATGACCTTAGGGATCTTACGTTAAATATATTTATGATGCATAACTATAAATATATTATGACAAATATATTACATTTCTACCTGGACTGTTTTAAATAATATATTTAATTCAGCTTTGTTTTATAGAAATTTTTAGAAATCTACTTTCCTTAACAGATTATAAACTCCTGGAGGTCAGGGACTGACTGTCATTAATCTCTGCATCTTCAGAGATTGCAGCACATAGCAGGTATTTAATGAAGTTGCATGAATTGCTAAATGCTCAGAATAATTAGATCATGAGCTAGAGACTAGAAACCATTTTGTTAAACAGAAAATTTCATAATAGTGTTACAGAGAATCAAGATTTAATATTTAATTTGTTGTTGCTAAGTTATAGAAGCCAGAAGAGACAAAAAAATAAAAGATAGGATTCATTTTGCTATTTATACAATGTCATCTTTTGCTCTTTTCATTGAGCCTGTTGAGAGTTGCTCCATTAAGGAAATAATGTCTCATAAGTATGTGCTCTCAATTGTGTAGTCTCATAAAAGCTTTGGAAGTAAGTATAAGTATGTTCATTATAGTTAACTACTTACTATCGTTATGATGATGATAATAAATCTACATGTTTTAATTTTATTCAAACTATTCAGTGAACTTAATATTTTAAAACATAATTTGTTTTTCTACTAAAGTAAAAACATACAGTGATTTGTGATATGGAAAGCCCTGTCCCTTTTCTCCCTTGTGGAAAAAAATATTATATCTGCTCTGTCATCCTGCAATAGTTTTGTTCCTCTCTTTTGATTTGCTAACTTTATTTAAATCAGTTATTCATAATGCAATTGTTATAAGCCTTAAAACAGCATTACTACATGGTAAATAAGATACAGAAGTTTTACTATACAGTAATGTAGAATATAGAGAAATTAACAACGGTGAAGTCAATTACATGTCTTGTAAAGAAATTTACCATTACAGAAAATTTTGGAAGTAGGAAAAATAATGTATAATTATAGTTTGGGGTTATGTGCACTCCATTTTCCTTCTTTCCTTAGGTCTTACTTAATTTTACTCATCAAATAATCATTGTCAAATTTTTATTTATTTTCCACTATAAACATATATTTTAAAATCAAATCTTTCTGGTATAATGAATTTAAAGAGCTTCTGTATTCTATTTAGGAAACCAAAGTTTGTGAAAATACAAACTTTGAGTGGTTGTTTTAGGTAGTATTTTTTCTTTTCAAGGAAAATAAATTAATATTATGGATTGAATTTAACTTAAAAGGGAAGTAATTTGGCAGATCAGGTGTAAATGAAATAGTTGTCTGAATGGTACAATTTGAAACACACTACAAAGCTCTTCTTGCCTATATTGTTTCCTACCTTGGCTTTCCATACTACCAGAGATACCCAACAGCAGACTTTTATTCATTAGTAATGCAGCATATGCAGGTACTCTTTGCCAAATAAGAAGTATTCCTGGACTAGGTATAACATGAAGTACTCTAGTCCCTGAAGGGGACTTAGTTTACTAGACGCTGTTCTTCTACAGCAATTAGCAGAAAAGAAGTGAGAATCAGGGCAGCTTAAACTTTAAAAAGGATTAAAGAAACCTATGAAGTAGAAAAATTTTTTTAGCAGTAATTCTAAAATGCTTCAGTGAAGTGTTCTTGGTAGCTAGAGGGCAACATGAAAACATTGGTCATCTGAAGTAAAGTACCCAGACAGGGTGGGAGTACTCCAAACAGGAGCTTGGAGAGTCAGCAGGGCTTAAATCACCATTCTGCAAAAAGTGGTCTTTGTCATAATAACTCTCAGCCATGTTACTCATTCTGTTGCAGACATTTTCTTTTATATCCAATTTTACATTTTGTTTATTCCATCTCCCTTTCCTGCTTTTCTATGAATGTAAATATTGAGTAACAATGACTTGGTCCTCAAATTGGGCCCTCAAAACTTAAGTGAAAAACATGGTGAAAAGTGTAACATTAACCAGTTATTACAAAAGTGTAAAGTTATCAGAGTATGTAAATTGCATACACAAATAGAAGCCCTATCTTTGATCATTGATATTCTTAAGTTGTGAAACTATTTGGAGTTAACATACTCTGTAAAGCCTTAGAAATACGGACTTAAATTGCCACTGAGTTCACTGCAATAGTATATGAGGAAGATGTTTTAAGTTAGATAAGATTGTTTAAGGTTCCATAGATTCTTCATTTTGGACTGAAGGTAGTAAAGCTAATTCTGCTAGGAATTATTTCATATGATATAGAATTTTTAAAAGAAACAATCTACGGCAAAGTAATATACCTTTATTTTTAAATGTAGATGCTCATAAAATGAGTGACTTCCTTCATATGAAAGAACATCTTAACTTTCAAGATGTTCTTATCCCTTACATTGGTTGCAGCTCAGTTACATAAAAATATCTGATTAAACTTTCCATAAGCCTGGCATCTCACAATCCCCAAACCTAAAAACATCAACAATTTTGTAATTTCTGGTTATTTCCTTTCTGTCATTCTCTGTATGAATATCTTCATTGTTGTTTTCGTTAACTATTGCCCCCAAAATGATGCATCAAAAGCCACCCTAATAAAAGCCAGTAACTTAAAATCATTATTTATTCTTATGAATTTATGGTTAGCTAAAGATCTGGTCTGGTGATCTATACAAGGCTTGATTGGGAAGCTCTGCTTTAAGTGTCAGGCCTAGCTGGGATGGCCTGGGGCAGTTTTGCTTCATGCAATTTATTCTAGGGTCCAGGTGAAGGGATCACAGCTGTAATAGTATTGGAAGCTCTTACCATGGCTATGGTACAGCCCAGAGGGAAACAAAAACCTCATGCTGCCTATTAAGGCCTAGGCTTAGAAATGGCACATTGTCACTTCTGCCATCTCACTGGCCCAAACAAGTCATATGACGAAGCCTAAAGGCAAGTGATAGGGAAATGCACTTTTCCTACTGAGAGGCCACAACAAGAGTCCGGATGTACAAAGGTATAAATAATTTGGGCTAACAATTCAATTTACTACAATTGTAGTTATGCATTATTATATTATGAATAGCTATAAAATATTCCATCAAATACTCATGCCATATTTTCTGTATTTTCTAACTACTTAGACATTTATGTGAATTTCGGTTTGTTGTGTCATTTGCATAACGTATCAGTGAACACCTTTTTGGATATAGTTTTCTTTGTATGTTACATTCTTTCACTAGGATAGCTCCCCAGAAAATATATTATTTGATAAAAGATGAAAGTCATTGCAACACTACCAGCTGTGAGTAACAGACACTATTTCATTCCGCTTGCACCAGCATGGGAAGTTTCTAATTCCTGGTTGTCATTGCTGATGTTAAGTAAGAATAAACTAGCACCTCATTTTCTTTGCTATTTCATTGATTATTAAAAAGTTGAGGGCTTCCCTGGTGGCGCAGTAGTTGAGAGTCCGCCTGCCGATGCAGGGGACACGGGTTCGTGCCCCGGTCTGGGAGGATCCCACATGCCGCGGAGCGGCTGGGCCCGTGAGCCATGGCCGCTGAGCCTGCGCGTCCGGAGCCTGTGCTCCGCAACGGGAGAGGCCACAACAGTGAGAGGCCCACGTACCGCAAAAAAAAAAAAAAAAAAAAAAGTTGAGCACTTTTTCAAATATATTTATGAATTGTAAATATCTGCTTTTGAATTGTCTGTTTATATCCCTTACTCAATTAACTATTAGAATGATGCTTAATGATTTGAATGTAAGATATTTCCCACAAGCATCCCAAACTAAACTCCATCCAACAGTCAGCTCATCATGGTCAACCCTTACCAAACTGGTTGGGCTCATCTATTCCAATGTTCAGTATTTACTCATTTATTAAAGTCAGAAATGTGGAATTTATTATTGTCTGCTTTATCACCCACATCTAAAAACAACGAAAACCTTTTTTGATTCTATTTCATATCTACTCACTATTCCCAGTGCATTAGCCTAGTTCAGACTTTCCCCCACCCCAGGCTGTTGCGATACTTTCATTACTGCTATTTTGGCCTCTAGTTTTTCCCAATCTATTCTCAGAATTGCTTCCAAAATCATTTACTAACTTAAAAAATTAGAACACGCTACTTACCTTCTCAGAATTATTTGATGTACTTTATACCTAAACTTCCCATTATACTATGAAAACAATTGAAAGCTTTATGAAATCCCCCCGCCAGTCTGCTCCATTTTCTGTCCATCTGCCCTTGCCTCATTCCTGCTACACATACTCTAGAGACACAGAATTACTTTTAGTGGTTACTAGTTAGTACCACATTTCATACCTCCATTTCCTGCAAATGCTGGGCACCTTCCCAGAATGCTCACTCCCTAGCAATCCCTGTGCCAAATGCCTGTTTATTCTACAAACTTCAAACCAAAGCTTTCCCTAATTCCCCCAGCAGATTTCATAGTCTTTTTTTCTCCATGCACTTTGTATATCGCTATTATAGCATGTGTCTTTACCTGTGGTAACATATTTTTGTCTTTTTCTTTATTTGAAGAAAGTTTTCCTTGTAATGAGAGACCATGTTATTTCATTTTTATATCTCTAGCTCGTAGGACAAGTTCTGTCACACAGTAGACATCATTAAATCTTTCCCCAATTTGCCAATAAATTAATAATAATTGAATTAATAAATGAAAAAATGATTTTATCTAAATAATCACACATGTATTCTGGGCCACAGGTAAATAATAACAAGGGAAACTTTTAGGTAAGGTTTGAATCATATTATTTGGGTCTTATAGCATCTAGAAATAACACTTAAAATTGGGCTTTCAAAACCTAATATTATTCTTCACTTTCAAACTTGATGAAAAAGTGAGAAGAAAATAAATTTTAAATAGAAATTTTAGAAATTTAGAAATAAATTTTAGAAATTTGAAACTACATGTTATTTTAGAGCAGATATTTTATAAACACATGTGGGAAAATGTTCAACTAGAGATAAGAATTATATTCTCCACTTTTTGTTCTTAGTGGCCCTACTTACCCTCCCACCTACAAGAGAACTGAGCACATCTTTTCTCACATAATTTGTCTTCATTATGGGCCTATGGAATACGTTTAAAAAATTCAGTGTTTCTTTTCATAAATCATTAGTTATTCAAGTTAATGTAAATATGTAGTTTTAGCTTTAGTGTACTTAATCCAAGAACTAATATCTGAATTCTCATTTTTTCAAAAGTCACATATATTACCTTGAATGAAAAGAAAGATTGTCTTTATTTCATGCTTATTTCAGAGTATTTAAAAAATAGTTTTTTCATCATTTAGAGACTATTTCTAATTAGTATTTTATTGGAATATACTTCTGCCCCAATCACCACACTTCTCTAAGTAGCAAATACAAGTAATTCAAAACTCAGCTGAGACATCTCCTGGTGTATGAAGACTGCCAGACTACAGATGGCTCTCCTCTGTGTTCTCAGACTGCCCTATTTTAGCTCTTACCGTATTGTATCTGACTTTGCCATTAGGCAGATGGTGTTTATCATATCTGTATGCATTACAACTTCTCTGCTGATAGGCCACAGATATGATTTGTCTTGCACAGTGTCTCCTAATCATCTAAAAAATTTTCCTAATAATTAGATATAGGAATTTCCCGTTTCTTGGAAGAAAAACAATTTTGAGGTTTATTCAACCTTGTGTCTACATTCCAGTAAACGTGGCTGGAACCATGAAGCAACTTCAACTTTGAGATAAAGTGTCTGGTCTCCAGTTTGTCATGGTCCCCATGCATACATTTTTCTCGCTTGCATTACCTGCCTCCCCACTGTTGTCATGTGGATTTAAGGCTCCTATAGACAGACTGTGTGAGCCTGTATCTCAGATCTGTCATTTAAGAACGTGTGGCCTTGGCCAACTTTATCTATTTATTCATCCATGAAATGGGGGTAATTATAATATCCTGCTAATGGAACAGTTGTGTGAATTAAATGAACTAATGTAAATAAAGTACTGAAACAGAGTACTGGACATATCCTTCAAACAGTATATATTTATCCTAAGATATCAATGTTTGTTTGATTGTGATATGAAGAACTTTGTAAAGTGAGGAAGCTAGCTATTATAAAACATTCTTTAATGGAAAAGATAGGAAGAGAAAAGATAGGAAGAGATATATAATGTGTAATGTTGTTTATTAGTTAAGATACAGATTCAACTAAGAAATAATGAACCACATTAACAATAGTAGCTGTAACAAGATAGACGTTTTTAACCCTCTCCTAAAGCAACCAAAAACATTCATCCTACAAGAGTCTACAGCTGATATGTTGTTTCCACGATGTCGGGGGAACCCAGATTCTTTCTATCTTGTGCCACCACTATCCCACTGTATGTTGTTCTCATATGTATAATTGAAAACGGCTATTAACCATGTACCCTTAGGGAAGAACAGAAGAGGAAAGATACAGGTTCATACCTTAACTTTAAAAGCAAAATCCAGAAGTGGTACACCTTACTTCTGCCCACTTCACCCCACTGATCAGGACTTTGTCATGTGGCCACACTTAGCTGCAGGGAACACTGGGAAATACAGTCTTTAGTTTGGTGAATACATGGCCAGCAAATCTCTATTACTATGGAAAAAAGGGAGGGAAGGAATTTAGGGAGACAGATAGAAATCTCTACTACAGCATCAGAAGGTGAAGTATAAATCTACAATACCTGTCCAAACTTTTGTCCTGGAAAATAAAAACTATCTATTTTTGCATGGTTAGTATATATGTATATATTGAGTAGAGTAATAATCAGATATATCACTATTATGCCTAAGGGAGGTTGACTAAATGTTTTAGAACTGCTCCCCTGAGCCCCTCACCATTGACAATGCTCTGTTGAGGTTCCAAATTAGAGAGGTTCCCCGTGTCTTCCCTGTGGTCCTGCCTAAATCTATTGATATATACAAAACTCAGTATCAGTTTAGTTCCAGGACTCTAATTATTTGAAGTCTTGAGATAGATACTAGGCAGACCCTGGGTCTTCATGTATGTTTAAAAGAAATGATCAGCCTTAAGAATTCCCCCTGTAACTTTGTGAGATGGACTTTTCAAAGAAAGACCCAACCATTACGATCAAACAAGGAAACTGCATTCTCACATTAAAACAATCTACAATTATCCAGGCAGGCTGAGTGTAATTAGTTAGTTGGAATCAAGCCAGGACATTGAGGCAAACACTGCTACTTTCCCTGAAAGGTGCCTTGGGATTTTTAATGCCACTTATGGTCAAGCTTAGAGTTTTGCATCTCATGTAGAAAATAGTACCTCTGGGAACATAGCATTTCCAGCTCCATTACTTGCTAACTACTGACCATGTTTCCACAAATAGGGGAAGTAAATGTTAAATACTGATCGCAATTATTTTTTCTGTGAAATCACAGCTTGTTTATTTTTTCAGGACAGTTCTGTGTGTTTTATGAGTGGTGGTGCTTGTTGTTGGTGATGATCGATTAGTTTTATATCATTATGTTATTCAAAACTAGTTGAGATGTGCAACTTTATTTTCCAATGTCACAAACATGTTAGATAATTTTTTAAAGTACTATTAATTTTTTTTAATTTTAGAAACAATGTTTCTTTATAAATGATACACATTAAGATACCTTTATATAGTAACAGTATTTTATTAAGACCAATAGGATTTTTACATTTTTATCAGCTTTATACACCATAAACAAAAATACAGAAATTTAGTAGTTTGCTACTTGCAATGAATTAAACATTTTCTGGTAGAACTTGTCACAGTAATGGAGTTTTTTGAAAATGGAATATTAGAAGAGTTGAAATTCCTGAAGGGAAAAATTCTCCTTATGTTCTGTTATTATTTCTTAACATTTTTTGACAATCTCTAGAAATTTGATTGATTGCTTTTTTACTTTACTCTCTTGAGAAGAAGCAAACTGCTGAATTTTTTTTGCAAAACAAGGAAACATAACACCTGAGGAAAGTCAAATGCTTTTCTTTCTAAGTTATTTTATGAAAAATTATATTTGGTATTATAAAATATTTTAATAATTATAGCACTTTATATTTTTCTTTACCAGAAACTTGCAGTTTTGAAATTTAAAATGTATTTAAACTTTGACTTTAACTTTACCATTTGTAAAGACCATTCATATAGAGAATGTCTTATCTTTTTTAAAATAATAAGATCACCATACAGTTTATTGTGAGGGTAAAATGAGGCACTATTTACAATTACTCTGGGACAAACAGATATTAACTGACTGTGGATATCAGATCACAGTTTATATATTCCATGTGTGTGAATATGTAATTGATAAAAGTCACATGGCGTAATGACTATGTGCCCAGGTTCTAGAAACTACTATCACTGTGCTCTGACACAATAATACTGGAGCATTATTTAGAAACTTTCAGATTGATTTAGTTGTTTGTTAAATCAGACATTATAAAAGTCCAACTCAAAGACTATGATTCACCAGCTGAGTGAGCTTCTACCTGTTTTGAGGCTTTCATGTTAATGCCTCTATATTATTATACTTATTTTCTGTGTAATTACCTAGAATTTTGAAGATTTAATTTTAATGTCTTCACCTCAATATTCTGCATATGTTATATAATGATGTAATTTTAAGCTGTATATCATTATGCTTACAGTAATTTTATACACAAACACCCCTTACTCTTTAGCAGTAATTATGATATATTCATATCCATCAAACTCATTTATCCTTATATAACACTACAAAGTAGTATTATACATTTTTTTCTGATGAATAAAGTGAAGCTCAAAGTTTTACTAACATCATCTAGATGATAAGTAGGGTATTTTGTTCCACTGTTGTATGTATTGTATATGTATGCATTATGAATATATATGCCTAAGGTATATTTCAAGCAAATTGCATTTAACTTGTATTCAGATTTCTGCTATTTTTAATTAATGAAATCATTCTCATATTTTAAAACTATTTTAAAACATGTTTACAATAGCTGCATAGTACTTAGCATATATACATGCACCACAGTTTATTAGTCCAGTAGTGCTAAATATTTTGCAAATCTCCAATATTTTGCATTTATGTATAATACTCTCAGAAATATTGGTTTATTATGCTTTTGGCAAATTCTCTAATTAAAAGAGAATTACTGATTTAAGATTCTTGATGCATATTGATGAATTAATTTTGAGAGTAGTTACAGCATTAGTATTATTAAATATGTCAGATTTATAAAAATAGGAGACAAATGAAAATGTTTCTCAAAGGAATTGAGACATATTTCACCATCCTTTTTTTTATTATAAATTTATTTATTTTATTTATTTTTTTAATTTTTGGCTGCATTGGGTCTTGGTTGCTTCACGCGGGCTTTCTCTAGTTGTGGCGAGCGGGGGCTACTTTTTGTTGCGGTGCGTGGGCTTCTCATTGCGGTGGCTTCTCTTGTTGTGGGGCACAAGCTCTAGGCTCGTGGACTTCAGTAGTTGTGGCACATGGGCTCAGTAGTTGTGGCTCACGAGCTCTAGAGCACAAACTCAGTAGCTGTGGTGCTCAGTAGTGGTGGCGCTCAGTGGTTGTGGCGCACGGGCTTAGTTGCTCCACGGCATGTGGGATCTTCCCAGACCCCAGGGCTCGACCCATGTCCCCTTGCAATGGCAGGCAGATTCTTAACCACTGCACTACCAGGGAAGCCCTCACCATACTTTCTTGAAGAACTAAGTCAATTAACTTCCACATGCCTTGAATTTCACAATTTTAGGATAGGGATAGCAATATAGAGTCAATGGGAAAATGTCCCTGAAAAAAATTTTTATTTAAATATTGATGTTATTAAATCTTCACTGAATGCAAGAGTAAATGGGAAGCACACAGAATTCCTTTGAAGAAAGGCAATATGTGAAATAGGAAGAACATTAAATATTTCCTGTAACAATGATGTAAATGCACAATGTGTCGTGGAACTGATCCCTGTTGGATTTCTTTCTATTTTTTATCTTTCAAGATTCAGTATTTCAGAGGTTTCAAAGGAACGCAGTATTACAGCTCAAGAGCCACCTGCCACTATGATCTTAACAGCATATTACCCTGGCCTCAGGGATCTTCATTATATGTGGCCATTACTGAATTGTTTCAGCTTGTTTTTTTCTCTATGTATTTTTCTAAAAAATAATACATTCACACGGTTAAAATCAACAACACTCTGCTTTGCCTACTCTACCTTATTTAGCTGTCTCTTCTGATGGTTATCAATATATGTTTGAATGTCTTGAATATGATTATTTTTGTTTTGTGAGTTTTAGACATTATCCGTTGAACAGAATATGTTAACAACCTTAACAATTTTGTTCTTTAACTATTAAAAAGATACTATATTTCTTTGCTAAAAATTGAAAATATACAGTATTTACATTATTATAAAAATTATTAAAGATTTTTTTGATGTGAACCATTTATTTTTAAAGTCTTTCTTGGGGCTTCCCTGGTGGCGCAGTGGTTGAGAGTCCACCTGCCGATGCAGGGGACACGGGTTCGTGCCCCGGTCCGGGAAGATCCCACATGCCGCGGAGCGGCTGGGCCCGTCAGCCATGGCCGCTGAGCCTGCGCGTCCAGAGCCTGTGCTCCACAACGGGAAAGGCCACAACGGTGAGAGGCCTGCGTACCGCAAAAAAAAAAAAAGTCTTTCTTGAATTTGTTACAATATTGCTTCTGTTTTCTGTTTTTGGCTTTTTTTTGGCTGCTTAGCTCCCAGGGATTGAATCCATACCCCCTGCATTAGAAGACGAAGTCTTAACCACTGGACCGCCAGGGAAGTCCCACATTATTATAATTTTTTTAAAGATAATTTGTGGCAGAGACAAAAAATATAATTATATTCATTTTCTTGTGTAGTTTTTTTTTCTTTGTTTTTCCTCATGTTTCTATTTGGTTTCCATTATCTTGCAGTACTTGTTTTTATTATAGTCCAGTTGTTGCTAAACTCTTTATAATATCATGCATTCTATCAGTCCCCTTTTTCCTGGAGTTCACTCTTATTGAACTCTCAGTTTTACTTCACCAGAAGTATTCATTTCTCTAAGTCAGCTGCATCCTCATACTTCTCTTTACAGATTTCCTGGGCTGGGTCCTGCATCGCACATTTTCCACTACTTTCCTTTGTTCCCTTGTTTTCCTGAAGAATACCTTCATATGTGTTCCTTAGAAAAATCATAAGGAGAATTTTGCTAGGTCCTTGAATATCTAAAAATGTCTTCCTTCTATACTTATTCATTGATGGTTTCAATTGATGGTTATTTGGGTTCAAAATGCTACGCGAAAAGCAATTCACACGGTATTTGAAGTATACCTTTTAACATATAGTCTCCCTGTTGAGAAGTCTGATGTTATTTTGCCTTTATATCTTTGATATTTTATTCTTCTATGTGTTCTTTGTTCTTTCTTTCTGGAACCCTTAATTTTGATCTGCCTAGGTATATCCTTTATTTCTTTAATTTTTTTCTCTTATTTTTCTTTCTCTGCTTTTTCTACTCTCTGGGAGAATTCTTCAATTTTATGTTCCAATACTTCTATTAAACCTTTGTAGGAAATGATATTTGTCATTTTCAAGAACATTTGTTTCTTCCTTGGTTGTTTCTTCTTATAGGATTCTAAGTGTGTTCATTTTTTACACATTTTCCCCAAATTATCTGAGGATACTAACTATATATAATTTTGAAATTTCTACTACTTTCTGAATTATGTTTATTTGATGTCAGTTTCACCATTTTTCAAAGTCTTGGTCTTTAATATTATTAGGATTATTTTGAATGATTACATTAGCAGACTATGGTAAATTAATTGGTTAGAAGCAAGAGAATAAGGTACAAAACAATACAGTTATATAGCCAAGAGGTGATATAGTTTGGAGAAGGGGCCAGCCATCTCTTGAAACACCTAGAACAAATCAGTGTAAATAATATGTGTTGGCAAAATATTTTAAATAAACACTTACCTCCTTTCTCTATATTTGTCTACACTCATACTCTCTCATACATGTTTTCTCCTTTGACCTTGAATACTCTGTATTTTCTCCATTAAACTCCTTTCCAGAAACTATTATTGCCCTCAGGTATTTTGTTAGACAAATCTTTGTTCTTCTCCAACTCTTCTGAATAGAGTCAAGAAACAAACAAACAAACAGACATGGGTTTCAGGATCACAGACCAACTTCCAGCCTATGGCAGGTAGAGGCTGCATAGAGTCCTGTTGAAATGGCTCTAACTAGTGCTCAGAGATAGAAGTAACACTCACTATTAGGGATGAAGGTTTGATGCAGAAGGACTCAATATAACCACATCCCTCCAAAATGGACAAGAGAGGGAGGCTACAGCACTGAAAAAAAAAAAAAAAAGTAAAAAGAAAAATAATCCCTGAGATATGGAATGAGGGGAAAGAGCCCAAGTCTCTTAAGATTCTTGTGTCCTAAGTATAGAGGAGAGATCAACTTTTGGTTCACAATTTGATTCCCAGAAGTCTTCTATTACCTGGTGTTTTTTAGAGCAGAATAGAAAACAATGGGCAGCTAAAATTTCACGTATACCCTACCCCTGGCTGAAAGCATCCTAGTTTGTCTAATGTCAGTCCTTAGAATTTCTTTCTTTTGAAAGTCTAACTAATGGAATGGCTTCCTTGGAATTTTTTTTGGCCTGTTGATTTCAGTGCTAGTGGGATCTCAACGTCACTCAATTCATTTATTTCCGAAGAAGAAATTCTATATATTGCACAGGAATCATTTTTTTTTAGCAAAATCCCATTCAGAATTATGAAAAATACAGATTAAACCTTTCTTTCTCCTTTTCTACCTCTGCTCTCCAAGTATCAGGTATATATCCCCACCGGGCTGATTAATTTAGGGCCAATAAAGTCTGGGAGTATATTCCTGACTGCACCTTTTTTCTACTTTTGTCCCCTTTATCTAAATTGCAATTTAACTTTCCAGTGTCCTTTAGTCTAGTTTTCTTTGTGCTATTAAGTTACTCTTGTAAACATGACCATGCTAATAATATGACAGCCGGTTACTGGATTTAATCTTTCAGGTGACCTATAAGTCTTCACCTGTATAAAATCCACATGACTTCAGTAGTCAGAGTATGATGTACCATGGTGATATTTCAGCAGCACACATGCCAAACCTTACTCTATAGCCAGAGGCTTATTTCACCTCTATTACAACAAATGAGGATCACAAAACGAATGAAGAGGTGGTATAGAATTCATTGCCTGCTCAACTCCATTCTTCATGAAACTGTAGGGGCTTTTTTACTTCTTTGCTCTCTCATAAATTATAGAACTGCCTCATCTTCCTTTTCCATTCTCTGTCACTAGGTAGAGGAGCTGATAAGACTTGATCAATGAGATACAATCTCAATATGGTTATTGGTATAAAGGCTTGATAATTATTGAGGAACTCTAAACTAGATGTGGTAAACTGCTAGTCAAAGAGCATAACTGGACCACCGCTGTGCTTGGCTTGTACAGCAAATGTTTAAAAATTTGGATATTTACCATTAGATTCTGGATTTCTGGCCTCCATGAAGAAAACTAAGCTCTGGCAATCCTGAGCTCCCGTTGTCTCTTGGTGACACTCTTTGAAGCTAGGTGGCCATTGCGCCCTGTAGTTGCAAGAGTGTCCTCATTTCCACCAGTCCAACCCACTCCTGTTTCTTGAGCCCTCCTCCCCTTATCCACTGAAGGCCAAGCCCAAGGAGACATTTGAGTTTAAGATAGAATTCTGCTTTTTGCAAATTAGAGCATTTACCAGAGGATGCATTGTAGAATTCATTAGCGTTTAGAGACCCTTTAATAAAAACTTAACGTAACCTGTTTAGAAAAATTCATAGGAAATTTATTTAGGTACATTTTTAGGAAATTTGTGATTTGGGTTTTTATAATATTTTTGCTCATTTTTTTTCTTAGAATGTAGTCTTTTTTTAATTTATTACATGAGTAATGATGCACTACTTTGGACTGACTTCTCTTTGACTACTTCTGAAAAGAAATTTTGGTTTGGATAAAAAAAAATTTAACTTGATACATTTTCCTATTATAAATATGCATTTGCCACCTGTCAGCCAAATAGACTCAAAACTGCTTATTAGCAAAGTTGAGTGAATAAATGGATAAAATGTATAAGTAAATGAACTTCTACACTTTAGGATGTCTACATTGTGTGGAAGGATTTTCCTTAAAAAGTGCCAACTTTTTTTTCAACTTGGATCCCATCTTATTATCCTAGCTGTAATTAGAAATCTTGTGAAATTAAGAACCATTCAATTCAATGAGTTTTCAGCATCGGAAATTTGCCCAGAGGCACCCAGCCGATTGGTCTGCCCAGAATTGGTTTTTCATAGACTTCGCCCTCCTCTCCTCCTGTTCACTCTAAAAGGGAGTGTCTCTTCCACTTAGCTAATTAATTACACCTGCCAACGAGCAGATGGTTCTCTAGGCTTTGAAGCAGGGAAATAGCTAGGTGCACATCAGCTAGCTTAAGCTTCCTTCAGTTGCAATTTGGATTATAACTCTTGAAGCTCCAGAGAAAAGAAAATATTAAATGATTACAAAGGGAACAACATTTAATTTTTTTTAATTTCAAAAATGTATTTTAATTATAAAGGTAATATTCTTTTTTTTATTTCTGATCTCAGCACAAACACACTTTCAAAATAATTATGTTTAGCATCTAGTTTGGAGCAATATTTGCCAGATGTTGCCATCTAATTGTTCTAAGCTCTAAAGTAAAATGAGAATAGAGGACCAGGGCCACTTAGAAAACTGTTAGGAACAGTTCTCAAAATGTGATAGCTTTTGAGTAAATAATACGTTTGTGTTGTTGTTTAATTATAAGGAAAAATGTATATGTAACAATGGTAAAAGCAGAACCGAAGGCACTAGTGGTACTCCTGCTAACATTCCCAATGGTAGTCCAGATTTTTATGCTGATCAAGTTGGTCTTCCTTTTTTTTGTCTTTCTTTTTCCCCTTGTGTCCGAGGCTAGGTAGCTTAAAATAGAGATTATCACAGGAGATTAATTTTCTATGTAATTCTATGTTATATGTGAGAAAATTTTAGTGAAGGACTTTATATTTGGAAAATAATGAAGTCTTTGAAATTAAACATATCCTTTTGTTAGAGGTAGAATAAAAATTCATCTACATATAATATATCATATTCTTATCTCTTTTCTCAGTACATTTATGAAATTAATGTAAATAATATTAATAAAATGTCCCAAACTCCCAAGTAAAGTCACCTCCCTCCTTTTCCACTATTAAAATTAAAAATGTTACCTGATAGACATATCTAAAGATGAATATATTAAATCATATCGAAGAAAGGAGGATAATTTGTTTTTTTTTTTTGGCGGTATGCGGGCCTCTCACTGTTGTGGCCTCTCCCGTTGCGGAGCACAGGCTCCGGACGCGCAGGCTCAGCGGCCATGGCTCACGGGCCCAGCAGCTCCGCGGCATGTGGGATCTTCCCGGACCGGGGCACGAACCCGTGTCCCCTGCATCGGCAGGCGGACTCCCAACCACTGCGCCACCAGGGAAGCCCAGGAGGATAATTTTTAAAAATTTATGCCCCAAGAAAATATTTCGGTCATCTTATAATATCGAGTGGTGTACAATTCAATTCAACACTGTTACCTGCAAAGAAGATACCTTGATAAAGCTACATTTTACCATTTGTTTTAATTTTGAATTCCTTTTCATTTCATCATGTGAGCTTTACCTCACTTGCCATTAAAATGATTAGGATTTAAACTTAGTGTTAAAATAAATTTTCATTGATTTGATTTAATTCATTTGAATACTTTGCTCTTTTGCTCTCTTTGTATTAATTGCTCAACAACAATTAATAGGAAAAAACATTATATGGAAAATGCAGATTTGTTTAGGAGAACCAGATGCCCTACACATTTAAACTACCCATTTTCATATGTTTAGAAATGCAGTTGCAAAGCACATAGAGGCAGATTCTACTCTGGCTATGATTTTGGATAAGGTAATTAAAAATCATTTTACCCTATTCATTAAAGTGGAGCTTCCAACAACTAAGCACAGGTAGAGTTCCCACAGTACTTGAACATAATAAAATTGCCTTTCTTTTCTTTAATTCAGTCTTTTCATTGAATTGAAGGGCTTTTCCTTAAGTAGGCTGAATTCTTGAAGTTTTATTGTGCTGCATTTTCCTATTGTCTACTTCCAACAGAGGCAAAAGGAAAGCACCTCCAATGACGAGGTTGGGATGTAGTCCAAACATCTAACAGAGCCAGGATGGTTTTTTTTAAATACACAGTTTTTCATGCAGAAAAGATACCTTAAAAGCATAATTTTACCTTTCAACTCATTAAAGTATTTTCAAAAAGACTTTAGGGAAATTACTGTGACTTCTTAATTATACTTAGAAGTAGATTACATAAGCTAGAGTCGTGCTCCATCTCTACTTAAACTTTATTTTTTTCCTTTAAATTTCTCAGTCTTTTCTTCCTATTATGGAGGGAGGATAGAATAAAAAGTTTAAAAGCAGGATCCCAACTCAGCAGTTAGAATGAGTTGGAATCATATTTCTCTAGAACACTTACCAGTTACTTACCTCTCTAAACTTGTTTTCTCATCTGTAAAATTAGACTAGTAATTATTAACTCAGAGGACTTCTGTAAGAGATACAGAGATACATTGAGAGATACATTGGATTATAAATATATTCAAACAATGGCAGTATTACCAAGAGGTATTAGAGTGAGGTGATTAACAGCGGGCTTTGGAACCTGATAGGCCCTTGAATCCTAGTTTGATCCCTGTCTGTGTGAGGCATTTGGCACCTTGCTTTATTATTGTGTCTCCTTTGGTATGCCTTTGGGGTATATGAATCCCACCCAAAAAAAGAAAATTCTGAATTTAGAATCTTAAGTAATTTTATGAGTTTCTAGAACCTATAATATGCTCCTAAAAGGGCATCTGAAACTTATATAAGTTGAAAATAATTGTTAAAAATGAGCAAATGCAAACCCGCATATTCTAACTTGGCCTAATAATCCTGCCCTAGTTTAGCTCTCTCAAAAGTGTATTTACAAGAGGGAGCGGAGATAATTATCAAGCAGGATAGAAGAAATCAGTTTACCAGAGAACTTTTCTTATCTTCCCCTTAATAGTAATAATAGCAATAATAATAATAATACATCAGTTGAATGCTTGCCACATAACAGACACTGTGGTGAGCATTTACATGTATTAACTCATTGTCTCCTTACAATTTCCCTGTGAGGGAGGTAATATTAATATCCATATCCTCATTTTATAGATAAGGGAACTGAGACTTGGGGAGGATAACTAATGTTATCTCACAGGTGATCTATGGGGGTGTCATGGTTACCCAGTCTGACCCCATAGCCTGTGCAGATATTTACATCCCAGTAGTTTTTCCTTCTTGAATGTCAGCTTCTCAAGTGGACTGAACCATCTGACATTGTTAGGCATCTTGGCACTTGGGTCATTTCTTCATGTCCATCCTCAAAGAGCAGCCAGATACCCCAGATAATTTTTAAATCATGCTTATTAACCCTGAAAAAATGGAAGCATCCTAAGATAAAAGTGTATCTTAATTTAGAAGACATGACAATACAGGTTACAGAGCTATACCATTGAATAGTGGAGCCATCTGTTATGACATCAGATGTCACAATATGAAAATAATGTGAGTGGTGTTTCTAGGAGCCATAGGATATAATGGTTCATTAAAAATGATGCAAGTTTCTGAAGAAATTTTAATGAACTTTTTTTCTTCAAATATTTTAAATATATAGCTTTAATTCTTAAAATATCTGAGCAAATATAATATTTGATTATATCTTTTCTTCATTCAAGAGTAAAGAACTTTCTTGCCCTATATCAACTAGCAGTCTTATTACAGCAGTACTTGTTACACAGCTAGTTTTTAATATACAATTTTTTAGTTATTTTTTAAAAAAATTTAATAAATTAAAACAAAAGTTTGGAGGAATCCCACCTCCCTGACCAACCCGGAGCTACACAGATATGTTTAATAATGCTCTGTGTTTCCTAATGAATCCATTCTGCTTCAGCAAAAATGCCCGACTCTTGAAATGGAAGAGGACAGCTCAGTTTACTTGTCCCTGTCCTTTGGATTTTACCCTGATTTCTATGAAGCACAGTGGTGGTGGCAGCCGAGGTGAAGGTCACCTGGAAATTACCAGCAGAGACTTGGTGACCTGTGAACTATGTACCAACCTGAACTGAACAGAAGGAAATCTACCAGTTCTAAGCACTGTCATGGAATATAGTTACAGAGATGACAAGAAATGACTCAAAGGATTAACCCAACTAGATATTCAGGATTACTCATTATAGGGGAAAGAGTGAGTTACAGAATTTATGATCTTGTCCTCAGGAACAGTTTATCTTATGAAATACAGATAACCCCAACTTTTTTTTTTTTTAACATCTTTATTGGAGTATAATTGCTTTACAATGGTATGTTAGCTTCAGCTTCACAACAAAATGAATCAGTTATATACATACATATATTCCCATATCTCTTCCCGCTTGCGTCTCCCTCCCTCCCACCCTCCCTATCCCACCCCTCCAGGCAGTCACAAAGCACCGAGCTGATCTCCCTGTGCTATGCGGCTGCTTCCCACTAGCTATTTACCTTACGTTTGGTAGTGTATATATGTCCATGCCTCTTTATCGCTTTGTCACCGTTTACCCTTCCCCCTCCCCATAACCTCAAGTCCATTCTCTAGTAAGTCTGTGTCTTTATTCCTGTTTCACCCCTAGGTTTTTCATGACATTTTTTTTTTTAAATTCCATATATATGTGTTAGCATACGGTATTTGTCTCTCTCTTTCTGACTTACTTCACTCTGTATGACAGACTCTAGGTCGATCCACCTCATTACAAATAGCTCAATTTCGTCTCTTTTTATGGCTGAGTAATATTCCATTGTATATATGTGCCACATCTTCTTTATCCATTCATCCGATGATGGACACTTAGGTTGTTTCCATCTCCGGGCTATTGTAAATAGAGCTGCAATGAACATTTTGGTACATGACTCTTTTTGAATTATGGTTTTCTCAGGGTATATGCCCAGTAGTGGGATTGCTGGGTCATATGGTAGTTCTATTTGTAGCTTTTTAAGGAACCTCCATACTGTTCTCCACAGTGGCTGTATCAATTTACATTCCCACCAACAGTGTAAGAGGGTTCCCTTTTCTCCACACCCTCTCCAGCATTTATTGTTTCTAGATTTTTTGATGATGGCCATTCTGACTGGTGTGAGATGATATCTCATTGTAGTTTTGATTTGCATTTCTCTCATGATTAGTGATGTTGAGCATTCTTTCATGTGTTTGTTGGCACTCTGTATATCTTCTTTGGAGAAATGTCTATTTAGGTCTTCTGCCCATTTTTGGATTGGGTTGTTTGTTTTTTTGTTATTAAGCTGCATGAGCTGCTTATAAATTTTGGAGATCAATCCTTTGTCAGTTGCTTCATTTGCAAATATTTTCTCCCATTCTGAGGGTTGTCTTTTGGTCTTCTTTATGGTTTCCTTTGCTGCGCAAAAGCTTTTAAGTTTCATTAGGTCCCATTTGTTTACTTTTGTTTTTATTTCCATTTCTCTAGGAGGTGGGTCAAAAAGGACCTTGCTGTGATTTATGTCATAGAGTGTTCTGCCTATGTTTTCCTCTAAGAGTTTGATAGTTTCTGGCCTTACATTTAGGTCTTTAATCCATTTTGAGCTTATTTTTGTGTATGGTGTTAGGGAGTGATCTAATTTCATACCTTTACATGTAGCTGTCCAGTTTTCCCAGCACCACTTATTGAATAGGCTGTCCTTTCTCCACTGTACATTTCTGCCTCCTTTGTCAAAGATAAGGTGACCATACGTGCGTGGGTTTATCTCTGGGCTTTCTATCCTGTTCCATTGATCTATCTTTCTGTTTTTGTGCCAGTACCATACCGTCTTGATAACTGTAGCTTTGTAGTATAGTCTGAAGTCTGGGAGCCTGATTCCTCCAGTTCCTTCTTTCGTTCTCAAAATTGCTTTGGCTATTCGGGGTCTTTTGTGTTTCCATACAAATTGCAAAATTTTTTGTTCTAGTTCTGTGAAAAATGCCAGTGGTAGTTTGATAGGGATTGCATTGAATCTATAGATTGCTTTCGGTAGTAGAGTCATTTTCACAATGTTGATTCTTCCAATCCAAGAACATGGTATATCTCTCCATCTATTTGTATCGTCTTTAATTTCTTTCATCAGTGTCTTATAATTTTCTGCATACAGATCTTTTGTCTCCTTAGGTAGGTTTATTCCTAGATATTTTATTCTTTTTGTTGCAATGGTAAATGGGAGTGTTTTCTTGATTTCACTTTCAGATTTTTCATCATTAGTATATAGGAATGCCAGAGATTTCTGTGCATTAATTTTGTATCCTGCCACTTTACCAAATTCATTGATTAGCTCTAGTAGTTTTCTGGTAGCATCTTTAGGGTTCTCTATGTATAGGATCATGTCATCTGCAAACAGTGACAGCTTTACTTCTTCTTTTCCGATTTGGATTCCTTTTATTTCCTTTTCTTCTCTGATTGCTGTGGCTAAAACTTCCAAAACTATGTTGAATAAGAGTGGTCAGAGTGGGCAACCTTGTCTTGTTCCTGATCTTAGTGGAAATGCTTTCAGTTTTTCACCATTGAGGATGATGTTTGCTGTGGGCTTGTCATATATGGCCTTTATTATGTTGAGGAAAGTTCCCTCTATGCCTACTTTCTGCAGGGTTTTTATCATAAATGGGTGTTGAATTTTGTCAAAAGCTTTCTCTGCATCTATTGAGATGATCATATGGTTTTTCTCCTTCAGTTTGTTAATATGGTTTATCACATTAATAGATTTGCGTATATTGAAGAATCCTTGCATTCCTGGAATAAACCCCACTTGATCATGGTGTATGATCCTTTTAATGTGCTGTTGGATTCTGTTTGCTAGTATTTTGTTGAGGATTTTTGCATCTATGTTCATCAGTGATATTGGCCTGTAGTTTTCTTTCTTTGTGACATCCTTGTCTGGTTTTGGTATCAGGGTGATGGTGGCCTCGTAGAAGGAGTTTGGGAGTGCTCCTCCCTCTGCTATATTTTGGAAGAGTTTGAGAAGGATAGGTGTTAGCTCTTCTCTAAATGTTTGATAGAATTCGCCTGTGAAGCCATCTGGTCCTGGGCTTTTCTTTGTTGGAAGATTTTTAATCACAGTTTCAATGTCAGTGCTTGTGATTGGTCTGTTCATATTTTCTATTTCTTCCTGATTCAGTCTTGGCAGGTTGTGCATTTCCAAGAATTTGTCCATTTCTTCCAGATTGTCCATTTTATTGGCATAGAGTTGCTTGTAGTAATCTCTCATGATCTCTTTTATTTCTGCAGTGTCAGTTGTTACCTCTCCTTTTTCATTTCTAATTCTATTGATTTGAGTCTTCTCCCTTTTTTTCTTGATGAGTCTGGCTAGTGGTTTATCTATTTTGTTTATCTTCTCAAAGAACCAGCTTTTAGTTTTATTGATCTTTGCTATTGTTTCCTTCATTTCTTTTTCATTTATTTCGATCTGATTTTTATGATTTCTTTCCTTCTGCTAGCTTTGGGGTTTTTTTGTTCTTCTTTCTCTAATTGCTTGAGGTGCAAGGTTAGGTTGTTTATTCGAGATGTTTCCTGCTTCTTAAGGTGGGCTTGTATTGCTATAAACTTCCCCCTTAGAACTGCTTTTGCTGCATCCCACAGGTTTTGGGTCGTTGAGTCTCCATTGTCGTTTGTTTCTAGGTATTTTTTGATTTCCTCTTTGATTTCTTCAGTGGTCACTTCATTATTAAGTAGTGTATTGTTTAGCCTCCATGTGTTTGTATTTTTTACAGATCTTTTCCTGTAATTGATATCTAGTCTCATGGCGTTGTGGTCAGAAAAGATACCTGATACAATTTCAATTTTCTTAAATTTACCAAGGCTTGATTTGTGACCCAAGATATGATCTATCCTGGAGAATGTTCCATGAGCACTTGAGAAAAATGTGTATTCTGTTGTTTTTGGATGGAATGTCCTATAAATATTAATTAACTCCATCTCGTTTAATGTATCATTTAAAGCTTGTGTTTCCTTATTTATTTTCATTTTGGATGATCTGTCCATTGGTGAAAGTGGGGTGTTAAAGTCCCCTACTATGAATGTGTTACTGTCGATTTCCCCTTTTATGGTTGTCAGTATTTGCCTTATGTATTGAGGTGCACCTAAGTTGGGTGCATAAATATTTACAATTGTTATATCTTCCTCTTGGATCGATCCCTTGATCATTATGTAGTGTCCTTCTTTGTCTCTTCTAATAGTCTTTGTTTTAAAGTCTATTTTGTCTGATATGAGAATTGCTACTCCAGCTTTCTTTTGGTTTCCATTTGCATGAAATACCTTTTTCCATCCCCTTACTTTCAGTCTGTATGTGTCTCTAGGCCTGAAGTGGGTCTCTTGTAGACAGCAAATATATGGGTCTTGTTTTTGTATCCATTCAGCCAATCTGTGTCTTTTGGTGGGAGCATCTAGTCCAATTACATTTAAGGTAATTATCGATATGTGTGTTCCTATTCCCAATTTCTTAATTGTTTTGGGTTCATTATTGTAGGTCCTTTCCTTCTTTTGTGTTTCTTGCCTAGAGAAGTTCCTTTAGCAGTTGTTGTAGAGCTGGTTTGGTGGTGCTGAACTCTCTCAGCTTTTGCTTGTCTGTAAAGGTTTTAATTTCTCCATCAAATCTGAATGAGATCCTTGCTGGGTAAAGTAATCTTGGTTGCAGGTTTTTCTCCTTCAACACTTTCAATATGTCCTGCCACTCCCTTCTGGCTTGCAGAGTTTCTGTTGAGAGATCAGCTGTTAACCTTATGGGGATTCCCTTGTGTGTTATTTGTTGTTTTTCCCTTGCTGCTTTTAATATGTTTTCTTTGTATTTAATTTTTGACAGTTTGATTAATATGTGTCTTGGCATATTTCTCCTTGGATTTATCCTGTATGGGACTCTCTGTGCTTCCTGGACTTGATTAACTATTTCTTTTCCCATATTAGGGAAGTTTTCAACTATAATCTCTTCAAATATTTTCTCAGTCCCTTTCTTTTTCTCTTGTTATTCTGGAACCCCTATAATTCGAATGTTGGTGCGTTTAATGTTGTCCCAGAGGTCTCTGAGACTGTCCTCAGTTCTTTTCATTCTTTTTTCTTTTTTCTGCTCTGCAGTAGTTATTTCCACTATTTTATCTTCCAGGTCACTTATCCGTTCTTCTGCCTCAGTTATTCTGCTATTGATCCCATCTAGAGTATTTTTAATTTCATTTATTGTGTTGTTCATCGTTGCTTGTTTCATCTTTAGTTCTTCTAGGTCCTTGTTAACTGATTCTTGCATTTGTCCATTCTATTGTCCATTCTATCTCCAAGATTTCGGATCAACCTTACTATCATTATTCTGAATTCTTTTTCAGGTAGACTGCCTATTTCCTCTTCATTTGTTAGGTCTGGTGGGTTTTTATCTTGCTCCTTCATCTGCTGTGTGTTTTTCTGTCTTTTCATTTTGCTTATCTTACTGTGTTTGGGGTCTCCTTTTTTGCAGGCTGAAGGTTCGTAGTTCCTGTTGTTTTTTGTGTCTGTCCCCAGTGGCTAAGGTTGGTTCAGTGGGTTGTGTAGGCTTCCTGGTGGAGGGGACTAGTGCCTGTGTTCTGGTGTATGAGGCTGGATCTTGTCTTTCTGGTGGGCAGGTCCACGTCTGGTGGTGTGTTTTGGGGTGTCTGTAGACTTACTATGATTTTGGGCAGCCTCTCTGCTAATGGGTGGGGTTGTGTTCCTGTCTTGCTAGTTGTTTGGCATAGGATGTCTAGCACTGTAGCTTGCTGGTCGTTGAGTGAAGCTGGGTGCTGGCGTTGAGATGGAGATCTCTCGGAGATTTTTGCTGTTTGATATTATGTGCAGCTGGGAGGCCTCTTGTGGACCAGTGTCCTGAAGTTGGCTCTCCCACCTCAGAGGCACAGCACTGACTCCTGGCTGCAGCACCAAGAGCCTTTCATCCACAGGGCTCCTTAATTTGGGATGATTCGTTGTCTATTCAGGTATTCCACAGATGCAGGGTATATCAAGTTGATTGTGGAGCTTTAATCCGCTGCTTCTGAGGCTGCTGGGAGAGATTTCCCTTTCTCTTCTTTGTTCTGACAGTTCCCAGGGGCTCAGCTTTGGATTTGGCCCCGCCTGTGCGTGTAGGTCGCCGGAGGGCGTCTGTTCTTTGCTCAGACAGGACGGGGTTAAAGGAGCCGCTGATTCGGAGGCTCTGGCTCACCCAGGCCGGGGGGTAGGGAGGGTCACGGAGTGCGGGGCGGGCCTGCAGCGGCAGAGGCCAGCGTGACGCTGCAGCCTGAGGGCGCCGTGCGCTCTCCCGGGGGAGCCGTCCCTGGATCCCGGGACCCTGGCAGTGGCGGGCTGCACAGGCTCCCCGGAAGGGCGTGTGGCTAGTGACCTGTGCTCGCACACAGGCCTCCTGACGGCGGCAGCAGCGGCCTCAGCGTCCCATGTCCGTCTCTGGGCTCCGCACTCTTAGCCGCGGCTCGTGCCCGTCCCTGGAGCCCTCTCAAGCAGCGCTCTTAATCCCCTCTCCTCGTGCACCAGGAAACAAAGAGGGACGTAAAAGTCTCTTGCCTCTTCGGCAGGTCCAGACCCCTCCCCGGACTCTCTCCCGGCCAGCCGCGGCGCACCAACGCCCTGCAGGCTGTGTTCACGCCGCCAACCTCAGTCCTCTCCCGGCGCTCCGACAAAAGCCGGAGCCTCAGCTCCCAGTCCCGCCCGCCCCGGCGGGCGAGCAGACAAGCCTCTCGGCTGGTGAGTGCCGGTCGGCCCGATCCTCTGCGCTGGAATCATCTGTCCGCTTTGCCCTCCGCACCCCTGTTGCTGTGTTCTCCTCCGCGGCTCCCAAGCTCCCCCACTCCGCCTCCCGAAGTCTCCACCCGCGAAGGGGCTTCCTAGTGTGTGGACACTTTTCCTCCTTCATAGCTCTCTCCCGCTGGTGCAGGACCCGTCCCTATCCTTTTGTCTCTGTTTAGTTTTTTCTTTTGCCCTAACCAGGTACGTGGGGGGTTCCTTGCCTTTTGGGAGGTCTGAGGTCTTCTGCCAGCGTTCAGTAGGTGCTCCGTAGGAGTTGTTCCACGCGTAGATGTACTTCTGGTGTATCTGTGGAGAGGAAGGTGATCTCCGCGTCTTACTCTTCCGCCATCTTCCCGGAAGTCTACCCCAACTTTTATTAGTCAACTTTGGAAGTACATTTTAAAATATTTTAGCTTAATATATCTAGGTCTAAAATTATTATGCCAAGCACCAAACTTAACTTATGAAAATTTTGTATGATTCTCAGAAGTTTTTATTTGGTATTCTTTCCTCCCAAAAGATCCAATACTTTATTCAATGTGCACATATGTTTAAATACTTTGAACAAAGGAGGCTCCTGAACTACATTCAAAACATATTTTGAAATAACTACCATTTTGTGAGGACCTAGTATGTACCAGGTGCTTTATATACATAATTGTCATTCTCAGTGTAAACCAACAAATTAAATATTATTATTCCTATTTTCTAGATAATAGAATAGAACCTTAAACTAACTTGCCTGAAATCACACAGGTAAAAATAGCAAAGATATGCTTAAAAAATATGAACTAATCTACAAATTGTGTCATATTCATATATAGGAATAAGACACAATAAAAATGAACAAATTACTAACATAGGCAACAGCATAAATAAATGTCAAAAATACTATTGTAAGTAAAAGAAGGCAAGAGAAAAGAATACATACTGTGTTATTCCATTTATATAAACTTATATACTGGCAAAACTAATCTGTGATGATAGAATAGTGGATTTGGGAACACACTATTAGGAAGGAACAAGGAGGAATTTCTGGAGTGATAGAGATATTCTGTGTCTTTGTCTGGGTGGTGGCAGTATGGAGACAGAGACACAAACACCATATACATGTAAATTTAAAAAACATAGAGTTTAAGGTTTGTGCATTTTCCTGCATGTAAGGTATACTAATTTAAAACTTTATACAAACCAATCTAACTCCAAAGCTATTTCTCTTTCTATTTTGCCATGATATCTGATATTTCAGGTTTTGAAATCTGTGCTTTACAAAATGATGGCTACTCCCATTCAATCATTCTTTTTCTAATTGTCTCCAGATTAAAACTCTACTTAAAAGAAGTCAACGTAGACCTACTTGTGGGTTTTATAAATGTTCTAGAATCTGCTTCTTTGCTCTTATTTTATGACTTCTTTATTTGTAAAAGTTTGTCTTTATTTATTATCTTTGGCATTACTTTAACATCTAGACATTTTAGCAGAGACACCCAGGCCCCCAAACCATGTATTTGTTATTTTTAAATAGCCTCTTAAAAATCTTGATGCTTAAAATCGTATTATAATCATTTTACAAGATTAAATCATTCTGCTTTCTCTTGCTTTATTTTTTATTTGCAAGTCCTAGCTTGCCAGCAACAAACACATACAGCAATATTATTTGTTACTGTCATCAAGAGAAATAATACTTTTCTGAAATACTCTAAAGAAGTAGCGAAGAAATCACACATTGTGAGAAGAGTTATTAAAACTATATAAACTAATATCGTAGGTGAGATATTTGAAAGTGACCTTGTAGTTTATCCCAGGCTTATTGTATTAAAGCCTGTAAGTAAAACGGACAGATCATTTCTGGGCACTAATATGACTTTCCCCCTTATTGGTAATGAAAACATTGAACTCTATGGATTTGTTCTACTGAAGCAATTACATTTTCTGGGAAGTTAGAGCAGTTATTTAAGAGGATTGTTGTCTGTAATGAAGGCTTTCTGGTGGATAGGGGAATAAAAATATTTGATCTTTATGTAAAGGAGCGTTCTATTTTAATAAGAAAATAGTGAATTTTTCATTCTTTTTTATATACTTTTGATTGTGTTCATCTCTTTTATTGGAGAGATATTCACTTAATGTGAATTTTTTCATCCAACTTCTAGAAGCCATACTTTGCTCTTTATTTTTATAATTGTTGATATAGTTTTAATGTATTTTTCTAATATATTGTAAAATATCGTTTTCAAA
The DNA here is from genome assembly GCF_949774975.1 of Lagenorhynchus albirostris. Classification (NCBI taxonomy): domain Eukaryota; kingdom Metazoa; phylum Chordata; class Mammalia; order Artiodactyla; family Delphinidae; genus Lagenorhynchus; species Lagenorhynchus albirostris. The sequence continues at coordinate 25,144,802 of NC_083100.1, forward strand.
ACATTGAGTCAGATTCCCTCCGCCCCCCCCCCAAAATTAAAAAGTTAGGAGGGTAACATCTGGTACATTAATTACTCAATTGTTTCCTAATAACCTCAAATAGAGATCAGGTTTACCTCAGTGCTTTGTAAATGTTTCACACATAGGAAGATCCATTTTCAAGTAAATGGAAAGAAACCCCTTGACTTAAAAAATTACACTTCAAAAATAGTATGCAAGAGGCTAAACTCTTGGGAATATAAATCGGCAAAAAGCACTTTGGAAAACTGTCACTGTGGTCCAGCAATTTCACTTCTACTTATGTCTACAGCATAAATGTGCACATATGGTCACTAAAGGCATATTCTAGGATGTTCCTAGCAGCACTATTTGTGATAGCCCAAATGGAAAATACCCAAATGCCCATCAGTATAATAGACAAAACATGCAATACCATACAACAATGAAAATGAACAATATGGGTGAATTTCACAAACGTAATGTTGAGCAAAAGGGAGTCAGACAAGAAGAATGCAGACACTATTATCCCATTTATGTATAAAATACAAAACTATGTGAAAGCAATCTTGCTCAAAGCCAGGATAAAGGTTTCAATAGGGAGTGAAATATGAGGAAGGCTTCTGTCGTGCTGGAGAGTTCTATGTCTTGATTGAGTGCATAAGTGTGTTCAGTTTGTAAAAACACATTGCATATGATATATGCACATCTGTGTACGTATATTGTACTTCAATGCAAATTTTGCAAAAAATCTTTATGCCTGTTCAATTCACAAGATTTATGTTTTATAAGCATATATAAGATGCCAAGAGATTTCTTTTGAGTCAGTATGGCAGAGGCTGCTTGTTGTCTCCCAATTCCATTACATCTGTGTAAGTTTTAAATAGTATATAAAGTTTAGCTAGTCATATAACACTCAGTACAAAGACTGTGATTCCCTGCCTTTCGTGCCCAGCTGTGGCTCCATGACTGAATTCAGACCAATGAGACATAAGTATTGTATAATTGTCTTGTGGCTGTTTGCAGGGACCCTCTTTAAGAGACAACATAATCAGTGAACAGCTATTTGAGTAATTACTAAATATATAGTGTAATATAATCAGCAACTGTGTGACAGATCGTATGATTACAATATTCCCATTATAGAGTTGAACAAACTGAGTCTCAGAAATGTATACAAGGTCACACATCTAGCAAGTGAAAAACTAGATTTTGAACTTAGTTTTACCCAGTTAACTACATTTAATATTATTGCTTTCATACTCAAAGCCCTAATAGAGAAATATTAATCTATCTCTCTACCCACCCACCTACCTATAGTATAGCTATCTACATCTCTATCTTTCTTTCTATCTTTCTATATATCTAGCTATAGTATACAATATATTATGACTTTAATATGTAAGATGGATTTGTGGAGATGGTAGGTTAGAAGCAAAACGTTGAATCTGGTATGAGATAATAGAACCTAAATTAATAAGGAGCAGGTAATATAAAAAAGAATGGGATAAATTAAAACAAACATTATGAGGATTTTATTTAGGGTGTCGTGACTGACTAAATATTGAGCTGGAAGTATTAATTACAAATCTCAAGTTTTGAGTCTAATTGACTTTTACAACATTTTATTTTGGTTGTAATGGAAATAAGGAAATACAGGGGGAGTACAAGTTTGGGAGAAATTATTAGAAGAAAAATATCAAACATGTTGACACACACATAGAATTATTTAATGAGGTAAGAGAACAATTTGAGAAGGAAATTCTGTATTTGTAATTTAAAGCCAGTTACAAGACAAAATTTATTTTTAAATTTTTCCAGAGAATATGAATGTTTAAGTGGATTACTACTTTCCTAATGGATAGAAAGAATTGATACATTAAGATCACACAAATTGTATTCAATATTTTATGTGGTTTATAATGTAAACATCATCTAGTGCATAAGGAGAAGATATCACTATTATGTTATTAATTACGCAACTAAGAACTTTTTACAAATGTTAGTCATGTTCTGAAGATGTCAGTATCATTATAATCATCAAAACCATTTGAATTTCTACTATGTGCTTGACACTTTCTTTGGTACCAGGGCCGCAGAAAGATGTATGTCATGGTTCTTATCCTCTAGAGACGTACATTATGATAGGGGAGACAATATACAAAAGAATAAAGAAGATAAGGTGGCATTTGTTCTGTTAGATGAATGGTTCAGATAATCAATGTCATAAAAGTTAGAGGCAATTCACCTCTGAAAACTAGACAGTCATAGTAGACTTCTCAGCAGAGCTAGGACTCAAGCTACAACATATTGAAAGCTGAGACTTGTTTTGGATCCTGAAGTATTAGTACATTGGAACATTATGGAGAGAATTACTAAGCTCCATTCAATTGAAATCAAGATATTTTTGCCACTATTTTCTATCTTAAGCTAACTTTCAGTCAATGAATCTAATAATTTCTTCTTGAAATTGCCTTGCTCTGTTTGAAAAACTGTCCACTGTTATTTCCTAACATTCGGTATCCAGTGTCCGCAACCATGAGCTTTTGACTCTGATCATCGAGCTGAAATACAGAAGGTTACATCACTCGTTTACATTATCACCCTCTCCCCACTCCCAATACAAATGTGACATTTCAATTTTGCACACTTCAACTCTCCTTAAATCATCTGTATAAAAACTTCAAAGCTTGATTGATGATGAATGAGCCATTGTCTCCTCAAGCACCCGGTTCTCATTAGCCTTTAGAGTCTCAGCTTATTAATAATGAACCTTGAGGGCTGACCCAGTGGGGTAGCAGCAATTCATTGTGCTCCCAGCTGAAAGGTCTGGGTTTGGGAAAGATACAGGAATCTCTGGCCCAAGTCCATTCCAGAGATGATGTATTAAGTATCACAGGTGGATGATGTGAGCTGTATTACTTTTGTATCATTATCTGCCAACAGACTTTCGTGGCTTAAGGTGACGACAGTGAGAAAGATACATTGCTTTATGTCTGAGAAAATCCAGTAACTGCTTCCTGCAGCTTCATCTTGAAAATGGGCTTTTGCCACTTTGGACTTTGACTTCTTGATTGTGACCTTTGGCTTGGATAAGCAATAGAATTCTGATGTATGCATTATTCAGACGTTCCCAATTAGACAAGTGCAATATTTCTAATCTTTATTTACTTTTATTATCATTTTAATTCTAAGGTTGACCTGTAAATGCACCCATGCAAAACAAGACATTTAAATACGCAGTCAGGGATTGAGGTTAAGTATTTCATCCTTGCTTATTAGATATTTCTTATATCATTGTGCTTGTTAGCTTTGTGAGTAGAGGTAAAAAGTTTACTATTGATACTGATCACATAAACTCAAGTGAAATATGGCTAACTGCATTTAAAATTATAATCTTTATTTTGTAAAAAGAGAAAGACATTCAGTCTTATTTATGAATTGTGCTTGGGAGTCAAAGCAATTTGTTGACTCCTTAAACCTAGTAAGAAGGTCATATTAATCTGTATTTTCAGCAGGGATGCTACATTACAATCAGGCTATTTCTTACAGGGCAGGGGCGAAAAACAGCCAAGATTTAGTATTTTATCACATTTTCTTTTGCGAGAATATATTTGCAAAATGTCAATGATTCTCTTAATGGTAACTCATCCCCCAAATTCACTATAATAACTAGCATTTGAAAAGAAATGAAAAGCACAAAATAACTATTTAAATAACACAAACATTTCCTTCTTTATTAGACTCATGCAAATGAGAATCGAGGGAAGAAATGGTTAAATGTACAAACTTTGTGGATTGGATCTCTGAGACACAAGTACTTTACACCTTCTTTAAAACGTCATATTGACACTTTACAGCTTTCTAAAAAGTAATTTAAGGAACAATGTGAGGTAGATTTATGGTTCAACATAAAAACACGCATTTAGACTTTTGTGTAGCACATGCTAGGTAATTGGTACAGGTTTGGGGGAATTTTATCTGTCTGGGATAGCTCATAATCATCATTATTCACCTGATAAATGATAACTGAATTTGGTACACAAAATAGGTTTAGGGATACCGATGAATATATCTAAATGTACCTTATAAATATTTAATGTACTGCCTGCAGTAATTTTGCACATTATCAATTATCAGCATTTTATGTAATAAAAACTATTTCTCTTTCAACTTATAAAAACTCTAACCTCAAAATTATACATGTATTTCATTTTTTTATACTCCAGATATTATATTTTCTTTTATGAAGCAAACACTTATTGTGTATCTGGCTTGTGCCTTTCATGATAGACACTGGGGATACAGTTTTGAACAAAACAAAAATGACCCCTGGCTTAATGAAATGTAGGACCAATAAAAATCAACTGTAGAGTGTTTATGGAAAAAAGATAACTTTCATTCTTACTTTGATTTTGTCAGAATGTAATTTAAAATTAGGAACTATAACAGAAGTTAGTTGATCAATGTTGGTGACAAATATCAGGATACAATTTTTTTCAGTTCAATTTAACAAATATTCATTGACTAAATATTGCTCCAAGTTTGATGATATAGATACAGAGCTGAAAAATGGCCCTTGCCTTCATGGAGTTTAGTCTAATTACTTCAGTTACAAATCATGTGTGTATATGTTAAATTTAACACATTGAAGAGTAGTGTGGACTACAGTTTACTTACTCTGAATACAAAAAAAAAGTTATGCTTTTTTTTCTCTTTTTTTACTTGACTTGCATGTATTAATCTAGTAGGAAGTGTTTGAGACACAAACATACTTAAGTGTTTAGTGGAGTTTTTTAAGAAATGAAATTATACTCTTTTTCATAGAAAGTTGTATTTAATATATCTTATTATATTTAATGGTGGCATTTTTAAAGGAGACATAGTTTTGTGAACTTGCTGGAAATATTTTTATATAATATGATAAGAAAATTCATAACAGATTTTTTTCTACCAATTATTTCAATGACTAAGAATCTATTTGTGTCTCTCTTTATTTACTGTGATGTATTTCCTACAGGGAAAGTGAAATTCAATGTAATAAGATTACGTTGAACTTCTTAGTTATTCAACATTTTTTGAGTCCTTCCACACTTCCAGGCATCTTTGTTTGAATATCAATGAAGTCTGGGTCTCATTTGCCTGTCTTCCTTAGAAATTGTCTTTTTGTCATGGTCTTAAAATATAATTATTAATCACTTTATTTCATGCTAATGGGATAGAAGCTCTTGGTGTAACAAAGGTGGTACCTTCTAATAAATCTTTAGTAAAACTGATAGAAACTAATCTGTTAGCAAAGGTAGATTTAAAGTACAGCCGGACACTTTTCTGGTATCGTCCTGGATAAATATCTTACCAAGCTTTTCTCTTTCCAATCTTTGTCCCTTTTTCTAATCTAAACATATAATTTTAAAAAAGCCTTTATAGTCAGCGAAGGCAGACACATTAGCTATCCCTTTTGTCCAGCAAATAATCTTTGTCTTTTAACAACTTTCTTGCAGGTCAATACATTTCCCTAGAATTTGCTTAGTCCAGCAATAAATCTAACTGAATATTTCCCCACAGAAGCATATTAAATTAATATTTTAACACTGTATAAACTTATAAAATAATGTAAACCATATAAATGAATAAGTGCAGTTTTGACATTATTTTCCGACACGTTTAAGTAATCAGGTTGATCAAAAGAAAATGTAAGATTAAATGTACATAAAGACTTCTATAAATATCAATAAAATATACATTTTCTGATTGTGAGGTTATGACATTCAACTACAGATTATGGTCTAAGCCAAACATAACAGAAAAAAAGACTATTTTCAGGGAAAATATACATATACATTATTAAATGCTAAAACTTTACAAATCCCCCTGATCCAGACTTGCTAGCAGATGCTGGGTTTTGAATTCAGAATAAAAGTCTCATCCAGATTGATCATGATTGTAGTCTTAATTTAAAATTTTAACATGTAAGATTATACTTGAATTATTATTGCCTCTTTTCTAAATCATTTTCCAAGTATAAGCCAAGCTCTTGAACAGAGTATTTCTAAGAAACCGATGTCAACATTGGTAACAGATTAATTTTTATCGAAGAACAGGATTTGATGAGATTATTATTCAATATAATATAATCTGATTCTATTTAAATATTTTTAGATAGGAAGTTGTAGATGGATACTGAGATCCGTCAGTATGAACTATTTGAATTAAAATGTAACTCCTGAAAAATATACTCTTTCTACAATGTTTGAGCTATTACCTTTTCTCTTCACATTTTTTTTTTAAGTAGAACTTTTCCAAATGTAGACTGAAAAATAACTTTCATTTCCTGGATAGCAGTCAAAATCTCCTTTCTTTGTCACCTAATGAAGAATTATTCCTAGAGCAGAAGAGCATCACCTAATGTCTCATGAGAAAGCTATTAGTATGAGATCGTCACATTTCTTAGATAGAGACTTAATGCCAAACATTAGCATAGAAATCCATTTTCACAATCTTTATTACATCTTACATCTCCCCTCTGCTTTGATGAAGGTTGTATTGTTAGGTCATGAAAAGGAATGAACTGGGTTTTAGAAGTAGAAACATTATCTAATTTCTTTTTGTTTCTTTTTTTTTTTTTCCCCTCACTTGAGGAAATGGATCCAATAGTCAGTGAAAGGATTAATGATGGAAATGGGATTGATTTTAAATGTGGAAACCCCTGAAATGTCAAAATTAATCTGAAGGATTTTATATATGAAAAGTACTAAGGCATTTTATATGTGACCACCAATCTTACTTCCACAAATACCTTTTTTATGTGTTTTGTTTTTTTTGTTTTGTTTTGTTTTTTCTGCGGTACGCGGGACTCTCACTGTTGTGGCCTCTCCTGTTGCGGAGCACAGGCTCTGGACGTGCAGGCCCAGCGGCCATGGCTCACGGGCCCAGCCGCTCCGCGGCATGTGGGATCTTCCCGGACCAGGGCACGAACCCGTGTCCCCTGCATCGGCAGGCAGACTCTCAACCACTGCGCCACCAGGGAAGCCCCCATTCATTCTTTTATGCCCCTTTTTGGTTTAAGGGGACTCTTAAAGGTTTAGCTTGGGATACTGCACAGGAGAGGTGATTTTCTTAAGGCCAGCACAAGAGATGGAGTTAGTTGCCTTCCCAATATCACGGACCTCTTCTTCCTCACTAACACCCCTGCACATTTGGCTTTTGTTTGAATAACAATATGTTCACCTACATACTTGCTCACTCAGCCTCTCCTGCAGTAGGAATGGCCATGGGATATTGTTCTGGCCATTGTAATGCAGACATAATCCTTGGGGAAAGCATGTCTTTCCAAATGGAAAGTTGAAGCTTCACCAGGAGGAAGTCTCCTGCTTGCTCTTCTGTCTTTACCTTGCCTTGAATTCAAACAAACACCTTTAGATGCAGCAGCCATCTTATGCCTTGAATGAATAAAGCCAACATACATAGCAGGTTGTGGGTACTGCAGAACAGTTAAACTAATATCCACACTGCCTCCGATAGGTTTCATATTATGTGAGAAAAATCATCCCTTATCTATATAAATTACTGTTAATTGGACTTTTGTTATTTGTATCTGGATGCTTTATGGACTGATATATGATTTCTCTTACCTTGTTCTTGTATTGGACAAGAAGAAAAAATGTGGTAGATATTGGGTAGGAAGATGCTATGTGTATTTCTCGCCAATTTCTTAAAATGATAAGGATAGTATTTTCAGAGGGAATATCTACATTTTTTCTGGATAACCTAAAGCTATCTGAATGAGAATCTATGTATATGATCAGCCATTGTTCAGAGAGGACAAGTTAGTTGATTAAGGCTAGAGTAGTGAAATAGAGAATCAAGTAAAACTTGGCTCTGATGCACATAATCCCACAATCTTGCCCTTATTCCAATGAACCAGAGTTTTTATGATATCTTGCTGTGTGTTGTTCTTAACGAATAATTGGCAATTCTGTTGACTACCTTTGAGATGAACAAAGAACACTTTTGTGATTGAAGCATTAATTTTGGCTTCCACTTTGCACTACTTACTTACCTAACTGATTCCTGTCAATGTCACATTGACTGAAACAATATTTTTAAGGGAAATTTGACAATTTGTAGCAAAAGTCTTAAAAATATTAACAATCTGTCTTAAAAATATTCACAATCTGTGAATGTTTTTTATAGAAAGAATTTTAAAGAACTAATCAGAGATAAACAAGTTAAATTGCCAATAAGAAGGGATTGGTTAAGTAAGTACTGTTTAAGTTATACCCTGACATATTATATGCTCCTTGGAAATAACATAGAATAATATTTAATTACCATTGAATACTCACCAGTTAGTATTAACAAAACTAGCAGGTTATGAATATTATATGCAATATTATTCCAATTTCAGAGGAAATAAAAAAAGACTGATAGCATCTGTACCAAAAAGTGAAGAGTGTTTCTCTCTGAGTGCTTCAATTATGAGTGGTTGTTTTTCTTTGTATTGTTCAATGTTTTCAAATTTCTGCAAACTATATGGCTCAGGAAAAAGATATTTTTAAAGATATCTTGGCTATTAACAAAGTAACTGTAATTTAACACTGAAAATAGCTTAACAGTAAATCATTTTTATTGACTACCTTTTATCATCAAAAAGTTTGACAACAAATCTATGTTTGTTTGTTTGTTTTAATACAGAAATCCTAAATGGTGGAGTCTATGTAGACCAGAACAAGTTTCTTTGTTATACAGACACAATTCATTGGCAAGATATTGTTCGGAATCCATGGCCTTCCAACCTGACTCTGGTGTCAACAAATGGTAGCTCAGGATGTGAGTAGCATTATCCTTTTTAATGTCTCAAAAGATTCTTCTACCTCTTGTTTTCACAAGAATGGCTTATGTTTATCATGTCATTAATAGTATTTTGAATTTTGACTGCATCCATTGAAATGTTTATTTATGTATGACAGGACATTCTTTTTGCTTCTAATTAACTCTCTTTTTAGAATGATACTCCCCCTTTACAAATTCTCATTGTCTTAACCTGATCCCTTTTCCTAAATCTAAATTATTTTACCATATTTCTAATGTCTAAGCATGTGGCCCATTGTCCATAAACTTAAGGCTGGTGTGTAACTGCTACTTCAACTCTTTGTGACTCATATACCACTGAGAAAAAGGTAGTAGAACAAAAATGTACTTTCCTATTCACTGAATTTTTTAGATAAGAAATAAAAACCAGTGAAAATTTTAGAATTCCTAAGCCTTCATTTACCCCTAAAACCTTCATGGTAGTACCTTATGACAATTCTAAACACTATAAATAGAATGGAGAAATATATATTTCATATAGAAGAAATATATATTACATTCTGGTTTTAGTCATTAGCCTAATAAACTAGCCAATTTCCCATTCTTAAAGTGTATAGTATTTCTACAACAGAGGATTTATTAGATTCAAACTGTTTAATATGATTAAATGATAAGCAAGTAATATTTGAACCCTCATTAAAGCCTTTGGAAATTATTCTGCTGGGAATCTGTTTCACTTTTATACAGCAGGCTATGTTGTCCCCACATTTATTATTACTGACATATGTATGAGAACAGAATCTTTATCAAGAATTACCCTGGGTTTTATATTTCTCATCTATTATTATATGTTTCCCATCTGAAATCATAACTATCTTCATACAGTTCAATGATTATTTGCAATAGTACTGATTGTGTTATAGCACTTTTGTAGGAAATCAAATTCCAAGGGACAATTATTAAACTTCTTGATGGTCCTAATAACAGAGAAATATGAATATACTTGACAAAACTGACAGCTGTGTTTCTAATAAGTGGCTAAAACTTTCTTTAAAAAGTAAAGTAACAGGGCTTCCCTGGTGGCGCAGTGGTTGAGAGTCCGCCTGCCGATGCAGGGGACCGGGTTCGTGCCCCGGTCCGGGAAGATCCCACATGCCGCGGAGCGGCTGGGCCCGTGAGCCATGGCCGCTGAGCCTGCGCGTCCGGAGCTAGTGCTCCGCAACGGGAGAGGCCGCAACAGTGAGAGGCCCGCGTACCGCAAAAAAAAAAAAAAAAAAAAGTAAAGTAACATAATTTGCTTGTCACCTTTAAGGAGAAATTTGTATGAGATATCACCTTTGTTCAACAGTGTTCAAGTTGCATACCTTGTAAAATTACACGTGAATGAAAAATTGAATCTGTCCACACTAACAAAGCAAATGATGTGCTTCAGACATGGCTTCCATTTTTCAGTCTGCCCATACCGTAGTACACTTTATATGAGGGGGGAAAATCATAATGTTTGGATAAGAGGAAAGGCCTACTGACTTTCAGATTATTAGTTATTAGCCTATAATGCATGAATGAGATCAGGCAAGAATAAAGCCCAAGGTAGAAGCCAAAGGGAATGTGTCCACCAGCCGTACGGGATGTGGAGCAGGAAAGGTGTGAGGGATTTACTGCACTTTCACAGATGGTACCTCTTTGTGTTATTCTTTTGAGGGCAAATTTGGATGTTTGTGGCTATAATTAGGCACCAGTAGCTGTATTTTTTTTGCATGCAAATAATTGCAGGTACAAAAACTATAAATGCAGAGTAGAATCATAACAAATGATTCTTTACAGATTAACCACCAATTGCTTGTTGAAGTTTTATTCTTTACATATGAGTTTTATTTGCTGACACATTATATACAGTGCATGATACCATATCTGATAATAATAAATTGGATGGCCTTGAATATTGGTTTTCCATGGCTTTATCCTGAATCAGTTTCTTCACTTGCCTTCTCCCCATGGGTGATTACTGGCTGTTCTCATGGTTTAAAATTCAGCTTCCCCACTAAGTACCAGAACTACCCACCACCAACCAATCAAATCACCCAAGTTAAGACGTTGGTAGGCATCACTGAGTTCACCTTATCTTTGGTTCTTGACATTTATTTAATTGCTAAATCATGCTGAATTTGCCTATTTCTTCATTGTACATATTTTTTAATACCATTGCTCTAGTTCAAGACTTTGTCTGTTGCCTGAATTCCTGGAACAGTCTCTGAATTCTTAATATTTTTTGAGGACATGACCCTTGTAGCAGTCTGGTGAACCCATAGCCCCCTTCTCATAATATTTAAAATAAATAAATAGGCTCAAATGAATATTTTATATCATCAATTAATATGTATAAAATCAATAAATTTATAAAATAAATTATAAAGGATTACAACAAAATAAATTAAATTGAAATACACCTATCAGCATACTTTATGTGATATAGTAATACACTTCTTTATTATTATATTACATAAAGTATTCTAACAGTGGGATTAATATGTAATACAGTTTGAAATAGTAATTGGCATAAATATGATTGTAAAAAGGGAAGTCACTTTAACAAATGGTGTTGGGAAAACTGGATAGCCACAGACACAAAAATGAAGTTAGAGTTTTATCTTATGCTATATATAAAATTAACTCAACATGGTTTAAAAGACTTAAATGTGAGACTCAAAACTAATGTTACATTTCCCCCATCAAGTTCAAGAACCTCATAAATTCTATCCACAGCCCCTTTAGGGGCCCAAGAACCCTTGGTTAAGAGCCCCTGTGTTTAACTACTCTCCTTGCCTCCAGTCCTGACAACTCCATCTGACAAAATGCCAGCAAGAGCTGTATTTAATGGAAATCTAACCAAGACCTTGTCTAAAAACACTGTCACTGCAACTGACTAATGTAGGGTCAAAACCAACAACTTGGAGTTTTCAGCAGATCCCTACTTATTTTCCCCCTCTATAGAATGAGTTCTTAAAATTTCTTTGTCTTCACTGCCCTTCCTCTTTTGTTTGCTGGGCAAATTTTATTCATACTTTAAGATACTCATCAGTTGTTATTTCTTCTAAGAAGTGTTCTCTTCTATAAGCGAGATTAGGTAACTTTTCCTGTGTAACCCTATAATAACCAGTGCTGAACTCTAGCATTGTCTCACTCTAAAATGAAAAGTCCTTGTGGACAAGGTCCAATTCATCATCCTGTCCTCTGTTCTAGCACATGATAGATGGATAACAGATATATACTGAATAAATAGATAAATAAATGAAATAGATCAGGTCATAAATAGGAAAATCAGATGAATTCAAGCTATATTTTATTCCATCCGTCACTTATATTTAAGAGAATGGATGTGAAGAATAAATTATAATCCACAGACAGGTATTTTATCCATTTCAAGTCTATTTCAGGTAAAGATGGCAATACACATGTATATGCTTAATTTAATTTATACTTATATAATTATGCTACACTATTTCTATTAATTATATTTATGTTCTATTTATATTTTATTATATTTATAATAATTATAAGATAAAATACGTGTCTACTTTTCCTTTAGTGTTTGGAGACACTGATTTGTTTAATAATTGTAAATATGTTCAAATCACATAATTTTGACAAAGTATTTAAGGATAATTCATTCTTAAGTGATATTTTGCAAAGTATTTCTTAACGTATGCTTTTGGGTTTTGGTACAATACTAATTCTTTTTTTTTTTTTCACATCTTTATTGGAGTATAATTGCTTTACAATGTTGTGTTAGATTCTGCTGTATAACAAAGTGAATCAGGTATATGTATACATATATCCCCATATCCCCACCCCACCCCTCTAGGTGGTCACAAAGCACCGAGCTGATCTCCCTGAATCTAAAAAAAAAAAAAAAAAAAATTCTGATGAACCTAGGGGTGGGGCAGGAATAAGGACACAGATGTAGAGAATGGACTGAGTACTAATTCTTAAAGCAGAAAAGTGCAATGTTTTCAAGAGCAACCTGGCTTTTTATTGACATACTTTTTGGCTATAATTGAAACAATGAGGAAAAGGTTTGAAGTGTGTGGAAAAACAATTTTTAAATGATACTACTTCTTTCAAAACATGTTATTTTGGAATAATTTTAACCAACTTGTATTTTTCAAAATATTTGAGATACTTCAGTCTAAACTTTAGCAGGATAAAGTAGAGACGAGTGTCTTTTTTCTTGTACAGATCCCTAGCAAGACTTCTCTAACATTCTAACATCCTTGAATAGCTGTCAATAGGGCCTGTGCAACAAGCTGCCCTTCAGAGTGAAAAAAAATCATATAGTGAGTTATGTTTCACTTACCTGGAGCTCTATAATAACGCTCATCAACATGAGAATATCAAAATGATGGAAATTACTTGCCCTCTAATAATTAAGCAAATGGAAGTATATCAGAACCTGAACATGGAAAAATAGACAATGATATATAACAAGAAGAAGATGTATAGTTAAGAGAATGGATTTAGGAGGCTAACAGCCTTGTTTGAAATCTAACATTGCCTCTTACTAGTTATGTGACCTTGGGCAAGTCACTTATACTCTCAGCACCTCCATTTCCACGACTATAAAAGGAGAGAGTCAAGAGCTGAGCTGAATTAAAAGGATCATACACCATGATCAAGTGGGGTTTATTCCAGGAATGCAAGGATTCTTCAATATACGCAAATCTATCAATGTGATAAACCATATTAACAAACTGAAGAAGAAAAACCATATGATCATCTCAATAGATGCAGAGAAAGCTTTTGACAAAATTCAACACCCATTTATGATAAAAACCCTGCAGAAAGTAGGCATAGAGGGAACTTTCCTCAACATAATAAAGGCCATATATGACAAGCCCACAGCAAACATCATCCTCAATGGTGAAAAACTGAAAGCATTTCCACTAATATCAGGAACAAGACAAGGTTGCCCACTCTCACCACTCTTATTCAACATAGTTTTGGAAGTTTTAGCCACAGCAATCAGAGAAGAAAAGGAAATAAAAGGAATCCAAATCGGAAAAGAAGAAGTAAAGCTGTCACTGTTTGCAGATGACATGATCCTATACATAGAGAACCCTAAAGATGCTACCAGAAAACTACTAGAGCTAATCAATGAATTTGGTAAAGTGGCAGGATACAAAATTAATGCACAGAAATCTCTGGCATTCCTATATACTAATGATGAAAAATCTGAAAGTGAAATCAAGAAAACACTCCCATTTACCATTGCAACAAAAAGAATAAAATATCTAGGAATAAACCTACCTAAGGAGACAAAAGATCTGTATGCAGAAAATTATAAGACACTGATGAAAGAAATTAAAGATGATACAAATAGATGGAGAGATATACCATGTTCTTGGATTGGAAGAATCAACATTGTGAAAATGACTCTACTACCGAAAGCAATCTATAGATTCAATGCAATCCCTATCAAACTACCACTGGCATTTTTCACAGAACTAGAACAAAAAATTTTGCAATTTGTATGGAAACACAAAAGACCCCGAATAGCCAAAGCAATCTTGAGAACGAAAGAAGGAACTGGAGGAATCAGGCTCCCAGACTTCAGACTATACTACAAAGCTACAGTTATCAAGACGGTATGGTACTGGCACAAAAACAGAAAGATAGATCAATGGAACAGGATAGAAAGCCCAGAGATAAACCCACGCACATATGGTCACCTTATCTTTGACAAAGGAGGCAGAAATGTACAGTGGAGAAAGGACAGCCTATTCAATAAGTGGTGCTGGGAAAACTGGACAGCTACATGTAAAAGTATGAGATTAGATCACTCCCTAACACCATACACAAAAATAAGCTCAAAATGGATTAAAGACCTAAATGTAAGGCCAGAAACTATCAAACTCTTAGAGGAAAACATAGGCAGAACACTCTATGACATAAATCACAGCAAGGTCCTTTTTGACCCACCTCCTAGAGAAATGGAAATAAAAACAAAAGTAAACAAATGGGACCTAATGAAACTTAAAAGCTTTTGCACAGCAAAGGAAACCATAAAGAAGACCAAAAGACAACCCTCAGAATGGGAGAAAATATTTGCAAATGAAGCAACGGACAAAGGATTAATCTCCAAAATTTATAAGCAGCTCATGCAGCTTAATAACAAAAAAACAAACAACCCAATCCAAAAATGGGCAGAAGACCTAAATAGACATTTCTCCAAAGAAGATATACAGAGTGCCAACAAACACATGAAAGAATGCTCAACATCACTAATCATGAGAGAAATGCAAATCAAAACTACAATGAGATATCATCTCACACCAGTCAGAATGGCCATCATCAAAAAATCTAGAAACAATAAATGCTGGAGAGGGTGTGGAGAAAAGGGAACCCTCTTACACTGTTGGTGGGAATGTAAATTGATACAGCCACTGTGGAGAACAGTATGGAGGTTCCTTAAAAAGCTACAAATAGAACTACCATATGACCCAGCAATCCCACTACTGGGCATATACCCTGAGAAAACCATAATTCAAAAAGAGTCATGTACCAAAATGTTCATTGCAGCTCTATTTACAATAGCCCAGAGATGGAAACAACCTAAGTGTCCATCATCGGATGAATGGATAAAGAAGATGTGGCACATATATACAATGGAATATTACTCAGCCATAAAAAGAGACGAAATTGAGCTATTTGTAATGAGGTGGATAGACCTAGAGTCTGTCATACAGAGTGAAGTAAGTCAGAAAGAGAGAGACAAATACCGTATGCTAACACATATATATGGAATTTAAAAAAAAATGTCATGAAAAACCTAGGGGTGAAACAGGAATAAAGACACAGACTTACTAGAGAATGGACTTGAGGCTATGGGGAGGGGGAAGGGTAAACGGTGACAAAGCGATAAAGAGGCATGGACATATATACACTACCAAAAGTAAGGTAGTTAGCTAGTGGGAAGCAGCCGCATAGCACAGGGAGATCAGCTCGGTGCTTTGTGACCGCCTGGAGGGGTGGGATAGGGAGGGTGGGAGGGAGGGAGACGCAAGCGGGAAGAGATATGGGATGTATATATATAACTGATTCATTTTGTTGTGAAGCTGAAACTAACATACCATTGTAAAGCAATTATACTCCAATAAAGATGTTAAAAAAAAAAAAAAAAAGCTGAGCTGAGCCGCTAGATTTCATGGTGGTCAGTTAAGACAAAGAACCAATAAGAAGGTAACACTCAAGCTTTTAATCACTTAAGGCAATAGTATAAGCAAGAAGCTGCAGTGGAAAAAGCACCAAGTCCTCCACCGTGCCATTTTTCACCATGGAACAGATCCAGGAGAGAGTCAGATGGATCAGACTGATCAACACAAACACAGGAAATTGTCTCACTGCTGAGGGAGCCCCCAAGCAAAGGCTCCTGCCTGAAGTTTTATGGATCTGGGGGCCAGAAGGGAGAGGGGAGGGAGGGAGAGGGGAAAGGGCTGAGAGTGGGAAAGTACTGAGTAATGAGCCAGAGTGGGTTCCCCCCACCCCTCTAAGGACATTTCAGCAAAGGCACCCAAGGCAGGCACTTGAAAAAGAGGCCTCCTACTGGAAGCACCTGGGCTAGGAATGTCAACATGCTTAAAAGCATGGCTTGTCAGGGAGCCCTGAGTCCTCCTTGAAAGCAGCTCCCTTCAGAGACCTCAGCACATTGACTGTGCACCACCTCTGCTGTAAGGAGGGCTGCTTTCCTCTGTGAGGGCTGCCAGGTAAAGCCTTCGTAGCTACCTATGGTCAGGCTTGAAAGATCACACATAGGTTCTTGGCTAAGAGCTTATATTATCAACTTCCTAGGGTTATTATGGATTATTATGAGGAAGAAATGAGTTAATATGAGTCAAAATTTGAGTGATTTCTTATAGTAAAGGAATAAAGTGTCTTCTGATTAAGATTTGTTTTTTTCATATGACTTGACCATATGTGGACAGAATTATTTTTATATGTGACAGTTACATTTTCATTATATATTAATTAGTTGATATTCTATTATGTTTCTGTTTCATGTGTGTTTTAGCATCCAGAAGATCATATTTCATAGCTTGATCTCACTGAGACACTGAAAGCTACAACTCAGATGCTGCAGGTCCTAGTCTTTTTTTTTTTTTAGCTTACACCAGATGCACCTCTCATTCTCAATTGCTTTCTAAAACCAAATACCAGCTAATGACACAGTGGGAGTGTGGGGGAATTGGAAGATTCATAAAAGAGCATTAAGTTCACAAACATAATCTGAAGACTAATCGTTTGTTTAAACCAGATGTTCCACCTGCATTAAAACCATTAGTAAGGCTTCCCTGGTGGCGCAGTGGTTGAGAGTCCGCCTGCCGATGCAGGGGACACAGGTTCGTGTCCCGGTCCGGGAAGATCCCACATGCCGCGGAGCGGCTGGGCCCGTGAGCCATGGCCGCTGAGCCTGCGCGTCCGGAGCCTGTGCTCCGCAACGGGAGAGGCCACAACAGTGAGAGGCCCACGTACCGCAAAAAAAAAAAAAAAAAAAAAAAAATTAGTAAAACTTAAAACTATATTTTTCTTTTAATGACTCTTACATATCTTAATAATTGTCTGCTCCTAACTAATACTGCATGTTGTGTTCTATCTAGATAATTTTGTTGAACTAGAAAATAATCGGATGTCAAAATACAGTTAAACTTGATTTTCTTAGTTTATCACCTGTTGTTACTCCTTCAGTGTTAAAATAGTTACGTAAAATATATGCACTCTTCAAAGTTTAGAATTTTGTAGTAGAATAAAAAACAAAATTTGCCCACAGTGCATTTCAATACAGCTTCAGTTTCTGTGTATTATATACACACATATCCACTTTTACATAAATGCATATATAGAATCAAATTATGCATATTGTTTTTAAAAGTTTTAAGATAAAAGTTTTAATTAGGGAAATAGAAAAATGTGAAAACGCATTAGAAAGCCTAAATGAATCTGCATGAACCCAAAAGATAGTTCTTTGAAAAGATGTATAAAATAAATTCTTCATGAATCTCATCTGACAAAACAAAAGAACTAAAAATCACTTATTGAATTCAGATGCAATTTTTCTAAACAAAATATTAGCAAACAGAATAGAATCTAGGAATATATTTTAAGAAAATAAGAGCAAGTGGCAGTTCTGCCATATTTTTTATCTGTTGGTGAGAGAGTAGGGACTTGAATCTTACCCTTACCTGAGAGGGCCTTTATCATTATATTTATAAGAAGAGGTTTTCCAGGTTGACTGAAATTCACTCCAGGATAAACTGTTACGTAAGAATGTTACAAGATACAAGCACAATGTATCTGCTAGCTTGGTTTTCTTATTCTTTAGT
The DNA here is from genome assembly GCF_949774975.1 of Lagenorhynchus albirostris. Classification (NCBI taxonomy): domain Eukaryota; kingdom Metazoa; phylum Chordata; class Mammalia; order Artiodactyla; family Delphinidae; genus Lagenorhynchus; species Lagenorhynchus albirostris. Next base: position 25,162,984 of record NC_083100.1, read on the forward strand.
TTCCTGGAATAAGAGTGCATTGTATCACTTTTTGAATAAATTTTTTATGACAAATCTTTATTTTCATCAAATGCAATAGTTTTCTTTCAATTAACTTTTTCATCAAATAGTATATGTACATAAAATTAAAGAAGTATGATCTTTGCTTTCTAGAAAGTGATAGAATATTCCTCAGGGGTACCTTACCTCAACCCCAGGTGGCAGAATGGAAGAATTCTCCCACAATAGACCTTTCCTAGCTCAGCTCAGTTCTCATATTTATCATGCATATCATGGGGTACTTTATTTTATTGCAAATCATATATATATATGCATTTACATATAATATATACTTATAAAGTAAACATATTGTATAAATGTGTGTATACACACACATACACTTACATATACACACATTGGCCTCAATAGTTTATGATTATAAATTAGTTTTCACTTTCCTTTTACATATAAACCACCTAAAATCTGGAATAAGTTCCATAGTCTCTCCACTCTGGCTGTGTTCTCTTACTGCCAACCCCAGCTTCTGCCACAAATGACTACAGTAAACCTCACAGCTGTACTGTGTCCCTCAACTGCTGTGAAGACCCACTATACCCCCAATTTCCTCAAAGCATAAATGACATTAGTTATTAACAAGATTTTGCTAATAATAATAATGTTTATTGAGGGACAGAGAGGCCCAAACTTGATTTTTGTGCTCCTGCTCTTGTGTTGTAGGTGAGGATATCCCTAACTATTGGGACCCTCTGACCATTTGTAAACCTTAAGAACCGACTCTTTTATTGTCTGCTAGGCTTTTTGCCCCTTCTCCAGATGAAGGCTCATTTCATTTTCTGTTTCTGAATTAGTAGAAACATCAATTCATTGCATAAGAAAATGCCCACTCCAGGCATTGAATATAATGTGGCTTCCTTAGAAAGGTTTTAGTAGTACATGTCCCCAAGCATCATTTCTTCAGTCTAAAATTATATCATGTCAGTAGTGTGCCGGTAAATGTTTAATAACCTCTCTTCACAAAATAAAGAAGAAAACACGCCAATTTGTAAAGTTTGCTGATTTTCATGGTGTAAACATTCCTAATGTTATCCTTTTTTTAGCAACCAATGTGGATTTTGGAAGAGATGCCCACTTAGCATACATTTAGGTAGTGTTTCCAGCATAGAGAGTCAATAGATGTGAACTAATCAGGAAATAATGAATTTTAAGTATATATTGCCTTTTTAAAATAAAATTTAAATTGTGGGTTTATATATTTTAATATTTAGTAATGGCTGCCTTTAAGAACCAGCTCTCACAATTATAGAAAATCTGACAGTCAGCTAGTCAGCTAAGTACACTGCTACCATGTGTGAACATCAGTAGCCCTGTGTAGGTAATGCTGGGCTAAGCCCAGTACAGTGCTTATCATTTCTCCCTGTAAGGATGCAAAAGGAAAATTAAGCATACACATCATACATGGTATGAACTGATCATGGACCCTAGTCTCCTCTGGGGCAAATGGTGAATAAACACACACACACACACACACACACACACACACACATGCACACATACACACAACTCAGGAAAGAATAACCTCTTTAGAGACAAGCCTGTTTAACTCAAAATTTATAGAGGAAAATATCTTCAGGGTCATATTCTGCTAACATTTTTCATTTAAATTATTAAACAGTATACTTAGCTTCTGCATTCATGTTAACTTCTTACACTCAAGATTTCCTCAAGAATAACAGATAGAAGTTACCTATCTGTTTAGCCTTTCACTAAAAGCCTTGCTTACAGAGTAAGCCTCTTTTACCCTCTCAAAGTAAACTGAGTTTCTGCCTCAAAGATTGATTCCTCTGTACCCCACAAGCATACTGCTCTAGCTCTTAAAATGTTCAAATTTCTACCTTCAAATAAGTCTTCATGACCATAGCTTGTTGGAAGGAAATAGCAGAGGTGTTGTGTATCATGGTCTAGCATTACAAAAGGCAAGGGTTTTTATGTCCAATGATAAGTAGATTAATGGTTTCCAAACTTGGACATTTGTCAGAATCTACTCCCAGAGATTCTCACTGGGTAAGTTTGGTTTAAGGATGGGAGGCTACCTATCATCAAAGTTCTCTAATTGATTCTAGTGACAGGTTTAAGTAGCACTGATCTGGTGTAGGATTTCTATGCTAGTAAAATGATTAGCAAAGCCTATTATGATTAAGATATCTCAGACCTATGCTGATTCAAAATTGATGCAGAATATATAGGCTTGCTGCAAATGAGCGACCACCAAAAACATGAGTCCCCTCTTAGAGAATATGTAGCGCTCTGTTGTCATGTGAAACTTCCTTCACTAATTTCATTGATAACTATAGCAATGCTTTAAGGGCCTGTGACCTTTTGGGCCTGATATATGACATGCATTGAAAGAACTGTATTTCTAATTCTTATAGAAAGTCTGTAAGGTAGATATTGAGTCCCATTTGGGGTGGCTGAGATAAATTTTTATCAATAAGGACTCGCTTTCTTCCAGTGAATGGTGTGAAAAGATCAAAATTTTATGAAATAGCAGGTCTCTAGGTTCAAATTGTCAAGTTAAGGGCAGCCATCAAGATTTTATTGTTTGTCTGAGATTACTTTAGATTTTAACAAGTCTTTTCACTTATGGAAATTTTCATTGTAAAAAATATATCATTACTTAACTAAAAGTTGCTGATATTATGAAAATGGTTTTCACACTGTTCAGAGTGGAAAAAGGCCATGCAATCAGAATAATCAGCTTTTCTTTGAAGTAGTAACTCCTAACATTTTTAGAAATGGAAAGTTTTTGGAATTAGAGATCTTTAGCAATGAATAATGTCTTTTTTATTGGAAAAAAAGTAATAAGAACTACACACTTTGAATTGGGTAACAATCACAGAAAATCTAATAAAAGTAATATAATCAAAAATAAATCTTTCCCAAGTATCTTATAGATGGGTGAATGGATAGGCAAAAGGTGGTATATACATACAATGGAATGTTATTCTGCCTTGAAAAGCAGGAAATTCTGACATACACTACAACCAGGCTGAACCTTGAGGAAATTATGCTAAGTGAAATAAACCAGTCACAAGAAGACACATACCATATGATCCTTACTTATATGCAATACTTAGAGTAGTCAAAATCATAAAGACAGAAAATATAGTGGTGGTTGCAGGGGCTGGAGGTGCAGGGAGAATGGGGAGCTATTGTTTAATGAGTATATTTCAGTTTTATAAGATGGAAAGAGTTATGGGGTAGATGGTGGTAATTGTTATACAACAATGTGAGTGTATTAGTACCCCGACCTGTACACTTAAAACCAGTTAAGATGTAAAATTTATGTTATGCATATTTTTCCACAATAAAAAAAAATATTTGAAATGTAAAGCTAGGAACATTAACGTAAGTGACTGTCAGTAAGAGACCTCTGGTGATCTTCCACATTTTTTATTCTATTTTTTCTACAATTTAAAAAGATGTCCCCCTATGTAATGTTTTGAGTCATCCTGCTATAAGAGGATTTGCAAATAATTCTAAGCTTGGAAGAATTAGGTGTAGGGGTTGAAATGCTAAGTTGATCAAAATTGACTTAAATTTTCAGAAAGTTTGAAACTTATCCAAACCAAATAAAATTCTATGTGGACTCAAATAACAAGTACTTGATTAATATGAAAGAGATTACAGAGCATTCCATGGTTGATTTTTTTTTTAAACCTAAAGCCCTGTTTGTATACTGATGTTTAAAGCAACTAAGTAGAATTGAATGAAAATTGTGCTGAATTCACTCAGTTTTACCCTCTACTATTTTTCTCTGATTTGTTTACTCTGTAATGGGTTAGAAGTGATTATGTTTATGTCTGTGTCCTGTTCTACAACCATCATTCATGGATTTCCTTACATGCTTATTCCTGCTTACTAATGTAACTTTTTTCCTGAAACTCAATTGCACAATTAAGTAGAATTTAAAGAGCTTACATTTTCCTTTTCTTCTCTAATTTCTCATCACTTAGAGAAAGCTAGGAACTGAAAGAAAAAAGTAACTGAAAATGGTGTATTCAGGTTTTCCCTTTCATACCATTTGCAAAGAAGTTTCAGACGTCTTCCCTCTCCTATCGGTTCCACTCACTACACCACTTTTATTTTGCAGTTTGGAGCAGAGGTGGGCGAAAGACTACAAGTTACGCTGGAGGGTTGGAGCAGGGGAGCCAGCATCCGTACAATGAGCTGGGGAAAGATGAATAAGGAGATCAAGCTGCTAACCCACTTAGCAATCTTTCAAGCCTAGATTGTTGCAAGCAACCCTATGCAACTTTTATTTAATTCTTTGCTGCCTGGCACGAACAAATTATGTTCTATTTAGAGGTGATTCTTTCGGCAATTGTAGGTGCTTTTTCTAAGCAGGGAAGAGAAAATGGAAAGGAAATTACGCAGTGACATTTCTCTTAACGTTCTCCTTTAAGTATATGTAAGGGAAATATATAAAAGAAAAAAAACCCACCTTGATTAAAAAAATGTACAAAGGAAAAGTCATCTCAAAATTAGGTGTCCTGATAAGCCACTTTTATTCTCCTACCTCCTCACACTTTATTAAACTAAGACTTTGATCTAAGTAGCCTTTTAAAAAATATTTTCTATAGAATCAGTTCAAACTCTGTACTCTGGAAGTAGAATACAGCGTCAGAAGAGCTATCTATATGCCCAAGTTGCTAGTTACTTTGTTGATAATTAACTATTACGAGTTAATAGTTTTATCAAAATGTGTTTTTCAGAATAAAGAACTTTGCTTTGCTAGAAATAAATACAATGATAAAACTAAAATTTTTTTTTTACATCTTTATTGGAGTATAATTGCTTTACAGTGGTGTGTTAGTTTCTGCTTTATAACAAAGTGAATCAGTTATACATATACATATGTTCCCATATCTCTTCCCTCTTGCGTCTCCCTCCCACCCTCCCTATCCCACGCCTCCAGGCGGTCACAAAGCACCGAGCTGATCTCCCTGTGCTATGCGGCTGCTTCCCACTAGCTATCTACCTTACGTTTGGTAGTGTATATATGTCCATGCCTCTCTCTCACTTTGTCACAGCTTACCCTTCCCCTCCCCATATCCTCAAGTCCATTCTCTAGTAGGTCTGTGTCTTTATTCCTGTCTTACCACTACGTTCTTCATGACATTTTTTTTTTCTTAAATTCCATATATATGTGTTAGCATACGGTATTTGTCTTTCTGTTTCTGACTTACTTCACTCTGTATGACAGACTCTAGGTCTATCCACCTCATTACAAATAGCTCAATTTCGTTTATTTTTATGGCTGAGTAATATTCCATTGTATATATGTGCCACATCTTCTTTATCCATTCATCCTATGATGGAGACTTAGGTTGTTTCCATCTCCGGGCTATTGTAAATAGAGCTGCAATGAACATTTTGGTACATGACTCTTTTTGAATTATGGTTTTCTGAGGGTATATGTCCAGTAGTGGGATTGTTGGGTCATATGGTAGTTCTATTTGTAGTTTTATAAGGAACCTCCACACTGTTCTCCACAGTGGCTGTATCAATTTACATTCCCACCAACAGTGCAAGAGGGTTCCCTTTTCTCCACATCCTCTCCAACATTTATTGTTTCTAGATTTTTTGATGATGGCCATTCTGATTGGTGTGAGATGATATCTCATTGTAGTTCTGATTTGCATTTCTCTAATGATTAATGAAGTTGAGCATTCTTTCATGTGTTTGTTGGCACTCTGTATATCTTCTTTGGAGAAATGTCTATTTAGGTCTTCTGCCCATTTTTGGATTGGGTTGTTTGTTTTTTTGTTATTGAGCTGCATGAGCTGCTTATAAACTTTGGAGATTAATCCTTTGTCGGTTGCTTCATTTGCAAATATTTTCTCCCATTCTGAGGGTTGTCTTTGGTCTTATTTATGGTTTCCTTTGCTGTTCAAAATCTTTGAAGTTTCATTAGGTCCCACTTGTTAATTTTTGTTTTTATTTCCATTTCTCTAGGAGGTGGGGCAAAAAGGATCTTGCTGTGATTTATGTCATAGAGTGTTCTGCCTATGTTTTCCTCTAAGAGTTTGATAGTTTCTGGCCTTACATTTAGGTCTTTAATCTATTTTGAGCTTATTTTTGTGTATGGTGTTAGGGAGTGATCTAATCTCATACTTTTATATGTACCTGTCCAGTTTTCCCAGCACCACTTATTGAAGAGGCTGTCCTTTCTCCACTGTATATTCCTGCCTCCTTTATCAAAGATAAGGTGACCATATGTGCATGGGTTTATCTCTGGGCTTTCTATTCTGTTCCATTGATCTATCTTTCTGTTTTTGTGTCAGTACCATACTGTCTTGATTACTGTAGCTTTGTAGTATAGTCTGAAGTCAGGGAGCCTGATTCCTCTAGCTCCGTTTTTCGTTCTCAAGATTGCTTTGGCTATTTGGGGTCTTTTGTGTTTCCATACAAATTGTGAAATTTTTTATTCTAGTTCTGTGAAAAATACAAGTGGTAGTTTGATAGGGATTTCATTGAATCTGTAGATTGCTTTGGGTAGTAGAGTCATTTTCACAATGTTGATTCTTCCAATCCAACAGCATGGTATATCTCTCCATCTATTTGTATCATCTTTAATTTCTTCATCAGTGTCTTATAATTTTCTGCATACAGTTCTTTTGTCTCCTTACGTAGGTTTATTCCTACATATTTTATTCTTTTTGTTGCAATGGTAAATGGGAGTGTTTTCTTGATTTCACTTTCAGATTGTTCATCATTAGTGTATAGGAATGCCAGAGATTTCTGTGCATTAATTTTGTATCCTGCTACTTTACCAAATTCATTGATTAGCTCTAGTAGTTTTCTGGTAGCATCTTTAGGATTCTCTATGTATAGTATCATGTCATCTGCAAACAGTGACAGCTTTACTTCTTCTTTTCCGATTTGGATTCCTTTTATTTCCTTTTCTTCTCTGATTGCTGTGGCTAAAACTTCCAAAACTATGCTGAATAAGAGTGGTGAGAGTGGGCAACCTTATCTTGTTCCTGCTTTTAGAGGAAAAGCTTTCAGTTTTTCACCATTGAGGACAATGTTGGCTGTGGGTTTGTCATATATGGCCTTTATTATGTTGAGAAAAGTTCCCTCTATGCCTACTTTCTGCAGGGTTTTTATCATAAATGGGTGTTAAATTTTGTCAAAAACTTTCTCTGCATCTATTGAGATGATCATATGGTTTTTCTCCTTCTGTTTGTTAATATGATTTATCACATTGATTGTTTTGTGTATATTGAAGAATCCTTGTATTCCTGGAATAAACCCCACTTGATCATGGTCTATGATCCTTTTAATGTGCTGTTGGATTCTGTTTGCTAGTATTTTGTTGAGGATTTTTGCATCTATGTTCATCAGTGATATTGGCCTGTAGTTTTCTTTCTTTGTGACATCCTTGTCTGGTTTTGGTATCAGGGTGATGGTGGCCTCGTAGAAGGAGTTTGGGAGTGTTCCTCCCTCTGCTATATTTTGGAAGAGTTTGAGAAGGATAGGTGTTAGCTCTTCTCTAAATGTTTGATAGAATTCGCCTGTGAAGCCATCTGGTCCCGGGCTTTTGTTTGTTGGAAGATTTTTAATCGCAGTTTCAATGTCAGTGCTTGTGATTGGTCTGTTCATATTTTCTATTTCTTCCTGATTCAGTCTTGGCAGGTTGTGCATTTCTAAGAATTTGTCCTTTTCTTCCAGGTTGTTCATTTTATTGGCATAGAGTTGCTCGTAGTAATCTCTCTCATGATCTTTTGTATTTCCGCAGTGCCAGTTTTTACTTCTTGTTTTTCATTTCTAATTCTGGTGATTTGAGTCTTCTCCCTTTTTTTCTTGATGAGTCTGGCTAATGGTTTATGAATTTTGTTTATCTTCTAAAAGAACCAGCTTTTAGTTTTATCGATCTTTGCTATCGTTTCATTCATTTCTTTTTCATTTATTTCTGATATGATTTTTATGATTTCTTTCCTTCTGCTAACTTTGGGGTTTTTTTTGTTCTTCTTTCTCTAATTGCCTTAGGTGCAAGGTTAGGTTGTTTATTTGAGATGTTTCCTTTTTCTTAAGGTAGTATTGTATTGCTATAAACTTCCCTCTTAGAACTGCTTTTGCTGCATCCCATAGATTTTGGGCCGTCGTGTCTCCATTGTCATTTGTTTCTAGGTATTTTTTTATTTACTCTTTGATTTCTTCAGTGATCACTTCGTTATTAAGTAGGGTATTGTTTAGCCTCCATGTGTTTGTATTTTTTACAGATCTTTTCCCTGTAATTGATATCTAGTCTTATAACATTGTGGTTGGAAAAGATACTTGAAACAATTTCAATTTTCTTAAATTAACCAAGGCTTGACTTGTGACCCAAGATATGATCTATCCTGGAGAATGTTCCATGAGCACTTGAGAAGAATGTGTATTCTGCTGTTTTTGGATGGAATGTCCTATAAATATCAATTAAGTCCATCTTGTTTAATGTATCATTTAAAGCTTGTGTTTCCTTATTTATTTTCATTTTGGATGATCTGTCCATTGGTGAAAGTGGGGTGTTAAAGTCCCCTACTATGGATGTGTTACTGTCAATTTCCCCTTTTATGGCTGTTAGTATTTGCCTTATGTATTGAGGTGCACCTAAGTTGGGTGCATAAATATTTACAATTGTTATATCTTCCTCTTGGATCGATCCCTTGATCATTATGTAGTGTCCTTCTTTGTCTCTTCTAATAGTCTTTATTTTAAAGTCTATTTTTTCTGATATGAGAATTGCTACTCCAGCTTCTTTTGGTTTCCATTTGCATGAAATATCTTTTTCCATCCCCTTACTTTCAGTCTGTACATGTCTCTAGGTCTGAAGTGGGTCTCTTGTAGACAGCAAATATATGGGTCTTGTTTTTGTATCCATTCAGCCAATCTGTGTCTTTTGGTGGGAGCATTTAATCCATTTACATTTAAGATAATTATCGATATGTGTGTTCCTATTCCCATTTTCTTAATTGTTTTGGGTTCGTTATTGTAGGTCTTTCCTTCTCTTGTGTTTCTTGCCTAGAGAAGTTCCTTTAGCAGTTGCTGTAAAGCTGGTTTGGTGGTGCTGAACTCTCTCAGCTTTTGCTCGTCTGTAAAGGTTTTAACTTTTCCATCAAATCTGAATGAGATCCTTGCTGGGTAGTGTAATATTGGTTGCAGGTTTTTCTTCTTCATCACTTTAAATATGTCCTGCCAGTCCCTTCTGGCTTGCAGAGTTTCTGCTGAAAGATCAGCTGTTAACCTTATGGGGATTCCCTTGTGTGTTATTTGTTGTTTTTCCCTTACTGCTTTTAATATGTTTTCTTTGTATTTAATTTTTGACAGTTTGATTAATATGTGTCTTGGTGTATTTCTCCTTGCATTTATCCTGTATGGGAGTCTCTGTGCTTCCTGGACTTGATTAACTATTTCCTTTCCCATATTAGGGAAGTTTTCAACTTTAATCTCTTCAAATATTTTCTCAGTCCCTTTCTTTTTCTCTTGTTATTCTGGAACCCCTATAATTCGAATGTTGGTGCGTTTAATGTTGTCCCAGAGGTCTCTGAGACTGTCCTCAGTTCTTTTCATTCTTTTTTCTTTATTCTGCTATGCAGTAGTTATTTCCACTATTTTATCTTCCAGGTCACTTATCCGTTCTTCTGCCTCAGTTATTCTGTTATTGATCCCATCTAGAGTAGTTTTCATTTCATTTATTGTGTTGTTCATCATTGCTTGTTTCATCTTTAGTTCTTCTAGGTCCTTGTTAAATGTTTCTTGCATTTTGTCCATTCTATTTCCAAGATTTTGGATCATCTTTACTATCATTATTCTGAATTCTTTTTCGGGTAAACTGCCTATTTCCTCTTCATTTGTTAGGTCTGGTGGGTTTTTATCTTGCTCCTTCATCTGCTGTGTGTTTTTCTGTCTTCTCATTTTGCTCATCTTACTGTGTTTGGGATCTCCTTTTTGCAGGCTGCAGGTTCGTAGTTCCCATTGTTTTTGGTGTCTGTCCCCAGTGGCTAAGGTTAGTTCAGTGGGTTGTGTAGGCTTCCTGGTGGAGGGGACTAGTGCCTGTGTTCTGGTGGATGAGGCTGGATCTTGTCTTTCTGGTGGGCAGGTCCACGTCTGGTGGTGTGTTTTGGGGTATCTGTGGACTTATTATGATTTTAGGCAGCCTCTCTGCTAATGGGTGAGGTTGTGTTCCTGTCTTGCTAGTTGTTTGGCATAGGATGTCCAGCACTGTAGCTTGCTGGTCGTTGAGTGAAGCTGGTTGTTGGTGTTGAGATGGAGATCTCTGGAAGATTTTCGCCATTTGATATTATGTGGAGCTGGGAGGTCCCTTGTGGACCAGTGTCCTGAAGTTGGCTCTCCCACCTCAGAGGCACAGCACTGACTCCTGACTGCAGCACCAAGAGACTTTCATCCACACGGCTCAGAATAAAAGGGAGAAAAAGTAGAAAGAAAGAATTAGTAGAAGAAGAAAGAAAGAAAGAATGAATGAAAGGAGGGAGGGAGGGAGGGAGAGAGGAAGGAAGGAAGGAGGGAAGAAAGGATAAAAAGAAAGAAGATAAAGTAAAATAAAATAAAGTCAGATAAAATATAATAAAGTTATTAAAATAAAAAAATAATTATTAAGAAAGAAAAAAATAAATAAAACGGACGGATAGAACCCTAGGAGAAATGGTGGAAGCAAAGCTATACAGACATAATCTCTCACAGAAGCATACTCTTACACACTCACAAAAAGAGGAGAAGGGGAAAAAATCATAAATCTTGCTCTCAAAGTCCACCTCCTTAATTTGGGATGATTGGTTGTCTATTCATGTATTCCACAGATGCAGGGTACATCAAGTTGATTGTGGAGCTTTAATCCGCTGCTTCTGAGGCTGCTGGGAGAGATTTCCCTTTCTCTTCTTTGTTCTGACAGTTCCCAGGGGCTCAGCTTTGGATTTGGCCCCGCCTGTGCGTGTAGGTCGCCGGAGGGCGTCTGTTCTTTGCTCAGACAGGATGGGGTTAAAGGAGCCGCTGATTCGGGGGCTCTGGCTCACCCAGGCCCGGGGGGAGGGAGGGGCACGGAGTGCGGGGGCGGGCCTGCGGCGGCAGAGGCTGGCGTGACGTTGCACCAGCCTGAGGTGCGCCGTGCGTTCTCCCCGGGGGAGTTGTCCCTGGATCCCGGGACCCTGGCAGTGGCGGGCTGCACAGGCTCCCCGGAAGGGGGGTGTGGATAGTAACCTGTGCTCACACACAGGCTTCTTGGTGGCGGCAGCAGCAGCCTTAGCGTCTCATGCCCGTCTCTGGGGTCCGCGCTTTTAGCCGCGGCTCGCGCCCGTCTCTGGAGCTCCTTTAAGCAGCGCTCTTAATCCCCTCTCTTCGCACACCAGGAAACAAAGAGGTAAGAAAAAGTCTCTTGCCTCTTCAGCAGGTCCAGACTTTTCCCCGGACTCCCCCCCGGCTAGCCATGGCGCACTAATCCCCTGCAGGCTGTGTTCACGCCGCCAACCCCAGGCCTCTCCCGGCGCTCCGACCGAAGCCCGAGCCTTAACTCCCAGCCCTGCCCGCCCCGGCGGGTGAGCAAACAGGCCTCTCGGGCTGGTGAGTGCCGGTCGGCCCTGATCCTCTGTGCGGGAATCTCTCCTCTTTGCCCTCCGCACCCGTTGCTGTTCTCTCCGCCGCGGCACCGAAGCTTTCCCCCTCCACCACCCGCAGTCTCCGCCTGCGAAGGGGCTTCCTAGTGTTTGGAAACCTTTCCTCCTTCACGGATCCCTCCCACTGGTGCAGGTCCCGTCCCTATCCTTTTGTCTCTGTTTATTCTTTTTTCTTTTGCCCTACCCAGGTTCGTGGGGGGGGGGGGGTTCTTGCCTTTTGGGAGGTCTGAGGTCTTCTGCCAGCGTTCAGTAGGTGTTCTGTAGGAGTTGTTCCACGTGTAGATGTATTTCTGGTGTATCTGTGGGGAGGAAGGTGATCTCCGCGTCTTACTCTTCCGCCATCTTCCCGGAAGCCCCCTAAAAGATTTCTAAAAGCAATAAAATGTTGGATATCCAACACTTCTTCATTTCTAAATTTTATTTAGTTGCATAATTTTAAATATCAAATATTTTATTGAAAAAATTTGCAGTGTATTTTTAGTGGAATAAATACACGTGTGAAGTTCCTTATGGTTGTATAACTGACAGGGATCTTCCTGTTTGAATCAGTAGAGAAAGATAAATTAATATCATGCAGTTTTGTAACGTTCTTATGAAATAATAAATTATTTCTACTAATCCACACAGTGGACCCAGACATTTTATCTGAGGGAGAAAAAAAAAAAAAACGAAACATTGTTTCATCGATAGTAACTTAATTTAGAGTAAGAATATATGTTACTTTAAAAATATTTGAATGGGGCTTCCCTGGTGGTGCAGTGGTTGAGAGTCCGCCTGCCGATGCACCCCTGCATCGGCAGGGTTTGTGCCCCGGTCTGGGAAGATCCCACATGCCGCGGAATGGCTAGGCTCATGAGCCATGGCCACTGAGCCTGTGCGTCCGGAGCCTGTGCTCCGCAATGGGAGAGGCCACAACAGTGAGAGGCCCGCCGCAAAAAATATTTGAATGGATAATCGTAGAGAAAAATTAGATATTATTGTTCTTTCTCTCCCTTCTTTTCCTACCTTTTAAAAGCTTTTACCTAACCCTACTCCAGAGCAAAGCCCCCTGCATCTTCATTCTCTTTGCACAATTATTCTTCTGCTTCTTTGCCTCAGATGGTAGCCTAGTGACTGAGCTCAAGCTCTGGGTTTCTACATGAGTTTGAATCTTGACTCCAAGAGTTTCTTCTAACTGTAATTTCTTAACTGTCATTGCTTAGCTCCTTTATCCTGCATTTTTCTCACATGATAATTAACTGAGATAATAAATGAAAATTTTTAAAACAATGCCTGCCACATAGTAAGTGCTCAATAAATGTTAGTTGTTGTTAACATTTTTAGTGTTTATAACTGAGATTTGCTCCTCCTATGAAGCACTGCTTATTCTGTATCCTATCCTAATGCTGGGGACTGTGAAAAGCCTTCTCTTAGCTCCCCATCACCATTTATAAGTAAATATGCCTCTGACTCTTTGGGGATGCAAAGTGGGTTGGGGAAGGACACCATTTTTAATGCTCTTCACATCCACTTGTAGTACTCCCTCCACCCTGCTCATTGAAGTCATCTGCTAAATACTGCTTGTTCCTCAGGTACCTCAAAGATTTTAGCAAGTGACCCCAAATCATCGTTCAACTCCATGCAAGCCATTCCCTAGGTGACTTTGAATCAATATGCATTTTTTTGCACCTTTAATAGATCTTTATTGGAGTATAATTGCTTCACAATACTGTGTTAGTCTCTGTTGTACACCAAAGTGAATCAGCCATATGCATACACATGTCCCCATATCCCCTCCCTCTTGAGCCTCCTTCCCATCCTCCCTGTCCCACCCCTCTAGGTCATTGCAAAGCACCGAGCTGATCTCCCTGTGCTATGCTGCTGCTTCCCAGTAGCTAGCTATTTTACATTCCGTCGTGTGTATATGTCAGTGCTACTCTCACTTCGCCCCATCTTAGGAAAAGACAAAAGGACAACCCTCAGAATGGGAGAAAATATTTGCAAATGAAACAACAGACAAAAGTTTAATCTCCAAAATATACAAACAGCTAATGGAGCTCAATATCAAAAAAACAAACAATCCAATTAAAAAATGGGTGGAAGACTTAAATAGACATTTCACCAAGGAAGACATACAGATGGGCAAGAGGCACATGAAAAGATGCTCAACATCACTCATTATTAGAGAAATGCAAATCAAAACTATAAGAGATATCACCTCACACCAGTCAGAATGGCCATTATCAAAAAATCTAGAAACAATAAATGCTGGAAAGGGTGTGATGAAAAGGGAGCCCTCCTGCACTGTTGGTGGGAATGTAAACTGATACAACCACTACACAAAACAATATGGAGTTTCCTTAAAAAACTAAAAATAGAACTACTCTATGACCCAGCAATCCCACTACTGGGCATATTCCCTGAGAAAACCATAATTCAATAAGTATGTGTTAATGATCTCATTCAACATCCTTGCCTACTGGTTTCTTGACCTCCTAAAATCCATTGAACTTACTCAGTATTTGCTCTAATCCTATCAAAACCAGGCCTTATTGGGACAAAGTTAAAGTTTGTCTTCCTATGTGTGTTTTAATTTATTTTGTGTGCTCTGTCCTCCTTTGTCCAACATGACTATTCTATTCTTGTATCTGTTAACAGAAATAAGAAACTTAATTATATTGGTTAAGGGTGTGTAATCTGGAACCTGTATTTCTGGGCTCTAATCCCAGGTCTGTCACTTACTGTATGATCTTGGGCAAGTTATTAAGCTTCTCAGGACTCAGCTTCCTCATCTGTAGTAATATTTTCCTTCTAAGGTTGTCATGAGAAATAAGTAGCTTAGAATGACGCCTGCTACATGATAAAGTTGCATTATATCTAAACTATGACTAACTCTTTAATATGCCAGCTGATGAGGACTTTGCAAAGGAAAACAATAGATATATACGCAGTAGTTTACAAATCATTTATATTTTTTTCTATAAATAATGGATCAGTTTCCAGATCTATCTAGTAGTATATCAACAAGAGACTCCACTGAAATATCTTGTTGATGGAATACTATTTTAAAAATATATTATAAATCCATTAACCTTGAGTTGTAGTTTTTGTGTGTGAACTTCAAAGGCAACTTAATGAAAACATTTTATGCCAAGACATTTTAGGCTTATTACTTACTGTAATGCCTTTTGGGTCACTTTCTTATAACCTTCATCAATTTTAAAATCACATTTTCATTCCGTAGGCTTACAGTGGCATTTTAGAAATGTGCCTCTTTGTTAATGCGGTTGTTTTGATTTTAAGTGTGAGGACTTGGGGGAGGAAAAAATATATGTGTATAAAAACAGCTAAGTCCTTTTGGCAGATGAAAGAATGGTAGGAACATAAGATGAGACTTCTGGCTGTTATACCTCAAAGAGTTTGTTTAATATAGTGCCATGAATCTACCTAATCTTTTCCAATTTGTTACCTAGTTTTCTTTGTTATCTGTCTCAGTGATGTCTCATTTCCCCAACTGACTGCTGCAGGCTAGCAATCTGTAACAAAAACTCAGTCTCAATCTCAGATATAATAAAAAAAAGGAGGCCACAAGATTAATGGCCCCAGCCATAATTATAAAGTCTCAAACCACAGACATTATAAGACCTTTCAAATTTTACTCAGGGTGGAAGAAGCTGGGTTATCACTATAGTGTGAAGATATTGGTCTCGTAGTAAAGAAAATGTTGGGTTATTTGGTATGGGAAACCTGCTCTGTTTTGAGTACTGTTAGGAAACTGTGGACATGAAATGGTTTCTTCCCTTAAGGAGCTTGTAATAATTTCATCCATTTCAGTTTTCCCTTGATAATGCCTATTTCTTGTTAATTCATAGAGGAGACAGGTCTATTCTTGGAGTTGTCAAGTAGAAGCCAGATGAAAACAGGCTGCTCTTGGAGACCATGCCACACACAGATATTGGGAATTTTGTAATGTTCATGGTGATGTAGAACCAGTACATCGCTTCTCAAGTAATGACTACTCTGACAGGATATAAATGACAAATGTGGGAATATTTGAGGTCTTGCTTTCCCACCTGCTCAAACATTCCGTGTCTGCCAGCCTGATATTTCCAGCACACTGGACCAAACTGTCCCTCACACCTCCAGACACACACACACACACACACACACACACACACACACACACACACACACACACACAAAGTCCTCCTAGAATGTTGCATTGCACACTTAGGATATAAGGGCATTAAAAAATGGGCAGAAAATCATTTAACCAGAGAGCTGGATGGGATAAAAACTATTTAGGGAGAATGGCTAAGTCAATCAATGCCATAATAATGATACAATGGGGGAGAGTAGAAAGATGAAAGCTTTGTGACGGGAAAAGGCACGGAGAGAGAGAGAGAGAGAGAACTTGAAAGATGGGGTTGTGGTGAATGAGACACTTCAGAGAGTGAGAGTGGAGAAAATATTTAGAATCGTGGCCATGGGCAATGCTTTGGATCCCATTTAAAATACCCTTTGAGAGGAGTAAAGTTCTTTTATGTGAATTTTGGCTGTTGAACCATGCTTCTCAAATGTGAGACCACTCACAAACTGAACATGTGCATGTTTATGGTTCCTCAGGGATCCATTAGAACCTCTGACTAGAGAACTCACAGATGAGGGTTAAGGGATACAGTAATCCAAAGTATTTTGCCACCATGGGTTTCTCTTTCTGTCACATACCTTGAAATAGTCTCTGTTCTCTTTCCCTTCCTTTATGCAACTAAACGAAATATTCAAGAGTGAAATATTCAGTAGCAGAGTGAAATTTCACTGCATTTGGATTATTAGTAACATTCCTGCTGAGACTATGACTTCTCAAACTTTGCTGAAGCATGCAGAGACCTCTGAAACCCACTGTCCCTGTCTGCCGAGCCTGTCAAAGTTCCTAAGATTTCATATCCTCCCTCTTTCCTATAGCTTGACTGTGGTACCTTAGTGATCATTTCAACTCTGCATAAATGCTTCTGTCTCCAGGTTACTTCATTTGTCTACCGTGTCACCTCTGCTGACTGTCTCCACCTCTTTGTCTCACTTTGTTTTTCTTTATGTTTTTATATACAGCATTGTGAGGGAGGGAAAACGGAACTAACATTGATTGAAGCTTATGATGTGCCAGGCACTTTGCATATGCCATTCCACTTAATCACTCCTAACATATATAGTAAGTATTATCATCTGTATTTTATAAATGAGGAAAGTCAGCTCTTAGGTACAGTTTGTTGCCTAAGGTCCCACTAATTGTAAATAACTAAAACTGAATGCAGATAAAAGTGATATCAAAGCTTATGTTTTCTGCATTTACCAACATATATATGAACTCTTAGAGCAGTAAATGACAAAATTATAAATTGGTTGTGTATGAAAGAGCATTTTTAAATAATAGTATTTTTAAATATTTTATCTTCTCTCAACCAGGGGTATAATTTCCTATTACAATTATAACTGCCAATTGCTAAAATGTGTTTATATTTAATTGACACTTATTTTAGCCCCATTTCTAGTTGAACCTTAATTTAAAAAATAATAGAAGCAAAGTAAATATCAGTTAGAAATTTAAAAATGGGCAGGAACAAAAACTTTTGACAAGCAAATATGCTAAGTATAAAAAGTTCTGACATGCTGTAAAGGGAGTAGTCTCTTTTTCCATTTAAAGGCTGCTTTCTCTTTTCTTACCTATAAAATGGAACAAATAATAGTATTTATAATGTTATTATGTAAATTAAATGAGATACTATGTGGAAAGCCCTTAGTCTACTAGTTAGAACATAGAAAGTGCTCAATAAATGGTAGATGATGTGGTAAGTTTGATGATGTTGCTGATGACGATGTCTAGATTGGATTATGCAACATAGTGTAAGCCTCCATGTATAAGATGAACACTTAGAAAAAAAATAGAGAAGTTAACTAACCTGACTAAGGAATGACACAGTAACAGAGTGAGAATTGAAATTCTTACCTGTCCCATGCCAGATAGACTCCGTGTTACGTGTATATCTGTCTGTTGATATTCACATGAAATACTGATTTAAAACCATAAATGCAGGAATTTTACACTGATTCTTTTAAATTTCTTGCTGTTACTTTTGACTCATTTTGCCTACCAAGTGCTTTTAAAATCTGAACCGTTATCCTGTGTATGAGCAAGCACTGCTTCGTCCAGATTTGTGTCATTTTCAAAAATGGTAAGCATATTTCATTGTTTTATCCAACTCAGTGATTAAAAGGTCAAATATGATAGATATGTACAGAGGCCTTTGACACACCACTAGAACCAGTAGATCAATCTAAGCCTTCCAGGACATCAGTCTTTTTTTTTTTTTTTTGTGGTACGCGGGCCTCTCACTGTTGCGGCCTCTCCCGTTGCGGAGCACAGGCTCCGGACGCGCAGGCTCAGCGGCCATGGCTCACGGGCCCAGCCGCTCCGCAGCAGGCAGGCAGACTCCCAACCACTGCTCCACCAGGGAAGCCCCATCAATCCTTTTATCAAATGTTCTGATACATGTGCCAGTCATCTACAGATCCAAACGTCTGTTCCAGATTCTGTCAATGTTTTCCAGAAGTATATAAAGAAAGACATAGTCAAGTTCCTTCTGATATCCAAATTGTCCCTCCATGACCTTTAAATCTTTAAAATATGACATGAAATTAGTGATATTTTCTTAATGTGTATTTTCACTTAAAAAATATATATTGATCTCTGCATCTCCTAATTATTCCATAAAGCAAAAAAGTTAATTGAATTTTAGTTTGTCTGTATAATGGGAGGTAAATCCACCCAAAAAATAATGACATTTATTTAACATCACTTGAAACTGTACAGGATAAAATATAGAGTGAAAATAGAACGTTACAAAACTATATAGATTATTATATTAACTTCAAAACAATTATATATACTTCAAAAAAATGAAAAGCACCAAAGTGCAAAGTTTATGCATGATATTTATTTTCTTCTTTTACACTTTTCATTTTATAGCACTTTAATTTGAACATGTGTTAGAAATAAAATCTAGCAAATCCATCTGAAATATTTAATGCAAATAGTGTGGGTAAGAGAAGACCTCACTGAGAAGTGGCATCTAAGAAAAGCAAGAAAGCAGGTGAACCATCTGACTGCAAGCTATCAGAGAAAGAGAGGTCCAGGGAAGTAAAACAGAAGGGACCCTAAGTGGGTCATGCACCTAGTTTATGTCCTAGAAACAGCAGGAGTGAGAGTGAGAGGAGTGAGCCAGGAGGTAAGGTTATGGAGGCAAGAAGGAGAGAACCAAGTATTCTAGTGTCTTGAAGACCATTGTAATGGACTTTGACTATTAGTCTGAGAGAGACAGGAAGTTATTGGGATTTGAGCTAGTCTAAGAACATCACACTGGCTAATATATTGAGAAGAGACTGTAAAGGATCCAGAGTGGAAACTAGGACACAAGTTGGGAGGTTATTTCATTAATCCAAGCAAGAGATGACAGTGGCTTAGTGGTGGAGGTGGTGGGAAATTACTGGACACCAGATATATTTTGAAGTTAGGGTCAACTGGATATGCTGATGAATTTGGATCTGGGATGTGAGAGAAAAAGGGTTGCTGAGAATGACTTCAAACTGTCTAACATGAGCCTCTGGAAGGATTGTGCTGCCATTGACTGAGACGGAGAAGGCTTTACAGTGATAATTTTTTTGGTGGGGTAGGAAGATCAGGGATTAATTTTTGGACATGTAAATATTTAAAGGCCTGCTAATCATACAGATATTGATATTTCATAGACAGTTCGAAGTATAAACCTGTTTGCACATGGTCTGGGCTGGACATATACATTTCGGAGAGTATCAGCCTATTAGGGTATTTGAGTTAATATACATAAAATTCTTAGAATGTTCCTGAAAGGGCTACCACTACATAAGGCTGAACAGGCTGTACACTGCAGACCTTCAAGGGAGTATCATCTAGATAGACTACACTCTGAAGTAAGCTCTTGGCTGTTTTTGGTGGCCCTGGCTGGTTCATCATAAGTGCTCATAAATCTACCTATTCTTATCACTGTAGTTGGTTGCAGACAGCAGACAGGTCTTAATATATTAAGTCTGCTGGTAAGGTTCCCCAGTCTGTTCATACCTCTTATTTATATGTTTTAGAAATACATTTGACATTGATTGGAGATAATTATGTTCCTCAGTGGGTGGAATTCCTATATTCTACTCTGTGCTCACAGCTATGAACAGTGATAATTAATGCTTTCTAATTGCTTGATTTGAAAGAAGTGTTTGACAGTATCAAATATGAAATCTTCCAGTTTTTCAGGAAAAAAATTTAATTTTTTTCTTATAATTTGAGTCAAATTGTTTTGCTGATAGTATGACTTTTACAAAAGTATTTGGCCCCTTTGCTATTCTCTTTGAAGTTTGTCTCTGTTAGTTTTCAGGAGTTTGAAGGTATGCTGGGAGAAGTATAGAAGGTATGGAATAGTGATATAGACAGCATTATATCGGATCTTTATATTCAATGAGAAATACAATTCCTTTAGTATGTTAATGTCATTTCTATCAGTCACTCTTATGATCACATGAGGCTGTAGATGTAAGCGATAAGTAACAATTTTAAGTTTTAAATTGGTTATCATCAAATTTCTTTTTGACACCGAAATTTGTATAGATCTCGCCGTTCTCCTTGAATCTATAGGTAGAAACATTGAAACTCAGCATGTTAATAGAGTACCTGTTTACCCTTATATATGATTTAAGAGGTTTTGAAAATGGCACTCTTTTATTTAATTAATTTATTATTTTATTTTATTTTATTTTTTGCTGCGTTGAGTCTTCAGTGCTGTGCGTGGGCTTTCTCTAGTTGCGGCGAGCGGGGGCTACTCTTCGTTGCAGTGCATGGGCTTCTCATTGCAGTGGCTTCTCTTGCTGCGGAGCATGGCTCCAGGCACGTGGACTTCAGTAGTTGTGGCACGCGAGCTCAGTAGCTGTGGCTTGTGGGCTCTAGAGCACAGGCTCAGTAGTTGCGGCACATGGGCTTAGTTACTCTGCGGCATGTGGAATCTTCCTGGACCAGGGATCGAACCCGTGCCCCTACATTGGCAGGTGGATTTTTAACCACTGCACCACCA
Source organism: Lagenorhynchus albirostris (assembly GCF_949774975.1). Lineage (NCBI taxonomy): Eukaryota > Metazoa > Chordata > Mammalia > Artiodactyla > Delphinidae > Lagenorhynchus > Lagenorhynchus albirostris. The sequence goes on from NC_083100.1 coordinate 25,183,784, forward strand.
GGGAAGTCCGAAAAATGGCACTCTTATAGGTTTTGTACCTGGGGTTTCTGCTATTATCATATCTACTCTAGATTGATTTGTGTTTACAGAAGGCCTCAGAAGAAATGAAAATTTACTCAGTAGGCTCAGTACTTTCAAACTTTTGCACAATGCTGTGTGCCACATTAACTGTTAGTCTATCAGCTATTTCTCTATAATCCTATCTGAAGTGGTACTGGGCTTGGAGCTACTGTGTGCTCTGGCAGTCACAGATTAGTCCTAGGTTGCTGAGCCTTTGAGGAAAGGGTGGATAGAAGTGCTGCAGACTAAACTTGATATATTTGATCAAAATTAATCTTAATCACATGATCATATATGCTCCTCTCAATCCTTTGGCTTTAGATTTCTTGAAATGAATAACAATGAGGTTGATATTACTTATTTTTTTTCAATACAGTGATTAGTAAAACATTTTAAACAACTAATTCCTGATTTAATTTACTGCTAGATGAAAAATTCCACATATATTTTTAATTTTTAAATTCGTCTTTCTAGTTAGTGAAAATACCTGCCCATCTTTTTTCTGAACAGCAAAATGTATAACAGTAAAGTTTCCATTCAATAATTCACTTTCAAATCATAGATAATATAGGAAGATTGATTAAGACTAGAAGAAAATGTAAGCTCAATTTACAGGACAAAAGTGTGAGGATGAATAAACACATAACAATGAGAACTGTCAGGTAAGAATAAGGGAAGTTTAACATCTGATTAAAAAAAACAATTCCACCTTACATTAATATTATTAACCCTACTAGTATATCATTTGCTGGAATCATGTTGTGACTTTACTATCATATGGGTGATTCATAATAATTTAAAATTGAAAATAAAAACTATGTATTTTCTCGGACTCCTGGGGGAAAAGAAAATGCAAATTGATGGAAATATATTCACAAGTCAGAGTAAATACTGAGAAATGAGAGACTGCTAGATTTTTACACTGTTTAATTCTGTACGTTTGGTCAACAAGCATCTGATCAGATCTAATTGTCACAAAATATGGCCATAATGTTAATAGACTTTGGAATAATATGCCAAACCGTTATTTTTTTTTATATATGCTTTGTTGTCTTGGAAACATTATCATTAGAATCCCTGGGATTGCTTTTTATAAATATGGATTCCTATACCTCATTGCAGACTATAAAATCAGCATTTTGCACAAGGTACTCAAGTGTCAACACTAACTTTTAGGAAGCATACCCTGACACTCTCTTCTACCTTGCAGGTCAAACCACATCAATTCAAAGCTCAAAAACCTTGACCTACACCATAATACCTGTACAGAGTAAACACCAACCAAGACTTTCAAGACACTTTGTAAGCTCATACTTCAACAGCTCTTTCTGTGCAAACTGCTCAAGGGACCATAAAGTATTCACTATGGTCCCAAAGAGTTGTGCTCATCCGTGCCTCTGTGTTGTTGCTTAGGTTAATCTTTCAGCCTGGAACTTTTCTTCCCTCCCCTTCTCTACGGGGCAAACAAGATATCCAAGCCCATTTGAAATGCCCATCCCCTCTGGAGAGCGTTTTTTTTTTTTTTAATCTTTTTTCTCTACTTTATGCATACCTATGTTTTGATTATTATAATTATTTGCCTATATTTCTGCCTATTTCCTGGTCCTTGAAAGCTCCTCGAGGGCAGGACACTGACTTATTCATCTTTTTATTGTCTGGCCAAGAACAGGAGCTGGTTTAGTGTAGACTTTCAAAAATGTTCCACTTCCCTTTTTTAAAATTCATGGTCATAAAAAAGATACTGTTCTCTCACTCTTCCCCAGTAAATGTAGTGTTAAGAGGTCAAGAATGCCAGCTTTTAAAAGAATTGAAAGAAGAATCCAGGGATGTAACTTCATCACCTTTAACTAGAGGCAGTTTGAGGATATAATCATTTATGGTTGTCAGTGACTTTATATTTTGTAACTCTTCAACTGTCCTGGCATATTACTTGCAGAAAGCAGTACAGAGGTACATATTAAATCCCATCTCTGCTGTCAGGCAGTTCCAAATAAAAGCAAAACTTCCAGCATGATTTTATGACTCTTAAAATTATCAAAGTGGCTCAGGACTCTAGCTCCTTAAAAAAAAAATACAAGAGCTACATTTTTAGTAACATCTGCTGGACAAGCATAAAAGATGAATTTAGCTAGGTTTGCTAACTTCTATGATGAATAATGCATTGTCAGAGGCGATTGCCTGTGAATTGAAATAATGCTTATATGCAATAATCTGCGCTTATTTTTTAAAATTAGCTGTTAAGGTGACAAATATTTGTTTAAATTTTTGTTTTATTCTATAGTTAAGATCTTCAATTGGGTCAGATTGACAGGAGGTAGAAATATTAATTTAAATAACTATGCTATCACTAAGCTGAATGGAAATGTCAGATTCTTATTTTTAAGTGGTGTATTTTCTCAAATAGTTTTAAAAGAATTAACACAATAAATAATGAAAAAAAATGATGTAGTAGATTGAAACATGGAAATAAGCAGATTTGGACAACATTGGCAAAGTCTCAGTGCCCCAAAATGTTTCTCCCATTTACATAGGCTAGTATCTGACTAATTCCTCTTTTTCCTGTCCTCATTTTAAAAAACACTCTACTAGAGAAGTAGGTTATAAAGCTAAGTGACACTAAAAATTATTTACATATACAGTCTCTTTTCCCTGTGAAATCAGGCCTCCTGAGGTACTGCATACCCGAGGACCGGAAGAAAGTTCCCAGTAAGATATCTATTGAGCCATAGTTAAAATATTTCCCTTCCTGTTAGGAGACGCACAAGGGACCCTTCAGAGGCCATGTTTATCCTCTCCACTGAAATGCTCTGGGTAGATCTCATTTTAGATGTCACATAGATAAATCACATATAAGGAATACAGTAGACTTTGGAGCTACCAGGCATTAAATTGGAAACAGTCCAGCTCAACGTGGCTTTGTCCAACTCTTCCTTCTTGAGCTAGGGGACTGTTGAAAATTCAGATTTATCACCTTCTTTCATTAAACACATGGAGGGTGAACATTATATATAGAGTAGTCAAAACCTTTTCCCTTCAGAATAATGCTGAATTAGTTCTGAATTCTCTTAGAATAGTAACCATGTCTGTTTCAGCTTAACTCTGATATGTAACATAGTTCCTGATACACAGATACAGATGGTACTCAAGAAATACTTATGGATAGATGGATGGAAGGAAAGTAAGAAAGAAAGTTTGTAGAATTTTTTTTTCCAATTCGAGATTAATAATTACTAAGGAAACGCTTTTGTGCAGCAGAAATGTTGGGAACAAAACGCTAAAACCAGATTTTTAAAAATATTAAACATTGTAGCCCATTAAAACTACACTATTCAGGGCTTCCCTGGTGGCGCGTTTGTTGAGAGTCTGCCTGCTGATGCAGGGGACATGGGTTCGTGCCCCGGTCCGGGAAGATCCCACGTGCCGTGGAGCGGCTGGGCCCGTGAGCCATGGCCGCTGAGTCTGCTCGTCCGGAGCCTGTGCTCCACAACGGGAGAGACCACAACAGTGAGAGTCCCGTGTACCGCCAAAAAAAAACAAAACAAAAAGCAAAAAAAAACTGCACTATTCAATTGTCTGCAAGAATCAAACCAAGGTTGCAGGTGTGAAAGTGTGAAAAATGCATTAATTCAGAAATACATCATTGTAGGCAGAGATCTTGGTCAGATACTTTGACATTTAGTTAATTGCAACAATTCAGTGAAAATAGTGTTAGCCCAAGTGCCGTGTATCACACAGTTTTGAAGACCAAAACTGAACTGAGTGCCTGAGCAGATTCCAAAAACCTCAAAGCCCTAGAGACAGTGAAATGAAGGGCAGGCCAGAAGGAGCAGCCATTAACTGAGGCACATTCAATTCACGGTCCTCCAGCACACTTGTCATGACAGAACTCTGAAGTGTGTGGGCCAAGCAATCACCTCCTTTTGGTTTTCAAAAGGGGTGGAGGGAATATAAGTCTGAGTAAAATCCCAGAGAAGAAACAGTTGTCGGCTTCCTGTTATAGACGTAATTGATATTTCTACTTTTATATAAATGAAAAATGGAAACTAACAAATGAAATCTCTTCACAGCATTTAGACAAGGTTAAATTATTTAAGCGTTCTGTGTTTGTGCGGACACTATTTAACTTGTGCCCAACTAGGTGGGTCTCGCTATGATACTTTGGCAAGAATTGTAAACAAAATTTCTAGTAATATTTCTTTTTCTATTAGATATGAGAGTAGGTCTTGAGATGGTAAATTGAAACTGCAAGAATAAGAAGGTAAAAAAAAATATGTAATCCAATTAAAGGGAATCATTGAAGTTTTAAAATGTCTAATGTTACTCAGCATTTTTTATTAACAGCTACAGATAGTTGTTTGGCAACCATAAATAAAGCTAAATATTTTATTAGGCCCAAACCCAATTAGAGAAGTCATAGATTAAATGGTAGATCGTCCTCTGCTTCAGATATCTTCAATTAACAGACTACTTAATGGGTCGATTTAAAGGATTTTAACACACCTAAAGAAACACATTAACATTAGCTACTTTCTCATAAAAAGTTTGTACTCAGAAAAAGTTTGCACTGCTTTCCATTTTGTCTCACAGTCCTTTCTAATTTCCTCTGGTATAAATCAATTTAGATTTATTAGCTTTATACAAAAGAACTCCGGTAGGTTTTTAATAATAATTATCATTATCACTGATTAAAGTTATATTGTTCAAGCCAGATGGAGTCCTTTTCCTGTCAGCTAGAATGAGCTTGCATTATGTAGTTATAATGTGTTTGGATCTAAATAAACAGATGGCAGAGTGACAGGATATTATACGCTTGTGATGTCAGCCTCAGTGCTTCACAAACAGAATTGCTTTAAATAAACCCCATTGAGGCCAGGATCTAGATGCTTTTAAGAAGGTGGCTGGGACTGAGCTTAAGTGTTATATTAACTTGGAAATAGTACTGTTCACTTGCAGAAGAGTAGACCAGTAGGATGGTCTGAGGTTTAGCCTGAGAAAGGGTGTCTGCTGAATCTGTCCCTTAACTGTGAAAGCGTTTAACATACTAGGTTCATTCAGTCAGTCTCAGAAGGAGAGACTAACACAAACAACAAAAAAAAGCTGCCCAAGTTGTAAGAACTTCCAAGAGGAAGAGTTAAAAACTGGGTCAAGGGGGGCTTCCCTGGTGGCGCAGTGGTTGGGGGTCCGCCTGCCGATGCAGGGGACATGGGTTCATGCCCCAGTCCGGGAAGATCCCATATGCCGCAGAGCGGCTGGGCCCGTGAGCCATGGTCGCTGAGCCTGCGCGTCCGGAGCCTGTGCTCCACAACGGGAGAGGCCACAACAGTACCGAAAAAAAAAAAAAAAAAAAAAACTGGGTCAAGGAAAGATGGAAACTTTTGATATAACCTTATTCCATAATTTTTACAGTGAAGTTAACTATTTTAAAATAAACAACTTGAATAGGCATGTACTCGTTCACAATTTATATTAGAAAATTAACAGACAAGGTTTAATAAGAACTTTGTTATAGAAAACTTTAGTCTTTGATAGATTTTCATGTCCACTTTTCCCTAAAAATGAGCCCATTCCATATCCTTGTACTCACAAAAATTTGGAGTAAGCCTATGAAATTCAGCTGCAAACTTCAAAGAAAGTCATTAGACATTATTTCTTCTAGCTAATATTCTTTTGTTGAGATTGTAGGGAATTTCTCTGTGGGACAACTGTATTTGCTGAGGCAAATACCCATAGTAGCATCATCGTTAAAAGGAAAATGAGACTATAGGAAATAAAGGCTGATATTTGATAATGAAGGTAGTATCAATAAAATTTTTAGAAGAGGATATAAAATAATTGAAATTAAGATTCCTAAAAAATTAGCTGTTTTAAATGCTTGAAATACTTATATAAAGATGTTGGTTTGCAAATTGGCCCCTGTACCTAAAGGACAAGGAGAGACAGAAGAAAGAGGCAGCCCACTCCAGATTAGTAGGCGACAGGTTTAATAAGCAAGGGAACTTATTTATGAGATTTGTCTTGGGCAACAGCAACGTGAGTAGATCTCAGCATCCACCTGCCAGAGTCTTAAAAGTTTGTGTAGGGGTCCTAACTAAATTCAGTCACTTATTCAGTCCAGATGGTCTCAGCAACACCTTACTCTCTCCAGGCTATGTCCTTGAAACAGCTGCTAGCATGGGATTAGTTGGAGGGACATACATTTCAAGGACAAGGGAGGGGGTGAGAAGCCTCTGATTGCCTGGGTTCAGCTCACAGGTCAACTGGCAGTCACAACCTCTTAATGACCTCCTCCTCAGGAATATAGCTAATATTATGTCATAACTATAAATGGAATATAACCTTTAAAAATTGTGAATCATTGTGATGTACACCTGAAACTTATTAATATTGTACATCAAGTATACTTCAATAAAGAAATTTTTAAAAAGACAGTGCAAACTTACGGTTACCCAAGGGGAAAGAGGGGGAGGGATAAATTAGGAGTTTGGGATTAAAATATACATACTACTGTATATAAAATAGATATCCAACAAGGACCTACTGTATAGTGCAGGGAACTATACTCAATATCTTGTAACAACCTATAATGGAAGAGAATGTAAAAAAAGAATATATATATATATATATACAGACACATACATACATATGTATATATATACATATATTTGTATAACTGAATCTCTTTGCTGTACACCTGAAACTAACATTGTCAATCAACTATATTTCAATAAAAAATTTTAAAAAGACACAATAGACCTTTGACAAAAAAAAGATAATCTAAATTATATATAAAACCTTTTTTTTCTGACGGTTTATCATGTTTGTAATATATTCTTGTTTTCATAGACTTCAATTTCTTTTTTAACTATTGATTTAATCCTTAACATCTGTTGGTATCAGTAAGCCCTGAACTTTTGAAATTATATCAAGTAGGATATAGATCAATAGAATAAAAGTATTCAATAGTTGAAGTGAAACTTATTTCATGTAAATATTTACTTCTGACTATGTAGGAACATTTACAGATTCTGTATTTCCTTTTCTTATAAAATGAGATGAGAGGATTTTGAATATCAAGAGATTGTATTTCTGCTTCACATGTATTTGACATTCAGATTTTGCTACTTAAATGGGCATTTTATGAGCTATGTTTCAACTCTAGTGTGAATTAAAAATCCTCATAAAGGGGCAAGAATGTTTCCTTTGAGGTCTTAACTCCTAGTCAGAGTGAAAGATTATAATACACATGTGCTTTCTGCTGTTCTACAGGTGGACGTTGCCATAAGTCCTGCACTGGCCGATGCTGGGGACCCACAGAAAATCATTGCCAGACTTGTAAGTGTTCAACAGTGAAAAGACATAGCCTTGAAATTGTCAAGTAATTTTAATAACTGATGCTTTTCACACTTCTGGTTATCAGAAACATGAAAATGAGCTTTTGCCTCCTTGTGGTAGATTGATTCTATCTAAGTAAACTGCCTAATCTCAAAGCTTTCAAATTAAATGTAATATGTAGTTGTTTCCTATATTTCTTTGTGGATTCTGGATTAATGATAGCAACACAAATGTGTTGCTATTAACCATGACTTCAGAGTCTGTACATCAGAGGAAGTAGGAAAACCAAATGTATACAAAATGATAATTAACTGAATTTCAGGTTAACTGAATATCTCAGTACTTTTCCCAAATAGTTACATCACTATTCATTCACTGGAGAAAGAAAAAAGAAAGGAAGAGTGTACTGTGTACCCACTGTGTTCCAGGTACAGAGATATAAACTCTGTGAATTATAAATATAGATTCACTATTAAATCACAAAATGTATCTCACCCTTAGTGTATATTGTTTCTTGTATTAGTCATTAAAATAAGTATGAGGGATGATAATCACTGCTAAGACATTTAAAAACAAAGTATACTGAACATAAAGACAAATATCTAATGTTTTCAGCATTCTTAAAGTCATCTGATACTTAAATCAGCACTGAACTTTCACTAATCTTAAGGATAAATGTTTTCTTTAAAAAGGAAATACAAAATGGTCTATATAAATGGTAAAGACTTTTCTTCCTGCTATAATAACAGCTGAAATAATAAGTGGAAAACAATGTGGAGGCTATTTGAAATGTATTTCTTTTTTTAGCATAGAAGACATAGAAAATATTAAAAATTTGAACATACAAATATTAGATATTGTGGACATCTGTTATACTGTTGGATTAAAGTATAGACTTAAATTAACTTATTTAATAGAAACAATGTTTTATGGCAACAATGTTTTGACAAGAATTTTAAGCAGGATTCTAAAGTAAGATTAGATTACTGTGTGAAGCGCATTCACTATGGTATTGGAGAAAATGTGTATTAATGAGAAGCAGAAATAACCAGTCCTTCATGACACAGAAGGATAAATCAGCCATGCAGAGGCAAAGGAGAATTGGAGAGAGAGAGTAACAGTTTTTGACAGTTTTTACTTTCTGGTTCTCTGGTCTTCCTGAGAAGAAGTTCTCTGGTTCTCTTGTCTTCCTGAGGTCCCTGGTTCTTCCTGAGCTCCCTTGTCCCTGATTCTCTGGTCTTCCTGAGGTCCAAATGCATTTTTTTTTTGTTAGGAACCTTAAGAAACACAATGTTTTAGTACATTGAAATTACTTTTGCTACTTGCCACCAAGTGGGGGTGGGAGGAAGTCTTGACTAAGAAAGTCATCAAGCCATAGCTCATGCTATCAAATCATCAGCCATGCAGTCATTAAATTCACCTAATTTTCCAGTGTAGAAATTAAACTTACTATAATAACATAAAATTGGCTTAATGGTCACCATGCCTATTCCACAGAGTCTAAATTCAGTAAACATTTACTTGTATCTGCTATGTGCAAATCCAAATTTTAGAGTAGTATTCATTTGCATGGATCTTTATGGTTTATAAAACATTTCCATTTTAAAATTTATTTTCACAATATTCCTGTTAGTTTACGAGGACAGTTTTCATTAGCCTCATTTCACAATTGGGGAAATGTAAGCTGAGGAAATGATTGTGGGAGCTGTTAAATTTACACAGCTGATACCTGGGATTTTAACTTAAGTGTCCTGAATCTAAGGATAGTACTGTTTCCTGTATACAATATTGCACAGCAGTTTAGTGGGTAAGGCCACTGGATTTATAATCAGCCAGATGATACAAATCTCAGCTGTTTCCACTTTCTATCATGAGAAAGTGATTTAATTTTTCTAAACCTCAGTTACCATATCTATAAAATGGAGATATTACACTTACCTCAAGGGCTGCTATTTTGTAATCAAATTCAGTACAATAATGTGGTTGAAATGCTTAAAAATGTTTTGGCATATACTAAGGGCCTAATAAATAATAGCTAATGTTATAATAAGATAAAGTAGATACTCCTAGAAAACTTAATCCTACTTAAAACAATGAATGAATGTGGAAGCAAAACTCCTGCAGGCCAGTTCCACCTGTGAAGGCTAGTGACATAGATGGCTGGGGAATAAAAAAGCAAAAACCCTGGAGTGAAGTGGAGGCTGCTTGCCCTTGACATTTGCTCCTGTTCTCTCTCTCCTTGTTTGAGATACTTGAAAGGTAAATTACATATCCATATTTAAAAAGTCCAACATCCAGGGGCACATTGTATTTTGGAAGTACTCAAAGATGTACTTATTGTAAGACCTGAATTTTAGAAATATGATCAGAAATTTTGAGAATTAGACCTCATGAGAGATTCCATAAAGATATTAGACCTCCAGAGAGTCCATGGAGATGTAACATCCATGATTGAACATTTTTCCAAAGAAATGTAAAATTTCCAGGCTTCCTTTACATTGCTGATAGCCCTTCTGTTAGTTAAAATATATTACCCTTAGGCCCACTTCAGATGCACTTATCTCTGAACCCTGATTGAACTTTTTAAAAATCAGAAAACAGTCTGGGCAAGTTTTTGAAAATATTCTGCTTTTTTTGTTGACTGACCATACAAAAGTACATCTTAGGATCTGAAAGACATGATCTTATATCATTACTTACAAATGATGTCTTTCCTTATGACTGAAATAAGTTCACTTCACTGAGGGCTTCTCTGGAGGTATTCAACTTCATGATTTGCCAAGTATTTCCTTATTTTTATGGATAATTACTCTTGGAGATTTTGCATCTATTAGGGAAGAAAGGTAAAATATTTAGAAGCGCCACACCTTAGTTAAGGAAACTGACATTAAGAATACATTTCATTCACCACATTATATCAATGCTGACATCCTCCCACAGGTGTTTCCTCCTAAAAAAGCAAGTATGCCAGGAATGACCCTCTGTGTCACTAAACGGTGAGGAGTCACCATAAAGACAAATGCTTCAGGTTCTAGGAGAACAAGTCCATGATAATGAATGACTTGCTAGGGTAAAATGAAGGAAAGAGTGATGATCAGAATGAAAACATCTCTGAACAGAGATATGGAAAAGGAAAAATGCTGGTGACAACGATGGTAAGCTTGAGAGCAGGTCTGTAGGGGTCAGAAGTTTTAAAAAGAAGAAATGAGGAAGAAGTTTTGTGTTTTGTTTTTAATAGATTTCATGAAATGGAAAGAGAGCATGAATAAATTGACAGCTTACTATTGCAGGGGAACAAAATTTGACACCCTAATATGTGTCTCTTTGGCATGAGGATTAATTTAAGTTGATTATTTTTAAGGCCTGAAAGACTCAGAAGGAACCTTCCCCCTAACTGCCTAAAAGAGTGTAGTTAGAGGACCTGTTCCAGGGAGGGAACTATCACCACGGGTAACTATAGTGTGAACTAGATGTGGTAGATGAGGGGGAACTTAGCAAAGCCTGTTTGTTAATATTCCTCTCTGAGTCCCAGTGTCTTTGCATAGCCCCGCAAACATTTGTGTACCAAACCTTTGCTTTTCTCTCTCCATGTCAGTTGGCTTCCTCCCCTTTGAAGTCCCAAACACCTTTGCCCAACATCCTCTTTTGTCTTTAGCTGAAGGTGGTAGTTAAGGTGAGAGTTTCAGCCATTTTGGCGAGTTATTCAGTTTTGTTGGATTTCTCCAGTGTATACAGGTTATTCAACTTTTGTTTGATTTTCTCCTTTTAATCTGATTCATGTCAATATCATTCGTAGGCCAGCCAGAAGAATCTAGAAGGGTAGAGGAAAATTTTTCTTCCCATTGCTATGGTCAACAGTTCACCATGCATAACTATAAAAACTTTATAAATTTTTAGTAAAATTTGGTAACATGTTGCAGCTTCTTCTGTGTACTGGTTGCTACAGTTAGCTTTGATTGCATGTTGAATAATGTAAGTGTATCATTTTCCTCTATAGCATTTCATAATGTTCAGACTGTAAACTCTGGAGCCAGCAGCTATTTTTAAAAAGTTTTTTTCTAAAATGATCCAAAAATTAAAATGTTTTTCTAAACAAACTCCTAAAAAAAGAAAAAAAAAACAAACTTAGACAACCTAAAAAATTTTATGAATATTAAAGCAAGTTCATTGTGCTGGTAGAATCTAGCCAGCTGTTCCCTTCTTACTGTTTTACTAATGAGTCTGATTTTCTAAAATAACTTAAATTCATTCTTTTTAAATCCTTTTTGATGTTAGATCATCATGACCCTATAAACCTAACAGAAATATTTCTCACATAGTTGCAAAAGGTCATAATAGAACTTATGAAGGAATACTGTGGGCCTGCATTATACATGGAGCCGTGACTCAAACTTGAAAGTGCTTTTAAGCTCAGTTAAATCGTGTCCGCATTGCTCCACAGCACAGCTTAAGTAAATTGATTCAGTGGATTAATGTACTCATGTCAGGGGAGACAAACCTATCTGCTGTGTGAAGTCTGAAGCTTATAGTAGTATTATTTAGCAGGCTTACTGGTAAGAATGACAACTCTCTCTATGCATAAGAACTGAGTCCTAAGGTTTGAGCTCGTAGGTTTAGGTGTGAGAGAGACTAAGCTTTAAGAAATAAATAATAATGATTAAAGGAAAGAAGTTATCTCTGTCCCTGCAAGATATATGAAGCACACATCTCATATAAAATAGATGCTGCATATCCTTTTTTATCTTTAAGCACAATATCAGGCCAGCTTTCTCCAGCTTCCTATTATCGGCCTGGGTAGTTGTTTCATTTTACACGTTCCTTTTGTCATCTCAGTTAGGAACTGCGTTTTAGAGGATGAGGGGAGCTTGTATCAAAATATTACAGTTTGATTCCCCCAACCTTACACATTGTGTATTAAAGTAGTTATAATTGTCTTTAACTGCTGGTTGTATAACTAAAATTTTCTCAGCTGATTACCACTCAATCTATTCTTCAGTCTTCTAGTTGCTTTATAAGTAACATTTCTTGCTTAGAAACTAATTGAAAAATAAAGTGCACTTGACAATAGGTTAAAAAATTGTTTGTCTCTTAAATCAGTGTCACACCAAAAAAGATAAATTAATGAGGAAATGCATGTTTCAATTACTGGAGTAAACAGATGTCTTCTGACCACTGAAATGTTCATTAAATTGATTGAAGCTAAGGCATTATTTTAACAAAAAGAAAACTTCTGGGGAATTTACCCTTTACTTCTAAAGTATTCTTCCTAGCTAGGTTATCTCAAAATCTTTTTTTTTAATTAAAAATAAAGTAGCATTGAAATTAATACAAGCAGTGTATTTGTTCTGTTGTAGATAATTGTGAATGGAGGGTACTACTATATTGGCAAAGTAAAAACTTGTTCCAAACAACACTTTATGTTATTTACTGTTTCTATACAGACATTATAGAACATGCTAGGAAAAAATTAGAAATTATTTAGCATTTTTCTCATTAATTTATTATGCTTGTGCACACAGAAAATTACTTTCAGTAGTTGCAATATATTAAAAATTTCAGTTTCATAAAAGGAAAAAAAACTTGCTCTGGCTTATGGATTCTATTCAGTTCTAGAGCAAAGTTTAGAAATATCTATATATCTATATCTACTTTTATTCGTTCTAAAATATATCTGGAACTTCTTTGAAGTGAATATTAAAACCTAAGAAAATAATTATATATTTTTGTTCCTCAAAATTTCAGCAAGAAAATGTAGCAACTTGAAACTAAATTATACTTTTTTCCATGAAATTTCCAAAAGTTTCCTATAGATTGCAAAACCAAAATGACAAATTATGAAAATAATATACTAATTATACTTACATACATGCTTACAGATACAGTTTGCTAAAGTGTAGTCGTATTTACAATCTTTGTGGAACAAACCCTGTTTAAAAAGAAGGTGCCAATGTAGTAAATATCCAATTAGAGCAGAGGAAAGCAAGTGGGAGCTAATGGGGAAAAGAGAAAGCGCTGAGCCAGCAGGCTCGATCAATCAGGATAACAGCAAGCCTTTGTTAAAAGCCAACATCTCTAATTAAAACCTTTGTATTTTACTAATAACTTTGCATGTCCATAAGCTTTCTTATTGATTTCAATTATTTCCTTTTTTTTTTTCCTTTTTTTGGATTTGTAGTTTCTGGAGATATTGTAAAATTAAGGGAAACACTACGATAGACTCATTATTTGCATACATTTCTAAAATTATGCCCATCTAAAACATTTCCAAAAGTGACTCAAAAATATCCTTGTGGAAAATGAGAGAAAAACCTCTCCTAATATGCTGTTCATTTTGATATAAGTTGATAATATTTGTTGTAATTTGATGCTCTTTCTCAGATTTAAAGAAAGGGATGTTCATTTTAACTATAGGAGATACAATTATTTGAAATGCTCTGTAAAATACTGTTTAATGTGATTCAGGAAGTATCATCTAATGCTATGCTAAAGGCTCAAGGGGTATAAAGAAAGTATATAAAATTGTGCCTGTTCTCTGGAAATGCTCTGGTACAAGACAAAGCCGAGGGATGTTTGAAAAGGTCAAAAAGAATACTGAACTGAGGGCATCAAGAGAGATGTAGTCCTAGCTTTAAACTAAGTCAGTTTCAAGGACTTCAGTTTCCCTAAGTTCCCTCATCTACAAAATGAAAAGTTTGAAAAAAGATGATTTTTGTTCATGCTTTTTTGCATGGTTAGGATATTTGCGTGTGTATGCATGTGCGTGTTTATTAGCCGTAGATATAGATGATACAGGCATAGTCATAGACACAGATTTATGTACAGATAGTTTGGGAGAATTGTTTTGTGGCAGTTTTAGCCTATTGATAGTGATGCTGTCTACTAGGAATGCCTGAGGCACTCACCTGGCCCCCTACTACTTGAGGGGAGTACCCACAGACATTTTCTGGACCAGAGTCAACATTGTGGCTGGATGAGTCCTTGTGGTTCTTATTATGATTTCAAGACACACCTCAGCAACGACCATCAGGGAACTTTGAAAAAGCAAGGGTTGTCACTCACAGGTCTTGGAGGTATGGCAGGCTCAATGGCTACACGGCGAGGTCACGGGTAGAGAGAAAGACAAAGTATGAACCTGGGGCTCTTCCTGTATTACAGTTGAGAGTGGGGTACCTAGGGTTTCACAGATTCACTCTTTATTGGCAAATTTAAAATATAAGAGCAGGAATTCAGGTGTGGGAATGGAAAAAGCGGGGTCACTTAAAACATTAGTTATCTAGGTTACTTAGAGCTTTCTGAAAGGGGAACTTCATGAGTGGGGGCAGTCTGGCTTCTTTTCTAGGTGTTATACTAGCAGCTGTGTCATACAGCTGGCAATATGTTCATTTGAGATGGATGTCTTTGAAATGGATGCCTTGACAATCAAAAGCCTAATGTCAGGCACTTACACCACAGGAGTGCAAACCGTGGGTTGGGTAGAAGTAGGTAACCTAGCAGTGAGATCAGAGAGTGAGTACTACACATTTGAAGGATTATTGAGAGTACATTGAGAAGAAAAGTCAGAAATATCTGAAAATATTACGATTAGAAGAATTTTGTTATTATGGTAGTAATGATCATTTATTCTGAATGTTTTGCAGCAAAAGAGTTGACTGTCATTATAATACTATCTTTGACTATAGACGAGTTCAAAATTATCTACATGTGATATGAGAGTGTCATTTGATGAACAGAACACTCACTGTTCGCTACAGGAGTGGAAAAAAGAAGTGTGAGATGTCATTCTCTGAAAAGCAAGCACTTGCATACCACTCTCATGGTTAGGGAGCTGCGCAAGCCTGGAGAAAAATATCCTCCTTAGAGTTCTGCTTTGCATTAATCTGAGATGTATCATCTATTTATTGACTTAATTGGTTCAGCTGGAGGAAGAATTAAGGAACTGGCATGGGGATGAGGAAGAAAAGAAGGGGATACTCGTCAATTGTGCTTATGTCAAGTAACATTTGTACTCATTATATTAGAATAAATGTGAATTTCCTAAATATCAGACATACTCCATTTCTCAAGCCAATATCAATTTTATGCATTAAATTTGACAGTTTATAATGGTATCATGGATGCTTCTGTACATTAACATAGATATTTCCAAGAGAAATAGTCACTATATTAATTCATCATGAAGTTATAAAAGATAAACTGGAAACATAATTTTCACATGTTACTACCTCACTGATAATGGTTATTTTTGGTTTATCCAAAGTCCTTTTGCGCATGAAGTTTTTTTGTTTTTTGTTTTTTGTTTTTTGCGGTACGTGGGCCTCTCACTGTTGTGGCCTCTCCCTTTGCGGAGCACAGGCTCCGGACGCGCAGGCCCAGCGGCCATGGCTCATCGGCCCAGCCGCTCCGCAGCATGTGGGATCTTCCCGGACCGGGGCACGAACCTGTGTCCCCTGCATCGGCAGGTGGACCCTCAACCACTGTGCCACCAGGGAAGCCCTGAAGTTTGTTTTAATGGAGATGATAGAGCATTATGACTCTAAGAATAACTCAGGTTTTGTTCTGATTTGAATACTTCTTGAACTCAAATAACTGTTACCCAGGGAGATTATTTTTCTGTACAGTGAGGATGTTGCATGTATTTAAGGTGTATTTAATTTCATTGACTAGGGGAGGGGTGGAGGTGAGAGACAGAAAGGCAGACTCTGACACAGGTAATTACAGATAATTGAAAATAAAAATCAAACCACAGTATTTTACCAAGACATAACAGAAAACTTAAATGAATGAAGAATTACCACACTGCAAGATGAGGAGACTCAAATGATGAAAATGTCAGTTGTTCTAAGATTAAGCTATGCATTTAACCATCTTCAGTCAATTCCCAATGTTTCATTTTGTTTTTAATTGAACAAAAATAATCTAAAGTATTCCTGGAAAATACATTTAATAAAATAGCCAGACATTTAAAAGGAATAGCTATGTGGAAGGACACTCCCCAAGTATTAAAATGTTAAAAAGTAATAAGTATTAAAGCAGTATGGTATTAGTTCAGAATGGAATTGGCTCAATGGAATGTAATAGAAAGTTCGGATAGGGTCTAAAGTCTATATGGTAATTTGGTTTTTATAAAGTTAACATTTTTTAATGGCAAATGTATAGATTATTCAATAAATAGTGTTAGAACAAATGGTTCACAGTATGGAAAAAATAAAGTTAGATCCCCACCATAAAACAAAACATGAGATGAATTGTACATTAAAAGTTTAAAAGGCATCAGAAAGACTATAGATTATAGATGGATTGTAGACTAAAAGTTTAAAAAGCATGAAATAGATTGTAGACGAAAAGTTACAAAAGCATGAAATAGATTGTAGGTGAAAAGTTAAAAAAGCATGAAATAACTGAAAGTACTAGAAAAATGTAGGTAAAAGCTATGACACGATGACTTTTTTCCCCCTTTTATCACCATTAAAGCTTGACTTGTCATTTTATTTTTTATTTTTTAACCATCTTTATTGGAGTATAATTGCTTTACAATGTTGTGTTAGTTTCTACTGTATAACAGAATGAATCAGCTATACGTATACATATATCCCCATATCCCCTCCCTCTTGCGTCTCCCTCCCACCCTCCCTATCCCACCCCTCTAGGTGGTCACAAAGCCCAGAGCTGATCTCCCTGTGCTATGTGGCTGCTTCCCACTAGCTATCTATTTTACATTTGGTAGAGTATATATGTCAGTGCCACTCTCTCACTTCGTCCCAGCTTACCCTTCCCCCTCCCCATGTCCTCAAGTCTGTTCTCTACATCTGCGTCTTTTTTTTTAAACATGACATAAAAGGTAGAAATTTTAAAAGAAGAAAAAGATTATTTTAATTATATTAGAGTGTTTTGTATTTTTAAAATAAAGTATTTTAATAAAATTTAAGAGAATTAAAATTTTTCACAAGAAATTTGTAAAAAATGTTTTTCTTCACTTATAAATAATTACATAATTTTTTTAAAAAACTAATTATTTTCATAATTAGATTGTCAAAGTTAAAAAGAATGATAATTCCTTGTGAGGATTAAAAATATACAGAGAGAAGCAATCGCAGTTACTGTCTTGAATTATTATTATTTTTTTGTATTTATCGCATTTTGTTTATTCGTTCATCTGCTGATGGACCTTTGGGTTGCTTCCACCTCTTGGCTATAGTGAATAGTGCTTCTGTGAACATGAATATACAAATCTCTTCTAGACCCTGCTTTCAGTTCTTTTGGATATACACCCAGTGAATTACTTATGGATGTGTATTTTATGCTCTTTTAACTGTCACACTACCATGGAGCTATAACAGGGAGGTCAGCATATAGACACCCCAAAATTGACATTGGTTATTGATGTGGTAAGAAAATATTTTTAAAATTTTGCATATTTATAGTGACATATTTCTCTAAAAACATGTATTGCTTATGTAATTTCAGAATTTTAAAAAAGGAAGGAACAACAAAAAATTATACTCTTTTTATTATGACTCTTTTTGTAATTTTTGGGGATGTCCAAAGTTTTGTCTATATCAGAGAGATGATAATTTTTAGTGATATATTAATAATACATAAAAGCTTTAAATATCTATAGATATATCATTTTCTATAAAAATTTTACTCAAAGAGAATCCCAAATGTGTTTTATACTGGCCCACAGTTTAACACACTGCCATGTAGGACAAAATCAGACTCAACTACCCCAAATTTTCATTGTGACGATGGGAATATAAAACACAAACTTCTGGGAATCACCAGTCTCAGTGATGCAACTCTGGAGGGAAAGCACTGTGGCAGGCACTGTTGTGCAATGATTTCCGTAGCCTCTGGGATCATAAAACCTCAGAAAAAGAAAATTCATGTCCAGTGGCTTTACGTTCCTGAATTCATTAGAAGGCCAATTTGCTGCACATATATAAAAGAAGCACTAAGATTAGTTCCCTAATTTTCTATTTTGACCTTTGTCCATACAATTGAATAGTACTCTCCAATCACTGGTAGCAACTCGTTAGTGGATTGTAAAGTCATTTCTGTGGACCCTGACCAACATTAAATTTCTATTGAAATAGAATAGATTAGTATAAAATAAACCAGATTACAATAGAATAGAAAAGACAGTATCAAAATGCTTTGCACATAATTAGGGTCAATATAATGCCTTAAAACTTTTCATCATGGATATGTGTACTGAGCCATGATGTAAAATTGTACTATAAATTGTGATGAAAAAAGAAAAAAGTTAGAAAATCACCGAAAAGGAACATCATTTAACTTTTAGGCAGGTGTGATTATCCTTTAAAAAAAAATAAACTCAAACATACATTCTATGAGAATAAAAGTAATATTTTGAAAACATTCTTTTGTATATGCTTGAAGCATATGTTTTTGGTGTAACTGTTTTAGGTAGTTCCACTTTAAAATTCTGTTATTACTGAGACATGGACTTGAATGTTGGCCCTATCTGGGCCTCAGTTTTCTCCTCTTTAAAACCAGTAGGTTAAGTTCAATCATATATAAGGGTCTATAAAATGCTAAATATAAAATAATCTTATTTCTATGGCTTTTGCTATAAATTTGAAGAGTATTTGAAAAATATCTTAGTCTTCATTACTCATCATTTGTAATTGTGTTGTTACTTAAAATGACTATAGAACTAATTATTTTTCAAGAGTGTAAAGCAGTTATGTGTAGATCATTTTAGTTATTCCATGTTGTATTTTTTTTTTTAGAATTTAATTTTTTTCCCAGTTGTATTGAGATATAAATGACATACAGTACTGTATAAGTTTAGGTGTCCAGCATAGTGATTGGACTTATATACATCATGAAATGATGATCATGATAAGTTTAGTGAGCATCCGTCATCCCATATCAATACAAAATTAAAGAAATAAGGAAAAAAAACATTTTTTCCTTATGATGAGAACTCTTAGGATTACTCTCTTAACAATTTTCATATGTATAGTACAGCAGTGTTAATTATCTTTATCATGTTGTACATTACATCTCTAGTACTTATTTATCTTATGGCTGAAACCTTTTTTTAAATTTATTTTTTATTTATTTTCACACACACACACACACACACACACACACACACACACACACACACTGTATTTTACTTTTACAAGAGATAAGTGAACTGACACCAAGCATTGTAAATGGATGACCACAACAAAAGCAACAGTGATTGCAATTACCAAACACAAAACACACTCATACTGTGTCATAATATTGACATTCAGTCCAGGAATCCTCCACTGTAACAGCTCCTTTACTTTGCAGTGAAAATTGATTTGTATATTTTTTGCCTCTGAGTCCTTGTGGGAATTTTTTTTATTATTATTCAAACAGGAAGTCACAAAAATTATAATCATCCTCATCAGTTCACTCAGTCCCATGGAATTAATTTTTTTTTATCTTGATCTTTTGTTAGCACTTTTATGAATTCATCAGTTTTCCATTAGAGTTCTGAAAACGGTTATTCATTCAGTTCAGCAGTATAGTCAGTTACCAGAAACCTGTACTTGTCAAAGTCTTTTCCATGAATTCCTTGAAGATGAAACCCTTTTATAGGAACATTTTTGCAAAAGCATCAGAGTGCACCCAGAACTCTTTGTAAATGACAAAAGACTTAAAAATGACCACGGTTAAAGATTTGATGAAAGTACATAATAATGCAATTGATAAGAAAATTAAGTTATTTCTGAGATATACATTTTAAAGTAATAACTAGAATTATGACTTATAACATTATACCAGAACATATAAGATTTTTAGAAATTTCATGTAATGTCTGAAACATTTATATTAACATATTTCATACAAATAACCCAAAGAAAGTTTAGTATTAGTTGTTTTTTTGTTTGTTTGTTTATACTGCACGTTTTTATTAGTTATCAATTTTATACACATCAGTGTATACATGTCAATCCCAATCGCCCAATTCAGCACACCACCATCCCCACCCCACCATGGTTTTCCCCCCTTGGTGTCCATACATTTGTTCTCTACATCTGTGTCTCAACTTCTGCCCTGCAAACCGGTTCATCTGTACCATTTTTCTAGGTTCCACATACATACGTTAATATATGATATTTGTTTTTCTCTTTCTGACTTACTTCACTCTGTATGACAGTCTCTAGATCCATCCATGTCTCAACAAATGACTCAGTTTCGTTCCTTTATATGGCTGAGTATTATTCCATTGTATATATGTACCACTTTTTCTTTATCCATTTGTCTGTCGATGGGCATTTACATTGCTTCCATGAGCTGGCTATTGTAAATAGTGCTGCAATGAACATTGGGGTGCGTATGTCTTTTTCAATTATGGTTTTCTCTGGGTATATGCCCAGTAGTGGGATTGCTGGATCATATGGTAATTCTATTTTTAGTTTTTTAAGGAACCTCCATACTGTTCTCCATAGTGGATGCATCAGTTTACATTCCCACCAACAGTGCAAGAGGGTTCCCTTTTCTCCACACCATCTCCAGCATTTGTTGTTTGTAGATTTTCTGATGATGCCCCTTCTAACTGGTGTGAGGTGATACCTCATTGTAGTTTTGATTTGCATTTCTCTAATAATTAGTGATGTTGAGCAGCTTTTCATGTGCTTCCTGGCCATCTGTATGTCCTCTTTGGAGAAATGTCTATTTAGGTCTTCTGCCCATTTTTTGGCTTGGGTTGTTTCTTTAATATTGAGCTACATGAACTGTTTATATATTTTGGAGATTAATCCTTTGTCCGTTGATTCATTTGCAAATATTTTCTCCCATTCTGAGGGTTGTCTTTTCGTCTTGCTTATGGTTTCCTTTGTTGTACAAAAGCTTTGAAGTTTCATTAGGTCCCATTTGTTTATTTATTTATTTTTATTTCCATTACTCT
Organism: Lagenorhynchus albirostris; assembly: GCF_949774975.1. Lineage (NCBI taxonomy): Eukaryota > Metazoa > Chordata > Mammalia > Artiodactyla > Delphinidae > Lagenorhynchus > Lagenorhynchus albirostris. The sequence goes on from NC_083100.1 coordinate 25,205,088, forward strand.
AGGAGGTGGATCAAAAAAAGATCTTGCTATGATTTATGTCAAAGAGTGTTCTTCCTATGGTTTCCTCTAAGAGTTTTGTAGTGTCCGGTCTTACATATAGGTCTCTAATCCATTTTGAGTTTATTTTTGTGTATGGTGTTAGGGAGTGTTTTAATTTAATTCTTTTACATGTAGCTGTCCAGTTTTCCCAGCACCACTTATTGAAGAGACTGTCTTTTCTCCATTGTATATCCTTGCCTCCTTTGTCATAGATTAGTTGACCATAGGTGTGTGGGTTTATCTCTGGGCTTTCTATCTTGTTCCATCGATCTATATTTCTGTTTTTGTGCCAGGACCATATTGTCTTGATTACTGTAGCTTTGTAGTATAGTCTGAAGCCAGGGAGTCTGATTCCTCCAGCTCCGTTTCTTTCCCTCAAGACTGCTTTGGCTATTTGGGGTCTTTTGTGTCTCCATACAAATTTTAAGATGATTTGTTCTAGTTCCGTAAAAATTTCCATTGGTAATTTGATAGGGATTGCATTGAATCTGTAGATTGCTTTGGTTAGTATAGTCATTTTCACAATGTTGATTCTTCCAATCCAAGAACATGGTATATCTCTCCATCTGTTGGTACCATCTTTAATTTCTTTCATCAATGTCATAGTTTTCTGCATACAGGTCTTTTGTCTCCCTAGGTAGGTTTATTCCTAGGTATTTTATTCTATTTGTTGCAGTGGTAAATGGGAGTGTTTCCTTAATTTCTCTTTCAGATTTTTCATCATTAGTGAATAGGAATGCAAGAGATTTCTGTGCATTACTTTTGTATCCTGCAACTTTACCAAATTAATTGATTAGTTCTAGGAGTTTCCTGTTGGCATTTTTAGGATTCTCTTTGTATAGTATCATGTCATCTGCAAACAGTGACAGTTTTACTTCTTCTTTTCCAATTTGTATTCTTTTTATTTCCTTTTCTTCTCTGATTGCCATGGCTAGGACTTCCAAAACTATGTTGAATAATAGGGGTGAGAGTGGACATCCTTGTCTCATTTCTGATCTTAGAGGAAATGCTTTCAGTTTTTCACCATTGAGAATGATGTTTGCTGTGGGTTTGTTGTATATGGCCTTTATTGTGTGGAGGTAGGTTTCCTCTATGCCCACTTTCTGGAGAGTTTTTATCATAAATGGGTGTTGAATTTTGTCAAAAGCTTTTTCTGCATCTATTGAGATGATCATATGGTTTGTATTCTTCAATTTGTTAATATGGTGTATCACATTGATTGATTTGCGTATATTGAAGAATCCTTGCATCCCTGGGATAAACCCCAGTTGATCATGGTGTATGATCCTTTTAATGTGTTGTTGGATTCTGTTTGCTAGCATTTTGTTGAGGATTTTTGCACCTATATTCATCAGTGATATTAGTCTGTATATTTCTTTTTTTGAGTATCTTTGGTTTTAGTATCAGGGTGATGGTGGCCTCATAGAATGAGTTTGGGAGTGTGCCTTCCTGTGCAATTTATTGGAAGAGTTTGAGAAGGATGGGTGTAAGCTCTTCTCTAAATGTTTGATAGAATTCACCTGTGAAGCCATCTGGTCCTGGACTTTTGTTTGTTGGAAGATTTTTAATCACAGTTTCAATTTCATTATTTGTGATTGGTCTGTTCAAATTTTCTGTTTCTTCCTGGTTCAGTCTGGAAGGTTATACCTTTCTAAGAATTTGTCCTTTTCTTCCAGGTTGTCCATTTTATTGGCATAGAGTTGCTTGTAGTAGTCTCTTAGGATGCTTTGTATTTCTGTGGTGTCTGTTGTAACTTCTCCTTTTTCATTTCTAATTTTATTGATTTGAGTGTTCTCCCTGTTTTTCTTGATGAGTCTGGCTAATGATTTATCAATTTTGTTTATCTTCTCAAATAACCAGCTTTTAGTTTTATTGATCTTTGCTATTGATTTGTTTCTATTTCATTTATTTCTGCTCTGATCTTTATGATTTCTTTCCTTCTGCTAACTTTGGGTTTTGTTTGTTCTTCTTCTCTAGTTCCTTTAGGTGTAAGGTTAGATGGTTTACTTGAGATTTTTCTTGTTTCTTGAGGTAGGCTTGTATAGCTATAAACTTCCCTCTTAGAACTGCTTTTTCTGAGTCCCATAGGTTTTGGATCATCGTGTTTTCATTGTCGTTTTTCTCTAGGTATTTTTTGATTTCCTCTTTGATTTCTTCAGTGATTTCTTGGTTATTTTGTAACATATTGTTTAGCCTCCATGTGTTTGTGTTATTTACGTTTTTTATCCTTGTACTTCTTTTCTAATCTCATAGTGTTGTGGTCAGAAAAGATACTTGATTTGATTTCAATTTTCTTAAATTTACTGAGGCTTGATTTGTGACCCAAGATGTGATCTATCCTGGAGAATGTTCCATGCGCACTTGAGAAGAAAGTCTAATCTGCTGTTTTTGGATGGAATGTCCTATAAATATCAATTAAGTCTATCTGCTCTATTGTGTCATTTAAAGCTTCTGTTTCCTTATTTATTTTCATTTTGGATGATCTGCCCATTGGTGTAAGTGAGGTGTTAAAGTCCCCCACTATTATTGTGTTACTTTCGATTTCCTCTTTTATAGCTGTTAGCAGTTGACTTATGTATTGAGGTGCTCCTATGTTGGGTGCATATATATTTTGAATTTTTATGTCTTCTTCTTGCATTGGTCCCTTGATCATTATGTACTGTCCTTCCTTGGCTCTTGTAACATTCTTTATTTTAAAGTCTATTTTATCTGATATGAGTATTGCTACTCCAGCTTTCTTTTGATTTCCATGGAATATCTTTTTCCATCCCCTCACTTTCAGTCTGTATGTGTCCCTAGGCCTGAAGTGGGTCTCTTATAGACAGCATACATATGGGTCTTGTTTTTGTATCCATTCAGAAAGCCTGTGTCTTTTGTTTGGAGCATTTAATCCATTCATGTTTAAGGTAGTTACCTATATGTATGTTCCTATGACGATTTTCTTAATTGTTTTGGGTTTGTTTTTGTAGATCCTTTTCTTCTCCTGTGTTTCCCACTTAGAGAAGTTCCTTTAGCATTTGTCATAGAGCTGGTTTGGTGGTGCTGAATTCTCTTAGCTTTTGCTTGTCTGTAAAGCTTTTGATTTCTCCATCGAATCTGAATGAGATCCTTGATGGGAGGAGTAATCTTGGTTGTAGGTTCTTCCCTTTCATTACTTTAAGTATATCATGCCACTCCCTTCTGGCTTGTAGAGTTTGTGCTGAGAAATCAGCTGTTAACCATATGAGATTTCCCTTGTATGTTATTTTTCGTTTTGCCCTTGCTGCTTTCAATAATTTTTCTTTGCCTTTAATTTTTTGCCAATTTAATTACTATGTGTCTCGGCGTGTTTCTCCTTGGGTTTTTCCTGTATGGGACTCACTGCGCTTCCTGGACTTGGGTGGCTATTTCCTTTCCCATGTTAGGGAAGTTTTCGACTATAATCTCTTCAGATATTTTCTTGGGTCCTTTCTCTCTGTCTTCTCCCTCTGGGACCCCTATAATGCGAATGTTTTTGTGTTTAATGTTATCCCAGAAGTCTCTTAGACTGTCTTCATTTCTTTTCATTCTTCTTTCTTTATTCTGTCCGCAACAGTGAATTCCACCATTCTGTCTTCCAGGTCACTTATCTGTTCTTCTGCCTCAGTTATTCTGCTATTGATACATTCTAGTGTAGTTTTCATTTCAGTTATTGTATTGTTCGTCTCTGTTTGTTTGTTCTTTAATTCTTCTAGGTGTTTGTTCTTTAATTCTTCTAGGTCTTTGTTAAACATTTCTTGCATCTTCTCGATCTTTGTCTCCATTCTTTTTCCAAGGTCCTGGATCGTCTTCACTGTCACTATTCTGAATTCTTTTTCTGAAAGGTTGCCTATTTCCACTTCATTTAGTTGTTTTTCTGGGGTTTTATCTTGTTTCTTCATCTGGTACATAGCCCATCTGGTACATAACCCTCTGCTTTTTCATCTTGTGTGTCTTTCTTTGAATGTGGTTTTTGTTCCACAGGCTGCAGGATTGTAGTCTTGCTTCTGCTGTCTGCCCTCTGGTGGATGAGGCTATCTAAGAGGCTTGATGGGAGTGACTGGTGGTGGGTAGAGCTGACTGTTGCTCTGGTGGGCAGAGCTCAGTAAAACTTTAGTCCACTTGACTGTTGATGGGTGGGGCTGGGTTCCCTCCCTGTTGGTTGTTTGGCCTGAGGTAACCCAACACTGGAGCCTACCTGGGCTCTTTGGCGGGGCTAATGACCGACTCTGGGAGGGCTCATGCCAAGGAGTACTTCCCAAAACTTCTGCTGCCAGTGTCCTTGTCCCCACGGTGAGCCACAGCCCCCCACACCCCTGCCTCTACAGGAGACTCTCCAACACTAGCAGGTAGGTCTGGTTCAGTCTCCCCTGGGGTCACTGCTCCTTCTCCTGGGTCCCAATGCACCACTACTTTGTGTGTGCCCTCCAAGAGTGGAGTCTCTGTTTCCCCCAGTCCTGTCGAAGTCTTGCAATCAATTCCCACAAGCCTTCAAAATCTGATTCTCTAGGAATTCCTTCTCCCGTTGCTAGACCCCCAGGTTGGTAAGCCTGACTTGGGGCTCAGAACCTTCACTCCAGTGGGTGGACTTCTGTGTATAAGTGTTCTTCAGTCTGTGAGTCACCGACCCACCAGTTATGGGATTTGATTTTACTGTGATTGCACCCCTCCTACCATCTCACTGTGGCTTCTCTTTTGTCTTTGGTTGTGGGTTATCTTTTTTGGTGAGTTCCAGTGTCTTCCTGTTAATGATTGTCCAGCAGCTAGATGTGATTCTGGTGTTCTCGCAAGAGAGAGTGAGAGCACGTCCTTCTACTCCACCATCTTAGTTCCTTCTCCCATGTTGTATTTTAAACAGTTTTTGGAACTGTGTTCCTCCCACCCTCACCCCCTTTGGTCTTTAGACACCTATTGTTTGTGGCTCTTTAATGTAAACATATTAAGGAAGGTATATACAATTCTGGAAATTAATTTAAAACCCTACTTTATAATGAATCATGTGACCTAGAATAAGCTAGTTAATTTTTTTTTTGTTTTTTTTTGTGGTACGCGGGCCTCTCACTGTTGTGGCCTCTCTCCGCTGCAGAGCACAGGCTCTGGACGCGCAGGCTCAGCGGCCATGGCTCACGGGCCCAGCCGCTCCGCGGCATGTGGGATCTTCCCGGACCGGGGCACGAACCCATGTCCCGTGCATCGGCAGGCGGACTCTCAACCACTGCGCCACCAGGGAAGCCCTAGTTAAATATTTTTTAAATGTTAATTTCTTCATCTGTAACACTGGGATAATTAACTTGCTCTGCCAAATGCATAGATTATTTCATATTATAGTTTTCTTTAGAAAAATTTTTGTCATACTCAAATGTATAGAATTAAAAGTGAAAATGTATGCCTATCAATGAGCACCATTCCCCCCAACCTACATTTTTCCATCAAGTGATTACTTTATGGTAATGTTTGGTATATATGTGTACATTCATGTGTATATTTATTCACATAAGTGTATATAAATTCTGGGATTTTGTTTTACAAAAATGAGTACACTATATTTACTCTTCTATCACTTTTATTTCATTGTACATTATATTTTCAAAATCCTTCATTTCAGCAGATTGAGATTAACTTCATTCTTTATTTAGTCCTGCAGGAGTTTCCCAAGTTCTGGGTGACCTGTAATTTACTTAACAGATTCCTTCTTAGTGGACATTAGATTACATTCTATTAGTCTCAGTTACAACCAGTGAGCATTTTAAATACATATCTGTCCATATGTACACATTTTTCTGTGTCAGATTGCTAGAAATAAAACTGCTTGGTCACATGTGAATTTACATACACAAATTTGTTAGCAGCAAATTACTCTTCAAAAATCTTGTATCAATTTTGATACACACCAATAGTTTGCTCAATTTTTAACCTGCATGAAAACTAGATATTTTTTTTTCATTTAAGAATTATGTACACAACAACATTTCCCTGATTTAATTTATAGTTCCTGGATTATAGCTGAAGTCAAATGTCTTTTTTACATAATTATTGAGCATTGCTATTTTTTTCTTAAACTTTCTATTCTTAGTCTTTGCTCAATTTTTCTGTTTTAATATTTTCTTTTCCATTTTAATATTTTCTGATTATTTTCATTACAAAATTGGCATTTTTTTTTGCCAATTTCAGAAGGAAACTCATCCAGATATATACTGGGTAGGAGAGATTGTCTTTATTTCAGTCTATTGATATTCTGGATGGGGACTAGGATAAGCAAAACAGATCGTGTGTATGTGTGTGTGTGTGCGCGCGCGTGTGCTTGTGTGTGTGTGTGTGTGTGTGTTCATTTTCATCAAGTCTGGATATAGAGACGTTTGGTCTGCTATAATGCAAGGTGATTTGGAAAAGTTGAATGTCAACTTTTCCTCATTTTTTGGTTTGTAACACATCCATGATAAGATAATTCCATTTTTTAATGACTTTATTTCCAGTATATCATTTATTTGTGTATGTAAGGTGTAGCCATCAATTCTAATGTAAAAATATATTTTAAATACTATTTATGGTTTCATTATGCCAATTCATACACTTCCCTTATTATCTTGGAATCTATATATATAGTCTTGGAAAGATTATGCAAAAACTCACACTCACCCTCAAGAATACTTTTATAGTTCATGTAATAGGGCAATATTATTTTTGTTTTTGTTTTTTTTAATCCTGACTCATAAACTTTGCTGATGTTAATAGCCTGTTAATAAGGGAGAATTTCCCTGGTGGCCAAGAGGGTAGTTTAAAATCAGCTTTAAGGTCCCTTAATGAACCACTGAGCATGTCTTTTAAAAATAGGTTGAATAAAAATTCATTAAATAAATGAATAAAGCAGCTGTTGATGAAGAATAGATTAGACAAGATTCCTTTCCTATATGACATAACTAGCACTATTATCATGTCATAGCCCATGGGTCACCAGGGAATTAACTGGGACAAGGGTCAAACCTGATTAGTAGCTGCCAAATTTAGGCATACTTTTACTAACTGACTCTGAATGTCAGTTTCAGTAAGGGCTTTGCAGGTATCTGCCATGTTTTTCAGGTGAACTGTAGCAGTTATTGCATATAAGATTAAACCATTATAATACTTGTAGGGGTGTTCACCTTATGGTATGAATGGTCAGTTCCTTTGGAGTAGCTATCACCAGACTAATTAGAAATAAAAGATGATGTTATATTTTCTTCTGTGATGTGAAAATGGGTATAACTGTGGTAGTTTAGAAAGCCCAGATATGTTTTTATAATTCTACTTAGCCTTTTTTTCAATGCATTAGGCCTTATGCTACTGGTTAAAATAATTAATAAAATATTAAATTATTAAAATTCAAAATTCCTTCCCTGTCCAGATCAGGATATAGTCTTTATGTATCCTGAGGCTTGACTCTGTGCGGCAACAATTACTGTCAATTATTCTGTGATCTAATGTGAGATAGGAAGCAGCAGTACAGTTTAAGACCTATCTCCATCTCTGCCTTCCCATCTAAATAAATGCTTTACCCTTCCTGCAGTAGCCACACAATAAGAAGGAGAGAGTATCTTAGAGGAGAGGTATTAAAATATTGGTTTATAAAGGCTGAAAACCTTGGGGCTCCCAATAAAAAAATGAACTTTTTGGCCCCTTCCCTAGACTTATTGAATCAGAAAGTAGGAAGAGGACCAGGTATCTTTCTATGTAATTCTTACAGTCTATCAGGCACTGGACACACAGATGTGGCCAATTATTCTCCCCTGGGAAAATTAATAGTGGTACATAGTTTAGTGTTAGTGTCATTAAACCTGATTTTCTACACATTTCAGCATGCTCTGGAAGTAATATTCTTGAATGGTCTATGAGCTTTATTTGCTTCATTTAAAGTCGATTCTGATGATAGTAGCTTTCTAGAAGCATGTTACAAAACCCAAAACGTTCATTTTGCGGGGGCGGTCACAATTTCACGACTCATAGGAGTAAATATTAGATTGTAGAACTAGAGGGTACCTCTAGAGAGCATTTCATCAAGCCCGCTGTCTTTAATTTAGTGGAGGTCTAAAGCATTCAGAAGAGATTTCCCTTAAATACTGACAAATAAAGACTCAAGAAGACCACTCAGTGGCTCATTACAGTGTTTTTATCACTCTAATAGTCAACAAATTCTTCACGTCCAACCCAAATCACCTTTGCTTTAACCCAAGCATTTTTCTTCTTGCTCAAACCTCCAAGTTTGTAACTGAAAACAGCCTAATACTAAAACCATTCCACTGAAGTACCATCTATTTAATGGACACAATTTGTCGAAATTTGGTCAATAAACAGAAATAATCTAGGCATCATAGAGGTGCAGGTCATTGAATACTAACTGAAATAAATGAAATAGAAATAAGCATGCTTTAAAATATGCTTAGCAATGTAATTGGGGGCTTCTCAGGATACTTGTCACATAAACAGCTGCTGGGTAAGAGAAAGGAACAGTTTTCTGACTGTCTCTTACTTATCTGAAAGTTTTGCCTTCAGAATTAGCCAAGCAATATTTCTGTTCCCATTTTAGGTCTTTTTCTTCCCACATTTTCCTACCTGCTTGCACATCAGTTGTGTTTGCTTAATCTCCCTATTAGTGATAGAGGGCTTAACAACACCAATAGGAAATTAAAGGAAGAGGACAGTCAGTGTGATTAAATCTCAGACAAAGAATAATTAGTTAGTCAATCAGTCAAATGCTGGAAATAACCTAGAGGTTTTCCCATTTTCACTAGATAGAATAATGGTTTTCAGCTCTAGACTGCATATTGGAAATCACCTGGGGAGCTTATTAAAAGTATCAAATCCTAGAACATGGCAGGTAATTTTGATTTAATAGGAATTAGGTGATTCCCAGGCATTTTTTTTTTAAAGTACTCTATATCCTGCTACTCCAAATGAGGTCTGTGGACTAGTAGGCAGTGACATAACCTGGGAGTTCATTAGAATGGAAAATCTTGGGCCCCACTGATTATCAACTGAATCAAAATTTTCACTGATGCAAGAATCCTGTTCAGTGATCTAATAGAAAGCCTGGTTCAGAGCCACTGGGTAGAGGAAGTGAAGGGAAGCAGAAGGCACTGAGGGTGCAAAGATGGAGGAGATGATGAAGGAGGAATGGATGGGAAGGAGGAAAAAAGGGGCCGGGTGTAAAATGTAGGAAGAAAACGCAAAGACTTTGCCTAAATTTACGTCATTTGTTTTTTAATGGGCAGAGATCCTTTTGTTTAGTCACCGTGATGTCAATGCTCTGTTTTGCATCATTTATGAATGTTCATTTTCCTTTTGTAACTCATAAGAAGTAACAGTAAATATTTGATTAGTAAATTGCTAAAGTTCTTCAAATAAAATTAATTTCTTCTAAGGGAGTAACTTTAAGGGTAGTTACTATTATATGTTAAGAAGTAATTCAGCCCTTGTTTTTATTAGTGAAATGCTGATGTAATAAACCTACTTATAGATAATTTAGTTTTTTTGAGATGATAGATATTCTCTCAGCAGCATCCTCTTACTACTACAGAATGCTTGGTTCCTTGAATGTTAAGGACCCAATATCCATCTGATTCTCATGGATATTTTGAATGAATCCCCGTTTCCAATTTCAAATTTACTGACCCTAATATAATAAGCATTTTAATTTCCCAGGTTTTATCTTTTATGTTAAGCAATCAGAGTTAGTGATGTACCACTAAAGAACAAGCTAGTAAAAATTCAACCCAAATATTGTAATGTACCCAATGAAGCAATTTAGAAAAGATAATAAATATAGGGGAAAAAAATTCTAATGAAATAATAGTCAAGCAAGGATGGAAATTAAAATAACCAAAGCAATTATAAGTTAATGTTCCCATGGAGGCTAAGTGAATTATCTGATTGATTTCAGGACCTGTTTTTTGTTTTGTGTTTTCATCATAATAAAATATGACTATAGTTTGATGTGTTTAATTCATATTAAGTAATGCTTATTAATCAGCAAGTGCCATTAAACAGACTGTACAAAGGGAAAGTTTTCTTTCTGGAAACAAAAACTCATAACAATGTGAAGAAATGTTTCTTAACAGTGTCTCATCATTATTTAGAGATTAAGCTTATTGCTTTGTTCTTTTGCTTACTTATTATCTGTCAAGCAAAGATTTCTAAATACGTTTCATGCTTACTGAACTTTAGGTGTGTGAAAACTATGATAACAAATAGTGCTTTTTTAGTGTTAAATGTATCTTACCTTTTGAAAAAAAATAATTGTAGACTGCTTTTGAAACAAATCCCAGAATTCCCTTTTAATATCATAAATCAAAATTTTAAAAAATAATGACTTAGAAGGATGTTTCTTTGCATGTTTCTGAAATGGAATGGCATCTCTAACATCAAAATGTCCTGAGAAAATGTGAGATAGGTGACCACTGTATGGAAGAAATTGCTATTTTGAAAAATTTATAGTTGACAACACATATGATTGAATAATTTGAATACATGTTTTAAAAGTTCACAGTATAATAATTATTGAACCTAAGGTTGTACTACGTTAGATTCTTTTTCTAACATATTGTTTTTATATTTAAATAGTGTACTCAATGAGAGAAATTATCTTATGAACATTTAATAAATAATTTATAAAAATAAAATCATGGTTATTTCTTTAAATACTATATACATTAATTTCCTCATTTGGTAGGAAAGACCAAAGTATATAAATAAAGAGAAATTGAAACATTTTGTATAGTTACCTTAAATCACCATAGAGTTAAAAAGAGAAATGAACACTTAGACATATATGTCTAGGATTAAAACATGATATGATTTATAGGATATGATTGCTCTCTCACTTCATGCTATTTTCCAGCTGAGCAAAGCCTGTCAACTAAAAGCAAATTAGTAGACTGTCCTTGATAACACTGATTTCAAATCTAGTAATTTGATTACTTAACATATGTCTGCCATTTCAATGAGCAACTCTTAATACATCAAAAGAGCCTCGTTGAATCTGGAAGAGAGGAATTATATTTGAATGTGTTCTTTCCAAAAGTGTCTTTAAAAGTGTTTCCTTTATATGGTATTAATTACTAATTAGGACATCTAAATAAATATAACAATTGGTTAAAAGATAGGAACATTAATGTAAAGCACATGTATGAATATGAAGAGTTAATGAGTAGATTTAATTCATATGCGTACTTGCTCAGAAGCAAGTGTGTCAGATTAACTCAGGGTGGAGATGTGTCTGAAAAGGTTTCAGAGCAAAATGGCACCTTAAGTGGATCTTATGAATGAGTATTTGCTAGACAGAGAAGGCAGATAGGGTTCTTTTCGTCATGAAGGAATGCTTTGTGAAAAGGCAGTGAAAATTACAGTTGAGTACCATGAAAGGAACTGGGGACCACACGTGGTATTTCTCTGTCTGGATGTGAAGATCACAATGAGAGTAGTGAGAGATGCCGGTAGAGATGATGGTCAATTGATAGAGGACTTTTATTCCTTGCTAAGGGTTTACTCCTCTAGTGCAGAGATGGGAAGTAAGCTTCATACTGTGAAACAACACTGATTTATATGCAGTTGCCCATATTTTCCAGTCATTACTTTTAGAGTGTCATAGAGGATTGTGATCTGAGAAATCTTTTAGAAGGCTATGTAATAATTTAGAGCTAAGTCTCAGAACGAAGTTGGAGTAGAGAGGAGAGACAGTAATGAAAAATATCTATTGCTAGTATTTGGGATTTTTATTAGGTATGAGAAGTGAGGGTGAGGGGAAAGGAGAAATAGAAAACATGTCCCCAAATTTTAATTGAGCTACTCGATGGTTGGTACTATCACTAGTTGAGGCAAGGGAACAAATAAGAGAGATATACTCGATGGTGGAGGTGGGGAAATGATACATTCCATTTTGTACATTTAAATGAGAACTTTTGTAGACACCTAGAAATACATATTGCATCTCAATAGAGAATTCAGATCTGGATCTGATGTTATCTACCTATAGGTAGTATGCAAAGCAGAGATGAATGATTTCATCTAGGTATATGAGCCCTTAGACCAAAGAAAATTGTGAAGACCAGCTCTGAGGAACACTAGAGTGGTGTCTTGGTATGATAAGCAGTGAAGGAAGCTTTGAAGAACTCAAAGAGGTGGGAAGAAACAAGGCTGAAGTGGAAGTACAGAAGCAAAGAAATGATGTGCTACACATATGCTGTAAAATTCATTTCTCTAAATACTTTTAAAATATATCTTTGGAATAAATGTGAGAAGCAGAAATGTGTCCCTCAATGCTATAATTTTGATGTCCAATGTATACCTTGACATACTGCTGTCAACTTGGATTGAAGGTTGTTATAAGAAAAAACTAATAGAAGTTTTTGTTGTGTTTGTTATGAATGTATCTCTCTCCCTCCCTCTCTTCCTTTCCTCCTTCTTTCTTTCCCTCCTCCATCCTTTCCTTCCTCCTGTGGTGTTGCACTCTTCCTTACACAACTCCCTTCTTTTTCAGAAATCTTAGAAGAAATTTCACTTAAATCTCAGGAATAGAAACAGTTGTGCTACTACAGATCCATTATCTATCTCTCTTTGTCGACCTGCCTACCTACCTATTTATTTGTCAGTCACATATCCATTTTATCACCTATCTAGCATCGATGTATCTGATAGGAATGATATAATGTGAATCATGTAAAAGTTTCTGTTCCCCTTTCTGCATTGACTGCCAAAAATGTTGCACTCACTCCTGGGGACACCTCCCGCTGCAGGCCCTCACTGTGCACACTGTAAGTTGACTTCGCTGCTGACTCCATCCTTCACAACCTGCCAAAATGTCGCATTCAGTTGTTCTAAATTTGATTCTTTCTTGCTAAGTTGTGTGAGTTTTGTAAAGCCTTTAAGTATTTGCTGGAACAAGAAAGAATATAGAAAACAAATTCGTGTATTAATTTTGAAGCGTTTTAATTTTGCAGTAATTTTGGGTTTTACAGTAATTTTGATCAATTGCAGACTTCCTTCAGTAAATGGTTGCTGAGCTGAGTCAATGACAGTTGAGTACATTGTTTCTCCAGGGCTCAACTTTTCTCAGCTACTCCAAATCCCCTTAGAAGTTTCTCTTGGTGGCTGACTTTGATGAGGACCTATCTCTGTCTTCTGCAGTGACAAGGACTGTCTGTGCAGAACAGTGTGATGGCAGGTGCTACGGACCCTACGTTAGTGACTGCTGTCACCGAGAATGTGCTGGAGGCTGCTCGGGACCTAAGGATACCGACTGCTTTGTAAGTCTGGCAGCTGTCCCTTTCACTCTCTGGTCCTCCCCTCCATCCTGGTTTGACTCAGGCACCTTGAGTCTTTAATATCTTATTAAGATAAGATCAAATTTTGCCATTTTAGGATTAAGAAAGATACTCTGACTTCCTAGAAGTCATTCCTTCACTGGGTGGCTATTAATTAACTAGGATTGTTCTGTTCTACTAAACGAATTATGTCTTTCTGATTACAATTTATATTATGAGTGAGGTTTATTGGACAACATGAAGGAGAACATATTGAGATATCTTTTAAAAAGCTAACAGCATCCTTCCAGAATTTACGGTGATTACCTATGTGTGTTCTTGCATCGTTGAGTCGAGTCTTCTGAGTGGGGGCACTTGCATTTTATTTCTCAAATATAAATTTCAAGATTAAATCACACAAATTTATGAATTTAACTGTTTTACAGTTTATATTGTTTACAAGCTAAATTATTCAAGATTTATAAGATTTACAAATGCACGTTTAAAGCAATTTATATGCTAATCTGTATGATTTTTATTTTAGAAGAGGACACTTTTATGTCCTCAAAATTAATATTTAAAGCTTGTAGGGGTCACTTTTTAATTACATTTTGATATCCTTGATAAAGGTCTTTCTATTCTTTTGAATACATGCAGACAATTCTGTGAGCTATAGTTAATGAAATTTCATACACACAGAGCATTAGTTTCATTTTAAGCTAAAAATCATAAAATAATAAACTGTTTTTGTTGCTAAAATTGCACACAGGAATTTATTTTTTTTTCCCCTCTCAAATATCCAGAGAATACACAGATATATTTAGAACTGAGTCTTTTTTTCAATTTGGCACTTAATTCTGGAAATAAGCAAATTATAGATTATAGCTCTTATGATGTAGATACACAGTAATTTCTTAATGTCACAAGAAACTTAATTTGTCTATCCTAATTTTATAGTGAAACAAAAGTGTGTATTGCAGAAATGAGTAGGGAGGAAGAAGGAAAGAGAAGAAAAATGTTAAAAGTATACAGAAGATGCTCAGCAGATCTTGAACTGAGACTCTTTCCCTTGCCTGTCACCAGACATGGGATTGAAGATTGATCTGGAAGTTGCTGAACAAGTGTTGCAAAACAGTAATTTCAAAACAGTAGCAACAATAAACACCAACAATTGATGTTAACTTTCACTTAGAAGCTTCACTGCATTTTTTTCATGGTTCCATTATCACAATAAGCAGAGCGCTGAGGGAGCTTCAGAATTCTCATTTCATTACTTTTATGGAATAGTCCAGTGATTCCACTTTGGCATTTAGTACAGAATGTTCAAGAATGCCACACCAAGACTTTGGTGTAAGTTATGTTGTATTGTATGCTGTCTGGAAGGTAAACTTGTTTGATTTCTCTGGCTTATGTCCCTTTGTTGCCAAGCAATCTGTGCACAACACTGTATAAAATATGTTAGTAAAGCAATTATGAGGACACATGAAGTTTTATACCCGTAAATTAAAACTTACTGAGTTTCCTAGATTGGTTTTTAATAGATTCTTCCTGGAGAGTGTCATCTTAGTGAATAATGTATTATCAGTGAATCTCCTTCTGATTATGCATCTCGTAGACCATCATCAGGGAATTGTCATCTTTGTGATAAAGTGCTTGCTAAAACAACAATTGATTAAGAAAATGTTTTGAGGAAACAGAATAAATTAGTGCTTATTAATAAGCATACGTACAATATATGATGATATGTAAAATATAGCTTGAGTTCATTAGCTTGCCTTCCAAGGCCTAAATTATTCCTATGAATGTTTAAATTGTTAAATTAAGATAATTAGTTCATCCCCTGTTTTGCTAATCACATGTTTTTATGTACTTATACATATGTTCTCTTTTCATATCAAATACCTAACTCTTAGGTGGTACAATTGTTTGTTTTTAATCATTCTCAAATGCATTTGAACATATTAACAAATTGAGGTCTCAATACAAATATATGTCAGCAGAAACAAATTTACCTGAACTGGTGACTTTTAGTAAATGGTATAACATTATGAAAAAGACTATATAGGAAATGGTATCATATTATTTAATTATGGGCTAAGTATAGCTACTTCTTTACATTTTGGCATCGTACCCCCTACATTTACACTTGACTAGTCACCTGCCAGAGACTTTTCTTTAAGTCCAGTTTGAATGACCATCACATTTTCTCACTATACGATGGTGATGAATGGACTTACCGTATCACTTAAGGCACTGAACTCTCCAAACCAGCTTTAAGGAAAGTCTAGCCTGTACAAATGGAGATTTAGTTGTCACTGCCAGACTCTAAGACTCAACATAAACCCTTTGGATAAGGGTAAGCTTAAATAAGTTTTCACTATTATCTAACTTTAATAATTTAAACCAATTCTCAGTTTAGAAATCAATGGATAGATACCAAGCAATTAGAATATCAATAACTGTAGATGGTATATTTACTGACATTAGAAAAACAGTTTTGTAAAATTGAGAAGTACAAAACAAATGCAAAGTTAAAAAATAAGCCCTTACAACTAGGAAGTTATCAGATTTTCCAGTTTTTATGAAATTGATGTATGCTGAGTAAACAATACAACCTATCACAGAACTGTTGTAGTAGTGTCCCTTTAACAAGTATTATGAAGGTTATTTTTAAAACAAAATTAATCTTTGCTGTGTTGCAGGCCTGCATGAACTTCAACGATAGTGGAGCATGTGTTACTCAGTGTCCGCAAACTTTTGTCTACAATCCAACAACCTTTCAACTGGAGCATAACTTCAATGCAAAATACACCTATGGAGCATTTTGTGTCAAGAAGTGCCCACGTAAGTAACAGGATAAGAAGAGCCAAATCAATTAGCTCATCATTTAAAAGCAGAGGAATTTCATGTAAGTTTATTGAATTTCAAAATTGTGACAATATTGTGAATTACTTGAGAATTGGTACTATTATTATCATTTCACAAATAAGAAAATTAAAATTCAAAAAATTGAAGTGATTGGTTCATAGTCTCAGCAAAGTAGTGGCATGTTTGAAGTTATAGTACAGTGTCATTCATTGACTTCTAAACTCAATATTTTCACTATATGTCAATGGTTTTGCACACGATTTTGTTCCTCAGAAAAGTGATTACTTAAGTAGCAGCAAGCTATGTAATGGAAGAGATCTGCTCTAATAACAATGCATTTTCACCTAAAATTATTTCTTATTATTTATTTGTTATAGAATGTATAGCATTGTAGTTTTAACATCAAATCCAATGTTAAACAATAACAGTGGATATAAAGGGCATATTAAGGGGCCTTTACCAAATTGACAATTCATCCTGGGGATACACAATGACCGATTTAGCTTTCATCAAGAATAGTATATGTCTCAATACCTGTTCAAGTCAGTTTCTTTGCTTGAAAAGACCAATGAGACAGTTCTTCAATGTTTTACTTACTGGAAGGCTAAAGAAAACCACTACTTTTATCCACATACTCAATTAAAAGAAGACTTTACATTCTACAGCACACAGATACTGTGTTTTTGTTCTTGTTTTGCTTTGTCCACGTGATGAAGTATGAAGTGTAAGGGACGTGGTATTAGAGTGGCTTCGGTTATAGCTTTGCCCACTTATGAGTCGTGTGATTTTAGATAAACTATTTAGTTTTCTATTTCCTCCTCTTTAAAATGTGGATAATCATATGTACCCTCTCTCTTTCCCAGATACATTATAAAGATCAAAGGGATAGGGGATAGGGTTCAGAGGAATAGTATGTAAAAACAAGTCTTTGAAAGCAATGATGATTCCAGCCTTTATTATTAAATATTTTATATTGATTAAAAGAATAATTATGAGTGTGTGTGTATATATATATATATATATATATATATATATTTAACATGGCTCTAACTTACCATTTTAAAATCACAGACACACTAACTCTAGGATAGAAGAGATTTTTCCATCTTAAACAATTTTATATCCAAAGTTATGTTTTTGATCTAACAGCTTCTCATCTGAAGTTACCCTATATTTCCCCGTCTACTGTCTTGCAAAATACGGGGCTTGAGAGTATTGTAGAATGTGGCTAGATGATGAATTTCTTCGGTTTCTTAGACAAATGTCCTCCTGCTCTACTACTTCATATTATGGTGGCTTGCCCCAAAGATAGTCAAAACCATGCTTTTTTGAAATTTTTGGTGCTTTCCTTTTTATTCAAGCCCTGAGGTTGAGGCCCAAGGCTTGGTCTGGAGTGCAAGACCAGAAAAACCTGAGCTAGGGAATTTTCCTTTTCTTTATTACATCCTTTGTAGTGTCTCATCTGAAGTCTCTCAACTCCTAAGTTATGACAAGGGGCTAAATACTTAGGACTGTTTTTTGAAATTAAATGCCCAGTTACCATAGATATGGTAACTCATAAACTTCCTTTCATGGATTAGTTTAGGTCTATCCAATTACAGATTAATTTAAAGAACTTCATTATTTATCTATGTAAAATTCAAATCTTTGAGGGACCTTGATTTGCTAAACTGTAGCTGTCTTAGAAAAACAAAGATGTTCAGTTTCTAAATACTGGTCTACAGTTCCTAATTCAGAACTCTGAAATTCAAAAACCCTAAACAACAAATATTTTTTGAAACTAATTTGACTGCAAAATCTGGACCTAACCGATAATGAAGATATTTGTAACCTTTTTTAAAAATTTCACTTGGCATAAATTGCTGCAAAAATGTGGAAGTTTTTAAATGCGAGGTATCCCTAAAGACCTTGCAGAAAGGATGTTTACACCTGTTGCAGGTTGGGTTCCCCTGAGACAGAGACTATGGTTGTTTAAGAAGTGTTCTCAGAATCAAGACCCACGAGGGAAGGAAATGAAGCGAGATCAGGCTGTGACGGAGTCTCAGCAAAGGGTCTCTTTTGTGGTGGATGCCCTCTAGTGGATATTAACTTGGAATACAAAGATCTTCACACTTTATACCCACTCTCATGGATTCATATATATGCCTCTACCCCAGACTCCCTTCAATCCCAATTGCAGATTTTCCAGTACTTCTTCTCCTAGGGCAAGCCACTGCTCATGAGTTCATATTTATTCTAAACTCCTGTTTATTCCCTACAAAGTAAAGGATCATTTGCACTACCCAGAACTATGCCCATTGGTGGGATTTTTCCTTGCCACTATATTTCAAGTCCACTCCTGACTGAGGCTGCAGGGCAGCTGCCATCCATCTTCAGCTGCTTGCACCCACACCCCAAGCTTAGTTTTTGTCTCCCTCTGTCAGCTTGTCATACGTGCCCTCTCTTGGTCCCCATGCAGCCATGGGTATGAGCTTAGTGAAAGGTGCAGCACAGCGGTGGATGACGTGGGGATTTGGACCACCTGCTTATGCAGTCTACTCGTGCGTCTACCCCTGCTCACATCAATCCCAAATGCACTGCTTCCATCTTACAATGGATTGCTGTTGGACCTGCTCAACATTATGATGGTTTTTAACAAAACCTTGTGTGTGATGGGCAATTCTGGCTACAAGATCAATCCGTGACTCATGGTTAGGTAGTCTATCTCTGCCAGAACCCAGAAATATGTCAGGAGTTGTTTATTAAATGGTGTATAATTCCTAGAGGTCTCAGCTGGGATTTCCCGGTCGGGACTTGCCATAACTCCACGTGGCATATCTTCCCGCCAGAGATACTTCTAATGTCATAGAGCCTCTTGGGTTTTGTGATCCAAGTAGCAGAATTGCTTGTACCCCAGCCTGGACCTGCATCATGTGCCTTTCCTGCTCTGGGCCCCCTTCAAGGTCGGAAGCCTTCTAGACTACTGAATGTTGGGCCAGAAGCAGTTTTTCCAAACATGGAAGGATGCTGCCTTCAAAACCCAAAGCAGCCTAGCAGGTATTGTGTTTTCCCTTTATCGTGGGAGGCCCTAGATGCAAAAATTTGTCCTTATTTTTGGGAGGGAATGTTCTGGCACATTCCAGACCACTGGATTCCTAAACATTTCACCATGTCAGGTAATTAGATGTTCCTGGTTTAGTTAATATACCTTTCCTAAAGTACTGCCCTTTCAAATTTCATTTTGTTTCTTCGTGTAAAACTATGCGACAGTTTCTACGGGACTCCAATGAAAGATGAACACATTTTAAACATTTCTTCTTGGATATGAAGTGCACTCCCTTCATCCAAGGCAGTTTAACTTCAGCTTCATTTGTGCTTCATGTAACTTGAAGTATTTTTAGACTTCAAACTTGCATCATGACATGAAATGAAGTGGAACTACTGAAAAACACAAACTAAATGTCATGCAGTTTCCTAAGTCTATAAAAGAAATTCACTATCTTGGGGGCAATTCAGAATGTGGAGCAGTAGTCAAGCAAGTACCAGTTGTTGTTAGCACACACTGCCCTTGGATTTGAATGTGGGTGTTCGTAGATGCTATTTCAGGTGGAGATATTTAGACAGAGTTGTTTTAGGGAAAGAAACATACATACTATCATTTTCAACTGAAAATAATTTTCAAACCCTAAAATATCTTGTTTTAAAATCTTTTGCTGAACCTCAACATTATTGTTAATTTTACCTTTTTTTTTATCAGATAACTTCGTGGTCGATTCCAGTTCCTGTGTGCGTGCCTGCCCTAGTTCCAAGATGGAAGTAGAAGAAAATGGGATTAAAATGTGTAAACCTTGTACTGACATTTGCCCAAAAGGTGATGATATTTTTTTTTCATTTTATAATGGAAAAATACTGTTATTTTATAATAAAAATGCAATAATTTATTGACTAAAGAAAAATTTTCTCAGCTCTCTAATTGTGCACCTTGTTTCTACAGCTTGTGATGGCATTGGCACAGGATCATTGATGTCAGCTCAGACCGTGGATTCTAGTAACATTGACAAATTCATAAACTGCACCAAAATCAATGGGAATTTGATCTTCCTAGTCACTGGTATTCATGGGTCAGTATTACATTTTTGTGGAAAATTGTTTTACGAAGTGCAGACAAAGCTTAAGAGATTCTTTAGTTTTGTCTGTTTGATTCCTTTTGACACAGAGTTCCACTACACATTAATGCTTTCCTCCAACAAAGTCAAATGCCAGATTTCACCAGCAGTGATAGTAAAACAAATTTTGCGGGTACATCCAGATTATGAATTTGGTGACAACTTAGATTTAAAAATATCGATTTATATATAAGCTAAGATGTATTTACAGGACATTTTCCTCAAATCCATAGATTTCAGTAAGCTTGGCACATTTGTGGATATGTTTAGGGAAACAGTATCAGTGGACAAAGTGGGGAATTTCATTCAAATTCCTAACCAATTAGTTCAAAACAACATAAATTAATGCATCTCACAGAAAACAAATCAGTAAGTTGAAATTCTGAGCTTTCAGTTATTTTCTTTGCCTTGCTGCATCTTTTTTCTGTTTTAGACTTGGGAAGTTAGTGATAAATCTATTAAATGAATTTCATTTTAGCAATAAAAATTGTAACATTTTCTGGGCCCCTTCATTACAGAACCACCTGCTGTTTTTAACTGGGAAAATGACCAAGTTTGCATCCTTTCAACTGTAATGAAAATATCAATATTTTTACTTTATATTTTATCTATTTGTATATATCACTACTTAGTTCCTAAATATTAGTGCTACGGGCTACAGATAAAAAATATCACTCACATATTTCAATTCAAAAGATTACTCTAAACATATATCATTTCTAGAAGCAAAACAATTTAACACATTATGAATGAATACGTCAAATAGGAACAACAAGAGAAATAGAACAAAGCGTTTCTTTCCATTCAGATAAATTACCGTAGGTCTTAGTACATAAAGCATTTCTTTACTTTAAAATATAGCTTTTAATATGGATCTGTGCCGGAAACTGTAATAGTATGTATTCACTTTCTGTTATATTTGATCTAAGAGGTGTTTCTTGTTGTTTTGTTTTTTAAAATAAGATCCAGATTTTTAACGTCTCTTTAAAAAAAAATGTGCATGTGATTACTCTTAGTTTACATGGCAACAATCTATTGGAGATGGGTGGTACTACCATTTTGAGATGGGACACATTCAGTCGGCTCCACCATGGACAATCTGTATTGAGCTGTGTGGCTTCCATGTCAAACAACTCCAATGTAAAGTTGAGAACTGGGTTAATAATAAACCTACATCCTCTGGTTGTTGTGGAGATTCAAAATAAAACAAAATATACATTTTTTTAAGTGTTCAGCCCAGTGCCTGGCATACAGTAAACCTTAATAAATGGTATAAAAAAGAAAGAAAAAGGTGGAGGAAGGGAAGGAGTAAAGGAGGGAAAGGGGAGAGAGAGAGAGATAAAGAGAGAGATTGAAAAGTAACAAAAATAGAAGTTAAAAATCGCTAAACCCCCGAAACAAAAGAAAGTTAAAAAAAAGGAGAAAAAGGCACTTCAAGAGGAAAATCTCAGTGACTATATCTAGTATATAGCACAGCATATAGTGCAACAGATAATATCTCATAGACTACTGGAAACCAAATAAAGACAAAGTTATTTTCATGGCAATCCTTACTTTACGATGTCATACTTCCTAGTTCAGACGATTATTATTTGTCCTTAATTATAGCACTTAAATTTAACATTATAATTAATATTATTGTGTCTTAAGCATAATATATAAGGCATTTTCCAGGACAAATATATATGTGAAATATGATATGTTCCTCACTCCTAGTCTCATGCCAACATGAAACATATTCTGAAGCCTTTCCCTTTCATTTTAGGAAAGTATTAATATAAAGTTAATTGAGTAGGTCTCAGACACTTATGTGTAGGCATATGTGTATTCATGTATGTAATATGTGTGTGCATATGGACAAAGAGAGAGATTTTAAAGATGAATAACATGAGGTATTATTAACAAAGCTTTCAGTAAATTAACAAAATTTTTTACTTCACTTAATTTCCATTACCCTAAATCTTCTACTATCTAGTTTTTAATAGGATGTATGGTTTGATTAAAATAGCTAGGGTATTTCTTTAAACTAATAGAAATGAAAAACCCATAATTAAGTAAGAGTGTACTTTTCAAAAACAAATTTCTGCAAAAAATAAATTTACTGTGAAGTTGTCAACTGAAATGTTAACATATAAAAGAGCTCAATGTTCAGTTTATAGCACGATACCACCATTGCTAGAAATAAACTAGGCATTCTTATTTCCTTATTTAGAATGGGAACTGCAGACAAAATTCAGTGTTCAGGGTTATCATAGGATCCCCTTTCATGTCTTGTCATGTCTAATAATGTCCCTGTGAATATGCTTAGAGCAATAAAATGCTCACCAAATAAGCATGTTCATGCTGTGTCACAGTGTGACACAAACAAGAAAGTACTTAGATGATCGACTGTAATGATGATAGACAATGGGAAACAGATAATGAGCTTGGTGATAAAAATAACGTGATTTCTATGGAATTGTGAAAATATGTTTCTCTCTCTTTATCCTGAGCTTTATTTTGGATCACCCAACACAATAACAGGGTGGACATAATGTTTTTTTTCATGGTCCTGAATTTAGCTAGGAAAGTTCTCAATTTTAAAATCTATGGATTTCAAGTGGCTGTAGGGTGGAACGCCCTAGGGGTACTTTTAAGTTGGTAAGTGGGATTCTGTCAATTTATTTTATGAGAGTTCTGAATCTCTAAAATTAAGTATATAAAATTTCTGTGGTCCGCTGGGCTTCATGTGAACAGTCCAGAATTCATTTCATTCCTGGCAACCTGGAAGTGTTCTCAGTAAAGGTTTGGACTGACCCCATTATTGTGTGCTTGACCTGAACTTTGAGTGTTTCTCAGTAAAGCAGGAATATTTGATTATATGGCTAGAGCTATTCTAGACACTGCTTTTCATCAAAGAACAAATATTGAAAGTTCATTCTACTACTGCAGAGCTGATATTTCATGTGCATGCAGACATCTTTGCACATTAGAAAATGTTAGCAACCAGAATTTTCCCGCATGATGAACCTAATTCTGTGGCTCCATTTTCACTGAAAGCATAGATATTCATTCTATATATCTTCAGTTACAAATAGAGCAAGTTTGCTAGAATATTCATTTAGACTTTAAGCTTTTGAAAGATATTCATGTCACATTAAGGAAAATCTTAATTGTTTATGTGTGAATTATGGGGACACTCATTTATAGTGTTTCCAAGCCTTCTATAACACACCATGTTAAACTAGTAGCACAATGTATTGATTAAACTTCTTAGTTTTTCTCAGTTTGAAGCAGTAATTTCATTAAGCAAGATTTTTTTTTTCTTTTAAAAGATATGGGATGGTTCACAGTGTAGAAAATATGCTGATGAATCAAGCAGAGAGAGCCAGTAAAAGGTGGTTCCAGAGATCAAGTTTGCTGAACTAATAGAGAATGTTCTCAAGGCTCTAATGCCAGGATGAATAAATGCTGGTGGGTTCAGAATCAGATTCTTAGAAGAAAGGCCATATGCTTATCTGTTTGTCAGGGGATTGTGGAGCACATTGACTGATAGCCTCCAATGGATCATGTATCCTAGTGTTTATTCCCCATGTGAAAAAGAAGGTTCTCAGAGACTGGTAAAACAACAGATATCCAGTACAAGGATAAAATTCAGTTGATTGCTAAAGGTGGATACAAACGGCTAAAAGAGCCTAATTCCTTGTTTTTAGAACGTTTGATCTCTCTTGGAGAAATGACCAGTGAATGGAATTTAATTTTTCTCTGAAGAGTATATATTAATATAAGGTTTCTACTTGCCCAGAATAGCACAGAGCACCTTTTAAAGTAATAAAACCTAGAAAAACTACTAAATATTACTTAAGAAAATCTGAAAGTATTGCTTGAATTACTGAGAAATGTTTAATATTATGTTTATATTTGGCTTAATATTCAAGAATGTAATTATTTTGTATGGGCAGGATGTTATAAATGAAAACTATTTTCCTAAGATGAAAACTTTTGAAAAATTCCATTAAATATTTAATTTTAAAGGTATTTTATATTAATTTTTGTAAAGACAGGGCATTTATGTATCAATAACATTAATTACAAAAAATATATTTATGCATTAGGAGATTGTATTTTTAAAAATCCCCAAAATTTACAACACATTTTTAGTATTGTTAAATTTGTGGTAAATTTTATTTTCAAATGTTAGTATGATTCATATAGAGGGAAGCAAATAGTTCCTGTCATATGAAAGTGAACATAAATAAACAGATAGGAACAAGATTGCCCTGATAGATAAATGTGAAAATACAGAAAAATAAAAAAGTTTACTTCCTGTATTTGTTTTCACCTTTCTTATGAAATTACAGGTTCTGGTAGCAATTTAGTATGCTTTGAGGAACCCAAAAGGCAATTATTCTCACCATAACATAATTTATTTGCAGTGTATATTTTTCCAATTGAGAACAAACTTTTAAAGGCAAAATAAAGTGGTTAATGAATGGAATTGCTATATTTGGAGGTTTATTCAGGATAGTCAAATTGAACCGTGCCTCTGGATCTAGAATAGCCTTCAATGAAGAACTCATAATCTGTGTCATCAAAATTTCCTGAAAGTACCTTTTAATCCCCTTCCACATCTAGCATAGAAAATCTGGATAAAACATTGCTAACCTTCCTATTGCTAATTAAAATTCAATTGGAATGAAATAATTTTTGTCACATTTCTCATATTTTCACCCCTTTATCTAATTTTAAGTTCAGCTTCATTTTTTTTTTTTTTCCCCTAGGGACCCTTACAATGCAATTGAAGCCATAGACCCAGAGAAACTGAACGTGTTTCGGACAGTCCGAGAGATAACAGGTAATTTTTAAAGTGAGTTTGTTGTGCTATGAACTATGTGAATTTTAGTCTTTTGTTAAAAATATTACATAGTATTGGAATTTTCAAAGCAAATTCTAGTTTTGAAAACACGTATTATTTTAAATGATGGGTGTCTAAGTTCCTTAGCATCTGTGCACATTTTGAAATCTGTGGAATTAAAAAAAAAATCCTTGAAATTTTGATGTTACTGTTTTTGCAAATGTCAGTGGATCTTTGAATCAATGTGTTTCTATTTACTTTTCACAAGTACTATTGAGGATGGGTAGCAGGTAGGATTCATTTAGCACATGTTTATTGAGGACCTGATATGTTCAGAGCTGTCATAGTAGATGATATGGGGCCCATAGACATGAATCAGACATGGGTTTGCTATCAAAGAATGTAAAATCAATAAGGAGGCTTAGTTATATACATAAATGTCTTCAAATGCAAGACAGACAGCTGATGTTGTAAATGTACAGATAAGGTGGCAAAAGATTTCAGAGAAATTAAACTCTTTGTCTAGTTAGACTAAATAATTTTAAATAATAATAGTAAATAAATATAAATAATAATAAAAATCAAATTAAGAATCATTTAAATCTTTAAACCATACACTTATATGATTCTGTATGTATATATTCTAGGTGTTCATTATTTTGACATTCATCATCTATTGAGTATTGTAGCCCAGAAACTTTGGGTAAGACACTGAATATTGGAAGAAGAAATATGATACAGAATGGTTCAAAAATAGGAATATTTGCTGCCTTTTCCTTACCTCCCATTTTCATCATATTTTAAGAATAATTGGTATTAAACACTGTTGCTGAGACAATGATATTCTGAATTATTTTACTGCCCTTATCTTTTGTAGGTTTCTTGAACATACAGTCATGGCCCCCAAACATGACTGACTTCAGTGTTTTTTCTAACCTGGTGACCATTGGTGGAAGAGTACTCTATAGGTAGGTGTATATATTCAAAGTTACAGGTCTCTGAATCATGTGTACATTATGTCATAACCATCAGACTCATTGATTTACTGATTCTAGAAATATTGGTTTTCCACTTTAAATTTTAAAGGAAAACTCAATGAAAAATACCCCTGATTGTGCTTTAAAGTATACAACTTGATTTATCAACTGCCTGTCACTTAAAGTAATTTTAGTGTTTGGCAGTTGTGGAGTACATGATGTGAACCATAAAACTGAACCTTCATTTTGATCATATGTTATCATAATTAAAAGATAGACTTGAATGACTTTGTAATGACTTCGGTGTATGGGATACAAATGCTGTTTTTCCAGGAGGTTCTCATTTTGTCTCTGGAGCTATCATTTGAACAAAGCATCACAGCACTGATATTTTAGAATTTGGTCCACTATGCTACATGCAGTGCTGGTTAATAATGGACAGATAATCAGGGCTCAGCAGGATACTGTTCTAAAGTTCTAATGTCAATATTTTTATTCACATAAGAAAAATATATGTTTTAATATTTATTAAGCCACTAGTTTTTATTTTACTTCAGATTTCATCTGCACAAAATTATTGTTTATGAACCGTTAAAAGTCTATTTATATAAGGAGACCTTGATAATTTTTCTACTTAAATCCGAAAGATGTCTAAAGTCAATACTGTCATTAAATATTCTATAATAATGGTTCACAGGAAGTCCATTGAATTTTGCTATTAAAACAGGTGTATCTGTAAGAGGTTCTAAAATGTAAAGGGGAAAAGTGCTTAATAAAAAAGGATAGTTGAGAGATATAATCTATTCAAGTGCTATATGGAACCAATTGAATAAAGTGTTATAAATCTAAGTCAAGGCATTATTATGCTTACGTTGTAATCAACAACTAAGGATGGTTATGATGGGAACAAAGGTTTGAGAGAGTGAATTACATCCCATTTGGGTACACACACACGTTATATATCTGTTTATTATAGTTCTCCATGCATGTGTATATATAAAACATGAAAAAAAATCTGAGTACTAAAAGCAAAGCAAATTTAGAGGAAGCTTTGATTTCCAAAATATAAAATAATGTTCATAAGTTGATTGAAATGTGGGAAACACATTTAGTCTTTAGAAAATGGACAAAGAATTTAATTACAAAGTGGACTATGTTGAGAAAACAACATCCTTGAAATGCTAATTTGTTTCTACAATGTAGTTGTTATTTAACTTTTAGAGATGCTTTCTCACTTGTCCAAGCCTTCTGAGTATTTTTTTTTAATTTTATTCTTCTCTTTAATTTTTAACATCTCCTATCCTTACACATTTTTCAAGTATTACAATTAACGCTTTGGTTTTTGAGGTATAAATTAAAGCTAAATATCTATGGTCATTCTCTGAGATATTTACCTTCTGAAAGTGTGTCTAAATCTATTAAGTAGTTAGAGTTGAATTAATGTCTTACTTTGGGTAGATGAACAGTCACCCCATAAACATTTATTTAATTATTTAGTCTTAATACAGGATTTAATTCTTGAGGAACTTAAGATTCAGGGGTTAGGAGGGAAGGCAGTGAGCAGATACATCAGTGGTACATATATAGACAGAGACAGAGATATCATTGATATTCATAATTATAAAAGATGGGCTTTTTTGGGGGGGTTCAAGTGATTACTTTTAAAACAGTCAGCATATAGCATGTAAAGAAATAGTATTTGTGGGCTTCCCTGGTGGCACAGTGGTTGAGAGTCCGCCTGCCGATGCAGGGGACACGGGTTCGTGACCCTGTCCGGGAGGATCCCACATGCCGCGGAGCGGCTGGGCCCGTGAGCCATGGCCACTGGGCCTGTGCGTCCGGAGCCTGTACTCTGCGACGGGAGAGGCGACAGCAGTGAGAGGCCCATGTACCGAAAAAAAAAAATAATATTTGTATCTCAGGTTTATTAATTCAATCTTTTTTACAGTCTATTAACATTCTTTTTGGAGTAAGATGTGACATCCTTATTTTACTTCAAGAATGCATGTCATGGCCAGAAAACAATTATTACTGTTCCATTTTTTTCCTCTCCCCTCTCTTTAGTGGCCTTTCCTTGCTTATCCTCAAGCAACAGGGCATCACTTCTCTGCAATTCCAGTCCCTGAAGGAAATCAGTGCAGGAAACATCTATATCACTGACAACAGCAACCTGTGTTATTATCATACCATTAACTGGACAACGCTCTTCAGCACAATCAACCAGAGAATAGTGATCCGGGACAACAGGAAAGCTGAAAACTGTAGTAAGTACATTACCCAAACATTAAAAATCTAGAAACTTTAAACATTATTTTTCTCATTCTACATTGGACCAAACAGTTAAACATAGTGGTGGGTCAGAATTGTTGTCGTCTTTTTCTCAACCCTTAAAAAAGGTTGGTATAAAATAATCAAATGGGTAACTTTTTATAATACATTGCATGTTTTTATAATGTATTTCATGTTCTCAAATCTTGCCTAATCATAAGAACCCTCCTGTGGAGATTTAGATTCAATAGGTGTAAGTGGAGCCTGGGAATCTAAATGTTTAATAAGCATCCTGGGTAATTCCTTGGATCCAATCAATTTATGGAAATCCACTCTATTAAATTTTCTGTTTATTTTTTGCTTCAGAGAATTTGATAACATAGAATAACAAAGTATTTGCCATTTAGGAGTGGTGAAAAAAAAAAAAGACGTGTTCTTCTGAAATGTGTAAAAATGCTGTTCCAGTAGTTTGCTAAACTTCATTTCATAAATGTGTTTTTGTAGGCATGGAGTGATCTTTTTTCATGTATTTTACTACTTTTTAATCCATTCCATCACTTCTTTGTTACACAGAAGCAAATAATGTTTTCATGAGTATATAACTAAGTCATTCCCATCTTATACTTTGATACTCCAATGATTAATACTTAATTCTTCCCTGTTTTTCTCCTGGGTATTACTTTATTCTGCATCCTATAAGTGCTACTACTATGCATATAGTAGTGACTTACTTATAATAAATACAAAATAAAATGACTTAGAATTCAAAGAATCTGTTTACAAATGTATATTCTTGTTGTGGTCATGATAAGTCAGTCCTTTTAAAAGTCACATTTCTTAAGAAACATTTTGCTCTTAGGAAGTCTTCTTGCTTCTTTAATCTCACCATTGGAACAATCACAAGGGTATACATACATAATGATTAAGTTCATTAAGTATGTGAATGAATAGTATAGGACTTCTTAAAAAATGTAAACTCTTAAGAGGCCAACATGATTTAAATTTACCAAGTAGTCCATGAACTAATTAATTAATTTATACGCCACCTTGTACCAGAAAGAGTTTAAGGCAGCTCAGGCTAGCAATTTTTATAAAATATAACTTATAATTTGTGAGGAATTCACATTTTAGCTCTTTTGGATCCTGAAAAGTATTTTCCAGAGAAAAGAGACCTATTGCAACATGAGATGCCTGTTTTGAGTGAACTTAAGTTCTTATATATTCTTCTGTTCCTCATAGAATCAAGAAATATAAAATATTGTTATATATCAAAATATGCATGTCCACATTGAATGAGATTTATCCTTTCATTGAGCCTAGATTGTTTCCTTGGTTTTATACATTTCTGAAACCTGACAGAAAGCTTGCTTTTTTTTTTTTCTACTTAAGCTTCTTATCCCACAATACTGTATTTGTGTTCGTACATGCCCCAGACAAAGTAGATTATTCATGGAAGTAAAATAGAAACTTTTTCAACACTAACTTATAAATATTTCCCTAAGTTAGGGTTATACTCTCCTTTTCTTTCACTTACTTCAAAAAATGAAACAAAATGAAAATAAAACAATAGTACCTCTACCTTTTAAAGGTAAGATTTAGGTATGAAGACAAAAAAAAAAAACCTAAGAAACAATAAAAGAATGAGAGAAAAACATTCTTTTTCTTTAACTCATTTAATCATTTCACAAATCCCTTCTTTTACCTTTTGTAAACCTGAATAAAAAGCAAATGGGAAAAGAAAATGTGGAAAGAAATTAAATGTGAAAAAGCAAGATAGGAAAAATTTATGTAATTATTCCATATCTCTTTAAAACTTCTAAAATTTTGAAAAAAACAAAAGACGATAAATAATATTAATAAATTAAAAATCTAACATTTTCTTCAACTTACAGTGTTAGGTCTCTTGGAGGTTTATCCACTTTTCAAACCATGAACATATTTTATAGTTGACTTTACAGTTTCAGGAAGAAATGAAGCAATTAGAAGAAAGCAGTTTTGTGGTGCTATAATTTAATATTAAGCATATAATTTTTCATTTTTAACGTGTTAGAGTAAACAATTTTTGCATGAAATCCATTTATCAAAATTTGGGTTTCGGTCTCATAGTACATTGGATCCTGCATTTTCAGAAATGTAATTATCCTATAAACTTGACTTCAGATGTGCTGCTGATGTTTACACTGAACCTACAATGGCTGCCCACATGTGATTAAGGCCATTTTATCATCCATAGTATTATCTGCAAAGAGGAAAACAAATATTTGCTTCATTTTAAATGTACTTAAATATTGCATTTTTAGACATTCTTTCTTAATATACCACACACAAGACATATATGAGCACACACACATATTCATTACAAGACATATGGATACACAGACATACAGCATAAGGTGTGTATTCATATGCTCACACAACACATACACATGTACTCAACCCTCGGACACTTACACATGCATTCACACGCATAAACGCAAACACACAGTCACCATAAAATACTCTCATCTAAATCTGTATATTGGCTTGGTAGCTTAAAAGAAAAATCAACCTTGATTTTTAAGTGTTTTTTGGAATTCAACATGGTTTAAAACAGCAATGACAATAAAAGAAAAACCTCACCTCATCTATAAAGTGTGACCATAGCTTGAGCAATCTTACTCTTTTAAGTCAAAATTTTCAAAGCAGACATACAGATGTCTTTATGGTTTGAAGAGACTGAGATTGAGAGAAACTCTAGGACATGAAAAGCTGGAACATTTTCTACCCCCTTTATTTGTATGGTTGTGGTAGGGACAAAACAGTGCTGGTTGGAAGGAGTTTTATAGTAGGTTTATAAAAGTATTTGAAGTTTCTTTAAATAGTTAAGCATAAATTTTTAACACCAGAATATAAACAGTGAAGAGATAAATACAACAAACCTTCGTAATCTGAATTACATTTGAACTCAGACATCTTTATTTTTTAAATATTTGCACATATACACTTAAAACCACATAAAAATGAGAGAAACTATATTCATAATTACCTTTCAAATTGAAATAATTTTATTTTTTAATTATAATAGTGCTTTTATCATTGTGAGAAAACAAAACAATGGACGAATTGTAAAATTTTTTGTTCTAATTCTGTGAAGAATGCCATTGGTAGTTTGATAGGGATTGCATTGAATCTGTAGATTGCTTTGGATAATATTGTCATTTTCACAATATTGATTCTTCCAATCCAAGAACATGGTATATTTCTCCATCTGTTTTTGTCGTCTTTGATTTCTTTCATCAGCGTTTTATAGTTTACTGAGTACAAGTCTTTCGCCTCCTTAGGCAGGTTTATTCCTAGGTATTTTATTCTTTTTGTTGCAGTAGTATATGGGAGTGTTTCCTTAATTTCTCTTTCTGATTTTTCACTGTTGGTGGAGGAATGCAACAGATTTCTGTGCATTAATTTTGTATCCTGCAACCTTACCAAATTCATTGATTAGTTCTAGTAGTTTTCTGGTGGCATCTTTAGGATTCTCTATGTATAGTATCATG
Source organism: Lagenorhynchus albirostris (assembly GCF_949774975.1). Classification (NCBI taxonomy): domain Eukaryota; kingdom Metazoa; phylum Chordata; class Mammalia; order Artiodactyla; family Delphinidae; genus Lagenorhynchus; species Lagenorhynchus albirostris. The sequence goes on from NC_083100.1 coordinate 25,237,017, forward strand.
TCATATGCAAAGAGTGACTGTTTTACTTCTCCTTTTCCAATTTGTATTCCTTTAATTCTTTTTTCTTCCCTGATTGCCATGGCTAGGACTTCCAAAACTGTGTTGAATAAGAGTGGTGAGAGTGGACATCCTTGTCTTGTTCCTGATCTTAGAGGGAGTGCTTTCAGTTTTGCATCATTGGGTATGATGCTTGCTGTGGGTTTGTCATATATGGCCTTTATTTATTTTTTATTTATTTATTTTTAAATTAAGTTAATTAATTAATTTATTTTTTTGGCTGCGTTGGGTCTTTGTTGCTGCACCTGGGCTTTCTCTTGTTGTGGCGAGCAGGGGCTACTCTTCATTTTGTTGCGTGGGCTCCTCATTGCAGTGGCTTCTCTTGTTGCGGGGCGTGAGCTCTAGGCGCACAGGCTTCAGTAGTTGTGGCTCACAGGCTGTAGAGCGCCGGCTCAGTAGTTGTGGCTCATGGGCTTAGTTGCTCCGCAGCATGTGGGATCTTCACGGGCCAGAGCTTGAACCTGTGTCCCCCACATTGGCAGATGGATTCTTAACCACTGTGCCACCAGGGAAGCCCTATGGCCTTTATTATGTTGAGGTAGGTTCCCTCTCTGCCCATTTTCTGGAGAGTTTTTATCATAAATGTGTGTTGAATTTTGTTGAAAGCTTTTTCTGCATCTATTGAGATGATCATATGGGTTTTATTCCTTAATTTGTTAATGTGGTGAATCACATTGATTGATTTACATATACTGAAGAATCCTTGCATCCCTGGGATAAATCCCACTTGATCATGATGTATGATACTTTCAATGTGCTGCTGGATTCTGTTTGCTAGTATTTTGTTCAGGATTTTTGCATCTATGTTCATCAGTGATATTGGTCTCTAATTTTCTTTTTTTGTGGTATCCTTTTTCTGGTTTTGGTATCAGGGTGATGGTGGCTTCATAGAATGAATTTGGGAGTGTTTCTCCCTCTGCAATTTTTTGAAGAATTTGAGAAGAATGGGTGTTAGCTGTTTTCTAAATGTTTGATAGAATTTGCCTGTGAAGCCATCTGGTCCTAGACTTTTGATTGTTGGAAGATTTTTATTTATGGTTTCAATTTCATTGCTTGTGATAATTCTTTCTGGTTCAGTCTTGGAAAATTTTACCTTTCCAAGAATTTTTCCATTTCTTTGGGGTTGTCCATTTTATTGACATATACTGGTTTGCAGTAGTCACTTATAATCCTTTGTATTCCTGCAGTGTCAGTTGTGATTTCTCCTTTTTCATTTCTAATTTTATTGATTTGTGTCCTCTCCCTCTTTTTCTTGATGAGTCTGGCTAAGGATTTATCAATTTTGTTTATCTTCTCAAAGAACCAGCTTCTAGTTTTATTGATCTTTGCTATTGTTTTCCTCATTTCTATTTCAATTATTTCTGCTCTGATCTTTATGATTTCTTTGCTTTGATTGACTTTGGGTTTTCTTGTTCTTCTTTCTCTAGTGGTTTTAAGTGTAGGGTTAAAGTGTTTATTTGAGATTTTTCTTGTTTCTTGAGGTGACATTGAATTGCTATAAATTTCCCTCTTAGAACTGCTTTTGCTGTGTCCCATACGTATTGGGCGGTTGTGTTTTCATTGTCATTTTTTTCTATGTATTTTTTAAATTTCTTCTTTGATTTATTCAGTTATCTGTTGGTTATTTAGTAGTGCACTGTTTAGCCTCAATGTATTTGTGTTTTTTTTACAGTTTTTTTTTTCCTGTAATTGATTTTCATTCTCATAGCATTTTGGTCCTAAAAGATGCTTGATATATTTCAAGTAAGCTGTGTATAAAAATATTTATTGAATAAGTGCCATATTAATGGTAATTTCATTTATTTTTTATTTTTCATATCAGTACTGCCATAATGTGAATCTTAGTTCATAAAAAATTTTGTACTATACAATCATTTCCTTGGGCTAAATACTTAAAAGTGGAATTTCTGTGAAATTAGGTTATATATAATAAATTTTGGTATATATTGCTATGTCATCTTTCAAAATTACTAGATTAGTTTACACTTGTCCTAAACAATGTTTGATAAGGAATATTTTCCACTGCTCTTTACAGCACTTGATATTATCCATGGATTTAAATTTTGGTGATCAGAAATATGAAAAAGAAGTCTTTTAAATTTATATTTTTTAGTTGATATTGAGCCTCTTTTTATGTGTTGATTGATCCTTTCTATTTATTTTTTGTATATTACATAGTTAGAAGCTTTATCCAGTTTTTAATTCTTGATTTGAAAACGCTTATCATAAATTAAATCCATTAAATTTTTGGGTCTTAAATATGTTGTGTATAAGTTTCCTTCCATATGCAATTTTTTAAAATTTTGTCTTTTGATAGACAAACATTTTATGTTTTTATCTAGTTAAATGGATACGTCATTCTCTTTTTTATGTTTATGATCTTGGCATAGTCTATCTTTTTTCTTCTAGTACTTTAAAACTATATTGAAATTTTTAATCCATCTAGAAGTTTTGGTACAGCATAATTTTAAAAAATCTTAATTTGGCTAGGATATTGACATAATTTACTGAATAATCCATTCCTTCTCACTGATTTTAGGTGTCTGCAATATTTAGCTAAGTAGAGAAAAAGTGCCAGACTCAACCTGTATAGTTTAATTTAATCATCACCACCACCCTGTAAAGTATAATTATCACCATTTTGCAGATGAATATACAGATGTCCAGAAAATTGAATAATATCCCCAATGTTTGGAAGCCATAGTAATTAAAACAGTATGGTACTGGCATAAAAACAGGCACATAGGCCAGTGGAGCAGAATGAAGAACCCAGAAACAAATCCACAAATAAGTTCAACTAACATTTGATAAGGGAGACAAGAATATTCAATGGGGCAAGGATAGTTCTTGAAAATGATGTTGGGAAAACATGGCTATTCACATGCAAAAGAAAGAAAGTGGACCCCTGTCCTATGCCACTCATAAAATGAATGCAAAGGGATAGGGAGGGTGGGAGGGAGATGCAAGAGGGAGGAGATATGGGGATATATGTATCTGTATAGTTGATTCTGTTACAAAGCAGAAAGTAACACACCATTGTAAAACAATTATACTCCAATAAAGATGTTAAAAAAAAAAAGGATTAAGGACTTAAACATAAGACCAAAACCACAATATTCTTAGAAGAAACATTGAAGGTGAGTTCCTTGACATTGGTCTTGGTAATGACTTTATGGATACGACACCAAAAGCAGAAGCAACAAAAATAAAAACAAGTGGGACTACATTAAGTAAAAATTTTCTGCATAGCAAAAACAACAAAAGGAAAAGCCAACCCATGGAATGGGAGAAAATATTTTCAAATCATATATCTAATAAGGCATTAATACCCAAGTTATATAAGGAACTCATGCAACTCAGTAACAAAACAAACAAACAAGCAATCTGGTTAAAAAATGGGCAGAGGATGCGAAGAGAGATTTCTCTAAAGAAGAAATACAAATGCCATCAAGTACATGAAAAGGTGCTCAACATGACTAACCATCAGGGAAATACAAAATGAAACCACAATGAGATGTCACCTCACATCTGTTAGAATGGCTATTATCAAAAAGAGAAGAGATAGCAAGCGCTGGTGAGGGTATAGAGAAAAGGGACCTCTGGCGCACTGTTGGTGGGAATGTAAATTGAAGCAGCTATGATGGAAAACAGTATGGAGGTTCCTCAAAAAATTAAAAATAGAATTACCATATGATGTAGCAATCCCACTTCTCTGCATCCTGATGTTCACTGCAGCATTATTCACAATAGCCAATATATGGAAACAATGTGTCTGTCAACAGATGAATGGATAAAGAATATGTGTCATATATACACATGTGCGTGTGCATGCATACACACACACTAGAATATTATTCAGCCATAAAAAAGAAGAAAATCCTGCCATATGCGGCAACATAGGTGGACCTTCAAGACATTATGCTAAGTGAGTTAAGTTAGACAGAGAATGACACATACTGTATGATATCACTTTCATGTGGAATCTAAACACATCAGACTCGTAGAAACAGAGAGTAGAATGGTGGTTTTCAGGGTCTGAGGAGTGGGGGAAATGGGGTGATGCAGATCAGAGTGTACAAACTTTAAGTTATAGGATGAATAAGTTCTGGTCATCTAAGGTACAGCATAGCAAATATAGTTAACAGAACTCTATCTTACACTTGAACGTTGCTATGAGCGTAGAGGTTTAATATTTTCACCACCACCACAATAACAAAATGGTAATTACATGAGGTGAAGGAGGTATTAACTGAACTTATTGTGATAAACACTTTATAATATATATGTGTTTCAAATCACATTGTATACCTTAAATTTAAACAATGTTAGAAGTAACTTTGTCTCAATAAAGTTGGAAAAAATAAAGCTTGGCCATAACTGTATAAGCTTTAAGTCTTTTCGTATAACAAAGAAAATAATAAGCATAATTAAAAGGCAAAAAAGAAATAGAAAATAAAAGCAAACAAGAGAGCATATCAGCTCACAGAACTGAGAATTGCAAGGGATATTCCTTCAGGCAAAGATGGATCTAGGGGTTAAACAACATCACCTGGACTCAGTCCTTCGACATTGCCCGATTCTGCTTTCTTCTTAGGCCAGCTCTCTTTCTTCATTAAAAATGTTTGGCCTTGGCTTGGAGAATTCACAAAGTTTATAAGTACAGGTAAAATAGCTCTACTTTCTCTCTCCCAGCATCTGTATTGTGGAAAGTTGACCCTGCTTGGGTCATATGCCTATCTCTGAACAGTTCACTATTTTCTCTCTGGCACCAACTGTTCAAACATGTTTTTAAGTCAGTCCCTTCAAAGCAATTGGAGTGATATTTTAAGAATAAGATCCTAACTCTCCTGCTTAAAATCCTTCATCAGTTTCCCACAACTCTTTGGACAAAGCAGAAAACCCTTTAAACGGTCACTAGGTCCTACATAATCTGGCCATTTTTCACCTCACTAGTTCATCAGATATTGCTTTCCCACTCAATGCTCATGTGCAGTCGGTTCTGTGAAAGCACTGATCTTATTCACTGGTCAGACTCTCTTGATTAGACTTGTAATCCCCAATTTCCCCTAGCCCTCTTTGCTTAATAATTCCTATTGATCCTTCTCATCTCACATTGTTGTCCCTCTTTCTGTGGACTGACCTAATGCTACCTACCCATTAGGTTAGGACAACTGTTATATTTTCTCTCAAAAAATATATATATTATACAATATAAATGATTATTTATCTAATGCTGTCTTCCTAACTGGACTGTAATCCCTACATAGAGACAATATGTATTTTATTTCATATTTCCATCATATCCCCATTTCTTAGCATTGTCCAGTATAAACTAAGTAGTTTCTCAACAAATACTTCTAAAAGTAAACACATGGATATACTTGTATGTTTCCACATTTCTCTTAAGTATGTTTATTGAGGGCTTAGTTAGATGAGTAACCCTGCATTGTATACTACTAATATGATGTCTAATCTTCATCATAACCCAGAAAGGTAGATTATTTACTTTACAGATAAGTAATATGTAAATAATTGCCCAAGGCTGCATGGCTAGTCATAGCGTAAGGATTTCAACCTATGTTGACCTGATCAGAAAAACTGAACTGTTACAACTAAATCATATTTTTCAGGCTTTATAGAAAAAGATTAATGGTATCTGTCCAAATACATTTCAAGTCAAACCCATGCCTCTACATATGGTAACTAATGCAAACAGCATACGTAGGTAGTCTTGTACAATGAAAGAGAAGATATTTTTTCTGCCTTTGTGCTTGTAGACAGGTACTTCATTTCAATATTTTGAGCTAATCCGTTTACTTTCACACATGCAGCACAAGTAGCAAGATCCATTATTTAAGCTTGCCTCTATTTTAACTAAAGCAAGTTCAATATTCTCTGTAAAGGTCAAAATACTAAGTGCATTATTATCTCTCCAAAATTTTAATAGACATAATTTAATAGGTATAATTCAGATGAGATAAAGAAAAAACAATTTTACAGCTTCCAGAAAAAAGAGAAGTTAAAGGTTGCCTAACAACTACATTGCTAAAGTTTCTTTAGAGAGCTTTATAGTGGTGTTTCAAACTGTAAGCCATTGAATAGGCCCTTCTACTCCTTCCTATGGAACTATCACTCTGGGAGGTCAGAGAGCGGTTGAATTCTTGGTACTGATTGAAAACTACTTTTCTCTCAAGAACTTCAAAGAAGTATTTTCCTTGGCCTTTTGTGGAGACACTTCCCATGTTTTCACTCTGCAGAAAATGATCAACCAGCCTTGAATACCTTCATCTAGTCATTTGGAAAGAGTGAGAAGAAAGTAATTATTATGGTTTCCTGTTTGTATTATTGCTTTCCTCCAATAGGTACTGTTTCCCTGATGCAAAACTGGTCTGAAATTGAGCATCTGAATACAGACTAAGGAAGGTAGTAGGCAGCAGAAAAGAAGGTAGGAGTTTGTGTGAAGCCAATACTCTCTTTTTCAACTAATGTCAAAGCAGATAACAGAAAATTAAGGGAGAAGGGACAAGAGTGAGAGGCTTTCACACCTGAAAAAATTAATGTGAGTTGGTGAAATAAATAGATCAAGAAGTTGATGGACTATCATGAAATGGGCAGTACAAGGGTGTACTGATGGCTTGTCAACATCCTAAAGGAAGAAACTGAAAACAAATGTGAGGGTCTTAGACAGAAGTTGATATACAAAGAATTTGAGGCATTGATTATATTTTCTACAAGGACAGGAAAGTGATGAATACAAACAGTCAGAGGTTCATGATACTGTGCAGTATGATTTTGAATATACTCTACTTGCCTTTACAAGTTGCTTTTAATAATATAACTTTTGATTTTTTTCCCTCTTCAAGCTTTCTTCTGATAATTGTTTATCACATAAACAAGTATATATAAAAATTGTATATAAATGTACTAAATGTACACATGAAAATTTGATTTTACACATTATATTCAATCAGCTTGATTGAACTCTCTTTCTTACTCCTTACATCTTTATAAATTAATGGGAAGTCATTTATACATCTAGGAATCAGTGATATGAGACCTATGTTAAGATTTCATTTCTACTGACATTGATTTTGTACAGTGAGAGAACCCTCTTTCTCTGCATTATGAATGAATCAGAGGAAAGAACTCTTGCTATTAGTTCAAAATCGGTGTAACAGATAAACTGTCAGCCTTTCCCAAGTAGAACATCAAATCATTCAACTTTTGAAGAGTTTCCACAAAAGAAGAGAAAAATAGTTATGATATATGGTATTTCAATTTAATGATTATTTAAGACATGGAGAGAATCATAATTAAGCAAAGTCCACAAACTTTATGAGTTACCTAGAATAATTAATAATATGAGAACAACAATCCTTTATACAGGAAAATGCTCTGTATAGTCACTATTCCCTCAGATTATCTTTTAAAATTACATTTATCTGTTATTTAGGATGATAACTATAAAGTAAATAAGCTAAAACAGAATAAAAGGAGCTATGATTTTCAATAAAGTTTTGTGGGGTTCTTGGAGGCTATTTGGGGGCATTTTTGAGAAATCTTATATGAAAACATTTGTCTATGAACAAGAAACAGCAAGTAATTCCACTTTGAATTTTAAAAGTAAATATGGATGGAATAATAAGGAGTGTGTAGTTGTCATAAAAAATTTGGCTTTCCAAAATATGTCATGAAAAGAGGAAAATGGGAAGAGGACAGATTGGACAAACAGTAAGATCAATGATTTTAACCAAAATTGTCATAATAAATGTAAATGGTTAAATACCCTAATTAAAGGCAGAGATTGTCAGATTAGATTAAAAAAGCAATACCCAACTATATGCTGCCTACAAGACACAAACTTCAACTATAAAAACACATATAGATTAAAGGTGAGAAAATATACCCGGAGAGATAAATAGATCAACACAAGAGTGGAGAACTATGAATAAACCTACAAGTATGTGGACAACTGATTTTAAACAAATATGCAAAGGCAATTTACTGGCAAAAGGATTGTAGTTGCTTTTTTTTTTTTTTTTGCGGTACGCAGGCCTCTCACTGTTGTGGCCTCTCCCGTTGCAGAGCACAGGCTCTGGACGCGCAGGCTCAGTGGCCATGGCTCACAGGCCCAGCCGCTCTGCCACATGTGGGATCTTCCTGGACCGGGGCACGAACCCGTGTCCCCTGCATCAGCAGGCGGACTCTCAACCGCTGTGCCACCAGGGAAGCCCAAGGATTGTATTTTCAACAAATGGTCCTGGAAAAATTGGATATCTACATGCAAAAAAAGAAAAGAAAAAAAGGAATAGATCCTTACCTAGTACCTGTGTTGGTGAATTTTATGTGTCAACTTTACTGGGTCATGGGGAGCCCAGGTATTTGGTTAAACATTACTTGTGAATATGTCTGCAGGGTATTTCTGGGATGAGATTAGCATTGGAATTGGTAGACTGAGTGAAGCAAAGTGGATAGGCATCATCTAATTCATTGAAGGCCTGAATAGAACATATTCACTCTCTGCCTGACTCCTGAACTGGTACATCAATCTACTTCTGCCCTTGGACTGGGACTTAAACCATCTGTGCTCTTGGTCCTTAGGCCTTTGGACTCAGATTAAACTGTACCATGGACTTCCCTGGGTCTTCAGTTTGTAGATGGCAGACAAGGGAATTCCCAGCCTCTATAATTGTGAGCCAATTCTTTATAACAAATTATATAAAATATGTAGATATAGATATAGATAAAAATATCCTATTTATTCTGTTTTTCTGGAGAACCCTAACTAATACAGTATAATATACAAGCTAACTTAAAATAGACCATAGACCATATGAACCAAAACTCATAATGCTTCTAAAAGATAACAGCAGACAAAACTTTTGTTACCTTGGGGTTAGACAAAAATTTCTTAGATATGATGCCCAAAGCACGATTTATAAAAGATAAAATTGATAAATTGGACTTCACCAAAATTAAAAACTTCTACTTTTCAAAAGACAGTGTTAAAGGAACAAAAAGGCAAGGCTAAGACAAGGAAACAGTACTTGCAGAATCTGTAAAGAACTCTCAATGCTTAATAGTAAGAAAACAATCAATCCAATATAAAATGGGCAGAAGATTTGGTGGCACTTCACCAAACAAGATATATGGATAGCAAATAAACACATTAAAAAATGTTCAACATCTTTAATCATTTAAATGCAAATCAAATCCACAATGAGATACCGCTACATAATATTAGGAAGGTTAAAATTAAACAGGCTGACCGTACCAAATATTGATAAAGATATGAGGAAACTTCAGCTCCTGAGTTGAGTTCATTGCTGTTGGGAATGTAAAATGGTACAACTACTTTGAAAAACAATTTGACAGTTTCTTAAAATGTTGACCCTGTACTTATCATATTATCCAGCCATTTCTGTCCAAAGGAAATGAAAGTGTATGTCCATACAAAGACTTGTAAATGGATGTTCACTGTAACTTAATTTTTTTTTGTAACTTAATTTTTAATAGCCCCAAATGGGAAACAGTCTGAATGTCTAGCAATAGGTGATTGGTTTAAAAAATGTGGCATATCCATGCAATGGAATATTCTCAGTAAGAAAAATGCATGAATATTGATACAGCAACATGTATAAATCTCAAAATAATTATGCAGAGTTAAAGAAACTACATAAAAAGAGAGTACATACTGTATATTTCTACTTACATAAAATTCTAGGGAATGTAAACTAATGGGTATCGAGTAACAGAAAGCCGGCCAATGGCTGTCTGAGGGGAAGGGGCGGGGGGAAGGGATTACATAGGTCATGAGGAATCATTTGGAGGTAATGGATACATTCATTGCCTGGATTGAATACATATAACTCATGATTTCAGGCATCTGTCAAAACATCAAATTGTATACTTTATGTATGAGCAATATATGTCATGTATACTTCAATAAAACTATTAAGCATACACACACACACATACACACAAGGTTTCTCTCTTAAACTATATTGGAAAACATTATTCAATTAAATAGTCATAAATTAAAATGATATCTTGATAGGTCTATGTCTGCCTTGAGAAAGAATTTTATACAGTTTAACATAGGGTCCTCCTTAAGGCTCCAGAATATAGGAGAAAGAATACATGAATTGGGAGATTTTGTTTCCTTGTTTTAAAACTAATCAGCATCACGGATGCTGGTAATTCACTTTCTCAGACATTTGTTAGAGAAGGTAACTTTCACAGATATGATCCCTCTTTAAATTACAATTGCATAGTTAATGCTATTCCATCCCATCTCACAAATGCTCTTACCATAACAATTTGCATCCCTTAATAAATACAGTTGGTAACTAATGGGAAGATAAACAGGATTTTGATGTTTTCATCTTCTGAGAACTTATTAATATTTTATGAAAACCACATATAATTGGGTTTCAGACATCTCAAATCACTTTTCAGACACCCAGAATAACATTTGAAGTCTTTATAGGCCCTTCTTATTCAATAGCTATCTGTTCACTAAAATTATGTTTTTCAGTATAAATAATAATACACTGAATAAGTATTATTTGATATAAAAGGGAACAGAAATGGTAAACCTTAAGTGGCAGTTTTAAAACATGGCCTCAAATTCTTTGGCACTTCTCCCATCAACAAAAAATATAGAGATAAGACTAAAGACCTTTGTTACTACTGTAATCTCTATACCTCCTCATAAATAACCACCACACTTTGTTTAAAATTATTTCAAAACTTTTTTCTTACTTGTGCCAATTTGACTCAAATATCAAGGTAATCTTAGTTGCAGTGTACCAGAGGTCTGTAAGAAACTTGTATTTTATTTCCATTTCTTTTCCCCCTTCTTACATTTCATATATTCTTCTTTTTTCTTTCTTTTCCCCTTTTGATGTTGTTTTATGACAAATATCACTTGTTCTGTTTCTGCATGAAGTTCTCACATGGAATTGACATCAAAATGTGTGGTGTGTTAGTGGAGCAAAGGGTTGGCTTTAGAAAGGTGTGTTTTGTTCCTTACCTTAATTGGAAGGTTAATTTCTGTCACTACTTCTCCCTAGAGTTTTGATATAGGCAATTGATATTTGTTCACTTTTATGAAAAATGCAATGGTACTACACATACAGTGACTGAGGCTCTGCAATATGAAAGAAGTGGAAGGTAAAGTGGGCCATAGTGACTAAGTAGGCAAGCAAAGTTATCTGCCACAGATCTCTCTCACTCCTTCAGAAATAGCTTTACTTAGGAAGATTCATATTAAAATGGTAAGTTTGGACGCAGGCTTCTGTTTTATTTCCCCTTGATTTTGGTGTGTTTTTCAGCTGCTGAAGGAATGGTGTGCAACCATCTCTGTTCAAACGATGGGTGTTGGGGACCTGGGCCAGACCAGTGCCTGTCGTGCCGTCGCTTCAGTAGGGGAAGGACCTGCATAGAGTCTTGTAACCTCTATGATGGGTAAGGCATCTTATAATGTCTCTATCTCATGAGCTTTGAGGTACTGATTGGTTCAGATATTAAAATGATAATAAAAGGGTAAAATTTCAGAATGTTTATGCTGGCCAAGATTTTTAAGGAGAGTTTTTGTTGCATAAAGGAGAAAACATATAAAAGAATTCTTTTAAGGGGAAATTATTTTATTTGAATGAACAAGATAAGTCAAAATGCATATTGACTATTATGTACATATTTAAAAATGTATACCAAAATAGATAATTCTTAATAAATTATAGCAATTTATGCTTATGCAAAATTGAAAAATGTATTTCTATTTTCTTTATAAAGGACATCGTGATAAGTAATATTTCCTCCTCAGTGTCTCAACCATCTTGTTTTTTTTTCTCATGCTTTCCTATTAATCTTCACCTGGAATGACTGCGTAACTTTTGATTTTTTTTTTCCATTTAGGTTGCGTGTCTATTTGATTGTGTATTAGGAACAACACACATTTCTATGTCTCAGACAACTGCTTAGCCCTATAGAGAAATTACCTTTGTAGTTGCTAGTTGAAAAGGTTTTTGAAAGTGTTCTGTCACTTTCTAAAAATAACCTAAGCTATATTTTACATCAAGTATTTTAAATTTTATCTACAGTACTACAATAATCAAATTGGCAACAATAAAACTTAGTATATACCTTGTTGCATGGCATTTCATATACTCGTAAAATCACTTTATCCTAACATACCATTTCATGCGTCATAGTTGTCCTTCATTAGTGTGATAATGCAGTTTTTAGTACTGTCCCTGAGTCAAATTTTCCTATATTGCTCACTGATTTTCAACATTTTTGTAAAAGGGTAGTTTTGAAGTTCTTTCTTCTTCTGCCTCATGAATTGTCCCATTTTAACAACCGTTTCCATGATCCCAGATAACATTTTATTTTTGTATTTTACATTAAAGGATAAAAATCTATGGATCTTAATAATATAGATATGTGTCTTCTTTGAAAGATGACCAAACCAATTCCCTCCATGAATTTAGGGGGAAAAAAGATTGAAATTAAAATTAGAAGTTTAAAAACAATATTAAATCGGAATTTAATAGTTTGAAATGGTGATGACATTTGCACAACTCTGTGAATATACTAAAATATGCATTAAATTGTGCACTTTCAATAGGTGAATGTCATGGTATATGAATTATCTCTCAATAAAAGCATTACTGAAAAAGGGTTTAATAGTTTTATTAGGAAAATTTCAACTTGAAAATTTGTAAAACACATCAACTCATACATTTGATAATGAATAGCAAATTATTTGCTACTTGTCTCATTGAATTGAACTGTATTAATGCTTGTTCACATTATTATGAAAGAAAGATATTTCCTGTACATAAAATACATCAGATCAGATATGATTCTCTGTGTGTGTGGCAATTGATGCCACTAAAATGGAACTAATAGACCTTAATTCCACTGTGTTACATTAAAAGTTTATTGAATACGTATGTGCGTTTCTAAGGAAGGAATAGATTATAGAAATCATTTTATCAAACAGAAGCATCTTATAAACAGTGAGAAGTGGGAAAATTAAGTGTTGACCAAAGTCATAACATTGTAAAAGCACCAAACCAACGCTAGAACTCAGGATGTCTGATTTTCATCCTGTTTCTTTACAGATGCCATTGTTTTTCTTTAATATTTCAGTTTTAAACTTGTCAGAAATATGAAATTGATGTATATGTGGATGTATACACTACCTTCTGTCTCATTTTTGTGAAACAATGAAAGCTAAGCAAAGGAAAAATACTGGTCCCCTAAATAAACAACACTGATTATCCTGTTGTTTTTGAAAGCTTAACATTTTCCAAATCATTAAATCAAACATATTAAAGAAATATAAAGTTTTTAATGTAGTTTTGCAGCAGTAATGGGGTCCTAGGAAATCATGCACAAGTTTTAGTTTAAAAGATAATAAATGAAAGTATCTTATAAATATCTGATATAATTCTTGCCTACCCAATGATAGACGTCCCCACCTCCAATCTTGTGGTATTGCCAAATTACTTCCAACTTTGCCTGGCAGGTAAGACAGTCTTTGAGGAAACATGAATTCAAATTCTAACTTAATCACTTCCTACTTGAAATGTCCATCCACCGGTAAATAACCTAACTGTCCTAAACTCTGTTTTCTTACATGGAAAATGGGAATAATAATGATGTGATTATTATTATATCATATTATAGTATAATAATAATAATGATTGTGATTATCAAATGAGAAAATTCTTATTCGAATTCCTACTGTTAAAACAATTATCATCATTTCCTTTTTGTGTCTATTAATCTGAGCTCATTAAATAGTTAGGTAGAACAGTCACTTTATACACTGCTGAAAATAAATACAAATATGACATTTACCAAAATCAGGGAACTTATTTATATATAAAAATAGTTTGACTATCATTAAAGAATAAATCCTAAAAAGAGGATTTTTTGAAGGGGGAAAAAAAATCAGTTAATCCTGGCTGTTAGCACTCAAATCCAGATCATATAAGTCACTATATTTTTGCAACTCCTAACTACAATGCCCAAGTATTCAAAATGAACAAGAAAACTAATTGCAATGCAATCTTAATTTTTTTTTTCTTATCTGGCAACATGGTTAAATGCTTCTGAAACTTCAATAACAACAGAGAAACATCAGAAAGAGTGCCAGTCTAAGATCTTTGTAGGCATTTTTATGTTTAATATTCACAAGCTCTCATCGAAACACCCTTCTTTTCCTTTTTCAGAGGATATTTAGGGAATGAGGTCTAGAGAAGTTAAGGGATGTAAGACAGCAATATTCATCTTGGTGCTGGGAACACGAACCAAATCCAAAGTATTTGCTCTAGATCACAGGATTGGCTAAGGTAGCACACACACAACAAAACTGTGAGAAGTATACAGCAGCAAAAACGCAAAGCTCAGTAAGCAAAGCTCATGCTCACTAGAATGTGAATTTTTGTATCAGATTCAAGTGAAAGGGGATCTCTGGCAAAGTCACAGCAGAATCACTAGAGGACAGGGAAGAAAAAAGGCAATGATGGAGACAGTGACAATAAATAAATTGCAAGGAGGATCTGTTCTGAGAGCAGAAAGGAAGAGAGCCAGAAACCACACAGATAGAAGTCTACTCTATAAAAGAGAAGGCAGCTAGGTTGCCTCCATGATTTTTTTTTTTTTTTTTTTGCGGTACGCGGGCCTCTCACTGTCGCGGCCTCTCCCGTTGTGGAGCACAGGCTCTGGACGCGCAGGCTTAGCGGCCATGGCTCATGGGCCCAGCTGCTCCGTGGCATGTGGGATCTTCCCGGACCGGGGCACAAACCCGTGTCCCCTGCATCGGCAGGCGGACTCTCAACCACTGCGCCACCAGGGAAGCCCACCTCCATGATTTTTTATGACATATTCATTTTACTCCTCAACTCTGTGTATGGGGAAGGGAGTTTTGGAGAAGAGAAAGGAAAGCATGACCCATGTTTTAGTACCATAAAAATTATTACCTTCATTTAGTATCCTAACTCTTTAGTCACCCAAGAAGCTGTTTTCAGAAACAGTGCTTTGCTGATGATTGCAGGGTGTGCTGTAAATATCATATAATTTCACTTACACATAATGCTTTTTATACTCTTTACAATTTAGCTACCACCCCATTCCCAACCCCCACCCCAATACCAGGTCATTTTGACTTTCATATTCTGAAGATTTCCTCTATTGAATACTTTATATCACTTGTTGATGAAACACGCAAAATAAAAAACTTTTATGTAACTAAGATGTTAAACTCAAGAAAATTCATAAAAAGTTAATCCATAGCAAACCCACACTTCACTTCGAGTGCAAAATCCATGTAACTATATATGTACATTCATACATAAATAAACCATAGATTTATGCTATTTATTTTGGAAACCAAACCATTATTTGACCTTGAAATATATGTAATCTTAATCTAACCAACAGAAAATATAGCCCACCCTTTGGATTTCAGTCATCTGTTAAGGCTTTATAATAACCAAATAAGATAGTTCACTATGAAAAAAGAGTGATTATTTCACTCCAGGGAAAAATAAATTTGAATTTATCACCTAGTTAATCCATAATTGCCATATTTGCAATGCTATTAGTTTGGAATGGTCACTCATGATACAAAGGCACAAAATAATGAAGCAGCTATAAATATTTAGTCGTTTTGTTAATGACTCATAACTGAAATTCTAAATTGTTTATACCCAGTACCTCATCCTCTCACACGTTAGTGGAAATAGTGTGTTTTAAACATATTGTACATGACTGATACCCAATTATTGAAATGAAAACTTTTAGGATAGATATTAATTGGAAAACTTATATACTGGTAAATTTAACATTCAAATAGCCACAAAATGTAAGGTTTGGGGAAGTGATGACCATCCTCCCACATTTTAATTAGAAAGTTTTAGAATGTTACCATTCAACTATTTTTTATTTTATATCATATAGAATTCTTCAAAAAGAATTTAAACTGAAAAAGATGTTATATTAGATCAATAATCTAAGAAAATAAAATCTACCATAAAAAAGATATTTTTTCTAATTCTCCAAGAAAGATATTTTAAAAAAAGAAAAATCAAAGTGTTTTTTGAAGTTTCACTAAAAATAAATGGAAGAATCTTGGGATTTGAAGGACAAGGATGGGGAACATTCATGTAACTTAGCAACAAGAAAAATACAATAGTTCTGTCAAAGTTTAAAAAATAAGCCTTCAGCCAAGAGTAAAATTTTACATAGAGACAAACAGGCACAGACTTACTTAAAATAGCAGAAATGGTTCTGATGTGTCATCAAAAGAGTCATCCTTTTTTTTCTTTTCCTTTTTTTTTTTTTTTTTTTTTGAGACTACTGGAATCTCTCTCACAAGAGAGAGATTTCCTGAATCAGTCTGTCGTTGAACCCAATGGAGGGCCAGGAGAGCCATCTGACTGCAGTTTATCTTTTCTCTTAATGGAGAACTTACTCATTAATGTACAGGGAAATGATTCTGATGCTCCTGGCACTTAGAGAAACAAACTCTAGAATTTACTTTGCCAACAGGACTTTTAGCAGATGTTACTTCATTTGTTAAGTTGACAGCTTGTTTGCTTACACTGCCTCATACTGCTGATGTTTTCACAGTGAATTTCGGGAGTTTGAGAATGGCTCCATCTGTGTGGAGTGTGACCCCCAGTGTGAGAAGATGGAAGATGGCATCCTCACATGCCATGGACCGGTAAGCCTGAAGACACGTACGGTTGTGTTGGCTTATTTAGCTTCATGTATGAATGTCTGTCAAGTCATTGCTTTATCACTTATCCATCCATTGAATAGGTATTTACAGCATGCTATGGGGAATCACATTCAACATTCTCCCCTCAAGAGGCTTACAGCTTAGTAGTAGAGATAAAGTATTTAAAACTTCAGTTTCTTAAATATTTATGTCCCAGATAATGTATTTAAAAAGAAGATATGGAGTTGTCCTTGAAGACTGCACAGGGCTGAAAAGAGGGATACACAAATAATTATTGAAGCAAAATAATTGATTAAATATGTATAAATTGTTATATGAATACATTTGAGGGAGAAACTAAATCTTTGAGATGGAAATTGAGACACCAAGGAAAGCCAAAGAAAAGTGATGTTTCAGCTATGCTTTGAAGAAGAATCTGAAATGAGGAAACATGTAAAGATACGTAAATGTGAAAGTTTATGTTGTGTTTGAGGTAAACTGTAACACATTCGTACCTGTGTTTAATCATTTAACTATAATGGCATTATGAAGGAAAATTGAAAAAAAAGGAGGAAAACAAGCACTCATAAACTAAAATCTAAAGCTGTGTGATAAGTACCATGGCTGAGAGAAAAACTGAACTATGATGATTGAAGGAGGGGCTATGAGATCAGGAAAGTCTTTATGGATAAGTTGACATTTATATAGTTTGAAGTTAGTCTTGTGGAGAAAATGATAATTATTTTCTAGACCTTCCTTTGGTTCCCATCATTCTTAATAATGAGGCTTTTTCTTAATAATGAGGTCAGTATGAGTTTGTCATTCCAAAGTGTCATATTCATCCTTCTTTAGACAGATTTCCAGTTTATTTGTGTATTGAGTCATCATTCAGTAAATAACTTGGGGACCAACATTTGGGTGTAGCCAAGAGCTCAACACTGCTCCATAAGAATTCATTTCAAATTTAAATAGTATTAATTTTTCTACCAGAGTGCTTATTCAGCACTTAATTAGCTTAGAAAAAAATTATCATTGAGCCCTCCAAACTTCCATTAGGCCCCAATGAGCTGTTCTGGAACTTCTTCTAAAGAAGGATGTGGAAAACTTGGACAGTTCAGAGGACTACCACAAAGGATGATTAAGCTTGGAAAACCAGACCTCTGAGAAAAAGAAGCTATGATTTGGCCTGAAGAACCAAAGTCTAAAAGACAATTTAATATGTAATGATCTCCAAGTAAGTATGCTAAGGGCATATGCAGCTATTTTCTTTTTCCACTAAGGATAGTCATTTAAAATACAATTAATCTGCAGCATGAGAAATGTGGACTCTGTAAAGAATGTCAGGAAACACAGGAAAGTAAAATTCCATAATGGGTTTGTTAAAGTAAGTTGAGCTGTCTCTCTCTATGAGACTTCTCTAAAAACCAGCATATTTAGGAACCATACATCATAGAATGAAAAACAAAAAATCTCTTTCCGAGAAAGAGACTTTGAAAATGTACAATTACAATAACCAAGAATTTGGCCATCTCCTTTGAACAAGGCAAACCACAAGAGTAGTCCCGTCTTTTTCAGTTCCTTATGCTTCTCCTATGGTATAAAAGTATTCTAGTAAATAACTAGCTTATTGATTTCTTTGTTTTTACAGTCTATTTGATCATTCCTTTGTTCCTTAAAAGAATTGAGACAGTTTATAAAAATGCACATTAAAAAGCCCTAAAAATTAATATTCTTGCAATTTTCAAAATTACTTGATAACCAAGAAAGAATGAAAAAACAGGTTTTTAGTGAAGACATTTTAATTCTGTAAGGACAACATTGTTGGGCCATATGCTTAAAATCACTATTCAGTGCTAAAATTGTAAATGAGTATGTCTAGAGATTAGAGAAGGCAATAAGTCAAAAGTAGAAAAAACTCCATAAAGTTGAATCACTCATTTGTGGAAGATCAGAGCATGAAATCAAGAAAACTGACTTGATCAGTAAGCCTTAAAATGCTAAGCAGGTAAGAGCACAGTGTCTTTTAGGTTATGGTATCTGAAAAACTGCCAGGATTGCGCTCAAGCAATAGCCCAAACTTTGCTCCCTCTAGGGGGTTGCTTGTTTTCAGCCTTTACAATTTATATTAGGTGTATGCCTGTTTCTGGGTCTACATGTTGTTTATCAAAACTAAAGACGGAAGTGGTTTTGTGTGCCAAGTAACCGGCATATATCACTTAGGATACACAGGAGGTTCAGGAAACTTCTTCATGAGACTGATACAGTGATGAGATAGAGGAAGAAGTCATAAAGCTAACTGGAATTTCCACACCTGGTCTTATGATTTATTCTGCTGAAATCTCATTTTCTTGAACTGTTAATGTTTCCCTAATGATAAGAATTGATAAATATTTATATTTGTCAAACACTATTACCTCTGAAGCATACTATCACATTCTCCATTTAAAATATAAAGAAATTGAACCCATGGTAATGATTAGAAAGTTACTCCAAAAGTCAGCAAGTCAGTAAGATGCGGAGCTGGGACTCAACTATAGAAGTTCTGACTCCAAATTTCACACTCTTTTCATTTCACTATTTTTCCCTAGGCAACAATGTCCGTAAAGTAATAAGGATAGAATGCTTTCTGGGAATATACATATGTAAAATGGATGGTATTATCCTATTTAAATGTGACAGACATTCAGGATAATCTTGAGAGGGGTGGATTTGAAATAAAGCAAGCCTCTGCCTTTATATTCTCATCTGTCTACACTTGGTCTTCTTTACTTTATTCTTTTTTTTTCTTTTCTTTTCTATCTTTTCTTTCTTTACAATTTTATCTTTTCTGACTCACTTTCACTATTACTGTATAGTCCTATCAAGAAAGATAAGGGAGGGAATGTAAGAACAAAAGAAAAGGACATCAGACAAAGTCAAAGGAGACCAAAATATAAGCCACAGAGACAGCAAGAGAAGGGAGGGGATAGGAGAAGGGAACTGATTTTGGGGGAGCGAGGGAAACTGATTTTTGAAACACAATTTTTGTTAAAGCTAAAATAGCTGTTAAATCCAGGTTAATAGAGCTTGTGTTGCCACAACAAATAACCCCCATATTGCAGTAGCTTACAGAAAAATGTTTAAACCTTTTTCATGTAAAGTGCACTGCAGGTCTGGGGAACTTTCTAAGGCAGGACCCCCTCCCTGTGGTGGTCTGGCATTCCAGGATGCTTTGAAGTTATGGCATCTCTACATCTGCATGGGATCCCCACATCATGGCAGCTGGGAAAGAGAAGGCTGGAGAGTTTAGCACTGGCAGTCTCATAAATTGCTTTTACTTAATTTCATTGTCCAAAGCGAGACACACACCTCCCCTCTAGTGGGAGGGAATTTCCACATTCTGTGAGGTTGGAAGTGGAAGAGAATTGGATACTGGTGAATAGTGGCTTTCTCTCTTACAGCAGCTACCAGAGAAAAACATCAATTGTCACTGAGAAAAAAAAAAATGAAATGTTTCCCTCAGGATTTAGCCTATCCTTTAGTTTTCTGTCTAGATTACTGGGTCCAAGGGTAGCTTAAAATCAGAGATAAGGAAGAATGTTGCCTTCATCTCTCTTTTCTGTTGTTGCATTTATCAGTTCATTCGCTGTACCTAGCTTCTTAAAAGCTTTGGGAATATAATGATAAAAGAGTAAGTATTAGACAACATGTATTTCTTTAAATCTCTTTATTATGGAAATGAGATAGAGGATCAGACATTTCATTTCTTTTGAGATTTGTCAGGACACCTTTTAGTTGTGTCAGCTCAGGACATTTGATTTCATATCATGATAATACAATTAAATAGTTAAGAGATGCTTAAAAACAAAGAAGCACAAAAAAAATTATCCTATTAAAGTCTGCCTAAAGATTAAATGTGAATTTAATTTTAGTTTCATAAATTTTTTACATCTTCTTATTTTACCTGGACATTATTTTACATTAGAAGTATTTTATAGAAAAATAATTCCTAATTCTGACTACCACTGCCTAATTTACTCACAGTAAGTTTTATTCTTGTGTTCTGAAAGAAGACATCAGCATGTCTCTTGTCTTGTACAATGTCATACCACTGAGCATACTTGCACAGTAAATGATTTTGTGTAATAGACAGTATTATGTGCTTAAGTACCCATGAGCAGGTGTTAAAATTGGAAACATGTGAAGTATTCTTTTTTGGTAGGAAATAACTTGCCAGCAGCAAACTCTTCAGGTTGAATAGGGATTCTCTTTCACAGAATAAATAAGTATATATATACACACATATATATGTACATACATATATATACACATATGTTTATATACAGAAACATATATATGAGATTTAGAAGTATGAGATTTAGATATACCTATAACTGTTTAGATAGATAGATAGATAGGTAGATAGATAGATAGATAATAGATAGATACTCTAAATCTCACTTCAAAATAGTAAGATAGGTGTTTGATTGAACCTCACCAGTCTCAGGATTTCCAGAAATCTCTTCCTGATTACCCTTTCTTCTTTGTACTACTATTCTTCCTTAGCTGCCTTTATCTTTAAATTTTAAAGTATTATATTTCTTGATTTCCTGATGCCTTATATCACCACTTGCAATGTCTGGCTACTTTTGGATTAGCATCCGTAGAGAGATGTAACACACTCCCGTGAATAGACTGATCGCCACACGCCCTGTCTAATAAATAGCTCTGTAAAATGTTTGCTTGCTCGTCTCCCAAATACACATTGTTTATAATTATAAACTTAATAATATTAAATATTTCCCTCTATACTTAGCATATCTTATTTATCTAAATTATCTTCAATGTGACCTGTCCTAATTGTTAACCTATGTGGATATAAGCAGATTTTGGGAAGAAAAGAGTCAAGGTAAGAAGTTCCAAGAAGTAGTCAAAGAGAAGAGGAATCCTAAGACAATTTGATGTTCACAAAGGAGAACTAAAAGTAAATTTTGAGTAGGTAATATCATTATTTAAAACACCTGAATGTGTAAATATATGGGCATCTTTTAAGGAAATAGTATTTTTCACCAAAATGTTCTCCATTTGATTTGAGAATGTACTACTTATCATTTCTTGTATGCTTACTATCCCCAGCACCAAGTCCAAATCATTTTTTTGGTACAATTTTTAGATATTTAATATGAATTTAAGATTTTTACTTTTGTTATGGCATTTAAATATATTTACACGTTACTGCTTACTATAATTATACATATTAGACAGATATTATAAACATAAATATATGAAGTGAGTTAGTTTTATGTAGATTTATCATGCTCATATTTATATCACCTTCATTCTTGAGTAAGTTTCTCCATATAATTTTCTTTTGTATGTACAAGTTTTTGCTCATCAGATTGTGCCTTTATTGTGCGCTCAGTATTGTACTGTTATTTGCTAAAATTCCTATTAATAGACATGATATGATTTTTAGCATTATCATAAGATGATATGAGTTGGAGAGTAACTTAGAAATTAACATTTATTTGCCTAAACTACCTAATTCCTGATAACTCAACTACAGAAAAAATTTAAATTCATTGTTCAAATAGTCATGGTACTACCAAAGGAAAGTTTACATCTCACTTGTATATGAAATTCAGTGTTACCTAGTTCCTATCATTTCCTTATTTTCATTAACTACTTAGTAAGAATTTTCACATATTCCCAGTGATTGTGATAAAATATTTCCAGGAATAATGTGTTGTTATCAAATATCATTGCACTGTAATCTCACTAGGAATAAATGACAGAAAGAAAATGCTGATGTCCTTCTGGAAAAATCACTGGACAGTTTTGCTGATCAGAAAGCTACAATAGCAGCATCCCCATTTGTACTTCTGAAAATGCTCTTCAGTTCGCTAGAGGAAGATTGGCCACCCACTGAAGTCTCAGTAACTAAACCAGATGAATACATTCCAGAGGAAATGGCACCCAGTTTTCTTCCTCTATTTTTTTTTTTTCACACTTCAGGGACCTGACAACTGTACAAAGTGCTCCCATTTTAAGGATGGCCCGAACTGTGTGGAAAAATGTCCAGATGGCTTACAGGGGGCAAACAGTTTCATTTTCAAGTATGCTGATCAGGATCGGGAGTGCCACCCATGCCATCCAAACTGCACCCAAGGGTAAGCAACTTTACTGGTCCAAAGCTTAATCATGTGCGTATTACTAATCAAGAGGTGCATACATGCATTTTATCCCTGACACAGTCTACTGGATACATAATATGCTCACGCAAAATTCTATTCATGTTTATATAATGTGTTGATTTTAAGAGAACTCCTTTCTATAAGAATGCTTTATGGAATCGAATTTATACCTTCTAAAATAGTTCTGTTGAACATTTTCCTGTAACTTCTATTGACACCTTCGTGAAGCTGGTATCAGGTATACTTTGTATGGAGTGTAGAAATTCTTCCAAATTTTACTGAGGATTAAAGATATCAGAAAAGACAAGTAATTGTACTTTTGAGATTCACGCTTAATAAATCTTTAACAGAGATTTTCTGTTTCTGTTTCTTTGTTGTTACAATCACTTTAAAGTGAAGGTCTCTTTTTGATAAATGCTGCCTTGTATTACTCCTTCAGCAAAATATAAGCAAAAGCAGAAAAAAGGAACCTAGTGATATGTATTTTAATAAAAATACAAGTACATTTTGTGAAAGTGATTCTATTATAGGTTAACCTACAACCTAGTGTTTCTTCAACCGATATAGGACAATTCAAAGATGGGTACACATTTTTCTACTTTTCAAAAGGATGCATTGTAAAATGAATAATAATTAGACTACTTTTGATACTGATAACAGTTGAGTAACAAAGACATATTACAGAAAGAAGAAAAGCACTGAACTATAAAAGAAATAATGTCACTTCATCGAACAAATCCCAACAACTATTTCTTTAAAAGACAGCAAATCTCTTTTAATAAGGACTTTTCCTTCTCTTTCCTGTAGAAGGGGAATAAATTTAGAATCAAGGGCAGTTTCACATGCTCTGTCCTCCTTCTGTCCAAAATACCTCTTCTCCATTGTGAGTGCCCACACACATGTGCACACACACATACAAACACACAGAGACACTTGTGGAGAATCATCTTGGGTGCTTTAGATCTGGCAGGAAAGTATGAGATTCCATAAAGAGATTTTCTGCCAGAGTAAGGACTGGCTGTTAGGGGATATTGAAGAAGTTAATCAAGCAACATCATTTTCTGCCAAGAGGACATCAATTTGCAGATGCTGCTACAATTTCCTGCAGGTCAAGAAATCAGCTTAATTCACTCTGTGAAGTGGCAGATCCTCAAAAGGTAAAGTAATATGCTGCCATTCAAATTCAGCTTGGAAGAGCTAATGCCACCTCACTGGTTTGAGGATACTGAAATAGTCACATAGACACTCTGCTTCAAGGAAATTAGAAAGAATAAGCTGCTCCCCTGGAGAGTTTTGGGCACACTTCAGTTAAGGGTATTTCATGAAGATACTGGTATTGCTGGAGCAGAAGGGTCAGCAACAGAAAGGGAAAACGTTGCCTGCTAAAATAATCATCCACAAGAGGGTTTTATTGTTTTGCATCTAAAATTAAACAAACATTATTCAATGTAATGTTGATGTCAACAGCTGTTGCCATTCAAAATGAGACCTTTTGCTGTTTTTGCAAATCTAATTACAACAAAGCCATTAGGGAAATGAAAGTGAGATCACAGAGCCGTACATAGTCTGGATGTGTGGCTGGTGTGTCTTCCTCTCAGTCCTTTTAAATCATGATTATATAATAAAAGAAAAGATATATAGTGGGGGGAAAGTAGAAGGAGGGACAACGAATAGATCAATTTACCACAGTAACAAAAGTTGGATGTCAACCAAAAGGGAGGATGAAGGTGTAACAGGAAACAAACCTGACCAGATCACTTGGGAACCCTAGTAAATAAAATGATGACTTTAAATTCACTGGTGCAGAATGATGGTGAGACAGAATTTGACTAGTGTACTCCCTGGCATCTTCTAAGGTAAATGGATTCTGTAATGACTGACTTAATCCCGTCAGTTTCTTGTCTTTGTTTTCATTTATCTTCCTGCCATCCTTTTTCTAACAGCATCTGCATTGTCCAGGTTCACTCACTTCCTAAGAGTTCTGTGGTCTCAGCCTCAGAATGGAATTTAGGATTTGGGCATTTCTAAATGCTTAAGCCCTCCTCTGTACACTACTGCAGTGCAACACTGTGCTTTGAGATCCTTTTAATGAAGCAATGAGGTGCTCTATGCATTCAGTCCCTTCCTTTCAAATTGAGCATGTAGAGATAGAATCTTTCCCTAGGAAGATCATAGGGGCAGTAGGGATGATGGGACAAGTGACTATTTTTATTCCTAAACATACATAATAAATGACCTATCAGTAAGCGTGAGCTCACCATGCCAACTCCACTTTGGAAAACAGCTTTTCTTTTATATGCCAATATTATGTCAGCTGGATAATTCAGGAACCAAGTTAATGGAAATAGTCTTTCAAATCATTTTTCAGAAGGAAGTTCTTACTTTGAATACTGTTTAATGATCATCTGAAAGTAAAATTATCATGTAATACCTTAAAAGCCCTTTTACCACTCTAAAAGCACATTAAATGTATTGACTCTAATAAGTTCTTTAGATGTTTTTAAAATAGGTGATCCATTTAGCTAGTACCTATCAGGAGAGTCTCACTAATATTCCTAGAGGAAAAAAAAATAACATTGTCTCCTCTTGCCTTGACTAGAGAACTTTTATTTTAGCAGCCTTTCTCATTTCATTCATTCTTCAACTTTGTTATATTGAACACCTGTTGTGTATCAGATACAGTGATAGCTAAGTTCAGAAATAAGCAAGACACAGCTCTTGATCACTAGGAAGTCACAGTCCAGTGAATTTTTATTCTTACAATTTATATCCTTTCATCAGAGATCCCTCTGTATTTTGAAATGATTAGCAAGAATTTAAAACTTAGAAATGATATTCATATTTGAAATTAGCAAGGTAGAAATTTTAAAAGAGGACATGTAAACTAAATTTAGTGTGCAGTTGAGTAGTCGTAAGGGCAAAGATTATAGTTTCTTTACTAATATCACTTGCGTCCATGATGAATGTCAATTTAATTTTTGTTTGGAGACGTGAACTGGGATTTTTTTTTTTTTTTTTTCTTTGCGGTAAGCGGGCCTCTCACTGCTGTGGCCTCTCCCGTTGCGGAGCACAGGCTCCGGACGCGCAGGCCCAGTGGCCATGGCTCACACGCCCAGCCGCTCCGCGGCATGTGGGATCCTCCCGGACCGGGGCACGAACCCGTGTCCCCTGCATCGGCCGGCGGACTCTCAACCACTGTGTCACCAGGGAAGCCCCGGGATATTTATTTTTAATAGGGCATCTTTAAAAAGTTCATTAAAAGTTTTTAGTAATATTAGAATCATGATTTGATACTATTAAATTTTCTATATGCCTTAATATTTTTCTCATCAATTCTTTTTATATTTTTAAATGTATGTAATGAAAGAATTTCCATTGCTGGAGAGAACAAAAGAAGGGCTGCTTGTGGAATTATTGTCGATAACTTCTGTAATGAAATTTTAAAATATTTTTCCATTTTAATTTCAAAATTCAGAGAAGATTTTGTCAAAATATCTCAACTATGTTACTTGTATGGGTATATCAAGGTGTTCATAAATCAGTAAGTACAAGCAAATGTTAAACACAGCTCAATATTTGGAATTCCAGTTTTTTTAATATATTATATTAACATGTTACAGTTTCTCTTTCCGAACTTTCTGTAAAGTTTCTACTTTAGAACACTAATTATCTAGAGAATTGTATTATTTCACATCTTTATTCAGTCTCTTATTTGGGATTTTGACTCTTCAAAAGTTTAATGTTTCCATTATTCTTTGATTTTCCTGAATCTATATAAATTGCATGTGCTAATTATTGGCTTATGTCAAGTACAAAGAGTTGAAATAGAATATACATCTTTAAATACACAGTGATTTGTATTTAGAAAAAATGGGACCACACTCTTATTCTGTCTTCCATTCTTGTTTTATCCTCAACTTATAAATACCTTTAAATCTCAAATATCCTACAAAATCTCCTAGACAAACTTTCTTGACCTCACACCCCACCCCCTCAGTAGCTCTTCCCTTTTCCCTTGCTTCTATTCTCTTATTTGCAATTTGCTTCTCAACTCACAGCAACCTAAATTCTAGTGACCTTGACTATGACAACTAACATACTCTTAGTAGTTCTTTTACTAGACCTCTCTTGCACTTGACAACGATCGATGATCATCCATTTCCTGAAGTTTTTTCATGATTTGGCTTCCATGACACTGCAATTAATTGATTTTACTCAAACATATTTTCCTATGTTTCTGGCTTATGAGCTCATCTTATGTCATTTACTAATTATTAGAGTTCCTTGAGTTTCAGTCTCAGTCTCTGCTTTTCTCACTTTATAGATCCTTCTTCAGCCATCACATCCACTTACATGATTTCAGCCTTCTCCTGTATGATGTTTCAAAACTGGATCATTGTACCTGTGCCTCCTGCTTCCCTCTCCTCCCCCCACACCGTCCCCTCCACCAGACTCATCTTTCCAGATGCTGAGGAACATTTCTACCTGGATGTAGGAAAACCACACTAAACTTTAGATACCTAAGACTGAAACTATCAACCCTGCTTCCGGAACACACACACACAGAGGAAGGTATTCCTCCTCTTGCATTCTCTCACTGATGGTACCACTATTCTCAAAGTTAGAAGTATGAGTCATCTTTAACTCCTTTGATCTTTCCTCTTCCATCATCAAATCAGCCACCAACTACTGTTTTGTTTTTTTTTTTCCGCATACCTTTCAAGGTATTCCTTAAATCCAACTCTGCCTCTATCCTAGTTACTGCTTCCCTAGTTTAATCCTTCATCATCTCTTACAGAGACTAAAACAGTCTCTGTGCCAAAGGAATCTGTCTGGCTCCCAGCTGATTAGCCTTCAGTGGGCAAAGAGATCAATGTATAACACACATCTAGCAATTTCACAACTTCTTTAAAACCCTGCGGTGGTTTCCCATTGTTTGTTCCTAAGCAGACAGTCTTCAGTTCTGGTTCCTTTCTAGTGATCTAGCTTCTTTTTTTCCTTCTCCCTGTTGCCTCATATGTTGTTCTTTAACTATTCAGAATTATTTGTAGCTGTTCGTATACTCTCTACCCTTCCTCAGATCGATGCTTTTGCTCCTGCTGTTTCTTACCCCTTAGAAATTATTGCCACCCCAATCCTGGTTATCAGGACTCTGAACTCTGAACTTCAGTTTTCTAACTTCTCCGAGGGTGTGACCCCAACCTTCTGAAACTCTGTGTCCCTCCTCCACACTCTCCTAAGTCACTGGTTCGTGTTCCTCATTATATTTGTCGTATTGTACAATACACATATGTTTATGCATCTGTCTCCTTCATTAAAGTTTGAGCTCATTAAAAATAGGAAAATGTCTAATTCATCTTTTTTCTCCCCGCAGCTCCTAGAATAGTAGGAACACTTAGTAGGCATGTGACGGAGTTTTTTTTTTTTTTTTAATGGATGAATGAAAATCTTTCATTATTCACTCTTTAACTTTCCCCTCAAGTTAAAGCTTACTTTCAAATACATTTATCTTTCAAAGGTTATAATAAATACATATTACAAACTAACCATAGCTTTCAGATTATCATTTGGAAGTAAGAAGTAGACTATTAATTTTACAAAAATGGCACTACTGTATTTTAAGAAAGCATTTTGAAGAAGGTATAACTGGAAACTAGAAAAAAATAAGTCCTTTGGAATAGAAGAAAACCATATAAGACAATTTGCAAACTTTTATACTAATTGTTTTTTATTTTTAGAAATGGTTTTGATTATGAATTTTGGAACCAATTCAATGCTATGTGCTCTATATTTTTATTTAAATTTCTTATTTGCTTTTTTTTAAAAGCCTTTTTCACAGTGTATTTCATGTATTTCTGTACATTAATATTTTTCTAAGCCACTCAAAGCCAATCCTCAAAAGAAAAATAATTTTCCACCTAGTAGGAATATTATAACTTATACTGATGAAGGAGGAAAATAGTGACTTAATTATTATTATACATAGTTATATTTATTTACGTGTTACAGAGTTTTCTAAAGATATAATGGACAGTCTGGCCTTATACAAGAGCACCTTATTACTTCATTACATAATGATTTTAACTTCAACTTCTTTTTCAGTTTTAGAAATTAGAATTTGGAAAAAAATATTACCAGAAGAATTAGACAGTTCAATAAATCATAGCTGTACAAGGAATCTTGATACTGCACTGCAGCTATATGTATTTAATGAGAGAAAAGGGAAAGAAATACAATTCAAATTTATTGGTAGATGGAAGAAATATTTCTGTAATACTTCAAAATCAGAATTCTGTGTACTTATATAATTTTACTTAAATGTTAACCTCTGTGGATTCTTTACTTACCTGAGTCTCAAGTTATTCATTTCCTTGGGGAGTATTTACTTATTTTTTATTGTTTGAGTTAGATATTATGGCAGTTTAAAAACCTGTTTTCACTTGACTGTTATGGCACTGATTTTTTAAAAGCAAGTATCAAGATAAACTGCAGTATGGTGAAGCCAGTTATTTTGCTTGTTAAATGAATTCATGTTTAAACATAAGTATGTTTTAAAGACAGTCACAACCAAGGAATGGAATAATGTGATTGTGTAAAGTATCCATGAGAATAACGTTAAAGCACATTAACTCATTTTCTGCTAAAATCAATCTTTAATAATGAGTATTAAGTGTCAGGTTATTATATTATATTGAATAGCTCATGTTTTCTTTTTTATTGATTCTGTTTTTTACTTCAGCTTAAAGCCTTTTAGAAGAAACTGTATACATGAAACCAATTATAGCCATTGAAATATCAAGTTATTCATCAAGACATAATATCACCAATGATTCAAATGAATGTAAAGTATTAGAAATGAGCAATATGTGCTTGGAAATTATCCACAGAAACAGAGTACAGTTTCCTTTACTGTGGACTTGTTTCTTTGTATTCCATTTGTGTAGTATTTACAATTTATTTCTGGGTATCCATCAAGTACAGTAACCTTCTCACTAGCTTTAAATCCATGATATTCAAAAATTGTCTATTAACAATAATTAAGAGTTTGACACCATCGGTATTTGTCTTATATCTTCTTTTTAAAAATGACTAATTTTTCTTTCCTTGTATTTTTAAAATTTGGATCTTCTGCAGGTGCATAGGCTCAAGTATTGAAGACTGCATCGGCCTGATGGATAGGTACTTGGTGTGCTTGCTTCCCATGTTCTTCCTCCAAGGCTCCATGTGTGAGCACTGGTGCATGTGTGTGCATGCCACTGTGAATGGAGAATGATGTTTTCTGTTCTGTAATTGCCTGCAGGTGTAGCGGTCCTACTAGTCATGACTGCATTTACTACCTTTGGACGGGCCATTCCACTTTACCACAACATGCTAGGTAACATCTACCATGTTTCCATTTTGTCACTCAAATCCTTTCCCCGTTATCATGGATAAAAAAGTACTAACCAGTTGGGTGAAATTTATAATGCGTTAAATCAGGGAGTTGTGAAAGAGGCATGTAACCCTTTACTTTTCAAGCCACATTTCTTACCTCTTCTTCCTTTTTTCATTATGACTGTAGAATCCAAATTAGTAATATCATTGATTTTTAATTTTGTAAAATTTAAACAATATTTTAAATATTAATCTAGAGCTTCAATAGTATTTATGTTCTTAATTATGTAGATGATTGCAAAAAATATTTTTAAGAGTGTAATTTGCAGAATTTGCAGGTGTTTGTTACTTGATTCAATTTCTGATTTTATGTTATTTTGAACTGGTTGGTATATTCCCAAGGCATAAGCATTACTATAGACTAAAGGCAGTGTAGAAAATATTTTGTGCAGGTGAAATTACAAGTTAGAATTAAAAAACAAAATATTTCACTAATGTTTATACAAAAACCTATACATAAATGTTTGTAGTGGTTTTATTCAAAATCACCAGAACCTGGAAATTACTCAAATGTTTTTTAACTGTGTTATATCTATACATTGTAACATTACTCAGCAACAGAAAGGAACAAACTGCTGACTTACACAAAACATGGATGGATCTCAAAAACATTAAGCTAAGTGTAGTGTTAGATTGTTTATTTGAGATTTTTCTTGTTTCTTGATGTAAGATTGTATTGCTATAAATGTCCCTCTTAGAAATGCTTTTGCTGTGTCCCATAGGTTTTGGGCCATCGTATTTTCATTGTCATTTGTTTCTGTGTATTTTTTTATTTCTTCTTTGATTTCTTCAGTGATCTCTTGGTTATTTAGTAGCACACTGTTTAGCTTCCATGTATTTGTGTTTTTTTACAGTTTTTTTCCTGTAATTGGTTTCCAATCTCATAGCGTTGTGGGCAGAAAAGATGCTTGATACAATATCAATTTTCTTAAATTTTCAGAGGCTTAATTTGTGACCCAAGATGTGATCTATCCTGGAGAATGTTCCATGTGCACTTGAGGAGAAAGTGTAGTCTGCCACTTTTGGGTGGAATGTTCTATAAATATCAATTAGATCTATCTGGTCTATTGTGTCATTTAAAGCTTGTGTTTCCTTATTAATTTTCTGTTTGGATGATCTGTCCATTGGTGTAAGTGGTGTGTTAAAGTCCCCTACTATTATTGTGTTACTGTTGATTTCTCCTTTCATGGTTGTTAGCATTTGCCTTATGTATTGAGATGCTCCTATGTTGGGTGCATAAGCATTTATAATTGTTATATCTTCTTCTTGGGTTGATCCTTTGATCATTATGTAGTGTCCCTCCTTATCTCTTGTAACAGTCTTTATTTTAAAGTCCATTTTACCTGATACAAGTATTGCTACTCCAGCTTTCTTCTGATTTCCATTTGCATGGAATATCTTTTTTCCATCCCCTCACTTTCAGTCTGTATGTGTCCCTAGGTGTGAAGTGGGTCTCTTGTAGACAGCATATATATGGGTCTTGTTTTTGTATCCATTCAGCCGATCTGTGTCTTTTGGTTGGGGCATTTAACCCATTTATATTTAAGGTTATTATTGATATGCATGTCCCTCTTACCATTTTCTTAATTGTTCTGGGTTTGTTTTTGTGGGTCTTTTTCTTCTCTTGTGTTTCCTACCTAGAGAAGTTTCTTTAGCATTTGTTGTAAAGCTGGTTTGGTGGTGCTGAATTCTCTTAGCTTTTGCTTGTCTGATGACTTCTTCATCGAATCTGAATGAGATCCTTGCTGGTTAGAGTAATCTTGGTTGTAGGTTTTTCCCTTTCATCACTTTAATTATATCCTGCCACTCCCTTCTGGCTTGCAGAGTTTCTGCTGAAAAATCAGCTGATAACCTTATGGGGATTCCTTTGTATGTTATATTTTGTTTTTCCCTCACTGCTTTTAATATTTTTTCTTTGAATTTAATTTTTGTTAGTTTGATTAATATGTGTCTTGGTGTGTTTTTCCTAGAGTTTATCTGTATGGGACTCTCTGTGCTTCCTGGACTTGGGTGACTATTTCCTTTCCTATGTTAGGGAAATTTTCCACTATAATCTCTTCAACTATTTTCTCAGACTCTTTCTTTTTCTCTTCTTCCTGTGGGACCCCTATAATTCGAATGTTGGTGCATTTAGTGTTGTCCCAGAGGTCTCTAAGACTGTCCTCAATTCTTTTCATTCCTTTATCTTTATTCTGCTCCTCGGCAGTTATTTCCACCATTTTGTCTTCCAGCTCACTTATTTGTTCTTCTGCCTCAGTTATTCTGTTATTGATTCCTTCTAGTGTATTTTTCATTTCCGTTATTGTGTTGTTCATCTCTGTTTGTTTGTTCTGTAGTTCATCTAGATTTTTGTTAAACATTTCTTGTATTTTCTCAGTCCATGCCTCCATTCCATTTCCAAGATTCTGGGTCTTCTTTACTATCATTACTCTGAATTCTTTTTCAGGTAGACTGCCTATTTCCTCTTCATTTATTTGGTCTTGTAGGTTTTTACCTTGCTCCTTCATCTGTGACATATTTTTTTGCCATCTCATTTTTTTTTTTTTTTTTTAATGAGTGAGATTGTGTTCCTGTCTTACCGGTTGTTTGGCCTGAGGCTTCCAACACTGGGGTTTGTAGGCTGTTGGGTAGAGCTGGGTCTTGGTGCTGAGATGAGTAAATCCATGAGACCTCACTCCGATGAATATTCCCTGGGGTCTGAGGTTCTCTGTGAGGCCAGTCGTTCAGACTCGGAGCTTCCAGTGCAGGAACTTCGGCCTGACCCCGGGCTCGTGAACCAATATCCCACAAGCCGCCTGAGGCAGCAAAAGAAAAAAAAACCAAAAAGCAGTAACAAAGTAAAAAATAAAATTAGACTAGGAAACTAACAGATAGGTTAGGAAGAATATAAAAATAAGTGGGAATGTAAATTGATACAACCACTATGGAAAAAAGTATGGAGGTCCTTAGAAAACTAAAAATAGAACTACCATATGACCCAGCAATCCCACTACTAGACATATACCCTAAGAAAACCATAATTCAAAAAGAGACATGTACCACAATGTTCATTGCAGCTCTATTTACAATAGCCAGGACATGGTACCAACCTAAATGTCCATCGACAGATGAATGGATAAAGAAGATGTGGCACATATATACAATGGAATATTACTCAGCCATAAAAAGAAATGAAATTGAGTTATTTGTAGTGAGGTGGATGGACCTAGAGTCTGTCATACAGAGTGAAGTAAGTCAGAAAGAGAAAAACAAGTACTGTATGCTAACACATATGTATGGAATCTAAAAAAAAAAAAAATGGTACTGATGAACCTAGTTTCAGGGCAGGAATAAAGAGGTAGACATAGAAAATGGACTTGAGGACATGGGGTGGGAGGGCAAAGCTGGGGCGAAGTGAGAGTAGCAGCAACATATATACACTACCATGTAAAATATTTAGCTAGTGGGAAGCAGCAGCATGGCACAGGAGATCAGCTTGGTGCTTTGCCACAACCTAGAGGGGTGGGATAGGGAGGGTGGGAGGGAGGCTCAAGAGGGAAGCAATATGGGGACATGTGTATGCATATGGCTGATTCACTTTGTAATGCAACATTAACACAGTGTTATGAAGCAATTATACTCCAATAAAGATCTATTAAAAAATAAAAACATTAAGCTAAATGAAAGAAGCTAGACTTAAAAGAATACATAGTATAGGATTCCATTTATAAGGCATTCTTGGAAAGGAAGAACTATGGAGACAGAAGTCAATCAGTATTGCCAGGAACTGGGAGGTGGGAGATGAGTTGGACAACAAAAGGTCATAAGGAAATTTGAGGAGATGAAGGAACTGTTCTGTATCTTGATAGTGGTGACGGTTGCACAAATGTATGGGCTTGTCAAAAATGGTCATTCAGTTTAAAAAAATGAATTGTACTGTATATAAATTATACCTCAATAAATTTGACTTTTAAAACATCTCATATTTAGGAAAATAGTAACTTTACAATGTTATGTGGAAATATTGTTAGCTTTCTTTATGAAACAAGTTAATTGTATCTTTTGGAAGAGAGAAAGTAGTACTAAATTACAATTAGCAAAGCAACTGTTTTGGATAAAGCACTGCCTTTTCATGTAAAGTTTTGATTGAAATATAACATATATAGTGTAAAAATACATAAAACATAAGTGTAAAGCTCAGTGAATTTCTCCAAATGAAACATTTATGTAATCATCAGCCAGATCAAGAAAGAGAATAGTATCAGAACGAGAAACACTTCTTGTGCTCCATTCTGAGGGTAACAACTGCCTTGAATGCTAACAACATAGGTCAGTTTGCCTGTTTTTGTACTTTGTATAAATTGAATCATACACTATGTCCTCTTTACATCTGGCTTCTTTTGCTAAATATTATATTTATGAGACTCATCTGTCATGTAATTTAGTTGTAGTTTTTATTTCAGTTATATGGTATTTTGCCTTTAAATGTTTTTAAAACAGTCAAATGAGTGATATGTCTTATTAACAAATTATTTTAATGAAGTAAATAGAGAATTAAACTCTAAAAAAAAAAGGAATGTGATAGAGTTAATTGACTTATACAACAGTGGCACTTTGGCATTTGGGCATAATCAAGACCAGTTAGTACAGTCGTTCAGAGCAAGGTCAAATTATGGGAAAAAAAATCAATAAGAGAGAGACAGAGAGAGAAAGAGGGAGGGAAAGAGAACCTAAGTCCCAAACTGCAGTTTTATAAGCTAGCGTCTATTTTAGATTGTTCCTATATACATGAAATATTTTTTCCTCCTTGAGCCTTTGGTTGAGTCACTGTACTATCACTTTGAAGCATGTTTTCACATTTGTTTTGATGATTTTTTAATAATTATCACAGCCAATTAACGAGAGGCGATGTAGTATGGTGGTGAAGTGTGCTGTCTTTGGAATTCAATTTTCTGAGTTCAAAGTCAGGTTCTACCATTTTTTAGATGTGTGACCTTAAGGAAGTTCCTTATATTATCTGAGCTTCACTTTCTTCATTATACAATAGGAATATTAATATCATTCATAAATTGGCTGTGAAGATTGAATGAGTCTATAAAACAGTGCCTGGTTTAAATTAATCACTCATTAAATGCTATTACTTATTATTTCTCTAGATATCAAATATTTTAAACGTTGAGGATGGAGGAACATATCCCTCTAGGGGGAGGGAAGTCTCTCAGAGTCACCCAGGGAGCTTTGATGTGTCCCTCTACCTCTTTGATAGTCCTTTGAAGGAAGGGAGGACATTTCTTTCTTCATCTTGAGAATCACTGTCATAGCGAGGGCCACTGGTACCAATGGCAGTAGGTCATAGGCAGAGGCATATGCAGAGACAGAGAAAGAGTTAAAACCATAGTGATGGGTGACTTGTGGTTTTCAATGATAGTAATTGAGGTTATATAACTCAAAATCATAGTGTATCTTATAGATTTAATATTTGCAACATTTAAAAAAAGTGGTTTGGGAATTTTCAGTCCTCTTGCTTGCATAGATTCCCAGGCCATTCCGTATAGTCTCAGACTAATACACCTAATTCAGATGAGTTTTGTCATAAATAGGTGACCATAAAGAGCAGAGCTTCTTGAATGTGAAAGCCTGAGTTCAAGTGTTGACTCTACAATATTTTTTATCTGTAAAATGGGGACAATAATGGTAATATTTAAAATGAGAATCCTTATACCTCATAACATTGGTGTGAAGATTAAATGAGATAACGCAAAGGAGCCATTATCTAGCATTTATTCACTGGTGATATTTATTACTGTAGTTGAAATATTAGCAAAACAGTCTTTTAAAAAATCTCATGATGTTGTATTCTATTAGTATTTTATATCAGGGCATTAATCCAATAGTTCAATGGCTATGGAATTAACATATCAAAATTTCTCAGGTTTTAAGTACTTAAATTTTATATCACACTTCTAAGTATAATGATCTCAAAGAATTGGTAGTAGGTAACTAATTGTTCCTTTCAGAAAACTCTAGATATCTTTAATTAATACCTGTTTTGAACTTAAATTTAAAGCAATGTGACTCTGTTCTTCAATTGTATTGACTTGTTAGATTTGATTGACTTGCCAGAGGCTGTTTATAAGGCAATTTGGAATTTACATGAAAGATTTAGCTTGGACACTTTGGAAAAGTATTTATGACCATAGAGCATTTTGACATGGATTGGGTGAGACGTAAAAGTAACAGGTACCTCCTTTTTCAGGTCCTTAGTATTGCAGTAAATGCTTACCTCTCTGAAATGGGGTGGGTATATATTTAATTGAAAGCAGGTGACTAGTCTAGTAATATTCAGATCATTTTCCATTTTTAAATTCCATCACAGTTTTCTTTAAGCTTCTGTCTGAATTGATTAAAATAAATGTTACATAATAGGAGGACAAAACTTTATATAAAATAATGTTTTAAGTTTCATAAACCATGCTTTAACTGGGAGATTATCCAAAGCCTAGTTTTTTTTTTAGTTACAGAAAATTACATTGAGCGTGTCAATGTGGCCATTTCAAGATATTTAGAGTTCATACTCCCTACTGCCCCATTATGCTATATTCTATTTCCTAAACCAGCAGGAAAAGAAATTGAAGATTTAAATGAAAACAGGTGAAATGTTTCCAATCTTGATCGACTTTCATTTTCTAAGCAGTGTTATTCTTTCCCGAGCCTGCAATTTGTGAATTGGTTTTCCACACTCGATTTACCTTACAGGCTGCTGCTGGAATTTCTTCTAGGAAGATTGGATAGGACAGTATAGAATTTTTTTTTTACCTGTAGCCTCCTAGAATATGCTACTTATAGTGAAAATAATACTTGATATTTTGAAAGTCTCCATTCTTTCCTTATCTGAAATAAATGCCTTAAAAATAGCATTTAGCTTTGATGCTCTTCCTTCCCAATCAAGGATCTTATGACGAAATATGTTCAAAAAGTTTATTATTAATATTATTTTTTGTATGCGATTTATTTTAGCTTGCATATATGCTGTTTTCATATAGATTCTGATAAACAATGTATTAGATTCTATTCTATTTTAGTTTCTTTGTCAAACATATCTCCAAAGCTTTTTTAAAATCCTTACTCCATTAGAGACTAAACTTGTTCATCTCAGCAAGCAAAGTCTCTATTTGGCAAAGCATTTTTTTGTTAGCTAGCAATTCAGACTGTAAACTAATAATTTTTATTGAATTTGTGACAGAAATTATAACAACTATTAGATATATGTTCAAGCATTTTAATCTGGCTGTTTGTTTCAACTCAATTATCCTGAATGCTTCACAATATGAAATAAGGTAATTGAACTTAGTTTAACTCCCTAAATCTCATATAGCCAGATATTTGAAACGTTTTGTATTCCTGTCGCATTTTAATGCCTGTGTCACACTTTTACTTTACGATATAGCGGTTATTACCTAAGAGGTCACATAAGGGCTTATTCTTTAGCAGTGTGACCCATGTGTGATATATGAGAGAGATGATGGGATATTGTTGGCACCACTTTCACAAATGGCACAATCCTTTTTCTTTGTTTTGGCCCCAAGGAACTTAATTCTTATGTCCAAATCGAACGGTCAAAGCTGCCTGTAGATAGTTACCTTATTTGAGTGACAGTTGTGTTATGATCCCTAGGTACAATAAATAAAAGCACACAGGCTTTTTATTATAAGTCTATCCTTAGTTCACCATGTTCTAGACACTAAATTTACTTTTGAATTAAAGAGCATTCGAAGAGGTGAAGGAGAGTGTGTGAATTTCTTCTTTTCCAGCTGATTTGTGTCCCACACTTCCCAGTACGCATAAAATACCAAAATTGTCAAAGAAGCATAAGGCAAGAGTAAAACATCTCAGATCAGTTGTTGTTAATTCCTGTTCATACAGTTCAAGTGGTTATTTTAAACAAAAGTATTTAGTGGCACAAGGTTGCATGAGTGGCTTTTATAATGATACCAAAATGCCCACACATTGTTACAAAGCTTTTACAGATCCTGGAAACATTAATATTAAACTCAAAACCACTGACTGTAAAAATGTGACCAGAAGTCATAGTTAAGGTTGAAAGTCAAAAGAGATTTTAAGAGCATTGACTTTAGAACTGTAATAGAAAATCTAAAGATAGCATTATTGAACTGGGAAGATGTTTATTATACTAGTTAAGTGTCAGAGCAAAAATTCAGTGGATCGAGGGAACCATTATGAATCCTTTTTCACTCTTTCCCATAAGCATCTTGCTACAGCATAGAAATTATGGTGTTTGTAATTATTAATTTCTGAACTGGAATGATGTCAGGACTGCCTTCAGTCAGTTATCTCAGAATATCTCAAGCTTCACTGAAATTCGTTACTGACAGTCCAATGTGTTTTATTAAAAATGGAAGCAATTAAATGAAAGATATTCCTGAAGCCTCGGCTCCTTTCTTTAGACAGATATTTACAGTTTTAAAAGTACTTTGCATGTGTTTTTCCAATATTCAACCCCTGGCATTGTTTTCTTATAGAGTACAATTTAGAGGTATAAGTATGTCATCGATATCACTCAGGATTTTTATTCGGGATTTTAGTAGACTAGAATATTAAATTTTATTTCATAATATTTTATTTCTAATATCTTTCAGACTAAGAGCTGTCTAAATTGCAACCAACTAAAAGTATAAATCCATTACAAACATTTCTGTAGCTGGTATATATAGAGATACATTGACAAGGTACAAAGGAAGTGAAAAAGTAAGAGATATGGCAAAATGAACAAGTAATACCTAATAAAGAAAAATTACTTCATGTTTTCAAATGACTAAGACGTAAATATGTTAAACAACTAGTTTGTATATATTGTAAAAAATGGCATTTGACCTGGTCCCTTACTAACATCACATTTTGTGATAACACAAAAGTTACCAGTAAATTTTTGGAAGTCCTAAGGTAATGCCTTCTCATCTAGTCAGCACCCAAATACTATTGTTTGAATATCTTGGAATTTAATATGCTATAGAATGATGAGAGTTACCACATATAGCATATAACTTTGATCATTTACCTACTCCTGGTATTTAATCCTTAAAATCATGCTTAGTATGTGTGTGAAATTATTTCAGTGTTTTATAGAAAAAAACATCAGAATAATTATATAACAGTGAATGTATTAAACTTCTCCAGTGTAAAAGTATTAGTGAATTTAGCATCTAAAACTATCAGAGTTTGCCCTCAAAACCTATTTTGAAATTCAAAATATCGTAAATCTGGATTATATATTTGATAACTAAAGTGGTAAGGATTAAAAAAAAACTTTGTGGTTAGGTAAAGTGAATGAATTGTTCAACTGCTATATAAGTTTTTTTATTACCATATAAAAATTACCATAAACAGCAGCTTAAAAACAGAAATACAAACAAAAACACAGTTCTATAGGTAAAAGTACAGGCATGTCTATTTAGGTCTTCTGTCCATTTTTGGATTGAGTTGTTTGTTTTTTTGTTATTGAGCTGCATGAGCTGCTTGTATATTTTGGAGATTAATCCTTTGTCAGTTGCTTCGTTTGCAAATATTTTCTCCCATTCTGAGGGTAGTGAGGTGGATGGACCTAGAGACTGTTATACAGAGTGAAGTAAGTCAGAAAGAGGAAAACAAATACTGTATGCTAACACATATATATGGAATCCAAAAAAAAAAAAGGTTCTGAAGAACCTAGGGGTAAGACAGAAATAAAGACCCAGATGTAGAGAATGGACTTGAGGACACGGAGAGGGGGAAGGGTAAGCTGGGATGAAGTGAGAGAGTGGTATGGACATATATACACTACCAAATGTAATATAGATAGCTAGTGGGAAGCAGCTGCATAGCACAGGGAGATCAGCTCGGTGCTCTGTGACCACTTAGAGGGGTGGGATAGGGCGGGTGGGAGGGAGACACAAGAGGGAGGAGATATGGGGATATATGTATATGTATAGCTGGTTCACTGTTATAAAGCAGAAACTAACACACCACTGTAAAGCAATTATACTCCAATAAAGATGTTAAAAAAAAAAGTATAGACATGGCTGGGTTCTCTCCTTAGGATGTCACCAGGCTGAAGTAAAGGTGCTGTCTAGGCTATGTTCTCACCCAGAGGTTGGAGTCCTTTTCCAAGTTTACTCAGGTGGTTGGCAGAATCTGGGTCCTTGCAGTTATAGGACTGTGGCTCTTGTTTCATGGCTTATTCTTTGCCTTGGGCATTCCTTGTCATGCAGCCTGTTCCATCTTCAAAGATGGCAACAGTGTGCCAGTTTTCTCATTATTGAATCCTTTCATTTTTACCTCTCTGACCTCTAGACCCAAATTCAAAGGCACCTTGATTGGATCAGGCCCACCTGATTGTCTCCCAGCCTTAAGGTCAAGTAATTCGGGACCTTAATTACATCTGCAAAATCCTTTTATAGCACACCCAGAATAGTATTTGATTGAATAACTGAGTGAATGTATGTTTATACACTACAGGCTGGAATCCTGTGGGCCATCTTTGAATCCTGCCTACTTTACTACCATAGCACTTTCAGTGCTCCCTTTCTTATTTCTTCTT
This sequence comes from Lagenorhynchus albirostris, assembly GCF_949774975.1. NCBI lineage: Eukaryota > Metazoa > Chordata > Mammalia > Artiodactyla > Delphinidae > Lagenorhynchus > Lagenorhynchus albirostris. The sequence goes on from NC_083100.1 coordinate 25,277,992, forward strand.
GTCCTGCAAGAAAAGAATTTTATTTTCTGTGTCCTATGCAACTTTGCCATATAAGAACACCTTTAAGTCTGGGAGAAATTTGTCTTGCTACCTTCAAATAATTTATTGCTTGCTTGTCTGAAAAAGAGCCAAAAGCAAGCAATTAAAATATTGTCTTAGAACTAAAACCAGCGTTCTTTTGTACATTTAAAACCAGGGTTCTTTTGTATAATTATTTTCTATAAGGTAAGATCTCAATGTACACATTGGCTCCAGGTGTTCAATACTCCATTTGTGAGCAGTAACTCATAGTATAATTAGGATCAAACTGCCCTGATGTTAACTCCAAGTTTATTGACTTTCCATTTATTTGTCAGACGGGTGAGTCTTCCCCAAGAGTGCTCTAGACGCGCCCCGTTCAATATGGTAACCATAAGCCACATGTGCTCATTGAGCACTTTAAATATGGTTGAAACAAATTGAGATGTGCTGTAATTGTAAAATGTACACCAGATTTTAAAGACATTGTATGAAGAAAGGAATGTAAAATATCTCATTAAAATTTTGCATTGATTTCATGTTGAAATGCTAATAATTTTGGACATATGGGTTAAATAAAATTTTATCATAATTAATTAATTAATTTCATCTCTTAAGAATACGTCTACTAGAATATTTTAAATAACCATTTGCTTGCATTAGATATCTGTTGCACAACGCTACTCTAGAGCTGTTATCATAAAACTTGGGATACTCTTACCAATGAAAACCTTTCATCACACACTCATCTATGCAGTTATATAAATAGAATTTATGATAGATATTTAAAGGGATAGAATAAAAATTTAATATAAACAGAAACTAATTTTTTTTCTTACCTCCTCACCTTGGAGGTCACAGATTTTGATTCTAGAATGTAATATCTAGATGGAGAGATAGTAGGCCTTTTTTCTATGAATATTTTGGTAACAGTTTTGAGCACAATAAGAATGATGGAGGGAACGGTTTTTCATGTTCACGAAAGGGTATTTATTTTACCATCTTTGATAGGTTGCAGATGGGATGAGTCAGACAGAGCCAAGGAGAAACATCTGTTTTCCTGTACCCATTGCATATGTCTGTAGATTTATATTTGCCCACAGATCTTATAAACTTCTACAAGAGAAGACTAAAATATGATCATCTGGGTCTGCATTCAGAATTCTGAGTATTGTCTACTTTTTAAATTGAAAATCACTCCGAGACATGGAATTATATTGCAAAGACTCTCTTAAAATTGCATTTTGTAGCCAATATTTCTATTAAAATATTGTTTCAATTTTTATATGTCATAAATGAACAATACTTAAGCAGAAACATTTCTTAGGTATAGGTCAAAGTTTCTATTTTTATGCCTGGCACACACACACACACACACACACACACACACATATATATATATATATATGTCTATTCAGAAAAGAGTCAAAATTATTCTCCCATATAACTCAGGCATACATTGGATTTAAACCCTAAGTATCTTTTCTTTTTTCACATTTCCTATTTAATTAAAGGAATCTAATTAACTGGGACCCCCTTCTGTGATGTGGTTACATAAAATGATATGTAGATATTAACTTAAATTGCTCTCTTCATGATTTTTTCTTATTAACCTCAGCACATTCCCTAATTATTCTTTCATAAACATACAATTATTTTTTATACTATGTATGTAGGTGGGAGCTAATTAACAGAGAGCAGTTTGATTTACCAACGAAATTCCTCACAGTGATTTCATTCTTTGCTACCATCGCCCCTCAAACCAAAAATTATATAATTTCATTTTAGTAATTTCACAGTAACTCATAACCAACGAAAGAATGATCAGGAAAGGGAAACCCACCTCTAATAAACACCGAATGCCTGTAGCCATTGCAGTTTTCATAGCATTCTGTTCCTCTGCCCAGAGTAAAGCATTCCATATGCTTGAGTCATTTATGGAATAATTATAGTTACTTTTAGGAGAATTAAAAATAAAACAGCAATAACAAAATCCCTTACCATAAAAAGTTTACTTGTTGAAGGGAAAAAAAACAACAACGATTTTTTTAATGAAAAAAGCAAAATCTATTTCTAAAGTTGTTTGTTTCTTGAACCTCTGGATCCCAAATCCTAGTTTTCAAATCCCAAGTTCAAATCCCAGAGTAAATGCCACCATTGTTCTATGCAATAAGAAAGAAAGGAACAACAGAAAAATCAAAACAACAGTTCTTATTTCTTTCTTAGAATAGCGTTGCTTTTTTCAAAATCTCACACTTAGAGCTTGTTTTTTGCCATCCTTTTAAAAAAAAATTCTAATATATGTCTATCAGGTGCACTACACTATCACATTTAACTTTCATGATATAAAATAGTTATCACCATTATCATTTAACAAATGAAACAGGTTCAGAGTAATTACGCAATTTACAAAAAATCACTTGGCTGGTAAGTGAAAGCACAAAGATTTGAGCTCAACTGTGTGTGATTGATTCTAAAAACCACATTTCCTTCTTTCTACTAGATTGGTTCCCAAGTGGTCTTTCCCTTAGTCCTGACTTTTACCTATTGAGCCTTCCTCCGATGTATAGCATTTTATGATGCTTGTCCTCACACAGCATATTTTAGTCTAACAATATACCTGGCACTGCTTGGTGAGAATATATCAATATTTCCCATGTTCTAAGCATATACTCATGTAGGATGGTAACATAATATAAATATATTTTTACTTTTTTATATATTAATACATTAGTGACAAATCTAAGACATTTATGAATAAACATAGGTGATTTTTTTAATCTTTTCTATAGTGGCAGTTATTTATAAATTCTGTATGGATTTGGTAAAAGTTCTGTGGTTCCATATGAGAACTGCTTCCATCAGACCTGACACTAATTCCGTTAATGCTGCCACCCCCAGACTCACTTACCAAAGGTGGAAATAAGAATCCAAGCTTTATGGACACTCAGCAATAAAATAACAGACAATATAGTGCTGGGCTTTGGCAGGCTTTTTCTTTAGATTTTCCTCTCTAGTTTATACTGTAAGATTTGTGGGATGGGGCAAAGTTGATTGAAAGTCGTAATGAGTACAAAATGTAGAGCATGAATCCCCAGATTGTGTATCATTTGATTCTGTTTGATAAGGTAAAACGTGATTTCTGCTAAGAAAAAGTCTTCCCACTATTGATACAATCAAACATACCATATTTTATTTGTTTTTTGAAATGATAAAACAGGAAAAAACCCACTCTTCTATATATGCTACTTAACAATAACCAGCCAGTAAATATTCATTATAATTACTACACATCAAGCACTGAGGAGAGAATAAAAAAAAAATTAACACAATCCATAATATAAAATTTACAGTGCAGTAAAAGATATAAAATATTTAATATCATTTTATAATTATCTGCATTTTTATTTACTATGAGGAAAATTGTAAATGGATTGGATGATGTTGGGATGGTAAAATAGAAAAATATTACAGATGACACCTGGGTTTTTTATCTGAGTTAACTGGGTGAGAGGTGATGTCATAAACTGAGACAAAGACTCAAGAAGAAGTGGAACAGATTTTATGGGGAAAATAAAAAATTCTGTTTGGGGTGTGATAAGCTTGAGATGCTTACTTGAAATCTGAGTGAAGATTTTGAATGGGCAGATAGTTGTAACACTCTGGAGCTCAAGAGAGGGGTCTGAATCATCAGTAATATTTAAATCCATAACATTGGATGAGATTGCACAGGCAGACTGTGTGGATGGAAATGAAAACTTAGCAATGAGCCTTAGGATATTCCATCATTTAAGGGACAGAAGAGTGGAGAAGGATATAATATAACAAAGGAGATTAAGAGAGAAAAATTGAGGGTAGGAGGAAAACCAGGAAAAAAATGAATTCTGGAAGCCAAGTGAAGAAAGTTACTAGGTGAAGGGCAGTGAGACTAAGACTAATGCTGATAGAGAAGAAGTATTGGCCATCTTATCTGACAAGATGGAGGTTATGGGTGAAACTTGAAAAGATTAGAGCAGTTTCCATTGGAGTGGTGGCGACAAAATGGATTGACTTGAAATGGCTCAAGAAGAGGCTGGGAGACAGCAATAGAGACAAGTTGTACAGAGAAAGTTTTCAAAAGGTGTTTGCTGCAAATAGAGAATATGAAATCAAGATAAAGTGGTTTTTTGTTTATTTTTCTTAAATTGGGAAACATTATAACATTTGTAAGATGATGGGAATGATTCAAAAAAATATTTCATGAGATAATGAACAACTGCAGGCAAAATTTTCTTTAGTTATCAGAAGGGATGGAATTCAGTATGCAAGTGGAGAAGTTGGCCATAGAAAGGAGCAGGAACTGTGCATCCATTGTAACTGGAAGGAATTTAGAGATTATAGGCAAATAGGCAGGTAGACAGTGGATTTGCTGGTAAGAAGATGGGGCAATTCACAACCTATCATCTTCTTAAATGAAATGTAAGATGAGGTCATCATTTTAGATTAGCGTAGGGGAGGCAATATTGGAATTTTTAAGAAAGAGAAGATTTGATAGTCCAGCAAAGATAGAAGGAGCTCATACTAGATGTACAGTATAAATTAGAATGATCCCTTTGCCGTGTTTTATTCAGCCATGTTATGATTGTTTACATCATGTAGGCATGGGTACTTGGAAATTTGTGTTTACCCAGGGTTGGAGTTTTGCCAGGTATCTACTAGAGCCAGGAGGTAGAGACCAATGAATTAAGGCTATATGAAAAATAAATGATAATAGCAAAGGTCATAAAAATTAAGTTGAGTAATGAGGGAAGTCGGCACATAAGGGACGCTGAATGTACAATGAAAACACATTAGGGTCAATGGCCTGAAGTTCCCAATATTATCAAATATTGTTGAAGTAGAGATAACAACCTAGGTGAACTAAAAAAAAGGGAAGCTGCTAGCCTGAAAATAGTGTACTTGAAATAAAAGTTCTGGAGGTAGTGCCATAAATATTACAATGAATGGGAGTGGGAGGTTGAAGCTATGGGATGTGAATAAGCAGGGAATTGGAAGTCAGGAAGTTGGATGAAGATGGAAAGAAGTGAGAAGACTCAGCAAATATTTAGAATTTAAAATTTTTTACAGGGCTTGATAACTAACTAGATATGAAGTAATTAAGAGAAGAAACTTCATAATTATTACTAGGTTTCTGACTTGGAAAGTTGGATGGATGTTGGTAACATTAACTTATATGAGGCACAGTGTGGCGGCAATAAACTCAAGAATGTATTTTTGGATGGGTTGAATTTGGGGTGATTTCGGTAGATCCAAGTGATGTTAAGTAGGAAATTTAATGTGCAGCTATGGAATGTACAGGTGGAATAAAAATGAATAGGAAGTGTGAAATACAGAGAACTAGTGTTGATGTATTTTGAGAAATTTACACTTGAAGAAAAGGAGAGTTAGGGAAATAGTTGGAGAGGGAATAATATCAAGAGAAGGATATATTGAAGATAGATGAAATTTGAGTCTGTTTTGGAAGGCCTTATAGAGAATGAAAGGGTAGAGACACAGGAGAGAGAGATCATCAATTATAGGAATTTCCTGAAAAATCTAGAAGAATTAGGGAGCAAAGGAAATGTGAAAGGATTAGACTTGCAGACAAAAAGACACCTGTCATCATTTTATCAGGAGAGAGAAATAGAGGGTAGAGAAGATTCAGATAGATGAATAGGTAAAGGCTGAGGGAGTTTCTGCTTAATGTTCTGTATTTTCTCTGAAGTTTTAGATGAAGCCATCTTACCAAGAAGGAGGAAGGGTATGTTTTAGTATGTGTGAAGGGAGTAATGGTCTGAGATTTTAAAATTCAAATATAAACTGTGCTAAGTTTTGCATTTAAAATATTCTGGTGCTAAGTCACAGATCATCAGTAATTTGCAATGTGTTACTCTATGTGTATCCAACTGAAGGTCACCCTTTTTTATTTTTGTATGGAAAATAACAGGTTGTGGTTTGCTATCAATGACTCCGGACTCGTTAAATTAGAAGACTGTTAAATATTTAATCAGAATCTAACAGCACCCTGTGTGTGTTCTGAGAAATTAACAGATTTCAATACCTGTAGTGATAATTGCAAAATGCTGATATATAACAATTACTCCAAATTACACCATTATCACAAACATCAGCAATTTTTTGTGTGCAATGGTGCAGGTAGAGAACATTTGTATATCAGGAAATCAGGAATATTTTTTCCTATTTCAGTGTCCTTGAAATGCTCTTAAGAAAGGAATTATGTTGTAAGGAACAATCCCTTACAAATAAAATATATTTGCGTCTGATTGTATTGATGTAACTAAATTTATCCTCAAACCATGGTTCTTGTCTTGGCAATTTGTGCCACGTGCCTCTCTTAAATCTAAAGCCAGTAAAGGTAGAATTCACCATCCTGATGGTTAGAGCAAACTAGCTGGGATTTAGGTATTTCTTTTTCTTTTCTTCTTCCTGTTTTTTAAAGATTAATTATTATCTTCAATATATTTAAAAATGATATTTAAAATTACAAAAGTAAAACATGCTCTGTGTATTAAATATAGAGATATGTGTGTATATATGTATGTTTATCCTTCTACACATTTACTCATATACTAATACATACATATAATAACAAAGGGTTTCATTTATTTACAGATATGGGAACACCACACGTTATTCAGCAACTTACCTTACTAACTTAATAGTACATTATGAACAGCCTTCCAGATCAATAGCTTCTTTTTACGGTTGCATTGTTTTCCCTACCATTAATGTACCACCAATCCTATATTGAAAGATAGATTGTTCCAAATTTGTGTCTTTCACAAATTATAAAATAACATATATGTGTATATCTGGCATTATAAAAAATATGTTTAGCTAGGCATAAATTAAAATACATGGAAAATACTCAATTTATCATTCATTTTGCTAATCATTATTCAAAAAATCAAATAGACAATATATTAAAAATTATAAAACTACAAATATTTGAGTTAGAAAACATTTGAGTTACAGTCTCATTTATATTTATATATAATTTGATATCATAATTTTTTATACCTATCTAAAATTAGATGAGTCCCATCAAAATATGGCTGAAAGATTTCACCAAAAGTTGCCAAGGACTGCCTGATTTAAAAAGTTCTTCTAATGAATGTATTGCTTTCTTTATGGTGTCATCAATCATGTTATAGAGAGGACTTGATGGATAAATAAGCTTAATTAACCTTCTTTCAAAGTTTGTTGATTTTTTAAAAATTGGTTTTAAGTAATCCTAGATGGACAGATATACATAAATGGATCTTTAATGGTTTAAAAATTCATAAGATGACTCTGATCCTATATAGTTTTGAAATAATTTAGTAAAACTTAAAAATTAACTTAGTTCTAGCAATGCCTAAACCTTTTAAAAAAAATACTAACTCTAGATTTCTTCAAAGGGCCTCTCCCTTTATTTTCCCTCCCTCTCTCTCTCTCTACCTCTTGCTCTCTTTTAATTACTAAGACATCATTACCTGATAAAAAAGAATAACTAGAATGAATGTTACAGGTTGGTGACTGTTGCATATCATACTAAATTTACTGTTGTAAATTTTTTAAAATAGATTGTAAATTAGATTGTTTTGTTCATTTTTGACTATTTTGCCAAAAAACTAAAGTACTAATATATCAGTGGTCCCAAAGGGATAATGTTTTCCAGTCACCAACTCACTGCTGGGTAGTGAAGTTAAGGCCTATTAACTGCTATCTCTTGTTCTTCTATTTGCCCTAAGAAAAACTGAAATTTTGCATTAACTCAGGTGGCATGACTGTAAGTAAAGGTGATCCATTTGCTTAGATAATTTCCCACATGGAAAAATAAAGATATGTAATCTGAAAAATTAAAAGACTGAGAAGAAGAAATTTTGTAGATGTGTGTCAGTCAAGACATTTAAAAGGAATTAATAGTCAACTTCGTACTGCTTTTAGATTTCCTTCATGATCATTTACAAGAGAAAGAGATTTTAAAATATTCATCCCTGGATGCCTAAAACAGTATATACTATCAAATATAGCCTAATGTTAATAGTGTACATAATTTCAATAATAAAAAAATAATAGACAACAGATTGAAAAATTAATATTCTAGCTGGGAAGGAAGAGAATCTGGTTCATGTAGATGTGGATTTTTTTTTCCGTAGTAGGAATGATTTCTTTTGCATGTAAATGAAATGGTTTCAGGCAAAGTGTAAAGTTGTCTTGCTATTATATTATTTCAATGTTATTTGAATTGACTTAGGTTTGATTTTTTTTTCTTTGTTTATGTTATCTGGTGGCTCTAAATCTGTATTCAGAACATCTGCAGAATCATAACATCTTCTAAGCAATTGCTTGAGAAAAAAATGGGTTTCCCCATAATTAGAAATGTGTTCTAATTAGGGATTGGGCATTTATATAAGTTCAAAAAGGAGTTATATTGTTAAACATTGTTAGATGCTCTAAAATGTGTTCTTGTGATTTTGGTCACAATAGACCTCCCCTTAGGATATAAAAGCTATCCATTCTATGCTAAAAACTTTAGTTAAAGTGGAGCACAGTCACCAAGAGTCTCTGCAAGGAGGGTTTGTTTGTCTTTTCTCTGAGTCCTCTGCAGAGTATTTTAAAAGAGATAGACAGAAACAGCTTCACCCTATCATTTTTTTTTCCTTTGGGTTACTTCCAATCTGCTATGGGCCCAGGAATTAGAAAAATTGGATATTCATATTTTGCCAAGTTAAATGCTAATGAAGAGCTCTGTTTTCTTCATGTTCTCTTTATTGATTTTCCAGTACAATATTTGCTTGAGGTTCGTAAATTATGAAAACATTTTAGTACTTTTGAATTTTATCACTATTTGAAAATGGATGGCAATGAATAGGCTGTCCATTACAACATATTTAAATTCCACAACTCAGAAACTACATTCTTGAAGAAGCTTTACAAGCTTCTACTTAGTGTTACTTGTAGATGTGTAGGGCACCTCCCCACCCCACCCCTAATAAGAGTGTTCAGTCAAGGCTGATGTAGGTAAAGCCTGGTAAATAACCAAGAGACTATGATAATTAAGCAAACATAATAGAAGCACCAGGGTTATTAACTGTTACCTGAAAAAGGGAAGAGCCATCTGTTTCATCTTTTGTTTTTAAAAATCTGATTGTCTAGAGATAATGCATTTGATAGTTCAATGCAAGAAAAGAAGTTAAACTTGGAAAATCTGGACATAGTTCCTTTTTCGGTTAGGGCTTTACTTGGGCTACAAGTGAAATTAAGCCTGATGTTAGTGGCTTCAACAAATAGTTTTATGTGTTATTCTTTAAAATACAGAAGTCTAGAAGTGAGGGAGCTGTTATTGCCTTTGGTTCTATGGATCAGTAACATCGGGGTCAGAATCCATGTCATTTTCTTATCTTTCTGTTTTGGTAGTAAGATGGCTGCTGCAGCTCTAAGCATTACATCTGAGGACACAAGACGAGGGACAGATTTCATCAGCTGTACCTTTCCTTTCCCAGAATTCCTCTAGCTGAAATTTGCTTTTCTCTCATTGGCTAGAAATTTGTTGTATATTCACATCAAGATGTAGAGAGACTGGGGAAGTTGTTGAGCTTTTTAAAAATCCCTAGATTAGGAGTTTTTAGGAAGCAGGGGATTCGGAATGACAGTTGGGTTAGTCAAGTGGAAACTTTGACACAATATATGGTGAGGGTGAGAGATAGACTAAACTAATACAGGCAAACAAAAATAACAACTGGTCCAAGGATTATTTTCATTGCTTTTATGAGAAAATATTATTTTACTTATTACTTAAAAATCAGAAATAAGCAAATATTAAACACATATTAGCTTCAGTTCAAGAAACATGAAATAACTTTTCCCATTTTCTTTTCACTAGAAATTCTTTACAATTACACTTTTGTTAAGTTTAAAAATATATAGGAAACTCTGAAATTGTTGAAATATTTATGTGCTTTTAAGGGTTGATTTAAGATGAAAAGTATCTAAATATAGAAGTAAAGTATGCATGCAGTTATTTATTTGTGTAATAATTATTTAATGATTCTTTTCACGAGACAAACTAGCCTCCAAAAAACATGAGGACATCTGTGACACAATTCCAGCACTTAAAGGGCTTATATTTGTACTTTTAAAAATTCCATTATTTTACCTTTAAGCTCTGAATATGTACATGTCCCTAATTTTATTTTGAAATTTACATATTGGTCATGAAAATAAGACCCTTAAAATTGCAACGCTATTGTAGAACTCCTAGATGAGCTAAATTAAACCGTAAGTCAGTAGATAGCATGGGATATATTAGAACTAAATGTTATAGATTAGAAATAAAAGAATATTTGCCCCCAAAGGGATAGACTATACTTAAGTAGAGAAGAAAGGAACAGTAATGAGCAAGGATCTAATTATGTGTTTGTAAGCTTTTTCTTAGCTTAAATAGGTGTGGAATGTGAAAGAACACAGAAAGATAAAATTGCCATTTGCCAAAATAAGAGACTTAGGGAGGAGCAGGAAATACCTTTTGGGAGGAGAAGGTTGTTGGAATCAAAGTTTATTTTGGAATTTCTAAGACTGAGATATTAGCTATCTAAGTGGAGACATCAATTGAAATTGAAATTAAAATATAAATTTAGAGGAGAGGAGATCTGGACTAAAGATATAGATTTGCTTATCACTACATAGATAAAGAGATGGAGGATATCATATCTAGGGAGTAAATGTAAGTAGAGAAGAGAAGAAATCCAATGGTTAAGTCCTGGGACCCTTCTACCTCTAGAGGTCAGGGAGATAAGGAGGAAGCAAATAACAGGACTGAAAAGGACTGACCAGGTAGAGGAGAAACTCAAGGAAAGACAGTGTTTTAAGAAAGGGAAAGTGATCACTCACATGATGTGTTACTAAGTGATTGGTTAAGATTAGATCTAAGAAATGACTGTTTAATTTGACAATAAGGAAACCATTAGTGACCTTGACAAGTACTGATTTCGTGGAGAAACTAAATTGTAATGGGAATTAGTTCAATAATTAATAGAGCACAAGTGAATTGAGCAATTCACAATTGTTCCAAATACTATAAAAGTCTCAAGTGAAATAATTGCATTTTTTCTTAAATATATTATCACCTAAAGTATCCTATTTGCTGTTTGATTTATTTAATGATAATTATTGAGAATCTTCTTAGAGAATATTACTGGAGGTATAGGGTAATATAAAAGTAGAAATAATAGTCCCTAACCTTACAGGGCTTATAATTTACCTAGAAATAGAAAAGAATCTGAGAGAGAATAATTATAAACAACTAAATTAAGTTTAGTTTGGGAGTGTATAAAAGAGACACATAGTGCTAAGGGGAGATACTCTTGTAAATATGATAGCAAAATGGAATGAATTGGATCACAGAGATGGCAATAAAATTGAGGCCGTTTATTAGCACTTAGCCCTTTATATATGAACATAAGGTTGTTCCTATGAAAATTACCAAATCATAAAATAAAAAGTATGAAATGGCCTCTTTCAGAATCATTATGTTTAGCTGTCTTTTTCAATTACAGAACTTTCTTTAAGTTTAATATTTAATGCCAAATTTTATATTCTCCATAAAGGGGATGTCATTAGGACTCAAAATTAACAAAGATCTATATAGACTTAAAAAGGCACAGGGTTTCAGCATGTGTTACCCAATGTGAAGAGCAGCTCCATGTACAATAGTACAAATAAGATTTCTAAATATATTAACTATTTTAGAGTTGTGTTACACTTAAAAATGAATGGTCTCAAAAGGTCAGAACAAAAATAGATTGATACAGCAGACTTCAACTTAATGAAAGAAATCAAACTGAAAAAATAACAGTTCCTTAGGAAAACAAAGGGAAAGGGGGAGGAAAGAAAACAGAAATGAAAAAAAGCCCTTGAACCAAGCTTTTTCTTCTTTTGCATTTCTAGCATTCCCAGAGAAAAAAGAAAGTATTGGAAAAATTTAAAGGAAATGACATTATGTTATCCATGGCTCTCTTCAATTAAAAATGAGAAGCTATTAAAATCAATACAGGTATAAGTCTTGATATTAGAGGAGGAACAAGGGGACACAGAAATTTGAAGGCACAGTGAAAAGATAACAATATACCTGTATATTGTTCTGCACCTCAAATCCATAGACCCCAAAGAATCAACACTTCTCCTTCCAAATATCTTTCTCCTGATTTCCTAAGTCCATGAATGGAGTTATCAGCCTTCCACTCACGCAGGCACGGGAGCCTAGCCATCTTTGACTCCTCCTTTGTCTGTCTTCACCATCAGGTTTATACACTGAATCATTTCTGCTGCTGGAAATACTTTTCTGCCTCAGCCTCTATGCTTCCCTAGTATGTCCCTCACTGCCACCAATAAGCACTATTAAAATAGCTAACCAGTCTTGAAAATATCTTCTCTTCATGGCCTATTTATCTAGTATATTAGGAGAGTAATCACTCTTTTTTTTTTTTTTTTTTTTTTGGCCGTATGCGGGCCTCTCACTGTTGTGGCCTCTCCCGTTGCGGAGCGCAGGCTCAGCGGCCATGGCTCACAGGCCCAGCCGCTCCGCGGCATGTGGGATCTTCCCGGACCAGGGCACGAACCCGTGTCCCCTGCATCGGCAGGCGGACTCTCAACCACTGCGCCACTAGGGAAGCCCCCCTAATATACTCTTATAGTCATATGTTAATGGAAGCAAAAAAGATTTTAGAGGAAACCATGCCAAGATTCAAATCTTGACTCTCCACTTAGAATGCTTATGACCTGGGGCAAGTTATATAACCTACCTCAGATTCATCATACATAAATAATCATGTCAGAAGAATTATTTGACATAAGACATATAAAACACCTGGTAAAAGTCACTTTTGTTTTTTAATCCTGGAAGAAATGTTCAGTGACCCCACATGGATGTCCAAAATCCTGGCATTTTCCCTGCAGCTGTACCTCTTCTCAAAGTCTCCTCCCTTCTCATTTCATCCAACTCCCCATTAACACTTGGAAGTGCCCTCAGAGGGAAATAAGGGTACCAGCAGGGCAAAATAAATAGAAAACATATCATCTGAATGAAAAGGAGTTTTTTTTTTTTCTTTCTTTCAAGAAGGACACTTTCTTACTGCCTTTGTGTAAGCATTTCATAAAAAAAAAAAGTTTTTAGCCTAAGGCAAGGATTGGAGTGCCTTAAAAGCATACTAAAAGAAATCAAAGATGCTTTATATACGTATTTGTATGTAAAATAAAAAAACTATTACTTAAAAATTAGTTTGTGAATCCTCTCAAAATGGGACTGCTTAAATCTGTATTATGTAATTGTACCCAGTAAACATGTGTGGTGTAATGACTTGATAGATAAAGGTAAATGCAATTTGCCATAGTCTATAATACCTGTTAGTAACATAGATATGTGAGATTACAGTGATTAGAATGAATGGAGATTTTGAGGTGAAGAAAATTTTTAACATAGGAGAGCAAAGAATAGTGCCTGTAATGATTTATTCCTCCCCCACTTTACTTCATAGAGAAGTATTTATGTAATATTTTCTGCTCTATTGTGAAACTAATTAATTCCTAGCATGCTGAACAATTTTGGTAGGTCACAACTGAAATTTTCAGATTTTTATCTTCAATTTTTTAATCCTTTGGCATATTGCTTCAGATTACCATCTATGTAATGAATGGGTAATAGAATGGAGTAGTACTTAGTGGATTATATATTTTGTAATTAAATACTTACAATTTTCTGTTTCATTAAACAGACTTATATATTCAATCTATAAAGATGATGTTAAAAGTGTTCTACTAATATAAACATTAATGATATTGTATAATAGGTATAAACCACACACACACACACACACACACACACACACACACAAGTCTGAGGACTAAAAATTCATCTGAGCTCTTACAAAGATCTGTTAACAGAGAATTTCTTCCTTACCTAATTCACTTTCAATATTTCATTTGTAGAAATTCATAGGTATTTGTCAATTATACCTCAGTAAAGCAGAAAAAAATTCATAAGTGTAAAATTCTTAGGTGGATTATTTGTATCTTCAGGATAGTGTATTTAATCATGAGAATAGTTGCCTCAAAAATCAAATGTACAGGTTTGTATGCTTTCCCTAAAATTGTGACAAACAAACAAAAACCCGTAGATAGGTGTAAATATTACTTATAAATAGAAGGAAGGAATTACCATGAAACTATTAGAAATTTTTCTCAGAGCTAATTCTAGACAAAATAATCCAAATGATATTTACATATTCGTTTAATGGTAATATCTCTTCGTAACACTGTGTTATTGAATAATATGTAACATTTTCATATTGAAAAAATATTGGGGAAAAAAGATTTATTTAAACACATGAAGACAAGTCAAGAAATATTTAAATTTAGTTAGGAAGAGGGGCAGTATGTTTTGATTCATTTGCTTCAGCACTCAACACTTCTGGTGATAGTTAAGGTATAATAGAGGAATTTTGAATCCTAATCAAAGGAGAGAGACATACTGTAATACTCTAGGTCTCATCAGAGAAAACCTGTAACTGTCAACTGATGTCTACCTCAGAGTCTGACCCACATCACTTTCATTTGCTCGAAAAGAAAAGATGTGTCATATTTATAGAGCAGGTGGAATTCTGGGTCAGAATAAACACAGTTTTCACGAGGGAAAAAAAAAAACATGAATGTGGCTCTCCTTGCCCTAGTCAGTAACCCTTAAAATGTCTTCTGGGGAATTTCAATATTTCCTAGTGTTTCAGGGTCTCTTGTTTCAAATCTGAGCTGCTTTGGGGAAGACTGAACAGAGTAACAATGCAGTAGGGACTATCACTAGAATGACAGATACCGCTTAATTTTGCTTTTCTTAAAGGAAATCCAGTGTTTTTTTAAGCCCCCCAAATCCTCTTAACTGTTTTCTCACTGAAAAAATAAAATGAAACTCAGTGAAGTATAAGATCACTTATAAACTTCAATAAGAGCATAAAAGATTTAATAGACTTAAATCACAGTGAACATAACAACTCAGCTAAAATGATAGTCTGATGAGAATTACAATATTAAGATATAACTAAATACAAAATCAAAGAGTTTATGAGAACCCCTGAATAAATTTATTTTGTATTCTCTACTATAGGTTTTAGGTATTAAAGAAAAATCTAATGAATTGTATTTATCTACCCTAAAAAAATTCTAATGAATCATCTTTAGAAAGACAACATATATAGCTGAAAAACTGATGGACTTGAGATTACAAGATGTAAAATGTTAGCATTACTATTTATGTTTGACCTTGTCTAAGTATCTTAACTTTTCTGAGTCTATTTCTTTATTTTTAAAACAGAGGTTATAAGCTCAACATTGCATAGTTATTGTGAAAATATGCAGTATATGTAAAAAGAAAATTTTAATTAAAAATATACAAGTATTATTAGAATCAAAAGTCCATAGTCAATCTATTTAAATTATTTGAACTTAAGTGTAGTATATAAGACCAAATAAATCTCTGGTTTACCTCTATGAAAGGGGATATTTCTATATCAGGATAGAAAGTCTTTGACATTTTCATTTCAATTAGATTATTTCCCATTGAAAATGAAATGAATTTTTTTGTGACACTATATGTGCCATAAAACTCATGAGTACCTAATGGCAGTCAAACCTTGTTTTCCTCTTATTTGGACAGCACTTTTGCTATGTTTAAACTGCTTACTTACATAATTAATATAATATTGAAAATGTCCCTGTTTGCAAAGTTGCATTATTTATCTCAGTTGGCAACTGATTCTAAGAATTTTCTTTCACTAAAGTGTCAAAATGTTTTTGATCAACTACATTTTTCTTATAGCAAGAGCAAATTAGGAAACGTGAAGTATATTACTGAGGATACATTTAACCTCTGGTTCATGATATATTCATGCTTTTGTCTGATGGTCAGTGTAACATTTTCAGAGGGAATATAGGGTACAAGATGATAGCCAATGTTATCTAGTTATATTTTTAAAAGAAAATATAAGATTACAGAGAATCATCACATCTGACTCTAATTTAGGAAACATCCATTTATGTTATATATAGGTTTATTACAGGCAGTAATTAATTTACCTTGCCAGGAAGTGAAACTTGTTAATACTTAGATAGTCCTGTATGAATGTGTATGTATTTGTTTGTTTATTTATACATATATATGTAAAGACTTGTTATCTTAAGGTATCCTAGATTCTCTAACTTGGGCTAAGTGTTTATTTAAGGATAAACATTTGATTTATTGCTCACAGGGCACTTTTGAGAGTGAATTGGGTTCTACTGGTACTTAACAGTGGTACAAACTGAGACTGTTCTGGCCTACAGGAGGCATATGATTTGCCAGTGCTTAAAGGTATTTGATTTAAGAATACTACTAGACAGGATCTAGAGGCAAGTGTATCAGATCTCAGGAATCCAAGAAAGATTAGCTGGCTCCTGCTATATTTATTTTTCATTGCCTTACGTGAAGCATGTACTTATGTGTATCTCAACTGAGTCATCTGATAGAGGCACTGCTCACAACCAGTGGAGGCACAACATAATTGAAGCTTTGACTGGTCTGATGTGAAAACATCTTTCCAGTATGATACAGCACTATAAGGAAAAAGCATGCAGATTTGAAGGTAAACACAAAATAATAATATTAGAGGCACTATTTTATAATTTTATTTAAACTTTCTTATACAAAAATGTCTGGTTAAAATTATCTGACTAGCCTGCAGCTTTTCTTGTTTGTTTTTACTTCTGTGTAAATTTTTTAAAAATCAGCTTAACCTTTAGTGCCCATAGATAAGCAGTGAAGCAGCCCTAAGTCTGATCCAGCAACTTCTGATGACCCATCTTCAAACTATTTACTTTAGAAGCTTCTAAAAATGGAGGTCTCTGATTTAAAGTCAATACCGTGAGTTACAAACTATACTGTCAGTGTTTTATAGGGCTGCTGATTGATTCCTTTATCTGTAACTGAAAATTATTCTGTATTTAAGAAATGAAGAAAAATATACCTATATTACAAATTTAAAATCATTTTATTTGGTGAAATTCATATAAAGGAATCCTATAGATTTAGATTTGGTGACTATATTAGTCAAACTACCAGTTTTACCATTTACAATTTTAAAGAAAATACCACTGCATATTTTTTGTAGAATAGCCTGCCCTTGACATTAAATGAAAACTGGTATAATGGAATTGTTTTAAAACCATTTGAGTTTTAATCATAAATTATATTGACTTTACTATATTTTATTTGTGATCTGTTATCTGGAAGGAAACAGATCAATGAAAGAAAATATTTGGATGTTTATAAAATCAGCTTCCATGATTCCCTCACATTTTATATTCTCCAGTGAGGAAAAGCATGGGTCAACAGAGTAATGAATAATAAGAATACATCTTACTATATGAGTAGTATGGTTTGGGAAGATACTACTCTTCTATATATAACTGTTTAAAATAGGTAACTGCATTCAAGGCAGTAGAGTATAATGCATTGTGTTGTCTCTGAACTTCTGAATGAAATTGTGAAAACCAAGTTACATACTTTTATATAAATTAGTCAAGCTCATTTGTGATTCAGAACCCTTATTATATCAGTTTCTATGAGTAGACAATATCAGTTTCATTATACTATTTCTAAATCACAGAATAAGGTAAAATATCACTTGATAGCATCCTTTTAGAAAAAGCTTGCACTTATCACTTGTCATGTCCTATCTTGTATACTTTAGGGGATCCCAGCGATTTTTAATGGACAGGTAAAAGATAGGAAACAAATAATAATCCTGTTACAGATAAAGGATTACAGAGTACTCGAGGTCTCTTGGTTTTGATTTCATTAATAGTGTCACATTTCAGCCTCTTGGAGGCTACTCTGACTAACATATAAGAGGAACACACTCTTTCAGGAATATAGCCTAGTTGGAAATAGTCAGCATGAGACCTAGGAGGGATATACAGTAATTTAAAAAAGCAACTTAAGTAGCTATATTCCTTTTATCCAAAGGATCCTCATAAAGAGTGAAGCATTAACTCTCAGGAAAAAAAAAAAAAGGACATCTATCCTACACCTACAAATATCTAGGAATCATCAAACCTGCAGGGGGCGTAGGAAATGTGTAAGTAGTGTAACTTCAGATTAGAGTGGTCTTATAAAACATAATGTTAATTATAAGAAACATAGTGGTAATTAAATGTCTCAGACACATTAACCTATAATGAATAGAAAATATCTACAGAAGCACTTAGATCATAAAAGTGGACAGGGAATAGCAAAATGAATTCTTAATTGAAAAGATGCAAAGTAAACATTCAAAAAGAAAATAAAGAAAGAAAACAAGGCCATTATTGTAAAACTAAGCTTTTAGACAATGATTTATTTTTTCTGTATTTTTCTTAAATTTAATTAACTTTTATTTCAAAGGGAAAATAAATATATTGTAGAATATTAGAGAATGCCCAAAAGTAAAAATACAAAAATAACACTAGAGTCATAGTGTCTTATTGTACATTCTTCCAGATCTTTTTACACACATATATGTGTATGTGTATATGAACTTTTTTCTGATTAAATCCTACCGTTTTGTAACTCAGTCTTTTCAATTTCTGGTCCACGTCTTTACATGCCAACACATTTTTATTTCGTCTATTATCTAATCCATATTCTAATTTCTCAAGTTATCTAAAAAATTTCTGTACAGTTGGCTTGTCCATGCTAGAGTCCAGGCCAGGGTTTCATTTCATGTCTGGTTTTGTGAATATTAAGTCTTCTTAATCAAGATCAGTACCTTTTTTCATGATATTCACTCATTAAAGAGAACAAGCAAGTTTTCTTATAGAACATTGTCCCTTTTCAATTTAATTGGTTGCTTCCTTGTGGTTGATGTTGTTTTTCAAGAGTAACTTTCTCTGGAATAAGAAGAGTTTGGCCTCTTAAAATGTCAAAAAAATCATTTATTTATTAGTTTTAGGTGCAGAAACTCTAGTTCTTTATTTCTTCAGGTTGGTTGTACCTTTATCATTCCTGTAGAGTGGTAAAAGAAGAAAGAAGCTAGAGGAATGCAAGTCAACCAAGGAACTGCTGAGGGAAAATATCAAAACTAAAAGCTAACTAGAAAAAATCATAGAAATTACTGTCTATTGAGTTTTTGAATGTTTTATTTTCATTGCCATGACTAAACTAAGTAGTAATGATATGATAACTGATATCCATCCAAATTAGATGAAAAAAAAATAGAGTCAGGGATCTTGTTTTGTTCTATTGGAAGTGATCACTCTTAAAATGAAAAAAAAAAGAATTTTCTTTTAATTTACAGTGACATTGACAAATATTGTCATAAATACATACCATTTATTCTTTTGAAAAATAGATAAGCAGAGGAAGTTTAGAGTTTAGTTCAAATCCACAATTAAAAAAATACTGGGGACTATTCTCAATCATACATAAATCCTTTGCAATAAAAAATTGGGCTCAGGAAACAAAAATACAGTTCTTTTTATAGTAGTGGCTTTTCAGGGATGTGTTAGGCAGTTGAGCTGAAAATTATGCCTTGGGTTGAAAACTAAAATATTTTCTGAAATACATATAACTGGCATACCAAAAATGTGATCTTACACACACCAAAACACATCACAATGATGAGTTTGTTTCCGTACTTTAGTTTAATTTTCTCAGCATAGATTTTTAAGTCTTTAGAAAATTCCATTTAGGAAAATCTAGTTGAATTATAGCAACATTTCAGTATGCTGTAGGACTTTGAGCTGTCAGGAAACAACCTTTAGGATGAACTACATTTTAAGGTTTCTTTGCAGTTTTATATGACAATAATATAACAGTTATAATGTTTAAAAGACATGACTTAATTTATAGAAGAAGTTACCCAGATTTTTTCCCAGAGCTCTTTAAAATTTAAAAATTCTATTTAGGATCATCTGCTTTCGTTATTTCCAATCTGTCTTTGAGCAAAAGTTTACCTTTCAAGAACAAGTAATTTTTTTTTTTTTTTTCTGAAGGAGGGTAGCTGTATAGAGTAGGTTCTTCTATAAATAGGAATATAAAATATAAAACACTTTACTATGGAAAGCATGAGCATTCAGGGAGTTATTTTTTAGTTTTGATATCTATCATGACTTCATAGTCAACACCTATGTGTTTTACTCTGAACGGCTTGCTATGGCATATGAAATTAATATATTTCAGGGCTCTGACTACAGAAAGCTCATAGATACTACTCTACTCTAGAACAAGAAGTTAAGACCATAAACATTATTTTTCAAGCAAGCAAAAATTTATCTTGGAAAACAAAAAGTGATCAGTTTCAAAATTATACATTAGCTAACAATATATTAGAGAAACATTTTAAGAATAAAAATCTCCAGTCAATTTCTTCCTAATCCCTTTTTAATACTATTTACGTATTTTTATTTAATAGTGTGTAGACATCTGTCATGGGTATATGATGCTTATTCATACTTTTAATAATAATGCTTACTCCAGTCATCATAACTCTGAAAACCCATCTGACCCAGTCTTCATCTTTCTCATACCCTTTGTCCCAGCAAAGTTGCCCTTGCCAGAGTTTGAAATAGCACTTTTGTCAATGCATCTCTCTGTTGATATCTCTATATACCAGAGGTGTGGGGTTCATAGGTCCTCAGACCACTCATTTTTGGTTTAGAACAGTAGTTCTCAACTGGCAGTGATTTTGACAGACGTTTGACAATGTCTGGAGACAGTCATGACTAGAGGATGGAGGTGGTGCTGGCTTGTAGTGGATGGAGACCAAGGATGCTGCTAAACATCCTAAAATGCAAAAGACAGTCCCCAGAATGAACAAGTATCCAGCCCCAAATGTCAATAGTGCCACTGTTGAGAAAGCCTGCTTCAGAGAAAACGTTGAAAATAATATTATAAACCACAACAATACTATTTAAATGCATTTCTACTTCTTTATAGATAAAAGTAAAATTAAAATGATTTAAAATTATCCTATATCAAAAATTTGGCATACATTCTTCATTTTGTTATCAAATTTTACATTTTTTCATCAAATGGCATGTTGTGGTTGCTCATCCCCAAAGATTAGTTGTCTGTGCATGGTTTATTACTAAAAAACAAAGCAAAACAAAAAACAGGTACAGTTTTTACCATGAGAAAAGTTTTGTGAAAGCTTTAATGCATTTTTAATTTGCATTTCTTCTAATTGACTAGACTTGTGATATGTGGATAATGGCTTGTCCAACTGCTTTTTCCTCTTCCTCTGTCTTTTCTCTCTTCATACTTTTTTCTTTACTTTTCCATTCTGGTTGGCAGGACTCCTCTAATTGCAGCCGGAGTCATTGGCGGGCTCTTCATCATGGTCATCGTGGGTCTAACATTTGCAGTTTATGTTAGAAGGAAGAGCATCAAAAAGAAAAGAGCCTTAAGAAGATTCCTGGAAACAGAGGTGAGGTGTTCATTTCTTCTCTTCAAGTGTTTAGGGATTTTCATTAGGTTTAGAAGGTTTAGATACTTAGTTTTTTAATCCAAGAGAAAATTCCATTCAATTTCCTGCTGAGGGTTTATATTTTATAGTATGGTATACAAAGTTGATGGAAAATCAGAGTATATAATAAGTGTAGTCAAGGCAGGCTCAGGGCTTGAAGAGGGCAAATAGCAGGGGTCAAGGAAATTATCATATTGGGCCAGATCTGTTTCTTTTGGAGACAGGGGTCCATTAACAAGCTCTAGGATATACAAGTAGCAGAACTAGAAAATATCTGAGTCAGAGAATATCTCAGTAGCAGAACTAGAAAAATGTTAGAAAACAATAGAATTTTTTTGGTTTAAAATACAGCCAGATTGGCAAGCAATTTATGCTTTAATTAGGGCCATTAAATTGGTAGCCACTGATCTCATTATAGCAGCAGTGAAAAGATGAGCTTCAGGATAAAGCTTAGTTTTGTAATCACATAGGCCTTATCACACTATTTATGAGGTGCATTTAATATTATGCATGTTATTGTGAATATGTAAATTATCCATAAAATACTATAATTTCTTTTGTATTGCCACACTGAATTCTCTAGCATGCAAGATGATCGTTTTCACCATAAAAGTTATAGAGGAAAAACAATTGCAGAAGACCATGTGTTACTATATCCTTCTCAACTCGAATCCTACCTCTTTCTCCTGATACACGTATCCATGCCTATCTGAACATTTCAGAGCAAATCTGTACTGAGACAGTCTGCCTTCTTTGCATTTGTTTTCTGTCTCACTGTCAGTGTGACATTTTGACTTTTCCTCTTAACACTGAAAGGAATGGGAATATTCATTCATTCATATGTTTGTCACACTGATAATGAATTAAATTTTAGCTCTTTTTCCCCAAAAGTTAAATCTGGATAGAATTATTTGAAAGTTTCAGAAAGCTACTATACAGTTACATATAAGAAGATACTTCTAATGATTGAAGTTATCTGAAATTAAATGGGCTGTCTTATCAGTAGACACGTTCAAGCATAAAAATGGTAGTTATATACACAGAGTGAACATAGAAATGATTCCGACTTGAACTGGATGTTACAAAAGATCAACTTGATCACTTTCAGCCTTGTACATGTGAACATGAATAAAAGTTTGGGCACAGCCCATGTGCTGTGCATATTTTCAGGTTAGCTAGGATGATGGAGACAGGTAGAATTCTCTCTTATGGACAGCTTGGAGCAGTCACTGAAAGAATTCTGAAAAGTGAAGTAAATAAACTAGAGTTGGAAAAGAATTAAAGGTTTGGAATAGCAGTGGATATTTAGGTGATTGAATAAATAGAAGACAAATTCTGTCTCTTAACTATGTGTAGGAAAAGCTCATTGCTATGAAAATAGTTGTTTTGTTTTGTGCTGTTAATATGGTGCTTTCTAATAATGCCCTCCAAACTGGCATTTCATTACTAAATAAACACATACTGATTGGTTTTATAAGCATATTCTATTTTTTATAGAAAGTTATAGCTTAGGACTAAATGAGCTAATTGTTGAATTCTTGTCTTTCTCTCAGTAAAAGTAAATAACCGTGATTTTCTACCATCTAAATAGAAGAGGAATTTTTAACAGGTTCAACTTAAATTCTTAAATACTGAAGCTAGAAATCTGCCTCAGATGTGAAAACTTTGTTAAAACATGATATGTTGTTGGAAGATTTTTAAAATTGATACGCTTCACAAAATCATGTTGACCCAGATTGTCTTTTTTCTGTTGCATGCATAAAAGTAGAAAATCTTTTTTTCAATATACACTTATTGAGATGCACTATAAGCTTAATGCTTTGATAGATGCTGTGATTTAGAAATGTATTAATGAGATATAATCCTATCCCTTGAAGAGTGACAGATTTGGTGCCTATATTGTGGCAGGTAATGTTCCAGAGTTTTCCACCTATGTATATACCATTTCATCCTTTAACAATCTTCTAAGATAATTATTGGTATACCAATTTCACAGGTGTGAAATGAAGGGCCAGGAAAGGCAAATTGTGTTCTAAGCCTGTAAGTGGCAACAATGATATACAAACCCACAAATTTAAACTCAATTGTCTTTCTACCATACTGGGTCATAAAATAAAACTGTGCTCTTTTAATGGTATAATACTCAAATTCCTGGGGAAAAAAATGTGTTTGTAGAAATAAATTGAATGATACTTAATAAAATTGCGGGTAGAATTGTAAAGTTTTCAAAATATGAAATTATTGCACAGTATATGCCTATATATAATACGTGTATATACATTTTTAAGTCTATCTAGCCTAAACTGCTAAAATCCAGTCCCCAATCTTGCATATGATTTTTGTATGACTTTTGTATATGATTGTAAAGTTTTATAACTTTTAAACTTTTATAAAAGTTTCTTACTGTATACATAGTATGTGTATCAAAATCTATGAAAGAAATTCTGCACAGCAGGATTCAAATGAATGGGATCCTCTGCAGGAGATTTTTTTCAGATTTGTTAAAGAATTGTGTGACTCTTTCTGAGATTTATGGGACTTGAATGCAGTTATATGCATTATTACAAGATAAATTTGAAATTGAAATAAAAGTGTATTAGTTGCCAGACTGTTAAAAAATAGCTTAAGAATATTATAATTCTTATCACCTTTCCCAAATTCTTGCTAACATCCCTAAACTTTACCTACATTCAAGATTCTGTTTAGCTAATTAAGTAGACCATGATGTTCACAGAAGCATGATAATAATAACCAAGCTGAGGACCGCAGTGCAGTTAGCCTTATAAACAGACATTTTGAAATACTGTGGTGGTTTTCAAGACAATGTGAGTAGGAGTAGGCCTTAATTATTTCCTTATGCTGAGGGAGAACAAGCTATTTGTCTGTGTTTAAAGTTTAGTTCCTTTATTTAACTTAACAATAAATTTTAAAAAAGCTCTTGTTTCTCTGACTTGCCTTTTTCCTCAAGCATAGATAAAACTCTAAAATTTTAACATACAGTATAAACTTTTTGGTACCCAGGGTCTCTCTTCTGTCTACATTTTTGTATTCACATAGTCAAGAAATTGGCACACAGTTACATACCTTTCTCCTGCTTACCCATCCTCTCTGGAAATGGCATCTAAACTATGACATCTAAAATTATCTGCCTAATTTTACCCCTTTTGGCTACCCAGCCCACTTTAGGAACTGGTATTTCCCACTCTAATCTCACCCTTCAGACCTGTCCTTCTCCCTGATACTGTGTCCAAACTGTTCTTCCTGGTGGCAGTGTCCTCCCCCATGTCCATCCATTTTTATTATCTCAAGACCAATTTTAAAGTGTTCCTCCTTTTAGGAGCCACAAAAAGCAAACCTCACTCCCCAGTGGTTATTTTATTCCTCTGCATTTCATAGAATTCATTTATGATCTAGAATCAATTCATAGCATTTTAGAATTTTTAACCTAGAAGGTGCTCTAGGGCCTTGCTACTTAAAATGTGTTCAAGGACCATCATCATAAAGAGGAATCTCCTGGAGTTCTGTAAAAATGCAGATTTCAGCCTCAAATCCATATCTACTGAACCAGAATCTGCATTTTAACAAAAAACTCTGGTAATTCATATGTACATGAAAGATTTAGAAACACTGTCTTGGCTAGTGACATTGTGCTAACTTGTTTTCTTCTCTTCTGACATGTCTGTCCTGACTTCCCTGCTAGGTATTAAATGATAAGAAGGTAGTTTTTTTAATTTTTAAAAATTGTATTTTTTTAATTTTTATGTATCGAATTTCCTGAAATGAAAAAAAACTTTGATAGAGTACACTGGCATAAGTAAAATCTCTAAGTCTTAGATGAAGTTTTCCAAAAGGAAGGAGCATGAAAAAGTAGAATTAAGAGCCCCTAATTAGTCTCTAAATTTCTATAAAAAGTGGGAAAAAAATCCCCTAGACTAGTATGCCTCAAGGTAGGTACACATTTGTTACTTGTGTTCACCCAGGTGAATAGCATGAGAAGAGAAAGGGTAGGGTCAGAAGGAATTGTGAGTGATCCATTTGACAAACATATTGTTTGTCAAGGAAAAGTGGCCTTGTGTGTGTTTTTTATGTGTGAGAAAGTGAACCAGAGAGAAAAAGAGAGGAACACTGATTGTTGGATCGAAAGTTGTGTAACCTGTACTCTTTTTGCTTTGTAGTTGGTAGAACCCTTAACACCCAGTGGTACGGCGCCTAATCAAGCTCAACTACGTATTTTGAAAGAAACTGAGCTCAAAAGAGTAAAAGTACTTGGTTCAGGTGCTTTTGGAACTGTTTATAAAGTAAGTAGAAAATAACACATACCATCAGTTATTTTCAGTTTTGTTTCAGATTTGTTTTAAATAATAGCCAAAGTTATTGTTCTAGCCAACCTAACTTCCTCTTTAATATTCAGAGAGGAGAAATCTTTATAGTATTGAGAAGTTGCTGAACAAATGAATTCATTAATTTTTATTGACTAAACTGGGTTGGATACAGTTATGAGAAAGCAGGAAACAAGGATGCAAAGCCAAAATATTGTTCATTCTCTGAATGCCTTCTGAGCTCCTTTTGATATCATCTCCCTTTGGCAAATTTGTTCTTTTCCAAAATACCCAGATCCAACCCGTTTACCTTTACCCCTACACAGGAGGAGATCCCCGAGAGACCTGGGCAATGTGCTTTTCTTTCTTTTCTCTAAGTTCAGGTTAGCTAGAAGGAGAGGGTAACAACATGGGTTTTTAATAAGAGAGATATTTCTGGAAAGGGAGAGCTTGAATGATAGCATTTGCATGTTTACTTATTTAACTTAATTACAAAACCAATTCAAAGGCCAGGCCCAAGGTTAATTGTGGTGAAATTTATTTTTAATGGTAAACAACAAGAATAAGAAGCTCTGTTGGGATAGTACTAAATCCTTCTTGTAATGTCCATTACTTCAATTCCCAAAATTTGCTTTAACAAGTTTCTCAAAGCTATATGCAAGCCTACATTTTTACAAATATGTTGGCTAAAATATGTCAGATCTTAAGAACTTTACATCTTAAAATGTTATTTTCTTATATTTAAGACAGATTTATTTAATGGAAATTATTAACAATTGGAATATAAACCTTAATTTTCTCTCTTGAATTTTCCAAAAATAATGTAATCTCTTTAAAATAAAACTTTTATTCTATGGTCAAAATGCAAAAGTTTCTTAATCTTTTGTTCTGCATATTTTGTTCAATTAAATTCAGAATTATTAGCTGATGTTTTTTGACCCACCTCCTAGAGTAATGAGAATAAAAACAAAAATAAATGGGACCTCATTAAACTTAAAAGCTTTTGCACAGCAAAAGAAACCATAAACAAGATGAAAAAGGCAACCCTCAGAATGGGAGAAAATATTTGCAAATGAAGCAACTGACAAAGGATTAATCTCCAAAATATACAAACATCTCATGCAGCTCAATAACAAAAAAGAAAACAACCCAATCCAAAAATGGGCAGAAAACCTAAATAGACATTTCTCCAAAGAAGACATACAGATGTCCAACTAACACATGAAAAAATGCTCAACATCACTAATTATTAGAGGAATGCAGATCAAAACTACAATGTGATATCACCTCACACAGGTCAGAATGGCCATCATCAAAAAATCTACAAACAACAAATGCTGGAGAGGGTGTGGAGAAAAGGGAACCCACATGCCCTGTTGTTGGGAATGTAAATTGATACAGCCACTGTGGAGAACAGTATGGAGGTTCCTTTAAAAACTAAAAATAGAACTATCATGTGACCCAGCAATCCCACTACTGGGCATATACACAGAGAAAACTATAATTCAAAAAGACACATGCACCCCAATGTTCATTGCAGCACTATTTACAGTAGCCAGGACATGGAAATAACCTAAATGTCCATCAACAGAGAAATGGATAAGGAAGATGTGGTACATATACAATGCGGAATTACTCTGCCATAAAAAGGAATGAAATTGGGTCATTTGTAGAGACGTAGATGGACCTAGAGACTGTCATACAGAATGATGTAAGTCAAAAAGAGAAAAACATATTGTATATTAATGCATATATATGGAATCTAAAAATATTGGTGTAGACAATTTTATTTACAAAGCAGAGATAGAGACACAGACAAGACACAGATGTAGAGAATAAACGTATGAATACCAAGGGGGAAAGGAGAGTGGGATGTACTGGGAGATTGGAATTGACATATATACACTATTGATATTATGTGTAAAATAGATAACTAATGAGAACCTACTGTATAGCACAGGGAACACTACTCAGTGCTCTGTGGTGACCTAAATGGGAAGAAAGTCCAAAAAAGAGAGGATATATGTATATGTATAGCTGATTAACTTTGCTGTATGGTAGAAACTAACACAACATTGTAAAGCAACTATACTCCAATAAAAATTAAAAAAAATATATTAGCTGAGTACCTAATTTGAATATAAACTATTCTAGACTGACTTGATACCTTCTAGTCTTCAAATCCTTTTTATGTTTAAAGAGACACAAGGTATCCTATCTGTTTCTCTATTGTGCTAGGAAAAAAATGGACTTCCATTTTAAAAGTAACTCAATCTTGGCATGTACCTTGCATATAGTCATGGTTGTATTTTTAAAGATGGTACAGTCTAGAAATTGAATTTTATTTTAAATCATGAATACCATATAACTCAAGACTAAATATTATCTAGTGACCTCAGAAGGTAAAATATTAATAATATTTTATTATTTAATAATAAAGCTTTATTAATATTTTTAACAACACTTATTTGCCCACTGTCCAAGAGTGTTGCACATGTATTGAAATTACCTCTATTAAAAGCTTATTGAAAGTTCCATAAGTATGTTTAAATTTATGCCTACAGTGTATATTGTTGACCCTAAGTTTTAATTAATATGTTAGTTCTTACAAGGACATACTGTCTTAAACTTTAAAGAATTATTCTTGACCACAGAAATTCAAGTTGGCTTAGCCAATTACTTGGTTAATGTTTCCTTCTGGTTGAAGATACACTGTGTTTAAACATAAAAGATTTGAACCAATATCATGGTATCAGCATAGTTGAACTGTGGTCTGATGGAGCCTGGAAAATAATGACTATACTAATTTAAAAAGCAGTGCAAATTAATTCACACTGAATGTATATTCTTATTTCAAAAGTATACTTTAGGAATATTTTAATATTGATGCTATATCTTTATAAGGTAACCCCCTCTGTTGTTACTTTTTTAAATAACGGTAAGCCTGTTCTCCACCCTAGTACCATCAAAAAGAAAATGGGTCTTGGGCTTTTTTTTTCTCATTTTTACGTTAATAATTTACAAAAAAAAATATACTGCAGGGAACTTGGCTTATTATTTTGCATTTGACATATAGCTTTCCCTATTCACTCTAAGAACATAACCCTTAAATTCACCTTCTAAAGGTTAAAGTCTTTTTTTCTTTATTATTTTGACTTTTTAATAATTCTTGTGTTTAGGTCTTCTATTATTACCACTTTGGATAACACAAATACATATGTCTTAGCATAGAAGTACTAAGTGAAAAACTTTTAAAAATATTTTCTTTATAACTACAACCAGCTGATATTAAGAAAAACAGGAAGTGGAGGTGTTCTGCTCAGGAATAGTAGACTATTTTTTTTCTTCTTTTCATTTTAATGTTAAAACTGTCCTTAGAAGACATTTTTGATGTCAAGGCTAATAAATTAAAATTTGAGATTTTTTTTTTGCATGTAACCTCATATCTGCTTCTGTGTTCCTTTGGGACGATACACTTAAAAAAAAATATTCTTGTATATTCTATGCATCCCTGTATTACCAGTATCATTATCCTCATTCAGATGATTGAATTGTTTACTCAGAAATGCTGTTATTTAGCTAAAGTTGTACTTTACCCAAACCCTGCCAACTTTATACTTTCCCACAATGCACAGGTCCTGTTTGAATATAATTATGTCTCTAGAGGAAGAGAGAACTTTCAGTGACTAATATAAATATTTTATATTACTTCAGAAATAATAAAAATCCTTGAATATTAAATAATATAGACAAATTAATATGTGCTCAATACTCCCTAGTACTTGCCTTTGAAAACTATTAATTCTTTTTTTTTTTTTTTGCGGTACGTGGACTTCTCACTGTTGTGGCCTCTCCCGTTGCGGAGCACAGGCTCCGGACACGCAGGCTCAGCGGCCATGGCTCACGGGCCCAGCCGCTCCGCGGCATGTGGGATCTTCCCGGACCGGGACAGGAAGCCGTGTCCCCTGCATCGGCAGGCAGACTCTCAACCACTGCGCCCCCAGGGAAGCCCTGAAAACTAATTCTTAAACAATCAACCTTAGAAAATTAATTCTTAAATCAATCTGAATTTTGATACATAAGAATATGCTTTTTTATTTCATTTTATTTTTAGTTGCAGAATAATTAGATAATGTTAAAGCTGAAAAGAACCTCCAACATTAATTACCCCAGTCTTCTAAACTACAAATAAGACAATTGAAGTTCAAAAATCAGAACAGCTTTCTCAAAGTTGTGAGAAGTTGATGATATCATCCAAGTCAAATATTATCATTATTTCAACGTTTTTTCTTTTTCTTCTTTTTTTTTTTTTTTTTTTTTACTATTCAAAGCCTTTTTCATGTACACAAATTGAACTTGATAATAGCGTAAACACCTTGAAAGCAGAATACACATATGATCCACCTTCAGGTAATGAAAGCAGAAAACAAAGTTGCTGAGTAATTTGCAACATATAACAGGTGCTTGAAAAACATTTGTTGATTGAATGACAAAATATGGAACTTCTAAATTATTTTTTAAGGTATTAATAGGTCAAGTGTTTAATCAAATTTTGTTTCTGGTCTAAATGTTGTATGTCTTAATATAGATTTAATGTGATTTTTTTCCTCCCAAGGGTATTTGGGTCCCTGAAGGAGAAACAGTGAAGATTCCTGTGGCTATTAAGATTCTTAATGAAACAACTGGTCCCAAAGCCAATGTGGAGTTTATGGATGTAAGTACAGACAGCAGGCAATCACGTTTTTATCCATTATTAATAGACTGCTTTTAGAATTCAAAAAAAAAAAGACTCCAACTTCAAAGTGTCTTCTCTGGAAATGGTATAATCTTATAATTAAAGGCTTGAGCAAGGGTCAGCAAACTTTCGCTTAAAAGACCAGAGAATAAATATTCAGGCTTTTCCTGCAATGTGGTTTTTGTGACAACTACTCAACTCTCTCCTTTTAGTAGATAAGCAGCCATAGACAATTAAAAAAAAAACAAAAAACAAAAAACAAAAAAACACAGGAATGGGCGAATGGGTATGAATGTGTTCCAGTAAAACTTTATTTACACAAGCAAGCTAAAAGCCAGATTTGGCTTGCTGACCAAATCCTGCCCTCAACGGCCATGTGTTTAACTACTATGCCAGACTGCATTTGAGAGTAGTGGCGATGATTTGGAAAATCAGACTGCTTTATTTTATTGTTGTTATGATATATTACTTGAAAACATCAATCAAGATTAGTTTTGATAGTGAGTTAGTTGCTGTTAAATTTAATTAGGAACCCACTAACTCAGATAATTACACATTGAAACTTGTTTTTTTCAATTCATATTCATAAGACAAGACCTTATAGGTAAAATGCTCCAACTAAAGAATAATAAGAGTTCTGAAGAATGAAAGTACTTTATAAGGTCAACCAAACTTTAAGAGTTCCCCTAGCAATAATTGTGGATTGAGCTGCTCAGCAAATTTCAGAAGGTACAACAGGTGAAACTATGTATGTAGCATGCTGTTATTTTTTCACATTCAACACAAGATATCTTGCCAGAGGTGCTGTCAAAGACCCATATGTATTCTTTCTCTATCTTTTAGCATAATGTCTTCAGTAATAAGAATGATTTTGATTTTCAAATGACCTTCATGTAAAAGAATATGCACTTTGATTTTTAAAAAGACAAATTGCTATGTTTTTCTATCCTTTTCTCTTGTACGCTCTTTCGTAAGTTTTATAGGAGCTCAGTTTGTGGCGCTGGATAATTTATTTGGGTCTAATGCTATACTCATCTTATATAGGGCTACTTTTAGTTTAACAACTTATTGGTCGTTATACAATAGGGCTGATAATTTAAGTGGGACCAACCTGTTGCTCTGATTGGTTGGTGCAGATGCCGAAAGCTCTGTCTCTGTGTACCAGTGCGGAATCGAACCTCGGAGACAGAGTTTGGGTGAAGAATAGCTTTATTGCTGTGCCTGGCAGAGGGGGACAGAGCAGGCTCTTGCCCTCAAAACTGTGTGTCCCAACCCCGAGGGTTTAGTGAGTTTAGTGAGGAGTTCTATAGCAGTGGTTCAAGGGTGGGATTGCTGATAAGATTAGGGTGTGTGCAGGGCCTCCTTTCCTTTAATCTGGCCTCAGTTGGTGTCTTGAAGAGCTTTTCTGGTTCCTTTAATCTGGAATGAAGAATGCTAACAATTTCCATTTGTTGGGGGTTTTCTTTCTGTAAAGAGCACAAAGATATTGTTATTTGTATCCCAGGGACCCTATTGTTTCTTGCCTGCTCCTTCCTTGTCTCTGAATCCCCTCCCTTCCCTGATTAACAACTGTTTGAACCTGCCCTTTGGAACTCAGGGAAGGTCACTGAGGCTGAACAGAAAGGCTCCAGATCCCAGGAGCCCGCAGTGTCCCCCTTGGTTTCAGTGCTGTGTCTTAACAGTTGCTAAATATTTTAAATATGATTCTTGCTGCATATCTGTCAACACCTATCTAACAGACATTGAGTCCAATAACTAAATAATGTTCCTTCTGCCGGTCTCTAAAATTTCTGACGCTCTCTACAGCCGGTTCAAATATTAAAATGTAAAACAAGCTTTTTTCAGCGATGTCACGATCAATTTGATCTTGATCATAAGTATAAATTTGTGAAGGGAACTTTCAAAGAAGTAAAAATGATAAAGAAAAAAGACAATGAGTATAAACAGTGTAGTTAATATGTAAAACTGATAGTAAAAGATCTTGCCCAGTCTAGGCAGCAGCCTAAGCTGAAATTCACAAGAATGCTAATAATCTCTGCTGGAGGCTTGGACAGCCATTTTTGTCATATTTCCATGGAAACAGACTGGCAAAAAGGGGTTAAGAGGCTACAAAATAATCACCTAGGAAAGACGCTTTGAAAACCTTATCATGATTTTGAATGACTATTTGAAAGCTCCTAACCCCGTCCATTTTTTCTTTTCCCTCATCTGAAGTCTATTCCCATGGAAACAGGAGTGGGGATGGCAGCTTGAAGTTACAGATTTCTGCTGAAATTTAGATGAGGCTCTGATTGAGCCATGAAAGGCATCATTTTCCTAGATGGTTGATGGATCTGGTGACCAACAGACTCTGAAGAGTCTGATCTTCTTAAAAATGAAAAAAAAAAAATTAGGGAAAATATTTTGACTGCACCTTTCCTACCTGGTGAATAACTGCTAGAAGATTAACAGATTGATGAACTGCTATTGGCAGAGTTTCAATAAATATCAAGCAGAAACACTTCTTACTATTTTCTCAACTTTTAAAACATTAGGATAGCTTCACAACAATTAAAATACTGCTGAACTGGAAAAATTAATGGTGAATTCAGTATTTTAAGTAGGCTGGTATAACTTTAATACAAACATATACCTACTTTTCATACCTACATTTTTACCTCATCTATTATGTGTGAAGATCATTATAAGTGCTTAAATAACATATCAAACCACAAAAGGTCTATGTTAGCAAAATTATTTGCAATTTGGACCTAAGAATTGAGTTGAAATTGCAAATATTCTCAGGGTTATTAAGTTAAAAGTCATGTTTGACATATGTCTTAGTTTGGGCTCTTCCAGAAGCAGAAGCTGACCCTGAGACAAGGATTTGAGTGAAAGTATTGATAGTTTCTTTTGGAGGTGAGGGACTCATCAGTAAGGGAATGTGGAAATGAGACAGGAGAATCAGTAAAGTCATCTGCCTTCATGAGTGACTGGAGCTTCTTTCCATTGGAGAGACTCTGGCAGCCAGTGTAGGACGTACACCTCCGAGTTACTCTCCTTAAAATGTAAGGGAGATGATGAAAGGACTCCAGCTGTCAGTCATTGGTTGAGAGCAACTGGGAGAGAAAGACATTTATTCTCCTGCATATGCTACCTGCAGAGTGTGGCAAAACAGGCTTCAGTAGCAAGAGAAAGCCATTAGGCAAAGAAAGGCAGGAGGAAATCAACTAAGGTACAGCACTATGGTAGAGTGTTCCAAGGATAACTTTCAAACTAAAATAACTGCAACCATGCCACATGTCTCCTTTGCAGACTGGTTATGTGTGTATTAGTATTAATATGCATGTGTGTGCCTGTGTTTCATATCATTGTATAGGAGGAAAATACAGCTTCCAAAGACAATGGAAACTGCATACTTTTATTAAGCATTAGACCTTTTTGCTGCCCTCCCTCCCTGCAACTTTACACTTAGGGTAGAATATTCCAGATTTAATAACTACTACTACTAGGTTTATCAGATATAGCTGTGACTCACTTGTTACAATAATGACAAACATGCAACAACTTAATACTCAAAACTCACTACATCTGCTACTTCTATTGATATCCAAGGGCAAAGGAGAGGACTTTTATATTTCCTTAGAATTTTTACCATAGGCAAAAATAAATAAGGAGCAATTTGTGTTCTATTAAATGCTACACTAAAAGCAAGAGAAGGAGGATTTGGTCACAAGGCTGTTACTCAGCTCACCTAAGTATGTCTAATGGATTCATAATGATGATAATAACACACTGCTAGTGAGTGGCCAGTACATTCTTCATTCACATAAAGGAAGATCACATTGAACATTAAGAAAATGACTCTAAAGGTTCACCTTCTTAAGAAGAATGCCTACATTTATGCACTCTCCTAGTTCTTGCTTCAAATAGCACCATTTCATTAGGAAAACACGGGTGTTTTTTGTCTCTTTTCTTTGTTTTTAAATTCATGAAATGATGCACAACAGATACCTAAAAAATGATGCTATTGAGCAAGATCCCTGGCATTGGGGACCCTGGTCTGGTCAAATCAGACAGGCTCTTGAGTTTATCTGAGCTTCCACTACTCTGTTTTTTGTTTGTTTGTTTGTTTCCCCTGATACTTAAGCCCACTACCATTTGACATTATTTTATTTGCCTAGGAAGTGCATATATCTTTAAATGTTTTACTTAATTTATGTTTTCTTAGAAAGAACTAATCTAGGATAAAAGAAATGCCATAATTATCCTAAGTTCCAATGACTGATCAATAATACTTCAGGTTAGAGAGAACTTGAATCTTCTTGGCTTCAGTTTCAGCTTTGCCACCAAATCAGCCACATAGTTCATGAAAAGGTGCTGCAAGGAAAGGTGTTTCAGATCAGCCAACCTTATTGTGTAAATGGTAATTTTCTTATTAAAAGAAAAATAACTAGTTTCCTTCTTCCTATACAATAGGAACTTTTATCTTACACAACAGTCGTTTTATTGTTTTCTGAAGATGTGTCCATTGTTTCTGTTACTCTTCTCTGTATTGTCTTTATGATACTCAGTGTCTTAGTGAGAGCTGTTTCAACTCTTGTTGCTGCCATATTAGTGGGGTGAGACAGACAATTTTTTGGTAAGATTTACATTTTCTCCTAGATTATAACAGATTTACAAAACGATTGGAAAAGATATTTTGTTCTATAACATTATTTTCACATTACAGTATTTTCATACATATGGCTTCACATAGTTAACAATAACTCTTAGCTAGATCCTGTATTATACTAATAGTGGATTTTTTAAAATGCATATAATTTAATATCTTTAGGCCTAATAGATTTTGCTAATTTGCATATATGAATACAATTCATTCATTTCAGAGGTGAAAAACATAAAATTCCTTTTTATTAAAAGCCCACTACTTAGATGTCACAGGATTCTATACTGCTTGCATGATTTTTTTTTTTTGCGGTACGCGGGCCTCTCACTGTTGTGGCCTCTCCCGTTGCGGAGTACAGGCTCCGGACGCGCAGGCTCAGCGGCCATGGCTCGGGCCCAGCCGCTCCACAGCCTGTGGGATCTTCCCGGACCGGGACACGAACCCGTGTCCCCTGCATCGACAGGCGGACTCTCAACCACTGCACCACCAGGGAAGCCCTGCTTGCATGATTTTGAAAAATTGGTTAACCAATCCTTTTTACGTTAAGAAAAATTATTGCTAAAGTAATTAAGAAAAGTTTTGGATAGTTGTTTTGCTTTTAAAAATAAAGCAATAACTTCAGAAAGAGATTCCAAACTCCATTAGAAACAGAATTTAGTCTTCCAAAGCTCTACTAAAAAGAAAAGAAAAAAAGTACCAGTAACTAGAGTAAATCACTTCTGTTATAGTTGTTTCATTGGCCCTGGTTCATGTCCTGTTAGTTGTAGAGAACTCGGTCTGAAATGGTATCACATCTGAAATCACTCAATCAAACACCTAATTCTCCAACTATATTCTCCTTTCCCTCCAGTTCTTTTCCTATAGTAACTACTTGAGAAACATTTAACCCTTTTTGATGTCTCCCATTCATTGACTCTTCGCTGTTTCTCACTATCCCTCAGCTGCCACCTGTCCTTGCACCCCTTCATAACAATCTTGAATTTGTGGACCATCTTATAATCACATTATTTTTTTTAAATTTTCTATTGGAGTATAGTTGATTTACAATGTTGTGTTAGCTTCAGGTATACAGCAAAGTGAATCATTTATACATATACATATATCCAGTCTTTTTTTTCTTTTCTTTTAGATTCTTTTCCCATAAAGGCCATTACAGAGCATTGAGTAATGTTCCCTGTGCTACACAGCAGGTTCTTATTAGTTATCTATTTTATAAATAGTAGTGTATATATGTCAGTCCCAATCTCCCAATTTATCCCCCCGACTTTATCCCATAATCACATTCTTAAAAATCTTCAACTTTCTTGCTTCTCAGAATCATGCCGGCAAACAATCCTAGAAATACTAAAATTTCCCAGTGCTACGTTCTAGACCTCTTTTTAATATACATGTTTTGTAGAACATCTCACTAGATTCTCAAATTTCATCTCTAAGTCTATTTTATGAATCTGACCTCATCTCCATCCTTGATATCACCACACTGAAATCTCAGGGGATTCTCAAGTTTAACACACTCAGAATGTACTTTTTCATCTTCTTTTCTTAATCTCTTCTGCACTTAATCTTACCCATTTAAAGAATGTGTATATTTATTTACTTTATTGTACCCATCAGAAATTTGGGATTCATCCTTAAATGTCACAACCCCTCAAACTACTCATTACAAATTCAAGAGAAAATGCTTTGATTCTATGCCAAAAACACATTTAGAGAGCATCATCTTCTTTTTATATCCCATTGCCACCCCCTTAATCCAAGCCATCAACTTCTCCAGCTTGAATTATAAAAAGAGCTTCCAGTTTGATCTCCCTGTTTTCTAATACAGTGTTTTCACTAAAGCAAAATAAAACCTTCCAGTGTTTTCACGAAAGCAAAATAAAATATTAGACCCTTGGCTTCCAGGGCTCCTAACTCTTCTCCCAGTCTTCTTTCTCTTCACTGACTTTCTTTCCACTCCTCTTACAAGCCAAGCAAACCAGTCAGTGCTTTTCCCCAGTTTCCTTCTCCCGGTTACACCTAATGAACTTTTGGTTATCATTATTTTCTCAGCTTAAGTAGACTTCCTCAAAGATACTTTTCCTGACCCCTTAATCTAAA
This sequence comes from Lagenorhynchus albirostris, assembly GCF_949774975.1. Taxonomy (NCBI): domain Eukaryota; kingdom Metazoa; phylum Chordata; class Mammalia; order Artiodactyla; family Delphinidae; genus Lagenorhynchus; species Lagenorhynchus albirostris. The sequence continues at coordinate 25,315,357 of NC_083100.1, forward strand.
TTATAACCTACTAATAACATTCAGAAAAAAATTATGCATTTATTGTGATTATTATAGATTTATTTGTCCTAGTAATCATTGTAGAATCCCACTCTCCATCACTAGACTACAGGATCTTTGATGACAGGGACTGTCTGTTGACCCCACGTCTCATCTGCATCTCTAATGGCAAGCGCAATACAAGCATCTGGTTAGAAAGCAATAAGTACATGGTTAATTGACTGAATGATTTTTCTATTTTTAAAGGTTGTTAATATTCCTCCCTGAAGCCTCTCTACTCCAGACTTATTGACTTAATATTTCCCTCCAACAGTCCTGTGTCTATTTACTTTAAATCATACTTAAATTATACTTTAATTTTCCTTACATATTTATATTGTTCATCTCTGATTTATTTCTACAAAATAAGTTTATTAAATGTTTTGAAACCAGAGCATCAACATGTCGCTGGGGAATAGTCCTTTATATTGACTCTGAAGTAGGTCTCAGTGTACCCTCTGAAAGCCCTTTGAGAAAGAAAACCCCTTATAGACTTTCTATGTGTGCAAGAGGCCAGTAACCACCCCTAATGGGGATCTTCTGAACGCTTCCCTGTGAATGTTTCCATTATATATGGGAGGCACATTGTCTACTGTACCAATATTTAAATTCAGTGAATGGAAATCAGTAGTCTGTTAAAGGCTTTGCTTTCCGTACTGTAGGCGTTTTCCAGCTCTCTAAACTCCACAATTTGGGGAGTTTCATACATGATTAGAGGATGTATTGCTGTGCCACCATACAGCTGGGAGAGAATGACGCTGATCACGTGCAGTTTCTGACTCCAATCCAAGCGGTATTTGCTAATTATGATGGTTTAGGAAGAATCCCCACTCGTTTTGACTGCATCAGTAGGAAGAGCTGTTTACACTATGAAGATTGCTCATAAAATTCAGGTAGAAAGCTTTTGCCCACAGGGCAAACATAGATCAGGAAATAGAACTTCCAGAAAATCAGCAAATTTGAAATATATCAAACCTTGACATAGATGATTTTGTTAATGCTTAATTCTCTGTTTGTAGATTCACAGATATAAAGTATTGTTTCTGTAAGAGGAAAGGAGCATCTGAATAAAATCCTGGTTTATATTATGTAGCATAAAGTGATTTTATTTATTCATACAGCAGTGATTTTGTTCAGGAAATGAAGGCTTAATATGCTGTGATATTTGCAATAGCATACACACACATATATGTGTATCTACATAGTGGAGTAAATAAATATAAATGTGTTAACTTATATATTAATATTATATATTATTATATATTATAGATATATATTACAATTATATTAATATAATATAAATATTATTATAAATTTTATATACTTATATATATTCACTCCACTGTGGTATATGGATAAATGGTAAATATACTCCATCATATTTTTTCAATGTGCTTTTGTAAATTTATTCCAACACTGGGTAATCATCTATGAATGACCACATGCTTGGTATTGCTAAAATGGTTATACAGAAGTTACTACTCACAAGGATATCTTGAACTCTTTTATGATCGTTTTCTCACAATGATCAAAAGAATTCCTCATTCTACCTCCCACCACTGCTGTATTAGTCACGTGTTTGTGTCACAGGTTTGTTTGCAAAGCATAGACTATCAGAAACTAAACAGATTGACAGTATGTCTGGTTGCACCCAAAGAATTTGTAATAGAAACTCTGTTGGCCTTACCTCCATCATCATCCTAGTTAATGGTTATTGTTAATGGTCATAGTAAAAGTAGAAGTAGACAGAGAGCATCCCCAGATTGCTTGAGATCTTCAAGTTTCAAGATTAACCCTACATTCAGCAACAGGTATCGGTAATCCTGGGTCACATATGGGTGATTCCCATCCAGATTAAATGAAGATATTATATTAACAAGGACAAGTTTGGGTACTGTTTTATTTGTACTAAACTGCAAGAGTTAATCTGTACAATGGAGTATGGTGGATTTGTACAAAAACTTTAACTCAATGACAGCAAAGCCAGAGTGAAAAGGGATTGGTCTAGCAAGAAGGCTTAATCATGTTCCACCATGGATCAACTATTAATAGTAGACATATTTTTAAAACGTATATTCTAGAACTAATGTATAAAATTAAGACCAAAATTATAAATTATGAAGTAAAGAAAGAATGATTCTTTGCATCTAGATTGAGCCAAAGGAAAGCCTACAGATGGGTATTAATATGCCTATTTGTGATGGAGAATTAAGCTTTCAGATAGGATTTAAATCATTTCTCTTATTCTGAATCCAATAAGGGAAGGCAGAGCCTGGATTTGAACTGACAGCTCTCTGGTTTCAAAGTCTACTGACTTCTCATACCATTACTCTGCTTCCACCAAAAGGTCACCCTATCTTAGAGAGAGATGGTGGCCATAAGTAGTAAAACAAGTGGCAGTTCCTTCACAGAGTTTTATTTCTTCTGAGTTTTTTCTTCTGAGCTCCTGAGGTGGCCCATTGCATTCATTGAATCCAGGCTTTGCTCAAGAGGTATTCTTGCTCCTCAAAGCTCTGTTGATGACCTCATCATTTTCTTTTTATTTACTATTCCTCCGTATGACATTTTATGTCACTCATTCTTACCCTCAAATTAGAAAATCAAACTGAGTGTTATGAATTTCTACAAAAACTGCAGACAAATCCTCTGAATTATACAAATTAAAAAATTCTGATGTATTGCCTAAGCATTTTAACCTCATCATGACCACTTCGCATAAAATTATTACCGTAGAGTCTATACTCCTTTGATCCCGTTAAAACAACAAGTTGTACTATACTTACTACATAAATAGCTCGATCGTTTTTTTTTTTCCCAGTAAGGAAAAAGATATCCATATATTCTTTTGAACTTTCTAAATGCTGCTGCAGTTCCTAAGAAGCCATGTTTTTGGCACTCACAGCTTATAGTTTACATAGAGCTTGGCACAGTGTGATTAGAAATAAGAATGAATACCTCTGAGGTAGTAATAACATTGTGAGACCAGTTTGTCCCAGAAAACAAGCAATCAGTGAGGCCTCTTTATCTCAAAACTAAAAAGCTTAGGGTTTTCTACAGTGATCTTTGCCACTGGAATTTTATCTAGGGTTTTGATCCACTTAACAAATTTAATCTAAGCTCTCTGAACTTAAATGTTCCATTATCTGTTAGAAAATAATTAGAAGCTGTAAGCAGAAGTCTGCATACGTGGAATTCTTCAGGAGTCCCTAAGCTCATTGAAGCAAGGAGTTTGACAGATACTGGTCAGCTGATATTGGGCTGGCAGCTAATAATGGCAGGAAATGCTGCTTAGCTAGGTGAGAAAGTTAACTTGGGGAAAATGAAAATGAAACATTTGGGATTTACGGTTGGAAATAAATTTCCCTTTTTCATTTGTTTCCTGGTAAGAAAATAGCCAAGGGAGCTAGTTCTTTTTTTCTTTTCTTTTCTTTTTATTTTTTGATAACTTATAATTAAGATCTAAGGGCCCACTTGATCTCAACCATATTCACTATAATTTCCTTGTATTCCCACAAAGAAATTTTAGTGAATCGGGAATATGTTTGGTATAATGCATACAAATAATAGGTGAATCTGACCAGTAAATTAAAAATTGTCAGCTCTAGCAGCATGTGGTAAATTAACGGTAGGAAGCATGTGTAAGCTTTTTGGGAAGGCTGCAAACACAAGAGGTTTGAGTATAAAGGCAGAAAAGGTTTTTTCTCTGATGTTTAAAGCAATAAGCCAAGTTCCTTTAAAATGAAAAATTAATTTCAAAATGGAACACTCATTCACTTAATGAGTGTGTATATTCTAACAAAAAAGTATTTTTTTCTTTTGCAGCTAGATGCTTCAAAATACAATATTTTCTACTTTTCATATAACATTGATTTAAAAAAGACTAAATCTTAACCTACATTACTCTGTTCTCTTATTTTCTACTAAGTTTATAATGCATGTACTAAGGTATAACACCTGAAGCTGTGTGTTATTTTTGTATCCTCAGCAAAATTGTTAATGTCTTTGGTTAAAAGCTACTTTAAATTTTGTAACTCCCACAATAGCCATTTACTGAGTAGTAAGTTTTCAGTAGATTTTTATTATTAGTTTGGAAGGATGGGTAAAATACATTTACTTCATTTGTTTTTTAATAGACTTTCATGGAATGCCTACCATGTGCAATGTCCCGTACTATCTATGTACTCCAAAGATTATAAAGATAACTAGCATGGCATAACCTTAACCTTAGTGAGATTTGTCTAGTAATACAGTAACTCGATAAAACGGAATGTTCCATCAGGTTGAAACAAAGAAAGTATGATAGGAGATTAGTATAAGAAAATATTATCATTAATGGTGAGTTTAGGGATCTTTTAAACTTTTCACCAGTACAGGAATACCATAGTTTTTTGGCATTACAATTTATTTAGTTGCATTTGTCTAAAATGCATGCATTTTCTGAAATAAACTAACACTGTTTCAACTTATTTTTTCTATCCTTATATATTATATACTATATATATTTATTTTGATATATTTTATGCCATTTAAAAATATATATATATGTGTGTGTGTGTGTGGGTTTCCTTTAACCATATTGAGTATGTGTGGTTTTGTTTGTTTTTTGAATTCTGTTTTAAGTAAGGAGAGGATAAATTAATGTACAAATATTTTCTTATAATTTATTTAACACTAACTCCCTCACAGTATGATATTAGAGTTTAATATAGTTCTCAGATATAGGTGCATGATTCCTTATTTTAAACCCTGAAATTTCTCATTTCAAATATGTTTATTTTTAAAATATTTATAAATATTATATATATATTTTACTTAAAAACAAGATTTTTTCAGTTTCCTTCTTAATGGAATTATTACTTGTGGGAGTTAATTTATTAAGAATGTCTGGCTGTAAATGCTCACCCAAAAGAATGCCACAAATTATCCCCTATTTTATTGAGTTATTGGTATGAACATATTTTGAAAAGACTATTCTTTTTTTCACTTTTATTCACAGTAAACTCTCAATGTTCATGACAATATTTTCTAGTTTGCTTTTGATAGCTATGAGTAATATCAACAGGCTCATTAAAAACAAACCAACTCTACTACTTGATAATCTAATTGTCATTGAACATAACCACCTATAGAAAAAAAATAGTGCTATTTCAAAACAAAATTCTCTTTTTCTCCTCAGTCAGGTTATATTCTTATAATATCTCCATATCTCTTTAGTAATCTTTTTTTTTTGGTACAGTAAATTTGTATTTATGTACTTCTCAGACATTTGTAACTGTTAAAGAAATGTTACTGTTTACAACTGTGTGTTAAGATGTTTATAAACAGTACGAATATAATTGTGCTGGCAGAGTTTTCTAATGGAAAATGAGTAAAGGACTTTCCTAATAAGGCATAAAGTCTTTGCAGTGCTCCTGAAGTAAACAGATTTGTTACTAAGAGACTGTCATCCCTTTAATGCTTCATCAGCTGTCCAAAGGAAATTAACCACCACCATCTGCATCTAAAAGTATCCAATTTAAACTGATAGGTTAGAACTGCAGCAGGGCAGATGTTGCAGTGAGTTGGGTAGTGGGTGAGAATTCTTATATTTCCCAATTTCAGATGTTCTATCTAAAATTACTATTAAGTCTGAAAAGACCCATAAGCTCAAGGTATCCTTCCAAAGTCGTTCCTCTGTATATAGAACAACATACCATGTTCTAGTATGAACAAAGATGAAGTACAGACTGTTCCTCCAGTAAATTTAATACTTATCTTCTTATTGGGCTTATGTGTCATTGCCCATTTTTGTTTTAAATTTATTTATTTATTTTTGGCTGTGTTGGGTCTTTGTTGCTGCACGTGGGTTTTCTCTGGTTGCGTCAGCGGGGCTACTCTTTGTTGCAGTGCACAGGCTCTAGGCGTGTAGGCTTTAGTAGTTGCAGCACGCGGGCTCAGTAGTTGTGGCTAGCAAGCTCTAGAGCACAGGCTCAGTCGTCGTGGCGCATGGGCTTAGTTGCTCCATGGCATGTGGATCTTCCCGGACCAGGTCTTGAACCTGTGTCCCCTGCATTGGCAAGCAGATTCTTAACCACTGCACCACCAGGGAAGTCCATTATTGCCCATTTTTAATCAATAAATTATTTTATCCCTTTTAGATTTAGACTTTGATTAGCTTGAATTTCTTAAAACAATGTCAGAAAAAGAAACAATTTATGTAAAATGTGTTAAGTGTGATCCAGGTGTGTGGAATAAGTTTTCTTTCATTCATCATGGTAATAAAGCAACAAAGACCACCAGACTTTAAAGTGTACTTTAGCACAGAGACTTGCATAATTAATGTCAACTTTTCACAGTAAGAAAGTGAAAGCCTATGTTTAGGAACTTACTATTATTTAGGGATTTTCTTAGCATGGCTCTTCTTATTCCCATTAGCAATTCAAATAGATACAGTGATGTTTCAGTTTCTGAAGAGTAATGTATATGCCAGATTGTTATTATGTGGATAGTAAATGAAGGTTTTCAGGAATCTCTGTTAGTAATACAAGATATTATTTTCATCACCTTAAATGAAATGCATTCCAAGCAAGTCACTGTTGGTTCAAGGTTAACAGTCAGCTAATCAAGACTTGTTGAAAGACAGTTCTGATACTTAAGTCAACCAAGCGGTCTGTTTAAAATATGTATTTGCCAGCTAAGCCATTTTTGAAGCATGATCCTATGTTATCTAACTATCCTTTTGGTAATGAGATATTACATTATAAGGTCTCTTTGTGCCATGAGGTTGATAAGACTGAATGTGAACACTGGCATACACCTAAACTATTGGACTTACAAATCATCATTAGAGCATAAAGTATTCAGGGACAAGGGGCCTTGGTGAATTACTAAGTGATATTTATCATTTGGATTTCTCCTTCTCAAGTGCTTAAATTTAGGAAGATTTCGGCATTTGATAGGGAAGAGTGGCATAATTTCAAGGTAAAATTTACCTGTAAGTAAGAACAAAATCAGTCTCATATGAAAAAAAAAAGAAACGTATGAAACAAACAAACAAAAATAGGTAGAAGCTCAATTAAGATTTGGAGAAATTCTGTGACCCACTATATTTATATAAGCTGACTCTCAAATCATGTTTCTGTCTCTCAGGGTGTTGATTACTATATAACACTTTACAGAGAGTAATTATATATTTCATTTCATCTCTGATAACTGGCATTTTTAATTTGCCATTGCAACATCAAATGACCTATGTATTAGACTATGAGGCTCCATCTGCAGTTTGTCAAGGAGAAAACAAAAATGTTATAAACTAATGGATAACTGGAGAAAGCAGAAATTGTTTCTTTTTAAATATGGTATTCTGTAATAGTTAGTTCAATCAAAAAAGTAAACTAAATCAACCCACTTGAAAAATAACGGCAGTCTGGTGGAACCCAAATGGCAGGAATACAGGTGTGCCTCAGGAATGAGCTGGAACTAGGAAATTAAAGGAAACTACAATCCCTAAGTATCCACAGAGAATTCTCTCACCTCAGTTTCTACCCAGCTTGTGGAAAGTGTCCCACTAACCTCTAGTCTAGAGAGCAGGGTTTAGGGAAAAGATTCTCACTGGCCTGTGTTGGGAGTATGCCTATGCAGGGATCAAATGAGAGGGTAGAGCGCCCTTGTTAAAGATGGCTGCTGATGGCCCAGCAGTTTTACCATATATGCTGCATAAACACTAAGACTCCTAACAGGGAGAAGAGGTCCCAGAGAGGCAACCCAACAGGTGACTGCTAAAAGCGGTTAACGCTTTTGGTTCAGTCAAGGAAACCAGAAGAAATTTTTATTTTTTATTTGTTGTTTTTTTTAAATTTTATTTATTTTTTTATACAGCAGGTTCTTATTAGTTATCCATTTTATACATATTAGTGTATGTATGTCAATCCCAATCGCCCAATTCATCCCACCACCCCCACCTGGTGCTGTTTTCCGCCCTTGGTGTCCATACGTTTGTTCTCTACATCTGTGTCTCTATTTCTGCCCTGCAAATGGGTTCATCTGTACCATTTTTCTAGGTTCCACATATATGCATTAATATACGATATTTGTTTTTCTCTTTCTGACTTACTTCACTCTGTATGACAGCCTCTAGATCCACCCACGTCTCTACAAATGACCCAATTTCATTCCTTTTTATGGCTGAGTAATATTCCATTGTATATATGTACCTCATCTTCTTTATCCATTCATCTGTTGATGGGCATTTAGGTTGCTTCCATGACCTGGCTATTGTAAATAGTGCTGCAATGAACACTGGGGTGCATGTGTCTTTTTCAATTATGGGTTTCTCTTGGTATATGCCCAGTAGTGGGATTGCTGGGTCATATGGTAATTCTATTTTTAGTTTTTTAAGGAACCTCCACACTATTCTCCATAGTGGCTGTATCAATTTACATTGCCAACAACAGTGCAAGAGGGTTCCCTTTTCTCCACACCCTCTCCAGCATTTATTGTTTGTAGATTTTCTGATGATGCCCATTCTAACTGGTGTGAGGTGATACCTCATTGTGGTTTCGATTTCCATTTCTCTAATAATTAGTGATGCTGAGCACCTTTTCATGTGCTTCTTGATCATCTGAATGTCTTCTTTGGAGAAATGTCTATTTAGATCTTCTGCCCATTTTAGGATTGGGTTGTTTGTTTTTTTACTATTGAGCTGCATGAGCTGTTTATATATTTTGGAGATTAATCTTTGTCAGTTGCTTCGTTTGCAAATATTTTCTCCCATTCTGAGAGTTGTCTTTTCAACTTGTTTGCAGTTTCCTTTGCTTTGAAAAAGGTTTTAAGTTTCATTAGGTCCCATTTGTTTATTTTTGTTTCCATTTCCATTACTCTAGGAGGTGGATCAAAAAATATCTTGCTGTGATTTATGTCAAAGCATGTTCTTCCTCTGTTTTCCTCTAAGAATTTTATAATATCAGGTGTAGTATCCGAGCCCTTACATTTAGGGCTCTAACCCATTTTGAATTTATTGTTGTGTATGGTGTTAGGGAGTATTCTAATTTCATTTTACATGTAGCTCCAGTTTTCCCAGCACCACTTATTGAAGAGACTGTCTTTTCTCCATTGTATATCCTTGCCCCCTGTGTCATAGATTAGTTGATCATAGGTGTGTGGCTTTATCTCTGGGCTTTCTATCCTGTTTCATTGATCTATATTTCTGTTTTTGTGCCAGTACCATATTGTCTTGATTACTGTAGCTTTGTAGTATAGTCTGAAGTCAGGGAGTCTGATTCTTCCAGCTCCGTTTATTTCCCTCAAGATTGCTTTGGCTATTCAGGGTCTTTTGTGTCTCCATACAAATTTTAAGATTTTTTGATCTAGTTCTGTAAAAAATGACTTTGGTGTTTTGACAGGGCTTGCTTTGGATCTGTAGATTACTTTGGGTAGTACAGTCATTTTCACAATATTGATTCCTCCAATCCAAGAACATGGTATATCTCTCCATCAGTTTGTATTGTCATTAGTATATAGGAATGCAAGAGATTTCTGTGCATTAATTTTGTAACCTGAAACTTTACCAAATTCATTGATTAGCTCTAGTAGTTTTCTGGTGGCATCTTTAGGATTCTCAATGTATAGTATCATGTCATCTGCAAACAGTGAACAGTTCTACTCCTTTTCCAATTTGTATTCCTTTTATTCTTTTAGTTCTTTGATTGCTGTGGCTAAAACTTCCAAATCTATGTTGAATAATAGGGGTGAGAGTGGACATCTTTGTCTTGTTCCTGATATTAGAGGAAATGCTTTCAATTTTCCACCATTGAGAATAATGTTTACTGTGGTTTTTCGTATATGCCCTTTATTATGTTGAGGTAGGTTCCCTCTATGCCCACTTTCTGGAGAGTTTTTATGATAAATGGGTGTTGAATTTTGTCGAAAGCTTTATCTGCATCTATTGAGATGATCATATGGATTTTATTCTTTAATTTGTTAATATGGTGTATCACATTGATTGATATGCATATGTTGAAGAATCCTTGCATCCCAGGGATAAATCCCACTTGATCATGGTGTATGATCCTTTTAATGTGTTATTGGATTCTGTTTGCTAGTATTTTGCTGAGGATTTTTGCATCTATATTCATCAGTGATATTGGTCAGTAATTTAATTTTTTTGTAGTATCTGTGTCTGGTTTTGGTATCTGTGTGATGGTGGCCTCATAGAATGTGTTTGGGGGTGTTCCTTCCTCTGCAATTTTTTGGAAGAGTTTGAGAAGAATGGGTGTTAGCTCTTCTCTAAATGTTTGATAGAATTCATCTGTGAAGCCATCTGGTCCTGGACTTTTGTTTGTTGGAAGATTTTTTTTCTTTAATTTATTTATTTTATTTATTTTTATTTTTGGCTGTGTTGGGTTGGGTCTTCGTTGCTGAGCATGGGCTTTCTCTAGTTGTGGCAAGCGGGGGTTACTCTTCGATTCAGTGTGTGGGCTTCTCATTGCGGTGCCTTCTCTTGTTGCAGAGCATGGGCTCTAGGTACGTGGACTTCAATAAATGGGGCACGTGGGCTCAGTGGTTGTGGCTCATGGGTTCTAGAGCACAGGCTCAGTTGTTGTGGCGCACAGGCTTAGTTGCTCCGTGGCATGTGGGATCTTCCTGAATCAGGGATTGAACCCAAGTCCCCTTCATTGGCAGGTGGATTGTTGACCACTGTACCACCAGGGAAGCCATGTTGGAAGATTTTTAATCACAGTTTCAATTTCCTTACTTGTGATTGGTCTGTTCATATTTTCTATTTCTTCCTGGTTCAGTCTTGGAAGATTATACCTTTCTAAGAATTTGTCCATTTCTTACAGGTTGTCCATTTTTTTGACATAGAATTTCTTTTAGTAGTCTCTTAGGATGCTTTGTATTTCTGCGGTGTCTGTTGTACCTTCTCCTCTTTCATTTCTACTTTTACTGAGTCCTCTCCCTCTTTTTCTTAATGAGTCTGGCAAATGGTTTATCAATTTTATCTTCTCAAAGAACCAGCTGTTAGTTTTATTGATCTTTGCTACTGTTTTCTTTGTTTCTATTTCATTTATTTCTGCTCTGATCGTTATGATTTCTTTCCTTCTACTAACTTTTGGTTTTGTTTGTTCTTCTTTCTCTAGTTCCTTTAGGTGTAAGGTTAGATTGTTTATTTGAGATTTTTCTTGTTTCCTGAGGTAGGCTTGTATTGCTATAAACTTCCCTCTTAGAACTGCTTTTTCTGCATCCCATCAGTTTTGGTCATCGTGTTTTCATTGTAATTTGTCTCTAGGTATTTTCCAATTTCCTCTTTGATTTCTTCAGTGATCTCTTGGTTATTTAGTACGTATGGTTTAGCTTCCATGTGTTTGTGTTTTTTACGTTAGTTTCCCTGTAATTGACTTCTAATCTCATAGCGTTGTGCTCAGAAAAGATACGTGATATTATTTCAATTTTCTTAAATTTTCTGAGGCTTGATTTGTGACCCAAGATGTGACCTATCCTGGAGAATGTTCTGTATTCACTTGAGATGAAAGTGTAATCTGCTGTTTTTGGATGGCATGTCCTATACATATCAATTAAATCTGTCTGGTCTATTGTGTCATTTAAAGCTTGTGTTTCCTTATTAATTTTTGTCTGGATGATCTGTCCATTGGTGTAAGTAAGGTGTTAATGTCCCCCACTATTATTTTGTTACTGTCAATTTCCTCTTTTATAGCTGTTAGCAGTTGCCTTATGTATTGAGGTTCTCCTATGTTGGGTGCATATATATTTATAATTGTTAAATCTTCTTGGATTGATCCCTTGATCATTATGTAGTGTCCTTCCTTGTCTCTTGTAACATTGTTTATTTTAACATCTATTTTATCTGATATGAGTATTGCTACTCCAGCTTTCTTTTAATTTCCATTTGCATGGAATATCTTTTTCCATCCCCTCACTTTCAGTCTGTATGTGTCCCTAGGTTTGAAGTGGGTCTCTTGTAGACAGCACATATGTGGGTCTTGTTTTTGTATCCATTCAGTGAGCCTATGTCTTTTGGTTGGAGCATTTAATCCATTCACGTTTAAGGTAATTATCAATATGTATGTTCCTATGGCCATTTTCTTAGTTGTTAGGGGTTTGTTTTTGTACGTCCTTTTCTTCTCTTGTGTTTCCCACTTAGAGAAGTTCCTTTAGCATTTGTTGTAGAGTTCGTTTGGTGGTGCTGAATATTCTTAGCTTTAGCTTGTCTGTAAAGCTTTTGATTTCTTCATCAAATGTGAATGAAATCCTTGCTGTTGTAGCGTAATCCTGGTTGTAGGTTCTTCCCTTTCATCACTTCAATTTTATCATGCCACTCCCTTCTGCCTTGTAGAGTTTGTGCTGAGAAATCAGCTGTTAACCTTATGGGAGTTCCCTTGTATGTTATTTGTCATTTTTCCCTTGTTGCTTTCAATAATTTTTCTTTGTCTTTAATTTTTGTCAATTTGATTACTATGTGTCTCAGCATGTTTCTCCTTGGGTTTATCCTGCCTGGGAATCTCTGTGCTTCCTGGACTTGGGTGGCTATTTCCTTTCCCATGTTAGGGAATTTTTTGACTATAATTTCTTCAAATATTTTCTTTGGTCCTTTCTCTTTCTCTTCTCCTTCTGGGACCCCAATAATTCGAATGTTGTTTTATTTAATGCTCTCCCAGAGGTCTCTTCAACCTCTTGCCAGAGGTTGTCTTCATTTCTTTTCATTGTTTTTTCTTTATTCTGTTCCTTGGCAGTGAATTCCACCATTCTGTCTTCCGGGTCACTTATCTGTTCTTATGCCTCAGTTATTCTGCTATTGATTCCTTCTAGTGTATTTTTCATTTCAGTTATTGTATTGTTCATCTCTGTTTGTTTGTTCTTTAAATCTTCTAGACATTTGTTTTTTAATTCTTCTAGGTCTTTGTTAAACATTTCTTGCATCCTCTCAATCTTTGCCCCCATTCTTTTTCCAAGGTCTTGGATCATCTTCACTACCATTATTCTGAATTCTTTTTCTGGAAGGTTGCCTATCTCCACTTTGTTTAGTTGTTTTTCTGGGTTTTTATCTTGTTCCTTTATCTGGTACATAGTCCTCTGCCTTTTATGTTGTCTATCTTTCTGTGAATGTGGTTTTCATTCCACAGGCTGCAGAATTGTAGTTCTTCTTGCTTCTGCTGTCTGCCCTTTGGTGGATGAGCCTCCAGAAGAAATTGTTATTTCAAACTATATAGCCTATATTTTCTTTTTGCTTCCCTTTTTTTTTTTTTGCAATTCACTTTTCTCTCTGTAATAGAAATTTTTTTTCAGTTTCTTAGTTAAGGAAGGTGGATATAGACAGAGAAATAGATATAGATATATAATATCTATATTATAGATATTACAAATACTATTATATTATTATATAATATTATATATATAATATTATAATATAATATAGATATTATAGATATTACAAATACTGTTCTCTGTTTAGTATTTGTGTCATAATTTCAAATTATATTGATAATTTAGTTTTTTCAGAATTATTGCTATAAAGATGTTGCTCACTGCTGATAAGCATTTCACTAAGAAATACTTTTTCCTAAGCATTTTGTATCCCAATATCTAATATGTCTCAAACTTATGAACAGAATTCTCTGTTCCACAAGGTTATATGCTCCAGGAAATCTATGTGACTTTTTTCTCTTTTTTCTTTTCTCTTTTCCTGAGAGAAATTCTTCCTTAAGAATTCCACTCTCATGTTCCAGTCATGACTGGCATTATCTAGGTTTAAGACCCAGCTGCAATTCTCGGCCCTTCCTCATCATCTATAATCTCCCTTTTCTTTGCAGCTCAGTAAGATGCTTTAATTCCTTGATACCATATCTTCCTCCTTCTCGATTTAGTATTTCATCTTATGAATTATTAACTATGATAAAAAAGAGTAAATATAAGATATGAGGAAACTCTATATGGTACCCTAGGGGGAGGAAGTGTACCCAATGAAGGATAAACTTGAAGGGGTTCAACTTTGTTCCAGCAGATGTGGTTGGACCACCAGATAGCAGAGAAGTCCCTGGTTTATCCAGGCTGAAGCTGATCTAGATTTGTTGTGCCATCAATAGGCAACAGGAATCCTCTGGAGTGCAGGCTGAGGAGCAGGTGACCAACAAGTGGTGGTATGGGTGGACTTGAAGTGGGAGTCTGGGTGTGGACAGAGGTCGAGGAAAGACTTTCAGTAGGAATGACTTCTTGGTGTGTGATGTAGGCATCTGTGTGCTGAGAAAACAGATTGATGGTTTCATGCACACTGAGTGGGGGGCTTGAAATGGAGTCCAAGCAGGCCAATGAGTACAAGCTCTATGGGAACTTGCTGGGTGAGTCTAGGCACCTGAGCAAACAGAAGATCTACAGAGCAGGCAGGCACTCTGGTTTTCATGTCAGGGGGGCTATGGAAAATTTATTACCACACCCAAGGATTTAAAGTCATGGAGAACCAACTATGTCCTGGGCCCAAGGGCTTGGGAAGGCTCTATCAAATGTCCTCATACCTACATGACTGACTCACATATCAATACCCCAACATTTGCACGCCCCACGCCTCCTAACCTGTGCCAGAAATTGCAGGAAGCCTCCTCCTCTTTCAACGTTCCTCCAGAGCCCTCAACTTAAAAGTTTAACATTATGTTCACTTTGAAGGAGAAATACTTAAAGAAATTCAGTTCTTTATCACATTTGTAGCTGAGAGGCAATAAACTGATAATTGACACAACATCCTCATACTAATAGCTTCCTGAAAAAGGGTGCGTTGTAGGGATAAGTGTTTCTTTTTTTTTCTTTCTTTTTTTGATAATTGGTACATTGGAAAAACTTTTTCTACCTCTCTACTTGATTGATACTTTTCCTGGGTATAACATTCTGTCGATAATCCTTTTCCCTCAGCATTTTGCAAACGTTTTTCTAATTTTTGTTTAACTTCCTATTTTGCTGTTGTAAAATCTAATGCATTCTGATCCCTAATTCCTGTTTTCCTCTTGTCAATATTTGACTCTTTTTTCTGCTAATTCCAAAGTTTTCAAATGATGAATGTTGAAACTTTTTTTTTTTTTTAATTCATTGTGCTGAGCTCTTGAAGGACTCTTTGAACCTAGAAACTTATATCTGTCAGTTTGGCATATTTTTCCTCCATGGCCTCTTTGATAATATTATCTTTTTTTTTTTTTTCTGCACTTTCTTCTGGGATTCTTTTTAGTCAGTTGCTGGACCTTCTGGATTGATTGTTTAATTTTAAAATCTTTTTTCTCAGATTTTCCAAATGATAAATACAATATATGTTCTCATGTGTCTTAGGGTGTTAGTTTTTGAAATGTTTTTGTCTTTTCCCTGAATTATCTCTTCCTGTGAGTTCTTTCTTTCTGTTTCTTTGTTTTCTGGTATAATGGAATACCATAGACTAGGAGTCTTATAAGCAACAGAATTTTTTTCCTCAGGCTGAAAAGTGCAAGATCAGGGCACAGACTGATTTGGTATTTGACGAGATCCCACTGCCTGATTTATAAACAGCTATTCTCTTCTTCTTGTGTCTTCATAGACAGAAAGGATGAGGGAGCTCTCCAAAGTCTCTTCTACAAGGGCACTAATCTCATTCATGAGAGCTCTGCCTTCATGACATAATCACCTACCAAAAGCCCCACCTCCTAATATGTTGCATTGGGGTTAAGAGTTCAAGATAGGAATATTGAGGGACACAAACATTCAGTCTGTAGCATCTGGTGATTTGAGTTCTCCTGTGAGCAAGAATATGACCATTTGTTTAAATTACCCACTAAAGGCCGATTTATTTTTGCAGAGAAAATCTACCAATTGTTTCTAGCAAAATTATACACCTGGCTGCACATTTTTGGAGATGATTACAAGTAGTTTTGTTCACTACATAGATGTAACACAAACAGGAAAAAAGAGACCTTCCATTAGTAAGGCTCTTTTCCAGTCTCCACTGTGCCTGATGTACCTAAAGGTAATGTGTTTGGTTCAGTTTCTCCATTTAAAAACGTCTATTTTCTTGCCAGAATGGAGAGAAGCAATAACCTGCTACTCCAAATAAGAAGATCAGAGAGTCTAATTGTTCTTTATAAAAATTTTAAATATTACTTCTGTTTTCATTACCATCTTCCACCTTCACCATCTAGATGTCTCCAGTTTTTATACTCCCCCCCAACCCCTGCCAGTTTCTGCTGAATGAATTGGCTTTTATATCCCTGGCTCCCCCTTTGTAGGTATTTGCCATTTTGCTTTCTTAGTTTTACTACCTCCATTTCCCTGAAATTCATTAAGTTTTTTTTTTTTTCATTTGTTGTTATTCCCTCTCCCATTCTCCTGGTCTTTTGGATTTGTATCTTTTTACTGCCTTCAGTGTAATTTTAGTGGAATTTTGGGAAGGAGCAGAGAAAATGCATGCACTTAATCTATCTATTAAACTGGAAGTCCTGCAAGGAATTTAAATCTAGAAATCCTAGAAGAGCTCCCTCTAAACTTGCTTTTTTTCAGTAGTTTTTATTAAAGTAAAACTAAAAAATATGTACCCTTTAATTTAATCCATGTAATAATCTCATGCTATTGGAGAATGTTTCCCTCATAAGGAACAGCATTAGATATGCTTTTAGGGAAATAAATGATTGCTTACTGAGAATTAGTGGGCTCCTTAAGCATATGACATTGTCTTCCACCCATGGAAACAAGAAGGGCCAGAAGCATCTATATTGAGAAATGGTAGTTTACAACTCTACATAAGCTAGTCACTGTGGAAAGAAATATCTAAGAAAATATCTAGCCCCTGGATTTCAGTTAAAAGTAAAATTCTTTTTTTACTTTCCCCATAGGTTAAATTTTTTAAATATAGGAAACACTTAGCTAAGAGTTTTTTTTTTTTTTCTTTTGCGGTACGCGGGCCTCTCACTGCCGTGGCCCCTCCCACCGCGGAGCACAGGCTCCGGAAGCGCAGGCTCAGCAGCCATGGCTCATGGGCCCAGCTGCTCTGCGGCATGTGGGATCCTCCTGGACCGGGGCACGAACCTGTGTCCCCTGCATCGGCAGGCAGACTCTCAACCACTGCGCCACCAGGGAAGCCCTGACCTCCTTTGATAGCTCTGGAGCTAAAATGAACCATCAAAGTTGCCCTAAGTTGGCATGTAGCAGTCATTAGAAGTGGGTGGCCTTGGGAAGGGGTGTAGACTTGGGTGAAGTGGCTTTCTGCAGCTGAGGAAATCTTTGAAAGATGGGTTGGCAGAAGGTATTCTCCCAGCGGCACTCTCAGATGCTAAGACAATAAGTTCTTCCTTGAAGGGGTATCTGGACAGTGGTCCTTTTATATCACCTTATATCAACAAATCAGCCTATTTCTTGGCAACATCAACTGCGTAACCAAGAATGTTAACTGTCAGATTATCTTTGCACGACACAAGACACAAATCTGACTTAACATGGCTAACTAACTCTGTATGTGATGGGGAAAGTTAATATACTTTGAAGAATGCAATATAGAATAATATAAAATGCTATATTTTGTGCTTCAGAGGATAAACTTCGTATATACTGGTACTTTAGAGAGTTGTAAAAAAGATAAGATTCAAGCTCATTCTTTTGATATGGATTTGGTTTGGATAGGTTTAGGGGACAGTGAATTCGTTGCATTTTTCATGTCCTTAGGTAAAGTAGATTGTATCTGTTTTACCTTGTATCATCAGCGTGAAATACAAAAGCCTGGCATGTTTAAGGTAGCATCAGAAACGTAGTTAATTGGGTGAAGTGATAAAACCAGAACAATAAACCAGGAAAAACTTTTAAAAACCTTACATATTCAATGAATGTGTCCTCCCTTCTCTATCCTACTTCCCCTCTTTGGCAGATAAATGGATGTTCATAATGCATACTTTGGAAACTAAAATAGTGACTTTTCATGTAATTCTGATCAAAATCAAGGAGCTTATTTAAATAATTAAATAATAATGCTCCAAGTACCCCAAGGGTTGCAATTATGTACAGGAAGAATCAATATCTGTATTCATCTGCTGAATAGCCTCTAGAATTTTTTGTAGTTTTATCATTTTGGTGCTAATACCATGATAACAGACCCCATGAGTGATTTTTATAGGGAAAGTGTAGTCATTTACTCTGTTTAAGTATTTTAGAATCATGTTTGGTGAAAAGATTTATATTGTTTAGGATTATTATCATGATTATAGAGAAAGTTTCAAAAAGTGCTTAAGTTGCTTCTCCTCCTTCCCCATGACAAGACAGCAAGTTTTCACTTTAGATGAGTAACCTCTCCCTATGGATATTTTTAATGTAAATTACTTGGAAAATGTGTTTATCCTTAGCATAAGAACTCTTCTTTGTTTTGAGTACACTATTTTGATTATATATTCATCCCATTTTTCTACTAAAATTTCTATCCTAGAAACAGAATATATGTGTGTATTAAAAAATGGATAACATCATTAACATCTCATAATTGTAGCTCAAAAATTTGGAATTATACCTATTGACTCAATTATTAGTTTTTACAATGATAATTCAGAAATGAATGCTAACCACTGTGGTCACAAATTGATCAGATGCTCTGTTCTGATGATTGAACTTTGGTAACTTTAATAGGGCTAAACTTAAAACTGACATTTTGAACATAACTATACAATAGTAATCAGCTTTATGATGGGTATTTCACTTAGTGATCAATTTGGAATTTAGTTTGGACAATAGATTTTTTAAAATTTTTGACTGACATAATTAAACATCTACCTAGTCATTTTGATATATAGTCTCAGTTACAAATCATTCTGTACTATCAATACTTAATTAGATCATTGCTCCTGGGGCTTAAAAGTTGGATCTGAGGGAACATATTTTTGTGTAGAAGTGTACAGTATGAATAGGGAAGAATACACGGATAGTTAAGTCATAAGAGCTACTCAGAAGGACTACAAATTTGTTTTGAATGAGATCTAAGTTGATTTAAGAAAATATGTGGGCATTCACTTTTAAGTCCTAGAAATGTTAACTAGATTTATGGTTTTAGACTTGCTGTCATTCTTATATTTTTTTTCAAATTGACCCTAGAAAATTATCTTCAGACTGAGACATTTTTTTGGATCTAGATATTGCATTTTAATTAAAAAGTAAACCTAAAGAAATAAAGATCACTTCCGCAGAACATATAGAACTTTCAAATTCTTTGTAACATCTGCAGATCATTACACTCTGAGGCTATACAACAGTTTGTTTAACTTGTCCTTATCGCTAGAGGGTGATTTCCAGGTTTTTGCTACCACAAACAATGCCACAATGAAGAACCTGTGTTATATATGTGTGAATATATATCTGCAGGATGAATTTCCAAGAGTGCAATTCCCAGTTCAAAAGGTAAATACATCTGTCATTTTATAGTTAAAATCAAATGATCCTCCATACAGGTTGTTCCATTTGGCATTTCCACCAGTGATGTATGCCAGCATTTGTTGGCTCCAACACTATGTGTCCCATGGCCTATGTAATAGAGGACAGAGTTCTATCAAATCTTTGAATGTTTTTCTGAATTGAAAAGTAGCAAATGATATTGCATGATGCTTTCTTTTGTTTGTTTGTATAAAACGACAAAAATTTATCCTCTCACAATTCTTGAAGCTGGAAGTCCAAAATCAAGGTATTGGCAAGGGCCATGCTCCCTTGGAAGTCTCTAGGGGTGGATCTTTCCTACCTCTCCCAGCTTCTGGTAACCCAGGCAATTCTTGGCCTGTAGATGGATCACTCTAGTCCTTGTCTTCACATGGCATTCTTTCTGTATCTCTGTCTTCACATGGCCATCTTCTTACAAAGACACAGGTCACGTTGGATTAGAGGCACACCCTACTCCAGTATGACCTCATCTTAACTAGTTATATCTCCAACAACTCTATCATCAAATAAAGTCACACTCTGAGATACTGGGGTTTAGGACTTCAATATATCTTTTTTTTGTGGGGGTAAGGGGGGTGAGAAACAATTCAGCTCCTAACAGCATCCAATAAGTATTAGCTGAATGGATAAAAAAGATGGATCTTGAATGGATGATTTTCATCAGTATAAGTGGGACTGACTATGGTGTATTCTATATGAGAGATGAAAAGCTAAAGTCAAGACAAAATGTATATCTGTACATCCTTAAGTTTTGCTATAGTTTTGAATTGATAGAGATCCTTGACTCAGCAATTAAAAAGAAACTAAAATAGACTCAAACACAATCCTCTAGGAATTATGTGTTGTCTAGGGAATGTATGTAAAAGGAGTAGAGCTCATACGTGGATTCTCTAGGACCAAATATGAGGAGAAATAAAAAGAAATATTCTGGAAGGAACAGTAAATTTTTTCTCACTACAAAATATGGTGAGAACCAAAAAAAAAAAAAAAAAAAATGCTGTCCAGAACAATATCAGTATTTTTTCGTACTTCCAGTGTACATTTAAACCTGCATTTCTTTTACTGTGAATTAGCACAATTCTATATTTCTTTTTCTATGCATTATCTTTTCATGACTTTGCTTTTTCTTAATTCAGTCGGTTGTCTTTTGCTTCTTAATTTCTATAAACTCTTCATATATTAGAGAGATTAGCACCTATGATAAGTGTTGCAAATATTTTTCCTCTTTGTTATTTGGCTTTTAATGCCTTGATGATATATCATAATGTACATAATTATTTTAAAGTCAAATTTATTAATATATTCTTTTTTGTCTGCTGAATGTTGTGTGTTGGCTAGAAAGCAATTCCCAACATTTTAATTTTGCATAGGTTTATTGCTTTCAAAATTTCACTCATGAAATTCTGCTTCACCACATTTGATGGGGTTAAGAGATATTAGAAGCAAGGCGGGGCATTTTTTTTTTTTTTTTTTTTTTTTTTTGCGGTATGCAGGCCTCTCACTGTTGCGGCCTCTCCCATTGCGGAGCACAGGCTCCGGACGCGCAGGCCCAGCGGCCATGGCTCACGGGCCTAGCCACTCCGCATATGGGATCCTCCTGGACCGGGGCACAAACCCGAGTCCCCTGCATCGGCAGGCGGACTCCCAACCACTGCGCCACCAGGGAAGCCCTAGGCAGGACATATTTTGATGTAAATTTCTTGAACTTTGACTAATTATGACAAAGATAAACTACAGAAACTTAAGTATTTTGATGCTTAAAATAATCCCAGCCCCAGTAAACTGAAAATCCACAACTTTGATTATTTTCACCAAGGATAACTTTTCATTGACACAGAAGCTGAGAGTTGACTTTAATAATCTTCTCTTTATTTTGGAATTATTTTTCTATAATATTTATAAGCACAAATATTTATATTTATTAAGCATTTGAGAATAGAGTCTGAGCCTGAATAATGACAGTTAGGCACATGCTTTTCCTTTACTTGATTCTAATGTACTATATATTTTTAGAAAACGTTTTCTCAAAAACATATTTCTTCAAATGTTTAATTTCTCAGTTTACCTGTTCATGTCATTATATACATTCAGGCTCTTTGTGAATAATTGTAAATTGCATTGAAAAATTTTAAAATCATAGTGAAATTAATAAAATAATTTAATACTTAAACATATCTAATTTAATACTTAAATACTCTGATTTTTAAAAGTTGTAAATCCTCAAAGGCATTTTTTCCTTGTTTTTGCTGTCAATTGTGAATAAATTAATATTGATTTAATTTTTTAATTAATTTTATTTAATTATGAGAACAGTACACATAGCCTTAGAAATAACACATTTTCATGAAATTGAATGTCTTTCTACACGTACATCCTTTTATTTTTTTCCTATTTCATAAGTAAGTTTATAGGCTTGGCTTACTGCCTCATCATTACAATTTTTTTAGAGATGCATTATATTAATGTGAAATATAATGATGAAAGAATTTCATTTCATTTAGTAAAACAAACTCTAAATACCACAAATAATTAAAGTACAGCTAAAATATTTAGGAAAAAAACATAAATGGATCTGTGTATATATAATGGTAGGAGGAAGAGAGTGAAGTAAGTGGATTTAATTTATATATTATATACACACACATATATAAAATATACATATGCTTTATATATAATTATATATGTGTATATATATATATACACACTTAACATCAGGATACATGTATCCACATTTTTCTTTATGAGTACTTAAACATGAAGTATGATTTTGTGTTTCTTATTCACATATATTATGTAATTTTAATCTTTATATGCCAAATTTCTGGGCAAAAGTTTAAAATTCAGTAGTACAGAAAACTAGTCCAGTGTTTCATTTTGACCTATGATTTTAATCAAAATATATCACACCCTTTCCAGGGATCTAGAAAGGAGTGCTAGACTTACACATTTGGATTGATAAATATTAAACAGATTAGTCCTATCATTTAGAACATATGTTATTCTATTAGCCATATTGGTACTCCACTCTCATGTTCTTAATGAACATTTTATTTTTAAAAGTACAAATGACCATTTACTCAGTGAGTTGCTCATCTTTAACATCAAGTATTTTACATGTGCACCTAGGAATTACAAGCAAAAAAGCACCAAATGCCAAGAAATAATACAAATATATTTGAAAATTACTGGCTCAGCTGAAACCTGTTGTGCATTTAACAAAACCAAAGAGATGTTTCCTTTTGGAGGTACATCTGAATTAAGTATGCAAGCTATGTGTGTTGAAACATATCAGTTTGTAATTGAATTTTCCTTGAGGCCATTCAGACACACACAATAGGCATGGCTTTTGCTCTTGCAATTACTTTTAAATTAATGGGGAAACGAAAATATGTAGTATAGTATCTTTCTTTTCATAATACATTTTTTTACTCTTCTCAAGAAAACGCATAGTCAAATGAAAAATAGAAGTTCAAATTGCCTTTTAAATTGTTTGAATTCCACTGTTAAAGAAAACCTGGGGGGCAAATTCAAAAGAATAATTTCTTGTTTCTAGTGAACATTTTTAGAATTCAGAAACAAATAGAAAATATTTTTAATTAGTATAGT
Organism: Lagenorhynchus albirostris; assembly: GCF_949774975.1. NCBI lineage: Eukaryota > Metazoa > Chordata > Mammalia > Artiodactyla > Delphinidae > Lagenorhynchus > Lagenorhynchus albirostris. The sequence continues at coordinate 25,338,406 of NC_083100.1, forward strand.
TGATGAAAAATTACCACTGTGACCCCTCTCTAATCTCTCTGCTCATCAGTTACATTGTTTATATTACCATGTCGTATCTACAGAAATATTTTTTAAGATTTTATTTCTCTTATATTTTTTAAAGTTTAAGAGATAGAATATAGTTCTACAGATATTCATTTGTTGCAAATAATCACTATATTCTAACTTTTTATGATGGATACATTGTTGAATACAGTTTATTTTTATTTTAGAAAATATAACTATTAAAAATACAGAAACATAATTTATCTCAAAATATAATTTATTATACTCTCCTCTCAAAATCTTGGGAATATAAATAATTCCTAAATGATATTTCAATAAATACTTGTGATTTCTTTTTTTAAGTGTTTGGCTCTGGCTTCTATTTACCAGAGCTTGTTATAAAATTAAAAAAATAAAAATAAATTATTGAAATTCATTCCTCTCAATCATTCCATCTCCCAATGGTATGGTTTGAAAAATACTTGTCACATTGTAAGGAATAATAACAATTTTTTTTAAATCTGCAATGTCACTGAAAACATGAAACTTTATGAAATGAAACTATTTATGCATGTCATGTTATATGCAATTCATTCTTATTTTTAGAATTTGACTTGGATACATATTGAGTGCTAAGTAAATCTTTGCTTGTTGATCAAATTTTTTCCATTATTTGACGTTTTTCTTCTGAGAAGCACACTGTACCATTAAAAACTCTTAGCTCATAACCACAATATCTGTATTTATTTTCAAAGACATCTAAAGTAATCTGATGACTACTAAATGAAGTATTTATATATTTCCATCACATTTTCAAAGAAAATATATTAGATGTGCAAAAATGCTTTAATGCTATAAAGTACCATAACTCTGTACTGATATTGCAGATATCCTCAAGTGTATTGCTTCTTTAATCACACTTAACATTTAATTGCATAGTTTGCACTTAAAAATCACTGAAATTGGTTTAGAAGAACCTTATAAAACTTGCTTTCTCTGTACTATGATTTTAAAAATTGAAATAAATATCAGGTTATGATGTTCCAGTACATGTTTTAACACATCTGTGAATTTTAATTTATATAAATTTCAATTAAAATACCTAAAAAATGAAGAATTTATTTTTTGAGTGGGTTTTACATACCATTTGAAGATTTGATGAATAATTACTCTGCATATATGAATTCTTTTAATCTAAGTAACCTATGTAAGTATTATCATAAATAATAATTTTCTGGTTCCTCTGATGAAACAGACTGAAGCAAATAATTCTTGAGAGTTTAAGTGCCACAGAGGCATTTTCTAATAATACAAAATTTTCATAATCATGACTGGTGACTTTAAATTTTGATTTTTTAACTCTCAAAAATGATATTTAGCTCCTAGTACCAGTTCCATCTCAGTTCAGTCTGGTTCTTAGCGGAAGGACTGATGTCATGGCCATCAGAACTTTAAAATTTAGATAATATTTACACAGGGGCTTCAGAAATTCTGGAAGCTATAATAATGTAAAGGATCAAGAGGAGAAAAGATTAGTGGAATAGCCTCAGAGTTTGTTACATCCCCACGTAGGGGATAGGAATACAACATAGCAACAATTAATAGAGACTACAGACAAAAGTCACTGCACCTTCCTTCAAAAAAGCTGTCCCCATATATATCTATAAAGAACTGAGAGATTGTTAGACATTCCACTGACTATTGAATACTGTAATTTCTTTTGTCCTTTTCAGAATTGTTTGGTAGAAAGTCAAAGAGTAATTGTTAATGCCTGTATTAGGCAGAGAAATTGTGTGACCATGGCAATGAACCAGACTGACCAATACTGTCATGAAATTTGGTGGAAAAAAAAATGATGCCATGGGGTAAAGTGGATTATGAGGAAAGTACAATGAGTTGTGGGAATGAAAAGAAGAAACAGGGATGCTGAGAAGCAAAATTGTATTCATATTGGATGAAAATCCTTTCCTATTGCAGGGAAGGAGAAGTAAAAGAGAATCTCTCCTTCCAGAAAGAAGCGGGGGAAGGTTTTTTATCTTGACTTGTATATCAGGTTTTTATCATCCACAGGACAAACTCCTCAATATTCTCTGTAACTTACTGAAGGATTTTTTTTTTTAATGTGAAGTAGGAAACCCCAGCCCAGATCACAAAATACAAAACCTGAAGACCCTTTTTAAAAAGGTGTTTGGCAAGCTAGGCATTTATTTCAGATTCCTAAGGATGCAGTGTGCTAAAATCTCATTACCTTATTCATGGACAGCAGCTTCCTCACCTCTTGGCTTTCAGACCATTTCCCTGTGATTTATCCTGGGGACAGTGCTGCCAGAATATGTGAGTTTCTTGATCAAGGATTTTGACAGAATAAAATCCAAACGTCAGCCTATCATTTAAACTCCTACAAGCCCTAGTACCAGCCTCCCTTTCCAGTTTTATTCCTTACTGTTTTGTCATGTGCCAGATGCTCCCTATAAGCAGATCTAGTTGTATTCCCCATGCATATGACACTTTCCCACTTCCTTAATTTTAGAAGGAAAGGAAATAGTTATATTGGATAACTGATATGTACCAGATCCTGTGCTAGATTCTTTCCTATATATTATGTGAAATTGTTGTTACCCAAGATGAGTATTATTGGTCCTCAGCTGTATACAGCAGAGGAAACTGAGGTTTTGACAGGGTGAATGACTTGCTTCTTATCATGTTAACTAGTAAAAGAGCACACTCTGGAAAGAAGTTTTGCATGAATCAGTGTTCATACCTCTTTCTCCTCAAAACACCATCCAACCCATGTTATTTATTCTTTTATAACATGTTCTTCCCGCATAGTGATATCCACACTCAGGTTTTTCTTCTCAACAAAGCTTTTATTTTTTTTTTCCTGCATTCAGTTAGAAGATAATCTCTGTCTTCCATACATTGTTATAGGAATCTTAGATCATAAATATTCATCATAACTGTTATTAATGTTCATAACCTATTTTTACTAAAATTTAAAGACTTCTAGGATATCCTCTATTTATGAGTAGAATATATGTCTTTTTAATTTTTGCATCCTAGTGGAATGTATAGAGTAAACTTCAATCAGTATTGGGCATGAGTTAATGAATGAATGAAAGAATGGCTAGCTATTTCCTATGAATGCTCCTAAACTCCGTACCGTTATTAATAAGGTAATATTTAACAAAATAACCCTTATAGTGCTCTGCACTACTGTTTGAGTTTTCTGATGATGAATATAATGGCCATGAATTGACTTTTCCGAGGGCAGTCATTATAGAAATCTCAGTTACCATTCCATTTCTAAAATATTGGTTAATTTTCAGTGGCTGGTTTCAAATGCCAGGTCAGGATTGGAGGCCTTCTTGCAGAGATTCTTTATGAGGTATTCCTTTTTCCACTGCCACTTTCTAACCCTTACACAGTGTGTGTCTTGCCACAAAACCACACATTCCTTTCTTTGACTCAGAGCCTCCTGAAGCAAAGACATTAGCAATAGGGGTCTTTTGTAACACCATATATTTTCTTTCAGGGTTTATTATAACTCCTTTTGTGTCAGGTGGTAATATTATTTACTGCTACTATATTAAAAACACAGAAACATCAATAACATTAATGCAGATTTTTACTAGTGATTGCCTCTAACTGAATACTCTTGACATCAGGATCATGGTAGAATATTAAAATAACATTGACATGAATATTTAATATAAGAACTTGCATATAAATCATGGTTTCAAAATTTAATATATCTGATGGCAATAATTAAGTTCATTATAAAAAGTAGAGGAGATAAGAAAGAAATAAATGATAGGACAAATGATTTCTATGTGTGAATTATCCTATATGAGCATGAGACTAGTAACTGAAAAATGGAGACTTAATTAAAGTCACTCAGTATTTTATCTGGAATGAATCATAAAGAACACAATTCAGCCTGCTCTTTTACCAGAAGTATATTTAAGATATTTTATTAGTTCTTAAGGGAGGGTTTTCCTAATTTTATTTGGTTGTTTGTTGTTATATGCCTTTAATATAATTGGGATTAATTAACAGATTCTTTTTGTAAATTAGAAACACAATAGATGTCTTCCTTTGGAGAATGTGTAGTATCTATAGGAAAACAGAATTAATTCCCCAAATTATACAAAATAGCAAATCATGAAGTCCTAAGCAATTAAATAAGAGCTATTACCAAAATTACTAGATTCTGATCTATTTTAAGTCAAATTTAATTTTTAAATATATTGATTGAGACTCCTAGAATCAAGTTCTCCTGTGCAGAAATGAGAATAAAGATGTGAGTTAGTCTTTGTCTCTTCCTGCAAAGGTTATTCAGCATTTTATAATAGGAGGATTAATTTTAAGTAGTTGAAGATAAATTGTGTTCAGGTGATTTATCAAAAAAAAAAAAGTACCTGTTAGAATGTCACTTCATAAAGTTTCCATTAATAGGTTGATCTTATCAGTGATAGTTCCTGCTAGGATACTAAGATAATGACTACAAAATCAGCTGAGTCCTCCTGGTTACCTGACATCAACAACTCATGAGGAGACATCATGGTAGAGACAGTCTTGGCTGCGGATACAACAGGAACCAGGTTCAAATCTCAACTTGGCAACTTACTAACTTTAGGATCTTGGCCAATTGCTTCTCCTTTTCAAACTACTCTCCTTATCAGTTAATTGATATAATAATACCTGTTGGACAAGTTTGTCCTGAGAACTAATTATGTTCATATGGAAAATCAATAGCATTGTGCCAGGTACAATTCAACAACAAGCAGCAGTTATGATCTGATGAAATTCTTGAATAGGTGACTTTAGAGGGACTATGTTTACTAAAAACTAGAAAGCTATAGGGGAACTAAAGACAGGGCTTACCCAACAGGTCAAATAACCTTATAAAAATTGATTTTCATTTATAGAGAGAAAAAAATGAAAGCAGTAGACACTATTTGGGAGCTAATACTTATTCCTTCCTCCCTAGCTGTAGACTCTATAGCCTCAGATGATTGATTCTAGGAAGTTGATGTTTTCATTCTTTACAGAAGATTGCAGTGTCCTCTCAGAAGATCCATGTTGGACCTTGCTGAGCTTGTTCTTCTATATCAGTCCTGAATGGTTAATTGCAGACACCTTTTTGCATCTCTTTCTGTAACTTTGCTAAGATTAATCAGTAAGTGATTGTCTCTGCCCTAGATATAAGCATGCACCAGTACCTCTTAGTCTTTACCATCTACTTTAACCCAAATTGCTATTTACTGTTATTACTGTTATTGTGGTTACTATTTGTTACAGAACAAATTTGTGCTGTCCTTGAAGTTCTCTTGCAACTCCATAAGCTACCTTTGGCCTTCTCCTGATGTTTCATTATTACCTTTATGTTGAAAGTAGGAAGAGATGTTTCCAGCTCTCCATGGGCTTAAATAGGAAAAGAATAGCTTATAAAGGGCTGACAGAAAAAATATTTTTTGGTTGATTTACCTACCTTTTATTCCAAATGGCCCTACTAGACTTGAAAAAAGATCAAAGTGCCCATTTACCCTGGGGCTGCAGTTTTTTTCCAGACTCCTGGCTATGCCTTTACTACTCAGTGATTTCACTCCCTTCAAATATAATTAGTTTAATACAAATGTAAATGTAACTAACATTTTTAAGAGTCTACTAGGCACTGCTAAGCTCTTTGTCTATACTATATCATTTGGCTATTACATATATATGTGTTAATTTTTAAATGAATTAAAAGTATCTGCATCATTTAGATTAGACCAATATAGTACATCCAAACTAAAAAAAGGTTTGGCAGCAACATTCATTGTAAAACTATGTATAAAATCAAGGCAACAATGTTTAAATCTCACCTTTACTTTCCAATAAGTTGGTTTTTGTTGCCTAAAGCATTGGATGGAGAAGGATTTTGAGTCCTCATCCAGTCCTTGCAGGAATACAGTAGTTGTATTAGTTTTCCTTGGCTGCTGTAACAAACTACCACAGACACGTTGACTTCACAGAAACATTATAGCACATTTCTGGAAGCCAGACTTCTAAAGTCAAGGCGTTGGTAGGGCTGCATGCTTCTGCATTTTCAGAAGCTCTAAAGGAAAATCTGTTTCTTGCCCATCCAGCGTCTGGTGGCTGCATATGTTCTGTAGCTTGTGGAAGCATCACTCTCACCTCTGACTCCTCTGGTATCTGTGTCTAATCTCCTTATGCCTTTCTCTTATAAGAATAGTTGTGAGGGCATTGAGGGCCCACCCAGATAATCCAAGATGATCTCCTCATCTTGAAATCCCTAACTTAATCATATCTGTACAGACCCTTTTTCCAAATACAGTAAGATTCACAGGTTCCTGGGATTAAGATGTGGGCATATTTGGGGATTCATTATCAGCCCATCACAATGATTGCTCAGCAGTCTCTGCCATGGACAAGGGGAGGGAGTGCTGGGGTAGCACACATGCCATTTTTTTGCCCAACAGTGACTTAAATCTGTCATTTAACAAATAAGTTTTAGGTTATGTGACTTGCCCAAATTTACCTAATCAGAAGAACCCCAACAAGAAACAGATGATAGGGCTTCCCTGGTGGCGCAGTGGTTGAGAGTCCGCCTGCCGATGCAGGGGACATGGGTTTGTGCCCCGGTCCGGGAAGATCCCACATGCCACGGAGCAGCTAGGCCTGTGAGCCATGGCCGCTGAGCCTGTGCGTCCGGAGCCTGTGCTCCGCAACGGGAGAGGCCACAGCAGTGAGAGGCCCGCGTACCGCAAACAAAAAAAAAGAAACACATGGTATATTAAGTTGGAATAACGGAAGAGAGTTTAGCAAAGGGGTTTTTATAAAGGTATAGGCAGGGTTGAAGAACACCAGCCATAGACTGTTGAAGTGTCTCGAGACTAGTAACAGAACTGCTAGGCCTGAAGGAGCAAGAGAAAGATTACCACTGTGACTTTTAGAGGGCTGCAGGGAAGTGGGGGGTGAGGGATAAATACCAACCTCACTCTCTTCTCTCTTCAGTCTTCTGCTGCTTCTTTTTATTGGCTGAACGCAAATGAAACCAATACAGAGAAAAGGTAGCCTGTTGTCATCCATTTGGGTCAGTTTTGCTGGGCACATGGCAAAGTGGAGAAGGATGGAGAATGGCTCTGGAGGGGCAAAGAGAAATATGCAGGTTAATCCCATAGATCACTAGCATCATAGCTGGGAGTATAATCCAACTTTATTACAGAATGTGTTGCATTTTTCGACATATCAAATTTAACTCAACAAATGTTTATTGAGTACATGCAAGATTAAGGGTATCTATGTAGGACTCCAAAAAATGCCAAGGATTTTTTTTTTTGTAAGTTATAGCAAAAACACACTGGAATTAATGGAAAAATCAGCATTCTTTTTACAGCAGTAATGTGAGTCTGAACGTAACTAGGAGTCATGTTAAAAATACATGGAAGGGACAGGCTCTTTGGTGGGGCTAATGGCGGAGTGGAGGGCTCATGCCAAGGAGTACTTCCCAGAACTTCTGCTGCCAGTGTCCTTGTTCCCACAGTGAGCCACAGCCACCCTCTGCCTCTGCAGGAGACCCCCCCAACACTAGCAGAGGGCAGACAGCAGAAGCAAGAAGAATTACAATCCTGCAGCCTGTGGAACAGAAACGACATTCACAGAAATATAGACAAGATGAAAAGGCAGAGGGCTATGTACCAGATGAAAGAACAAGATAAAATCCCAGAAAAACAACTAAATGAAGTGGAGATGGGCAACCTTCCAGAAAAAGAATTCAGAATAATGATAGTGAAGATGATCCAGGACCTCGGAAAAAGAATGGAGGCAACGATTGAGAAGATGCAAGAAATGTTTAACAAAGAACCAGAAGAATTAAAGAACAAACAAACAGAGATGAACAATATAATAACTGAAATGAAAACTACACTAGAAGGAACCAAGAGCAGAATAACTGAGGCAGAAGAACGGATAAATGACCTGGAAGACAGAATGGTGGAATAAACTGCTGCGGAACAGAATAAAGAAAAAAGAATGAAAAGAATTGAAGACAGCCTAAGCGACCTCTGGGACAACATTAAATGCAACAACATTCACATTATAGGGGTCCCAGAAGGAGAAGAGAGAGAGAAAGGACCCGAGAAAATATTTGAAGAGATTATAGTTGAAAATTTCCCAAACATGGGAAAGGAATTAGCCACCCAAGTGCAGGAAGCACAGACAGTCCCATGCAGGATAAACCCAAGAGAAACACGCTGAGACACATAGTAATCAAACTGGCAAAAATTAAAGACAAAGAAAAATTATTGAAAGCAGCAAGGGAAAAATGACAAATAACGTACAAGGGAACTCCCATAAGGTTAACAGCTGATTTCTCAGCACAAACTCTACAAGCCAGAAGGGAGTGGCATGATATACTTAAAATAATGAAAAGGAAGAACCTACAACCAAGATTACTCTACCCAGCAAGGATCTCATTCAGATTCAATGGAGAAATCAAAAGCTTTACAGACAAGCAAAAGCTAAGAGAATTCAGCACCACCAAACTAGCTCTACACCAAATGCTAAAGGAACTTCTTTAAGTGGGAAACACAAGAGAAGAGAAGGACCTACAAAAGCAAACCCAAAACAATTAAGAAAATGGTCATAGGAACATACATATTGATAATTACCTTAAAAGTGAATGGATTAAATGCTCCAAACAAAAGACACAGGCTTGCTGAATAGATAGAAAACAAGACCCATATATATGCTGTCCACAAGAGACCCACTTCAGACCTAGGGACACATACAGACTGAAAGTGAGGGGATGGAAAAAGATATTCCATGCAAATGGAAATCAAAAGAAAGCTGGAGTAGCAATACTCATATTAGATAAAATAGACTTTAAAATAAATAATGTTGCAAGAGACAAGGAAGGACACTACATAGTAATCAAAGGGATCAATCCAAGAAGAAGATAAAACAATTCTAAATATATATGGACCCAGCATAGGAGCACCTCAATACATAAGGCAACTGCTAACAGCTATAAGAGGTAATCGCCAGTAATATAATAATAGTGGGGGACTTTAAGACCTCACTTACACCAATGGACAGATCATCCAAAATGAAAATAAATAAGGAAACAGAAACTTTAAATTACACAATAGACCAGATAGAGTTAATTGATATTTATAGGACATTCCATTCAAAACCAGCAGATTACACTTTCTTTTCAAGTGCACATGGAACATTCACCAGGATAGATCACATCTTGGGTCACAAATCAAGCCTCAGTAAATTTAAGAAGATTGAAATCATAACAAGCATCTCTTCTGACAACAACGCTATGAGATTAGAAATGAATTACAGGGGGAAAAAAATGTAAAAAACACAAACACATAGAGGCTAAACAATATGTTATGAAATAACCAAGAGATCACTGAAGAAGTCAAAGAGGATATCAAAAAATACCTTGAGAGAAACGGCAATGAAAACACAATGATCCAAAATGTATGGGATGCAGCAAAAGCAGTTCTAAGAGGGAAGTTTATAGCTATACAAGCATACATCAAGAAACAAGAAAAATCTCACATAAACAATGTAACCTTACACCTAAAGGAACTAGAGAAAGAAGAACAAACGAAACCAAAAGTTAGTAGAAGGAAAGAAATCATAAAGATCAGAGCAGAAATAAATGAAATAGAAACAAAGAAAACAATAGCAAAGATCAATAAAACTCAAAGCTGGTTCTTTGAGAAGGTAAACAAAATTGATAAACCATTAGCCAGACTCATCAAGAAAAAGAGGGAGAGGACTCAAATCAATAAAATTAGAAATGAAAAAGGAGAAGTTACAGCAGACACCACAGAAATACAAAGCATCCTAAGAGACTACTACAAGCAATTCTGTGCCAATAAAATGGACAACCTGGAAGAAATGGACAAGTTCGTAGAAAGGTATAACCTTCCAAGACTGAACAGGAAGAAAGAGAAAATATGAACAGACCAATCACAAGTAATGAAGTTGAAACTGTGATTAAAAATCTTCCAACAGAGCTTCCCTGGTGGTGCAGTGGTTGAGAGTCCACCTACCGATGCAGGGGACACGGGTTCGAGCCCTGGCCCGGGAAGATCCCACATGCCGCGGAGCGGCTAGGCCTGTGAGCCATGGCCGCTGAGCCTGCACGTCCAGGGCCTGTGCTCCACAACAGGAGAGGCCACAACAATGAGAGGCCCACGTACCACAAAAAAAAAAAAAAGAAAAAAAATCTTCCAACAAACAAAAGTCCAGGACCAGATGGCTTCACAGGTGAATTCTATCAAAAATTTAGACAAGAGCTAACACCCATCCTTCTCAAATTCTTCCAAAAAATTGCACAGGAAGGAACACTCCCAAACTCATTCTATGAGGCCACCATCACCCTGATACCAAAACCAGGCAAAGATACTACAAAAAAAGAAAACTACAGACCAATATCACTGATGAACATAGATGCAAAAATCCTTAACAAAATACTAGCAGACGGAATCCAACAACACATTAAAAGGATCATACACTATGATCAAGTGGGATTTATCCCAGGGATGTAAGGATTCTTCAAAATATGCAAATCAATCAATGTGATACACCATATTAACAAATTGAAGAATACAAACCATATGATCATCTCAATAGATGCAGAAAAAGCTTTTGACAAAATTCAGTGCCCATTTATGATAAAAACTCTCCAGAAAGTGGGCATAGAGTGAACCTACCTCAACATAATAAAGGCCACATACAACAAACCCACAGCAAACATCATTCTCAATGGAGAAAAACTGAAAGCATTTCCTCTAAGATCAGGAATAAGACAAGGATGTCCACTCTCACTACTGTTATTCAACATAGTTTTGGAAGTCCTAACCATGGCAATCAGGGAAGAAAAAGAAATAAAAGGAATACAAATTGGAAAATAAGAAGTAAAACTGTCACTGTTTGAAGATGGCATGATACTATACATACAGAATCCTAAAGATGCCACCAGAAAACTACTGGAGCTAATCAATGATTTTGGTAAAGTTGCAGGATACAAAATTAATGCCCAGAAATCTCTTGCATTCCTATACACTAACAACGAACGATCAGAAAGAGAAATTAAGGAAACACTCCCATTTACCATTGCAACAAAAAGAATAAAATACCTAGGAATAAACCTATCTAGGGAGACAAAAGACCTGTAGGCAGAAAACTATAAGACACTGATGAAAGTAATTAAAGCTGATACCAACAGATGGAGAGATATACCATGTTCTTGGATTGGAAGAATCAATATTGTGAAAATGACTGTACTATCCAAAGCAATCTACAGATTCAATGCAATCCCTATCAAATTACCAATGGCATTTTTTATGGAACTGGAACCAAACATCTTAAAATTTGCATGGAGACAAAAAAGACCCTGAATAGCCAAAGCAGTCTTGAGGGAAAAAAACGGAACTGGAGGAATCAGACTCCCTGACTTCAGACTATACTACAAAGCTACAGTAATCAAGACAATATGGTACTAGCACAAAAATAGAGACATAGATCAATGGAACAAGATAGAAAGCCCAGAGATAAACCCATGCACCTATGGTCAACTAATCTATGACAAAGGAGGCAAGCATATACAATGGAGAAAAGACAGTCTCTTCAATAAGTGGTGCTGGGAAAACTGGACAGCTACATGTAAAATGAAATTAGAATACTCCCTAACACCATACACAAAAATAAACTCAAAATGGATTAGAGACCTAAATGTAAGACCGGACACTATAAAAGTCTTAGAGGAAAACATAGGAAGAACACTCTGTGACATAAATCACAGCAAGATCTTTTTTGATCCACCTCCTAGAGTAATGGAAATAAAAACAAAAATAAACAAATGGGACCTAATGAAACTTCAAAGCTTTTGCACAACAAAGGAAACCATAAAGAAGACGAAAAGACAACCCTCAGAATGGGAGCAAATATTTGTAAATGAATCAACGGACAAAGGAGTAATCTCCAAAGTATATAAACAGCTCATGCAGCTCAATATTAAAATACCAAACAACCCAATCCAGGGCAGAAGACCTAAATAGACATTTCTCCAAAGAAGACATACAGATGGCCAAGAGGCACATGGAAAGATGCTCAACATCACTAATTATTAGAGAAATGCAAATCAAAACTACAATGAGGTATCACCTCATACCTGCTTGAATGGGCATCATTGGAAAATCTACAAACAACAAATGCTGGAGAGGGTGTGAAGAAAAGGGAACCCTCTTGCACTGTTGGTGTTAATGTAAATTGGTACAGCCACTATGGAGAACAGTATGGAGGGTCCTTAAAAAACTGAAAATAGAATTACCATATGATGCAGCAATCCCACTCCTGGGCATATACCCAGAGAAAACCATAATTCAAAAAGACACATGCACCCCAATGTTCATTGCAGCACTATTTACAATAGCCAGGTCATGGAAGCAGCCTAAATGCCCATCAACAGACGAATGGATAAAGAAGTGGTACATATATACAATGGAATATTACTCAACCATAAAAAGGAATGAAATTGGGCATTTGTTGAGATGTGGATGGATCTAGAGAATGTCATACAGAGTGAAGTAAGTCAGAAAGAGAAAACCAAATATCGTATATTAATGCATATGTGGAACCTAGAAAAATGGTACAGATGAACTGGTTTGCAGGTCAGAAATTGAGACACAGATGTAGAAAAGAAACGTATGGACACCAAAGGGGGAAAGCCTTGGGGTGGGTGGTGCTGGTGGTGTGATGAATTGGGTGATTGAGATTGACATGCATACACTGATGTGTGTAAAATTGATGACTAATAAGAACCTGCTGTATAAAAAAGAAAAAAATACATGGAAGGATACAGATTTGAGCTACAGTGGAATAAATAATAAATGGGACGTGGCACAATGTTAGATATGGAGTGGAATGCAAAACATTAGAAAAGACAATGCCAAATATGAATCCAAGGTTTAAAACCCAAATTAGAAAATGTTTCTGACATCTACAAAATTGGCAAAGTTAGCAGACAAGCTTTTATCGAGAAATTTACTTTGTGTCTTAAATTTGATATCCAGTAGTTTATCTGTATCAGGATGACCAGAAGGCACTTGAAATATGAGTTGATTCCTGAGATGAGGTAGGATGGGAGGGGGGAATATGATACAGATTCTGTTTATTTATTAATAAAACTGCATTGCCCCCTTACTAAGAGCCATACACTCTACAAGAGTTTGATAACATTATCAGCTAATATTACTACTCTCAGAGAAATCATTAGAGATGGTGGTGGACCTTTAACAAATAAGTCAAATAAAAATGGAATAGATACCACGATAGGGGAGCTATACCTATATAAAGACCTATTAGTTTCTGCTCAGAGATGACGGTTGAAATTGCAGGAGTTGAAAAGAATGGTTGGAATATGGGCACAGCATAATTCTCATGTCTGGATATTTTGACAGGTATTTTGCACAGATATTTTGGATATGGTCATGATGGATTTTGCTTTCCATCTTTTAAATAGCCATGTTATTAAACCTGAGAAACCACAGAATTCTGCAGTTGACTCCATGTGTTTCTGATAACTCTGTCATATTTCTTAGTTATAAGATATAAGGATGCAAGAGGTTACAGACGAAAGCAAAGAATATTAGGGACAAAGCTATGATGGCATTTCCACATTTAAGGTATGGGAGGGAAAAGTAGGTGCCAATACCTGTAATAAGAATACTCAGAGAGACCGAAGATTCAGGATAGAATAAAATGCTATCATCAATCACAGAGAGATTTTCAAAAGAGGATGGTGGTCAGTGAGGTATCAGCATGCAGAATCTCAGGAAAATGTTAAGAATGAGGGAATAACTCATTGACTAGTGATAAGGAGGTTACTGGTGACTTTTTCAAGAGTACTTTGAATAGTTAGAATGTAGGAAAGTTGCAGAAAAACTAGACCCCTAAGGAGCAAAGGACTATAAAATGAAGAAATAGCCAATGAGAATAGCAAATATTCTCAAAGTAGAGAAGTGGAAAAATTGAAGGAACTTTCATTTTTAGAATATAGGACATCTAAGTATATTTGTGGGTACAGTGAATGTGCCAATATGGAGTGAAAATAAAGTCATACTAGAGATAAACAAAGGTAAAATTATCCAAAGGAACACAATGGAAAGATGTCAGGAGCACATTTTACAGAGTAAATATTGTGAAAGGTAGAAAGTGTTGTTTTGTTTTGTTTTTGTTTTTCCTGCTCAGAAATACAGGTCATAATAAATGTAATAAAGAGTCAATAAGAAATTAAAAACTAAAACCAAGGGCTATTTTTGGAGGATCAAGTCAGGAGATTTGACAAACCTCCATGCATCTATGCTTTTCTCTAACAACACTGGAAAGTTTGAGAATTCAAATGGTGGGAGTTGTCTTTGGCCAAGGGGTGTCAAAATGGGAATATCGGGGGGGGAAATTATAGGATGTGGTAAATGCTTTATTATAATAGTTAACATTGGCGCTTAGGCTAAGAGAGAGATAAGTGAAGCAGAACAGAAACAGGCATTAAAAAATTAAATTATTAAAAATAAATCCAGTCTTCTTTCCATGACTTAAAGGCCTTTCATGGTCTGGCCCCTACTTACATTTCCAATCTTATCTCATGCCATTGCAGCCCTTCCTAAATTCCAGACATGGGTATTCTCAGAGCTTCCAGAATTTACCAAGCTCTCAGTCTCTTTCTTCATATTTGTCTATCTGACTTCTCATAATTCTGATCTCAGGGCACATTTTTTGACTACCCTTATCTAAAATAGCTCTGCCACCACCATTTTATTATCTATTGCAATACTCTATTTTCTTCATAACCCTTAATGCAATTTATACTTATTTATACATCTGTTTTATATTTATTTGGTTTTTCTGTATATTGTGTTGCCTCTCCCAGGAGAATGAAAGATTCATGAGGATAGAGAAGCTTCAATCACAGTGCTAGGCACATAGCAGGTCCTCAATAAATATTTTAAGTGAATACATGTATACCATAGGATAGGAAAATATAATAAGGATAGAGGGAAATTCAGTATAACTGAATTCATTATAACAGTATAACAGAAAACACAGTCAGAAAGTAAAATTCTACCTTGTATAAAATTATTCACAAAGGTCTTAATTGTGTAGCATTGTTAAGTAATATGTAGATCTAAAATTCAGCCAGCAAATGGGTGAATGATGGAGAACAGAGATGGAAAACTGCTGACTCCAAAAGTTAGAAGGATCCTAATTTGATTGTTCAAGTTCACAAAAATGATACCAGCGATTGGAAAGGAGTGCCACTGAGCAATGTAGACACACTTAAACTGATGGCATATTAATTCAGTCTAATTACTGCTCACCTACTTGCACTAGTGAATTATTATTTATTCTAGACATGAGGGAACAGATGCAGATTTCATTTATTTTATTATCTGGGTACCATCTGCAGCAAAACACATTTGTAAAACATTATTATGGACCAATAATCTTGTCTCATTTTTCATCACTGCCATCACTAATATCTTCTTTGTTCTCTTCATCATCATCACCCCCACTATCTTTAGGAGAGGCATTTGTTTTAAGCATTCACAAGTCTGCTGACAGTTTCATTAAGCACAATTTTATATGCCTGTGTTAATTGTTTATCCTTTCTTTTTCTCTACCCCCTTTTTTTATCTTCCTTATCCCTGAGGCAATGAGATTTTCCCCATTTTCAGCTGGAGGGTATTGAATTAATGGTCCATAGACGTAATGAAACAGTGAAAGTTGGGCTGAAGTTAACATTTTTCAAAAACAGAATAGCCTATAAGTTTTCAATGACCATATGTTTTTTGTTTTTTGTTTTCTTTTTGTGAAACTACTAACAGCATGAGTGAGAAAACAAGCTTAAGTGGCAAGGTTTAACATCTGAAGGCTGGGCAAAATGATGCCTTAGTGTGACAAATGGTATTGCTCACTTTTATTATTGTACAGAAATGTCTTTCCTTCAGAATGAAATAGAGGTACAAATAGCATAGGCTAGAGAATAGTGGCACACATGCTGCAGAGCTTTTTATCTATGCCCTGGTCATCCCTTGATAGTTAAAAAAAAATGTGCTTATTGAAACCAGAACTCATTGTAAAGAAAAATGTTTCTGCTTTAGAGTTTTCAGTGTAGCACCTGTTACAGCCTTCCTCTCTGTCCAATGAGAAAACTATTTAATTCACCTACAAGAAAAATTTTGTAAAGCAAAAGGGAAAACAAAGACAGAAAATAATTTCATTTCTGGAAAAATAGATAATATACCTGTCAACTTGTATGTATTCCAGTGGCCTTTGGTGACATTTTCTAGTGACAAGCAGCAAAGATTCCAAAATTGCTTCCATAGGCCCCACACAGAGATAGGTAACAAAGGACGTTATTAATTTTAACATAGAGTAATTTATTGAAACCTAACACTCCATTATTAAAATATTGATTTTTTTCCCTTTCCATCCTACTCATCACTCTAAATGAATCCACATTCTCTTCTCTTTATTTCTTCCCCTATCCCCCAAAAAAGCCATCTGCTATTTCCTTTATGAAAAAATAAAACCTACAATTAGTATCGTCGTGTTCATCTTTTCTTTCTCAAAAAACGAGAACTGTTATGCAAATACTCTGCAATTTGGTTTCAAATACTCTTTGTAGTGTGATGAGCAATTTTCCTTAATACAACCCCAGCTTTTTTGCCAGGACTTACAAATAGATTTTTTAAAAGAGAACTTTCATGGGACTTTTTTACACTCTTCTGATGTAAACTTTTCACATGCATATTTAGAATGGAAATATCATTACTCCTTGAGTTGTAAAAGAAAAAAATTTGTTTATGTATTTCGTCCTGAAAAAGAAGGCCTGAAATAACCTTAAAATCTTTCTTTTACCTTAAATTTCACCGTGTTCTATATCATAGGAAATGGCCTGTACCAAATAATACTCACAGGAAATCAGAGAAATATATTTTCTTCGGCCTTTTCTGAAAGCATATTGTAAGTGATGGCAGTTTACTTGTAGGTGCAAATCTGTTGCTTGAGTTGCTCCTCAGGAGCTAAAGTATCAATATAATTTGACCCAATTCACTCAGGTATGGCTAAAGTCAGGTGTTTGGTGCTATCTTCTTGTTAATAAGATAAGCATCTACAGTTCAAAGTGCTGATAGAATGGAAATTTTAAAATTACAGTATGTTTACTGTCCTAAGAAATAGCACTGTACTAAGAATCAGAAAACACGAATCTTAACACTGATCCTGCTGCCTACACATCATATGACCTGGGGCGGTAATTCTGCTCAGCCTTGGTTTCCTTATGTTACAGCTGAGAATGGCTGCCTCCTTTGCTTCCTAGAGTTACAATGATGATCAAACATCTGTTGCATGTTACTTCCTTTGCAATGGATGATAGAGACATACATTTAATGGAGATGTTCCAGGGGTTCTCAAAGTTCTATGTTTCCTACAGTAATTTCTCCTAGGGATCTTGTTACAAATGTAGATTCTGATTTACTTCTAGACCCGATTATCTGGGAGTGGGACTTGGAAAGCTAGCCTTATAGTGATAAACCTAGGTCGATTTGATGGACATGAAAAACTAGAGCCACCAGAAGAGAAATAGAATGCAATTAGCATACATTTAATTTAATCAGATATCTAATATTTAATATCTAATTAAATATCTAATTTGATACTTGATTGAGTTAGATATTTAATTTAATTATGTTTTGCTTATTTGTTGGTGTCTATGTGTATATTTATATGTGTGCATGTCATAATTCAGTGAAGGAATCCTCTGGTTTATGCTTTTAATATTAATTACTATTTAATTAGTTAATAAAAATACTACATTAAATAATAGATAATGCAACTTGGCTAACATTTCTATTTGTACTCTCCTTATAATTACATTAGTTTGCTTTATTTCAAATGTTGACTGAAATATACAGGAAGCAAAACCAAAATGTTTCCACCTCCTGGATCCAAATAGAGCCATATTAGTAGCAATAACTCAAATTTCTGGCTTTGCTAATTGTGCAGAAACTCCCAACTTCAGTGGAAGCCTTCCCAAATAGTTTGGGAAGGGCTGCGTGTCTCATATGATCTTACACAACAGTCTCCCAGTTGCAGTCACCCTGTAGTATCTACAGTGTTTTTTCTCACCAGCTCTGGTCTCCATGTGGAGCTTCTCTTTTCTCTGAGCCACTGAGAAGTCCTACCTCGGGAGCGTTTGACTGGTACCACCTGAGGATAACACCTGAAAAACAGCAGTTTCAGCTTCTGCCCACAAAAGCCTCAAAAATAATGTGCCTTGAGTTAGGCTGAAACCCCCTTACCAGCTTATTTCTTCTGTTTAGCCTTATATCTATCCCTTCTCTGGACACATATTCATACTGCCCCACCCTTCCTTCTTCAAGAAATAAAATGTTATATTTCACGTAAGACCCTGGCTGTATCCAGTAAAATCTATATACTCTGTCAGACTTACCCCATAATTATGAATAATCTTTAGACTCAGCTGAACTCAACACTACTCAAATAGTAGTGGAGGTTAAAAGTGAATAATGTCCTACAAGGCTAATAATGGTGAAAGACAGCAGTCACTAGTGACCCTCTTTTCCTTCCCTGCCCCCATTTTACACTGCCCAAGTAATCACTTTCAATTTTCAGCAATTTCTTCTTTTACTTAACTCTCTATCTAAATAATATGCTTATACTGTCAACTCTTGATTTTTCAGTTTTATGCATCATAAACTAACTTTTCATTGTGAACAACAGGAATGTACTTCACTTCCTTCCCATCACCACCTTGCAGAAATATATCTTCCTTTTCTTCATTTTCCAATATAGTCATATGATATTTGCTTATATTGTTTCATGTTTATGTTGTTATGCTTATATAACGACTCCCAGCTGCAGCTGTGCTTTATAGCAGATTTCCCCAACCCCCAGGCCACAGACTGAAGTGAAGCTTCATCTGTATTTACAGCTGCTCCCCATCGTTCGCATAACTGCCTGAGCTCCGCCTCCTGACAGGTCAGTGGCTGCATTAGATTCTCACAGGAGTGTAAACCCTACTGTGAACTGCACATGTGAGTGATCTGGGTTGCACGCTCCTTATGAGAATCTAATGCCTGATGATCTGAGGTGGGGCTGAGGCAGTGATGCTAGCACTGGGGAGCGGCTGCAAATACAGATTATCATTAGCAGAGAGGTTTGACTGCACAGAGACTATAGTTAATCAATGGCCTGCAGACTCATATCAAAACCCTATCAGTGAGTGGCAAGTGAAAACAAGCTCAGGGCTCCCACTGATTCTGCATTATGGTGAGTTGTATAATTAATTCATTATATATTACAATGTAATAATGATAAAGTACACAATAAATGTAATGCACTTCAATCATTGTGAGCCATCCCCCTGCC
This sequence comes from Lagenorhynchus albirostris, assembly GCF_949774975.1. Lineage (NCBI taxonomy): Eukaryota > Metazoa > Chordata > Mammalia > Artiodactyla > Delphinidae > Lagenorhynchus > Lagenorhynchus albirostris. The sequence goes on from NC_083100.1 coordinate 25,357,891, forward strand.
CACCCCTGGTCCATGGAAAAATTGTCTTCCATGAAAACGATCCCTGGTGCTAAAAATGTTAGGGACCACTGCTTTATAGTAATTATGATGACTTTCTTTTCTTGTGTGTATCTTGTGTTTTACCTCAAATTCATTTCTTTATTTTACTTTTGCTTAGTTTTCTGTGTATCTATCACTAATTTGATGGTCAAATTCGGCTAGGAAAATATGTATACTGTTAATGCATTTTAAACTCATTAGGTTTTTTATCAATTCCATCTTCTTGCATCATCTTTTCCAGAGCAATATGTCCTACTCCAGCCTGGACTGGCTACTATCTCAGGCTTCTGTATAGCCTTTATTCTGGAGTATCCCTTCTGTCATTTCCTTGTTTCCTCAATTAAATGTACTTTTTTAACTGCCTTCCACCTTTTATTAAATGAGCACATCTAACAGAGAAAGGAAATGTGAGATAATCATTTTTTTTTAATTTATTTTTATTTTTTTTTTTTGCCATACGCAGGCCTCTTACTGCTGTGGCCTCTCCCGTTGCGGAGCACGGGCTCCGGATGCGCAGGCTCAGCGGCCACGGTTCACGGGCCCAGCCGCTCCACGGCATGTGGGATCTTCCCGGACCGGGACACGAAGCCGTGTCCCCTGCATCGGCAGGCAGACTCTCAACCACTGCGCCACCAGGGAAACCCCAATAATCATTTTTAAGAACAGATATGTCTGTATATTTACTCACTTGGTTCAAATTTTGCTGGATGTAGGATTTGAGGTTTAAACAAAACTTCCAGAAGTTTGAAGTCACAGCTCCATTTGGGAGAAGAAACTGGAGCGTGGCCCCATCTTTCACCATATATAAATTTACATGATCCTACTATTTTCACCAGAGTATTTCTCTTTCCATTGCCTGATATTCAGTCCACAATCCCTTTGGTTTAGCCTCTCCTAAGGATGAAGGGGAGAAGGAGATCTGTAGTCTAAGTGCATCCTAAATGGACTTTGAAAAAATCCTGATGAAGTCAGTCCCTCCTGCTCCATTTATGTATAGTGGTTCGTGGTGTAACACTACTGAGCCTTTGGTGTGTAAACAAGTGGGGCAAATTGGATTTCTTTTCAGTTTTCCCCCTACTAAGTTAGGCTTCAGATTTCTTACGTTTGCTAAGTCAGTTACTACTAGTAAGCCACTTGCTACTTTTAGCATTCCATCCTCATTTCTTCTTGTGATTATTGGTTTCTGGCTTTTTATTAATTACTTTGTTGTTAAAGTGGTAGAATTGAGAGGAAATGGAGGTAAATGTGTATATCAATCTGCCATGCTGTCTTAAAGAGAAGCTCAATATAGCTTTCTGTCTTCAAATATTTGTTTGAAACTTTTCAAAGCTACAAAAAATATTCAAGAATAGTACAATGAACAATCTCATACCTGCATATAGGTAACTGATTGTTAATAAATTGCCATGGATGTGTCACCCACTCTGTGTGTGTATAAGGTCATATCAATTTCAAATTGGACTGAAGTTACTTAAAATAACTGTTGATTGAAGGCTAACTTTAGGATGTGCTAAATAACCATAATATGTCCACACTCTATCTCCATTAAGCAAAGCTGCCTTTATGATTATGAAAAAGAATTTAGAACTGTTTTCTCACTTCATGAAACGAGAAAATTGGAGTATACAAATTTGTACAATCTCGCCTCTAGCTCTCAAATTTTATGGTTCTATGAATAAACATCACTTATAATTTTGAAAATGAAATAAATTTGAGTGAAAGCAAAGTTATGGAGCAAAATGTCTTATTAAAGTGTTTATTTTTCTGCATAAATTCACTAGGCATATTGTTTGTAATTGTTTATAATGATATTTATAATTTATAAATTACACCTGTGTATGCTGTCTGAATCCACGCCAATAATGAATGAGTTAACTTTGAATCACCTTATTTGTAACTGAGCCACCTTATACAAGTAAGTGCATTTGTACAGATTATTGGACTCTAGAACCAAAGATCAAAGGTTAAAAATCTACAGTATAAATTAGGATTCAATTTCAACTTACTTGGCAGTAAATAAAATCTATTATTATTCATATCACAAAAGAGAAAATACTGCTATTAATTTTATATGCAGTTATTCTATAATATTTCCCATTTTGTATAGTCTAGTTTTCATTTAATTTCACTTGAATTAAACCACTTTAGAAATATAATAGCTACAATAATGTCTTTTCACTTTTAATTGATTCCACTGAGTGAGAGTACATTTTCAAAATTATTATCAACACTATTAGTACAGGGCAAATAACTATAATGGTAAAGAACTTTGAGTTTAAACAATGGTGTTATATTTTTTTCTCTTAGGAAGCTCTGATCATGGCAAGTATGGACCATCCACACTTAGTCCGGTTATTGGGTGTGTGTCTAAGCCCAACCATTCAGCTGGTTACACAACTTATGCCCCATGGCTGCCTGTTGGATTATGTCCATGAACACAAGGATAACATTGGATCCCAGCTATTGCTTAATTGGTGTGTCCAGATAGCTAAGGTAAGTGCCCATCACTTCTGCCTTTATATTTCCTAATCTAGAACAGTTTGGGTATTCAATCTATTTAAATAAAATAAATTATATTTGCTATATTGAAAGATATAGGGAGGTATTTTCATTCAAACCACAGATCAATCTCATAATCTATTTATATATTTTGGGATTATTGAACTGTGATGTTTGTGTTATATTGACCACATACCAAAACAAATAACTTATTGGTCAGGAGGAAAAATTGTTATACTGGATTTGTTTGGCTTTGTTGTTTTTGTTGTTGTTTAGGAATAGTTTAGTTAACAAAATTCAAGAAGGAAAAGATTGAAGGTTTGAGTTGTTCCATTTTTAGATGATTTTGTTAGCATAGCATGTACGTTCAATTCTCAGAATTACAAATGATCAAATTCTAAACATTTTTCTAGACATTTTGATAACTCTCGATTGGTCTTTAATAGTTGTTTTTTTGTTGTGGTTCCTGGTTTTGTTTTTGTTTTTTTGTCTGGCACAAGGTCTCAGTCATGTAACGCATGTTAGGAGAGTGATGTGGATTTCAGTACCTGGGGTGATGGAAGGAGATGGTTCTATGTGAAGTAGAAAACATGTACTTGCTTCTTGGGGACTATGTTTTTTTTTCCACCAGAGTTAACGGATCTTCAAAACTTTCAGGAAGGGCCAGAATTCTGGATTTTTCTCTAAATTTAAACCTTGGCTCAAACTTTTGAAACACCCTGGGAGCCAAGCAAAGCTTTCACATCCTGTAGTCCACCAGTGTGCAACTTTGGAGTGCATATTTTAAGTTCAAAGAAGCCATTACAATTTTCTATACCAAGATAAATAGGTCTGGGATGAGTTTTAATTCACTATTCCCACTCTTATTTACACCAAAATATGACCTGATGTTCTATAAATTCTACAGATCAGATCATTTTAGCATTTGTATAATATAAAGGCCAAAATGTTAATGCAGTAGTTTTAGCCTATTTCTTTTTACAATCTGAGAGTGAATAAAAATACATCACCCAAAGAAGAAATTGGAGAAAATTCTTAAAATGCAAACCCAAAAAATTATTTGAGGGAAAAGCCCAGTTGAGCTTTCTGTACCGTAAATCTTGATATAGTCTCCTTATGGACCGTGTATTACAATTTTGTGAATATCACATGGCAGACTCACAACGGAGAGGATTCTTTCCAGTAATGAAGTTTGAAATATCACTCTTCAAAAAGTGATTTAATTATCTGAGAACTTCTATAATTTATAAGGTGAGCTAAATGTAAATGTGCGATAGACATTCTCAAATCATCCTAGCACTATAAATGAAAACAAAACTAAGTTTTGAATTTCTTAGTTCTTCTCTATATTTCCTGCAGTCTTCTCCATAATTTAGGTTTTGTCCTTAGGGATTCATGGCATTAATATATCATTTATGCAAGACTGTACACTCTAATAATAGAAGCTACTTTGAGTTCCCTGAATAATCACACTGTTTTAAAATCTTTTTGCCTTTGTAAATGACATTCCTTCTGCTTAGAAATCTTTTCTCATAGCTTCTTGATTCACGTAGCATGATGTTTTTGATCCATCAACACTGATTGGGCTTCCTCCCCTTGTGAAGTCAAACTCTTTTCTCTCTAAAGAGAAGTAACTTCCTTCTCTTCTGTGTTAGTTTGTATTGTATTATTTAACTGTTATACTGCGTGTTTATATAACTCTCTGACTATATGGCATATTTGTTTAGTCATTAATCTTTTAATAAATATGTGTGGACACCTACCATGTGCCAGGTACTATGTAGACTGAGGTGTCTAATGGTAAGAATGAACATTCAACAAATAAAACAACTAGATACAGGATTAAACACTTTGGTTTAGATTTTGAAGAAAAATAATTACAGGGGAGACTTAAGGACAGACCTCACTGAGTCCCGAGAGAGACTTTGGCTATGGGAAGAAACTTAGGCAGAGGAAAGATAACACAGAGCCCTATATATATGGTGACCATGTAATTTGTCATCGAAATGAACAAGTTTAAGAGTGAAAGGAGACTCTATTACTAGTTATGCCGGGACAACAGGCACACAAATGTCCTAAACAGAGCAAGGTATGTGGTAACACTGTGTAGCATGAAAAATTTGGATTTTATTATAAATGCAGTGGATATTGAAGTATTTTGCCCTGGACATGATATAATCTAATTTATTTTCTAAAGAGATCATACCAATTTATGTATGGAAATTAGATTGGGGCAATGCAAGAATGGAAATGAAGATACCAGTTAGAAGTCTGGGAGTAATGAAAATAAGAAGTTAATGAAATTATGAAACATTTTTGAGACAGTTTAGGTATTTGATTATCAATTAGAGGATGCTGAGGGAGGGAAATATGGTGGTGCTGTTGCCTGAGGTGGAGAAGGCTAGTTCAGTTCCAGACATGGCAAATGGACAGGGTTTATTGAACATAAAAATGGAGCTATCAATTAGGTAGTTGAATTTGGTCAGGATTGTAGATATAGATTTAAGAGTTATAAGTATTCAAATATATGGGAAGATATGAGATTACCTAGTAGTTACTGATTTGGTCTGATTCATATTTTTTCCCAGCACTTAAAATTGGGTCTTACATGTAGGTAGCTATTCAATATATATTTAATAAATATATTTAACTCATAAAGAAAATGAAAAAAAAATTTACCCTTAAGGAGGGAGTCCTTCCTTTATCTTGTTTTCCTACTTTGGGGGCAGAATTGTGTAGTGGAAACAGCTTTAGGGTCAAAAGGACCTACATTAGTATGCCAGTGCCCACGTTTTGGTTTTGTGAATTTGAGTAAATTATTCAACCTCTTTGAATTTTTGTTTCTCAGTATATTAATGGAGTTAATAATTATTACATTTTTCTTCATTCACAAAATGAGTATAATACTATCTACCTGCAGTAGGCTGAAAAATAATCCCCTGCCTTCAAAATGTTATGTCCTATCCCCATCTTCTGTGAACATGTTAATTTACATGTTAAAAGGCATCGTGAGGATGTGATTAAATTAAAGATCTTGAGATGGGGAGATGATATTATCCTGGATCATCCAAGTGGGCCAGTGTAATCCGAGGATCCACATAAGTGGGAAGCAGAAGAATCACAGTAAGAGAGAGAAGATATAAAAACGGAAGCAGAGTTGGAGTGATAGGCCTTGAAGATGGAGAAAGGGGGACACAAGCTGAAGAATACAGTCGACCTCTAGAAGCTAGAAAAGGCAGGGAAACAAGTTCTCCCCTAGAATCTCCAGAAGGAAAGCAGGCCTGCCAACACCTTGATTTTAGTCCAGTTTAGAAACTGATTTTTGACTTCTGATGTCCAGACCTGCAAGAAAATTAATTTGTATTGTTTTAAGCCACTGCATTTGTGGTAATGAGTTATAGCAATAGAAAACTAATAAACTTCCTCATAGTGATTTGCAAAGATTAAATAAAATAGCTCAGGTAAAATCCCTGGCTCAGCTCCTAGATCATGGAGTATTTAAAAACAATCTTCTTTTATTAGCTATAGGTCAAAAGCCTCAAAGTAGAGAATTGTTTCAGAAATGTCTGTAGAATATGAGTAATTTGGTCTGAGTCAACACAAGTATTTTGCAAATAACTATTTCAGTAAGTTAGAGGCTTCTTTTTCTTTACTTCCAGTTCTCACTGAGAGAATTTATGAAAGTGAGATATCACCATCATAATTACTCCAATACCCACTTTCATTTTGGCTGCATCCCTTTTATTTATTGACAAAACCGGTAGAAGGGGAGATATGATGCTATAAAATAACCAGCTTATACTTGCGTTATAAAATACCTGTGGAAAGTGTAACATAAGTAGAAGAAATAATAATTATGGCTAACATCAAGCACTTACTCTGTGTAAGCCACTACTCTGTATATTTTATTCATTAGTTAATTTTTCTCATCACAAACCTATAAGGTAAGTATCATTAGTGTGTCCATTTCACAGATAAAGTCAGTCACAGAGAATCTGTTACATGATTAAATTCACACAGCGAGTAAATAAATATTATAACCACTAATCTATGTTTTTATATATAAAGAAGAAAGTATTTTTTTAAAATTTCATCCATATTCCAAGTTTTCCTTCCGTTCTTCCATTGGTACATCATTCTACAACATTTTATGTAACAGAAACACAAATTTCAACACCAAAATTTCTTCTTATCAGCAGCCATTTTCACTCTGCATGTGCTGCATTTAGAACTTGATTTAATTTGGTAAGCAGAGCAGAACGTATTATTATTTAATGTTTGTATAATACCATATGCCTTCCTGGGGCTTATGAATCCAGGATAGAAGATAATTGTGAGAATTCCTTCTTTCAGAGTTGTTGCTAACAAGTTGGGCAAGCAGTTTTGAAAAGACAACTTGGCAGATTCTGAAAAGTGTATGTGAGTTTAGTGAAGGAATTTCATGGTGAGTCCATGTAGGTAAAGCGTGTCTTACACAACAGGCATCTGCTTGGTGCTTTATATATTTTGTATTATGTAATCTTTACTGAAACTCTAGCAGGTATGACCCATTATTCTCCCAGTTTATAGATCAGGAAAATGGAGGAACTTAAGTCCTAAAGGACACAGCAGTAGGTTGAAATGCCTGGATTCTGTATCAGTAACTCTGATGCCTCCTGAGCCAGGTCTTTAAACCATTCTTCACCCTTTCCTCTCCAAATATATGCACCACTGCAGCTTATAGTCACTTGTACTCCTGAATTTGAGGAGTGGAGGAGTGTGACATTTTATCTGTAATTGTGTCTCATCATCATGCCCATAAAAGAGAAGATTCCATCATGAATAATACTTTTTATTGTTTTCATGGAAATTTTTTATTGCTTTATCGTGAAGGTCTATGTCACATTTTCAGGATCAAGTGCTAGATACTCATTTAATTGTGGGAGAATTTTTTTTAATTGATGTTTTACATATAAAATATTATGATAAAGCAAGCTCAAAACTATTCTTTGAGCTACCATGCAGTATTGATACTGTTCACAAGTGACACTATAAATTAAGAATTTAAAATATATAGTTTGGTGCTAGTTTGTGTTAAGCATACAGATTCTAGAACCAGACTGAATGGGTCCAAATCCCAGCTGCCTCAGTTATCAGCTGTGTGGCCCTTGACAAGTTATTTAATCTCTCTGTGCCCCCTGAAAATGAGCATAATAATAGTACTCACTTCATAGAGCAGTTATGAGAAAAAGGTAATACTTGTGCTAAAAATGCTGCTTAGCATAGAGTAAGAGTGTCCACCACGTGTTATAATTTTGGATAATATCTGAGGTGAAAACAATAAGGAAAGACACATACATTCATAGTTAGAACACCCTCATGATGTCATTTCAAAACTACTCAATTTTAAAATCTCAGGTATGAAAGATTTAACATTTGTTCTTACACCACACTGAGGGTAGGAGGAGATCATCTCATGTTTAATATTTCTACTTTTTGGAAGAAGGAGCTTGTCTCCTACCTTCACGTGCTTTCCTACACAGGTTCCTAAGCTGCTGTTCTACATGTGCTATTATTGTGACCTCTAATTTTCATGTTAGGAAATCAAATTGTTTGTAATGTTGAACATGTGAAACCAGCAGTGAATTGGCAAAGAGCGAGGTCAGGGTAATTTTTGAATAGATAGTCTATTACCGGGGAGGAGCAAAGAGAAAATTCTAACTTCTGAATCTCAAGGTAGAAAGGTTAAAGTGGGTTTAACTTCCTTTTACTGCATAGATTTTATCTTCTGACTTCTTTCTAAGGAGATTATTTGAGACTTTGTTGTTGTTGTTACTGCATTTTTAAAGCCTGAGTACTGAGTATCTGCCACCATTATTTTTCAAACTCTTGAAACCTTCCTCGGAGCTTTGCTGGCCTATTTTTCTTTACTGTCAGATTTTCTTCTGGAGCTCTAATGACTTGCAGTTTAATTCAGATGTAATGTTACCAGGGCTTTCTTTTTTAGTGGTTTACAATTGGAACTAGTTAAAGAGATGATTCTAAAAACATTTTTCAGTGGTCCATTGTACACTTCAAGATGATTCATTGTCTGACTAAGTTATAAATTGATCCATCCTTAAAATTCCTCTGAAAAGAAATGGAAATAAAGATAATTTGATATTTCAAAGAGCAAAAATGACCTAATATGTTTAACCAAAATAATTTAGACCTCCCTATATATAAAGACTCTTTCAGTTATATTTTTGCAAATAGATTGATTCCAACATTTATGATTTCTAAGAAAACTTGTATTGCTCAAAGGTCAACATGAATTTTAGCCCAGTTTAATAGATTCTCTCAATTAAACTTTTTAAAAAAATTTTACTCTTAAGTTGTCTGTCCTCCAGATTACTTTTCTTGCCCACATAATATTCCCAGTTGGAGCTAATGGGAATTCTATTGTGAAATCTAATTTTTGTAGCTATTGGGAGGTGTCTGTGGATCTTAATTTTCTTTTTTCTTGATGGCAGAGTGGCAGTTAGTGTGAGGGGCAAAGAGGAGAAAAGAATTTCTCTCTTTCTCAGTTCAGAAACATAGTTCACCATGATTGGAAGGAGAGCAGATTTCTGTGTTAAACAAACTTTTCTTCTGTACACAGATATGAAGTCTTCCTTAAGGTTTAAATGTATAACATGAGCAGAACCTTCATTTACTTTCTTTCTTTCCTCTTTTCCATTGTTCTCTAGCAGTAGCGACACAGAGTGACAGGAAATAGTAATTTCCCATTTGACTCAGCCATTTCCTTCTACATGAATAAAATTGGACTCAAATCTGAATGTCTGATGTCGGTTAAATGCATGAACTGGGTGCTGAAACTTCTGGTTTGTTTGTGGTCAAGACCAAATTCTATATTTAAATACGACCTCAGTCTTATGCACATATATATAATTTAAAAATAATAAATACATATTCTACAGAAGAGACAGAATACTTCTAACATTCTAGAAAAGATAAAATTGTCATTTATTAAATACATTTAATAATATGATAATGACTTTGTGAATACTAATTGAATGGGTTTGGGGGGTATGTTGTGATACAGAAAAATTATTATATTTTATAACAGTGGAATAGAAGAGATATATTGGAATTAGAAGCCATAGTGTTAGTGGCATAGACAGACTCCAATTAATGACATTTCACAATTTAAATTAAAATAGAGAGATTTTTTTTTTTTTAGTCACAGCCACTGTTTGGAAGAGACAAGGATGAAAGTTAGCTTATTATTTATCGTTTTTACTGCTACTATTTATCTTTGAAAGCCTTATATATTCTAATGAATTGTCATTAGATCTTTAGAGAAATTCAGTCGCATGAATATGACTCAATGGTAAAATTTTATTCAGAATAAATGCATTCAGTGACTTTCCCAAGGTCCTGCTATTAAATAGTAGATGGATGAAGAACTGCACTCAGAATCACGGACAAGTCGTTGATTATTTCATGAAGATACAATGTTCAATTTTTTTTTACCCTGAAGAAGCAGCCAAATGAGTGAATTTTTGCAGGGTCTCTGTCCATTATTAGACCTATTTCTAAATTAGACTTTTGAGATTTGAATCACAAAGGAGAATATCTACAGTCTTTGCTTAACCAGGAAAAATCATTTATTTATTCATTTTAAAAAATATTAAGTTATGATGTAGCAGGTACTATCCCAAGATCTGGGATTTTAAGAAAGAACAAGTCCCTCTATCACAGTTTTTATATTCCACTGGGGAAGAGAGACACAAAAACTAAGTAAACAAAAAACATTACCTCATGGAGTGAGTGATGAGGTATGGTATCACACAGCAGTATTTTAGGGCAGAATTTAGGAGGAAGCAGCACTGTGTTCCAGTTTTAGCTCTATCACTTATCATCTGTATGACTTAGGCAAATTCCTTACTGTCTCTAAATTTGTTTTCTCATCTGTACAATGGGCAACAGCCTCCATTTGTCCACCTCCTGTGATGGTTAAATGAGATCATGCATCAGCTTTACACATTTGCTACCAAAACTTCAGTGCTTAGTATATGTAATTATAATAGCAAGTAAAATTACAACATATTGTTTAATATTTATTATCATCAAAATTAATTTAAACGTGACTTTTACAGAAAGATAGTGTAGTGTAGCAGAAAAAGTATGAACCACAGAGAAATACAGCCTGGGTTTGAATTTTGAATCATAGTTAATAAGAGCTTTGAGAGTCATTTTCCCTTTTGCCAAATGAAAATACTTGGGCCTGCATAAAAGGAATAAAAGCTATGTTTATCAAATTTGAATTAATAAATAAATAGAAACAACTGATATTAATCTGAAAATTTAGATAATAGTTTCTACAGAACACAGATACATATATTTCTTTATTAATTTGCACTCATTTATTATATTCCTTTTTTCTTTTGTTTTTATTCATGTACTCATTTATTATTGTACTCATGAATATAGCAAACTTCCATTGAGAACCTACTATAATTATAATGATGAAAACAAATGGATTTTGCAATTAGATCTGGCTTTGAATCCCAACACTACCAGTCATTAGCTGTGAAATTTTGCACAAGTTCCGTAAACTCTGTGAACTTCCTTATCTAAACATCAGGATAATAATATTTACCAAATAGGGTTATTGTAACAGCTAAATAAAACAAAATGTGTCAATATCTTAACATGTTGTCTAACACATAGTATTGCTCAGGAAATATTGACCTTTTTTTGTAATCACATAGAACAGTGCTCTCAAGGCCATCCATTTCAGAAGAGGATCTCTATATGTTTGCATAATAGAGGGTTCACCTGAAATTTTTTTTTTCCAGGACAAAACACAAATCTGTCCAAGGGAAGTCTTTTCATCATTTCCTCATATTAAACAGAAATAAATTTGGTCTGAAATACTAGATTGGAGGAGCATCACATTAGTTTTTATTTTTTTCTAAATTAAAATGATTCCAGCTTGGTACTCACCTATCAGAGTTGGCCAGAAATTCCATTTTAATCGTGTATTGGGAGATCCCTATAAGGATTTTTCTAGAGATATCAAAGAATCTGATGAGGAATATCAGATGCTTGGTAAACAGGAGCAGAGTCTCCATTTTTCCAGCCTTCATAATTCATACATGAAGGTGCTCTTGTTCGGCTCTACAGAAGCAGAGTTCTCCAATCTTTCTGTCAAGTATGCACAATCCTTATAGTTCCCAAATAATTTTTCATCTTTCTTTTTTATTTTGGCATATAACATGAGTATTTATTGCTCACAAGTTTGGGTGTGCTGGGTGGCTCTGGGATCTCGACTGAGCTCATTCACATGTTGCAGGGTTGGCTGGGTGTCAGCTGATCTAGACTGGACTGACTGGGGTGACTGGAGGATTGGGCTGTACTTCACATGACTCTTCTCTCCATCAAGCTAGCTGGGACATGTTCCTATAAATCCTTGTCTCATGGTGTTCAGTCCTCCAGGGCCTGGGCATCCATGTACACACCATCCTGGGAGAGACTTAGCACTTCTGTAGGGACAGAGTGAGAGTAGGAGGCTAGGTTCCCCCTACCCCACCCCATTCCCAGTCCCTTTCTGGAACTGCCACCAGTGATTCCCTCTTCCCTCTTTGGTCTTAGAGAACCTAATCTTTTTTCTCTAGATTGTTGGGTTCAGCCTCTTTTATGTTCCACCCTCACCTCCAGGGCTAGATAGAAATAAGTCAATTTCTCAAACCACAAAACCTATGAGAGGCTTATCGCCTGGGTGCTGTTGCCTTGGAATTATAATTTTAGGTACTACAGTGTAAAATCCCTTTCAAGATGAAGCGCCCAAACTAGAAACATACTGCTTTTCCTATTTATTCTAAAGAAGCAAGCACAAAACACAAATCAAATCAATATCTTAAAGTAATTTGCTGTGTACAAAAAGAAAGAAAAATAACAGAAAAATCACACAGAAGGGACCAGCCCAAAGTTCCTTTATGGAGATGGTAAATCTTTAAAACAATGAATACCAGAACTTATTGAAACTTTGGCACAGCAAGGAGCTCCAGAAGATTATCTATTTCACTGATTTAAAAATTTTAAAACGTGAAATTGTTTTGTCAAGTGAAATTTTACTTGAAAATCTAAACAAATAAAACTGAGCCATACCTATAGCAATAGAAGGCGTTGAAAGAGCTTCATGGTACCCTGAGGGATCCCTAGGTCCTCACAGAGACCAGCTTTAAGACCATAGATGTGCCTGTATTGAAGATGGGGAAAATGAAGACTAAACAGGTAACAGAATCCATTTAAGGCCACAGGTCATAGTGACAAAGCCACAATCTGAATTCATTTATCACCCAGTCACCCCAGCCTAGACCAACTGACAGCCAGTACCCCTTACCCTGACTCCGTAAGATTTGTGGACTTCTCATTTGTAATTTAGGCGAAATAACTCCTACAGTATTACAGAGGTTTAGTCTAAAAGATCATCTACTTTTAATTATCTCATGATAATTTTTAAGGGTCTAATGAACTTTTTCCCCTTCTGGAATAGAAGCAGCTAGTTTATTTTTACTTTGAAGTACTTTTGTGTTTTCGGTTTACCTTCCAAGGGCTTTTTATTTTTTATCTCTCTTTGCTACCAATAGTTTTTCCTCTCCATCTTTATATCAGAATGTCTAATAACATTGCAACCTCCCAAATTGGTGATAAAGCACCTGACTGAATTTGAATCATGTTTATCCCCTCCCTGAATCAACCTCCTGCTTTTTATTTATGTGCTAAATTCTCATTGCCTTAAAGGAGGATGATATAAAAGAGGTAGTAAGGGATAAGAGAGCATCTCGATTTTACCAGATTGAAAATGAAGTTTACTGAGTCAGTTTCTAGAGCACAGGTCCCAGAATTGCACTGAAGCCTTAATTATTTCCTGGGGTTTGCATGAAATATGAAGGTCTCTCCCTTAGAGGAGTCATTTAGGTTGTTTCTTGTCTAACCTATAAAATAGCAAGCTTCCCTTTTGCTTTGCTTTGCCTGTGGCTTTGTTTGACATGCTGAGCAACTCTAATTCAGCCAGGAAGTTACTCCATTCTATAATGGCAAAGGTTTTCATTCAGCTACCATACAAATCCAGGAAGGAAAGAACTTAATTTCTTTACTGTAAATGTATAGCTAGTACTTTTAATGTACTTCTTATTTTGACACAAATCTGAAAGCTTTACAATCCGAATGGATTAAATTGTACTTTATGTGTGTAAAGTGTTCACAATTACATCTATTAGTCATGATTATGTGAATGAAGTTTGGTATTGTAGCAGGTTTTAGGAGCACAGTGATTTTCTTAAATGCAGAATCAAAGTAGCAGGACCTGCATGTCTAGTTTATGGCTCCCCTGTGGCTTTTGTTTCTAAAACTGTGTGGGTAGATGGGTGTTATAATATTGCTGTCAGGAAGTTGTGATATATAATCATGATCCTTCAGATGTATGCATACAATGTCATTCTTCCTACTGATTTCAAGATGTTTATAGTAATGCAGAGAGTTAAGACTTGTATTTTGCTGCACGTAGGAGAAACAGAGGATGAGGAGATCAAGCAATTTGACTGGAAACAGAAAAACCATGTTGGGAATGAAGGCAAGACACAGATTTGCTTCCTCTACACCTGCCCAAATTCTTCTCCAGATAGTTTTTTTTTCTAACTCTTATTTTGAAATAATTTTAGATTCATAGGCAGTTACAAAAAATTGTAAGAGTGTTTCCATTCGTTCCTCACCAATTTCCCCAGTGATAACATTTTGTGTAACTATAGTACAAATATTGCAACCAGGAATTTGACATTGGTGCAATCCACAGAGCTTATACTGATTTCACCAGTTTTACATAAACTTTTGTGTGTGTCTGTGTGTGTATAGTTCTATGCAATTTTATCACGTGTTGATTTATATAACTACCACCACATCAAGATATAGAAGTATTTCATGACCTCATATCATCACTTTATAACTACACAAAACCTCCTAGTTCTTTGTTTTTAATTGTACTCAAGTCTTGCCATGATCTATATTTGTAACAATGACTTATTTTTTAAATATTTTTAAAAATTTATTGTTTCCCACATTACAGTAGATATATAATACTCTGATATATATATACACTGTTTGATTCTAGCATTAATAATTTAGAAGAGTCTTACTTCAAAAGATATCCTCTATAGATTCGCACAAAAATATTCTAAAACAGTGACTATGAAGAAGACAAACTTGGTTCTGTGTAGCTGTGTGACCTAGGAGGGATGCAACAGTCAAAATGTAGTATTAGATCCTCTTACAATTACTTAGTGGGAACATCTACCCTCCTACTTCTGCACCTTCTAATTACCATAGGAAAGTGGTTTAGCAGGTCACTGGCTGCAGAAGAGAGATAGCCCCATCAAACCCAGAAGGGCATGGAGCCAGAAGGGAGGAAAATAAGGTTAATAATGAAGACAGGCTGAAGGTGAATGAGAGAAAGCAGTTAAGGCTTTATGCCAATCTTCTACATTCTGAGAATGTTAAAAAATTTAGAATAATTAGGGCTTCCCTGGTGGCGCAGTGGTTGAGGGTCCGCCTGCCGATGCAGGGGACACGGATTCATGCCCTGGTCCAGGAAGATCCCACATGCTGCGGAGCGGCTAGGCCCGTGAGCCATGGCTGCTGAGCCTGTGCATCCGGAGCCTGTGCTCTGCAACGGGAGAGGCCACAACAGGGAGAGGCCCGTGTACCGCCAAAAAAAAAAAAAAAAAAAAAAATTTAGAATAATTATATTTAGTACCATATGTGATAAAATAAAATGTACACAGCTTGTATGATACATATGTATGTGTATGTGCCTACAAACATAAATATACACATATACATATATGTACATATGTGCTTCTTTCTATATCTTGAATATAAATATATTAGTAAGGTGAATTTATGTTTTAAATATAGAATAGTTCTATGTAGCCAAAATTCGACAATATTCAATTAAATATGGAAAGGAGCACAGGATGGGAAGAGTCATTTATCGTCATGATTAGAAATATTAGGCTAAACAGTGTGCAAAATTTGACTTTTCATTATCTAAATTTGATTGATTAAAAGGAGGTTGTTGGCAGATGTTTATTATTTTTCATCGGCGAAGGTGAGAGATGAACAGAATATATGTGTAGTTGTGGAAAGGAAGGGGAGAGGCTATGAGCATATAAAGAGTGGCTATGGGTCAAAGATTTTATCCTTCATGTGAACAAAAAAAGAGCTTAATGACAGTCATCTATCAGCTAGCCTCATTTTCAGCTTCAGGATTCTGCTATTCCCAATGCCCTATGCCTTGACAAGGCTGATTGTATAATTACGATACTACATCACCCACTCCTAGTGCACTTTCACTGGCAAGGACTAGAACTAGGGACTTTGATGATTATTGCCCCAAGCAAGCACATTAGCATGAATATAGTTTACTAATGGGGCTGCTCTATTAGAAATTGTAGTATAAGATTTAAACCAAGGATTTTTTTAATGAAGACCCCTGTAGATTAAATGTCAGATTGAGTTAGAGCTTTAAAATTTTAAATATTGTATTTTTTAAGACAAAATGAATGATTCCCCTGTATTTTCAAATTCTTTCTAGTATGCATTAAGAATTACCAGTTATTCTGCTAGAATGAAATAGAATTTATAAAGCTTTCTCAAGAATGCGTAAGTGCTAAATAAAAGAATATCCTTAAGTTAATTTCTATACAAGGTTAAAGAATTCCATAAAAATATAGCTAATATGGGTTAGAGTGGCTTGCGGTACACGGGCCTCTCACTGTTGTGGCCTCTCCCGTTGCAGAGCACAGGCTCCGGACATGCAGGCTCAGCGGCCATGGCTCACGGGCCCAGCCGCTCCACGGCATGTGGGCTCTTCCCAGACCGGGGCACGAACCCGTGTCCCCTGCATTGGCAGGCGGACTCTCAGCCACTGCACCACCAGGAAAGCCCGAGATACTGTTCTTAATCTGGGTGCTAGTACTCCGTTTGTGAAGTATATATATCTTGAAAAAAATTTTTGCGTCTAGTTGTTTACATTTTGCTTTAAAAATTTTAGATGGTTATTTCTTTAAAGCTTTGGCACATCAAGTCAGAACACCGAACTGAAATGACTTCGTTTCTACTATTGATTGGAAAAATGTCTGGCAATGCCTAAACCAAGAGCGTACAGGTAAAGATCTTTCATGGTAGGGTTGAGACAATTTCATGAATTCTTCCCAGTCCCTGGTATACAATCAATCAGTCCTGACTGGTGCTGATCAGAGCTTTTGTGGAACAGGTTGTCTTATAATAGTTTGGTTTCATGTAGACCAGCGATGACAGTGCATGGCAGTAACAATACTGAAAAGTAATGACCCCTATGTCTTTAACCTAAGTGTTCATGAAGCAGGATCAATCCTGTAGCCAAATCAGCTAACACTTGCATTGAGGCTATGCTCAATATTGGGCAAAGGACTTTATATGGAATACCTCTTTTTCAAAGTTTATTTTATTGAAGTACAGTTGACTTACAATGTTGTGTTAATTTCTACTGTACAGCAAAGTGATTCAGTTATACATATATATACATTATTTTTCATGTTCTTTTCCATTATAGTTTATCACAGGATATTGAATATAGTTTCCCTGTGCTATACAGTAGGACATTGTTGTTTATCCAGCCTACAATTCTTACAAAGAACTATAGGATAGACACAATTATATGTTTAAATGAGTTAATATGTGTAAACTATCTTGCACAATGCCTGATACATACTAACATTCAATAACGTTAGATATTATTACTCCTGTTGTTATTGCTTATATTATTCCCATTTTACATGAAAACACTGAGACTCAGAGAGGTTACGTAACTTGTCCAAAGTCACATAACTAATAAGCATGAACACGTGATACTTGCACAAACAGATTTAAGCATTTCCACATGTTGCCTCTCTCAGGACCACTACATTATATGATCTAAGGACAGGGCAAGACAGTGACCTCAAATTGATAGTACTCCTGCCTAACTAGTTCTGCATCTTAATTAGATAATTGAAGGAGCTATTTCTTATTTCCTGTCATAATCTGTAAAATTTAAAGTATAAAACTGATCCAAGCCAGGTAACTTGTACCATAATTTTGTGGAGAATATGGGAGAGCACACACTATATATATAAATACATAGACTTGATTTCTTCTAGAATCACAGTCTTAGTCACAACTACTCTTGTTATTATCTTCCTATTTTTTTTTATTAAATCATAATTAAGTGGGGTGACAGTTTATTTCACTACTACCTTTATCTGAGAACATACCAGTATAATCCATATGGCACCTATGGACTATCATTTTATCGAAAAGTCTCTATGCAGTGAGACTTTAATAGGTGGCTTCTCACAGGACAGTAATCTCTCCATGCTTTTCATCTTATTCACAGGTACTCCAAGGTATCTGGCCACAAATTCCTCACATTTTCATCAATCATCGAGGTAGTGGAAAACTTTTTTTTTTTTTTAACGTGCATTCCCCAAAAGACTGGCTTGGAAAAACATTATTGAAAACTTCTTTTAAATCAGATTCAAGATATTACAGTAGCACCTGCTAGAGTCTGTCAACATTTCCACGATAAGCCCTTATTTTCCAGGTTTATTACTTAGCTGTAAAATTTTCCTGTGGACTCTGATACAAAATAAAGAATTTCAGCCCAAAGCAATTTTTATTATCATCACTCAAATATTGAGATTTTTCAAGTCATGATTGTTTCTAAAAATGCCACAAAAGTCAAACACTTTGGGGGACACACACACATTTTAAGCCCTTTATAAAATGCAACATTAAAAGTAATTTATTTCTCATAAAAAACAAAGAACTAGATAAGTAGAATCTCAAGGCCTGAAGGGGAAATTCTGTGAGCCCACACAGACTTATTTCCTTATGATTCGGGGGCTAATTTGCTATTTAGATTGAGATTTTTAATATTACTACAATAAGCTTTCAAGAAATTGGCACCATATGGGTCTAAAAGAAATTGGATGGTAGGCAAAGGAGAATTACAATAAAGACTGAACATGCAACCCACAGAAATAATATTCTCAAAGCTACTGATGTTGCTGCCATCTGAGATAATGTCGTGTATTTTGTTTTGTTTTGTTCTCCCTACTGGTAAGCCTAAGAAAGGCTGATAAACAGTTTATAAAGTGTTAAAACATCAGATGGACTACTAAAATCAGGGATTTTATCAGGAAAACAACCCCCGCTGCAACTTAATTGAATTTCTTGTCAACAGAAATGACTACATTGGAAGTTCTAAATTTTTCTATCCCCAAAACCCATATAACACAGACAGGAAAAATATGGATTCTTTATTCTCCAGCTAACTCTTACACCTCTCTAAATAATAGGTATTTAACAGGAAAATACTACCTGGGTGTGCTCTTCCCTGTTAGGTCTGAATGAATTTTAAAACCTCTACTTTGGTTCAGATAAGGAGGGTAAATTGGTTACACTTTATATCCTCGAAGAATTGTGATTTCAGGACTTAAAAGGAGTCACTCCTGAGGGAGTTCTGGTCATTGATAATTCTAAAGCACTCGGCAGTGCGTTCTTGGGTATTTAAAGGGGAATCTGTATTTCAGCATAATGGAGGGAAAAAACTAGATGGAAGAAATTTTACTACCTTGGCCATGCTTAATCAAAGCTATCAAATAACATTCCCAATTCCCTAAAGTGGGTGGAATATAATTTGAAATACAAATTTTCAGGACAACCTCTGACTTGCCTCCTATTTTCACTAAGTTATATATGTAGCAGATGGTATTCTATTAAGGTTTATATGTAGCTTAGCATGAACATGACCTGGAGGATAGGGGAGATAGGTATGGATCATAAGACTGCTTATACTGGTCATAACAAAGTGAATTTGCGTGTACATCACTGACAGGCCTAAAAGCTGAATTTAAGTTCTTCATAAATTAAAATTATGAATGCAGATTAAAGATGTTAGTCAAAATACACACAGAAGTCAGAAGGGAGTTGCCCATGAGATATGGACACTTAAGATTTTTTACTGGCTTTTTTCTAGCCAGGAGCCCAAACTGTAAACATCTGAGTACAGGGAGGTATGCAGAACTCTTAGGAGGCTATTAACATTTTGAATGAGAGATAAATGGTGATCTCAACAAAAGCAATATTTATGGGCATTAAGAGCAGGAAGACAAGGGGGCTCCTATAATTACTGGATGATGGATGAATCATTATGTTTGGTAAAATGTTTTATAAATTACCAAACCTAAAATAAATGGCAGATATGCTAGCTTACGTCTAATTTTCAGAGTTTAGTAGACTTCCGAAATAGAAAGCTCTGACAAAATTTATTTGGTCTTTCCTTCCTATATAAACAGTTTTTGACTTGGTCCTCTTTGGTGAACTATTTTCCTTAGCATAATAATGCCTCTAGTTCTCTCTGTCTACCTCTGCCTCTGCCTCTCTCTCTTCATTTGAGACTTCCAATTCAGAGCTTATTTATCTGATAGTCTTTGACCTTGGCTCACATATCATATTGAATATTTAGAAGTATAGTCACCCAAATAGCACAAAACTTCTAGCTAGTATTTGTCCCTAAAGACATAGAAGTATGACAGTGCCATAGAAAAGAGTTTCCACAAGTCCTGTGAATCACGGTTACAGGGGATGCTGTCAGATTAACAGGGAAATGAGAGGAGAATGCAAAGATTAGGGTGAAGTTAGGATTCAATAAGTACCTTCTCGCTTCTTTTCCATTTTACAGTGTCAACAGCCAGCAAACCAGAGCAGAGAGGTAGTTTTCCTGGACGGTTTTAGAGTAGTTTCCAAGACTGTTTAGGGGAAGCCACAAAAGACTGCTTCAATCTGATGCCCAAACAGTCTGGCACTGAGGGAACTCTTCTAGCAACCTGCAGGCCATGCGCTATGTTTGTCTTTCTGCCTAAGGCACTCACCAATTATGTACGCTATAAATGTAAGCTGATCTCCCTTCCAGAGGTGAGAGTAAAGGACTTGAGGAATGCTTTCTATGCTTCAGTTTATTAAAGAGGATGAAGAGTTCCTAGGTAGAAGGAAAGTAATAAATCCAAGAAGAAATCCAGAAAATCCAAAGCATCTAGATAATGGGATCAGTATCAATACAAAAAAATCCCTCTACCATGTATCACATCTTTGGCTTTGGTTCAATTAATCCTTCAAAACTCAGACTCCTCCTATGCAAAATGGTGATAACAGAAGTACTTACCTGGTAGAGTTGTGAGCATTAACATAACACAGACCAGTTAATGTATGTAAAGAACTTGATTTAGTACAAACCTACTGGATTGTAAGAGTTTAATAATGCCTCATACTTAGTGAGAACTTGTTGAACTTCACAATGATAATACTGATAAAATGATATATTAAACAATTAGAACATACGAGTGTCAAAAAGAAAAAGAGGAAAATATGTATCAATGAAAATTATAACAGCTGTAAGCATCTGCACTTATTCCATTGGATAAAGGCCTGATGAAGAAGAACATCTGTGCCATAGAGAAATAAAAGGATTCACAGAACCAATTACAAAGATGTCTCCCCTGAGATTGAGCTTTGCGGCTTAGTTAACCCTTGCTAAGGAAAAGGGAGGCAGCTACATGATCTGACAGGAATGTTCAGTGGCAGGCTCTTTGTCTGGGTGTATAAGACAAGGCTAGTCAAACCAACCAAATTTAGTTACACATCGTGGTGAAACAAATAATACTATTATAATAACCAAGCTGTATCTCCAGGATTTGGACTTTGAGGTCTTGAATAAGAAATTAAAATACAGTCTATGGAGACACAAGGGACAGGTTGATTTCTTCTTATTACTTTGAAAATAAAGGACATTGGGAGTGAACAATTAACTATATAGATGGAATCTAAGGGCAGAATTTTATTTCATTTTTTTAAATTTCATGGCTCATCAAAACTCTGGGCTGTTGATAAGGAAATAGCATGCATCTCCTGAGATCTGAGCAAAATATATTTGACCAGAGATTCCTATATTTGATCAAAGAGGCTTTAAAGAAATAGAGAAGTATCACATTGCACCCAATATTCCCCCCAAAAGAGGGAAGTGCAAGAGCAAGTGTAATAGTTTCTATACATAATGACAAAGAAAAAGACGGAGAAAATTGACTTCTCCATCCAGAAACAAATAGTGTGTGTGTGTGTGTGTGTGTGTGTGTGTAAAATTTACCATGTATGAATTTAAAAGAATAACCATGAAAGGGTTGCTTATCTTTTGGGAGGAAAAAATAATAATCATTCTCTGGTGACCCTACCCAGGATTCAAAATTAACTACACTATCTCACCACATTATAACACTAGTAGCGTTGTGTACTATAACACTAACTATATCCAATTTCTCGTGTCCCAGTAACTCATCAGTGAGAAAACAAAACAAACAAACAAAAGCAAAATTTTTAATGTCCTTTTTTATTTATCTACCCAGACAGTGAAACTGCTCTTTTAGAAATAATCAGTGACCAAGCCAAAGATAATTTTCCAGTTCTTGTCTTAACCTCTCTGAAACATTATCAGTCTGACATTTTGCAATTCACTTTGCTTAATATCTTTTGGGGAAAAAAAATAATTCTCTAGTGTCCCTATTCAGGATTCAAAACTCAAATGCCATCTTCTTAAACACGATCCAGCTTTTTCTCTGCTCCTACCAGGTGTTTGCCCCCTCCTGGATGCAGTCCTAGGACTTAAAACATCTCTTTAATATATTACACTGAATTGTAATTATTTGTACAGATTTCTCTCCCCTACTGGACTGTGAGTCTTGAATACTACGTATTCTTTGTGTTTGTGATTCTACCAGTCAGCACAATGTTTACTGCAGAGTGGGTGCTCAAAATAAATATATGTTAGAAAATCAAATATAAATATATATGTATATTTGTTACACAAGCTCACATATCAGCAGGTGGGTCATGGACAATATGAGTGCAGATATCTTTATAATAATACTTAGAGAATGAATAATAAGCAAAACAGGCTTGAATTGTTTTCTCAAGGCAATAAATTTGGTATCAGCAATATCACCAAGACTTACTAGACTGGGACTTAGCAGGCATTTTGCATGACTTATGGATATATCAAAGACGTACACAAGAAAACAGCATATAAAATCAAGGACATGTGATGAAGTCTGGTACAAACTTGAAAATAACATTATCATGAAGGCTACAGTACAGAGTGAGTGAGGCTATGTAAAGTACAACTAGCAATGGAAAGGATTTCAAAAATTTAAGTTTTCAACATAAGAAAGAATTGTTCCACTGCTTGGGGAACATTAAGTCATGATAAAGAGAACATTAAAACCAAACCAAAACAAAACAAACAAAATTTTTTAAAAAACTCTTATTTCTGCCTTCTGTCTTAGGGAGAATCATCTTGACACTGGCAGGGTTAGAGGAGGCATATTAGTATGGTACTAAAACATCAGACAGATGAAGAGAGAAACTGACTCTGTCCTTTAAATAACTTGAAATGAATTATATTCCAATGATGTGTAGCTAGCTCCTGGGACCCTAACTAGAATTCCTGAAGCATTATGGAAACCAGGGAGAGGACCAGAAAGCTTTAAGTGTATGAAAGATGTTATTTATTTATTTAAAAGTGCAGACTATGGAAAACTGTATCTGAGTCACTAGTTATTATACAGATGATTCTGAATTCTTAGGTAAGGGAGGATCCCACAGAGATTGAGGTATACTCACTTAAAACAAATGAAATCCACAGGTTTATTAGATGGATGGGTCAGAAAAATTCTGCAGACAAGGTATCTCATTTTGGCAAGGTATTTGTAAATTTTTCCATTGATGAGGACATGAAACATTAAGGGACAACTAAGATTTTTCGGGCTTCCCTGGTGGCGCAGTGGTTGAGAGTCCGCCTGCCAATGCAGGGGACACGGGTTCGTGCCCCGGTCCTGGAAGATCCCACATGCCACGGAGTGGCTGGGCCCGTGAGCCATGGCCACTGAGCTTGCGTGTCCAGAGCCTGTGCTCCGCAATGCGAGAGGCCACAACAGTGAGAGGCCTGCGTACCGCAAAAAAAAAAAAAAAAAAAAAAAAAAGATTTTTCAGTGCTGATTTGGTAGAAATAATCTTACCAAATAGCTTTGATTAATATACCAACAGCAACCTTGGTGATTCTAGTAGTATATTAGAGACTTTTATTCCTAGCCCTGTTAGGTCGTATATTTTATTGATTGCATGGATGAAGGTATGTTTTGCTTTAACTTAGATAAAGCTGGCAGGAATTGATAACATTTTTAAAATGAAAAAATCAAATATTTCATGTATCTGGTTAATACTGTGATAGAGATGAGTAAAATTCAGATTCCTATACTACTTTGTTTTATATAGTCAGTGCACACAGTTAAGACAGGGAAAACTGGTTAAACAGTACTGCATATTAAAGGGACTGTGGTTCTGAACTGCAAAAAGTCATTATATAATGAAATGAACTCATTAAATAATCCAATGAAGTTATATGCTTTCTACCCTACAACATACACATGTTCATATTCACATCAAACACATGGGGCTCTCAGATTCCCTGGATATCACATATATGCACGCCATAAGTTCTAAGAATCCAGACAAGAAACCTTAGATAGGAGTGCTTTGTTGTGGTACTCTAACACATTATTTCACCTTGACCTTCCTTAGCAAATATACAATGTCCAGAATAAGAAGGTTTGCTGATCCTGTACAGATTATATAGAGAATATTATGCTGCTTTCTGGGTCAATTTTAGGTATAATGAAATTAAGACAAGAGAAACTAGACTAGTGAATGGTCAGAGAATCACACGGTGTGAGAAACATCTGGAGAATTTTATGTCTAGGAAACAGACCTTAGTAAGAAATCCAATAATTGTCTTTAAATTTTCAGAGTTATAACTTGGAAAAAGAGTAAAATTATTTTGTTATCTAAAATTTGGTAGAAAAAACACCAAGTGTGGAGATTATAGGAAGGTAGATTTGACTCTTTACTATACAAGGAAGATACACTTAACATCTGGATTTATATAAAAATAGAATGGGATGTTTCATAAAGTTATTATCTCTCTGTCAATGGAAGTATTCAGGTAAATTATAGATTTTCTCATGCCTGAGGTCTTGTGAAAGGAATGCCTATAGTGGGAGAAGGGAGTACTAGATTATGCTCAAGGCTTCAAGTTGAAGATTCTATGATCCGCTTATATGTTTTAAAGAATACTAAATGAAAAAATGTTTGTACTTATTTTTGTTATAGTGAACATTAAGGAAGAAACCAGTATGGACACCTATTATTGGATGTTTCTGAGTTTGCCTTAATTTATATCTGTTACACAGAGTTAATTTATTTTCATTTAATTTCTTTTTCAGTGCTACTGTTCACTTTACTTTTTTTATTAGTTATCCATTTTATACATATTAGTGTATATATGTCAATCCCAAACTCCCAATTCATCGGCACCCACCCCATTTTCCCCCCCTTGGTGTCCATACGTATGTTCTCTACATCTGTGTCTCTATTTCTGCCTTGCAAACCGGTTCATCTGTACCACTTTTCTAGATTCCACATATATGTGTTAATATACAGTATCTGTTTTTCTCTTTCTGACTTACTTCACTCTGTATGACAGTCTCTAGGTCCATCCATGTCTCTACAGATGACCCAATTTCATACCTTCTTTATGGCTGAGTAATATTCCGTTGAATATATATACCACTTCTTCTTTATCCATTCATCTGTTGATGGGCATTTAGGTTGCTTTCATGACCTGGCTATTGTATATGTATACAATACAGTATGTATGTATATTACAATATGTATATTGTAAATAGGCACTCATTAATATTGAATCTCTCTGGGTATATGCCCAGTAGTGGGATTGTTGGGTCATATGGTAATTCTATTTTTAGTTTTTTAAGGAACCTCTGTACTGTTCTCCATAGTGGCTGTTTCAATTTACATTCCCACCAACAGTGCAAGATGATACTCTTTTCTACACACCCTCTTCAGCATTTGTTGTTTGTAGATTTTCTCATGATGCCCATTTTAAACGGTGTGAAGTGATACCTCATTGTAGTTTTGATTTTAATTTCTCTAATAATTAGCGATGTTGAGCATCTTTCCATGTGCCTCTTGGCCATCTGTATGTCTTCTTTGGAGAAATGTCTATTTAGGTCTTCTGCCCATTTTTGGATTCGGTTGTTTGTTTTTTTTAATATTGAGTTGCATGAGCTGTTTATATATTTTGGAGATTAATCCATTGTCTGTTGATTCGTTTGCAAATATTTTCTCTCATTTTGAGTGTTGTCTTTTGTCTTCTTTATACTTTGCTGCACAAAAGCTTTAAAGTTTCATTAGATCCCATTTGTTTACTTTTATTTTTATTTCCATTACTCTAGGAGGTGGGTCAGAAAAGATCTTGCTGTGATTTATGTCAGAGTGTTCTTCCTGTTTTCCTCTAAGAGGTTTATAGTGTCCGGGCTTACACTTAGGTCTCTAATCCATTTTGAGTTTATTTTTGTGTATGGTGTTAGGGAGTGTTCTAATTTCATTCTTTAACATGTAGCTGCCCAGTTTTCCCAGCACCACTTATTAAAGAGACTATCTTTTCTCCATTGTATATCCTTGCCTCCTTTGTCATAGATTAGTTGACCATAGGTGTGTGGGTTTATCTCTGGGCTTTCTACCTTGTTCCATTGATCTATATTTCTGTTTTTGTGCCAGTACCATACTGTCTTGATTACTGTAGCTTTGTAGTATAGTCTGAAGTCAGGGAGTCTTATTCTTCCAGCTCTGTTTTTTTTCCTCAAGATTGCTTTGACTATTCGGGGTCTTTTGTGTCTCCATACAAGTTTTAAGATTTTTGGTTCTAGTTCCATAAAAAATTCCATTGGTAATTTGATAGGGATTGCATTGAATCTATAGATTGCTTTAGGTAGTATAGTCATTTTCACAATATTGATTCTTCCAATCCAAGAACATGGTATATCTCTCCATCTGTTTGTGTCATTTTGATTTCTTTCATCAGTGTCTTATAGTTTTCTGAGTACAGGTCTTTTAACCTCCTTAGGTAGGTTTATTCCTAGGTATTTTCTTCTTTTTGTTGCAATGATGAATGGGATTTTTTCCTTAATTTCTCTTTCTGATCTTTTGTTATTAGTGTATAGTAATGCAAGAGATTTCTGTGCATTAATATTGTATCCTGTGACTTTACCAAATGCATTGATTAGCTCTAGGAGTTTTCTGGTGGCATCTTTAGGATTATCTATGTATAGTATCATGGCATCTACAAACAGTTAATGTTTTACTTCTTCTCTTCCAATTTCTATTCCTTTTATTTCTTTTTCTTCTCTGATTGCCATGGCTAGGACTTCCAAAACTATGTTGAATAAGAGTGTCGAGAGTGGACATCCTTATCTTGTTCCTGATCTTAGAGAAAATTCTTTCAGTTTTTCACCATTGAGAATGATGTTTGCTGTGGGTTTGTCATATATGGCCTTTATTGTGTGGAGGTAGGTTCCCTCTATGCCCACTTTCTGGAGAGTTTTTTATCATAAATATGTGTTGAATTTTGTCAAAAGCTTTTTCTGTATCGAGATGATCATATGATTTTTATTCTTCAATTTGTTAATATGGTGTATCACATTGATTGATTTGCATATGTTGAAGAATCCTTACATCCCTGGGATAAATCCCACTTGATCATGGTTTATGATCCTTTTAATGTGTTGGTGGATTCTGTTTGCTAGTATTTTGTTGAGGATATTTGCATCTATATTCATCAGTGATATTGGTCTGTAGTTTTCTTTTTTTGTAGTATCTTTGTCTAGTTTTGGTATCAGGGTGATGGTGGCCTCATAGAATGAGTTTGGGAGTGTTCCTTCCTCTTCAATTTCTTGGAAGAGTTTGAGAAGGATGGGTGTTATCTCTTCTCAAAATGTTTGATAGAATTCACCTGTGAAGCCATCTGGTCCTGGGCTTTTGCTTCTTGGCAGATTTTTAATCACAGTTTCAATTTCATTACTTGTGATTGGTCTGTTCATATTTTCTATTTCTTCCTGGTTCTGTCTTGGAAGATTATACCTTTCTAAGAATTTGTCCATTACTTCCAGGTTGTCCATTTTATTGGCATAGTGTTGCTTGTAGTAGTCTTAAGATGTTTTGTATTTCTGCGGTGTCTGTTGTAACTTCTCCTTTTTCATTTCTAATTTTATTGATTTGAGTCCTCTCCCTCTTTTTCCTGATGAGTCTGGCTAAGGGTTTATCAATTTTGTTTATCTTCTCAAAGAACCAGCTTTTAATTTTATTGACCTTTGCTCTCATTTTCTTTGTTTCTATTTATTTATTTCTGCTCTGAAATTTATGATTTCTTTCCTTCTACTAACTTTGGATTTTGTTTGTTCTTCTTTCTCTAGTGTGTTTAGGTGTAAGGTTAGATTGTTTATTTGAGATGTTTCTTATTTATTGAGGTAGGATTGTATTGCTATAAATTTCCATCTTAGAACTGCTTTTGCTGCATCACATAGGTTTGGATCATCATGTTTTCGTTGTCATTTGTCTCTAGTAGGTAATTTTGATTTCCTCTTTGATTTCTTCAGTGATCTCTTGGATATTTAGTAATGTATTGTTTAGCCTACATGTGTTTGTGTTTTTACATTTTTTTCCCTGTAATTGATTTCTAATCTCATAGTATTGTGGTTGGAAAAGATACTTGATATGATTTCAATTTACCAAGGCTTGATTTGTGACGCAAGATGTGATCTATCCTGGAGAATGTTCTGTGTGCACTTGAGAAGAAAGTGTAATCTGCTGTTTTTGGATGGAATGTCCTATAAATATCAATTAAATCTATATGCTCTATTGTGTCATTTAAAGCTTGTGTTTCCTTATTAATTCTCTGTTTGGGTCATCTGTCCATTGGTGTAAGTGAAATGTTAAAATCCCACACTATTACTCTGTTAATGTCGATTTCCTCTTTTATAGCTGTTAGCAGTTGCCTTATATACTGAGGTTCTCCTATGTTGGGTGCATATATATTTATAATTGTTATATCATCTTCTTAGATTGCTCCCTTCATCATTATGTAGTCTGCTTCCTTGTCTCTTGTAACATTCTTTATTTTAAAGTCTATTTTATCTGATATGAGTATTGCTACTCCAGCTTTCTTTTGATTTCCATTTGCATGGAATATCTTTTTCCTTCTCCTCACTTTCAGTCTGTATGTGTCCCTAGGTCTGAAGTGGGTCTCTTGTAGACAGCATATATATGGGTCTTGTTTTTGTATCCATTCAGTGAGCCTGTGTCTTTTTAGTTGGAGCATTTAATCCATTCACGTTTAAGGTAATTATCAATATGTATTTTCCGATTACCGTTTTCTTAATTATTTTGGGTTTGTTTTTGTAGGTCCTTTTCTTCTCTTGTGTTTCTCACTTAGAGAAGTCCCTTTAGCATTTGTTGTAGAGCTGGTTTGGTGGTGCTGAATTCTCTTAGCTTTTGCTTGTCTGTAAAGCTTTTGATTTCTTCATCAAATCTGAATGAGATCCTTGCCGAGTAGAGTAATCCTGGTTGTAAGTTTTTCCCTTTAAATCACTTTAAATATATTTAAAGTGATTTAAATATATCACTTTAAATATATTGTGCCACTCCCTTCTGGCTTGTAGAGTTTCTGCTGAGAAATCAGCTGTTAACCTTATGGGAGTTCCCTTGTACGTTATTTGTCGTTTTACCCTTGTTGCTTTCAGTAATTTTTCTTTGCCTTTAATTTTTGTCAATTTGATTACTATGTGTCTCGGCGTGTTTCTCCTTGGGTTTATCCTGCCTGGGACTCTCTCTGCTTCCTGGACTTGGGTGGCTATTTCCTTTCCCATGTTAGGGAATTTTTGACTATAATCTCATCAAATATTTTCTCAGTTCTTTTCTCTCTCTCTTCTCCTTCTGGGACCCCTATAATGTGAATATTGGTGCGTTTAATTTTGTACAGAGGTGTCTTAGGCTGCCTTCATTTCTTTTCATTCTTTTTTCTTTATTCTGTTCCAGTGGTGGCAGTGAGTTCCACCATTCAGTCTTCCAGGTCACTTATCCGTTCTTCTGCCTCAGTTATTCTGCTATTGATTCCTTCTATTGTAGTTTTCATTTCAGTTATTGTATTGTTCATCTCTGTTTGTTTGTTCTTTAATTCTTCTAGGTGTTTGTCTTTAATTCTTCTATGTCTTTGTTAAACATTTCTTGCATCTTCTTGATCTTTGCCTCCATTCTTTTTCTGAGGTCCTGGATCATCTTCAGTATCATTATTCTGAATTCTTGTTTCTGGAAGTTTGCCTATCTCCATTTTCATTTAGTTGTTTTTCTTGTTCCTTCATCTGGTACATAGTCCTCTGCCTTTTCATTTTGTCTATCTGTCTGTGAACATGGTTTTCATTCCACAGGCTGCAGAATTGTAGTTCTTCTTGCTTCTGCTGTCTGCCCTGTGGTGGATGAGGCTATATCAGAGGCTTGTTCAAGCTTCCTGATGGGAGGGACTGGTGGTTCGTAGAGCTGGGTATTGCTCTGGTGGGCAGAGCTTAGTAAAACTTTAATCTGCTTGTCTGCTGATGGACGGGGCTGAGTTCCCTCCCTGTTGGTTGTTTGGCCTGATGTGACCCAACACTGGAGCCTACAGGCTCTTTGGTGGGGCTCATGGTGGTCTCTGGGAGGTCTCGTGTCAAGGAGTACTTCCCAGAAGTTCTGCTGCCAGTGTCCTTGTTCCCACAGTGAGCCACAGCCACCTCCGCTCTGCAGGAGACCCTCCAGCACTAGCAGGTAGGCCTGGTTCAGTTTCCTATGGGGTCACTGCTTCTTCCCCCTGGGTCCTGGTGTGTAAACTACTTTGTGTGTGCCCTCCAAGGGTGGAGTCTCTGTTTTCCCCCCATCCTGCTGAGGTCTTGCAATCAAATCCCGCTAGCCTTCAAAGTCTGATTCTCCTGGAATTCCTCTTCCTGTTTCCGTGACCCAGGTTGGAAGCCTAACATGGGGCTCAGGACCTTCACTCCAGTGGGTGGAGTTCTTTGGTATAATTGTTCTTCAGTTTGTGCATCTCCCACCCAGCAGTTATGGGATTTGATTTTATTGTGATTGTGCCCCTCCTTCTGTCTCACTGTGGCTTCTCCTTTGTCTTTGGATGGGTATCTTTTTTGGTGAGTTCCAGTGTCTTCCTCTTGATGATGGTTCAGCAATTAGCTGTGATTCTGGTGCTCTTGCAGAGGGAGTCTATTTTCATTTAAATTTCTCAAATTATATTTTGAAAGATGACGGTAATTTCCTAATGTAAGTGCACATATAACACCTCACATTTTAAAGAAGATTTTTAAAAAACTGTCCTTGACAATGATTAGAGAAAAAGGAAGTTAGGGAAAGTTACAGAGAAGTTGCCTTTGTATTATAACATTACACATTGATAAAATACTAAATGAACTTCAATTTTGACTTCTGTTTCATTACTTTTATTAAGGCTGTAACTCAATTCTGCCTGTATTTATGTGGCACAGGTATAAATTTTAAACTCACTAAAGTATTTTTAATGTTGAGTTGGACTTTAATGTTATATTTGGAAGCTATATTTATCTTGATAACAAAGAATGCACTTTAAGGAAACATACTTTCTTTAACCATCTTGTCTTTTTTCCTGAATAGAAGTTATAGTAACATAAAAGCACTTGGAAATCTAAAGTTTTCCTTTTGAAAGAAAATGTTTTTTTGTTTGTTTGTTTTTTGGCTGCATGGAGTGGCTTGAGGGATCTTAATTCCTCAACCTGGGATCGAACCCAGGCCCCTGCAGTGAAAGCGCCAAGTCCTAACCACTGGACCACCAGGGAATTCCCAGGAAAATGTTTTTAAAAATGAGGTATTGACTTACGAAAGTGGACAATTTAAAATTTTGTACCTCTGAGAAATGCTTTCCAAATTGTCTTATGTTCCTACCTCTCTCATTGCAAAATTACATGGTTTTAAGATACTCTTCTTCTTAGTATTTCTTAAAAGTGTTTTTTTAGTCTTTTGAGATTTTTCAACTAGTTAAATATATTTGCAAACAAATTGAGCCTGATATGTTAAAGAAATTATATATTCTTTGTTCTGTTTATAAACATCATCATAAACCATTGGAGTAGATGGAAAATATACAGTATCTTTACTATTAGACTAATTGAGAAAATGGTAAGACCCTTGAGAATGTCAGGCTCACCCACAGAGGTGGGTGAAAACCATTAGGAAAATTGATATATCTTTAATTTTAATGTTTACCCTAATTTTCAGTGTAATTAAAAAAAAAAACTAAAGAAAAAGTTCCTGTTTTACTTTACGTGTATACATTTTACAGTATTTTATCTTTATAATTTAATTAAATTAGCATTACTACAACTAAGGAATAAAGAAAAGCTTTGTCCTTAATAATAAAACTATTATAACAAGAGATCTTTCTGCTCTACCTTGGTTGGGAGAAGGGTGGAAAGAGAGAGGGTGATTGATATTATGTTGCTTTGTGAGCCAAAGCACCCTAATTAGAGTTCATTGGCTCTCCGGAAACCTATCTTGAGTCCTAAGAATTCAGAGTGAGTTGCAGTCATATTACGAGGGCACATGTCTCAGCGATTTAGTTCTTTATTTCTACCATTCTTTGATGGCTTACTTCTCTTTGATTTCCTTCTCCCTTGCTTCTTCCTTAAATTTAAGAATTCTACAACCATCTTCATTGATCATATATTTTTCTCCCTTTTCTTCTTGGATGGCTGTCCCTGATACTTACCCTCTTCCCACACTACCCAAACATTCTCTCATCTGTCTCTAAACTCCAGGGCCTAGAGATTGCGACTTTTCCAAGGCTTACCTTCCAAGTTATGTTTGTTATGGCTGAGGACTTGCCTCTTCCCCAACTGCTAGCATATGAAATATCCACTGCCTGATTCCAGGGGACCTCAGCTCTCACAATCTAGGGTTTGTAGTTTGTTTGTTTCCATACCCAATTGCCTTTATTCATCAGTTTAACTAAATAAATTGTAATAAACTTAGAGTCCATTTTAGATTCAAACATGGGAAATGATGGGGGTATGAAAGAGGGAGTAATTTCATTATCAAGTTGAACAGATTGGTTGCTAAAAATTTTGTTTCAGCTTGAAATTTTTAAAATTCTAGAATGCAGGTCACCTTCCCCTTGGTATTCATTTCAATCTTTTCTCCAAGGTACTAGGGGCAGAAGAGGGTAAGGGAGGAGAATCACTTTTCAAATGGCAATAGTAATGATCATTTCACATTATATAGTTTAGAAATATGAAATATGGCCTAGACCTCAGTCTGTATTCCCAGTTCACACTTCCAAAATAATCTTACTGTTCCTTAAAGACAAAAAAGTGAGGGATAATGTTCTTCAAGAACATGTATAGGTTTTTAAAGATCCATAAATTCTGCTTATACATGCATGTGATAATTACTATCAGCATTCTAAGGCTTCTTGGCTAATATAGAAAGATTTTAAAGTGTTTTATTAATTTTTTAATTGGCTAAGAACTTTTGCACTTTCACTGGAAGCAAACTATCCATATAAGCTTAGTAATCTAGATTTTATACTTTTTATACACACACATATTTTTTCTCATTATTGTTCATAGCAGCAGTAGAAAGAATATATTATTCCCTTTTTAGATATAGGAAAACTTAAGCACAGGGACACCAAGTTAGTTTTTAGATTACTTAGCCAGTTTGTAGTAATAGCCAATAGGGGCACCTAACATTCTTGATTCCAAGCCCAGGCTGTATTTCAATATACATCCATGAACATTAATTTTGTAGTTGAAAAGAGATTAAAAGTTAAAAGTGAGTGAGAGAATAGGAGATAGGTAGGAGTCCATTATATAAGTGTTAGAAACTCCTCACTCATCAGAATCAAAGATATTTTACCATGAGAAAAGTATCTAATAATATAGTCATATTCTCAGAATAATTTCTTCTTTTTCACCACAGCTCTTATTAAGCCACAAACAGTACCACATACTATAAGTTTACAAAAGAGCCTCTTAAAAGGACAAATATATCAAATTTTCCCTGTTGGAAACAAAGTTATGACAATAAACTCCTTAAGAGTTTGGTAACACATAGCTTCTAAAAGAAGAGAGCCCAGTTAGAATGTGTATTTCCTGGATCATGGTTTGATACTGTATAAGTTTCCCTAGTGATGATAACAATAGAAAGACCAAGGTTAGCCTGTTAAATGAAATGTGAGAACTGGGCAGTTCCAAGTGGCTGCTGGCAGGGTTTTAGGTATCCTGCCAGCATTCAAACCCACAGGGTCATTTGGCAGTCAGGTGTCATTAGTCAACTCTCTCCCTCTCTCCCTCATCCCATCTGTTTTTGTCTAGCTGATTTGTGTGAATTACCTCTCAGTATGCAGCAGGACTCAAAGTAGTCATGTATTTTCCTCTTACTCCTTTGTCCTTTTCATCCCTGACTGCTCATTTAGACTTATACCAATCATTTGACCCAAAATTTAGCATGAGAGGCAAGATAATGGTCACAATTAATATCACTACTGTTACAAATCCCATATGACTATGGTAAAAAGACCACTAAAGATAATATAATAAATGTCAAAGACGTAGTTGCCACTGGCCATTTCAAATTATGATGATTATCATTAGAGGGCAAAATGTAATGATGCCCTGTAAGAGGATGGAGAGTTTCCAAAGTTAATTTCCATAGGAGGTCTTAAAGAGAGTGCTGTTCCTACTGAAGGAATAGAAAGACCTTTTAGAGAGGATGGGAAGATAAAATCCGCTGTCTTCTGAGCTGAACCTGCCATTTACTAGCATGCTGATACATACTTCTCTGTTGTCCCAAGTCCTAAGTATACCTTTGAGTTATGTCACAGTGCTAGGAGGAAAGGTAGGAGGCTCAGCCTGCATGACTCAACCAGTACACTTACTGCACAAAAATACTTAAGGGTAAATAATTATCTGTATGATGGCAAGGAATCCCTGCTTTGAGAAGAATACAAAACTGAAAGGATCATTTGCTAAGGGCAGATAGGAATAAATCATAGTAAATATTTCTGCAGCAGCATTTTCAAGAATCATGAATAATTAGTCATGTTGCAGCAATAGTTATGAGAGTGCACTATTGATATCTAGTTACAGTTTACATGAAATCATACAAAGTCAATCTTTTGGGAAATTTTTACTCTTTACTAATTATAAGTACAAAGGTATTTGTCAAGTTAAGTAGTTTTTATTGCATATTTGACCAAGGATTTCAGTCCATGTTTTTTTTTTAGCCCAGTGTTATTTTATATATATGGATTAATTTAAATAAAATGCAAGTGGTCATGTGCTGCATATAATTAGTCCTAACTTTTTTTTTAAAGTATCTCAAGGTTAGGATCTAGACTTACCACTCACTGAGTTCTTTAATCTCTTCTGAAATGACCCATATTTAGATATTTCTAATTACAAGGAGCTCACCATTTTCTGAGGCAGAAGGTCACATATTTGGATAATTCTGGATCTTTATCTATCAATACCCATATCTATATTCAAACAGATCACTCAATATTTGCCAAATGGTTCTTTCTTTCAAAAATCCAACTTTAAAATAATGTAAGAATTATGGTTATCCAATTATTTAAAGGAATAAGAGCCCTTTTAGGAAGAGTGCTTAAGAATGGTAAGGAAATATCTATGCAAACAGGAATTTGAAAGTGACAGCTGAGCCTGAGGTACACTAAGAGGAAGTAAAAAAGGTACAAAAGACATGAGCAAAATGTTGTACATTATTCATAATATCAAAATAGAGAACTATCTATATGTATAAAAGAGGAATTATCTAAAAGAGAGGAAATTAATTCTGTTACATACCCATATGTATGTGTTCAATAATTTGCGACGTAATTGTAAATAATGAAGTACTCCTATATGATACTAACATGGAAAGATCTGTAAGACCTTGGAATCATTTAACATACAAAATTTTAAAAGGAAGGTACTAAGAAATCCATATGATATATTTCCATTTGTGTAAAATAAACAAATAGAAGCCAATGTTATATGTATATTTGCATAAATAAATAAATGCATAGAAAAATACATGGAAGGCTGTATAACCTAAAAACTATTAGTGGTGCTACTTCTAAAGAGTGGCATATATTTGGGAAGGAACTTTCTTCTCTATGCACTGTTTTATGTGTATAATTTCTTATTTTAAAATGTAAGATTAAATACTCTAAAGGATTTTGAGTAACGGATACGGCAGTCATTGAAACTTTTGGAGCTTAGATATCTTTTCTCTTCCCATTTTTTTAAAATTGCAATTTCCTGATCTTTTTGTTCAGTTTGGTACATAAAACTGTCTCACTTGCAATCTGTGGAAATCACCATTTGATTGTGGGTATCACATTTTGTCTTTGAATATCACCATTAATATAATGTAGTAATGACAGTGGAATGTTCAGCATGGCTCCTTTTTCCTCCTAGATTATCTCTAAATGCTGTATTCATTACAGTTTCCTTTTAACCAAAACCATGAATTATAACGTCCAGTGTTGTTTATTATTCTCTTGCTTTTCTTACACATATCCACAATTTCTCACTTTACTACACTAAGATAATTAATACATCTTACCACCAAAATCCATTCCTTATCACTATATCCTTTTAGACCAAGAGTTGGCAAACTTTTGCTAAAGGGCCAGGTATTTAAATATCTTGGGCTTTGTAGTCCATATATGGTCTCTAGTCTCTGTCACATCTTATTCTTTTTTTAACATCCTTTTAAAAATGTAAAAAATAAAATTTATACATATATATATATATATACATACATATATAATTAGCTTGTAGGCACTATGAAAACAGGCCACAGGCTAGATTTGACCTAAGGATCATATTTTGCCAACATATTTAATAGATAATCTTTTATTTATTCAATATCCCTTTTCCCTTCTCCTTCTTATAGACATTCTGCATAACAGTATGCAAAAATATTTTTATATATTTAAATATATAAATATTCCTTAAAATATTGTTTCTTGGACTTAAGGCAATTTTCAGGGGAATTACTCTCTACCGTTAAAAATGGTACCTTTGGATAAAGCCCTGAAAAACAAATACTATTGAAATAAAACCAAAATTCATTTCTTTTGAATTCTAAGGATGGGCTTTACTAACCAATGTATCACTGAAGCACATTTCATAACCTTTCAAAATAAAATTTCTAAAGCTAACTGCTTATCTTTCTGGTTGATTCTCACATATTCTCTAAACATAATTCAATTGGAAATGAATTCAAACAAATAAAAGAGTAGATATGACCTGAGGCAGCAGTGTATTAAACACTTCATTTACCTTTGAGTGGAAGATGTATGGCTGATCCATCAGGGCCTTAGGAGAATCACTTTCATTTCCTTTTATCAGCACAAGACTGTGATATACACAGGCCTGGAGCAAGTAAGTGTTCTTCAGTGCTCAGGTGGTCGATACAGCTCTCTTGGATAAGAGTATTTGTGTATTTCTGGTACAACTAAACCAGGATTTAAAAGATAGTTGATAAACATAAAATATTTATGTAAAGGATTCCTACTTGTCTTTTCGAGATACAGTTAGAAATGTAGTGCAAACGCATGCATAAGTGGCTTGTATTGCCTTTATTTTCCTAATCCTTAGCATCATTTTAATTGGTCAACTTTTTTGTTTAGGTGAATTTATAACTTCTAGACTTAGTGACTCTTTTCTATACTTGTTTTAGTCCTATTTGTCTGAAATTTGGAATATAACATTTTTTCAGGTTTAATTTATGAGAAAATTTAAACTATTATTCAGAAACTTTTCTGGATCCATAGTGCAATAGCAGCAGTGTAACTTCAGTAGTCATATGCTCCAAAATGGAAAGTCTTTGGTACCCATGGCAGTGGAGGAGATGGGAAAGGGCAATTGGATCTACAGTTTTACACAAAAAAGAGAAATCCAAAGCTATTGTCTGTATTAACTGAATGTAGCCAATCAACTAGCTCAAGTATTTGATATTCTGAATTATGAATATGGATAGTAGAGTGGTTAGAAGCAGATGTAGTTAGTTGAGGAAAAGAGAGGTGGGTTTTCATTTGATAACATTCCAACTTTGATCTCATCTTTTCCCAATGACTGTCTGATTTTTGCACGTGGGTATCATTCTTTATCTAATGTTTTATTCATTTTCCAATGATTTCCTTATTTATTGAACTTCCCATAACTTACTTGAACAGGGTTTCATTTCTCTTAAGTTGAATTATTATGATATGCAAGGAGAGAATTTCAAATAAGACAACTTAAAATTGACCCTTTCTTAATTCAGAATATGTTTTCCTGGCACCCATCTTAGATGTGGTAATATTCATGAAGACAAAAGGTTGTGTGGTCAGTTTTGGATGGAAACCATACCCCCTGTATTTATTTTAATCTTCTTTTGAAAGAAGAAAAAAGATTGTTTTAAAGGGAAAGAAATGCCTTGTTTCAAAGTTTGCTTTCGAGAAATAATTTTGTTTATTAGATTTCATTTCTGGCCAATTTTTTGTTCTCTCACATTTTTCATGAGGCTGTACTGCATTACTCTTTTGTGCTTTCTATGTTCAGTGTATATGGCTTCTAAATTCCTTTTTTGTATTGTTGATTGATAAAGTGTTCTCATTCAGCTTGATAACAATGGTCAGATTTGACTCTTGTCTTTCATGTTATGTTCCTTTTGTGAGGTATCCTCCTTGTTTTGAAAAGGTATTGTAATGCATCCAACCAGATTAAAAAGGAAGATTGGAAACTTGCTTAATATTAATTAAATTAGTGCACACTAAATAAGTCATATAATCTAAGCCATACAACTAACAAGGAAGATGATTATTTATGATGAAAATAGGCCCACATTTCCAAGGTAATGTATTAAAATTACATAAAAGTAATGCAAAAATATTTATGTACTAAACAAAGATTATCAGCATATTAAAACTTTCTAAATCTACACTCATATAATTGGCATACTTTTCTGCATTCCAGGGTCTAGAGTGTACAGCATTCTTCCACATAACTTGGCATTCTTCACCAACAAAATGTTTAGACAGAGCCCCTGAGATATAACGTCACTAATTCAAAGAAGTTCAGTTCCACTCAGTGAGACAGTTTAGGGAAGTGAGAAGATGCCTGCCAAGGTCCTTACCTATTTCCAAATCCCTACTGATATCATTAGGACTGGAAGTTGGATAGGAGAAAAGCAAAACCTTCTTTTAAAGTGGAGGAAAGGAGAGCTTGCTAAAGACTAACCATATAGGGATAATGAGAGTCTCCCAAGGGTAAATTAATAACAAAATAAGCAACCAGATTAACTAATATTTAGTGAACCGATGATAAACACTCTACTTGTATTAAAAAAATATAAGCCTGATAAAAACTTTAAAACATTAATTCCATTATTTTAGCCATTTTATATCTTTCAGAGTTGCTATTATATCAATGAACTCAAACAAAGAATTCACTTGAAAACCCTCTGTGACCTAAGATAGGTAGGCAAGTTAGCTGGTAAACTAAACCTCTTTACATAGAGTCACAACAGCTCTTCCCTAAATTCCTTGACATGGTGGTGTTTTCAAGGGGACACAAATTCAATTAAAAACTTAATGTATTGGTCTTATCTCTATTGTAGAATAATAGCTAACACTTATTGAGCTCTTATTGAGTATAAGACTTTCTGTGGACAAATTTATATTAATTCTTCTACCAGTCTTGTGAGGTAGGTAGAATTTTTATGCCTTTTTTATAGGTGGGGAAAATTGACACCTAGAAATTATGTAATTTCATTGTAAACCTTATGCCATTAGCCCATATTAAAATATATACTATGCAATAAGTCATAAGAGAAACACATGAATTTCAAGAATTACAGAGAATAAAAATAGATACCATTCATGGTATAATTATTAGCGAAGGCAAATAATTGGACTTGTACAACCAGACCAAACAAAAATGAAGGAAGGGGTGGTGGCAAAATTGTGAGTATCTAAAGGAAAACTATTTAGAGAAGGTAGGCTTTGAGAGGCTGCCTGAATATAAAAGGAAACTGTCATCTCACATTTCTCTGTGATTATCAATAGAGGAAACATTAAAAATAAAATCCACCTCCTCTATTTTGTATCATTATTTACCTTGGTAGAATGGCAATTAATTTTCTAGATTTCAAAAGTATAAACAGCTTGCAAATGTCTCTATAATGCATGTCTTGGATTTTTATGTAATTTATGTAAGCACAGTAATTTGCTTTCTTGTCATTTACACCAATTTACTGTTTTACTATCCAGGAAATAACATAAATGTCTGAGACAAAGCTCTCTTCATTTAGGCAAGGTGTGCCCACATTTTGCAAGGACCAAGGACCACGGGGGAAAAATGAAAAAAAAATAATAATAAAAAAATTTAAAAAAGCTATCTAGCCATCAGCAATCATCCATAAAATGTTCTATCCAGTTTATAACATTATGGAATGTTAGATATAGAAAAAATACAAGAAGCTATCTTGGAAACTTGGAAAACCCTTTTCTTTTCAGATGATAAAATGATAACCCAAAGTAGCCAAGTGACTAACTCAATATAATCAGGTCATTGAACTGGAAAACTGAAAGATATCCCTTATCATTTCATGAGAAATATTATAAAAATCATCTGAGCAGGTATCATTATACCTATTTCACAGATACAAATATTTAGTCTTATTTTTATGATTAGAAAATATAAATTTGATACTAGAACCCAAGCTTATTGGCTCCCAGTACAATATGCTTTCGTTCTAATGCATTGTCTCTTCAATAAGTTATAGAAAATTTCAACAGAGTTTTAAATGAGAAATGCAAAGAAATTCTGATTTATTTGGTGCTTTCCTATTCATAAGTGAATGGCTTTTTCCAGCATAGGAGCATCAGTTTAAAGTGCTTTTCCTCAGAAGCACAGTAAGGAAAGTGATGAGATCTAGAACTTGATGATGGAAGAGTTGGCTACATTGAAAGAGCAAATTCAATCTCTCCACCTGTACTTGAGAAGTAATAAATGAAATAGGAAAGAATGATCAGAGCTGACCACTCTCCTGTTACTTTAGGATTCCCTACTCAATTCGCTTTGGAGCCAATAGTTCTTGCTTCTACTGTTAGATCTGTCCCCTAGAGATGCAATAGTCCTTCTATACACTCTGACTACAATGCAGGAAAGTCTCATGTCTCCTTTTTTAGTTTAATTTCCTCTTAGTAAGTTTTGCTAAGTAAATAAGCGGGAAATAAAGTTGAAGACAAAAACACAAAAGAAATTTGAAGAGCAGAGCTGAAAATTAATGTGTTACACGCAGATATGGTTGTATATTTCATACCAGTTAGTAAATGGTTACTACCTCAAAGACATCAAATATCTTCACTTCTGTCCTGCCCTAGCTGCCTGGCCCCTACTTCTGTGTATTCCCCAATCTACCAATTAAAGGGAAATGAGTGGGACGGTAGCGGGCAGCCAGGATCACATTCCAGTGCAGTGCCCAGCATCCATTCCTATCCTTCTTTGCCCTGCCATACTGGATTAATTTGCTCAATATTACCCTTGCACAATTGTAGAGAAATGGATGTCTTCACAGAGTGTGTTTGCAACCCAGTCTTTTTTTTTGGCCCTGCTGCACAGCTTGCAGGATCTTAGTTCCTGACCAGGGATTGAACCCGGGCCCTCATCAGTGAAAGTGCTGAGTTCTAACCACTGAGTCCTAACTGCTGAGTCCAGCCAAGGAATTCCCAACCCAGTCTTCTTCAATTCTAAATACCTAACAGTCTCCAAGCACTTCTATGCATTGTGTCTAAACTGAGCTCACTGACTGCTCTTTCTAATCTTTTAGTCTCATTACTGATGTCCAATCTAATCTAATTCATATGTTCTCCTACTCAACAGATAGCACCCTCATCCACCCAGACATGCAAATCAGAAATCTTGGGTTTATTATAGACTTCCCCTTCATCCTGTGTTTGGGAAGTTTTAATGTCCTGTAGCTTCTTTTCTTTAGCATTTCTAAACCAACAACCTCTCACTAGAACTTACATGATTGGGTCCCGACATTTCAGGCTCACACCCTTTAATAAAAAGCCCAAAATCCCTAGTGTGATGGGCAAAGCCCCTCACAATCTTCCTGACTCTCAGTTCAGCTTTGTGACCCAGCTTCTGCCAAATCCTCCAATTTACAGTTCTTGAGAAATGTCAAGGTGTTTCTTGTTTCTATGTTGAGTATTGCTCTTTTTGCCTGAAATCCCCACAGACTTTTGCTCCCATGGTAGAGCAGGCTTTCCAATTGCTTAAGAATCAGTTAAAGCTCACCTGTCATACGAAGCCTTTCCTTCTCCCTACCAGCCAGTAATCTTTCCCTCTTCAGTCCCTGGTAGATCTTGTGCATATTTCTGTCACAGCTCAAAGCATCTGTAAACACTTTATTGCACTAATTCCTATGCTTGTCTTTTGTCACTAGACTGTAAGCTCATTGGAGTCAAAAATGTTCTAGGCCCCTTACAGCAAGGCTTAGAACATATGAGATGTGTAATAAATGTTTGCCGAATGAGAAAATAAGTGATTGAATTACTCAATATGGAGCCTCCAAGTAGTAGATTT
The DNA here is from genome assembly GCF_949774975.1 of Lagenorhynchus albirostris. Taxonomy (NCBI): domain Eukaryota; kingdom Metazoa; phylum Chordata; class Mammalia; order Artiodactyla; family Delphinidae; genus Lagenorhynchus; species Lagenorhynchus albirostris. The sequence continues at coordinate 25,400,148 of NC_083100.1, forward strand.
CTGTAAGTCATTGATTTATCTGGGAATTAGCAACTTTTTAAAACTTTTATGTTTCTGAATATACTCAGACTTTTTTTTCCTATTATATGCTCATTATAGAAAAGTTAGAAAATGCTGAAAAGCATAAAACACTAATCATTCATTAAACCCCATAAAGGCATGGCTTTAGGCAGTGTTAGAGGTGAGTCACTCTGCTCAGCTGACCACACTTTTATTCTTTCCACTGTAATGAGTCATGACTTCTGTTTCAGGACTCCAAGAAACTGAGATAGGTTTCATGTTTAGATGCAACACTCAACTAAACTCAGCTCTTCGCCTCATCACTTGTTTCATTGGTCTTGAGCCTGAGCCTGTATTGTACCGCTCACTCCTGTTAGGGGCTAGCAAGGCAAAGATGGGGATGGAAGGAACTGCCAGGGACCTATTGCTCTAGCAACTGAATGGGCTGCCAAGTTTCTTTTCCTGGGGTTTGAAATGGGAAGTTTTGATAAAAAAATATTTTCCCATTCTCTTCCTCTTATCCAAGCTAAATGCTGTTAGACGTTGTGAGGAAGAATTCTCCTCAGGGATTCTTAAGAGACCTGAATCATAGGGATTTAATAAACAGAAGGGGAAAAGATCCCTAAACAAAATGTCTGGGGATGGAATTTACAACTATTTCCCCTAAAAAAAATGTATAGTTAACCTGTAGTTAATCTCTTTCAGGAATAGTGCTATAACATTGATATTCTTTAATTTCATGAACAGAAAATTTTGCATAATTGGTTTCCTGGGAATTCAAGATGCCTGAGAGGAAATTTCTAAGAAACTTCTATAAGACTCACAACCTGTCTTGATATAAAGTAAGAATAGTCTTAGATAGGCATTAAGTTATATCATAAGAGTTTATATATACATATATGTGTATATATATACACATCATATACATATTCATGCTTTTTCACTAAATATTATAATTCTCAGTTTAAATTATTTTACATAATTTTAACATTCCACATGTGGATATGGCATAATTTACTTATCTATCAAAACCTAATTTTTTACTATCATGAATAATGCTGGGACAAGCATAATTCTTTATACAAATTTCTGGTTATTTCCTTGGGAAAGATTTTTCTAAATTGGATTATTGGATCAAAAGATTTTAAGATTTGAAAGTTTTTGATAACATACCACAAAATTATTTAACAGAAAGTTGCATCATTTTGCATTCCTGCCAGGCATGTGTGAGAAGGCCTATCTCTGCACACTCTACAGGACTAAGACTTTACTTATTCATTTCTTTCACAAAACATGTAAAGCTAGTCCTGTTGCCTGTTCTTCTCTGAGATCTCCTTCTCACTGGATAGTTCTGAATTTTGCTCTCCCTGTTCTTGATTTTTTCCTAATATTAAGGTTCATAGCTTGAACGCCTCTCGTCTCCAAATAAATATTCCAAAGTCCTGCATTTATTAGTTGGCTTTGTGAAGGGATGGTGGATGGTCCATCACTACAGACTTTAGGCCAGTCATTTGTTCCCATGAGACCAGCCCCTTGTTTGATGTTTTTACTGTGCTCGTTGGTAGGGTTGACCATTCTAAAGGGAATGGTTGAAAATTTTTCTTTTACAGGGCTTGAGAGAATAAATGCATAAAGCAACTGTTCCTGCACATTCAAGTATGTCAGTGTTTTGTGTGAGACACTAAGAGCTAGATCTCCAACCAGAGGCAATCAGTTCTGCTCAAATCAGAATACTGTCTAATTTTTCAGTCTGACCCAGAAACAAAAGCCTGACCTCATCATGAAAACTTATTTTCCAGTCAATGATTAATTTCTACCCCAGTGCTTTTGACTTCCTTTATTTAAGCATATTTTCAGGAACTTATGAAGTAACTATGGCAATGGACACCTAGAAGGCAGAGAGGTCTTTGTTATTAATTTCTACATGCAGAGATGTGTCAGGTGTTTAGTTGTGTTATTATGCAAATCTCCAAACATGGCAGTGGGTGACCTGCTGGGAATGTTCTTGCCCAGAACAAAATTCACTTTTAAAGAAATGTACTTTGAGGTTAAGTGTTTTTGTTAAAATTTAAAGGCATAACATTCTTTGGAAATAAGCAGCAAACCTGTTTTGCCCACTATTAAGAAAATGACAAATTTTTATTGATTAGAAGGGAAACATTCATGTATGTTTGGAGGTCATTCTAAAAGTAGGAACTACCTTTTAAATTTTTGTTTGTTTTTTTCACTTCTCAGAGACAGTAGTGACTTCTAATATACTTGTAAATGTCTGAATGTTGTTATCAAGTTTTCTTCTTCTGTAGAAAAATGTTTGTTCAGGAATAATTTTGGGGGGAGGATAAACCAGGCGAACCCTTCAGCTCTGAAGTTAGTGCTGTGTTGAAAGGACCAAACCGTTGAAATTTGTTCTGATTACAACAGATCTCCAAGAATGACGGAATAAGATTTAAGATGGCATGAACAGTGGAAGGAAGAACCATAAGTTTAGGATTTACAAATAGGACAGGTGACATTGAGTTCATACTCAGAGAGTTTCTAAACTTCTATTTTAAAATAGAAGAGAAATGAGTACATTCTTGTACCTGGGCTTATAGAACACAAGACCCAGTCAACATTCCAAATGGGATGCTTCAATATTTTGCAAAGAATATCACTGAATTTTATATTTCAAGTCAATAAATGTCTTATAATAAAATAATAACTTTCTGCAGTAATTTAAAAATTAAACAAGTGCTTTATGAAGCTTCTCCATGTCTACTCAATAGTTTTGAGTCCCCTCTGGCATGCTGTCTCCATAATTTATTTTCAGAAGCATAGGAAAAAGATCTTATTGTTCCATGTAAGTCTTGTAGTCTGCCTTTCAAATGACACCATTTTAAAGGATTATGGTTCCATGAGCTGGTAATCAACTAACCAGTTCCTCACAAAACAATGGTACAGGGGAAAAAAAAATTCTCTGAATACTTTAGTTTCAAAGTTACCATGGTAACAAGGTACGTTTGCTTTATTAACATAATCTTTTCTTTTTTTTTTTCCATGCTTTTGCTCTCTAGAAAGGATTCTTCTTTGATATGATCGCAATTAAACAATGGATTCTGAAATTGAACTGGCATTTATAGAAGTTGGTAACAATGTAAAACAATTTTGCTTATCTGAAAAGCATACTGCTTTAAAGAAATTTTATAGATAGTTTTTCAAGGTTTGTCATTTCTTATTAGGGTCAATATGGCTCAAGTTTTGCTTTCTCAGGGTATAACATCACAGGAATTTTCCATCAAATTATTCTCTTTCAGTAATACTCATGGTCCATTTTCATTTTTGTATCATTTCTTAGAATATCAGTATTGATTTTGTGTAATATTTCTATCTGTATTTATTCAAGAACATATATATAATTATGCTATATAACACGATCATAATAAGTAAAGACTTTGACATTGCTATTAGATCACATCACCTATAATTAGCTTACATTTTTTTTTCAGGCTCTTACCATGTACAAAATACAATGCTAGACAATGCCCAGTACTTAAGAGTTTTTTAAATGTCTCATTTAAATTTTAGTGTATTCTATTTTGGCATGGCCTCAACTAGGCAGTTTTAATCTAATAATACATTGATCTGATAATTAACTTGGAGCTTATTAAATTGGTGGTAACTAGTCCAATAAGCATTTTGATCCTTCTGTTTGTTTTGTTTTGTTTTTTTTTCATAATGTCTTGGTACTTTAAAATTAAGGTTTAAAATTTAAAGCATGGATTTTAAAAATATTTTACAATATGTTACCTTAAGATAATTCTTGAATATTGGTTCAAGATGTAAGTGTAGTGTAGTAATAAATACACTATATCAGGACAAAAGGGTAAATAAACTAGATTATCATTTTCTCTTAAAGAATGAGAAGATGTTATTAGTATTTCTGATCTTGGGAATTTCTCATAAAAAATAACAAGCCACTGAAACAATGGACATTTACCAAAGCAATAACATAATACTGAAATAATGAAATGAGTAGAAAACTATGAAATGACCTTTATTAGCCACAGAGATTGGCAGAGATATAACTAAAAACATTTTCCAATTTCAAGATAACATTACATATGAAAGAAATCCATGAATTCTAGGTATTTTGAATAATTTCAAGAGAAGTAATTATAGAATCAGAGTTCATTCTAATGCAGCATTTTAGTATAAACTATCCAAGGAGTCAATGACCAATGGGACTATAGATACAGCTATACAACTCTAATGTAGTAAGAATCTCAGAAATGTGCCTGGGAAATGCAAGAAGTTCTAGGTAAGGCACTATTAGGCATGTTATAAGGCTTAAGATTCTGTAGATTACAGATTCTTCAGTGAGCCATCAAACATTTCTCCCATCAATATCACAACATCATATCCTACCCTTTCAAGTTTTCATGAATATCTAATTGTGGGTTCTAGTTATAAGCTCTCTTAGAAAATACAGTAGAACTCTGTTTTATGTCTGTAAGATTTCAACTTTCTATGTTATAGTTAGAGATAGGAGCTCTATAGTGTGCTCATGCTTATGGAGGTCTTGCTTGGTTCCATTGGAATGCATCCTTGTGAGTTGCCTTATAATATGATTTTATTAATTAGGTGGGTTTATAACAAACTGATCGATTTCTCCTTTAGGTGAAGTTAATGATACTCATTATGTAATAAATAATTTGGAGGCAGTTACAGAAACTATTTTCCACTCAGCACATCAGTTTTCTGTTACATCACCCTAATTTAAGTATACAAAATGTCAAACAGTTTTCCTTTGCACTGTTGAATGGTATCATCTTCACAAGCAAATTTTTTTGTCAGAAGTCATCAAAGTATGTCATGAGCATATGCAAATTCTCAAGACTCTTGGCCTTACAGGCCTCAAACACAGGTCAATTTGAAGCTATGAAAGCTGGTGTAAAGAACACAGAAATTACTCCACTGTCCCCCCAAATCATTAAAATCAGCTTGTCCCAATACCACAAAGTTTCACTACTGAAGCTCACTTATTTGGCTTTAATCAGGGAGCCAAAACAAATTTTACAAATAACTTATCTAGCTATTGTCAGTAGTAACAATAGTTTGATTCGTTTTACAAGTAATTTTTGGGTGCCTATTAGAGCCAGATACTTTTCCTTAGTCACTAATGATACAGCTGTGATGAAAACAATGTTTCTGCCTTACTGCAGCTAAATTCTCATTGGGAGGAAGGAAAAAATGTATTGTTTAGCCATATTCTGCAAAGGGGTTAATCATAGAAAGATACAGACAATAGCTTGTCAAGGCAGTTTCTTCACAAAATTCTGAAAAGTGATACTGTCTTTCTTTACATGAGAAAAAGAGCATTAAATTGTTCTAACCAAGGAAGGAAAATTAGTATATATCAACTTTCCAATTCCTTTCACAACCTGGTTTTCTTAAAAAAAATATATATATATATATATAGAGAGAGAGAGAGAGAGAGAGACAGAGAGACAGAGAGACAGAGTAAAAGCCTTATAGAATATTATTCTTTTTCACATTGAAATATAATTTTCATTTCAAAATAAAACATAAGTATATAACCTTATAGCTATAGTTTTAGAATGTATATGTATACACATTCTGTATGTTTGCACAAAATTACATGACTATTGTTTGAAATGAACCTTATTACTCATTTTATCAGTCTTCCAATTCTCACCCTATGCCATATAGACTTATATTTTGTCCCTTTGTTGAGCACAGATAGTTTAGTTGACAGAGTATGGCCAAATAGTGGTTTACACTTCCAATTCCTAAACATTTCTATGGATAAATTAAATTGTAGTGAAAAAAAACACCTTACTTTGAATAGAAGTGAATTATCTCATAAATATGTACCTAAATATGTATATACTGTATATATATGCTATTTGAGAGAATGAAAACGTACATTTATTAGACTTATAAAGCTACTTTTCTCTTTCTTTTCTATCTAAATAGAATATTATCCACAAAGACTCATGGTTATATGCTCTAGTCAATTCACCTGGGTTATGATCCAGCCCAGTTCTGACAAATGCATGTGTGTCAATGGCTGGAAACCAGAAAATCTTGGAAAGGAAATGATGATTTAAATGAACATGTTCTTTAACACATTTTTATTTTGCACAGCTTCAGTTCTTTGAACAAAAGTTATCTTTTCAGGAAAAATCACGTATTCTCTACTATTAAGATATGTTTACTCAATCTTATGTAAGACGCAAGTTATTCCTTTCCTCAATAAAGAACATTTTAAAATCCGTAAATGAAAGAAATGTGATGGTAGTGGTGTGGCCCTTCAGAAAACTCTTACCCTTATACCAATAAAATAATTATATTTAAGAGTTTTATACATCATGATGATTTCAACTAATTTTACAATGTAACATTATATTTGTTAAACTGAGTAAAAATATGCTTTTAAAATAATTATTTTCAGCCATTATGTGATACATCTGTCTGCAAGGAATACCTTCAACCGCTCATTTTCTGTAATATGTAAGAGCAGTTGAAGGCTCATCTGTAATTCACTTTTTTATCTACCCCAGTTTCAATTATGGTACCTCAAAAAAGAATTGAAGTTTAATAGATATTTGTTGGTTAATTGGATGAATGAAAAATTCATTCACAGAACAAAGATCTATATAATTAAAGACAGGTCTGGGGCTTCCCTGGTGGTACAAATGGTTGAGAGTCCGCCTGCTGATGCAGGGGACACGGGTTCATGCCCTGGTCTGGGAAGATCCCACAGGCCACGGAGCGGCTGGGCCTGTGAGCCATGGCCGCTGAGCCTGCACGTCCGGAGCCTGTGCTCCACAATGGGAGAGGCCACAACATTGAGAGGCCCGCGTACCACAAAAAAAAAAAAAAAAAAAGACAGGTCTGAGATGTGGATCCATTTTTAATATAGCTCCACCTTGAGTCTGTGTCCATCTTCTCAAAACAGGGACTGCCAGACATGGACAAGATGCTGCTGCAGGATAGAGCCTGCTCTTTTGGCTTGATCGAGCCTACTATTAAATAAAGATAAAATTGTATAAACATTCTTTTATATTTCATTTAAGTATCAGTGTCTTACTCTAAACTTAGAAATTAAAATGTTGGCAGCAGTGAAGAAAAAGTCTGTACAAGCTCATGCATGTTATTTCATATTTGAGAGCTGACTCACCTAGATATTTGCAGATAAAATAATGTAGAAAGGCAGTTGTACTGAAAAATGATAATTTCAGGTAAAGGGAAATTATGGAAGAACAAGAATTGAAGGCAAATAGTTAATGAATGCTCCAAGACATTAAATGTGGTCCCATGCTACTTATACTCCTAGGGGCATTACTTTATTACAGCAGAGTAGAGAAACTGATGGCCATTAAGATGGCCCTGAGTTAGCAACATACAATGTTGTCATATATTGTATATCCTATTTAATAATCAAAGAAGTAGAATACATTTTAGAGAAATTTTAGTAACATGATTAAAATAAAACCAAGCTAAATGATGCTTTTTAAGAAAACTATAGTTATATGAATTGTATCATGGCTCGATATCATTAGACAAATATAGTATTGCTATATATGTACATATGTACTTAAACACCTCTGTATATATGCACAGAAATAGAAGAAGAAAGAGAATTATAAAACACTAATATGTTATCTAAAAAGCAAAACAAGTCAAGTATCTTGACCTATGCTGTTTATTTAATAAATCTTTCAGGAAATTTTTTTTAATAAATTCATTTTCAGATGAGATATATGTGTTTCCTTACCTTCTACGCTCTATTGAATGCTTATCCTTTTATTTATTTTTTATAGGTGGCCTCCTATAAATTAACTAGGTAATGTCCTAATGTAATTTCATATTAAGAACAGATAATGGTCTTTCAGTGAAATATGCATGTCAAATCTTAGCTAAAGTAATGAGAGAAAATAAAATTGGAGACAAAAGATAAATGTTTACTTTTCAAATGTTAGACCATTATAGCTATTCAGTCACAACCTTTCATTTCACTAATGCCATACCTATTATACTGAAGGAGTCACTCTTTCAAAAATGAAATAATTAGAATGACCCAGCAAATGTGTTCAGAGTGGGAGATATGTACAAACACTGTTCTCAAAATTTAGCTTTCAAAAAACTCTGGAAAAAACACTAACCCACAAGAAGCTAATTTAGAAATGTTAACCATAATATGCTTAGAGAATATTAAAACAGAAAAGATTCTTATCTTTTATTATTCCCACAAATATGACTCTGGATGTTTAGTTCCATTTCTTTAAAGTGACCTAAGAGAAGCATGGACTCAATAATTCAATGATAAACCAATAGTAGTGAAGAAGCAGTTTGGTTATTTGGCTGGAATTAAAAGCGACTTGAGGTTATATTTTTAATGAACTGGATCCATATTTTTATGGAATCATGCCTATTAATAAATGAAAATTTAATTATCTTTACTGTGGTAAATAAGTCAGTTTTCAATCAAGTGATCTATTTTTTAAAAAAATATATTTATTTACTTATTTATTTTTGGCTGTGTTGGGTCCCCGTCTCTGTGCGCGGGCCCCCTCCAGTTGCGGCGAGCAGTGTCCACTCCTCATCGCGGTGTGCGGACCTCCCACTGTCGTGGCCTCTCCCGTTGCGGAGCACAGGCTCCAGCGGCGCAGGCTCAGTAGTTGTGCCTCACGGGCTTAGTTGCTCCGCGGCATGTGGGATCCTCCCAGACCAGGGCTCAAACCCGTGTCCCCTGCACTAGCAGGCAGACTCCCAACCACTGCGCCACCAGGGAAGCCCCAAGTGATCTATTTTTTAAATTTCCTTTTTAAGTTTAAGTGCAGCAAAATGGTTTGATTTACATATATTATAAAATGATTTCCACAATAGCTAACATCTGTCATCTCATATAGACACAGTAAAAAGAAGAGAAAAAATTATGAAAGAAGAAAAAAAAATTCTCCTTGTGATGAGAACGCTTAGGATTTATACTCTTAACAATGTCTCTATGTATCATACAGCAATGTTAACTATGGTCATCATATTGTACATTACATCCTAATGATCTATTTTTAAAGATTTTTTTTGGTAAATAAGCTTCAGACTATTATCTAGAGTTCTGCTAAATTTCTATTCTAGGTATAAAGCAGTGAGAGTTATAAAAATATCTGTTGCTATTTATATATCAGAGGAAATATTGTGTCAAATATTTGAATAAGTAACATGACTTAAACTATACCCTTTTAAATGTCTATAAATGAAAAAGATACTATGAATAAAATTATGATTCTGTCATTACAGAACTTATAAAAGGCCAGGGCAGACTGTACCATGAGCGGATACAGAAAAATAAACCCTAAATATCTTCAGAGACTCAATTCACTTCCATCAGTCTCACTTTACACTTTCATATGTTGAGCTGTTCCATGGAGTGAAGATGCTACTGTCTAAAGAAGGTAGAAATTAAACACCACTTACTTGTAGGATATATCATTATGCATTATTTTAGTGTTCCCTTGTCTTCCAAGTGCTTACATTTCAGAAATATCACCTACTCCTACAACATTTCTTGAGATGAGATATTGAAGTTGAAACCAACAAAGGTTTTCTCAAAACCAAATTTCTGATTGCCTCAGAAGTTTGGGAAAGCTTATACAGAGTCTCAGAACTAGAACTTATTTTTGACGTGTTTATATACAAAGAGCAAAGAAAAATACCTTGAAAGTACTGGGAAAATATTAATCTTCGTAGGTGTGTTCCCTCCCGTATTTACATATTTTGGTGATTCCAGAACCCTGGTACATCCTTTCCATTCATGAAATAACCAATTCATCCAGCTCTGCTGTTTAATATGTGTGCACATTATTTAAGTTCTCTGAGTCACAATTTCCTCATCTCTAAAGTGGTACCACATCCATAAAAAGGGGAGTTCAAGTATATAAGGTCCAGATCCTGGCACATAATAGATGCTTAATAAATGCAGGGGGTGGGGGGCAGATGATGAAAAGGTGGAGGGACCTGTTTGTTCATTCCTCAACTCAGCAAACATCCATTGCATACTCACTCAGTGCTAGGCTCTGTGCTGGTGCTGGGGGTACAAAGGAGAATGTAACAGATGAAGCAGCCACTGTCCTCATGGAGCCTACATATGGCAGACCTGCATTATAACCCATTGCTGGTCAATTCCATTGGGTTTCAGCATCTGTGTTCCTGATGGAGGCATCAGCAGTTATGCTGTGTCACCAGTTGCATTCTTACTTAGTATTTTGACACTAACAATGTTCTGTGTTTATATTTCTAATGGAGATGGAACTTTTGCTCATCTTACAGAGCTTTCTAACTTGTAAATGTCTCAGGACCAGTTTCTTTCAAAACTGCCCTATATGCAAGGCCTCTTTATCAAGTGTGATGTTAATATGACTAAATGAAAATTATTGCCAGAAAGATTACTTTTTCAGTTTCCTGCTGAAAAATTTGGAGAATATGATAATTGCCATTTGATAAAGCATTTTAAATTTCTGTTATGGCATCAAACTGATACTCTTTATGATTCTTAAAAAGAACAGTCCATTAGGAAAGCATGTATATAACATAGTGCACATTTAAGAACAGCTTAGAATTTTGGTGAATGTGAAATATGTGCAATATGCTGGTAGTGACAGTATTTAGAAATAACTACAAGCAAACTGCTCTGATAATAATGTTTATTAATATCATATTTGTACATTAATATTATATACATATACATTAATATTAACATATAAAACTCAAATGAACTAAGAATTAGTCTTATGGCAGAGAAATAAACAAGCGATTCTTTGTGTAATATTTCCAATCCCATGTCAGGGTAGTTGAATACCAAGAATGGGTTACAATTTCTACGTGATGAAGAGGCATGCTGAAGACCGTACCACCAGTCAGAGCACAAAGAGCTAAGGAAGTTCCTGGGTTGCCAGAGCCAACCACTGTATTGTGAGGGACCACTGTAGACTTGGAAAACTATGGAAACCGATAAGATACACACAAGTCTCCCACTAACAGAATAAGAAGCGTTTTGTGTGGTGCTCTACAGTGGGTACCAACATTGTCTTTTGTTAAAGTATGCAGGTGTCTCAGTGGTACACGATGCAGCCACCCATGGGTGAACCACTGACAGAACCGTGCCCGCAAGATTTCTTTCATCATGTGTATTTCAGCCTGCTGATGCACATTTTGAACATATTGGCTTTTGAAGTTTCTTCCTGCCTCCCTTTTGGGGGTAGGCAAAACTAGATGTCATGTGAAAAATTGAGCAACTTTACACTGTTCTGCTTTCAGGCCCAGACGTTTGTATAGTGTAGGTAGCATGGCAAGTTTTATTTTTCAAGTATATGGACTTTCCATGAAATAAATATCTCTCATAAGAGCCTTATCCCTTCTTTAAATAGGCTATTTATTTTTCATCTTTTTATTCCTCATATTGTATTCAATGACTTATAGCAAGTTCTGTCTTTCCTTAAGTTAAATATATAACCCTCCTTCCTTGATATGGTAGTGATAGAAAACTTTTCCGTAATGTACTTCACTCCTCTGGGTGTTCCTATTGAAACAGGGGATGCCCTCACTTCTTCTCACATATCTCATTTTCTTATCAGTGGCTTTTATATGGGTTGCTAGTATGAATATATATATACTGGCATATATGTAATTCAACAAATCTTAAATGCCTATCATGTCAGGAACTGTCTGAGGCACTGAGACCATAGTGTTCATTCTGCTTTCTTGAAAGTACATAGAAATATAAAGAAAGAGACTGTAAAAGCAAATATAAGCAAAATATTGCACTTCACCACTCTCTCATGCTCATCTTCAATATTTTAAAAATCAGGATTGCATCTTCCTCTTTTCTAAAACTTTTCTGCATTCCTTAAGAGTTACTGAAATATAAAGTTAAGCTTTTAGAATATGTCATGCTAGTTAATTGGTCAGTATATATTTCATTATAACTTTGATTTTGCCATTTTTTGAAACAAAATGTTCATTATGTAAATGAATCTAATTCTGCTCATGTATGCATTCAGTAAATATTGTTAAGTACCTATTGTGTACTGGGAAGATTCTAGGTGCTAGGGACATATTAGGGTACACAATAGCCAAATGAATACTGTCTTTGTGCATCTGATGTTCCAGGGAGTGGGGCAAACCATAAGCAAGTAAAGAGGATAATAGAATATGAAATGTCAGGGATCTGTGTATGTATGTGTGTAGTTTTAGATTGATTAGACCATGATGACATCACTGAGAAGAACATTTGAGAAAAGACATGAAGGAAATAAGGAAGTTAGACATAAAATTTTCTGGAAGATAACCCAGGCAAAGGGAACAAGTGCTAACAAATTTCCTGAGGTAGAAACATTCCTGGCAGATTGGAGTAACACCAGAGTCCTATGTGACAGGTACAGAATGATGAGGAACAGAGTAGCAAGAGATGAAATCAGAAGGTAAGAGAAGCCTGCTCATCTAGGGCTTTCTAGGTATTAGTGAGGACTTCGGATTTTACTCTGACTTAAAAGAACAGCCATTGCAGTGTGATATACAGAGAAATTAAATGAGACGGCCACCATCTTGATAGGATTTCTCTGGCTTCTATGTTGACATTGGACTACAGATGAAGAGGGTAGGACTAAAGCAGGGACACCGTTAATCAAATAATCTAGGTGAGAGATGACATGATAGCTTGTATCAGGGTGGTAGTAATAGAGGGGTTGATAAGTAGTTATCACTTAGATTATTTTTTGAAGGTGAATTCAACAAAAGGATATGCTGTGTTAGAGAAAGACAGTTTTCAAGTATGATACAAATGATTATGACCTGAGAAACCAGAAGAATGGTGTTACTATTAACACGTGCGAAGAATTGGTGCATCACCTGGTTTGGAGGAGGTCATCAGGAGTCCAGATTTGGGCACATAACATTTGAGAGACCCATTAGACCTACAAGTAGAAATATTAGGTAGGGAGTTGGATAAAGGGATCTAGATTCATGGGAGTGGTCCAAACTGGGGCTACAAATTTGGGGATCATTAGTTGTGGTGTTTAAAACCATGAGACAGAATAAAATAACCTAGGGAATGAATATAAGCAAAAAGAAAAAAGTCCAAATTCTCAGCACCAGGGAATTCCAAATTAGGTTGGCGAGAGAAGGAAGAACCAGCAAAACAGACTAAGCAGGAGCTGTCTGAAAGGTAAAAGGAAAACTGTTCTAGTTAAAATTTTCAAGAGGGAGAGAACAATAAACTTTGTCAGTGCTGCTGATGGGACAAATACGATGAGAACTAAGAAGCAACCAATAGATGTATCAGTATGGAAATTATTTTGGCCATGGGAATGGAAGATGACAAGCCTATATCTTTAGCATGATATATAGGTTTCCCTTTAAGATATAAATGATGTTTGTGAATATAATTTTGTAAACTGTAAGGTTCTGTTCAAATTTATTATTATTATTACAGTATATTAATTAAAATCTGTTCCAGCTTAGATTATTCACAAACTAGTTTTTTTCTGATTATTTTTAGAACTTAGTGTATTTTAATAAAAATGATTTCAAATGTTAATGTCCATCTCCATGTGATACTTTATTTTCATTGGCTCCTGGAACGCACTATCCTGTGCCTAATTGAAAGGACAATGTATTTTGTTTCTAGTTTATATTAGAGAGATTCAAATATCAGACAAAGTGTAACAGTGAAATTCAGAGGTTATGGGAAGGTTAATGCTATTTAGGCAGGTGGTGAATTGAAAATTCAACCTCTTGTCACAATAGTGAATATGTGAAGAAACTTTGGTGATGCAAATAGGAGAAAAATGAAATAGAGCTCTCTTTCACATATATATCCACAAATTGGGTATTAACAGCTCTCTCATAGTACAAGTAGTTATTCTTCACAAAAGACTGATTTTTACATTCTCATTCATCAGTCATTACACGGACCAATATTTTAGTTATATTCAGTATATCTTTAACAATTATTTTGATATTTTTTTCAAGGCATCAATGGCGTAAGCATTGAATCTAAAGAAAAATTGTTGTGTTAAGTATAATTTATAATTTATTTTTACATACATCCTTTTGTCAAGAATAGATTCCATAGTGCTTATTAATCCTAGGCCAATAAATATTGTTTCTGTCAAGAAATTAAATCATATTCTCTTTGATTACCATTTCCTTCCCATTTTTGCTGATATATTTCATAGCGTAAGTCTCTCAAATCAAGTACTCGGGTATTCTAACTTGTTCAAGATTGTATTCTAACCAATATGATTATTCAATTGCTTAAAGAAAGATGATATTTAAAATTTCTGTAAAACCAGGTATGTCCCAATGCTTTGAGATTTTTTTCTCTTGTTTTAAAGAATGCCATAAATTTTGGCCATGTGCCCTATTAGAAAACAAGGTTTGTTTTCTAAAGCAGTTTCCAGTGATATGCGTAGTGAATCCTGGTGTACGTGAGATGACTGTCAGATGAACAGTTGCCCTCTGAAAGCAGCCAATTAAATAACACACAGGTTTGGAGCTGTTACTTGAAAATATCGCTTGCTTATCTAAACTAGTAAATGATTGAAGACATAACAAACACCTTTCAAATGGAAGTCATGCAAGTGTCTTTCAAAATTTCAGAAAATCAATAAGTGGCGAGTAGATAATTATTCTGAAAAGTCTTCTTCCTAATGTAGATTCCTCAAAACACATTTTAAAGAGAAGGGCAGCTGCCTACGGAACTGAGGTTATGGGCTGGGTATGTACTATCAAAAGAGTGTCAAGTCAAGGGGAAATGATGATGCTATATTTTTTAATCTTGCAAATTAAAAAAATAGTGAAACTTTATTTGGTAGACTTGTTCACTGCTCCAACATTTTGTAGTCTTAGAAATTCATTCTGACTTGTTTCAGAACAAAGCAAACACCTTCTAGTGATTTTGTTAGCAGCATTTCTAGTAGTACTCAAAACAGCGTTGTCACAAATGCAGCATGAAATTTATTATTGTTTTCCTACTTTCCCAATAATAACATGTGTATATATGTCTGCATATACATAAATACCTTTTTGTATATACATATACAAATATGCATGCATTTATATATGCATGCTGTATACATACACATAAACAGATGCACAAACACACGTACATACACACACATATATGCAAATTACCTTTCTTGTTACTCAGTAATAAAGTCATTAAATACTATGAATTACATAAATTTTTTTTGACATTAAGGTATATCAAAATATTTTACCCAGCTAGGCACATGAATAAATAAATTTGAATGCAAATTGAATTAATTTCATTTATGTTCTATAAATTTGTGAGTTTTCTTTAACACAAATTGACTTTTTAATATTCCAAAGAGTATATGTATAATACATTTCGATCTAAAGTGGCCTAAAAAAATATGCAAAGTGAGGTTATGTTCATTCTAAACACATGCCTTCTTGAAATTGAACCAAAATATTCCCAAATTGCTTTAGAATGTATTAAAACAATTATGTTAAATGTAAACAGAATAACTGTGGCTCTGTGCTTAGTATATTACATATTACAATATACAATGTATAGCATTTTCTAATATCAATTTTTGTATAATTAAGATTTTGCTATGCTAAACATGATGTTGAACAAATATTTATTGAGCCCCTATTATATACTGGGCATATGTGTAGTTTCAGGTAAAATGGAACAGCTAGGGAACAGAACAGTGGTGGGAAATACATTAACCAAGTTTTTCCACAAATAATTAATTACCACTGGGAAAGTGCTGCATTGGAAATATATAGGGTACTGTGGGCTATCTAGGGAACTCTACTCGTCTGGGACAACTGATTTCATTGTAGAAATGACACTTAATTGGTGAGAAGTAAAGGAAGCTCTTCCTCATGCCAGGACTTCCTACAAACAACCTCCTCCCTTCTGGGGGACACAGCACCATAACCTCCTGCCCCATCTTCTGCTCCATCTTAACTACCACCCTCCACCCAAGCATACACACATTCCAACCACTGGTTATTTTTCAGAGGTACTTAATAGCTGAACCATAATGAGCAATTTCATAGAAATTGCTTTTTTGTTGGAAGACAAGTTAGAAAAGCTTTCAGTGCTTCTTGCAAAAAGTTATGGTGGCTTGGATGAAGGTGGGTATGGAGGTGGAGAGAAGTTGATAGGTTTAGGCAGTATTTAGAAACAGAACTGAGATGATAAAATTAAACTTTAATAAAAGAGATAATGAACTTGTCGAAGTCACACATTAAGAAGCTTCTATACACTTGAGTTCTTGGAGACTGAATGACTTTTAGGGGTAAAGAGAGGGGCATGTAAAGGATGAGTTCCAGGTTCTGGCATAAGCAGCTAGATGAATGATGACGCCATTTACCAATACAGAGACAATAGAGTAGCAACAGGTTTATGGGGGATCACAGGGGGTTCCACATTCGACATGTGATGTTTGAGGTGTCAATGGGACATCAAAGTGAAGGAGGATATATCCTTCTGGGCTAGAGATTAAAAATTATGGGTCTTTGGTATATAGATGGAAAATAAAGCTTTATGAGTAAACACGATCATCTGGGGAGTGAATGTTGAAAAAAATAGTGAATATGGATTAAGGCAGTGGTTCTCAAACTTTAGCATACATTGGAATCATCTAGAGCACTTGTGTTGGGTTTGGTCTCATCTCCAGAGTTTCTGATTCAGTATGTCTGGGGCACTTGTGTGTTGAAGCCAGCTCCTTATGAGCTTTCAAACTCTGATTATGCATTCCCTTCCCAACACCATGTTGGAAGAAGTAGGGTTGTTAGGTTGAAATGGACCATGTTGGGAATGTTTACTTTATGGAAATCAGCAAATGCTCTAAATTAGGCCTTTATTTTCAGAAAGCTGGTTTACTAACACATCACAGGTCAGAGTGAGGCCTGAGAACTTAACATTTTTAGCAAATTCCCAGAAAATACTAATGCCATTGGAGACCACATTTTAAAAACCATCAGATTAGGGGAACATTTTATATAGCTTGAAACACTTCTGATTTCTTAAGCCAGTTAACAATCTTAAGCTTTTGAACAGTAGAGCTTCTCCAAAATGTGATTATATCTTAAGATTTAACTGTAATGTTGAGAGGTATATAAAATGCATATCTCATAGGACTATCACCCGTAGAATATTGACTTTCCATGATTATATAGCTTAAATTGAATAAGATAATATAATCATAAACTGCTATACAAAGTTATGTTTTTAACTTGATATTTCATTTTGTTTTAGTTGCTCAGAATTACAAATGACTTTTTTTATTTTATGCTATGGAAAAGTTATTTCTTAAGAAATTTTTAATAAGATTTTTCTCCTGATACATGAGTAGTAAATTTAGCCAGGCCAAATGTTAAATGTAACATTTCAAGTTTAAGCAAAGGAATGGGGTGGTGGAAAAAATATATTTTATTATTGTGTCCATTCAATATATTAAATTGGGCGTTCTGTTGCCCTCAATTAGCTTTCTATCTAAAAGAGAAAATAAATTAAGCATTTGCTTTAAAGATGTTGGGAATATAAAGATATGAAAAATATGTTATGAATAATTGAGGGAGGAATTTAGATTACTGTAGAAATTTGAAGAAAAGTATTCAAAGTGAACCCTAGGGAGAGCTGGTTGATAAACTCTCAAATGACCTTGTGGTTTGGCTATGATTACTCAGAATCTAGCCTGTGACTCCACCTCTCTGGGCAGACTTAAATTAACCAAAGTCATTAATGATATATAAAGCTTGAGTGCCAATTATTAATTTACAAAACCTCGCATCAGGTAGCTTGGAGAGCTAGTGTCTGAATGATTAGTAATTCTCTTGCCGGAGATAGATTATTTGGAAAGTCAGATCTTAGTCATTAAATCATCTTTATCAAACAGGTATCAGAACCAAAGAAACCAGTTGGATGTGTAGAATAAGTAGTGTATTTGATTAGAACAGCTTGTTTTTCTTTTTTTATTTCTAACATCATGATTATTATTAGTTACTAGTTATTGAATATGATCCATGTGTCAGTTACTGTGACTCAAGATACAGGTAGCAGTATGAACACACATTAAGAGAGTGGGCTCTGATGTCCAATAATCTGGTTTTGTGTGTGTGTGTGTTTTGCTACTTAGAGGAGCAGGCTGCAAAGTTGTTGAACACCATTTTTTTTTTAACCTACTTTAGTAGAATCCATCTCATAGGGTTTTTTTTTTTTTTTCCTCATAAGGTTTTTATAGTGATTAAATGACAGTACACATGTAAAGTGCTTAGAATAGTGCCAGGAACATAATAAATCTTTAGTAGTAGGTAGACTATTATTGTATTATCTCATTTAATCCTCACAACAAACTTTATTACTATAGCAATTATTAGCTCAATTTTACAGGTAAGAGGATGAAACTCATGAATACAGTATTGTACAAGGTTTTAGTGGAAGTGGTAGAGCCAGCGTTTGAATTTTGCTCTGTATAAATCTGAAGCCTGAGCATTACCAATAGAGTCAAAATAACTGAATTTATTAGCTAAGACATCTTCCCTCAAAGGTGCTTACATGGATATTGTCAATGTTTCATTGGAACTCTACTTTTTCTAGGCCTCCAAGCCAATCCAACCCTCTGAATGGCACTCTCTTTAACTATTATTGTATATCTTATTCACTTACAAACAAGTCTTATTTTCTTCCTTAAGACGAATTTACACATCTTTGCTGTGATCCTGAATTAGCCACTGAATGACGGTCTTCTTCATGCTCTTGATGAAATACATATTGGAGGATCCTCAGTACCAACACAACAATAACAATGTATTTGTACAAATACTCTGCAATTCTCCCTGCCTCAAGGGCTGAATCCTCAGGCTTTAATATTATCATTATCATTAAATATTTATCAAGTTCCTACTGTGTACATGATCCAAATGAGGCATTACTGAAAGAGTTAGAAATGATGCAGGGGAATGAAAACAAAACAAAACAAAAAAGATGTTTCTACAACCAATTAACATTTAAAATGTATTCATTGATCTCATTTATGATTTATTTTAAAAACTCAAAATAATTTGAAAGCCTATTTTACTTTCTAAAGATTTATTTTTAATTTACAGTATAATCACCATTCCTAGGACCCTTATAATTTATTTATAATGTGATATAATTACTAAACCTTGCACAATTTCTTAAGCATAGTAGGTGTTTAATAAATATTTAATGATATATATTTTTATAATTAGAGTGGAGTTCTAAAACATAATAAATTGATAGCCTACATGTTTTTTAAATGCATTAACCTCTCATGAGCAGTTTCAAGGAATGTTGATTTTATTGAAATGAATTGTGGTGATGTCCTTTTTGTCATACTATTACAATTGAACAATCTTCAATTTCAGGCAGGAAATATTGGTTCCTATCCTGATTCTGCCCTGATTCTTCCAGTTTGTCTCTCCAGACCTCCTTTCTTCATCCATAAAATAAAAGAATCAAATTTAATCCTCTTCAAGACTTGGTCTAGTTCTAAACTTTGGTTTTATTTTAAAAGATTTGAAAGAAAAAATTCTCCGGCGCAAATTACCACTAAACCGTTAATATCACTTCTGCAGAATTAGTCTTTGATAACTTCTCTCTTTCATGTGAACACTTTATGTCCGAGAAGTATAAACATTATTACCTGATGATTTAAGAGACTTCATAGATTCTACAGGAGATCCTAAAATAGACAGCATCACATTAGAATACCAGCAGAGACTGGTGAATATAGATTTAACAGTGTGGAGCCTCATCTTTCCAATAGCACACATTAAATGAACAATTCCTGAAATACTGTACAGGTTTTTATTCTTAAATCTATACACAACTGTGGCAAATATATGTTCTCATATGTGATTATATAATTGCTTTCTAGAGGACAAACAACTAACATAAAAAATGTTTCTTTCTTGCCCTGTGTTTTGCAGAGCTGAGTGTCAGTTAGGGGTAAAACGGGAAGGGGGTGGGGGTAAGAGAAAGTGCAGATTGCCTTCAGCACACTTTTCTGTCTCCTTTCAGTTCTATACACTGTCATGTCACAAACCATAGTCACCACGGCTTATTCACTTCCTTGCGTTGGTGTACATCCTCCAACCTGGGCCCACCTCTTCATCCCTTTATACCTCCTGAAGGTCTTTCTCTAGGCTGCCCGTGATTTACAGCAGGTCAATTAGATAAACTAATTACCAATTTACTTTTAACTCAATCATTCATTCATTAAGCATTCATTTTTCTGAGTTTCTACTAGAGGTGAAATGCCTTAATAGGTACTGGGTTTCAGCAAGAAACAACCACCCCTGTCTTCATGGAACTCATGATCTAGTGGAGGAGACAGGCTATCAAGGAACTGAAGGACTAAACTTAAACCTTGTTGGAATGGTTTCAAGTACAGACTTAAGCTAATTAACCTCACATTTTTAAAAAGTGGCTGCTCTAGTAACTCTATGGAGAATGGATTAAAAGGAGCAAGAACTCCATAAAAGAGATGAGAGTAGCTTAGACTGAACTGGTGGCAAGGGGAGCTAGATTGGAGTAAAGGGATTCAGAATATGGAAACAAGTTGTTGAGTTAAAATTGACAAATTTGACGTGAGCAATAATGGAAAAGGAGGAATCAAGGATAAATGCCCTATTTCTGACATGACACGGAAGGTATCATATTGCTGACATGATTGGATAGAGTTGCTATTTATTTAATATTCTATGGAGGGCATTTTATTAAGTGTCATTGAGATTCTGACAATATTTAAGGATTTAAAAACTGTTAGTTTATAGGCTCTCCAGAGTTGTGTAACTAAAGAAAAGATTTGTACATAAAAGAAACAATAATGGTTTTCCAGGATTTTAAAACAGAGATGACATGAAAGACCAGACAAAATTTAATTTCTTTAAGGTGTGGGAAGAAAGTATGCCAGATAACCTCTGTGTTCTCAATGGCACTTATTACATGGTTTTACCAGTCACAGTTCTTTAAAAGTCAAAACCTTATATATCTTAATCACTATTTGTATATCCTGGATGTGACATATAGCTGGTATTTAAAATATATTTGCTAAAAAAAAATTTAAAAATATTTGCTGAACAAAGTAATGAATAGATGAATAAATTAGTACTGTGTAGTTTTCTTTCATATGCCATTTGTCATACTGTATTTGTGTATTTTGTGTATATATTTTTAAATTGTAATTGCCTAGCCAGTATGTTCCATGAGTCCTGGGCTGCTTTTGTTTTCCAGTGTACCTTCAGTGACCAGCACAGCTCCTGATATTGTGAATACATGTGTTGAAATATAAATCAATAATTATGTGTATTCATGTTTCTCTTCAATTTTACAAGTAACGAGGATTTTGTAAAATAATATCAGTAATAGCCAGCATTGAGTATTGTTCAAGGTGCTCTACATGTTTAATTAATATAATCCTCTCAGCAGTGCTCTGAGGTTGTATTATTATTATCCCAAATTTGCAGTTGAAGAAGCTGAGCCACAAAGAGTTTAAATCAACTGCCCAGAGTCATGTAACTTAACAGAGCTAGGGTTCAAACCCAGACACTCTGGCTCCCCAAATTCAGCTCGTTACCACCATATTAAACTCTTTTATGGTAGACATAATGAGATGTTGCAGTTAGAAAACATTTTTATTATCCACTTATTCTTGTTATAGAATTAATGAAACAATAAGCAGGCAGCTGTGATGGAAAGAATCGTATTTAGAAATCATTATCAATTCTGGTTTCAGCTAAAGCTCGCTCAAATTGATGAAATATCTTGTTCATTCTTGGGGCTCAACTTATTTCCTTCCTGAACCAAAATATGTTCTACCTGGAAAATGCAAAACATTAGTTTTTGTTTCTTTCCATCCATAAAGTCTACTACTTTGGGGAGATAAATATTTACCTCTAAAGCAATCTGATTAAAAAGCAAATTGCAGAATCAAAGCTACAATTAGTCATATAGACAGAACTGCTTAATTCAAAGAGCAGAGTGAATAAGATGGAATGGAATAAAAGAGTGTTTGATTTGATTAGCCTCATTAGTACAGGTTTAGTGCTCTCACCTTTTCACTCTGCAGTATCTGTGGTTTCATTTCCCTAATAATCTACTTCTGTAAGGAAAATTGCTGATATTTCATCATTTGCAAGATAAAGACAGACTTTTTTTTGATAGAAATTTTGAATCATTTACATAAATTTACTTCTTTTTAGCAGTAACTTTCAAGTAAGTTCTTTTTTTAACCTTAAATTCAGTTGGCTAAAAACAAGGAAAAAACAAAAAAAAAGTTTGTAATTTTTTTGTAGTACTTCATTGTGTTGCTTAGCCTGACAATTTTTATTTTTCCATAAAACTGGTTGTTTTAACTGACAGTTTGACCTCTTAAAGCACATGTGAGTTTTCGTGTTATACTTCCCCTAAACACAATGTTATTCTTCAATTATTTTAATTTAAGAAATATTTATTCATAATTTATTACTGCCAGGTACCCTTTCAGTCATTGGCAATGACTCTACCCTCATGGAGCTTAAAATCTAATGAAGTGATACATACATGAATATATAAATAAAGAGAATTTCCAATAGTGATAAGTGTCATGACAAAAATAAAATAGGGTGATGTGACGTAGAGTAACTTAGGGGCTTGGGGAATGTGGGAGACTGAATACAGTGCTCAGAATAGTTACTGTCTAGCTCAGGTATGGCCAGTGATACCTCTGAGTGTGGGAGGTGGGTGTGCAGGGGGAGGGAACAATTACATTGTTGGGTTTGTTTAGTCATTCATAGCTCACTGTTTTGAACTGCATGGAGTACAAATTCTGCTCTGTTAATATTTTAGAACAACAAGGAAACACTGTCCTTCTTCCAGGAAAACACTCTGTGTGGTATGAGAACAAATTTTTTTCCAGAGAAGCACTGACATTTCTTAATTACTCTCTTCATGAGTAGTCATGTATAGCAATTACTGAAGGCTCAGCAAAGCATTGTTCTTCCAAAGCCTTGGAGAACAATAATGCTGACAGGACAGGGTTTCAATGTCCAACACGCTTCTCTCTCTTCATTACTCCAGCTAATTACTCTGGCCAGTGGTTATTGTGTAACTCCTTTTCCTTTCTATAACCCCCACTGCCTTCTACTGTCAGTGTAATTTACTGTAATAGCATAATATTCTCTTGTTGCCATGCTTTTTTACTATTTAAAGGCACAGCCTCATTTTATCATATTCAGCATATGAAGTACTTTACCAATAGGTGATATTCAAGCTCTAGACTAATGGAAACATTTGAATGACACTCATTCTGGAAAAAAGAAAGGCGGTGGGGCACCTGGTTTCCCAAGAATTCTGACCTTTATAATGAAATAGAAAATAATTTTTAATGTAAAGTTCCTATGCTGAAGGAGATATTTTGAGTGTATGTTTACATAATGCCAAAGTATTTAGTCAATTCAGTTTAAAAAAAATTAGCCAAAACAGTTTGGTACCATGGAAGGAAAGCAATGATACAGTGATTAAATTCATTTTTATTTAGAAATTTTAGTTTCAGTTATGTTAACACAGTATATAAGCCATCTCAAAGTTGAATAACATAAACTGTACTTTTTGAACATAGAGAAAAATAATTTCTTTAAATATATTTTAGATACAAATAATTTGATTGTTTTGGAAATATATTCTTTGATGAAGCTGTTATATTCCATATAAAGACTGAACTAAATCTGCTCATCAATCAGTAAAATAAAACTGTTACTTTTTCTTGCAGACATATCAATCTAAAGATTATTGAGCAATTACCATGTAGTGGGCAAGTTACTTATTTTAATTTAATTAACCTTCATCTGTGATTTGGGCACTAACATCATCCTCACTTTTCATAGGAGGAAAACTGAGGTTCAGAGATATTGTGTGACTTGCACAGGGTCACACAGGGTTATAGTAAATGACAGAGATGGGATTTGACCCCAAATCTGTTAAAAATCAAAGCTGGAGCTTCTAACCTACACACATCACCTCTTACATGTTAGAAGTGAGGTAACTCTGGGATGGTTAGACTCATTTCCATATTTTTAATGCAAAACTGTCTATCTTAGTCACTTTGCGACTGCCATTTCCCTTCTGTTTGAGATTACCTCTGGGCTGAGTTTGCTCTAGAACTGAGGATATTTACAATGGCTTTTTACGTTTTAAGTGTGTTAAAGAGTCAATTTACAATGAAGTCAGTAAAAGGAATGGCTTAGGGAAAGTCCTCTATGCTATTGAGGACAAAAAGTGGTAAAATTAATATTTAATATTTTCTCATTTATTAATAGCATTCATTAACTGTCTTTTTTTGCATCTGGGAATGAAAAGGCATCAAGCAGCATTAATTAAGGTGGAAAAAAAAGCAAGGTATTCTTTTTCTTTGAATATACAGTTTTCAGCAGATACAAAGTTTCAACAAAAATGAACTAATTTTTGCTAATAGCTATAAACTTTTAATAATTAATGTGCCTAGTTATTATAACTTGTTATGGATAAAACCATAAGTACAAGCTTCTTATGTGTGAATATACTTACATATTGGTGCAGAAAAATACCCATGTAAGAATGAATTGAGTTGCATTTGATGATTTATAAACCAGTTTGAAATCAGAATAAATTCTGTCATAAAACGTGGAATTATAAGCTGATTCTCAGGTCCCTAAACCAACCCACCAATCACTGATGATTATCATCATTAAAGAATAATTATGTAATATCTATTATTTGCAGGACTTTTCTGAGCTTGAGGTGGGGGGCGGTGTCCCAAGATATTTGAGACAAAGCCCAATCACCTTATAGAGTTAATAGGCTAAATTAGGGGACAAGGCATCCATATAAGATGGTATATAACAAAAAAGGGAAAATTGGCTGTCAAAATTGTGGTAAAGACAATATGGCTTATAGAACTTAAGAAAAGAAAATTATCCCTGAGAGTTGGTTTGATCTGGAAAATCTTTTTTGAAGAGATAGAATTTGAAATGATCCAGAAATAGGAAGTAGAAAAAACTGAGATGTGTATTCCAAGTAGGATGACTTATGAGAGTAATATTATCTGCTGGGTCTGCAATTTTCATAAGGAGGAAGAGTGAGTGGGAAAGAACAATGATAGGTAAGCAGGACAGGATCTTGCAAACCAGGCCAATAAATTTGGATTTTATGTTTGCATTGTGTATGTCTTTCCGTGTTGCTCTGGGATCTTGAAGCAGAAGCTGGTTCTGGGATATTTCACATAGTCAATTGAGAGTTGAAAAACTAAAACACAAAAAGAAGAGAGATGCAGGTATGTATCAGAAGAAGAATCAGCACCTAGAGTATTAAAGAGCATCTATTCAGTCACTTATCTCTCCTTATTTATCTCTTTTCATAATGCCCCCATTTCCCCAATACTCTGGTCTGTGGCAAAAAGATGAGTGCTGACTGCTCCTGAGTTTTATATTTTCAATCAGTCATGAGAGAGACTGTGTTTTTTCTCAGTAAAAATTTCAAAATACTTGAAAACTCTGATTATGTCATTTTGAGCAAGATACAGTATGCACTACTGGACTGATCGACTTGTCCAGATGGTAAGGATATATGCACTAATAAGGAGGCTCTTCCTAGGTATTAGGTCAAGTTGATTGATAATGTTTGTCTTCTGTATTCTTATTGATTTTCTTTTTACTTATTCTATCAATTATTAAGAGATATATTTTGAAATCCCCAGCTATACTTGTAGATTTGTTTTTCAGTTCTTATATTTTTATTGGTTTTTGCTTTAAATATTTTGAAGCTCTGTAATTCATTACATAAATATTTCTGATTGTTATATCTTCTTGAAGAATTGACCTGTTTATAGTTATAAAATGATACTATTTATCCATAATAATATTCTTTGCTCTAAAATCTACTCTGTCTCATATTAATGTAGACGTTGTATCCATATTGTTAGCAAGTTACAACTTTTTCCATCCTTTTACTACCTGACAATCTCTGCCTTTTTATCAGGGTGTTTAGACCATTTAATGTGATCATTGGTGTGATTGAATTTAGAATATCATCTTGCTATTTGTCTTCTATTTGCCCCATATAGTCTTTGTTTCTTTTTGTTCTTTTTCTCTTTTTTTTTGATTAACTGAATGTTTTTTATGACTCTACTTGTCTTCTTTGTTTGTTGGCTCATTAAGTATAACTCTTTGTTGTTTTATTTTAGTGGTATCTCTAGGGTTTTTAGCATATATCATCAATTTATAATAATTTACCTTCAAGTGATATTGTTACTACTTCACATACAGTATGAGAACCTTAGAATAATATACTTCCTTTCCCCAACCCGCTGTTTGTGCTATTGTTATTTATTTTACTTCTGTGTAAACTCCACAATACAGTTATTATATTTTGCTTTAAATATTACCTTTTTAAAGAGTTATTAATAAGCAAAAAAAGCATGTGTACTACTTAATGTAGTTATATTCCCAGTTTTATTAATTCCTTTGTATAAATCCGTATTTTCATCCGGTGTCATTTTCTTTATGCTTGAAGGACATCCTTTAACATTTCTTGTAGGGCAGATCTATTGGTTTTAAATTCTTTCAGCTTTTGTATTTTTTAAAAAAATCTTTGCTTCACCTTTGTTTTTGAGAGTTTTATTTCTGAGTAAAGAATTCTACATCAACAGATTTTTTTTTCTTTCATCACTTTAAAGATGTTGCCCTCTGCCTTCTCACTTACATTGTTATCCTTGTCTCTATTTATCTATCTATGTATATGTATATGTGCATGTATATGTATGTGTAATGTATCTTTTTTCTGGCTGTTATTATTTTCTCCTTAATATTTTTTAAGCACTTTAGTATGATTGTGAACTTGGAATAGTTTAGTTTGTGTTTCTTGGTCTTGGGGTTCATTGCAAGTCTTAGATTTGTGGGTTTAAAGTTTTCTTCAAATTTGGAGAATTTGGGCCATTATTTCTTTAAAATGTTTCAGCTACCCCTTTTTCTTTCACTTCCTTCGGGGACTCAAACAGAACATGATTTGGCTACTTCAGTTTGTCCATCGATTCACTGTGCTCTGTTAATTTTTTTCAGTCTTCATTTTTCATAGTTTCTATTTCTATGTCTTCAAGTCCATTATTTTTTCTTCTTCAATATTAATCTGCTTTTAATTTCATCCAGTAGATTTTTATCCCAGATGCTTTATCTTTCTCTCTAAAAGTCAATTTGTGTTTTTTTTTATATCTTCTATGTCTCTTGCTTCTTAAACGTATGGAATACAGTCAGAATAACTGTTTAAATATCAATATCTATGAATAAAATCATTTGAATTATTTCTGGGTTAGTTTTGATTGATTTATTTTTTCCTCAGTATAAATTTTATTTGTCTGCTTCCTTTGTGTATGTGTGATCTTTGATTGAATGACAAAATAGGAATTTTAACTTGTTAAGAACTAAATTATTTTTATTCCCATACATATATTCTGGAGCTAAATTACTTGGAAACAGTTTAATCTTTTCAGGTCTTGCTTTCAGCTTTGTTAGACCTGACCAGAGCTACTTTTAATCTAGGATTAATTTTTCCCCCATTACTAAGGCATGATCCTTCTTAGTTCTTTAATCCTTCCTGAATTGTCAAGTTTTCTGCTCTTGCTGTTGGGAACAGGAACTATTCAGGGCTAATGTGAAATTCAGTCACTATTCCTTATAGTTGTTTTGGATGGTTCTTTACCTGACTTTCTGTAGTTTCTTCACATCCATGAACTGATCAGTATGCCAGTGAATTTTCAAAGAGGAGCACTCTGCAGTTCTCAGGATTATCTCTATGCATCTCTCTTCTCTCTGTCTACACTGCCCTGGGAACGCTTGCTGCCTTGTCATCCCACGGCTCCCAGCTTCATCTTCTCAACCCGTGGAGACTGCTTATCTCTACCTGGCTTTTCTCTCCCTGCACCATGGCCTGGAAACTTACTCCAAACAGTAGGCTGGAACAGTCTTAAGGCTCACTTCATTTGTTACTCATCTCTTAGGGATCATTCTCCTTCATTGTCTGATATTCAATATCCTGAGTACTACTGCTTGATATATTTTGTTCAATTTATTAGTTGTTTCAAGTGGGAGGATAAATCTTGTCACTGTTCCTCCATCTTGACCGTACATTTTAAACTGAGGTGAATTTCAATAATTAATAATATCCAAGTTTCACAACTTGATAGGAGGCCATCAACAATGATGTGATGATTAAGTAAATGAAATCCTGAAGTAATGTTTATTCAACAAATTTTCCCTAAATATATTGTGAAAGGTGCTATAATAAAGATTGTGGGAGACACAAAGTTACTTAATAAACATCTCTTCTCATGGGATATGTAGCCATGATTATATATCTCCTTGGCTCACAAGCATCCCAACACATTAAGGAAGTAGGTGTTGGTTTATAAGGGAAAAAATGATTTCCAGCCCCTGCTCTGTCACCTCATAAATGACCTTAAACAAGTTCTTCAGCATTTCTGAACTTCAGTTTCCTCATCTAGAAATATTTGAAGCACTAGGATAGTATTAACTCTATCCTACCTACAGAATGCTGTAAAAGATTAGGAAATGAATGCAACAGAGTGGGGGAATGTATGGAAGTCTCAATTAGACGTTGAAACTAATAGAATAATATTGCTCTTTTATCATCCCTACATGTATGTTCATGATGTGGCTTTTTTCCATCTTGTAGTTTCATCATTTCATATCAATTTTCTCTTTATTACTTTAGCATTACATTTGAAATATGCTATTAAGCTTTGTTCTAAGTTCGAAGTGGTGTTCAATCACTTTTCACCCATGTTTCTATGACCTCTTAATGGAATACTGACAACAAAAAGTAATGCTATTTAGAATAAAAGAGGTGTAATTTCTGTAGGTGCGTAATTGGTGAACCAATTGACTGGAATTTGTGAATCCCACTTAACTGCATTGAGCAGTTAATGTCATGCTGGTAGACAGAGCTGACTGAAAAACAGAAATGGCAGTTTATGAACTAAATATATTAAGTCATAGTGTAAATAATGAACATGCTATTCCCCACTCAAATAAAAACTAGTTTTCAAAGGCTTCAGTAAACCTTTCAGGACAATGATATGCTACCTTATAGTATCATAGAGATACTTCTCTATGACATGCTACTTCTCTCACGAGAAAAGGAATAGATTTATGAAGTTCCAGAAATAAGTGGAATATATCCTTCCCTGTCATTTGATAGATAAGGACTGCAAAGCCTAATGAGATAAAATATTTCATCAGCTATATAGGGGCAGCAGCAAAACTTGAACATGGGACTCCTCATTCTGAGACCAGTCTTCTAGGATAACATGCCACTTCCCTAAAGACAGCAAGAAGAAAAACATGAAGATAGAATGCCTTGCATAGTGGTTGAGTGTGACTTAAAAAAAAAAGAAGAAGAAATAAAGAAAGGATTAAGTCAGTTCCACTGATGGCAGATGGATCAGCTATCTGTTCAAGTGTTCTTTGGCAGAGACAGCCAGTTATGTCACACTTCAGCATGCCCATCACCTGCCACCTTGTTCTGCATTTCCCCTGAGACCATGAGACTTCTTATTCAAGATCACTTTGCTCAGAAATTTACCCTGCCTCTGAAGAAAACAGAATGAAATATGTGATATTTGAAAAGCAAATGCTGCCTTCTTTTATTTTGTCATCAGATGATAAAGTATTTTAATTGAAGTGCTTAAATATTTTGCCCCAGTATTTTGCCCCAAAATATTGTGATTTGTTCCAATGGATGGAAATACAGCAGGAGTCCCATATCATTGGCAAGGTATAGACACATGCAAAGTGAAAACCAAGCTTTGCACCAACAGGCGACTTTATGTCACCTTTGCCAGTTTATCTGCCAGTAGATATTTATGGTAGCATCATATGTCCTCTTTCAGATGTATTTATTTACTAATCAGAAAACATTTATTTTCTGCGTCATATATAAGACATCATTCTTTGCATCGTGGAACTGTGATTTAGAAATTGTAAATATGGATACTGCCCTCAAAAAGTGTGCAGTCTACAGGGAAAATTGAATTCTAACACAGGACTATATGAAAAATTGGCTATCTTAAGTGTTATAAGAAAGATAGAAATTTGACACTATGGACACTCAAAGAAAAGACAAGTGTCCTGATGTCTTTGGATTGGGGACAATTGTCCAGAGATAGGAGGAAATGATAATAAATGAAGACTTAAGTGATAGGTTTATTGCAGAAATAAAGATAGAGGGAAACATATTTAGTTCAGTGATTCTCGAAGTGTGATTCACAAACCAGCAGCATCCACACCCCCTGGAAAAGTGTTAGAAAAGTAAATTTTTAGACCCCACCCCAGACCTACTGAATCAGAAACTCTGAGGCTGGCACCTAGCAATCCATATTTTAACAGTGATTCTGATGCATGCTCAAGTTTGAGAAGCACTGAGTTAGAGGAGGCAACTAGAGCAAAGGACCAAGGTGATATAATATGGAATATACCCAGGAGGAAGCACAAGTGCCTGATTGAAGGGTATGGAAAGGAGGTCAGACAGACAAAAACAGACATGTAGGTAGGGAAGCATGAAGGAGGCTTGCATTACTAGCTTCAGGAGTTTTAACATTATGCTGTGGATAATGCACATATGAAGGTGTTTTTCCTTTGTTTTAGTTTTGTTTGTGAAGGAGAGAGATGCTATCATTAGTACACATGCGAAAAATATAATGCCATTTTATACACAAAGGAAATAAAATAGTGTTGAGAAGAGTTAGTCCACACAAGAAGTATATGAGCTTGAATTAGGAGGTTGAAAGCAAGAGTAAAGGGAAGTGAAAAAGATTCAAGTGGTGTTTTCTTCACTTAAGTGAAAAGATGCAAGAGGTATTTCACAGGCTACAGAATCAAATGTAGTTGGCCACTGATTGGAGACAAAGGGTGAGGAGGAAGAAAGATGACTTTGTTTCTGAAAATTCACATGGAGATTGTGCCATGAATAGAGATAGGGATGTTAGAAAGAGATACTGTTTTTGAGCAGGAATATGAGATTCCTTTTGAGCCTATATATTTTAGGTGCCCATGACACATTCAAGTAGAAATAGCCAACATATATCTGGAAATTCAGTTTTGTTGTTTAATATTGGAATTAAGCTCATTCTTTCCTTGATACCAACCCCCTGCTCCAGCTATTCAATATTAATTTAAGAATGCTTAGTGGTTCAGTAAGTTATTTTTCTTAACCTTAAGCTATTGGCAAATGCTGGTATAGATAGTCATTTTAGTGCAGGTAATGTCATTTCCCAATATCAGTGTTTTTCAGTGATCCCATGAATGTGGTTGGCATCTCTGTATTTGGCTAAGGGTGCATCTGCAGAAACTGGACAGCAGAACTGGCTTCCTGTTGGCTTAAGTGCCAAGAATTCACCAGCCAAGGGGTGTTGTAGCTTGGACTGCTCAAGGGACCGTTCCTTAGCTGATTTACTGCTTCTAACCTACCAATGATGAGCTGCTTTCTCATTCCTCCAAATAGTCTTTTGAACTTATTCAGTGACAACTATTATGCAAAAAGTTATTTAGCTGTTGTAGGATCCTTCTTTTATTCCAATAAATAATAAGTCAGTTGTTCCATAGAGGCGAAGGGAAATGTTATACAATAAATGTTGCTTTTGAACTTTAATACTTAAAACCCTTAGTGAATTTATGGTTTCCAAGGCACTTATTCTGTGATTTGAGTTAGCTTCTCCTCTGGTCTCTTTTGCTTTTTATTATAAAATCTAAAACAAATATAGAAAAAAACTATGCAAAACATATGCACAGCTTAATACATTTTTATAGAATGAATACTCTTGTTATTATCACCCAGGTCAAGAAATAAAATTTTGCCAGACACCCTGGAAGCCCCTTTCAGTTGCCCCATCCCAAACACAGCTGTCCTCTTCACTCCATAGCTAACCAGTCACTTGACGTTTATGATAATCACTTTGCTTCCTTTACAGTTTTACAGCACAAGTGAGCATCCCTAAACATTACAATTTGTTTGCCTTTTTTCCCTCTAATATATATATTTATATATATAATATACATTTTAAATCTTTTTTCATAGAAAACCAGTAGTAAATCTGTCTCTCTGTGTCTCTCTGTCTCTCCATCTCTGTCTGTCTCTCCCTGTCTCTCTGTCTCTCTCTCTCTGTCTCTCTCTGTCTCTCTGTCTCTGTCTCTCTGTCTCTCTGTCTCTCTGTCTCTCTCTCTCTCTCTCTCTCTCTCTATATATATATATATATATATATATATATATACTATTTGCATCATATAAATGCGGACAGTGAGTTTCAGAGAACACAAATACCTTTCGCAAATTTATAATGATACTGACTGGTAAACAGGAATTTGAACATGGGTCTCTTTTAGTTATAGAAATTACTTCTCTAGTTAGAACTTCCTTTTTCCTCTAAATTACAAATGGTAGTTGTATTACCAGGTCAAATTATTTCAAGTAATATATTAGAATGACATAAAATTTATTTTGCTATTCATTTGCTTGTGTCATTAATAATAAAAGGGTCTTTGGAAAATATCCTCAAGAAATATATATGATAATGCATCTCAATTGTGATTCTTGCCAGTCAGCTCCCCTGTCGCAAATTCTCCTCACCATACTGTTTTGCCTTTCCATATGCATGACCCAGCTTCCTATTTCTCTCTTCCTTGTTCTTCTATTACTTTCTTCTCCTTGAATGTTCCCTTTGAACTCCTTGGTACTGTTTCTTTTTGTCATTTCACCATCTCTGGATCCTTCACACCAACTCTTCTTCCATCCATGCATTAAATGTTCCATCCTTGGGCTTCTCTGGTGGCGCAGTGGTTGAGAGTCCGCCTGCTGATTCAGGGGACACAGGTTCGTGCCCCGGTCCGGGAAGATCCCACATGCCACGGAAAGGCTAGGCCTGTGAGCCATGGCCGCTGAGCCTGCGCTCCGCAACGGGAGAGACCACAACAGTGAGAGGCCCGTGTACCGCAAAAGAAAGAAAAAAAAAAAATGTTCCATCCTTAGTTTCCCTTCCATCTTCTGGCAGCTGCAAGCATATTTTGGCTTATGACTGCATCACTTCAATTCTCTGCCTGCATCTTCACATTGTCTTTTCTTCTGTGTGTGTGTGTGTGTGTGTGTGTGTGTGTGTGTGTAAAATCTCCTTTTGCCTCACTCTTATGAGGATACATGTGATTGTATTTAGGGCCCACCCAGATAATCTAGGAGAATCTAACCATGTCAAAATCTTTCACTTAATCGCATCTGTAAATACCTCTTTTCATCTATATAAGGTAATATTCATAGGCTTCAGGGATTAGGACATGTATATTTTTGTGAGGTAAGGGGGAATTTTTTAGCCTACTAAATCATACTATAGGAAATAATAAATATTACCTATTATTATTAGTGTTGTGATTATCATGACACTTGTTACTGTCATCAAAATATTTTTAGAACCAGTGTTTTCCCTCGTTGTTACCATTTCTTAGTTTAGAACAGAATTATATTTTGCCTATATTACTCCAACAGTCTTCAAACTTGACTCCCACCTCTAGCCTTAAACTCCTCTAATATATTATCAACAAGACTAGTAATCTTTTAAAACGTTTTGATTAGATATACTTTGTCATCTTAAAAGCTTGCAATGCACAGCACAAAGCCTTCCCGTCCAGAATTATCTTCTGTTATTTCAGCCTTCCTATTCTACTCATCAGTGTGCCATTCTTGCATGTAGTTCAACTGTTGTATCTGTTGTCCTTCTTACCTGATTCCTCTCCCGCTCTAAAGTTCACCTCTCTGACTTCTCCCTCAAGACTGAGTTTAGGTATCTTCTCATGTAGGAAGCTTCTTATAACTTATCATTCTCAGGTAGATTCTCTACTTATTTGCTTTCCTTGGAATTAGCCACTTTGGGCTTCATATCCCACCTCTTATTAACTGTGAGATCATGGACAAGTCATTGAAATTCTCTAATCCTCTATACCTTATCTGAAAAATGTGGTTAATTATAGTATCTACCTCACAAGATGCTTTAAGGATAGAAGGAGATAGTGCAGGTAAAGCATTTGGTAGAATATATGACATAATAATATAATACATGACCCTATCTATCTATCTATCATCTATTATAACATTTCTCAACTGTTATGGTTTTATAAAAACAAGAACTCTTCCTTTCATTACTACAGTTCTAGGGCCTGCTATATATAGTGTCTGGTACATAGTAGGAATTCATTAAATTTGTTAAATCAATGACTAAAATGACAATTTCCCCAATAAATTATGATCAAGAGAAGAAAACCATGATATTTACTTCTCTTTGTTGCAATGAAGAGAAAATGTGTATTAAGTAGAAAAATATCAAATTTTACCACTTAATTTATAAAAGTAAATGGTATTTTTAAAACTAAGAGCATTGATTATCATTACTGTTTTAGAGAATGCTACTGAAAATTTGCATAAATGCAACTATAATTTTTTTCAGTTAAACGTTGATGCAATATCCGTTTTTTCCAGGAGTGGGAAAGAAGATAGTTCATTCCAAGATTTTTTTTGGTAAATGTTTAACTAGCACATTTATTGAATATAAATAGCTTTAAAATGCTGGCCTTCATTTTTAAGCCTGTTTAATACTTGCCTTGCTTATAAATTTTGATATATTTATTCCTGAGTAGCAATATACTGCACAATTTAGGTTCTTAAACGACCATTTAATTTTTGCTCAGAGTTGTGTCTTGCGAATTCATGAAAGTCTCAAACACTGGGTTTTCTCATCCATGTGGTATCAACTGGAGCTGAAAGATCCACTTTTAATATGGTTCCTTCACTTTCATGACTGATGCCTCCATGCTCTTTGATCCTGCTCTCAATCTCCCTCATTCTTTTTTTCTCTCTCTTTTTCTCTCCCTCTCCCTCTTTCTCCTTCCTACATGGCAGTCCCATCTTCTCAAGCCTCCCAACATTGCTTGAGCTTCTCACGGTGTATTTTGACTTAAGGTAGTCATACTCCTTCATGGCATCTGGTTTCCAAAGCCTGGAAGTTGAAGCTCCTAAGCCAGTTAAGGGCTATACCCACAAATGTCACACATTACTTTCACTGTAGTCTATTTGTCCAAGTGGTCATAGGACCTCCTCTGATTAAAGGAGATAGAGAAATAAAGTTTCTTTACTTCCTGATGCAGTAATAGCACATTTACATGCCCATAGATCATGTGGCATGGGACATTTTTGTTGTAGTAATGCTTGGAAATTACTATTGGGCAATGTGTTTTTTATAGCCCTGCTATTCCAAGGGGGATGCATAGATCAGCACAACATTGGCATTACCTAGAAATACAGAATACTGGGCCTCATCTCAGACCTACTAAATCATATTCTGCATTGTAACAGTATTCACTTGTGATTCACATATACATCAAAGTTTGAGAAGCACTTTTCCAGGTGCTTAAACCTTGCAAATCTGCAGTGTTATAGAGATCATGCATAAATTTTCAATTCATTTTAAAGCGTCCCTGTAAAAAATGTTGATGTTCATTTTACTGATTAGGAAACTGAAGCATCGAAAAATTAAATAAGTAAGTGAAAGTAGAAAAGCAACCAATTGCTAATTCATAGTTTTTTCTACCTTAAGCCAACTTGTGAGACTAGTCATTTTCTTCCCATGAGAAGATATCTGCTTTCAGATATTATAAGAGGACAACCGTTCTGTAATATTGTCCAGTTTTGTATCTTAGGGTCTAATGTGTACGGAGTCAGAGAGCTGAAGAGGGGCCAATATGGACACAATCAAGGTCCTGGAGAGCTAGTGCCACTAACACTGTCCTCTTTTTCCCCTCAAGAATTTAGCAGGTCTCTTAAAAATAGCAATGTTGATTAAGAGCTCAATTTTCAAATTCCATTTACATTAGTGGAATAAGTACTTCTTTCCATTTGAATATGAACTTTTTGATTGCTGCAGCAAACCACAATGAAGATTTTTCTTTTTTAAGAAACCGCTAAGTGCCTTTAGGAGGGATTAATTGTTAATTATAAATGTGTTATATTTTAAATAAGAGGAGGGAAAGTATTGTGCTTTGTTCCTTGCCTTTTCAAGTATATGGTTATAGCTAGAACTCCCCAGCTCCTCAGGTGTCTCTCTTAATAAAATTATATGATTTAACACTTGAGCCTCCCTCCCAAGCCTACTTAAACACACTTAAGGTTGACTGTTTCCCACTGGGAAGCTCAGAGCAATCAATGTCTTTGTTCTACTAAACCTTTTCCTGTTTTTAAAAAGAAGGGAGTAGATATGCAATTATACTTCTCCAGAATGCAAAGCTAGGTACCCCAGTTATATTTGCATGAGAAAGATCTATATATGACTAAGATGTGATTTAGATATGACAACACTCCAATTAACACCTAGTTAGTCAAACTAATTTTTATTCCCTTTTAATTTAAAAAGATTTTAGTTCCTAACCAATCTTATGCATATGGTTCAAATCTTTCCCTCTTCCTCAATCTTTAAAGATAAAGAAACTAGTAAAGATACATATTTTTAATTGAACAGTTTTATGTTTGCATTGAAATGTTTGCAGAAAGAGATTTTCG
Source organism: Lagenorhynchus albirostris (assembly GCF_949774975.1). Classification (NCBI taxonomy): domain Eukaryota; kingdom Metazoa; phylum Chordata; class Mammalia; order Artiodactyla; family Delphinidae; genus Lagenorhynchus; species Lagenorhynchus albirostris. The sequence goes on from NC_083100.1 coordinate 25,436,830, forward strand.
CTGGCTTGAAAAGTACATGCGTAACTCACGTATACATGGCGGTTGGTACCTATACATCTCCACTTCCCCTGGCAAGCTATGAAAGTTCCCTAGTGGAGAGTGTGTTCTCTTTATCCCTGCATCCCAAACACTGCACAGCACCAGACACATGGCAAGCTTTTGATAAATGTTGAATAAATGGATAAATGAATGAATATATTTACACCGTGACCTACACGGCCGCTGACCTAACTGTAAGATGCTGCAGCCTTCTCATGCCCTGACTATGGCAGAAAAAGGAGGCCTCTGAAGAGGAAGGTAAAGCACGACAGGCAGGCAGCTGGCTGCTTGATTCTTTGTCTGAGGGGGCTTGCCAGCAGTTTCTTTCCCAGCTCTGTTTGGTCTCATTACATGCAGGATCAGGTCTCTGCCGTTCCAGACTTCTGCACACAGCCTCAGCTCAAGCCCTCCAGAGGGCTGTCAGCTTTCTTATCTCTGCCAGATGAGTTGACAACGCCGTACATGAAACACTGGACTCACCATCTTGAAGGTTTTATTTTTTCTTTTTAACAGAAGAAAATATACATATGTATTTTGTAAAAGAGTATGCTGGATTTTTGTTGTTGTTTTGTTGTTATTCTTGTACAGGAGCCAAATTACCCAGAGGCAGATATTTTCCCAGGCTAATAATAAAAGCACCACTGTGTTATTCTTATTTTATAGTGGAGGGGGGTAAATATTAATCCCACTTTAATTTTTCCCTATTTATAATTTTTTCTTCCTAAACATCAAACACGGATGCTCTTCTTTGTCACCCGTATTTGCTCAAAGTCCAGAGACTTAATGATCTCACTGGAGATTATATGTGTAGATTTGTGGGGGGGGGCATGTCTCCCGCACCCTTATGTCACAAGAAGTATACTTTCCGGAAACCAGACTCATCTGTATCTATAACTTCCAGGTTTTCATATAGGTTTCCTACAAGCACAGTGCTGTTCTCTGTCAAACTGCCCCCGCCCTTCGAACACACTCTTGTCTGTTTCACACACCCGCCGATAAACTCCACATGGCCCCTTACACTCAGCCACGTCGCTGTGCTGTCTGCCCTTCGTGAAGGCGAGCAATTGATCTGATCTTCTCTGAGAAGAATCTATTCCCCGGCCGTGCTGTCTTTCCCTTCCCTTCCCTTTCTCCGCAGAAGTCTTATGGTTTGTGCAGGTTCACAGAGGTGTGTTAGCAATCCTTGCCTATATACAGTTTTTCATTACTAGACATTTGCTCTTTCTTTTTGTCTCTTTTGACTCTTCCTCCTTCCTCTTTAGTATCCCCAAAATGGTTTACACGAAGACTAAAGATGATATTGCTGTAGATGTACAAAAATCTACTTGCAAAAAATACACACCTTGGGCTTCCCTGGTGGCGCAGTGGTTGAGAGTCCGCCTGCCGATGCAGGGGACACGGGTTCGTGCCCCAGTCCGGGAAGATCCCACATGCTGCGGAGCGACTGGACCCGTGACCCATGGCCACTGAGCCTGTGCGTCCGGAGCCTGTGCTCCGCAACGGGAGAGGCCACAACAGTGAGAGGCCCACGTACCACAAAAAAAAAAAAAAAAAAAAACACATCTTTTCCAGGCTATGATCCATCCACTTAAGGCTGTGTTCTTTACCCCATTCTGGGCCTTTGTCAGCAGCTGATTAAAATTTGAGTGTAGAAGTGGCCTTAGATTATTCCTTCAGGTTTCCCCTAAAGGAAATAATTTATGACTTTTCACACAAGCTAAGAGCCAGATTAGAGCAGCGTTCACGGGTATATGGGGAATCACTATACCTCCTGACTGGGATGGAGGGTTAAAGTTATTTGTTTTATCTAGAGATCAACCTTTAGTATCTTGAAGGTGAAAGAGGGTGGCCTTATAGATTCCACAGGAATATAGCCTCTCTCCCCCAGTATGGCCTGGCCTTTCCTCTGCTGCTTTTAGTCATGTGAGCTATGAGGATATTTAGTGTGATAATGAGGGTCCCTCCACTACCTCCAGGTACTCTCTATTAGATATGAAATTCATTCTGTTTAGAATGCTTTCTTTTTGGTTTATTCTTTCCTGGGAAGGTTTTTCCATAGGGTCTCCCCAAAGATAAAGTTCACTTCATAGACAGGTAGAGGCATTATGAGCATGTAGACAAGTGGACATGGCTTAAGATAGAAAACAAAAATAATTAGATTGACTCTTCCTAAAAACAACACTTCTAATAGTAAGCCTGCACATTTGTATGTTACTTTGTACTTTTGCAAATCATGTCTGTAAACATCATCTAACTTAAGCCTCACAGGAAACCCACTGAAGTAGATAGAATAGCTACCAACACTCTCATTTTTTAGATGAGGAAACTGGAGAGTGGAGGTTCGGTCAAGATGAAGTAAGAACAAAAAAGCAGTTCTGTAGATTCCCAATCCAATACTCATTCTGCTATAGAAAATTTTAGTCTTCCCAGAATTGTTTTCACTTGCTTTGGAAGAGGTATGCTGCTATAAAATTAAAACTAGGTCCTTCTAATGAATTCTTCAAGTAAGCACATAGGAAATATTTAGGGGTTCTGTCACTCTAAAGGAAGGATTTTTAGGATGATTACTAACATGGACATCAGAGTCCAGTGAGTGGCATATCCACAGATCCCAGTCATATATATTGTATCATACGTTATGAAAAAGCACTATTTTTAATTCAAAACAGAAGTCCTGAGGTATGTTATAATATTGACACTTATTACATATTTCATAAAGGAAAACAATCTATATGTAATTAAATGCTGCTGAGAGAGAGTGAGAAAGGGGAAAAATGATATATCACCATTTATAATGAGGAAGTTGTACTTCAGTACAACACAGCACTTATATTTGAGCATTATCACTTGGAGGTGCCCATAGATTTCAGATAATTGACGTTCTTTTATTCGGTAACTTTGTGTAGAATGAGCTTGCAGAGGAGAAAGAAATAATTTTTCTCCATTTCTGAGATATTATCTGAGACCCCTGTAATAAAAAGACAAATTAACAACAGAAAATCAAATAGAGGTTAACCCACATGTATAACTCATGTATACATGGGAGATACCCAGGAAAAAGATAAGTAGCTGCCCAAGGTGGCTTAGCATTCAAGAGTAAATACCATTTTAAAAGGGATAGGGAAGGGGGCATAGGCCTCTTAGGGGAGAGTAAATGATTTTTAGGAAGGATGAGTGGGCCCTATGGGAGAATAGATGGTAAATATGATTGTGACAAAGTTTGTCTGTGTGTGGTATTGATGTCTAGCCTCCTTTCCTGTGACAATAGTCAATCTTCCCTGGTTGATGAAACTCCTGAGGGGCTTGATGACAATTGAGTTTCTTTTGAGGGATTTGTCTTTAGGCAGATAAAGGGGAGTTCAGAGAAAACCTCTCCCTGCATTTGCTGTCTTTCAAGTGCTTACAGTTCAAAATAAGCAAATGCCAAAGTGACATATTTGGGGGCGTCTCATTCTGCTACCCTTCAGTTAACCACCAAAGCCTTTAAACCCTAGTATTTTTCCATCACTTTTTTCTTCTATTCACTGCATTCACTAAGATTCCATAAGAAATTAAAAGTACTAGATAGTCACAGGAATGCTTTCCTTTTTCCCGAACCAAGGAATATTTTAGAAATAGAGCGTGCAGTTTTCTGATACGTTTGAAATTTTGTTGGAGAGCAGATCTGTCACATATAAGCCAGTACCAAAGGAACTAGTCTAGCAAACTGTCCTAGATTCAACAAAAATGTAGTCCTCTGAGTCTTGAGTTCCTTGACAATAACAAGGATGTTAACCACAAATTTGGAAAAGCAAACTCATTCATATTTCACTCCATCATCGAATGTGTTCCTTGGTTTAAAAAAAAATACCAAAAAATGAAAACATGTTACTTCCTTGTAGTAGGAAGACACCTTTTACCTCACATTGAAAAGCTTCTGAACCTTGGTGCTTGGAAAGTGAAAGTTATTGTGCTGAACAACAATGCCGACTCTTAGGACACAGATTTTAAGTGAAGGGTTAGCAAGATCTCTTTTAAAAATGCCAGAGCTCTTTCTGAGTGAAGAACATTTCTCACAGAATGATAATAAAATGCCCTGTGACTGCCTGTACTCTCATCGCGACTTCGCTGCCTCGCTTCCACCCTTTTGCCAATCGCTAGACAAAAGTGCCTCTAAATGGGACCCTACTAACACAAAGTAAGAATCACAGCAAAAAGGGTCTGACCTTTGATTATCTGAACTTAGCTTCAGAAGCGATTAAGACCCCAGTTGACATTCCAGCAATGTGGCTTATTCACCAGGGTGCAGATCCCCACTGGTAAACTGGAAGTTGCTGGGGGATTTGCTCCCTTTGAGAAGTGCTAATCATTAACAATAGACTCCTGCCAAGAAGTAATCACTCTAGGTTACAGAAGAAAAATTCAAAATTGCTCTGGTAGTGGGTTGGCTACTCTCAATCGGCAAGTCTTAGAAAAATCAGGAAGTTTCTTTGTACTATATATTATTGTTGTTGGTTCAACGTAGATTCCAATTTATAGTGACTTATATAAATGGGTCCATTTAGGGCTCTTTTCTCATAGGAATAAATAATAACTTACATGCTAGCTAGCTGTCATTTTGGCTTCAAAAGTAAGTGAAATAGGGGCTTCCCTGGTGGCGCAGTGGTTGAGGGTCCGCCTGCCGATGCAGGGGACGCGGGTTCGTGCCCCGGTGCGGGAGGATCCCACGTGCCGCGGAGCGGCTGGGCCCGTGAGCCGTGGCCGCTGAGCCTGCGCGTCCGCAGCCTGTGCTCCGCAACGGGAGAGGCCACAACAGCGAGAGCCCCGCGTACTGCAAAAAAAAAAAAAAAAAAAAAGTAAGTGAAATAGGTAAATGTCTGATTTGATTTTCAGGATATTTTGAAGGCCTCTCCATTCCTCTTCCCCAATAGCTTCATAGAGTGTCTAGAATTCCTGCCATTGAAATCAATTTGGGGGCCATGATGTTATTTTCAAAAACCTAACCGCGATGAAGAGTGGCTCCCGCTTGCCACAACTAGAGAAAGCCCTCGCACAGAAACGAAGACCCAACACAGCAAAAATAAATAAATTAAAAAAAAAAACCCTCAGGATTTCAATATCTGTTACTACATTATAACTCATCCCAAAACTTAATAGCTTAAAACAGCAGGTCATTATTTTTATTGATTCATTGATTTCCTGGGCTCAGCTGGGAAGTGCCTCCACTCCACGTGGTGTATCTAAGGCCCCTCATGCATTCAACTGGGAACTCAGTTGGGTCCTGAATATCCAAGAGAGCCTCTCACCCACCAGTGTATCCTCCCAGTGTATCCTGGGTTTCTCCTGATTGGGGAGTCTAGCTCGAGCTTCTCTATAGCATGATATCTGGCTTTCAAGAGTGTAAGCTCCAAGGTACAAGTGCTTGTCATGCCTGTGCTTGCATCATGCTTGCTAATATCCCATTGGCTAAAGCACATCTCCTGCCAAGCCCAGAGTCAATGTGGGACTACATGGATATAGTGAGTTCATGGAGAGCTCCTACCGTAACAATAGGTCACATCAGGTTAAAATGTTAAATGTGAAAGACAAGTATAAACCCCCTTATACTTATTTTTTATTGTATAAAAAATGATTTTCTTATGTTAATTCTCATGATTCTGTAGAGTGGGAGGATCATTTGCTATTGTTGCCTTTTTATAGATGAAGAGAATATGAGACAGTGAGGTTGGTAATATACTAGTTAAATGGAGTCCTTAAATGATTTGACCAAGACAACACAGATAATAAATGACAGAGCTGTGACTTGAACCTTACTTTTCTGACTTTAAGGATGGTTTCGGTGCTGCTATTCTACATTAAACACAATATGTTTAGCCCTCAGAACAGATTGGCAAAATATCGGCCTACCATACCTAACCAGTACTCTAAAATGCATAGTGTCATTTGTATACTGTCTTTTGAGCTTTTGATTAGGTACTGTTGAGATCGTGGAAATTTAAGAACTCTAGTTAGACCGGTAAAAATCTTTTTCTGACAAAAGAGCTTATGTGGATATTCCCCAGTTGCTTGTAAGGCCACAGTAGTGCAAGACTCCATGCAGTGTCTCATCATTAATTCATATGCTCAATAAATATTTGGTGAGTGCCTGTTGTATACGTTCCCCCCGGCACTGGCTTGGGTGCTGGAGTTATAGATGTGAACTAAACAAACCAAACTTTTCCTGCTTTTGTGGAGCTTATCTTTTGTTAGAGAAATCAGAAAATAACATTATAACTGCTCAGGAGAAAATAAAGCAAAGAAAGAGGGGAAGGAGTGTGGAGGGGGGTTTGCAATTTAAAATTGGGCGGGCAGGGTAGCTCTCACTGAGAAAGTGACATATGCAGTAAGACTTAAAGGAAACAAGGAAGATAGACATGCAGATATCTGGGGAAAGAGCACTATAAACAGAAAGAACAACTGCAAAATCCCTGAGTTGGGGGCATGCCTGGTATGTTTGGGGAACATCAAAGAGGCCAGTGTGGCTGGAGCAAAGAGAGTGATGGGGGATCATGGAGATGAGGTCAGAGAGGTACTGAGGACTAGATCAGGTAGGGTCCCGGATGTCACTGGATGACTTTTCACTTTTGCTTTGAATGAGAGGGGAAGCCACCATTTGAGAGAGGGGCCATCTAACCTATTCAACTTCCAGAAAAGGCTGACAGAGGAGGTGGGAGGATGCTTGTTAAAAAATGCTGATTCTAACCCAGATCTGGAGAGTGAAAATCTTTGGGAGTGGGGTCATGTAATATGCATTTTAAATTGCTCCCAGCTGCATCCTAGGTCCACTAAACTTTGTGAAGTACTGCCTGACCCATTAGCACAATTCAGCTTTCAAAAGCAGATAATCAACCTCAATTTTACCATCTGGGTAATGCTAAATGAGGCCTACTTCCAGTTGGGTTAATAAAGCTATGAAGAGACTTCGTGCTTATGCAAACTAAGGCTGATCTAGCATCTTAGAAGCTCCCCATAAGACCCCAGAAAGAAGTATGTGCAAAATCTCTGAGGTGCACATGTGGAACCAACACAGCAGCATTAAATTAGCCTTCTTAATCAAATGAGTAGCTTTGCAATTTGTACATGAACAACCTCTGCTGAAATTTCAGCCAGGAATCCTTGGCTCAAAAAACAAAAACAAAAAAACACGCCCCCCCAAAAAAAAACCAAAAACAACTGTACTTCTGCTTTTTGTAGATGAAGGAGAATTACCAATGATACAGAGAAGCACTCGGCTTCCTAGTTCCTTCCTTGTTTCTTTCTCAGGTCTGGAATCATTTTCAATCAAGGGTATCACCACATGTAGCTGAGGAGCAGATTCCATCTGAGCCCTTGAGCCCCCAGAAGCTCTTTTTCCTAGGATAATTTTAGAATGGGTAAATTACTCCTAAAACTAGCCATGTAGTAGCAGAATAATTCTACGGTAGTTTATCCCCAAGGAACAACAAATTGTTTTCTACCAGATTTAATTTTGGTGAGATCTTAGATGCATTATCTTTTTCTTGTTAAATAGAAAAAGGAAACTGGAAAATATAATTTGGGGTTGGGTTGAAGAGAAAAAGAAATTATTGATTTTGAAGTTTTAAATTGTAATTTCAGGTTAAAAATCCAAATTACATAATTATAGACTAAAATGAAATGCTTGGAAATTTGATAAAATATTTTTCCCTCAAATTAATAGCTTATTCCAAAATCTTGACTTTTAGAAGAGGATACTAAGGCAATTGCATACTCTGGGAATGCCAATTTTTTTAGGAATGCTGAGAAGCCATTACAAAGTAAGAGCTGGAACAAGCTAGATTAAACAATAAGCTGTCTCTTCTGGGTCTTCATGCACCAATCATTTCCTTTAAAAAATACTTTTCTTCTTCCACTTTCTGGAACCCATGAAACATGCTTTCTGTGACCTGCTATTTGCTGGTCTTTCCTGCTGATTGTCATAGATAACCCCCCACTCCCTTATTAAAATGTACCTCTAGTTGCTTTATATCTTCATTGTATTTCCATTTTCAAGTCCAGAAATAATATAAAATCATTTGTAAAATGGTTGTCTCAGAATACCTTAAAACTCTGTATGACAGTCTCTGGGTCCATCCACATCTCTACAAATGACCCAATTTCATTCCTTTTTAATGGCTGAGTAATATTCCACTGTGTATATGTACCACATTTTTATCCATTCCTCTGTTGATGGACATTTAGGTTGCTTCCATGTCCCGGCTATTGTAAATAGTGCTGCAGTGAACATTGGGGTGCGTGTGTCTTTTTGAATTATGGTTTTCTCAGGGTGTATGCCCAGTAGTGGGATTGCTGGGTCATATGGTAGTTCTATTTTTAGTTTTTTAAGGAACCTCCATACTGTTCTCCATAGTGGCTGTATCAATTTACATTCTCACCAACAGTGCAAGAGGGTTTCCTTTTCTCTAGAGTCTGTCATACAGAGTGAAGTCAGAAAGAGAAAAACAAGTATCATATATTAAAGCATATATATGGAATCTAGGAAAAGGGTACAGATGAACCTATTTTCAGGGCAGGAATAGAGATGCAGGCATAGAGAATGGATGTGTGGACACGGCTTGAGGGAAGGGGGGTGGGATGAATTGGGAGATTGTGAAAAACAGATAGCTAGTGGGAACCTCCTGTATAGCACAGGGAGCTCAGCTCAGTGCTGTGTGGTGACCTAGATGCGTGGGATGGGTAGGAGGGAGGTCCAAGAGGGAGGGGATATACGTACACGTATAACTGATTCACTTCATTGTACAGCAGAAACTAACACAACACTGTAAAGCAACTATACCCTAATTTAAAAAAAAATAGCATTTCCCTTTTTCTCATCTTCAAAATTCTCCATTTAATTAATCTTTTCATTTTTAATAAACTCTCCCCCTAAATAACCTCTGCTTAGTCGGTTTCTTTATTTTTCATCCTGCCTGCCCACAATTTTGTACTGCATGTCTTTCTTTTAATCTAGAATTTCATGTTCATGGTTACTTTTTCTTGTCCCTTTCCCCATTCCCAACCATAAACACAGTTTCCCAAATCAAATATAAATGGTGGTTTATTTGATCAGTACCTGTGTCTTTATTCTCAATTAAAAGTAGTTAGGAAAAAATATTTTCCTACAGGCCAGATATTGAAAAGATGGAATACTATGGAAAAGGAAAAGCAAAGGGAAAAAGAAATTACCTCAATGAGTTCCTCTGACATCGCTCTCTGATTTCATTCATCTCATTAGTATTGATAATACAAAAACTCACTAATAGAAGCATTTCCTTATTTTTCTGTTTTTTTTTAAAAAAATGACTTATTTTGTCTTAAAGTGATCTTCAAAACATATAATAATAAAATTTTCATCTCTTAAAATAATGCAGATAAGTTGTCAAATATCTTTTTAAATTAACCCTGAAGCAAAATGACATAATCAAGAGCAGGGACATCCTACAACCTCTAAAAGTAGTACAAGGACACAAAATGAGTATTAACTCTCTAATATAAACCATATTATTGGATCAGAGTTTTCCTGTACTTCATTTTTTCACTTTCTAAGATGGAATAGAGAAGAGCAGGAGTTAAGGAAGAGATGAGCAATATACCTGATCAAGGACATCAGTAGAGAGTTTCAATAACATAAATTAAGAAACAATGTTTCCTTTTTTTTTTTTAAAGAAAGTTTTACAGTCTTCAAATTGGGTCTAGACTACACAGCCTCTAAAATGCATTCTAGGTATAACATTTTATTTTATACTAAAACTTTGTAAGAATTCAAGTAACATTGAAATGAAAAAGAAATGCAAGAAAATGTAAAAAGAAAAGGCAGAATTATTCCCTTGAATCTGTAATTGTGTCAGTTATATAGAAAGCCTGGCCCTCATAGTATTTTTCAACATGGCAACTTGAAATATAAGAAATTATTTACAACACATAATACAGGCAAATGACTAGAATTTGTTTTATCAGATATTTGCCAGGACAAAGATTCCGCTGACAAATTATGCATATTTGGAAACTGTATTAACCTGGTTTTTAAACAGCAATTATGCTTAAATTTTGCATGGTCTATTCCCAGTTGTTTTATAGTGAATATATTATGGAGATGTTCAATTTTGAGTTAATAATTGTATTAACCCTCTCTAAGAAATTAATGTTCTAACAATGCAGAGGCTGGTTAAGATTCAACAAAAATGCATTCATTTATCCAGAAAATATTTATTGACCTCTTTTATGGAAGAGACTAAGTGGAATACTTAAAATTTTACAAAGATAAATCTGTTAGACAGTTCTTTTGAGTTAATTACAGTTCAGTAGAAATTAGATCATTATCAGCAATAGAAAAAGCATTTGACTTAGAAGATGTATAGCCTGAGGAAGGAGATGGTGAGGCTTACACTATTCATTTTGATTGCTAATAATAAAAAATAATTTAAAATTGCAAAAATTATTTATAATAGTGGAGTTGGAATTTTCAAGCATTCCTAGAAGTCTGATAGGAATTGGATGAAGAGGTCATGAAAAATATACTTATTATGGAGATTTCAGGAGCTGGGGACTTCTAGAAAAAGTGGAGCACTTTGTATTTTTTTTTTTTTCAGTTTCCACTATGGCTGTAATTAAACTTTATATTTCTTTTGTTCGTCTCTTCCAACCTTAGTTACCTGACATTGACTATTAACTATATACCAAAAGTGTATACGTGTGTATATATTAAAGAGTGTAAATGCAGAGGGTAATAAATGGAAATTCAAAAGTTGGCTAATTCATAGTGGTTCAACTCAATGTTCATTCTATAGATAGGAACAACCATGAGATAAGCTAAATATTATAAAGTTTTTCTTCCCAGAGATAAATGTACCTGGTTTATTTCTTTTGACATTTTTTCCATTTTCTTAGAAGGAAAGTAGTGTGTGATTACCATTCTTGATAGAAAAATATTAACAAAAACATAGGCTGTTTAAATAGAGGAAGTGCAAGGAGGCAGTTCGTTGACCAAAATTGCAGTTTCCTACGTAGTTGTCCTAAATCTTTTCTTGGAATAATTTGGGCTGTAAATTACTAAAGAAATAAATATCTCTTATTTCAACATTTTCTGAATGCTGGCACATGCTCGTTTAGGACATACATGTTAATAATCAATTATTTGGGAAGAGGTGAAACTTCAGTAAGAGGCAAACCATTTTAGTAATATTTGGAAAAATATGATTTAGTTGTTTCTTTTCTAAATTATAGTTTGTTTTTTATGAAAAATGCTAAGTAAAATCAAATCCTCAATTAAATTCAGAAGATTATAATTTTATTACTATGTAGGAGAAAAAGAGAGAAAACCCTATTTCAGAACATTTGATTGAATCAATAACACCTCTTTATGCCTTTCTTAGAGCGGTAGAAAACCATGACTTTGCTCATTTCAGTGTTTGCAGGATATTATGCAAGTATTGGTGATGGTTGAGGGATTTCACTGTGTGTTTGGTTTGGATTTTCTATTTTGTTAGTACTGTGTATTTTAGCCTGGGTTCTTCTGAGAGCAAATTTTGAAGCAGAAGCTTATGTCCTTTTTAGGGAGTACGATCTCAGGAAAGCTGAAGTCAAGGAAATATTTTGCTTATCTCTGGTGTAATCTTTCTGCCATCTGAGTGATTGTATCTCAGGAAAGACCCTCTGAGGCGGAAAGGGCAGAGGAGTTTATTCATAGTATCCTGTCTCTCATTGGTCAAAGCCTCCCTTCAGTGGGCTAGCTACCTTGCTCTTTGATTGTATAAGCTGGGTAGCTAAGCAAGACTTACAGCCTGTGTCAACAGCGAATTCCCTGGGTGGGAGGTGACTAGTGAGAGGTACATAGAGTGAGAATGAAGCAAAGCACTTTCTGGTTGTTTCACATGAAATTGACTAGAGTCTACACGGAGCAGGTCACTTAGTGGGAGCCAGAATCAAAACGTGCCAAAGGCCCAGAAGACAAAGAGGCAAAAGGATCTGAAGTAGCACATTAGTGGTGTGAGATTTAGTTGGTTAACATGAGACCCACACTGAACCAGTGGGTCCTCTAACTGGTGATTTGATCTCTAGCAATGGCAGGAAAGGCTGTGATAGTGGTTGCTATAATCTTGATTTAAAAACGTTAGGAGAATGCACCCCAATGTTCATAGCAGTACTATTTACAATAGCCAAGACATTGAAGCAACCCAAGTGCCCTTTAACAGATGAATGGATAAAGAAGATATTATATAGATGCATATGTATATATATGGAATATTAGCCATAAAAATAACAAAATTCTGCTATTTATGGTAACATGGATGGGCCTAGAGGATATTATGCTTAGTGAAATAAGTCAGACATAAAAAGACAAATACTGTATGACATCACTTATATGTGGAATCTAAAAAATAATACACATGAATGTCTATGCAAAACAGAAACAGACTCACAGATATGGAAAACAAACTTATGATAACCAAAGGAGAGAGGGAATGAGGGAGGAACAAATAAAGGGTATGAGATTAACAGATATAAACTACTATGTATAAAATAAGTGAGCAACAAGTATGTATTGTATAGCACAGAAAATTATAGCCATTATCTTGTAATAACTTAGAATGGAGTATAATATGTAAAAATATTTAATCCCTATGCTATATGCCTGAAACTAATATAATATTGTAAATCAACTATACTTCAATAAGGAAGACAAAAGAAGGTTAAGAGTAAAACCCAAATCATAAAAATCCAATCATCCTTGAATGTATCTAACTCTTGAAATCTATAGTTGAGTATTGTGAGCAAGAAAAAGCTATATTACGTTCCTTGTGAGTTTAACCTTAACTTAATGTTGTGGATTAGGTCTGTATAATTCAAGTGTTTTTCCATCACCTCCATCTTCCTGTGAAGAATTCAAGACCAACTGTTGACACAGTGACAACAATCAGCCCATTAGCTCATATTCAAGGTTCAGCTCTAACCTGGAATGTTTGATGTTTCATATTCCTGCCTCTCCAGATAAGTGTCAGTTAGAGTTATTGTATTGTTCCTCAGTGAGAGTCTTAATGAGAATGATCACAACTATGACTTCTTCCTCTGCCTGTCACTACAATGATTAACACATACGATACTCAGTCAAATATAGAAGGCAAGGTAGGTAGAGATATTCAGTCCATGAAATACAATTGTATCTATAGCATCCAGGGAAAACTAATAAGGAATTCTCTTTAAATGGACAATTTCAAACAGTTTAATCTAAGTATATTGTATAGGACAAATGTATAGGCTTAATATAAGAATAATGTATTGGCCAACTGGTACAAGAACTGATTGCTTCTATGGGATCTTTTCACATGATGTAGTATGAAGAGATGATGATTTAGAACAATGCCTGGCTCTATTAAGCCTCTTAAATTCCCTAAGTCTCAGGTTCCTCGGTATTAAATATTTCTAACTCAGTAGTTATCACAAAGATTAAATGAGAAAATGTGTATGTTTGTAAGAACTCCATAAACAATAAATATCATGCGTAAATCATCACCTTTGTGAGATTATATGAATATTTTACATATCTACCAAACTACTGGAAAATGTTTATATAAGTCTTATATACATGTATTTAGTATACCCGCCTTACATGCTAGAATTTGAGCTCAGTCATGAGGACCTTATTGAACGTTGAATGAATGAATGGATATTTGGATTTACTTTAATAGATTGACCAGCTTTATTTACATTATAAACTCAATTGCTCATTGATTCAAATATATATTTACTGAATGCCTAAAGTGTGTATGGCACTATGCAAAGTGCTGGGAATACAAAATCAGATCATTTATCCTTATATTGTTTGACTAAGTTACTGCCTAGTGAAAAGACAAGAATAAACTAATAAAATGAGAGAGTTATTCTGATGACAGAATGCTTTATATACTGTACTTCATTTTAGTTCTCATATCAAACTTTTGGGGTAGCTATTGGTATCACTCACTTAAATAAAAAAAACTATTAGACTATTAGACTTAAAAGAGTCTTACCTCAAATTTCTCAGTAATCACAGGTGGTTTCACAAATACATACTCCTTATGAAGTTACCACAGTAAGTTTGTACATTTGAATTGCACATGCATCAGAGTGTGTGGTGTGTGGTCTGGTGTGTGTGTGTGTGCGATGCTGAGTAAAACAAACAAGCAAATCACCATTTGTTTAAATGGCTGAAATTTCAAGAAACTGAATTTTTTTCCTGAGAACTGGCTGACGCTTTCAGCTACTCTTTAAAAAGTCACTCATAGTGGGAAGCAGCCGCACAGCACAGGGAGATCAGCTCGGTGCTTTGTGACCACCTAGAGGGGTGGGATAGGGAGGGTGGGAGGGAGGAAGACGCAAGAGGGAGGAGATATGGTGATATATGTATATGTATAGCTGATTCACTTTATAAAGCAGAAACTAACACACCATTGTAAAGCAATTATACTCCAATAAAGATGTTAAAAAAGAAAATGTTCTCAGTACAGTCCCCCAAAGCATGAAAATGGCATTAAGAATTCTTTTATGAGATGATTATCTAAAAGAATTATAATTTGTTTAAAAAACTAGTCCAAAAGTTTTAAAACTCCAAACAAGTACTGGGAAGAGCAGGGGAAGGTTCAGAGAAGTAAAGTTGTGCTGAAGAGACTCATCCTGCCTAGTGGGGGAAGTCAATAAAGAATTATAGATTCAAAAAAAAAAAAAAAGTCACTCAAAGCCAGTTCATTACTAGTGGAATTGGTAAAATTAGACATGTATAAATTGTGAAGATTTGAGAAGACACAAAAAACAGTTGAAACTGGCAATAACTAAATATATAGAACCACTAATTTCACTTGTAGACATATTTCACTTTTGTCATATTTTACTTCAAATAGTAAAATTAAAAAAGGAAAAATGAAAAGTAAGTGATCACATATAAGCAATCTAAGAAAAAAAGCATGATGATATGAATTGGTTTTGTGATTTTGATTCTGAGGTAATCATTTTAACTTGTATTCCCAAATTATTAGAAATCTATATGGGCTCTATATGTAAACTATGGACATTTGAAGCTTTATTTATTTATTTTTTTCTGATGGTGAAGAAACTGATTTCAGTTGGCAAAAAACCCAAATCAAACCAAACCAAACCAAACCAAAACCAAAAACAAGACAGTTGAACAGTGCCGCCATCTACTGCTCAGAGAGCTGTCAAGCACTCCTATGAATACATTGTCCCCCGCAATCCATGAAATATGAATAGTTAAGTGTTGATGGCATCCAAATAACAAGTCTATTGGATTACCTACAGTAATAGCTTCTCAAATTACCTGGTTGGAAATTATCATTATAAGTCCATCAGAGAATTGCAGTTTACAGTCAATAGTGAATAGTAGCAGATTAGGCAATGATGAATTTTGTTTCACACACTCAAAAAATGAAATCTGTGTGTATGAGAGTATTTTCTATTGAAATAGATGACCATACTAAACAGAGTAATTTCTGTTCCATTGTACTAATGAGGTTTTTTGGAGACAGAAATAAAATGGACACTGAAGGAGCCTCATTGAGGATAAAGCACATTGTTTGCTGTAAGTAGCAAAGACTGATACATTCAGCAGAAGAAAGGTTCACAGAACTGTAAAGAGGGTTTTATTTAGGCATCTGTTTTAAAACTCACCAGGCAATATTGACAGCACATCCTGTGTGCTAGCTAGTGAGCCAGGTCCTTGAACAAGTGAGGAGGCAGAAACATCCTGGCGGGAAGGCTCACAGACAAGCCAAATGAGAGTTGGCCACGGTCTTTGTTTGATTAACAGGAAAAGTTATTACCTTTGCTTGTTACCCCAAGAAAGCTAATGGAGCTCTCATGGGTCTCTCTTTCCAGACACTAAATAACATCAATTACAAAGATCCCAATTAAAACAGGGAGTAGGAAATGTGAAGTTCAAAATTAAACCAAAAACCCCTTGACTGACATCCTTTGTAGCTTTCTCTTGTCACATGTACTCTTTAAAATCCTGGTGTCTTGTATTAACTCACTTCACCTTAAAAATACTTAAATTGAAAAAAAAAAGGATAAAAATGCATCTGCTCTAGTTTTTTGGTAATCAATGTTGAGATCTTCTAGCATCAGTGGAATTGGGTACATGCTTTTCTAAATACTATATCCAAACTATGATCCAAGAGGTGTGAAGCATGAAGCGAACAAATACATGGATTTAGAATAACCTGAATTTTCAACCTTGTAATGTCAAATATAACTAAAATATTCTACTTTGATGCCTTCTGAGGTTTTAGTCATACACTCTTAAGTGTTAATAGGTCATAATTATATTCTCTACATAAGTATTCCAGGTTCCAAATATGCTTAAAGGAAGGTATAGCATATATGTAGTCAATACATAATTTTTAATAAAAATACATCAGTGCAACAAGAAAAAGCTAGGTTTATTCTAATACTATACTATTCTATAGTACTAACCCCATTTTTAAAAAGCTGATAGCATGTATTTTACTAGTTGAAAATGGTGGGAAATCTATACAGTATAATTAAAGATACATGTATGGAGATTTACCTACAATCTTTTAAAAAAGATATTTGGAGATTTGTACTCTAAATAAAATTAGAATTTATATAGTTGACTACTGGACTTTTTCCACTTATGAGAATATGTACAGTTTCTGTATTTTCACTGTTCCTACAACTACTATTGAAATTCAGTGGTTTACTATTTTTTTCCTAGACAGTTGTGAAATGGGACATACAGGTACATTAAAGCAGATAAACAACTCTACAAAATAGCAAGTGAACAAATGGTTTAGTTGCCACAGACACATTTCCAATATTAGTTAGCCTGATGCAACACAAAATACAGGTACTGTCCTGGGACCCATGTCTGCTTCTCTGCTATTTCCTGGTGACTGAGATAATAGTATTGATTTATAACACACATCTATGAAGTTAAGATCCGAAACTCTCTATTGCCATGAAATGAATTTAGGAAAACCTTGGAACTTTCCATTTGAAAATATGTCTAGTGGATGCAGTCAAAACACATTGTTCACTATCAATTTTCACATGGCTTTCGATTTTCCTAGTTTTCTTCTCTCTTTTAAATGATAATTAATTAGTGAAGATATTGAAGAGTGCTAGAGTATAAGAAGAGGAACGTCAGGGAAGTTTAAAGAGGAGTTACAAATATGGTGAAATTAAATAAACCAAACATTTTCATGTGAATAGTACTCTCTGGAATTGTGCTATGTAGTGGCCCTATGTAATATCTACTATTTTGGTATATTTAACATTCTTTTAAGATGAGCTCAGGACTTCAGAAACCTTAAACTTTAAAGATATGAATTTAATTATATTTCTACTAAATGAGAGCTGTATAATTTTTTAAATTTAATCAAATGTTCATTTGCCCCTTTTTGGAAGTGTTACCATTTCATTGTTGAAACCATTACCTGGTTTCAGGTAATGAAATTACCTGAATTAAAAGGCATATATGATAATTAATAAAGAAATACCAAATCATTGGGAAGCTAGGTCACAAATTTTCTCTTGCAATATGGTATTAGGGAAAAGAAATTAAAGATGGTGTACATGAATTTAACGTACTATTCATAAAAGGGAAGGAGAAAGCCCTGTGAATTCAATTTTCAATGTCTTCCTTCTAACTAAATTAAATCATTCTGAGAGACATATTTAATCATTTATTTTTGAGATGAAATCATACTGTACAATACAAATTTATGTCAATTCAATTATTTTTTATTCATAAATTATTATTAGAAATATCAAATTATTTAACATTACTACTAACATCATTTTAGGTAAAACTCAATGAAGTTCTGTATCAGTGTGATGTCTTTGAAATGTAATTAAGGTTTTATATGATGAAATATACAGTACATGAAGGAAATTTTCTAAAGAAGTATCTGGTAATATTTACCTACCGTGACTTAATTTGGCCAATATATTAAATATAGATAAAAATAAATTATATATAATAAAAATAATTATGCGTGCTTGAGTTCTGAGTATATAGGAGTAAAGCTGTTCCTTGGGATAAATGTCACTTAAAAGGAAGTAAAAATGAAAAATAAATTCCTAAGATTCTTACTTCCAATGAAATACGATGGCTATAGTATGATAGAACAAGCTGAGTCTACTGGTGATAGAAGTTTTCTCCTGATAACTTGACTTTTCCAATATCTAATACCTTTCGAGTACTCACTATATGCCTGGCACTTAAGTTAGGCTCTAACTACTGTTTGAAACTATTGAAAAATAGTTTTTTCCAAATTTTGTTTTCTGACAGGATACTGTTACCTAGCCTTAAGTAGTGTGTGTGAATCTAGAACACATTCTTTCAATTAGCTGAAGGGAATGAGCAATTTTGCTGACTGGGAAGCTTTGCAGGATGTTGCATTTAGTTTGATCTTATTGTTTAAACTAGCTTCGTATATGCTAGGTTCTGTATGTCCCTCTACCTTGCTAGGTTCTTGACCAAATTCTTGTTGACCGTCATCATCAAGAAACATCTCTGAGTTCTGCATCAACTCCTATATAACATTTCTTTTCACAATCCTTCTCTCTTCATCCTTCACCAGTGCCCTCTGTCCACTCATTATTTCATAGTCATACCTCTTGAAGAATTAGTCTGAACTTGAGGTCTCCCTGTTTTTGTCTCTAATTCTTTCTCCTAACCACTACAGTATGTCTTCTGTCCCTAACACTTAAGCAAAACTTTTATCAATAGGACTTCTAATGACCTCCTAAATGCCAATTTTAATAGTGTCTTTCTGTCCTCTTCCTATAGTGACATTCTAACTTTTGACATCATCAATCATTCAATTTTTAAAATGATACATTTTTTTGGATTTTCACTGCATTGCTCTTTGTTGGACTTTCTCCTTTCCCCCTAACTTTGTCATCTCAGTTTTCTTTCCCTGCATTTCTTCGTTTTGCTTATCGCTTACATATGTGTTCTCTCGTTGGTCTCTGTGGAGGAATCTAACCCATATCCACAACTTCAACCATTCCGCATCTTCTGGTGACTAACATTCATTCATTTATTCATTCAATAGGTATTGATTGTGCATCTGTGATATGCATGTGTTCTAAAGGATAGAGATTACAACATAAGTATAAATGACAAATTGCCCTCATGGTGCTTTCAGGATAGTTGGTGAAGCAGACAACAAATAAGGGGAATAAGCGACGTGCTTCTATGTCAGGTAGTCATAAGTGCTATGAAGAAAAATAAAGCAAGATAAGGATTTAGAGGCTTACAGAGGGGAGAATGATATTTTAGTTCAAATATTTGGAGAAGACTTCTCTGAGGGGATGTTTAAGCAGAAACCAGAATAATGTAAAAGCTAGTCCTGCATATATCATCGTCCAGTAAGTAGCACTAACTAAAAATTTGAAGTTGCCCTTGACACTTTGTCTTTCTCATGCTCCATTTCTATCTGATATTAAGTACTGTTGATATTAGCTCTTATCTTACAAGTCAATCTACTTCTATTCATCTCTACCACCATTACTACCACCACCCTAGTGCGGTCTGCCATCATCTCTCACTTGAACTATAAAATAACCTCTTAGCTCTAATTTTCACTTTATCTTCCCTCTCTTATCAGTCTTGCACACTGTAGCCAGTAGAATTTTCTCAAAATGTATTCCAGTTATGTTTCTTCCCAGCCTTCTCTGTTAAAACACCCCAGTGACTTTCATTGCCCATAGGATGAAAGTCAAAGTCCTGAACATGGATCCAAGTGTTAACCCCTATATACCCTTCTTATCTCACACCAAGTTCCCATCTCATTATTTCTGCCCAGGCACATTGGCTTTCTTATAGACTTGTCAAATTCCATAGACCTGAAGTCAAATTGTCGACAACTCTGTTGTTCACTGTGTGTTTTTAGGAAAGTCACTTAATGTTACCATGCCTCAGTTTATCTGTAAAATGAAAATAATAACGATAATTAATTAGTATAATTAATATTATTAATTAATAATTAATACTATTATTCATGGGGTTGTTGTGTAAAGTGCTTACAACCATGCTTATCACTTAACAAGTGCTATATGAGAGTTTACCACTATATAAATCCTTCCTGTTATATCACAGTGCCCAGAATATAGTAGAGTCTCAATAAATACTTGTTGAATGATAATCTGTTCCTTAGTCAGCCACTAGAGGCTCCTTCCTATCTTCTTCTAAGTACACTAACAAGCAGGTCTCTGACTTACATGAGAATAAGTTATCCTTCCCTAGCCATAGAATATTGTAGCCAACATCTACAATATCCCTATAGGTAATTCCTCATTTCCATTAAATTAACTTTCTTTTATTAAATCCAACTTTATATTTTATAACTTGTCTATAGTAATGAAATGGGCAATAATACATGATACATATTAATTAAGGATGAGGATATTTCTTCACAGATGGTGTGTGTGCTATTTCCTTCTCAGATTTAATCTAAATTGCATATGAACTATGTCTATTCAGTTTAAAAAGTGAATATAAGCTCCTGTCCTCAACAGAAAAGAACAATTAACACATACATGAGTCAGGGCTCAATTTATGGTTATATTATAATGAATAATCATTTGCTAATTTAATAAACTCAATGCCTTAACTCAAATGTTAATAAATGAAAATAGTAGCTGAACTTTGGACTGACTGTAAAATATAAAATGTTAGATTTTTTAAAACATTTAAACCCATAAGGAAACATCTTATTTTCGTACCAGTTTCAATATTCTGCTAGTAATATTATACCATCCAAAGCATTTCAGGACAGTACTGTAGTAACATATAAATGCAACTTGTTTTCAAGTTAAATTCTGTCTAGTTCTGCCTAATAATTCTGATAGAAATTCAGAAATGTTATCACCAATAAATTTAATTAAACATGATTTATCAAATTATATTATGAAGTACACTATTAAGTACTCATGTGTATTAATAGCTAGATATAAATAATTTTAGTTCATAAAGATGATTAAAGTTTATGCTAAATAGAATAGTGGTTAATAAATTTATTGACTGGTCTTTTTATTTGGGAGCACTGAAATATATTGAATAAGTTTATTTGAATATAGTTTGCCCAAAGAGATTTTAAATATCGTGAGAGTAGGAAGGTGCCTTTAATTTTTTTTAACCTCTAGCAGTTCTTAGTTCTGCACATTTTTTAGTAAACTATCCTCTCTCTCATACTCAGAAGAAGATATATGATACATGACCTCAATGCTAACAGAAATCTAACACAGATCTACATACATATTTTAAACATTTTATTAAAGTAATTCCTTGTTACAGAAAATATTTTACCTATTCTTGTGTTTAATCTTAAAAGAGTAAATGGGTACTTTTTATTTAAATAGAGTGGAGCTTTACTAAAATAATTCCAAACATTATTGGTCCTTTAAAATATAACTAGTCTTATTTTTGTTAGTAAACATTGTTAATTTCTCCATTCAGAATTCCTCTTTAACCCCCATTTGTGCATAGGTCTTTGTACTTCCATTATAGCATTTATCACAGTCTGCATCGCATTATATGTGTGTGTGTTGTTTTTGTTGTTGGGTGGAAATGCACATATACAGTTGCCTGTCACTTCTGGAAGATTGTGAGTGGTTGCTAAAGTTTTTTGCCCAAGTTCCTTATCCTCCAACAGTGTTTGAATTTAAACTCACCTTCTTTGGGGTGGAAAATTCAGAAGCATGTCCCTCAGTGATACACTTTGATTTATGTTAAAAATAATAATAATAAAAATTAAAGCTAAAAAATATACACTATGAGGTTTCTCCTCACTCTACAACCCCAGCCATGTTCCTCGTAATATACATTCTAAAGGAAGTAGTCAGTTTTGTAAAGACTGATTTAAACATTTTACTAATTACTTATCTCAAAAGTTGGATTTTGTTTCTGCGTAAATCTTATGTAGCACTTAATTTTAAGATTTGAGTAACTTGAATCTCCTGATACTGACGATCATTTACATGTAATCACAATATATAGAAGCAGAAACTAAGTTTGGTTGGAGGGCAGTAAAAAAAAAATCTGTTAAATCCTAGTGGATATAGAGCTGTTTTATAAAAATGTTGGTCTTGAATGTAGCCTTAGTGTTTCCAAATAGTCAAAATTAATATGTAGTTCTAAGCAGCCTCTTTGTGACTAAATTCAAAGAAAGCTCCATGATGTTTTAGGACTTTAAATTTTTGGCCCAAAACATGCTATTTCTACTAGAATATTGATGTAGAAAAAACAACTCCATTTTATTTTCATATCTTTACACAAGATTGTGTTTACAGTGGCATTATCCACAAAAGCTTTCCATAAAGTATTTTTTCTTGTAATTAAAACATTAGGAATTAATGACAGGCTGGGGAAGCTTGCTGTTTTTGTAATAATGAATTGGACTATTTGAATGAGTAAAAAATGTTAATACAGGGCTTCCCTGGTGGCGCAGTGGTTGGGAGTCCGCCTGCCGATGCAGGGGGCGCGGGTTCGTGTCCCGGTCCAGGAGGATCCCACGTGCCGCGGAGCGGCTGGGCCCGTGGGCCATGGCCGCTGAGCCTGCGCGTCCGGAGCCTGTGCTCCACAACGGGAGAGGACACAACGGTGAGAGGCCCGCGTACCACAAAAAAAAAAAAAAAAAAAAATGTTAATACAGTGATTATTTCAGACTGAGCTAAGTCTTGTCATAAAAAGTAAAAGTATTAAATTTGCATTAGATGTTTTAAAAATGAAATTGAATACTGTGAACCCATTTAAAGGTAGTTCAACTTTGCCAAACATTATTACAATTGAAAAGGAATATAGAAGTTATGATTCAAATAAATTCACTCTGACAGTAAATAAACCCTCTGATTTTTGAACCTAAGGTCACTGGTTTCATTAAATCTATATATTCACTTCCTTAGCTTGTCTGTGTTGCTTCATCGTACTACTCTTTCAGTGGTTTATAGAGGGTCTGTAGTTTTCCTAATGTAGGGCCTTTTAGCTAAATGTTGTATATTGTGACATGTGAAAAAAATCCTCACTTATTTAAAAATATGTGATGGTTAAAAATTAAATTCTGTAGGAGACATGGATCATTTGTAACTACAAATGTAGAGGGAATTATTGGAAGCCAATTGTTAAAATAAGTCAAATAGTGAAAAATGCCTTGTAATATGATTAAAAAGTTACTCTTCTTGTCTCATTGTTTTAGAATATACATCTTTACCGGCTGCTCTACAATCGTTGTCTGATACTTCCAAGTTTTGGTATTAAGCTTAAAATAAAGTTTTTTAAATAGAATTCTGGGAAAAAGTGATTTTATTTTTTAAATATTTAGATGGGAAGACATATTTTGTGACCTCTGTGTGTGTGTAGTAAGAAAGCCCTTGAAGAATAAAGCAACTTCAAAATTCACACTAATGTCTACAATCATTCTGAGTTTCAAAGATTTGTGTATTTTTTCTAACATTTGTGTATTTTTACAAAATTGTTTTTGTTTGTTCTGTTCTCTGTCTTCCTATCTTGCTTACCTGCTAATACTTTTCCCTGGATGAACCCAAATATCCAGTTACTCTGTTTCTGTGCCTCTGAGGACAATAAAATACTCACACCATTTGATGCAATTACAAGCTTATGATTTGTCTTATACCGGCCTTCAGTATTCTCTGACTATCTTTACCTTGTGAAGAGGCTCCTGTGAGCTTCCTTTCCCCTCTCCATGGACACCTGTTTGTGCACACAGTGAAACCTGAACAATGTCCCTCCTTTGAGCCACTTTGAACCTCTTCTCTCTGTCTCATATTTTCTCTCATTCTGAGAATGTATTACTGTTTCCTAATTTACCAAGCAAAATAATGATAGAAGGGCATGAATTTCTGCACTGTTGCTCTTTTCCAGCGGCCAGCTTTTCTTTCACTGTTGATTCAGAGAAAGCATTGTCTTTCTTCCTTTACATAGCTTACCTTTTTTACCTTCACTCTTGTTCTCATCCCAGCTGCAGCATTTCTCCATGATTTCTTCTCATTCCTGGATCATCAGTCTCTTCTGACTCACTGGCTGCTCTCATGCATCCTTTATATCAGTTCTCTAGGACTGGTGAATGAACAACCCCAAACTTATCTCTTCTTCCTAAAGTGACTGCCTATTTATTTACTTACTTTTTAAAAGGAACACAATTTTTTGTTGACTATCCGTTCTCAAATCCTTGCTTTCCCCCGAGTCCACTGCAACCTAGTGGCTTTCAACAAGGTCACTAGACCTTGTTGTTATGGACTGAATTGTGTTCCCCCCACCAAATTCATTTGTTGAAGCCCTAACTCCCAATTCGATGGTATTTAGAGGTGGGACGGAATTAGGTTTAGATAAGGTCATGAGGGTGGGTTTAATGCCCCTACAAGAAGTGAGGAGACGTGAGAAAGTGGCCACCTACCAGCCGGGAAGAGACCCCTCCCCACGGAACTGAATTGGCTGGCACCTTGATCTTGGAATTAACCAGCCTCGAGAACTGTGAGAAATAAGTTGCTGTCCTTTAATCCACTCAGTCTATGGTATTTTGTTACGGCAGCCTGCGATAACTAATATACACTTTGGGGTGCTGTTGTAGTAAATACCTAAACATAGGAAAGCAGCTTTGGAACTGTGAAGTGGGTAGAGTTTGGAAGAGTTTTGAGGTGAATGCCAGAAATATCAATGTTAAAGGTGATTCTGATGAAGTCTCAGATGGAAATGAGGAAACATATGGAAAACTGGAAGGAAGGTGATCCTTGTTATAAAGTGGCAACGAACTTGGCTGAATCGTGTTTGCATTCTAGTGTTTTGTGGAAGTTAGAACTTGAGAACAGTAAAATTGGATATTTCACCGAGAAGATTTCTAAGCAAAGTGTTGAAGGACGGCCTTGGTTCCTCCTGACTACTTATAATAAAATGTAAAAGGAGAGAAATGAATTGAAGAAGGAATTGTTAAGTGAAAAGGAACCAAAACTTAAGGATTTGAAAAATTATCAGCCTATCCATATTGCAAAAATTTAGAAAGCATGTTCTAAAGAGAACACCAAGGGTATGGCTGGAATATCAATCAATAAAGAGTTTATGAGATTATATAAGCAGAAACACTGCCAGTTTGAACTAAAGGGGATGGAGACAGGACAAAATGAAGGAAGGCTGTTAAATTCCTTGAGTAGCTCTTCAGAAAATGGAGCTATTTGGCTGTGAATGCACACTCTTCTTTAAGAAGAGGGAAAAATGTCTCAAAGGTAATTCAGAAATGAATAAGGGGGCTTCCCTGGTGGCGCAGTGGTTGGGAGTCCGCCTGCCGATGCAGGGGACACGGGTTCGTGCCCTGGTCCGAGAAGATCCCACATGCCGCGGAGCGGCTGGGCCCGTGAGCCATGGCCGCTGAGCCTGCGCGTCCGGAGCCTGTGCTCCGCAACGGGAGAGGCCACAACAGTGAGAGGCCTGCGTACCGCAAAGAAAAAAAAGAAATGAATAAGGCCAGTGCCTTGGTTTACACAGGCCAGACAGCCTCTACCCAAACCCATGGAGCTGGGACTGCCCTATGGAGTGATGGAGGATGGGATGGGACCCCTGCCCAGCTCTTCTGCAGAGGCAGGGCTGCTACCCCAGTAGATCCTGAAGGCAGAACATTGAACCAAAAATGATTATTCTTGAGCCTTAAGATCTGACGGAATTTACCTTGTTAGGTTTTGGATATGCTTGGGACACATCACCCTTTCTTCTTTCCTGTTTCTCCATTTTGGAATGGGACTATCTATCCTATGCTTATCCCCCATTGTATTTTGGTAGCACATAACTTGTCTGGTTTCACAGGTTAACAGATGGAGAGGAATTTTGCCTCAGGATGAATCACACCTGAAGTCTCATCCATATCTGATTTAAATGATATTTAGATGAGACTTTAGACTTTAGAGTGGATGCTGAAACAAGTTAAGACTTTGGGGCTCTTAGAATAGAATATATATATGTTGCATGTCAAAAGAACATGAACTTTGAGGGGCTACAGACAGAATGGCATTTTTGTGGTAGTCTGAGATGACTAACACACCAATGTTCCCATTTACAAACTCAAGAGTCTCCATTCAATTATCTTTTTTTATTTTAATCTCTCTATTGTACCTAACACCGCCATTAGTTTCACCTTCCTGAAATTCTCTCGTGTTTTCTCTCCAATTCCACAATACCACTCCGTCATGTTCTTCTATGAATCTGACCACTAGTACGTTCAGTCACTTTTGTTAGTTTCCTTTTCTGTTACCCACTCACTTAACAATAATACTTTTCCCTGAGTTTTCCCTGGAAAAATTTACATTCTCTCACCTCTCTTTTGACTTTATTATCACTGATGAGCTTCCGTCTTTATCTGCTGTTCTCAACCTAGAATTAATTCTCCAAGTTACTGCATTAGTCAAATGCTAAACCATTGCTATCTGAGCTAGTATTATACATCTTAATCAATCTCCTTGATTCGTTCTAATCTCTTTTGTATTTGTCTACTCTTTGCACAATTACCAAGTATGATCATGTCAATTCATTTATCAAACTTCCAGTGACTCCTTTGCATGTCTTATTAGATAGTAACAATTAAGTTAGACACTTACTTGTGGCACTTCTAGCCCTTGTCAACTTCTGTCCCATCCTCAAAGAACTTCTTGAATTTTTTTTCCAAACATATTATTACCTTTTAGGACTGTATGGTTTTTTACATGCTTTTTATCCTGTCTAGAATACTCTTACGTATTATAGCAAAAAATTTAACTATCTATGTTTCATTCAATCTTAAGCTTAAATTTCACCTTTTCTGAGAGACCTTCTGTAATCAACACAAGAAGTGTTACATTTCCCTTTTTCTGTACTTTCAGAACACTTCCTTTACATTTTCTATTGTGCCCATGTATATCTCTCACACCAGGCAATGAATAACTTGAAGGAAACACTATATTATCTTTATATGTAAGACCATTTGCAGAGTGCCCAGCAGCACATAATAGCTACTCAATAGATAACTGTTGAAACAAGAAAACTTTCTTTATCTTTTTCAACTATATGTAGAATGAATTTTATACACAATGACTATTATATATATAATAAGCTAGAAATAGATCAAGAGGAGATAAATAATGTCTTACTTCCAGTTCTTTTTAATAGCTGATAGCCCAGTGGAATATGTATACATATATACAAATAGGAGATGGCCCCAATTTTTATATATAATGTATTCATAAAAGAAGCAAGAGTAAAAATCTTAAATGTGAACAATAGATCTACATGTTATAAGTGAGATTAATAGATAAGAGTATCATAAAATCTCTAATTTTCCATTACCCTTACTCCTCATCTACAGTGATGGATGTAGAGCTTTTCCTTCGTGTGCTTCAGTTTTGCTCTTTTAAAACTTCATACACAGTCAATTAGCTTAAGTTCAATGAGTACACAGCAGAGGCTAAAGATATGCTAATTTCAGCATCTTTAATGATTTCTCTATATGTCTTAATTTTATTAATTTCATGAGAAAATTTTTAATTTTTTTACCCTATTTTATTTTGAACATCAAGATGAAGTGTCATTCAGATAATTGTACAAAGAAACAAAAGTGTATAAACACAAAATAAAATTTTGCTGAAATTAAACTACTCTATGAAAGACAGCAATACCAAGGCATGTGGTTGTTGGGTGATAGATGATCTTTGAGATTCTAAGAATAAAAGGATGCTTGAAAACATCTGAAAAAATTGCTAGTTGATTGAAAGGTGAAATTCTGAAAAATAAGAATCATCTATAATGCAAGGTGCTGGACAAAGGGGACAATAATAATAACCAACAGCGTTGAGTGTTTTGATGAGACACCATTCTAAGAGTTTTATAAGGACTAGATCATTTAATTCTCATAACAACCTAATGAAAAAGGTGCTATTATTATCCCCATTTTTTAAACATCTTTATTGGGGTATAATTGCTTTACAATGGTGTGTTAGTTTCTGCTTTATAACAAAGTGAATCAGTTATACATATACATATGTTCCCATATCTCTTCCCTCTTGCGTCTCCCTCCCCATTTAATAGACGAAGAGACTGGCAAACTGAGAAGCTCACTAACATGGTTAAGGTCACACAGCTGCATTTAGTCAGTGATTGAGCTAATATTGAAACCTGGGGATTTTTGTTCTAGACCTAACACTCATCATCATATTCCACTCTCTAATTGTCAAAGATGAACAGGAATGGGCTGTGGATGATGTTTTAGAACATGGTTTGTGTGATGTTTGTTTCAACTTTCTTCCATGTGAGGTATTAACTGCATAACTCTGTGAATTAGAAAGAAGCACAGATAAAGAGGGCAGCATTCAAATTCCATTTTGACAGTGGGCATGAACAACACCCTGATTTCCCTACCTTCGTAGAAAAACAGATAGTTTTTAACACAAAACCCCCAAGATTCCTGGAAGTAAAAATATTCACTAATCAATTTGCAGCACATCCAAGTAAGCTGGAAAAGTTGCAGATATGTAACATCTAAAAATAAAAAAGAAAGAAAGCAAGGGACAATATAATAAAAATCATCCTTAACAATACAAATTTACTTCCAATAATATTAAACATTTATTATCCTTTTTCTTCTTCTTTTACTTTTAATTGTTATGAAACTGTATGTATGTGAGTATATTTATTATTGTTTTGAGTTCCTTCTCTGCTAACCTGGTGATTCAGAGGCAATAGAAGGAGTATGGATAAATAGATGCAGAAGGGAGAAGAGGAAATCAATCAATTGACTACTATTTACTGACTGCCTAAAATGTGATGGAATTGGTAAATGTGAGGAGGGTCAAATTGATTTATGTCATCTCAGCAGGAGCACACCATCACAACTCCAAGCAGTTCACAATCCATAAGGGTTTGCAGCAAAAGAATGAAAGGTGATCAGATTAAATCTTTAAGGTTTTGAACAAGGCAGAACATAGCTCTCTACTTCCATTCCTCTCTGTGGTGCTTAATTATCTTAAAAATAGTTTTACAAACTAATCATGTCAGTAGATGAGTGTTTAATTGGGAATCAGACATATTTGAGGGTTTTTTTCTACCTTTCACATGAAATTGATAACACTGTGTAATATGCTGTGTAGTATTTCTAAAGCTTTAGCATAGAAGTTGCAGACTAGCATAAATATAAGTGCATGTTCTTTCTGCGTTATAAAAGGACTTTGATTTAGCCGTACATAGAAAGTTATTTTATCAAGATTGATGATCTCAGGGTTTAGTTTAAGATAAACAGATAGACAGATTGAGGTCGATAGGGAAAATTGGACCTTCTGAGGTCATATCATTGAAGGACACAATCTACTTGGGAGTGAGGGAAGGCTTTGTGGAGGAAATAACATCTAATTTGTGATCTAACAGTGTTAAGATTTAACCAAGTCTGTGTCTGAAGCATGATAGGAAGAGTGTATCAGTGTGTGGTGAAGGGGTGTTACAGGTAAAGGGAACAGTGAGTGCAAAGACAAAAGAGCCAAGAGAATTTTCAGGTTGGCTTGGACCATAGATTTCCAGGTGAGGAATTCCAAGAAAAGCAAGAGTGACATGCTGAGTCAAGTTACTTGAGGACTTTTTCCAGCTGTAAGAGAGAGAGATGGTTCAGGACATGCACATGACAGCTTGTGTGTATGTGTGCATGTGTTGAAGAGTAATGGAAGATGACGAAATTATGGAAAGTGCATGAGGTCAAAGAGAGGAGAGTTAAGCAAAGAGGGATGTAACCATTTTCCATGCCTACCTCTTGGACTAGGTCTGACTCTTTAAGGAGTATGGAGCTGAAGTTACTGAAGAAGTTCTGAAGGGGACTTTGAGGCTAGGGTCTCAACAATATCTACTGGTAGAGCTGGGGGCAAAATATGGTGCAGAGTTCAGAAGCAGGTAGAGCACTTCGCCAAGGCTGTGCACAAGACAGTGGTGCTCTGACATGGTGAGGAGGAGAGGATGGAAAGGCATCATTCACTCTTTTGAATTATCATAAGCTGCAACTTCTGAAGAACCAAGAGATAGCAGCCTCAGCAAAGATAGCATTTCCACAGCGGCTCCAGCTTAAAGTTTAATGACTGAATATATCATTGAAGAGCCCTGAGAAAAAGAAGCAAGACGGTATTTATGAACATCTGCAGGCTCCCTTGGGAACCCCAGAAATATCTGGAAAAGGCTTCAAAGGGGCAAGTAGCAATAAGTGCTCTGCCAGCAGGTTGGTCCAAGAAACAGTGAAATTTGTGTCATTACTGTGACACCATATGTATCCCCAAGCCTATGAAGACAGCAGAAACTCAGGATACAACTTATCAGTTTAAGTAGAGCTAAATCATCCTCATGTTATAGGTATGCGATGATATCTGCTCCTTCTATGGTAATGTTGGGATAGAAAATGAGCCAAGGTATAAAGCAGGTATTTCTTTTTTTTTAGTTTTTGTTTTTATTGTTCTATTTTTATTTTTTTAACATCTTTATTAGAGTATAATTGCTTTACAGTGGTGTGTTAGTTTGTGCTTTGTAACAAAGTGAATCAGCTGTACATATATGTATGTCCCCATGTCTCCTCCCTCTTGTGTCTCCCTCCCACCCTCCCTATCCCACCTCTCTAGGTGGTCACAAAGCACCGAGCTGATCTCTCTGTGCTATGCAGCGGCTTCCCATTAGCTATCTATTTTACGTTTGGTAGTGTATATAGGTCCATGCCACTCTCTCACTTTGTCCCAGCTTACCCTTCCCCCTCCCCATATCCTCAAGTCCATTCTCTAGTAGGTCTGCATCTTTATTCCTGTCTTGCCCCTAGGTTCTTCTGACTTTTTTTTTTTTAGATTCCATATATATGTGTTAGCATATGGTATTTGTTTCTCTCTTTCTGACTTACTTCACTCTGTATGACAGTCTCTAGGTCCATCCACCTCACTACAAATAACTCAGTTTTGTTCCTTTTTATGGCTGAGTAATATTCCATTGTATATATGTGCCACGTCTTCTTTATCCATTCATCTATTGATGGACACTTAGGTTGCTTCCATGTCCTGGCTATTGTAAATAGAGCTGCAATGAACATTTTGGTACATGACTCTTTTTGAATTATGGTTTTCTCAGGGTATATGCTTTCTCTTATGTCCTTATGCTAGGACTAGAGATAAATTCCTAGCATTCTGTCAGAGGGAGAGTACAAAGGTTGAAACAAGGATATGAGCTTCCAAATCAACAATGGATTGAGGTGTAAGCTGGAAGCTGTGGTTCAGATCCTTCTGAAGATTTTGAGAAGGAAGGCCCCTGAGTAAGAGGAGCAGGGGTCAGAGGAAGTGTTGGGAAGTAGCTGGGTGACTTTCAGAGGGAACGTATGGTACACCATTTCAAGTTTTACATGTGCTGGGTAAGCATTTGCATAGATGGACCAAGTCCATTGACATCCAAATAAAATAGAGGCAGAATTGGATTGAATGACACATATTACATGTAGACAGTAAATTGGCTCAAATCACATGAGAGCTTTTAGTGTTCTAGGAATTTTACATTTTTTTCCATGGGAAGATACTTATTTAAAAATGTTCAGTAGTTATCAATAAACTCAACTGCCAAGGCTCATATGTGAATATACCACACAGGAAAATAGTTATTGAGATTCTTTAGTTTTGTATTATGGCAAAAGTTTTGCTTTGTAAAGAGAATACCTCATAAAAATTGATATAATTGTCCTAAGAAGGAAACTATGGCATACGTATTCCCACCCACTGAACTTTATGGTTTCCAGCCAGTAGCATGCAATTCTGTGAAATTAGAGAATATTAGAAATGATCTGTTTCTGTTTGGTTATAACTAAGGCCTCCCTATAGTGTTTGAATGTATTTGCATAATATGTATGCTCAGAGAAAGGCTCAGTTTCTATCTGTTGATCTAGAGGTAGCTGTATTAATAGGTTGCACACTTCATTTATTTTTAATTAATTTCTAAAGAGACACAGAGGATAACTACTACAACCCACAGACATATCTGTTCTCATTACAGTCCACATCTTTATTGATCAGCTGCCTAAGGAGCAGAAGTAATCCATTTTAGATTTACTTCTCTAAGAGAGTATGGACACTATACGATTCACTCCTCCCATCTGTAATCATATTGACAAGAGGTCAGTGAGAGGGGAGAACAGTAGCATGTTTAGTATTCTCTTGATCTAGGCAGATGAGCTTTTCACCTTATTTATTTATTTATTTATTTAGGAAATAAATATTTATTTAGTAGGAAAGCAGTGGCTTCTCACATATACTTTTTAACTTACTCTTTTGTTTATTAATTTTATTGGTTTCATTTTGTTGTTTCTTTAAGAGAAATTTTGAGTCTCAAGGAGGCTGTTCTGCAAATTCTTCCAATGGAAATTTTCAAAAGCTTGCGAAAGGTGGTAAATAAAATTTCTGAAGAAATATTTGAAGAAATTGTAGGAAACAAGAAGAAAAAAATTATGTTACCCCTGCCAACCTCAGGAATCTTTAAATAGTGTCCTCATTCACATTCCTTGGTACTCTAATATTACCATCTGGGGTTTGGCCTAACTGTTGCAGGGTTTGTTTTCCTCCTTCCTATCATAAATATCACAGATTTTACATTTGTTCTATTTACATTGCAAAGAAAAAGCTACTGTCTGGACAGCCTTTCAAACTTTTGGTCTTATTGTTTATTTAATCCAACCACAAACATGTACTGAGTGCCAGGTAAATGCCAGGGAATCTTCAAATTGTTGAAAGTGCATAGTTGAATTCACAAATGTTGGTTTGTAAAGTGCTTCCAGAGGTACTGTCCTAGGAAACCCAGAAAAACTAAAGTTTGTTTATAAGTTTTAAATGAGTATTATGTACAAGAGTTTTCTCTTGGTTGAGCTCTTAGAGCATTTATTGTCTATATAACAACAATTCACTTGTATATACTGTCTTTTTTTAGTTTTATATAGTCTATTGATACCTACGGTCATATAGAGTAATGGTTAAGATTGTTGGCTTTGGAGTTAAGCTGCATGCACTCAAATCTTGGTCCTTCTGGGCTTTGCCATGCACTAGCTATCACTTTTGGGCAAGTTATTTTACTTCTCTGTGTGTCAGCGTCCTCATCTTAAAATGGGAATAATAGTAGCAGAGATCTCATTGAGTTCTTGTAAATTCCTGTATATATAGCACTTAAAACAGTCCCCTGGCACCGAGTGTGTAAATAAAGGTCAACTATTTAATAGATACAAACATATATAATGATAATATACACAGTTATGTTTTGTCTTTCCCATGTGGTTTCAGTATTCTCAGTTAACAAGAAATTGCTCCATGTTGTATCTTCCACAGTGACTATTACTATTATTGTTTGTTTAGATTCTCCTACACTGAAATTAGTACTACATAGCAGATAATTTATGTTGTGAAGCCAATTTATAGCATTTTACAAATAGTATTAATGTTCAATTCAGTCTTGTTTGCAGTGTCAAAGAGATGAAGTTAAGTTTGGTACCCTTCCATAGGGGAATAGACAACTGACAGTGCATGTCTGTGTTATACAAGTGTATATGTCTGTGAATTCATATGTATAATCCAGTGCAGCTATGAGAACTGGATTACATATAGCAACATGTTTGAATCTAAAAAAAGCCTAATGAGTAAAACATGATCCTATTTAATACACAATACTATTTATATATTAGAAATAACACAAAGCACTTGTTAGAAAATATAGATAAAAAGAAATAAACATATGGATGATAGATTGAAAGGATATGTATTAAAAACATTATTGTTGATATTTATGATGGATAAAGAATGGGGTTGATGTAGCGGATAGAGGGAAACAATGATCATAGTGTGCATGAATTATAGAGTGTGGTTAGCTTAAAATTCTGAGTACTTGAGATCCTAAAAGAAAACAAGTCACACACATTGCCTTAGGTTGGCTCCTAGAAAACAATCTCTGAGAAAAGTTTGCATGTAGGAAGTTTTTCTTAAGTGTTCTCAAGAACAACACCTATCAGACAGTGAAAAAGCAGTATTAGGTAGAAGGAAAAGTTCAGCTATGATAAAACTGCAACAAAGGAATCATTCAATCCCATGGGGTGTCCCAGAATTAGAAGAGCTCTTCATAGTTGTCAAGAGAGGTATGGCCTTTGTAACTCAACATCAACAAATTATTGGATGTGGGCTGCCTCCGGTGAGTGGATGAACCCCTGGCAAAGCAGCTCCCCTTGTAGTTGGGTTGGCGGGTGTCACTGCCTCAAAACAAAAGCAGCCAAGATGAGAGCCCTCAGCAGTCAACACTCCCAGAAGCTGAGATTAGGAGGACTTGGGCCTGAAGAGGTTTCTGGGTGGCACACCATAGTATCTACTACATGCATGTATGGATACACACACACATACACACACACACAAATATATTATTGGAACTAAATTTGAAAGCTGTATTTCAAATAGCAACCAATAATGTTTTCACTACACACTATTAAAATGATGGAAATTCAGTTGTCCTCAATATTGCAAAATCTTCTTAAGAACTGCAACCTGACCAAGTCTCTTGAAGATCATAGGTGCAGTTGGAAAATGTGAGAATTAAACTGTAGTATTAATGCCAAGCCAGTCTGGGACAACCATGTGAATCTGCTTTTCTTCCTGAGCAGCATAAGAGGAAGAACATTCAGGGACAAATAGAATGAGAAACAGAAGTCACCACACCCAACAGTGCTGAGTAATCAGTAGGTGTTTTAGTTGGCTGCCTTTTCTTTCTCTTATAGTGGTTGAATTGTATTTTTCATCAGAAGGATGAATTTGAGATCATTTTTTTAACACATGGTATCTTAGAATATTGAATGTTCTAGGTGTTTTACAAACATTAAGGCATTGAATCCTCAAGACAATCCTCAGGGTAGATACTATTATTATCCCCATTTAACGAATAAAGTAAAGGAAACACAAATAAATTGACCACGATCACACAGATAGTAAGTAGCCAGGGTTTAAACATCAGATGCACTAAACTGACTTTTAGTAAAACGTGTTCACTGTTCTCCCTAAACATTTGAAGGGAGACATCTACTCTACCTCTTTCTTTACTGTTATCTGTGTTTATTATTGGCCACCACTTAATATTTTAGATAGATATATTTTCCAGTTCCATCATGGAATAAAGATTTAAAGCTAGAGAACACCTCAGAGATCATTTAGGCCAATTTGTGACTTTTATAGAAGAGGCGAATTGAGTACCTGTGGTCATAAATCTTGTGAGCAGCATGTCTGGGACGACTTCTCTCTTGCAACACTAAGTTCTGTGTTCTTTCTACTGTGCCATGAACCAGCTTTGGCTGGTTGAAAAGACTTCTCAGTTGATTCAATTACAGAGCCCCTTTAGTTTCTCTCCATGTACTATTTGGATAAAGTCAGTCACTTCATCCAAAAAGGTCTTTTTCTTCCCTTGAACATGCTCATATCTTCAGCCCTAATAGTAGAGAGCATTAGAGTTAGATTTTTTTTTTCCCCTCACAGGTACAATTGCTTTCAGAAGGAAAGGTAGAAAAGAGGAGCGATTTTCATCTGAAGGTAGTTTTCCTGAAGCTTCCTGTTATTCAGAAAGCTTCAGGTTATTAGAATGAAAACAGAAAAAAAATGTACTCTTGCTAATTCCAGAGATTAATGCCTATGAGAACTGACTACAACTTGAAATTTTTAGCTCCACACACGTGTTTGATGAAAATGTCGCCTGGCCTATATATGGGAAGCAAATATTTATTGTCAGAAATAGTCTGGTCTCTCTTGACTTCCGTTAGCTTCCTGCAGCTGGGCAGAATGCATTTTAACGTTGGATTAAAGCATAATCATGAAGCATTTTTGCTAGACAGCTGTGAGTCAATATCATAAGATTGAAAAGAAGGTCATTGCTAGGTGTTCATCGATACCAATATTTTAAAATTGTCAGTCACTGATTTTTTTTCCATAGAGCAGTTTATATGAGTCAATTCTAACCAGAGATTAAAACTTTAAATTCAGTTGTAATAAAATTATCCTTGGATTTTGTATTAAAGTGCATTCCTGAAGGTCAAGAGTAAAATTTGACTTTCCCTAGCGAGTTTGTGTTTATTGATGCATATTGTAAGAGGTATGAGCAAAACAGTAAGTAAGCAGTCTTGAAAACTCATTAAGGCATTTAGAGCAAGTATGAAAATGGTAAAGTTCTGAGTGGTGTGGTGATAGTAAATTCTGAGTAGTTTGAGTAAAATCAGAATTGCAGCACTTGGATCAAGAAGTAGACAAAATGCCCCGAAAACACCTCCACCCAGAATGCCCCTCAGCGCTGAGTGATAAAAGGCAGATTCTTTGGTACAGAAAATCTACTATTTTATTCACCCATGGAAAACATCCTGCAGCATTGAAAATTTTTTGACCTATCTTGTTTATGACCTTTATCTTCACTAAATTCCTGAATATGTGATATGTTTATGGAAAGCACCAAATCTTTTATTAGATTCTTTAATTTTTCCTTCTCCTTATATGACAGCACCCTCAGGTGCATTGTTATTAAAATAATATTTCGAACAGTAATTATTCTGAAATTTGTAGCCACACATTAATAATGATGGGCAGGTTATGGGTATATGTATCACCATTTGCAAACATTTATTGAACACCCACTGTGATATATTAGTTGAGGTTCACAGATTTTCTGAAATAGGCAATTCAAGTTAATGAGGGTAAGTGATTCTTAAGCACTAGGACTGTTGATATATATCCATCGAACAACATTGCATGTTCTGTGCTTATTACATGCCACTTACTCCTTAAGTGCTTTACATACTATTTAATCATCAAAACAACCTTTGTGATAAGTGCTATTATGGCTGTTTTAGAGAGGAAGAAGATGAATGACAGAGAGGTTTATTAACTTGCTAGAGTCACACAGCAAGAGCATGGCAGAGCTGGGCTTCTAGCCAAGCAATCAACTCCAGAATCTATTCTCAAACCCACTCCACCATCCTGCATACCCTGTGGTCAAAGCAAGAACTGAGTTTCCAATTTACACAATTTAAACTCCTGCTAAATTATAAAAGATTATATAAGTTAGCTGAGTTTTAAATATAAATACAAACATGTCAGTCACCTTCATTATGCCCTGAGTTCATAGAAACATTTGATAATATTTAATTTTTTTCTGCAAAAGTACTAGGATCTTTTGAAGCTATATGACTTCACTGTGTACATTCATTTCTATATACCCACACTACCTGGTGACACATCAAGAGATAAGATAGGCTTAAATATGCAGACTTTAAGTCCCACACCAAGGGACCAAATCCCAGTTCTATCACTCATTAAATAGATGACTTGGAGCAAGTAACTTGACCTCTCTTAGCCTTGGTTTTCTCATATTTAAAATGAGATGAAAGTAGTATGCGTCTATAGGATTAAGTTAACCTACCAATGTAGACATGTTTAGTTAGTGCCTGCCGCATTCTAAGAATCAGTCAATGTTAGCTGAGGTTGTTGTCAGTGTTCATATTTCCATCATGTACTCCACCTGAGCTGGTATGGCAAGGACATGGGAATTGCTACAGGGCAGAGTAAGAGGATCCTTTTCACCCAATGCAGTATCCCTCTATCATCTTCAAACTTCACGGGACTTCATCCAGTTTATTTTTGTTCTAATAACTGTCTTCCTCCTTAATCTCATCACACTCTGATTTAAGGAGTGATTTTATTTTGAAGGAATTTACCGGAGAATGTGATTCTAATGAGATCTTCTGGTAAAAAAATCCTATTTCAATGACTGTGATGTGGAGAAACCTATTGTGAGCAATACATAGAATTCAACACTCTAATTCAGGGTGTGAGAGTAGGACTAAGATGACAGTCATAATTAATGATTTGAAAGTGTGCATTTGTACGATGATGTTTCATAGTTACAAGGCAACCATACAAATGTATTTTGATGGTTTGGGAAGGAGGTGGATGCTTCTGTTTTTATTTCTTTTGATCATGGTCAGGTGGCTAGGAGAAACAATAGAGCTTATCATCTGGTTTCCTGAATTTATTTCTCATTATTTTGAAGAAAATACTTTTTTACGGACAAATAGTATTGAGGTTCAGGATAGTCTATCACCTCCTGAGGCTTTGTGTATAGACTGTCAAAGATCTTTTGGAGTTTTTGAGGCTTTGCTTATACTGTAGAATGTGACTTTAGAGTCTTAAATTCCTTGGTGAATATTAGTTCCCTACTGGTAGAGTATATATTTCTTAAATATATTTACATTAGGATAATATCTAGTTAAGGGAATCATTATCCAAATGATTATCTAAATTACATTAACTAAATTACAAAAGTCAAAAGCATAGACTTATTCTCAGTTTACTCTCTTCTTCATTGTTCAGTCATTTACCAAGGATGGTTATTTTATTTTATAAATGTACCTTGAAATTGTTCTCTCCCTAGTTCCTTCTGGCCTAGTTTAGTTGAAGATTCAGACATTCATGCATGTAGGAGCTGGATGATTACCATAAATAATAAAAGCAGAATTCCTGAAAAGTGATAGTAAGTGGTAGGACCCTGGCAAACTGGGGACCAGATGCCTTTAATGGAGTATAGCCAGCAACCAACTAAAGAGGATGTTTGAAACTTTCTCAGTGTGGGAACAAAAAAAAAGGGAAAAATGGATACAACTCATGGATGGTCAATTTACAACCTTTATTTCACTCTCATCACTTTTCTTCTGTAATGTGGCAGACTCCTGACTTTAGCTATATTTGTGTGCGATCCATCCTCTCTACTGGCACCTGGTGATGTTTTCAAGGCTCCAATGATAATTGTGTCACTCTCCATTTTAAAAAGAACTCCCGCATCACCACATTGAATGCTGCATAAAATGTGAAGTTCAAGTTCTCTATCATGACATATAAGGGGCCCCTCTTGGATCTAGCCTCTTCTTACCTTTTCAGGCTCACCACTCACCATATACATAATGCTTCAAAAATACAGAATTATATACCTTTGTCCAAGTACACTATGCTATTGATGACCCTGTGCTTGTCCTCTCTAACTGCAGTTTTTCCCTCATCTTGTCCAACTGGTGGACATCCATCCTTCAAACCATACTTAGGCCTTAGTACCTCTCTGAAGCCTCCCCTCTCATGCATACTTGCTAAGCTATACTACAGATGGTCCTCCTTAAATGCCTTACATGCATCACTGATCCATTCAAGTTTATACTCCATATGTGCCCACTTTACTAATGAGCTTCTGTCCTCCTTTAATGCACAGACCTTCTCTCACTCTATTCTGTCTTTCTGATGTCTAGCACAGTGATTGGCATACAGTATGTGTTCTGTAAATATGTGTGGATCTGAATATTAATTTGTTGCCAATACTCTTTACATATTCTGTTATGAAGATGGTAAGAAAGAGAATGATGACTGTTTTTTGTGGACACTTCCTACAGGGACAAAATTATTGAACATACTTTACCTCCAAGGCAATAAGTCTATTTTTTAATCTTTTAAAACATGCAAGGGCTATTTGTTTTCACTTTATTCTAAAAACTTCCAATTTGGCGTAATCAAAGACAAAGCACTGTTTAGGAAAGAGGGAAAGAACCCCATAAATCCCAGTTGTGGGTTGATATCAGAAAACACTAATACATATGATGTCACCCAACTGCTGACTGATTGCACCATATCAGGCAGTATCTCCACTGGTTGTGTTTAATGGGCATTTATATAGTGCTTGGCTCATGATGCTGTTTGAAGCAATATTCTCTTTCCACTACACCTGGTAGACAGTTCATAATTTTTTGACCTCTGTGATTTATGTCTCTGTTTACCACAGCTTTTGTTTTGATATCAGAAACCGTTAATCTTTCAAAGTCCTGCAGTTGTAATGTTAACTGCCAGCATCACTGATTAGCAATGGGCATGAGAGCATACTTCAACCATTTTATAACACTTCTGACTTGTTTTTACCACTGAAATCCTCAAATATAGAACTTTCCCTAACTCTTCAACAAAACATATGTTCACTCAAACAAAGGATGTTCATTCTAATCTGGGCCTCTGGGTTCATTTCCTTGGTTTTACATCAACCTTTTAGTTAAGGCTAGTGGTTCATGACTCTTGGTTTCTCTAGTGATGAAATACAATTAATAATTATTGTTTCTATGGATGATTTTTTATATATATTTTAATATATATGTTGTGTACACATATAACACATATATATACATGTGTATATGTACATATACATGTAGATGTGTGTGTGTATGTTGAGGGAAGAGCCAGTTTATCTCTTGTTGGTGATCAGCAGTGTTTTATTTTTAATTACAGTATATGTTTTATGAAGAAAACATATTAAAGGCTAACTTAAGGGTCATTATAAATAATGTAATTTTACTTGTGGATTTTCATAATGACTACTAATGTCATCAAAGCTATTTTTTAAATTATAGGCTTTTAATGCCCCTAGGGCAAACTTCATTTTTTTGCATAATTAATAAGAATAATATGATTCTTCAGACTTGATAGAACCTATAAAGGTGAATTTGCCTCCATTAAACCTTCATATGAAATACTTCTGAAAAGTATGGAGAGCGGCATTTGTTTGGAGCGGGTGTATGGGGGAAAATGACATGAAACAGAAGTTATTGAGGAGAAAACAATTAAGAATATGTGGGTCAGTCCAAGTACCTGTTAGCTTATCTACTAAGACACGTGCATACCTCACTAACGAAAGTATTTGCAAAAGAATATAAAGTATCTGGGAAAAAATGATCAAACATTTAGCTCATATGCAGGTAATTCATTCTGCTTTACAGAGCTTTAGTGGGAAAAAGGCCAAAAGCTATTTGTGGTTTGCTTTTTTAATTCCATATTTTCCATAATTTTGAAAATATTCTCAGATTCTGCCATTACTTAGAGAAATCAAGCACTTGCAACTGAACACTAGGAAACACCTTTTTTGACAATACAAAAGCATAGGCATTAACTGACTCTCTGGGGAATTTGGTGTTTTTCAGGGAATGATGTACCTGGAAGAAAGACGGCTTGTTCATCGGGATTTGGCAGCCCGTAATGTCTTAGTGAAATCTCCAAACCATGTAAAAATCACGGATTTTGGACTAGCCAGGCTCTTGGAAGGTGATGAAAAAGAGTATAATGCTGATGGAGGAAAGGTGGGTGTCTTTTTGAGAGCAATATTACTTGAAAATATAGTATAATACCCTTTTATCTTCTTATATGTTATAGGAAGAAATCAATAAACCTGAGGTTTAAGAGATTATAAAATCCCAATTCCACCATTTGCCTTCTCTCCCACCCAGGGTTAAAATATATATATATATATATATATATATATACATATATACACATACACACACACATACATACATACATATATATACACATATATATGTACATATGGAAACATACACATACATATATATACAATATATAATATATAGGATGTATTACCTACTTCCATTTCTCAAAAGCAGCTAAAATAAGACAATGTGTGTCTGGACCCAAGTGATCTTTATGTCAATTCCAGTGTTAGAGAGTTGGTGGCTCCCTAGGAACTCTAGAGATTGCACTTTAATCCAGGGCCATAGAAATTGTTTCATTAATCCTAATAATTTAAGACTATTACAGAGAGATCAGAGAGATACAACTTCTTTCTCATAGACTAGAGAGAAGTTTCAATGTGACCAAGAACCATAACTATTGGAAAGTTGGTCATCCTATTTAACGTCCAATCCTCCTACACCAGAAGCAACAGATTCCTCTTATCTGGCTCTATTTTTTTTTTTTTTTTAGTTTTCATTGTAGCATATGACTTACCAATTTCTTTGTTTATTTTAACATCTTTATTGGAGTATAATTGCTTTACAATGGTGTGTTAATTTCTGCTGTATAACAAAGTGAATTAGCTGTACGTATACATATATCCCCATATCTCCTCCCTCTTGCGTCTCCCTTCCACCCTCCCTATCCCACCCCTCTAGGTGGACACAGAGCCCTGAGCTGATCTCCCTGTGCTATGTGGCTGCTTCTCACTAGCTATCTATTTTACATTTGGTACTGTATATATGTCCATGCCACTCTATCACTTCATCCCAGCTTGCCCTTCCCCCCCTCCCCCGTGTCCTCAAATCCACTCTCTACTTCTGCATCTTTATTCCTGTTATGCCCCTGGGTTCTTCAGAACCAATTTTTTTTTGTTGTTTTTAGATTCCAAATATGTGTCAGCATATGGTATTTGTTTTTCTTTTTCTGACTTACTTCACTGTGTATGACAGTCACTAGGTCCATCCACCTCATGACAAATAACTCAATTTCGTTTCTTTTTATGGCTCAGTAATATTCCATTGTATATATGTGCCACATCTTCTTTATCCATTCATCTGTCTATGGACACTTAGGGTGCTTCCATGTCCTAGCTATTGTAAATAGAGCTGCAATGAACATTGGGGTACATGACTCTTTTTCAATTATGGTTTTCTCAGGCTATATGCCCAGTACTGGGATTCCTGGGTTGTATGGTAGTTCTATTTTTAGTTTTTTAAGGAACCTCACTAGTGTTCTCTATAGTGGCTGTATCAATTTATATTGCCACCAACAGTGGAAGAGGGTTCCTTTTACTCCACAGCCTCTCCAGCATTTCTTGTTTGCAGACTTTTTGATGATGGCCATTCTGACCAGTGTGAGGTGACACCTTATTGTAGTTTTGATTGGCATTTCTCTAATGATTAGTGATGTTGAGCATCCTTTCATGTGTTTGTTGGCAATCTGTATTTCTTCTTTGGAGAAATGTCTATTTAGGTCTTCTGCCCATGTTTTGATTGGGTTTTTTGTTTTTTTTGTTATTGAGCTGCATAAGCTGCTTGTATATTTTGGAGATTAATCCTTTGTCAGTTGCTTCATTTGCAAATATTTTCTCCCATTCTGAGGGTTGTCTTTTCATCTTGGTTATAGTTTCCTTTGCTGTGCAAGAGCTTTTAAGTTTCATTAGGTCCAATTTGTTTATTTTTGTTTTTATTTCTGCTTCTCTAGGAGGTGGGTCAAAAGGATCTTGCTGTGATTTCTGTCATAGAGTGTTCTGTCTATATTTTCCTCTAAGAGTTTTATAGTGTCTGACCTTACATTTAGGTCTTTAATCCATTTTGAGCTTATTTTTGTGTATGGTGGTAGGGAGTATTCTAATTTCATTCTTTTTCATGTAGCTGTCCAGTTTTCCCAGCACCACTTATTGAAGAGGCTGTCTTTTCTCCATTGTATATTTCTTCCTCCTTTATCAAAGATAAGGTGACCATATGTGTGTGGGTTTATCTCTGGGCTTTCTATCCTGTTCCACTGATCTCTATTTCTGTTTTTGCACAAATACCATACTGTCTTGATTAATGTAGCTTTGTAGTATAGTCTGAAGTAAGGGAGCTTGATTCCTCCAGTTCCGTTTTTCTTTCTCAAGTTTGTTTTGGCTATTTGGGATCTTTGTGTTTCCATACAAA
Organism: Lagenorhynchus albirostris; assembly: GCF_949774975.1. Classification (NCBI taxonomy): domain Eukaryota; kingdom Metazoa; phylum Chordata; class Mammalia; order Artiodactyla; family Delphinidae; genus Lagenorhynchus; species Lagenorhynchus albirostris. The sequence continues at coordinate 25,480,413 of NC_083100.1, forward strand.
TTGTGAAATTTTTTGTTCTAGTTCTGTGAAAAATGCCAGTGGTAGTTTGATAGGGATTGCATTGAATCTGTAGATTGCTTTAGGTAGTATAGTCATTTTCATAGTGTTGATTCTTCCAATTCAAGAACATGGTATATCTCTCCATCAGTTTGTATCATCTTTAATTTCTTTCATCAGTGTCTTATAGCTTTCTGTATACAGGTATTTTGTCTCCTTAGGTAGGTTTATTCCTAGGTATTTTATTCTTTTTGTTGCAAAGGAAAATGAGAGTCTTTCCTTAATTTCTCTTCCAGATTTTTCATCATTAGTGTAGAGGAGTGAAAGAGACTTCTCTGCATTAATTTTGTAGCCTGCTACTTTACCAAATTCATTGATTAGCTCTAGTAGTCTTTTGGTAGCATCTTTAGGCTTCTCTATGTATAGTATCATGTATAGTATCATCTGAAAACTGACAGTTTTACTTCTTCTTTTCCATTTTGGATTCCTCTTATTTCTTTTTCTTCTCTGCTGTGCCTAAAACTTCTAAAGCTGTGTGAATGATAATGGTGAGAGTGGGCAACCTTGTCTTGCTCCTGATCTTAGTGGAAATGGTTTCAGTTTTTCACCATTGAGAATGGTGTTGGCTGTGAGTTGGTCATATATGGCCTTTATTATGTTGAGGTAATTTCCCTCTATCCCTGCTTTCTGTAGGGTTTTTATCATAAATGGGTGTTGAATTTGTTGAAAGCTTTTTCTGCATCTGTTCAGAGGATCATATGGTTTTTCTCCTTCAATTTGTTAATATTGTGTATCACATTGATTGATTTGCCTGTGTTGAAGAATCCTTGCATTCCTGGGATAAACCCCACTTGATGATGGTGTGTGATCCTTTAATGTGCTGCTGGATTCTGTTTGCCTGTATTTTGTTGAGGATTTTTGCATCTATGTTCATCAGTGATATTGGTCTGTAGCTTCCTTTTTTTGTGACAACTTTGTCTGATTTGGTAGCAGGGTGATAGTAGCCTTGTAGAATGAGTTTTGGATTGTTCCTCCCTTTGCTATATTTTGGAAGAGTTTGAGAAGGATAGGTGTTAGCTCTTCTCTAAATGTTTCATAAAATTCACCTGTGAGGTCATTTGGTCCTGGACTTTTCTTGTTTGATGATTTTTTTTTTTTTTTTTTTTTTTGCGGTATGCGGGCCTCTCACTGTTGTGGCCTCTGTCGTTGCAGAGCACAGGCTCCGGACGCGCAGGCTCAGTGGCCATGGCTCACGGGCCCAGCTGCTCCGCAGCATGTGGGATCTTCCCGGACCGGGGCACGAACCTATGTCCCCTGCATCAGCAGGCGGACTCTCAACCACTGCGCCACCAGGGAAGCCCTGTTCGATGATTTTTAATCACAGTTTTAATTTCAGTGCTTCTGAATGGTCTGTTTATATTTTCTATTTCTTCCTGGTTCTGTCTCAGAAAGTTGTGCTTTTCTAAGAATTTGTCCATTTCTTCCAGGTCCTCCATTTTATTGGCGTATGGTTGCTTGTAGTAATCTCTCATGACCCTTTATATTTCTGCAGTGTCAGTTGTTACTTCTTATTTTTCATTTCTAACTCTGTTGATTTGTGTCTTCTCTCTTTTTTTCTTGATGAGTGTGGCTAATGGTTTATCAACTTTATCTTCTCAGAGAATCAGCTTTTAGTTTTATTGATCTTTGCTATCATTTCCTTTTCATTTATTTCTGATCTGATCTTTCTGATTTCTTTCCTTCGGCTAACATTGGATTTTGTTTTTTCTTCTTTCTCTAATTGCTTTCAGTGTAAGGTTAGGTTGTTTATTTGAGATGTTTCTTGTTTCTTAAGGTAGGATTGTATTGCTATAAACTTTCCGCTTAGAACTGCTTTTGCTGCATCCCATAGGTTTTGGGTCATCATGTTTTCATTGTCATTTGTTTCTAAGTATTTTTTGATTTCCTCTTTGATTTCTTCAGTGATCTCTTGGTTATTTTGTAGTGTATTGGTTAGCCTCCATGTGTTTGTATTTTTTACATATTTTTTCCTGTAATTGATATCTGGTCTCATAGCATTGTGGTCAGAAAAGATACTAGATAAAATTTCAATTTTCTTAAATTTACCAAGGCTTGACTTGTGACACAAGATATGATCTATCCTGAAGAATGTTCCATGAGCACTTGAGAAGAAAGTATATTCTGTTGTGTTTGGATGGAATGTCCTATAAATATCAATTAAGTCCATCTTATTTAATTTATCATTTAAAGCTTGTGTCTCCTTATTTATTTTCATTTTGGTTGATCAGTCCATTGGTGAAAATGGGGTGTTAAATTCCCCTTCTATGATTGTGTTACTGTTGATTTCCCCTTTTATGGCTGTTAGCATTTACCTTATGTATTGAGGTGCTCCTATGTTGGGTGCATAAATATTTACAACTGTTATATCTTCTTCTTGGTTTGGTCCCATGATCATTATGTAATGTCCTTCTTTGTCTCTTGTAATAGTCTTTATTTTAAAGTCTATTCTGTTTTATATGAGAATTGCTACTCCAGCTTTCTTATGATTTCTGTTTGTATGGAATATCTTTTTCCATCCCCTCACTTTCAACTGTATGTGTCCCTAGGTCTGAAGTGGTTCTCTTGTAGATAGCATATATATGGGTCTTGTTTTTGTATCCATTCAGCCAGTCTATTTCTTTTGGTTGGAGCATTTAATCCATTCACATTTAAGATAGTTATCGATATGTATGTTCCTACTACCATTTTCTTAATTGTTTTGGGTTTGTTATTGTACGTCTTTTCCTTCTCTTGTGTTTCCTGCCTAGAGAAGTTCCTTTAGCATTTGTTGTAAAGCTGGTTTGATAGTGCTGTATTCTCTTAGCTTTTGCTTGTCTGTTAAGGTTTTAATTTCTTCATCGAATCTGAATTAGATTTGTGCTGGGTAGAGTAATCTTCGTTGTAGTTTTTTCCCTTTCATCACTTTAAATATGTCCTGCCAGTCCCTTCTGGCTTGCAGAGTTTCTGCTGAAAGATCAGCTGTTAACCTTATGGGGATTCCCTTGTATGTTATTTGTTGCTTTTCCCTTGCTGCTTTTAATATTTTTTCTTTGTATTTAATTTTTGATAGTTTGATTAATATGTGTCTTGGCTTGTTTCTCCTTGGATTTATCCTGTATGGGACTGTCTGTGCTTCCTGTACTTGACTATTTCCTTTCCTACATTAAGGAAGTTTTCAACTGTAATCTCTTCAAAATTTTCTCATTTCCATATTTTTTTTCTCTTCTTCTTCTGGGACCCCTATAATTCAAATGTTGGTGCATTTAGTATTGTCCCAGAGGTCTCTGAGACTGTCCTCAATTCTTTTCATTCTTTTCTCTTTATTCTGCTCTGTGGTAGTTATTTTCATTATTTTATCTTCCAAGTCACTTATCCCTTCTTCTGCCTCAATTATTCTGCTATTGATTCCTTCTAGAGAATTTTGAATTTCATTTACTGTGCTATTCATCATTGTTTGTTTGCTCTTTAGTTCTTCTAGGTCCTTGTTAAACGTTTCTTGTATTTTCTCCATTCTATTTCCAAGATTTTTGTTCATCTTTACAATCATTACTCTGAATTCTTTTTCTGGTAGACTGCCTGTTTCCTCTTCATTTGTTTGGTCTGGCTGGTTTTAACCTTGCTCCTTCATCTGCTGCATATTTCTCTGTCTTCTCATTTTGCTTAACTTACTGAATTTGGAGTCTCCTTTTCACAGGCTGCATCTTCGTAGTTCCCATTGTTTTTGCTGTCTGCCCCACGTTGGTAATGTTGGTTCAGTGGGTTGTGTGAGCTTCCTGGTGGAGATGACTGGTGCCTATGTTCTGGTGGATGAGGCTGGATCTTTTCTTTCTGTGGGGCAGGACCATGTTTGGTTGTGTGTTTTGGGGTGTCTGTGAACTTAGTATGATTTTAGGGAGCCTCTCTGCTAATGGGTGGGGTTGTGTTCCTGTCTTGCTAGTTGTTTGGCATGGGTGTCCAGCACTGCAGCTTGCTGGTTGTTGAGTTGAGCTGGGTGTTAGCACTGAGATGGAGATCTCTGGGAGAGCTTTCGCCATTTGACATTACGTGGGGCCAGGAGATCTCTGGTGGACCAATGTCCTGAACTCGGCTCTCCCACCTAAGAAGCTCAGGTCTTGCACCTGGCTGGAGCACCAAGACCCTGTCAGCCACACTGCTCAGAAGAAAAGAGAGACAAAAAAGAAAGAAAAGAAAAAAAAAATGAAATAAACTTATTAAAATAAAAATTAAAAAGTAATAAAAAAAGGAAAGACAGAAGAGAGCAACCAAACCAATAAACAAATCTATTAATGATAACAAGCACTAAAAACTATGCAAAAAAAAATTATCAGACAGAATCCTGGATAAATGGTAAAAGCAAAGCTGTATAGAAAATATCACACATAGAAGCATACACATACACACTCACAAAAAGAGAAATAGGAAAAATATATATATATATATATACAATAGAAAAAAAAAGGGAAAGAGCAACCAAATCAATAAACAAATCTACCAGTGATAATAAGTTCTAAATACTAAACCAAGATAAACATAAAACCAGAAACAAATTATATGCAAAAAGCTAATCCCAAGTCTACAGTTGCTCCCAAAATCCACTGCCTAAATTTTGGTGTGATCATTGTCTATTCAGGCATTCCACAGATGCAGGGTACATCAGGTTGATTGTGGAGATTTAATCTGCTGCTCCTGAGGCTGCTGGGAGAGATTTCCCTTTCTCTTCTTTGTTCACACAGCTCTCAGGGTTCAGCTTTGGATTTGGCCCCGCCTCTGCATGTAGGTCGCCTGAGGGCATCAGTTCCCCACCCAGGCAGGAGGGGGTTAAAGGAGCAGTTGATAAGGGGGCTCTGGCTCACTCAGGCTGGGGGGGGGACGGGTATGGAATGTGGGGTGAGCCTAAGGTGGCAGAGGCCTGCATGATGTTACCCCAGCCTGAGGTATGCCATGTGTTCTCTGTTCTCCCAGGCAAGTTGTCTCTGGATCGCGGGACCCTGGCAGTGGCGTGCTGCACAGGCTCCCGGGAGGGGAGGTGTGGATAGTGACCTGTGCTTGCACACACAGGCTCCTTGGTGGCTGCACCAGCAGCCCGAGCATCTCATGCCCGTCTCTGGTGTCTGAACTGATAACCGCAGTTCATGCCCCTCTCTGGAGCTTGTTTAGGCGGTGCTCTGAATTCCCTCTCCTCATGTACCCCGAAACAATGGTCTCTTGCCTCTTAGGCAGTTCCAGACTTTTTTCCTGGCTAGCTGTGGTGCACTAGCCCCCTTCAGGCTGTGTTCATGCAGCCAACCCCAGTCCTCTCCCAGGGATCTGACCTCCGAAGCCCGTGCCTCAGCTCCCAGCCCTCACCCGCCCCAGCGGGTGAGCAGATAAGCCTCTCGGGCTGTCACCAGCACTCGTGTGCTGGTCAGCACTGATCCTGTGTGCAGAAATCTCTCTGCTTTGCCCTCTGCACTCCTGTTGCTGCGCTCTCCTCTGTGGCTCTGAAGCTTCCCCCCACCAACCCCTGTCTCTGCCAGTGAAGGGGCTGCCTAGTGTGTGGAAACTTTTCCTTCTTCACAGCTCCCTTCCCGAGGTGCAGGTCCCATCCCTATTCTTTTGTCTCTGTTTTTTCTTTTTTCTTTTGCCCTACCCAGGTACATGAGGAGTTTCTTCCCTTTTGGGAAGTCTGAGATCTTCTTTCAGCGTTCAGTAGGTGTTCTGTAGGAGTTGTTCCATATGTAGTTGTATTTCTGATGTATTTGTGGGGAGGAAGGTGATCTCCATGTCTTACTCCTCTGCCATCTTGAAGGTCCCCCACCAATTTATTTATTATCTGACTCCCTCCACTAGAATGTAAGCTGCTATATCCCAGGGATCTGTGCAGTGCCACTGCCTCTTCTAACTTTTCTGACTCTCCATCCTCAGGCCCTGCCTGACAACTGTGTTCCTGCCTCCCTCACCCACCATGTGGTCTCAATCCATGCCTTAGTTCCAGCTCTTGTCTTTCTTCATTAACCTGCTGTTAACTTGCTGTTTTTGGTAACCGTCGAGGATATCTCCTCTTCATGTGGAGGTCCTTCTAGCTTGGTCTGGAGAAATTTCAATCAGGAGAGGCCAAATGAAATAAGCAAATGCAGCCTTAACCTGTAGTGACCTATAAGCTTATGCTAACAAAAAAATTAATTCATATATCGTATCAATATATTTATTATGTGCCTTATTCATCAAGGGCCATCCAAATACACATTATGAATATTTTTCAATGATAGTGTTCCAAATGTTTCACGTTGATTTTTATACTAAACTCTAATATAACTATATATATTCAAGTCTTATCACAAAAGAACACAAAATTTATTTTTTAAAAAACTTCGGTTTTGTAGTATTCTATGGCTTTTCCTTGATTTTATTAGCCTACTTTGCTTGTTTACTACAAATTGCAGCAGTTTGAGACCATGGCTTTGAAATTCACTACAGGATTGCGCAGAAGTAGAAGTCTATAAATCACATGACTTCACTTGTCTTGAGAACATACAGCTGTAAGATTTGTCTAAAGCAAGAATCATTAGAGCTTTAAATGTCTAGTAACAATTAAGTCTTTATTGAGCCACCTGTGATTTAAACTTACTTCTTTAACAGTGTCCGTAGTCCATAAAGTGTGCTAACTCCTTGCCCGTAGGGAAATTACTTTCAATGTGTCTTCTGTTCCCTTTCACTGAATACCGTGATTCTGTCACAGAGTTACCTTGGTGTCACCTTGGTGAGCAGCCAACCTCATGATTTCAAAGGCCTATTTAGTTTTAATGTTTCAGCTGCTAAGTAGAAATGTTTATCTTTATTCCATAGAATCTAATTATATTCCCAGCTATATAATGCTGCCCTTCTTAGTTGAAAATCGTTCTGCTAAACCATCAGCAGCAGGGTGAGTTGAGTTGCTTTTCTTGCAGAGATGATGGATTTGTACTGATCTTCTCATATCCTTTTATATAATTCCTATTATGAAAATGGTACATATTTTCAATATGGGCTAACCAAGACAAGGAAGATCATTTGTGGCTGGGGAACAAAGCAAGGCTAACTTTGGAATTCATTATTTTAGGTGTTTTAGTGACCAAATTATCTGAGAGGAGAAGGGAGGGGCCAAGTGTAGAAAGAGTCCTTTTTACCAGTGGCTGGAAATTTGTCTGAGGGTGAAAAAGCATTTACTGAAAATGTAGAGAATCTCATTTTGGGGGAAAAAACATAATATGACCACATTTTTAGAAGTACATGTATTAGATGTTTAGAATTGATATTGTAAGTCATAATGTTAAATAGTAACTTAATTACTGAATGTTAATTAAAACTATAGAAAGTGGGGCTTCCCTGGTGATGCAGTGGTTGAGAGTCTGCCTGCCCATGCAGGGGACACGGGTTCATGCCCCGGTCCGGGAAGATCCTACCTGCCGCGGAGCGGCTGGGCCTGTGAGCCATGGCCGCTGAGCCTGCGCGTCCGGAGCCTGTGCTCCGCAACGCGAGAGGCCACAACAGTGAGAGGCCCGCGTACCGCAAAAAAAAAAAAAAAAAAAACTGTAGAAAGTGATACTTATTATTTTACTTTTCACTGTTTATGAAACTTTAAAAAATAAATATATCTTCATGTTAATTCATTTGAAGCTTAAATTTCATTTCATTTGTTCCCTGTATTGAAAATAACAATTTCTATTTCTATTTTCTAGGCATACAATCAAAAAATACAATTGAGACTCATATTGAGGAAATATAGAAATGACTTTTTATATGACTATAAACCTTTCATTTCTTACTTCTCTATAGATGCCAATTAAATGGATGGCTTTGGAGTGTATACACTATAGAAAATTCACCCATCAGAGTGACGTTTGGAGCTATGGTAAATAATTCTTCCTTGTGACATAAGGCTTTTAAAACAAAAATAAGCATATTATGTTTCTTGGGTCTCTAAAATGTAATACATTTAACGTCTTGGTTGAGTTGTCTACCATAACCTTTTATTTTGGTAGCAACTTGTCTGATCATTTTGACAAAAAACAAAAAAACAAAACAAAAAAACCCCCAGCAGTTTTAGATTAGGGACATTTTCATAGAATCTCATGGCCTTCAACAACTCTTTTAAAACATAACTCTAGGGCTAGGGTGGCGCAGTGGTTGAGAGTCCACCTGCCGATGCAGGGGACACTGGTTCAATCCCTGGTCCGGGAAGATCCCACATGCTGCGGAGCTGCTAGGCCCGTGAGCCATGGCCACTGAGCCTGCGCGTCTGGAGCCTGTGCTCCACAACGGGAGAGGCCACAACAGTGAGAGGCGCACATACCGCAAAACAAACAAACAAACAAAAAAACATAACTCTAAATGCAATGAATGTTTCAAAAATTTTTTTTTCTTATGGGAATCTATGTTCTATAGTAAAAAAAAAATAGAGATTATTGTTAGAACAAAGAACAGTTATTGAAATCAGTAGGATGAGAGTAGTAAATGTGAGGGGAGAGGTAAGAGAGATGATTTCTAATTACAGCTTTAATTTTAATTTACAAACTACTTTTGGAGTAAACAGATATATTAGAGAATTATAATATGAACTGGAAATAGAGATTTGAAAATTTAGAAAATTTATTTAATTGCATTTAACTCAGTTTTTGAGATGAGCTTCTTAGCCTCTGTCTGGCTATTTACAACTTACGTCCATCTAAGTATTAGTAAGAATAAATCAACACCTTTTCTAAGTTTAAATATACCATATAAAACTAGCACTTCTTACAAATAAAAAGCACTATGCTTCTTTAAATAATATGGTGGTGGTGAGACTTGAAAGCATGATACGATTTATTTTGCTCAAATTTAAGTTTAGTTTATTTACTTTTTTTTTAGAAAGAAAATTAAATCATTAAGTCACTAAAGAACTTATACTTCTTATCTAGAACAGTATAAATTATCTTTAAAATAATAAGACATTTCTGTAGGATAGTTCTTCCTTCCACACATGTAAACCATAGGAGGTGTTAAAATTTCCACAAAGGCCTCATGTACTCTGCTCAGTTTAGCAGTAGAGTGCTGTGTGTTTGAGATTTAGGCACGTATAGAGGAATACTTGACAAAGCATAGTTCAACTGTCAGGACTAAATAAAAAACAAATACATCCTATATATTATTATTTTTATTATATATATCTTATACATTATAAATATGAGATAGATGTTTATAGAATATGATATACATTAGCATGTACATAATCATTTATATATTATATGGTATAGATTAGCATATATATTATATGATATAGATAGATTTACATATTTTATAAGATAGATTTAAATATCATATATATCTTTTTCTTTTCTTTCCCTTTTTTTTTCCTACTTATATTTCCCTGAACTAAACATGGCAATCTGAAAATTTTAAATGACCTTTAGAATAAGTAACTATATATACACATTAAAGTAAATGTTGGCAGGGCAATCACATTTTTAATAGTAAAATTTATCTTTTAGAGAAAATCCTGTTTTAAGGCTATAATGTTCATGTTGAATTGCAACATCTCAGAAGCAGTTCAGTAAAAATAGATAGATAGATAGATAGATAGATAGATAGATAGATAGATAAATAGATGATAGATAGATAGAATGATAGAGTGAACTCTGTTTTGAAACATAGCCCAGTTAATCAACCCATATCCATAAGGCATTTTAAGATTTTTATGATATATCATAGTTGGTTGCAAAGGCATAAAAGGCAGAGAAAGATATATAATCTTGTTTACAGTGAATCTTTGTGGAACACTGCCACTGGGTGCATCTTTATTTTTATAAAAATAAATATGCATTGAATATGGTTTATATCTTCAAATGATAGAATTGTAAGTTTTGAAGATGTTTCTAATTTAGCTTTCTTGAGATTGTTCTTCTATATGAAGCCATCTCTGTTTGACTCTACTTATCATCACCTCTGCAAAGATATAATTGGAATATTATTGGCAGAAGTGGGGAGTTTGATTTTTCTGCTTCAGTTTTTCTATATATGTATTTCTGTTTATTGTATTTTCTATTAATTTGTAGTTGCTTTGTATCTTGCTTATATTAGAAGTTCTGATAGAGATGTGAGAGCATCTATTCTTTTATAACTGCAAACATGAGTTAATAAAATATTCTCATTAAATACATATTCTATAAATATGACTGACTGAACATAAATAGACAGTAATCTACTTCTTAACTTGTTCCAGCCTGCCTCATGGACACTGAGTTTTAATCATCAGTTCTATGAATCATTCTTTAGTATGCAACATCAAGTAGGGTTTTATAAAGATCAAACAGTGAAATTGTGTCACTAGTTATACGTTTATATTATACCTAAGAATCATAAGATGTAAATATTAACTAAAAAAATCAGATAGGGCTTCCCTGGTGGCGCAGTGGTTGAGAGTCCGCCTGCCGATGCAGGGCACACGGGTTCGTGCCCCGGTCCGGGAAGATCCCATGTGCTGCGGAGCGGCTGGGCCCGTGAGCCATGGCCGCTGAGCCTGCACGTCCTGAGCCTGTGCTCCGCAACGGGAGAGGCCACAACAGAGAGAGGCCCGTGTACCGCAAAAAAAAAAAAAAAAAAAAATCAGATTATCATTAACGATACTATTATGAAGAATAATTTGAAGTTTATATATACTTTTATAGTTTAAGCTTTGCATTTTTATTATGTCAATGATAACTCTTATGAGCTAAAAATTACTTCAGTTTGAATAAATAATTCATTACAGATGGCAGTGGAGAAGAAAACATAGCCATAATTAGATTTTATATTAAAAGATACTTGTATATGCATCAATCAAAATTCACTTGCTAATACTATTGTGCCCACATAGCTATTTCTGAACTAACAACCTTTATCCTTAAGAAAACTATAACTTTTAAATTATATAATTATTAGATTATAAAGAAGAGATCTGTATTGTGTATGTTATTGCTCAGATCAGAGTCATTATTCTTGTCAAAGGTGGCTACTTACATGCTAGTATTTAGAGTATTTGCTTTTACTGAGGAAATCAGTGTTCTAGTGATTCAAGAAACCGTTCTTATTGTCTAAAGAATACACTATTATTGATTCACTTCAATTTTGGAAAGCTCACTTTACATGTATTTTATCTTACATATGGATCATTCTTCAGTCAGTCTCTCATATGTGTTAAAGAAATGAATCTGTTTTATTCCACTTGTTCTCCTTGTGTTAGTTAAAAAGAAAAGCACAATTATTTACTATAACATAAGTAATCGTTCTGGAACCCCAATTTGGCCTTTTGGGCTTTTAATAGTAAAGATGCTAATCTCAAAATTAGTCAATATCAGATTTTACCTAATCATATTTATTTGGTACTGAGTACACATGTGTATAGTAAATAAATTGTTTTATAGGCTCTAATGTGGTGAAACAAATTGGGTCAACAATCATTAGCATTACTTATAAGTAGAAATGGGGAACAGATTCTGTCCACTCTGAAATTGTCTCTGCTACCCATTAAAAATTTCAAGACAATGATAAGAAAATCAAATTTCCCACAAAGATTTTGTCATTGGGCTTCTCATATGGACATAGGAATCTGAAGAGCCTTTCTTTAGACTATTTCTAATTGCCGTCTAAGAAGCATTCTTTTGCCACAGGCATATTGCTGGTTTCTTCAAAGTATATTGTTAACATCCTTATGTAAGAATTTGATCTCCCTTTTAGGAGTCACTATATGGGAACTGATGACCTTTGGAGGAAAACCCTATGATGGAATTCCAACCAGAGAAATCCCCGATTTGTTAGAGAAAGGAGAACGTTTGCCCCAGCCTCCCATCTGCACTATTGATGTTTATATGGTCATGGTCAAATGTAAGATTGCAAAATTATGTTATCATCCTCATCATCATTCTTAGTAATTAATCAACCTGCACAATTTTTCTGTATATTGAAAAATATAAAAGTTTACAGATAATTGTGAAAAGGAGCATGTAAACCCGTGTTTGTTGTGATTCTTGTTAATATGAAGCAATATCATGCTTTCATGCTATGAAGTCAACATTGTATGATTCTTACACTTCTTATTTATTTCACTTTGATTCTTATCATTTCCATGACAATGAAACTGTTTCTCATAAAGAGATGTAATTAATCACAATAATGTTAATACTCTTTAAAGGAAAAAAGCAGACTAAATAAATGATCTGCACATAAAGAAAAAAGCTTGAAACTAATAGTTTAAAAAAATGAATTAAATGGAAATAGATTTACCAGTTTCAGTCATCAGAAAATTAGCAAGGCAAAATAGGAAGTGGAAAGACATGAATCTACATTGAACTACAAAGATTATAAATGTTTACTTTCTTTCAATTTGATCATTTGTTTACATCTAACTCTCTTACTTTTCTTTCTCCCTTCTATGCCCCAGACACATATGTGTTATAAATGTATTTTGGAAGCCTAGACTCTTAATTTAAATAGAATTAGGGAAGTCTCTGGAGTTTCTGACTTAATTTAAATGAGATTAGCATTCAGCAATCTTTCTTGTGTAATGAGAGGTTTCCCCTTTTGATTTACACAGGGTTAGCAAAGAAACAAACTGGTGAAGGTGAATAAGCATCTTATTAATAAGAGACTTTGGACAGGTCTACTCAGATTTATACTCATGACATGTGTGATACATTCTGACAGTGAGGGAAGAAATAAAAAATGTGCTTTTCACTTCAGGTCAGCATGCCCTTTTCTCTAAATGTAGTTCTGTTTACTCAATATTTAGTTGGAAAGAAACTGATACCTCACTGAGAATTTAACCTTTTCTGGTTCCAACAGAGTTCCAGAAACATTGATTTTCTCATTAACATCTTGGTATCAACAGCATTTTTTTTTTAGTGGTTACATATAAAATATAGAGCATTTGAGCTTTGTTAGGAGAGAAAAAAATCAAATAATTTTAATGATACATAAAATGACACCCAAACACTTCCCATAACAAGAATAAAAAGTGAACTTGCAGAAAAGGGGAAACAAGTTTTATAGCTTTATTGGGTCAAACATTTTTCGGTAGTCAGCTATGGAAGAAAGTTTAAAAACATACATGTATTACATAATTTGATCCCATAACTAGCATGAGATGATTTATATACTTCATTTAGATACTCTGATGAATAATAAAAAATCAGGAAAACATCTTGCCTAATAGTGACTTTTACCTCACTTTTAGGAGTTTTAATATCTAAGAAAAGGGTCATTTGGCAATAAAATCAAGGAAAGCTTGGTGCCTTTATTCTTGTCATTTCATCAGTTAAACAGAGCCTGGGGAGTTAAGGCTCTTAATACATAACTTGGTAAATTGCTGATAGTATTTTATGCTGGAAAGGCTAGTACTAAGATAAGCTAATGACTATTTCTGAACAAACATTACCAATCACTTTGCATTATTTTTTTTCCCACCAGGAAAAAAGTAGCATAAGAAAGTTGCTTTCAATTCCTTTTTTCACCTTTTTGCCAGTATACAGCATTGCAACCAAAGTTTTTACTCCATGTCACTCCTGATATAAAATGATAAATTATATTCCAATCACCTTTTCTATACCCATCAAAGAAAAATATTTTTTTTATTTTTAAATTCTCTTCACACCTACAGAAAAAAGATCTGAGATTCTGTAAATTCCCATGGTTAGCCTAGGTTATATTTTCTATGATAAAAAATTAATTTTAAATTATATCAACAAAATAAAAAGCTTGTGTTGTTCTATAATATGTTACATTTAGTTATGAATGTCAGCAAACTGATTGCGATAGAATCTCACCTATTGGATTGTTTCTTTCATTAGCTTTCTTTGTTTGTCAGATCATTTTTATTTAAATGATATGTTTCAAACTTAGTTTTTATTTTCATAAAATGATGGATATAGTGACTCTTTTATTGCATGTGAATTTCTAGGTTGGATGATTGATGCTGACAGTAGACCTAAATTTAAGGAACTGGCTGCTGAATTTTCGAGGATGGCTCGAGACCCTCAAAGATACCTAGTTATTCAGGTTTGTACATTTGACTTAGATTTTTGAGAATATCCCAATGACAAACCCACTACAAAACAGTAGTAATATCTGGACTTTGGAACTATGGATATCATCATTCACAAATTAATTAATTAGCTAAGCAAAATATCATGTGAAATGACTTTTACTTGATGTCAGAACCACTTCTAAGCATCTTCCCTTAGTACTCAAGTGTCTCTACTGTTGAACTGCCAGATAATTATGATTATTCATGTATATAAAAAGGCCTTTATCCTCAGACAAGCCTTGTAGTACTCTGCTAGTCACGTTCATTGTTATAATCGTCTCTTCTTGGAATAAAAGGAAGATGGATTTTTGTTTTAATCGTCTCCATGTTTGAAGGCAGTGAACTAAAAGTTTCAATAAATTGACATTTAATTTCCTAGAAAAATATTTTAAAATATGTTTTTTTTTCTTTTGGGAGGTATGCAATATTCAAGTAATAACTCAGATTCAGATGAATTAATGTACAAAAATAATAGACCAAAAGAACATTTTATATGTAACACTAGAAAAAATGGATTTAATAATTTAAAAGTTGTAATATATTTCTTTATGATTATTTTACCTAAACCATAAACAAGTGGACCTTGGATAACACTGAGTTAAGATTCCTCAATAAAACAAGGTAGTGTTTATCTTCATATCAATAGTAGTCTGACATGAAGATAAAAGTCAGATTTTAGGGGCTTCCCTGGTGGCGCAGTGGTTGAGAGTCCGCCTGCCGATGCAGCGGACGCGGGTTCGTGCCCCGGTCCGGGAGGATCCCGCGTGCCGCGGAGCGGCTGGGCCCGTGAGCCATGGCCACTGGGCCTGTGCGTCCGGAGTCTGTGCTCCGCAGCGGGGGAGGCCACAGCAGTGAGAGGCCCGCGTACTGCAAAAAAAAAAAAAAAAAAGTCAGATTTTAGCAGATAATGATTTCTAGCTAACTTTTTCCCTAATTAATTTTAAAAAGTTTACAAAAATATCACAAAACAAATTTTAAAATTCTACTTAAGAAATAGATGAGGTAGGAGTGTAACTATTGTTTTGGTGTTTCTCCCACCCCCTTTATGTTATTTGCCACCAGTGCTGTGATTTTGAATGTTATCACTTTAACAATATTATGCTATAGAGCAAACCATGGATTCAATGTATCATGATAGCTCTACACTATCAAATCAACCAAGTATAATAAAGATTGATAAGTCAATTGCTCTTTCTTTATTATATACTCTTAAAGTCACAGCTCAAACGCCATCTTGACAATGAAACCCACCATTATTCTCAGATCTGAAATGGTTTATGCCTCTCTCAAAATAGCCATAGCATTCTGCTTTATTTATCTCTAATGGCATTTATCACATTCTTCTTGTATTAAATGTTTTTATCTTACCGTGTCATATCTAAGTATGTTATAGGCTTCTATATGGCTGGTATTTGTGCTAAATAATTATTTTGTTTAATGAGTGCATGAATTTGCAACCATTTAGATATTACATAAATTTGCTACAAAGTTCACATATTTAAAATGAAGGAAAGAATCATTTCTGTGTGTATATCTGATGGAAAATTTTTTAGGGTGATGATCGTATGAAGCTTCCCAGTCCAAACGACAGCAAGTTCTTTCAGAATCTCTTGGATGAAGAGGATTTAGAAGATATGATGGATGCTGAGGAATATCTGGTCCCTCAGGCTTTCAACATCCCACCTCCCATCTATACTTCCAGAGCAAGAATCGACTCAAATAGGGTAAGAAGTAATTATATACCACCTCTCATATTATTTTTGAGACACAAAGTCATGGAAATACATTGTAAGTACTAAAATTACCAAATAAATTATGTAGCTCAAATAAGTGTGATTCCTAAATTAAAAGCAAGTTATACCAACAAAAGATATGCCAAGCTTGCCATATATAGTTAATTTTGGAAGGTAAGCATGGGCAATACAACATGCACTCTGAAATATCTTCAAGATTTCAAAAGGAGAAACTTTTCTTCACCTTAAGTCAGTTAAAAAAAAACCTTAATTTTTGAAAATCTACAACCAATTCAAACTAATAAATCTGTATGTGTTTGTATATAAATGAAAATTCTTCCCAAGATAGGCTCTCTACTTTTTTTCTCAATAAAATGATATGACTTATTAGTCAAGAGACAATACAAGTACAACTCTTTATTACTCATTTAGGAGACATTAAATATCTTCTGTCAAGTTGAAGTAGAAACAGAACAGTGTGCAATCCTTTGGACTAAATCAATCATATTGGGAGGGCTTCTGAATCATTTCTAAGATGCAGATTTAACTTTTGAAAGAAGCTTCTGAAAGGAGTTTCCATTTCATTTTAAATATTAAACCCACTCTATATGAATACCATTCTTTCTCTGAAAACTGTCAATCCATGTATTCATTCACTTGTTTATTTTTGAAAATTCATTCACCATTCATTCACCATTTATTTATTTATTTATTTATTTATTTATTTATTTATTTACTTTTTGATAGAATCAGCATTTATTAAGTGCCTAACATATTCCAGGCCTTTCTTTTTTTTTTTAATAGATCCTTATTGGAATATAATTGCTTCACAATACCGTGTTAGTATCTATTGTACAACAAAGTGAATCAGCCATATGCATACATATATCCACATATCCCCTCCCTCTTGAGCCTCCCTCCCACCCTCCCTATCAAACCTCTATAGGTCATCGCAAAGCACCAAGCTGATCTCCCTGTGCTATGGGGCTGCTTCCCACTAGGTAACTATTTTATATTTGGTAGTGTATATGTGTTAATACTACTCTCACTTTGCCCTAGCTTTGCCCTCCCCTACCACGTCCTCAAGTCCACACTCTATGTCTATGTCTTTATTCCTGCCCTGCAACTAGGTTCATCAGTACCACTTTTTTTTTTTAGATTCCATATATATGTGTTAGCATATGGTATTTGTTTTTCTCTTTCTGACTTACTTCACTCTGTATGACAGACTCTAGGTCCATCCATCTCACTACAAATAACTCAATTTCGTTTCTTTTTATGGCTGAGTAATATTCCATTGTATATATGTGCCACATCTTCTTTATCCATTCATCATCTGTCGATGGACATTTAGGTTGGTTCCATGTCCTGGCTAATGTAAATAGTGCTTCAGTGAACATTGGGGTGCATGTCTCTTTTTGAATTATGGTTTTCTCAGGCTATATGCCCAGTAGTGGGATTGCTGGGTCATATGGTAGTTCTATTTTTAGTTTTTTAAGGAACCTCCATACTGTTCTCCATAGTGGTTGTATCAATTTACATTCCCACCAACAGTGCAGGAGGGTTCCTTTTTCACCACACCTTTTCCAGCATTTATTGTTTCTAGATTTTTTGGTAATGGCCATTCTGACCAGTGTGAGGTGATACCTCATTGTAGTTTTGATTTGCATTTCTCTAATGACTAGTGATGTTGAGCATCTTTTCATGTGCCTCTTGGCCATGTATATGTCTTCTTTGGTGAAATGTCTATTTAGGTCTTCTGCCCATTTTTTAATTGAATTGTTTGTTTTTTTAATATTGAGCTTCATGAGCTGTTTGTATATTTTGGAGATTAATCCTTTGTCCATTGTTTCATTTGTAACAATAAGTTGTTTCACTTATTCCCAGCCTCTTCAATAAGTGGTGCTGGGAAAACTGGACAGGTACATGTAAAAGAATGAAATTAGAGCACTACCTAACACCATACACAAAAATAACCTCCAAATGGATTAAAGACCTAAATGTAAGACCAGACACTATAAAACTCTTAGAGGAAAACATAGGAAAAACACTCTTTGACATAAACCCCAGCAAGATCTTTTTTGACCCACCTCCTAGAATAATGAAAATGAAAACAAAAGTAAACAAATGAGACCTAATTAAACTTAAAACCTTTTGCACAGCAAAGGAAACCGTAAACATTCAACATGTATTGAGTACCTCTGCATGTAAGCCATTATTAGACATGAGATTCAAATATTTTGACATAACTACTACTTTCAAGACGTACCAAGTTTAACAAAAGACTCACGCGCAGATACAAAGACAGAGTGTAGCATGATAGTGTTATAATCAAGTATTCATTAGCCATTATGGAGCATAGAGAAGCCTGTAATCAGTTTCTTCAATTGAAAAGACATAAACGTGATGCTTAATTTTTTCTAGAAAGCAATTCTTTTCTCTTGGTCTCCTCCTCCCTCTAAGAACATTGTCGTAGCTCATGGAACAAACAGCATCCTCTTTGTCTTGACCATCAGCATAAGAAAAGCTTTCAATTTGCTGCTCATTCTCTAAAACAAAGTAATTTGCTTTGTTTCAAACTGACAGCAATGATAAACCTAGTGTTTACTATGTGTCAACACATATATATTGTCTCTTAATACTTACAACAATCCCATGAGGTTCTATTATCATTATTTCCATTTTACAAATGAAGGAACTTGTCACAAAGTTAAGTGACTTGAATGGCCAAAGGTGACTCACACGGCCAATGGAAGAGCCAGATCAGTCTGCTTGTACTACACATACTATTGCTTCACAGTGATTAGAACATGTTATTTTCAATATGGTTGTTTTTCTTGGCATCAACCTCAACCTCTGAGATACATGATGTTTGGGAAACTCCCTAGGTTTTTTCTTGTAAAATGCATCTCCCAACCTGCCCTATACTTCTTGCCCACCTTCCCCCATTTAGAAAGTCTGGTATAGAAAGAGGCAAAGATAGAGACCTCAAGTAATTTCTCATTCATATGAAAAATTTGTCTTGTAGCTCAGTGGAGAGGAGATAGGGAGATAGAACTAAAAATTTAAAAAATTATATCAACTGATATTGAACATCAATGTTTTTTTTCTTTTTTTTTTTTTTGTGGTACGCGGGCCTCTCACTGTTGTGGCCTCTCCCGTTGCGGAGCACAGGCTCCGGACACGCAGGCTCAGCGGCCATGGCTCACGGGCCCAGCCGCTCCGCGACATGTGGGATCTTCCTGGACCGGGGCACAAACCCATGTCCCCTGCATCAGCAGGCAGACTCTCAACCACTGCGCCACCAGGGAAGCCCCAGTGTTTTGTTTATGGCAAGGCAAAACACCTTTAAGGTGTGTAAAAGAGGCACCGTTTTCTTCTCTGTACACTTAGCAAAATGGTCAAATCATGACTTTGATATTTATAATTTTATGTGACAAATTCATTACCTTTATTAAAACAGGGAAATTTCAAGAAAATAGTTTCCTTCCTTAACATGAAATGTTATAAAGGCCAAGGGCTTGAATCTTTTCCTTTTCATAAGGATTCTCAAATTCTAACTTTTCTGTTCATCTTAATTTATGCTCAGTGCAAGGAATTCATAGTAAAAGTTTGAGTTAACTGAAGGGAATTAGTAAGAAAGTAGAAACCGCATGAGGAATTATTTGGCCTTTAGTCATGATTTCTTATTCCAGTTATTATTTAAACAATGTTATCTGTATATTTCCTTTTACTTTTTCAGGTCTTTGTTAAAGGAATTTTTCTTAAATATCATTTTATTTTCAGGCAGTAAAAAGCCTTATTATTCATCTATATTTTTCTATTTTTTCTGTCTGGCTTTATGTAACTTGCATGGTAATTTCTAATATGTGCAAATGCTGTTTTCCCCCCTTCTTTCCTATAAAGCTAATTTGTATTATTTTATACTTAGAAAATGTTACTTCAGTTTTAGGTTCTGTGACCAACTTATGTGGTAAGGGAACATTTTAAAGTGAATTTTAATCAAAGGAGTTTTGAGCATGTTTGTTGGACTTTGAAACCAAAAAGTAATTCAGTTTTTATATATAGACTCCCCTGCTCACTAGCTGAAAGTCTTAAAGTTCTGAATATCTTTACAACTTTGCTTCTTCATTTGTAAAATAAACACAATAGTACATATATGATTGTTAGGCAATTAACTTAAAAAATTGCAGAGTATCTGAAATGCTAGGCAAATCAATACTTATTCCGTTCTTTTAGAATCACCCTTAAAGTGATTCTAAATAACCTTAAAGCAGTGAGTCAACTAAAAATACAATGTGGACTTTTATCCAGCAAGTTGCCAGATACAAAAGCAAGTAATGCTAGAAAACATTCATCTAATTTATATCTATTGTTGTTATTATTGTTAGATATCCTTTTAATATTATCTCAAAAACTTTACCAAAATAATATACCAAAAGCACTTACTGTAACATGATGTAGAATAGGAAAACGTGAGAAGCTATCTAAACTTCTGCAAACTTCAGTTCTCTGTATCTGTAAAATGGGGACGAAAAAATTCCTCACAGAATATTGTGATGGTTGACTTTCTAATATATCCAAGCATGTTGTCCATTGATGGATGTACAGTGGGTGTTTGATCGTGTTGAAATAAATAGACCATCTATTTATTCAGAGCTATTTATTCAGGGCTATTTATTCAGAGCTTACTATAACAAGGGAGTCAACCACTGTCACTTGTGTTTTGGGAGAGACTCAAGGGCAGATGGAGGAATGGGAAACATTTACAGTGGAGAAAAAGGAAGGCTTCAGGAATGGCCTGATTGGAGGCTATTGGCATAGGGAATCTAAAAGAGGGCTAACTAGAAGCAGAGCATCCTATGGGTTAGGTGTACATATTTGGCTTTCTCTGGTTGGCTCTAAGTTGAAAGTAGTGACAAAAATTAGGGAAGCTGCTAGTTATTAATCAAATCCTGGTCATTTAGGGCCAATTGTTAACAGAAGTTATTGTTTAGCTTCCTGGATTGCTACTAAAGGTAACAATCAGGCTTCCTGCAAGTCCGATTTATAAGTCAACTGCATTCCTGGGCTGTTTATTTTGGCTATGGTTTTCTGGGCAGGTTGCTGTTAAGTGTGAATTAGGCTACTGATTTCATATATGATCCAGCCATTGTCTGTTTGTATATTCAGTCTATCAAGAGGTTTTAGGTTCCCTGCTGCCTTTCTTTTCTCTTGACATATTTATTTAAATGCATACTGCCTTACATTTTCAACTAAGTGTTCAGTTGGAATTTTGGAATTTCTGCACGGATTATTTTTCTGTTAATATGGATACGTTTTGTCTCTTTCTTTTGAGTTACCCAGATTTATGTTTGTTTAGTATAATGAGCTGTATATTGAACACAACAGCAATGAATAAGAATGGCTAATACATTGATGCAGCTAAAGATATTTTAGCTTTAATGATATTAGAAAGTTGAATTTAATGTAAAAGCTTCAGTGCATTTTTATAGAGGAGGACATGATTCAATTGTTGCAGGATCATTCAGTCATTTGTGGTGAGTAGTTTTAAAGATTAAGTGTCCTACCTCTTTCAGAAAACATCAACAAACACATGAAGTATCCAGGCCAGGGGAAGACAGAGGAACTGTCTTCCTCTGTAGCTGCTCCACATTGGTAGAGCGGGTGATCCACAATGGATCTATCATTACAATTTAAAGTTTTCTCCACTTCTTTCCAATCTGCTAAGAAATAACTCTATTTACAGATTTGTATTTTTCCTCCTCTTTGTCCTTTCTCTTCTAGGATGGGTATATAAATGAACTGAAAAACTGGACAAAGTATAGGCAGGAAAAGTGAAGGGTGAAGAAAGAAAAAGGGGTTTGGTATTTCACAAATTTGATCAGCTTCTAAATAATTGAATATAAGCTGAATATTTGACTGCTCAGAAAATATAATTCTATATACTTTATTTTATACCTCTATTACTTTGCCATCAGTTAAGAATTTCATAACTTCGATGAAGATATTTTAGCAAGGGTTTTAACATATATTGTAATGATCTTTGAGATTTTTACTAATCTATAGGAAAGAGAGAAAGGGAGAAAGAAAGAAAAGAAAGAAAGAAAGAAAGAAAAAGAAAGAAAGGAAGGAAGGAAGGAAGGAAGGAAGAGAGGGAGGGAGGGAGGGAGGGAGGGAGGAAGGAAGGAAGGAAATAAGGAAGGAAGGAAGGAAGGAAGGAAGATGGAAAGAGAAATATAAGACACTTGGCCTCCCCTGTAGGATTTATGATCTTGTGCTATGTATGCTTCCTAATGATGCCTAAACTAGTAGAAATTCAAGCAAAATGAGAATGCAGAAACAATGATGTCACTCTCAATAATGACATTTGAAGCTATGAAAGTTTCAATTGGGTTTGTCTTTACAATTTAGTAAATCAAAACCTTGATTTATTTTATGAAATTTAAAAAAATAGTAATAGTAATATCAGCTGAAACTTGAGTTCTTGCTATAACCTAAGTACTATACTAAGTGTTTTAAATTAACTATTTCACTTTAATTTCACAAAGCTCTATGAGGTAGGTAATAATATATGTCCCATTTTAAGAGTTAAGGAAATTAATATATGGAGAGGTTAGATAATTTACAAATGATAAGAGGCAGAGCTATTAATTAATAAAGTCTAGCTTTCAGTAGTCCCACATGGGAGCCATATTCCTAAAATAACAGAGAGGCTGCGGGAAGGAAGTTCCTTATTTCAAGTTGCTATTAAACTTCTTACAACTTATGGAACTAACACTTTTCATTTCCTTAATGATAATTGGATAAAAGAAACTAAGTTGGATGTCAGGAATCTCACATTTTAGACCTAACTCTTTGACACTTCAGCCTTGGTCATATTACTTAATCAGATTCAGTTTCTTTACTTCAATGTTGAGAAGATTGAACTGGATCACTTAAGAGCTCCTTGTAATTTTAACTATCTTTTCATAGGATGACTTTTCAAAATAATCATTTATTTTATGCATTCATATTAGATTTTCTTCTAGAAAATATTTAATTGAAAAATGCCCCAAAACATTTTGGGTTACCTCTATACACAACTTTTTTTTCCTTTTGTGATTGATTATAGAAGAGGAAAACCTAAGGACACATGTTAAGGAAGCATCTCATAGCTAAATGATGTAGTGGGAAGATTTTGTGATGATATAACAAGGTTACTCTGGTTGCAATTTACCAAGGATCAATATCAATTCTAACAACAGCTGCTACTTGATGATAAATGATTGTAGTCTCAGGTTATTGGTTTTACATTTCTTCCAAAATATGTCAAGGATTCCTGAATAGTATCCTTGATATGATACTTGGGTATTGTTTTTTTAAATTTTATCGATCAAGACAGGAGAAGGAGCTCTTCTTACTAAGACACTCCATATCACTAGGTAGGTTTTGCCCCAAAGTGTTACCTATCTAAGTAGTAATCTTTTAACTTGTTAGTTTACTATGGTGAAAGAGTAAATGAATTAATACATTGAATGTTTATCTTTGGCCAGGCACTGTGTTGGGCAATGAGGGTACAGAGCTGAAACACAAATCTTCTTCCCTCAAAGACTTCACATTCCGTTTGAGGAGATAATATTCTGAGAGCAATATGCCAGGTATTGTAGGAAAAAGACCAAATCAGTTAAAGAGGCTATAGAGTGTCATTTGTGACTCTATCATTATTGGATTTAGCTTGGAATAGAAGTAGAATTTTGGTAGAGTGAGACTGAAATGAATCAAAAGGAAAGCAAAAATCAAAACCAAACAAAAACCCCAGCATGAACAAAGACAAGGAGATGTGTTTTTAACTATACTTTTAAAAAATCCTTGTTTTTATAATATTTCTATACTACACATGTTTGAGAACTCTTTTATGTTATGAAGAGATATGATGGATCCTCTCCCAATTTTCCTATTTTTTGTCAGTGTTATGAAGGCTTGAAATGTGGTTTTAAAATCTTTTGCTTTTCATTAAAATCATCCAATTAAAAGCAAAATTCTTTTTGGTCTTCCTATGAAACAGCTCTCAAATTCCTGTCTTCTGTTTCTCCTGCCATGACTCTAATTCAGGGCCTCATCACTTCACAGGAATTACTACAAAATCATTCTAACTGACGGCTACATTTTTTAAAATTTCTTCAGACAGGCTCTACATATAAGGTTTACCAAATAAAAGACAATACTGTGAATATTTCAAGCACCTGATCACTTATTAGCACTAACTCCTTTATTTTGTCCTCATCTATTGAGAGTACTCCTTTCATTTTCATCAATGGGATAAACTTGAATGATATATATTATATTAGATTTTGCTTTATATGATATATAGTCTTATTGTCACTAACAGTTGAAGGGATTTTGAACATTTATCCTAGGAAATGCCTTGGCCATTCCAGTTGACCAGTCACTGCAATTTATTTTCCACTGCTGTCAACTCACACACATAAAATTGCCTAGAGCTGCAAGCTTTATCCCTACTTTGATCTCTTTCAAAATACAGATCATGTTGGTGCTTTCTGTTTTAGTTTGGAGGCATGGGTGGGTAGTTTATATATTTTAACAAAGAACTATTGCTCCTTATGCATGGTAGATTTGTTTATTTTCTTTTTTCCCCTAAATAAGAACATAACATCAGATTGCATTTGTTTAGTCTCCCAAGTTCTTGGACATTATTGGGATATCAAAAATAACTCTGATCTCTCTGATTTGCCACTAATTTGGGGGTATCCCTCATTCTCTCAAATGATTAATTTATCAGCAAAATGTCTATGCCTTTTTGTGCAGTGTCTTCTCCACCAGTGACTTTCTTAAAGTCTGGTTATATTGTTTTAGTTATACTACTCTTTGTAAGCTTTACTTTTCTTTAAAGTACTTTTTTCCATTGTTATTATTCTTTTATTTCTCCCTGACTCCTCAGGGATTTAGATAGAGTTCAGGACATGACATCATGTTAGACGTAATGATAAATCTTTTATAGTAACCCTATGTTTAGGAATTACACACAAAATTAAATTATTTTTCAATTTCTTAAGAAAGATATCATTTTTGGACTTCTTTCTCAAATTGTATCTCCAGGTTTCATAGAAATCACTTCTAGCAGATTTGGACTTGGGGTAGCACCTCCTTGCTATAGTACATTGTGATTTCCTCTACAGTTGTTTATTCTTTAGAAAATCTGTTCTTTCTGTTGGAAAATGAAAGATTAAAACTAAATACCAATGCCTATAAATGCATGCTTGCAGATACAATAGAGGTGGTATGTTTTCCTAGAGCATGGTGAATCAGAGTGATCCGCTGACCCTGGCTGAAGTGGCGACAAGATATTTACAACTTCCCATCTTCAAAGCTAAGGAAGGAGAGGAGGTTGGCAGTAAATACAAAATAATAATAATATGTTATTTCCTGTACATAAAATTCCATGCTTCCATTTACACACAGACACCTGACTCTTCTTACCATACCAACAACATAATCTTCTTCCCTCTTATTTTCCATTTTCTTTTCCTTCCTTTTGCTTGGTATTTATGTCCTTCTCTAGTCACTCATTTCAACTAGATTTTCCCCAAATACAAATATAACCAGTGTGGTTTGCCCTTGATCCAAGTATATAGATCAACTCTTAGTAATTTGCACCACCGAGCCGCCCCATTGTAGTATGAGGTGACATGTAAGTAGTTATATATTCATAGAGTGCCAGAGCTGGGGTCTTAAAGACCTTCTAGTACAAACACTCTCATCTTACAGTTTGTAAACTGATACTAGGAAAGGTAAAAGCCAGAGCTCCGTGTCCTTTACTTTGAAGGGAGAGGTGGGAAGCCATGCTCTGATCTCTCACATCTAACATTTAACCCTCTATTGGTTCTATCTGCTTTTTTACTGGTCCAAATGCTGGACGTCTTGATTTTTGACTTCAAGTCTAAAGAGATTTAGCATCAATTGGTTTAAAAGGCTCCTGCTGGGAGTGCAATGAGAGGCCTGCTGCTGTTTTGCCTCCTCTGTTTATTCTCCTGTGAGACTCCCTGTAATCAAGAGTTAATGGTTTAGGAGGATCAAATGGAACTGATAGAGCCAAAATCGAAACGAAAAACAGGGAGAACAACGTCCGTGTTGGGACTCAGTAATTACATGCTTGAAGATAAAAGGATCCTTACAAGTTTTACAAATGTTTCAAAGTTTTCAAACACAAACTTAAATATAACTACCACTTATTGATCACATATTTGTGTGTTAGGTTCTGCTCTGAGCTTTTGCATTTATTACCCTTAATCTTCACAACAAGGGTAAACTGAATTTACTGTTTACCTTTTACAGAGGCAGAAACAAACATAGAGAGGCAAAGCCTTTTTGCTGAGACTTCCAGCTTGTATGGTAAAAAGGGAGATTTGAACACAGACCTGTCTCGTCTACAGTCTAAACTTTTAACACCCACCCTTCATTTGGTAAAAGAACATGGAAAATCAAAATATCATCTCTGAAAAATAATAAACAACATATAAATAAAAGCCTATAAAGCCATTAAGAACAATGTTTTTGAAGTTATTTATTGACACGGAAAGATGCCAATAATATATAGTTTTAATGAAAATGCTTCAAGGTAGTATATACAATATGATCTAACATCAAATATTATGCATCTAAATACTAACAGTGATTATTTATGACTGCATGGCTTTTATTTCCTACTTTCTGTTAATATGTATTCTATGATTTTTCTAAAATATGAATGTAGTACTTGTAAAAAATAAATTGTTAAAAGAAACAATTAAATTTTGTAAATTGACCATTCCAAAAAAAAGCCTAATAATTACTCAAACTATTAAAACACAGTTAGTACAGATTTCTTATTTCTTTAATTTTTAAAAAAAATATTTGGGACAATACTTATGAAACCTTTTTTTACTTTAGCCTACTATTTTGAAAAGTATCCTCACCCCTTCTTACCCTCTGAGGATTCAAAGTCCACTACAAGCAATACATTATAAAAACAGACTCACTTTCATTCCTGGAATATTCACAAAAATAAGAGAGAGCAGAATAATGCTTTAAAGTTTACAAAGAACTTTGACATAGGAGGCATTTTATTTTCACAGCAGAATCCCAAGGACACAGTAATTGAAATCCCTGACTTGGTAACTTGGTTGAGAACTTGGTAACTCAAGAACCAAACCAGTATCAGGCCCTCTGACTCCAAAATGAGTGACTCATCTATTAAATAATGATTCATCTGAAAGAGCTTGTTGACATCATTGTTTGCTGCTTCTTCATGGGTACTAGAATTGGACGCTGCCAAACAGGCCGTGCAACACAGAGACAACAGGGACCACAGAAATATGGCTTGTTTAAGGAGAGTCTAGTGTTAAAGAACATTTCAGTGATCTTTATGAAGTTATTTTACACTTGAGCAATTGTCAGCTAGCTTAAGAAGCCTTTTTAAACAATCAAAAGAGGCTTCTTCCCTTCTTTGTTCAAAAGTGCTAAAGAAGAAAATCAGAGCCAGGGAAGGAAACAAAGAGGAGGGAGGGGCCACTTAGAGACTTAGATCTGGAATGTTAATGAATGCTTTATCTAAATCATTTAGATGGTTATTTTTTAGTATTATTGCCACAAGATTCCCAGCTCTGCTGTACATTATGGGAAACATCTCATCAAGAAGCCTATTCTTTACTGTATTAGACCTGGAGAGCACAACTGTGAGTTTCCTTACCCTTTACACAATAGAATTGGGAGATTATCATCAACTTTCTATTCATATTTTGTGAAGGTTATTTAACTTATGTATGTCTGTATTTATTTATTTATTTTGACAAATCCATCTTTGTCTGCCAAAGCTCCCTGTTCAGGCCAGCTTGCTCTGATGAGTACTCCTGCAAAGGCTTAAGAGAGAGATGTTCTATTTCCTTCTCAATAAGGATTGATGGCATTTGGGGAGGTTCAGAATATCCTTTGATTGCTCCGTGAAACGGATTGGAGAAGATGGTCGTGGGTAGCGGGGAGTGGGCTCGCTCATCAGCTTTCCTTTGTGCACTTTCTGCCATTGACACACCCTCATCACAAGCATCTTGTGTTTCGGTCCCTTTTGCCATTCACCTGCCCAGATGAAAAGTTCCATTTTTCCCTTTGGAATTCTGACACATCGGAGTGTTCTCAAGAGAGGGTAATGTGTGCTCTGTAGTTTTCACTCAGACACTGTAAATGAATGACTATGGACCAGCCTCTCATTACACTTGAGGAAAGGCTGAATTGAGAGAGGAGTAGACCACTGTGGAAAAAATTGCAAATACTGTGACGGTATCTCTTGCTGTAAAATATTTTCTGTGTTGTGATGAAAGAAGTACTGTAAATCAGAGAGGGGAAGAAATTAGAAGTTTAATTCACAAGCAATTTCATTTGCTTTGTCCAACGAGAATTATAGACATAGTTTAGTAACATCCATACTTTTGTTGTTGTTGTATCAATACTTCATTTTTTTTAACATCTTTATTGGGGTACAACTGTTTTACAATGGTGTGTTAATTTCTGCTGTATAACAAAGTGAATCAGCTATACATATATCCCCACATCTCCTCCCTCTTGGGTCTCCCTCCCTCCCACCCTCCCTATCCCACCCCTCTAGGTGGTCACAGAGCACGGAGCTGATCTCCCTGTGCTATGTGGCTGCTTCCCACTAGCTATCTGTGTTACATTCGGTAGTGTATATATGTCCATGCCACTCTCTCACTTTGTCCCAGCTTACCCTTCCCCCTCCCTGTGTCCTCAAGTCCCTTCTCTACATCTCCATCTTTATTCCTGTCCTGTCCCTATGTTCTTCAGAACCTTTTTTTTTTTTTTTAGATTCCACATATATGTGCTAGCATATGGTATTTGTTTTTCTCTTTCTGACTTACTTCACTCTGTATGACAGACTCTAGGTCCA
This sequence comes from Lagenorhynchus albirostris, assembly GCF_949774975.1. Taxonomy (NCBI): domain Eukaryota; kingdom Metazoa; phylum Chordata; class Mammalia; order Artiodactyla; family Delphinidae; genus Lagenorhynchus; species Lagenorhynchus albirostris. Next base: position 25,509,172 of record NC_083100.1, read on the forward strand.
TCCAACTCACCACAAATAACTCAATTTCATTTCTTTTTATGGCTGAATAATATTCCATTGTATATATGTGCCACATCTTCTTTACCCATTCATCTGTCGATGGACACTTAGATTGCTTCCATGCCCTGGCTATTGTAAATAGAGCTGCAATGAACATTGTGGTACGTGACTCTTTTTGAATTTTGATTTTGTCAGGGTATATGCCCAGTAGTAGGATTCCTGGGTTGTAGTAACATCCATACTTAATTGTTTTCCCTCTCTGGAAGACAATAATAATGTTTAAAATTCTTTGCATATTGGAGACATTGAAATGTACGTTATTCAGATTCATTTGGAGTTTGGTATAATTTCTTCTTATTTAGAGCCAGGTACTGTAGTTCTGTGTTACAGAGACCAAGCTATTGGTTACTCCTGAGTTTAAATGACTAAACTCATTCTTTTACTCCTAATGATCACATATATTTTTAAGAATATGAGATGACTCACAGAATACATAATAATAAGTGACAACTGTTATCACTTATTATGTGCCAGGTAACATATTAACCGTATAATATTTATTAGTTTATTTAATCTCATGAAAACCGTATGAGATATTTACTATTATTATCACGTTTTGTACATGGTGAAATTGAGCCATGGATATTAAATGACAGAACAGGTAACCTGGCTCTGTGTTCCTAGAGGCCGTAGTCTTCACCACAATCATGCATTGCTTCTCATTCTGCTGCTGACCACTTTTTTTTGTTTGTTTTTGCTGTTTTATCATTGCCATAAGTTCAGTACTCAGTTCTTTAAAAATGAGATGAATAGGGCTTCCCTGGTGGCTCAGTGGTTGTGAGTCCGCCTGCCGATGCAGGGGACACGGGTTCGTGCCCCGGTCCGGGAAGATCCCACATGCCGCGGAGCGGCTGGGCCCGTGAGCCATGGCTGCTGAACCTACGCGTCTGGAGCCTGTGCTCCGCAATGGGAGAGGCCACAACAGTGAGAGGCCCGCGTAACGCAAAAAAAAAAAAAAAGAGATGAATACAATAGTAAATAATTTTAACTTTTTAATTTATCATTAAATTCCTCATAACTGTTAATTTCGATCTTTAAGGAACTATCTGAATAGTCTTACTAGTAGCTGCTTATTCACTAATTCAGACTCAAAAATTTTCACTTACCTCACTCAAATAGCTGATTATTTCAGGCACGTATCGAAGAGCATCTATTTATTCAATCATTTATTCATTGATCAAACACTTATTAAGGTGTCTACTATGTATCTAATCCCATGGTTGCCCATTAGAGGCACATCCAGTCCTGCCCTCAAGAAATTTGCAGATAAGTAGCTAGGCAATAAAATGCAATGAGAAAAGTGTTACAATAGGGGCAAACAGAATGCATCTGGGGTCATCTGAACAAGTTGGTTTTTTAAAGAGGGAAGTAACAAGCCCAGCTTTGCTTCTAGTGAGAAAATTATGACTGCTTTTTAAAATCTGAACTAAAACAAAGACTGATTCTCTCCTGAGTCAAAGGAGACTGCATGAGAAGTTTGACGTAAGTGATGGTTCAAACATGTCTTACATTACTATGTGCTTCTCTTAATATGCCAGCTTTCCCTGAAAACATCAGCAATAGTAAAGTAGTGTTTGAACTCTCCTACCCTGTTTGGTGGAGAAAGAATTCCTATGTCTGTGTTCCTAGTTCCAAATAGCACTTTAGTGAAAACTTCCTTTGGGGCTTCTGGTATTTAGAAACTCAAGTTGGATGGGGTGGACCCCGGAAATTTAATATAATAACAAACAACCCTTTATTTATTGTGCTTCCTTCCTCCCTTCTGGAGGCGGATGATGTAGCATTTTTAAAAATTTTATTTGTGGGCTGCTAAATATTTTATGAATGTTCACCTGACCATATGCTTAGGATGAGCTTGCTACTTGTTTTTGCTCTTCTCTTGACCAGAATTTCCAAGCAGGAAAATATGAAGGCATTTCAAAACAAATAATTCACAACCTGGGGTTACATCAAGCTCTCTTGGAAATATCCTCTCCTCCTGCATAATTGACATTCAGTATGCTTCTGTATGGCAACAGACTGGATTAAAATCCTAAAAGTGCTGTCAGTCTGCTGATTTTATTTCTAATTGCTCTCACCTGAGCTTTTGGTTACCTATCTTTCAATAAGAATTTAAGAGATCAGTCATAAGAATGATCCAAACATCCTCTTCTCATGCATTGTTTTTGGCAAAATCTGAGCTACTAGGTATATTTTTAATATTTAGATAAGTAAATTTGGGAGAAAGAAGAGAGATACTAATACAACTAGTTGGTTATGTATTTAAGGAGCTTGCATCCTAAAAGATAACACATATGAAATAGATACAGTTTGTAAAACTCTTGGATATATACTTACAAATAAAAAGAGTAAAGGTTCCTATGAGAGCCTGGGATGTTTAAGACTTATGGCATGAAAGACAACCAACCACAGTCTACTTTTTGATTATGTTCATAAGATCAAGTATTAATATTTTATTTTGTCAGAACATAGCTGCACCTTGGCTTAATATCTTCTTTAGAAATGATAAATAATAATTGTGCTAGTACATAATAAAGGACAAAGTGGCCTGGGAAATAAACTAGGGGCTTTTCTTGTCTGTCTAGTACTTTTTTTGTTGTTTGTTTGGTAGACCTTGGGAAAAAGCCTGGGGTATACAATATGTGGAAAAATCTAATCTATTTTATTTTTCCCAACTCCAAGTCATTTATCAAATTATTTCAGATTGCAAAACTAAGCACTTTTCTGTAACTTAGCTACTTTCTTTCCAAGACATGTCTTTCTTAAGAGTGTTTAGCATACATTTAAAATCTATAAAATGCTTCAAATCTTAACTTATTAAAGAGGTAACACATAAGAATTCTCTCTCCACCAAACAGGGTAGGAGAGTTCAAACATTTCTTATATTACTATGTGCTTCTCTTAATGTGTCAGCTTTCCCTGAAAACATCAGTGATAGCAGGGAAGAAAAAACTTAATCTAAGTGCACATTCCGGACTGAGGACTGCTTGGCCTGTTGACAATGCCTCAGCATGAATTCTGAGACATTTATTATGAGGAGTCTGTCTGGATGTGTAGAAATGGTTCAAGAAAATCAAGGCCAACCCATGTTCTCTAGAGATGGGAATTTCTAATGTTTGACTTCCCTTGACTCTAGCACCCTCATCATCTAAAGAAAACAAAAGTAATGAAGATTTTATTTCAATTCATCATAATCTCTACTGTTAGGTCATTCAGTTAATTCATTCTAGCAGCTTAAGGAATTTATTATTGAATATTTAATATGCACCTTTCTGTGTCTAAGTGCTGAAAGATCTCTGAAGGGTCTTGCTTTGGTTTACTGCTGTACTAAGAAAAGCATATCATTTTTTTTTTATTTTCAAAGAAATGTTCTACGATTACTTTAAATGATGTACTAATCTCACTCCCTCTCTCTCTCTCTCTGTCTCTCTCTCTATATATATATATATTCAACTGAAACTTGTAAATTATTTTTTATTTGTATCAGTAACACCAATTCCTTTTGACAGTTGTTTCAAATGACATGTGATACTAAATTTGCGAAATGAACTGTATCATCACACAGATAAAAAATAGGTAGCTGTTTGCATACTTTTATTCTAGTATACAAGAAACATATGCTTGCTTGGTTTGCAGCGTTTAGTATGGTGTTGTATGAGTGTTACTTGGACAAGTCAGCATTCAGCTGTATTTTCTTTTTCATTACTAGAAAAAAATATCATGTTGCACATTTATATAACACATTTTTTTCAAAGATATTTACCATGAACATGAACTTATAAAACTCATAAAGCGGGCAGACAGACATTATTATTTCCATTTTACAAATGTGGACACTAAGCTTTGAGGAAAATTTATCTACAGCGGCAGAGCTGTTGGGTGGCAGTTCTCTTCCCTAATCAAGTGCTCTTCTCATGTAGCTTCTTCCTTTCCTAGACATTTAGAATTTAATCTGTTTATAACTTTGATCTTCTATACTATTTAGCCATTATTATTCTAAAAAGCCTTTTTGAAACATTTAAAATGACTCTTCCCTATAGGTGTCTGTGATATGCACAGAAATATAGGTGGGTGGTATGTACCACTTAAAATGGATACTTGTAGTGATTTGTGTTTGATCTTATGGGTCAAAACTACATTCTCCATCCACCTACAGGCAATTTATGAAGAGTGAGATAGAGGTGAAGTCAAAGATGACACTGAGATATTTAACTTACACAAGTAGATAACTTGTTGATACCATTCAGCAAACAAAAAATATAAGAGAATTCCATTTAGTGTCAGGAGAGGAGATGTTCATTTCAATTTTGAAAATGTGACTTTTGAAAAACCATGGAACATTCCAGTAGAGATGTCAGGTCAGCAGTTAATTATGTGAGTACACGTTGGTACTCAATAGTTCAGTGTTACTTGAGGTGGGGCTATTATGATCTACTACCACCAATTTGAGAAAATTTCCCCAAATTAATCAGACTACATGGATGCCCTCTGGCCTAACTACAGCCCAGTCCCCGAGAAGAGGATAAGGCTGTAGATAAGAGAGGAGGTTTGGGCATGTAAGTTACTGACTCAGAATGTTACATCTTCTATGGGAGGATGTTATGGTCCCATTTCCTATAGAACCAGGACAAGAATCAGTGGGCTCTGGAGTCTGTCAGGGAGGAGTAAAAAATCATGGGCTTGAAATTGAAAAGGAAATGTAGAAATCAGACTTCATTGCTCTAGAGTTTCACCTGGCTTGCCCCTGACTAAGCTATGCAGACATAATCTAAGGATACCAAGCAGATTGATTTTTGTTTCATAGTAAACCATAAAAATATTTTTCTAATTGGGCCCATTGATTTTTGCTTGTTAGTAACTAGCTGCGTGACCTTGAGGAATGTCGCTTTCCATCTCTATTACCATAGCTGAAAATAGGGAGAAAGCAATTGGGTGATCTCTGGCATCCATGTCAGATTTAAATTAGACTGTCCAGTTTCTGGTCTATTATATTTATTTGCCTTCTTCATATTTTTTATTAAACTGTTAGCCATTTTAGAACTTGAAAGGAAACTATTATGACCATGGTTCTGGCTAATCTAGGTTGACTTTGACAGCAAATGGTTTAAATAGGAAACTAAGAAGTATTGGTTATTTTTTATTTTAGGAAATTCCGAAGTGGTTCACAAATAGTTGCAACAATTCTTTATATATTTTTCTTCTTCCTTTTTATATGCAGGAAAATCAAATTTGGGGGATTTTTGAAAATGGTAAAAACTCCTTAGACTATGGGCAACAAGTAGCTCTCGGGGAGAGGTTGTTTTCTCTTGGGGCACTGCCTTTAATCTGATATTCATTTTGGCTCAGAACAATTGTAAATAGCAGCCAGCTTCTGTGAAATGTAACTGGTGTTTGCTCTGGGCTGATGGGAGAGCCATGTGCTGTTTGCTCTGTTAGTAGCTGTACCCAAGTATGCACAGTGCATTATTCAGATCAGCTCGCACAAACCAGATGTCCTAATTCCAGGTGGACTGTTAGAAATCTTTTTATGTACAGCAACAGCTGTGCCACCTGCTAGCTTAAAGAGCAGTAGTTGGACAAATCAACCATTGTAACCAATTCACTTTTTATCTGGTGAACAGTTTGCATAAACTAGCATAACAAGATATATCCAACCTAATCCACACTGAAATGATAGGAACACTGAAAGTGTTATCTGTATTTTGGTAAATTGTTTGCTTGTTACCAACACCTATCACTTAAGACACTGAATAAAATCTATGTACCAAAATTAGATTTATAAAATTTGCAATTCTGTTTTCTGTATTATTTGTTTTCCATCTCCTAACACACAAACTATGCCCTTCATATTTTTTACTTTCTCACACACAGATTGCTCTAAATACTGTCATTGTTATTTTGAATGTATAATAAAACTTCCAGAGCTTGGATTATTGCTAAAGAGGAGGTTGAAATATAAAGTATTTCACTGTTGCTTATTATTTGCAAGTAAATAGAATAACTCCGAATAACCACTAAACAAACATTTCCAAGTAGAACTTTTCTAAATGGTATTTCAGTGAACACGATTCATTTGCTGATAAATAATATCCACATGTGAAAAACAGTGGAAACAAAGCAAAAACGAGCCCACAAATGGGCTAACAACCTGTAAAAGAAAATGTGTTAGTTTGAATGAGTTAAATAAAACTTTGTTATCTTGTTTTAAGCAATTAATTTTCTTAATGTGTATATGAATACATATATACACATGTGCACATGTGTGCAGACACACACCCACACAAACACACAAATTGTGATTTAAGTAAGTCTTTACTAATAGTATAAAAGGAAACCTATTATACCCAGGCCAAGATTTAGCATTTCAAATTCTAAAGTAATGGCATTCATGACATTCAGAGTGTCTATAATTTTGTTTGTTTGTTTGTTTTCATTTTGCCCTATAGATCAGCAGTCCCCAAACTTTTCGGCACCAGGGACCAGTTTTGTGGAATATAATTCTTCCGCGGACCGGGTACGGGGGCGATGGTTTAGGCGGTAATTCGAGCCACGGGGAACTATGGGCAGGCAGGCAGATGAAGCTTCACTCACTCGTCCGCCGCTCATCTCCTGCTGTGCGGCCTGATTTCTAACAGGCCACAGACCGGTACCGGTCCGCGGCCCGGGGGTTGAGGACCCTGGCTATAGATTACTTAATTTTTAAACTATTTCTGTATTTCCCATACATTATCTAATTACACAGATAGAGATAAATACTATGAAAGTGAAAATATGTCAACTGACAATAAGCATATGTATAATTACTGGCTTTTATAGCTAGAATGTTTAAATAATATTTTCTCTCTACATGGAGGCTAATCTGTTTTGTAAGTAAAGTATCATTTTAATCAACACTGCTTTTAATCAAATGATATAAGGACAGCTTTTATTTATAGTACTTAATATTAGGGTATCCCTTTTGTCTAATAAACATATAGCCTATTCAATAAGAAAAAAATGATGTATATATTTGTTTTATAACCAAAGCTGCATTAAATTCACTTTAAGACTATATCAGTATATGTTTCAACTGTAAATAAATGCCATCATGGTTTAAGGCAAATGCTTTTGGCTCTATTGAGGAAAATATTTTTTTCTGAAAATTTACCTCCAAAACTCTAAAACTGACTTTTTATCATTTATTAATGCCAATTTGAGGCTGTAAGTATAATGGGATTTACATTAAAGGGAGACTCAGGGAATCTTGTTTCTAGTACTGTTGCTAACTAGTTGTGTGATTTGAAAAATTAACCTAACGTCTTAGAGCATCAGTGTATCCATCAGTAAAATGGAAAATTTAAATTATAAAACTTCAATTCAAAATTTTATCTTCATTAGTCACATCCAAATGTGGTCTTGCCTCCCAAGAGCATAATCATATTTTGCATATAGTCTAAGGTATTTCATAGATACTCCATTTAGAGAAAAGGGAAAAAAGAAAAAATAATTAATATACTTTAAAAAAGTTTATGTGAGAAAAGTTTATAAGATGGCTTTGCTTTAATGCTAATCACATTTTACAATATTTAGCAATCAATGGTATGGGCTTCATGCAGAATATTCATTTTACATACATATAATTTGATAGTTGGAAGGGATCTTTCCCATTACCTGTTTTATAGCCCCATTCTTCTTTTCAGAGCTAAATAAACTGAGGGTTCAAGAGATTAAGGAATTTGTTAAAAGTCACATGGTTTAATGACAAAAAGTTCAAGAATGTAACCCTAGAGGTAGAAGGACCTCATGTGGCTGCTTGCTCCATGTCTATGGTATATTCGTCTTCAAAACTTGCCTGACCTCAATGCATTTTTCATGTACTAAGAAGTCTTCACTAAATAATCCTCATGATATTGGGATAAAAAACAATCAAGCACAGAGACAGATAACTTTTGGATGTACTTGAAGAATTAGAGTACCTAAGAATTTGGACATAGTAAAGGCTTAATGATTTCATTTAGACTCAAACAAAGATAGTGCAATTGAACTAGATGTTCTCAAGGATGAGTTTAAAAATTAGCTGTGTTAGTTTAAAAATTAGCTGTGTACTCTGTAACTGAAAAGGACTGTCACAATATGTTTAAGGAACCCCCTGGAAGTTCTCCTTTTTAGATTTCTAGCTACATATGTCAACTAGTAGCTAAGTGATAATTAGGAAAAGGTTCAGATATTATAACATGCTTGTGAAAAGAAATGTAAACAAAATAAAGAGGCAAAAGAAATGCAAAAGAAAGTTGCCAGAACTAAAAACAAAAATACATTTAGAACTTGCACCCAGGATGAAGAGATATAAATTCTACATGATTACTAATCTCAAGAAAGGTGACAGAATTCTTATTGCTTATCTTGAATGAAGCTAAGGAATGTTGGCACTAATGTAAAATCACATTTCTTTATATCCTTTCTTTTTTGACTGTGCTAATAATGTTCTTCAACTTCATCATGTAATACGAACACACTTAAAACCGAAAGGTATGAAGTGAGGAGTTTTCAGCTCCCATTTTGTTGACTCATCTAGCCATGAATATTTTAAGAAGGAATATCTTCTTGTTCTACTAATATTTGGAAAGGCTATAGGAACTGCTGCCTGGGGTTACAATAGCTTACTTACCCTTAGTGGAGCAAGAAGAGGAATTTATTGACTAAGTCCTGGACTAGGAACAATAAATCCATAAGCAAGAGTGCTGTCATGGAAGATCTTTGTGCTCTCCCATTATGTCAAACCATCTCCTCCTGCTTCAGGGTTGGTTTTTGCTCTTGTCCAGGTAAGAGATACATATATGTGTGTGTGTGTGTGTGTGTGTGTGTGTGTGTGTGTGTGTGTGTATTCTTCCCTAACAGTCGTTTTTTGTTGATCTAAAACCATAATGTGTGTATGTATATATATCTTCTATTAGCACTTAACATTCTACTTTTAGTTCCTTTTCTGTTTAAGTCCTTGTAGTAAATTAAAATGCAAGTAAGATGGGAGGGGCAACATTGTAAGGCATTTTCAGTATTTTATAACTAAGGCTAGTTAATTTCTCAAATTTCTCCTTCAGATTCGTTTTTCATAAGAAAGGGAGACCATGAAATCTTGTTTGAGAGAAGAGTTGAGGCATTATGCAGGGGCAGAAGGAGGGCAAACAGAAAATAGAAATGCTAAAGTCAAAATCTACATGTGGCATAATAAAAAGATGTAGGATTCAGAGAGCCGCCAGTGGCTGTGTGTGTGCGTGGGAAAGACTTTTATCTTCCTTGAGGCTCAGTTTTCTTATCTTCAGAATGGGAGTCATAATTTTTAATAATCATATTTACCTTGAAAGGTCATATGAATAAATAAAACCTAAAATATTCTAGTCTGTGGTATATGGTAGGTATACAATACATGTTGGTTTCCCTTGCTATTTCTCAATTTTCCTAAGAGAGGTAATATATTCATCTGTGAAAGAGTAGACTTTATAATTAAGTTCTAGGGTTAGTGAAAAGTGAACAAAGAATGAAAGCACAAGTTAATACTCCTTCAGGTGGGGCATAGGGTCATTATTATTAATTTATTTATTTATTATAATTTTATATCATTATAATATATTTTTATTTATTATTATATTATCATTATTAACGTTTTTGTGTGTGTAAAAACAAAGTTTTTTTTAAAGTAGCATCTCACGTAATCAAACTAAATAAATAAATGAGTACATTAATAAATAAACACATATCTAAAGAGAAAAAGGCGTTTTGTGTAACATATGTGTTCACACATATGCATGTGTGTGTGTGAGCCAGCTGCCTAGATGCAATAGGCTTCCCCAGTTCTTACTGGTTTGGGGAATATGAACACATTTTGCTTGTTTTCTTCTGGTTGCCTTATGGAAAATGAAGATTCAAAATCCAGATGTCTCAAACGCTGGTATATTGAACTTAGTTGTAAAAAAGATATAGAGGTATAACCATACATCAGGAATTGTACATAACGAAAGAAAATGAAAAAAAAAATTTATCTATCTGCCACCTGACCTGTGAAATGTGAAAGTGCCCATCAGAGTGTTAAGGATATATTCCAAGGAGGATAAAAAATTGAGAACCCTTAATAATTACTATGTGGAAGTGTGTAGGTAATATATCAGTGCTGGTGGATTAGCACCGTCTTATAGAGACACGTGCCATTTTAGTTAAAAGGATTTAGAGTGATTCTTGGCCCTAGAAACTTTAATCCTATAGTTAATATTACAAGTAACAATTATCTGAAGATTAAAAACAACTCTCTCTCATTAAGCACATGTTTAATTTAGGTAGAAGTTAGGCATTAAGCATGTATTTTTGTTTGTCTCCTAAGAAGATACATTTGTATAATATTTAGAAAAATATCACAGGACACAGTTCATCTAGTTAACAATTAAAAATTTCCCAGGAATAATATAAAATAAATACATTTTAATTAATACAATAAATATGAGAAATGCAATACATGTAGTAAGACAAAGGTTCAAATCTTTATCATTCAACTGAAAAGTAAATTTTAGGACATGATGTATCTAAAAGTGCACTTAATACTGTATTTGATGTATTTGTTGACATTTGCCTTCTCTATAACCCCTGGCATTTGGGTCCGAGTTAATCATACAGTGTCCCAGTGACTGTGGCCACAAATTAAACTTGACTCTCTTCATCACCCTTACATATTTCCCCACCAGGAGCAAGCTCCAGATCACCTGCCAGTTCATAGCCCACCTCTTTCTATCTTTGTCCTGCTGACTGTAAATCCCCTCACCAGTTAATTGAACAGATGTACCCAGTGCTGTTTCCTGAAGATCGTCAAAGCTGGGCTTTGACAGACAGCAGAAAGTGGCACAATAAAAAGAAAAAATGAAAGCCTTTTAACTGAGAGCACTGCTTTGTTCTGCTTAGAACGTTAAGGTCACTGCAGCTCATTCTGATTGTGGGGATCTTAATTTTTACTCAACCAATTTACTTGCAGCTGTCATTCTTTCCAATATTAAAAGTTCAGCTTTTCAAGCGTGGGGAACTGGGGGATGGTTGTGTGGGGAAAGAGAAGAGCTTGTTACAAACTAAAAACAGCAAAAACAAGTAAAATCTGGCTTGGCTCTCAAGTACAAAAAGTTATTTTCAAAGCCTATAAATTATGACATAGTGATTAACATGTAATTTAAATATATTTAAACAACAATTATATCACATTTCCAGCCCAGCTAATTGGCCTCACAGATGTTCCCTTGTAGCTGCATTGCCCTTCCAGGGAGATATGAATGAGGTGCTTTTTATCATGGAAAAGGGAAAAAAGGCAAATGGAAAAAATGGAAACAGAAACATAAAAAGCAGCCAGTAACCCTAAAAACAATGAATGCTAAGGGAATTTTGTTTAGCTTTTTTTCCATTTTAATGCTGAAAACTAGAAAAAGCATGAAGACACTCCTATTACTGTGATGGTCTCTGGCAGTGTGTCTAGATACAGAGTTGGCAGGTTGCTGACTGAAAGACTTGTCAAAGCAAGGACAGTGGATCCATTCTAATAAAGCGTGGCTGCACTTTGTGTCTTGGAACAGACTAACTGCAAGAGATCTAGTTATTTTTAATACAACACCTTTACAATTGAAGGCGGTCTAGCCCAGGTAATGAATATAGATAATAAACTATTTCCTGATGAAGAATGACTTGTGAGTTATTCTTTTGATCATTTATCTCTCAAGTTTTATAAAATGTTAAATGTGCAGCAGGCAGTGCTGTTTCCTCAGCCGTGATTCTAATCGAACATTACCCAGTATAGCAACTCTTGCAAAAGAAGAGGTCAAAGGAACACTGGTGATTATGAATATTTTGGAATACGTTGCCTTTTAATATCTAATCATGAAATTGAAATAAATTCACTCCAGCCTCACCTTACTCTTACCTTTTCTTCTAATAATCTCAGGTAATGTTTGATAGTACAATGTAAATTACAAAAGGCCACTGGACATGCCTCTCCTAGTGTATCATGGTATCTCCAGCATCTACCGTAATTCCTGTGCTTTCACTGTAGCAATTTAATAAATATTTGCTAAATGCTTGCCAAATAATCCAGGTTTAATGATAGGGTAAGGCCAAGGTTATAATATGATAAAGGTCCAGCAGGCAGGTGTCATATTTTTGTACCAGCCCTCTATTTTACATATCACTGGACTATATGGAAAATTTATTTCTCAAATTTTATGAACAAATGAATTTTATTTTATGACACTCTAAAAGGTAGCAAAATGTACCTATATTTAAGGTGCTATGGAAGACAAGAAGATATACAGAGTGCCAACAAACACATGAAAGAATGCTCAACATCACTAATCATGAGAGAAATGCAAATCAAAACTACAATGAGATATCATCTCACACCAGTCAGAATGGCCATCATCAAAAAATCTAGAAACAATAAATGCTGGAGAGGGTGTGGAGAAAAGGGAACCCTCTTGCACTGTTGGTGGGAATGTAAATTGATACAGCCACTGTGGAGAACAGTATGGAGGTTCCTTAAAAAGCTACAAATAGAACTACCATATGACCCAGCAATCCCACTACTGGGCATATACCCTGAGAAAACCATAATTCAAAAAGAGTCATGTACCAAAATGTTCATTGCAGCTCTATTTACAATAGCCCGGAGATGGAAACAACCTAAGTGCCCATCATCAGATGAATGGATAAAGAAGATGTGGCACATATATACAATGGAATATTACTCAGCCATAAAAAGAGACGAAATTGAGCTATTTGTAATGAGGTGGATAGACCTAGAGTCTGTCATACAGAGTGAAGTAAGTCAGAAAGAGAGAGACAAATACCGTATGCTAACACATATATATGGAATTAAAAAAAAAAAATGTCATGAAAAACCTAGGGGTGAAACAGGAATAAAGACACAGACTTACTAGAGAATGGACTTGAGGTTATGGGGAGGGGGAAGGGTAAACGGTGACAAAGTGATAAAGAGGCATGGACATATATACACTACCAAACGTAAGGTAAATAGCTAGTGGGAAGCAGCCGCATAGCACAGGGAGATCAGCTCGGTGCTTTGTGACCGCCTGGAGGGGTGGGATAGGGAGGGTGGGAGGGAGGGAGACGCAAGCGGGAAGAGATATGGGAATATATGTATGTATATAACTGATTCATTTTGTTGTGAAGCTGAAGCTAACATACCATTGTAAAGCAATTATACTCCAATAAAGATGTTAAAAAAAAAAAATGCTTCTTTGATGAGAAGCCTTGGCAATTTGATTGCTTGACTTTAAACATTTGACTTAGCAGGTGTGAACATTTAAATTTCACATATTCTCTACATTTGTATAATAGTGCAGAGCTTAAAAAGTTCATCTATATATAATATTGTACTTTATCTTCATTAAGAATAAAAGAGGCCAAGGATGAAAATGAGGGTCCGAGATATTTCACGATTGACCATATCACTTGTAATTGGGACTGGAGCTTGGAGCTTCTAACATACCATACAACAATCTGTCTATTGTACACAGGCACCTCCTATGCAGTGCATATTAAATATATCTGACTTTCCATGTCATAGTCTTCAATGTGTTGTTAGTTATGTTATTAGAGAAGAAAAGAGATAAATATTTTCTATGCCATCATGAAAGTGGGCAGAGTTTAAATGTAAATTCAGTGTAGGGGTTCAGAGTTTGTCCCTTGATTCGTCCAGCAGGCTAAGTTAATTAAGGAAAACTATATTATCTAGTTGTTATTAATTTATATTAAACGGTTAATCTCCATGGGACCATGTTCTTAGATTAGTCTGTGAATCTCTAAATTATAAAAACGTTGATCTGGAATAAGATTTAGCCCTGTTCCACAGATGTTTCAAGATGTTGTCTTTCAGGTTTATTTTAGTCATCTCTGTTCAGTTAAATCCAGAAGGTAGAGAATGAAAAGTTCATAAAATCAACTGTTTTTATTTGCATTATTCATTATTTCCAGTGCTAAGAAAAGTGCCTGGCGCATACATAGACCATGGTTTCTCAAGAAATGTGTTTAATAAATGATTGATTTTATATATATATATATAATTTTTAGCTAGGAAACAGAGGTTGTATTCATATATCCCCTGTACTTACCATAAGGAACGTTGTCCTTAATATTTTATCATATTTTTATATTGACTTTTATTTAACCCATAGGCTAGAGTTTTAAGCCATAAGACTGTCTTTTTTTATTAATTGCAATCTAATTTCAACTGATTCTAAATACATAAAATTAATGTATGCAAAGCATGTTTCCAGTAAAGAAACGATTTTCCAAGATTTTCTGCTTTTTGTTCACTTAAAAAAAAAAAGACTGATGAGAAAATATCATGTACCTTTTTATAAAAGAGGCTAAGAAGTTGACCCTTTGCTGAAATGGGGAAAAATAAATGTAACTTGATAGTAAAAATTATTCCAGGCAAATTGAAGTCCACCTCTATATCCTTTTAGATAAGTTTCTTCCTATGAGAGGAAAGTTAATGCTGTGGTATGTGGCCATTCCAGTTATTTAACGTGTAACAAAGGAAAGGGTTCCTCATTTACAACTCAAGTTAATTTACTGCTTTTCCCTTTCTTCCAGGGTTAATCAGAAGAACATTTATTGTCAACTTTATTTTTAATCCATTTAAAATTTTACTTTTCCTATATAATTCTTCTTTACAGGGATTGAATTAAAATATTCGACATCCTCAGAAAATATAAATAAACTTGCTTGTCGTCAGAGTGCATAAAATTTTACTGTTTAGCAAACGTCACTGTTGTGCATGTTTTCCCCTTTGGTTCATACAACTCATGTGGCTTTTCTTTTTTTTTTTTTTCTGTTCTTTTTTGTTTTTTTTCATTCATGTTACCTCTTATTACATCCATCATTCCATTTTTCTTTCCTATTAGAGTGAAATTGGACACAGCCCTCCTCCTGCCTACACCCCCATGTCAGGAGTAAGTATTTCACAATCAACCTTCATCTTTTAGGATTTTTGGTCTTTGCTTATCATGTTTCCTCTCTTGCCTCACCATAATTTCCTCATTTTGCCTTTGCCAACAGTGAGTTAAGAATTTACTGTAGATTGTGTACCTGCCTATGTAGATATGTTTTATCTCAGTAGATAATCCAGAGTTGAGATATCATGCATCAACAGTAGCTTTTGATTTTTATCTGAAGAATTTACCTGGGCTCATACATCATGCTTCTGGGTAAAGAGGTTATCTTTACTTCCAGGATTATAGGTCTTGGGCTAAAAAGTCAGAATCTCAGTGGTGATTCTCTAGTTAGATACTAGAGACTCAGAGTCACAGTGACCACAGACTAGAAGGCAATAAGGAAACATCACCATTCAAACTGCATCACTGTACTTCTGTTCTTAATGGCAACTGCCTATAGTTAATGACATTGCCATTTGTCTTGAAGATTCACTTTGAATTTTTACATTAAAAATAGGCAGTTGTGGGATAGGAACATGAAATACTTTTTATTAGATCATGTGTTAGGTGGTTAGTAAAATTAAAATATGTATTTCCAAAATGTTTTCCCACAATTGATTTATTTTATAAGAAAAATTGGAATTTTAGGTGTTTCTAGTCTAATTCAAACTCATTGACTATTAGGGGGAAAAACTCAATTAAGAAACTCTGACTTTGCTCTGAAAGACAAACTTCCATATTCGTTTGGCTATTAACATCCATATTTTTGACAGCTATTCCTAACAATACCTTTGGTCCAAATGTGTTTCTACTATTGACAGAACCAGTTTGTGTACCGAGATGGGGGTTTTGCTGCAGAACAAGGAGTGCCCATGCCCTATAGGGCCACCACCAGCACGATCCCAGAAGCCCCAGTTGCTCAGGGGGCTACCGCCGAGATTTTTGATGACTCCTGCTGTAACGGCACCTTACGCAAGTCCGTGGCACCCCACGTCCAAGAGGACAGCAGCACGCAGAGGTACAGCGCTGACCCCACAGTGTTCGCCCCAGAACGGAGCCCACGAGGAGAGCTGGATGAAGAAGGTTACATGACCCCTATGCGAGACAAACCCAAACAAGGTACAAGCAGAATGTTCAGAAATGATTGCCACTCGACATTTGTCTCTATCAAAATAAGCAAAGTATGGAAGGGAAATTGCCAAACTATCTGCCTATGTAAAATGTGTGATCCACAAAAGGCTTAGGCTGCTGCTATTCCTAGTAAGCTTTCTGAATCAAAGGGGTCCACATCATCTAGGGGCTTTTTTAGAAACCAGAATCTCAGGCCCCACTTGAATAGGAATCTGCATTTTAACAAGATCCCCAGGTGATTTTTATGCATAATCGAGCTTGAGAAGCACTGAACTAAACATATCTTTATTGGAATATTTGAATGAGGTAGCATATCACAAGATTTCAGAACCCTTACTCCATTGGACTTATTGTGGAGATCATAAAGACTGATGTTGTTGGTAAAAATGTCCAAAGCTTTCAATGGCACCAATAAAAGACTTGATTGATGCATTAAAATGGTGTCATTTAATGACCTAGTTTATTATAAGAAATTATGACTTCTTGTATGATACATTTCAAAAATTAAAGTTCTGACCCTGCATATACTTATATGTATACCATCACATCTTGAAAATATTCATAGCTTGTGCCTTTACAAAGAACAGAAGTAACTTTACAAAGTTAGTAGTAGAAATGTTAAACACCCAAATCAGATAACATTTCAATTTGAGAAAGCCTCTTTCCTTTTATGTTAACAGCATCAGAAAAAGAAGATGGATGATTGTTATTAAAAACCGGTGACTGTTTCTTAGAGTCTTCTAAGTGTCACAGTAAACTGTATTTTAAGACTGAATAAAGGCCCATTGTCGCACTTAATATGCAGTTATAGTCACTTTTATAGTATGCAATTAAGGGATGCCTAAATACATATTGTCAATAATCTATTAAAATATATCCACCTCTATATGTATGAAAGTATTACTGTAACGAAGAATTGGATGTTGACAGTAGCCCAATAGTGACACAAATGTAGGTTTTGAGAAGATTTGACAGATGCCTAAAAGTGAAATGCTCTCTGGGAAGATTCTCAACTCAACCATAAAATTATTCCTATCTACAGAACTACATGGCTATAC
Organism: Lagenorhynchus albirostris; assembly: GCF_949774975.1. NCBI lineage: Eukaryota > Metazoa > Chordata > Mammalia > Artiodactyla > Delphinidae > Lagenorhynchus > Lagenorhynchus albirostris. Next base: position 25,526,378 of record NC_083100.1, read on the forward strand.
AAATTTGCATCAGGACAATAGATAAGCAGATTGCTTTGAGAAAAGGTAACTTGAACCTTCTAAGAGAAAGGCAAGTCAGTCTGTGTAGACTCACTGTAGACCATCCCCAGATTTTATTTCTGAGTACTAAACTAAGAGACCCACATTTATGTAGAACTCCAGCCCAGTTCTCAGAGAGTAGAGAATTTTAGTATAGACATTCCTATACTTTCCATTAAGAAGTTTCAGGACTCTGATAAGAAAAATCCAATTCTGACTCCTTTATAGGTGTTTTTCATATATTTTTCTTAAAATGACAGTAGCTTTGAGAACCATTCAAATTAAAACTTATGATGAAGTGTGAAGTTCAGCCTCCTCCTGTAGGGGCAATAGTGAAAACAGTGCAGTAGAACAAGATTATTCAACAGGAGTTAGGGAATTTGAATTCTAGTTCAACACAAATTATATCCTTCATACATCATTTAATCTCAATTTTCTGTCTATAATGCTGGAAGAATACACCTTGCACTTCCTTTTTCACAGGATTGTAAAAAGGGATGAAATAATAGTGCCTTGTAAATTATTGAACTGTAATCTGTGTATATGATGGTGGGATATTCATTACTGTCTTTTAACTTGCACATGACACTAAATAGTTAACTATATCCAGTAGGCCTATATCCAGGAAAAAATAACCCTGGGTTGATGAGATTTTTCTCTCTACATGTCGGGTTTATTATAGGGGATAGAAAGTTTGTTTCAGAATGGTAGCATCTCAACAAACAGTATGCCCTCTCCCTACCCCAACACCAAAGTAGGAATAGCTAAAGTGTCATTTTTGTGCATATATTTAAAAAGAGGGTCTACTATATATGTGTATATATGTCTATATATATTCTATACTATAAACATAGGAATAGAATTAAACATGAGGAGAGCAGCATTAATTAGCAGTATTTTTGAAAATTCTAGCCCAGTATCTATTCTAGCCCAATACCTATTTATTAGACTGAATCATGCAAAATAGCTGCTATATGACTAGCTTCAACCTACAAAATAGCAATTTCATATGATTCAAACTAATAATTTGCTATTTTATGATTATGATTAGCTATTGGAAATAAATGTTACAGTTATATTTATTGTTAAGCATATATTTTGTCAAGCAAGTCAATATAGAGGCATGTTAGATGTCTATATTATTTGATTAGTTGAGTCTTTTCCTTAGATGTTTTCTTTCCTGTGTGTAAATCTTTCTGAGGGAAAATCTGTAATCAAATCCTTGTTACCTATGCAGACATTCTAAGCAAATTATGTAGACTAAAAACTACTTTTATTTTACTTCATCCATTTATCTTGACATGGAGTTAATCTGTAGACATTTTGATCTTCCAATATTCCTTAAAAATCTCCATATTTAAAATCTATTTAACCTTGATAGTTTGTCTTATCTTCCAACATAAATTACCAACTTTTAGAAAATAGAAGCATTTAAACAACTGGCCCCATAAGTAGGAGAGACAAATGCAAGCAGAAAGAAAGAAGAACAATCTAGGGGACAGGGACTCTGACCCTGGCCTTGTTGGTGCCTTGTTTTGTCACTAACCTTTTTTGCCCACTTACTCCTCTTTCATATGATAGTAGTAATCAACAAAAAATTTTTGTGAAAATTCCTGAAATATGTGGCTTTATTGTCCTGGAAAAAGAAGCTAACCATTCTATATAACCATGGTCTGATTAACATTTTCCAGAAAGTAGATGTTAACTGATACTTTTGTATTACATCAGAATACCTGAACCCTGTGGAGGAGAACCCTTTTGTCTCTCGGAGGAAAAATGGAGACCTTCAAGCTTTGGATAATCCTGAATATCACAGTGCTTCCCATGGTCCACCCAAGGCAGAGGATGAGTATGTGAATGAGCCACTGTACCTCAACACCTTTGCCAACACCTTGGGGAACTCTGAATACCTGAAGAACAACGTACTGTCTGTGCCAGAGAAGGCCAAGAAAGCATTCGACAACCCTGACTACTGGAACCACAGCCTGCCACCTCGGAGCACCCTTCAGCACCCAGACTACCTGCAGGAGTACAGCACAAAATATTTTTATAAACAAAATGGAAGGATCCGGCCTATTGTGGCAGAGAATCCTGAATACCTCTCTGAGTTCTCGCTGAAGCCAGGCACTGTGCTGCCTCCTCCACCCTACAGACACCGGAATACTGTGGTGTAAGCTCAGCAGTGGTTTTCAGGTGGAGAGAGACGCCCGCTCCAATTTCCCCGCTGCCTCTCTTTCTCTTGTGGTCTTCCCTCTACTCTCAAGGCCAGTAGTTCTGACACTTCCCAGTGGAAGATATCAAGATGCAATGATAGTTATGTGCTTATCTAACTTGAACATTAGAAGGAAGGACTGAAAGAGAAAGACAGGAGGAACCACACTGTTTCTTCATTTCTCTGCATGGGTTGGTCAGGAGACTGGAACAGCTAGAGAAGGACCAGCAAATATGAGACAATACTGCCTGCTGTCAAACTAGTTCCCAACTTTTTTTTTTACATTGTTTTCTTTGCCTTCCTTCCTTCCTTCCTTCCTGTATTTCAATGCACATGCTTGAAAGACCCAAGCTGCAGGAACCGATGTGTACATTTTCAGCATCCCTGGAAATCCTAATGATGTTTCCAGAAGAACAAAATGATAACCTTTTTTATAATGTATGATAGTAACTAAGATTGAAAATCCAATCTCTTTCTCAGACAGTTTCAATCTTGACAAGCAAGAATGGCCAACTCAGCTTTCATAAGTTTTGAATCTTCATCAAAGTTATAACTAGTAATTATGTTTGGAGAGCTCTTTTGTTTTTTTAATTTTGTTTTGCTTTGATCTGTCTCTTCATATTACTTTCTCCCCTCTTTTCAGCTTTAATTTATAATTGCAAACATTTTTCCATCAAACCTTCTTAGGTGTTGCTATAAATTGAAAGAATTGTAAAAAAATATTTTAATATGGTGAAATGGCCACTATTTTAAATATGCAGTCTTTAGAATTAGAAAGGGAAGCCAAGATATTAGTCAAATGTAACATCAAATCTTACTTTTGTGTTTTACACTATTGAATATGTATCCCCCCCCAATCCTTTACATTCTTCAACATTTTCTTCCCCTCTATAAATGACAGTACTTGATAGGCAGTTGGTAATGTTAAGAATAGAAGGGAAACTAAGAGACAGTTCTGTGTGGTTCATGAAAACTACTGACACTTTCAGGGGTGGTCCAATGGGGAATCCATTGAACTGGAAGAAACACACTGGATTGGGTATGTCTACTTGGCAGATACTCAGAAATGTAGTTTGCACTTAAGCTATAATTTTATTTGTTCTCTTTCTGAACTCCATTTTGGATTTTGAATGAAGCAATATGGAAGCAACCAGCAAAATAATTCATTTAAGTACTTTTTTTTAAAAAAAAAGAGCTAAGATAAAGAAAGACTGTGGAAATGCCAAACCAAGCAAATTAGGACTTCAGAACACTTTGGGATTATAGTGAGAGGGTCAGCACATTATCAACATGTGATATCACATTTCCTAAACAAGGAAATTTGTCCAGTTTGTATACTCCACTTGAAGGAATGCAAGTAAGGATTGGCTTGAATTCCATGGAATTTCTAGTATAAGACTCTATATTAAGTGGAAGGTAACTCTTTGCACATAAATTGGTATAATAAAAAGAAATACAAACATTCACTGCTGATAGATAGGTCCTTGGGTCAAAAGTTGTAAATAAATGTGAAAAAACTTCTCATGTAATTATTTTAATATCCAACATACTACTCTTTTGATACTTTATATAATAACTGTTTTTCTTCAAACACAGCATCCTAGTTCTAGAGCCACCCTTCTTGTGTATCACTTTAAAGAATACCTACTGAGTTAAGATGAGCAATGGGAACAAATGGTAGGAATGAGTTTTCAGGAAAAGGGGGCCTCAGGTCAGTAATTAGAAAAATTGGATAGAAATCTCTCTCTTTAGGAAAATCTGGCCCAATTCATTTGGAATTTTTAAAAAATATTTCTTTCCAATGTTAAAGTATTGGGATCAAATATTAGTGGCACAGGTTAGGATGAAAGTTTTGCTCGGGCAATATTCTTGAAATGGAATGAAAAACAATGCAAAACTCAAATCAGATTAAAATGTATCAACTAAAAACTTGAGATTGTTTTCTTAGTAGATCAGGAAGAATGACAATATTTGTAGCTGGAGAGGAGAAACAGTGTTCTTCTAAGTGTATATAATGTATGTGTTAATACCTTGTAAAATCAAGACTTGGCATGAAGATCATGTATATTTCCAATGCCTAGGACAAACCAGTAGGACTGTGAGATGCTGCCCCTACATGAAGTTGAAAGGGTTATCAACATGCTTTTTGAAGTGTCAAAAATTAAAAAAAAAAAAAAAAAAAAAAAAAAGGAAATTGGTTAAGCCCAACAGGGAAGGATGTAAATACATGTTTTTCTAGAGCTATCTAAACTTTATTTCAAAACTTGAATTATTCATCCATCTATAAATGTTGGTTATTTAACTAGTATATGTAGTTCATAAGGTAATAGAAAAGGTGATTATGAAAGCATGTATATATCTGGACAGAACCATGATAATGCTGTAAGATGTAGATTTAGTTAGGTTAACAGATGTTAAATGATTTTAATACTATTAAATAAATCACACTAGAAAACTAACCACAAAATATAATGTAGCAAAATAAAATGCAGGATATGAAAATGTAGGATGGATTTTGCATAGTAAAAAATGTTTGCCATTTAAAATTGTTATTTGTTAGGTTGAGCTGAAAGTGGGCATATAAAAAGCAGGTTCCACTTAAGAAAACTTGCTTTAAAACATTACAATTATTTTTTTCTCATTCTCTTATTCCTTTACCATTTGTAAAATGTATTACGTGTAAAGAGGAATTTTTCAAATTTGTTTTGCAAATACCACCTTGTAGAGTTTAACAGGCAAATATGTTACAGATGACTTTAAGTAAGAGGTTTCAAAATGAAGTGAAGGAAATATAAATGTTCTATTACCTTATGCAGAGACAAAAAAATGAGTGGTGTCATTTAGTAAACAAACAAAATGCATTTAATTTGTGACATATTCTTTCTTTTTTCTATGATACCCTCCCATCTCCAAAAAGAACCCAAGGAATTAATTAACAATATTCTGAGAAATAAATGCTAAAGCAAGCATTTCAAACTGCCGTATTTCCATTGTTTTGGACAATAGTTGATAGCCAGATGATTTTTAATAGGGTAAATGAGAAATCCAGGTGGATAAGCTTCTAGTTATTGAAAAGCCAGAAAACTAAATTTACTGTATATCCTATGGGCAGAGAATTCTGCTGGGCCTCTCTTTATGCATATGGTTTTGAAGGACAGCCTGGTACCCATGCAGACACCTAAAGGCAGACTTATATCTGCTGATTGCCATTTGCTTAAGAACGAATAAGAGTATACAGATGTAGACTGGGCATCATTTTAAAATAACACTATCAATAGAGACCTTGATATTACTGATATTACAAAGGGGCCAGCTTTTATACTTCTGGGTAGAATTAATACAATTTTTCTAATACCAGAGAGCCTTTGCAAAAGTAGTTCTTTCCACAATTGCAAACATTAAGCTGTTATGGGCACAGTGTTGGATCAGGAGTCCTTCAGTTTATATGGACACATGGCTTTAGCACCATGGGCTACTTTGTTCTTTTCATTAAACAAAAGTCTCTATGAAATAGAGACTCGGTTCAAGCCCCACTCATTTTGTAAAGGTGAAAAAATGTAGGATGTGTCACTTTTGCAGACCCCTGCCTCACCTCTTCACAGCCAGGTGATCTTTTGGGCAGAAGAAATGCTTCTCTAGTCATGAGCTGAAAAGACTCCAAGCCCCAGTTTCATGGAGGTTTTCACATGCTTCCCCTGGAAAATACTCCCTGACAGTCAGCTTTGCAAGTAAGTGATTATCTTGTTAGGAATCACAGAAACAATTCATTTCTCTCTGGACCTTAAGGAAAATGCTGCCCTTACTTCTTTTACCATTGGCACAACTACTCCGTTTTCCTTACTTTTCTGCCACCCTAGTTCAAAGCGGCCCTCTTGATGCTGTGCCTGTCTTAAGCCATAGTGGAACTCTGAGGTCCCACACACTGCTTTGTAAAACATTGATTTAGCCTCTGCCCTCAAATGTCTGACTTTTCCATAAAAGATAGTAGCAATTTGGACATTGTTTAAATTATTTCTCAAATAAATGACTGCACAGAGCATACTTTATGATGTTAAAATTATGCTTTTCCATGAAGATCGATTCTCTTACTATGTCCTTCTCTGTAGGAATTTGAGTCGAGTCAGCCCTGTGATGAATCTTGAAACTCACGTATGTGCACATACCCGTGGTAGGTTTTAGATTTAATCTTTTCATGAAGACTTTACATTATAATAAGTTATTTTTGCCAGCAAATTAACTTATTTACTTTATTTATCTTACTTTGCTCCTGATTGCAAATATTTTACAGCTGCTGTATATATTTTTTTTTTTCCGATAAATGAAGAGTCTTATTATCATAAAGGTAAAGGCTATTCAGCTCTGAGAACCACCTGTAGCTCTTTACTGGATCATTCATCCCTCTGACAAATACATAATGAGTGCAGTTTCACTGAAAGGAAAATCCATGTTGTCTAATAGGTTGCCATTTTTTCTCTACTTTTGCTTTTTAAGGATATTTTTCTTTCAATACTCTAAGTGTTTTACCCATATCACAATAAGTGGTTACATTTGTACAAATATAAAAAAACCAAGTTCCATACCTGTAGGCAATAGTCTAACTTGTCCAAACCACTTTGCCTTTACTGCTATTTTTATCCCTGATATGTAGCTGTTTCCCCCAGGCCTGTAGCTGTTATGAAGGAAAGCAAATCATACCTCCTAAGTATTGACATAACCTGATTCTTGAGTACCATTTGCAGATTTTCCAATTAGTGGGGGGGTGTACCTTTTCCCTAATGTGAGAGTCATTTTCCTGTATATTTCTGGATCTCTCAGGGGCTGGGTGGGGGGCGTGAGGGGGCTACACCATAGCACTCCAAGAATCCTTTGGGATTACTCCAGTAATCAACTATGAAAGTTATTTTCTAAGTGTAGATATGTAAGCTGTTCTTTTAAAGTAAGGTACTTTGGAATATTGTAGCATAAATTGGTACTGCTGTTAAATGGGTCGATTATTAAACTGAGCAGCTGTGCAAGGGCAGCTAACTTTGAATGCACACCTCACTGGCTGGTGTGTCTACATCTCCTGTCGTGAGCACCAGGGACTTGCATTGCTGCAGGTCAAAACTGCATTTTCACACAACTTGACTAGGTGTTCATCTTTCCTGAGCACCATTATAACAAGATCAAATGAAAATGAGATCGATCTGCAAGACAATTCAGAGCACAAAATGTCATGTGAAATCTTCTCTTAAACACTCATCTCATACATGCATCAAAGTAGTTGACTAGTTGACGAAGATCAGTTCAGGTGACAAAGGGAGACACTTTACCAAAAAGGCAGAGGCTTAAGGTATTATATACATTTGTATTCATTTCCTCATGTTCTTAACTTGCAAAGAGAAAACAAGCCCTCTCTCTTCTGAAGTATCTTCAAAGGACAGAGGTGCAAAAATAACTAGCTGGTTAGCCATTGATGTTTCATTTAAATCCCAGTGTTCAAAGTTAGCTGCCTTTTTGAAATAAACAAAAAATACTACTGTATGTTTGAAAATGTGAATAGTATTTTTATAGCTTGTTAAAGACATGGCTAGTTGCATTTGTAAATAGGGATAATGTTGCTCTGATTTTCTTCTGTGGACATCTTTATTTGGAACATAATTGTCTTTAGGGTTAATTTGTATATAAGTAATTGGCTTGTGATTGTTTCTTTTGGGTTGGAAGTTATCATTTTGACATTACTTGTGATTCTGTGTTCAGCACTATGGTGATGTGTTCAACCTCTGCACTCGCTTACACAATAGGATATGCCAATTGTGTGTGGTGTAATGTTACTTTGATTTTTTTCTATTTTATCTATGAAGGATTATGCACTTAACACATACTAACTTTTTTAATGTTAGGTATATTTTTAGTATAATTTCCCTTATTCTTTCTTCCCCTCCAACCCTTCACTCCATTCTCCTCCCTTCTCCCATTTTCTGTTGTCATTTGAGAATGAGGGACAAACAGTATTTTAAATTTCTGTAATTAGGCTTTTCTGTTAGTTCTCAAGGATCCTCTCTTGGCTCTTGGGAAAGAATTGTACCTGTACAAGGCAATTATAGAATGCGACCTGCTTTGCCTCATTCCACACTGATCATCCCAGCTGAACAATTTGAAAACTGTTCTGCCTTTTTGTTACATGAATCTGTCAGAAATATATTTTTAATTTAATATAAATGAAATTCAATAAAATATGAAACAAATGTTCTCTTCTGTGTCAGAAATTTGTAATAAGAAAAAGCAATTGGGGAAGAAGATTTGTTCTAGATTTAATAATCTGAAGATGTGAAAATGGGCTTGTTTTTGTCCATGTTTATGAATCTCATTCATTATTCTTCAGAACCCTTTGGTTGTTTGGAATGTAATACATTCCATATGTTTTTAGCATCTAGCACAAAAGCCTATTGATGTGTTCAGACTTACTCATCTGTGCAGACTATGCTTAATTCACTGTGGTTGGTTTGTTGCTTTGGGATTTAAAAAGTTTTTGAAATATTTGGTAAGTTGTATCCAAATAACATTAATATTTTTATACTATTTTTCTTTCTGCCCTCATTTCAGTTTACAAAAATGGTGCTGGCAAATCTTTTGTTATAAAGAATATCAAATGCTAGTACCCTGCTTGAAGTAAGGGAGAGAGAATGGGACCATAAACAGTCAATCAACTCACGTGACTTGGAACAAGCCCACGGTAAGGTGGGAGAGTGTTACAGACACATTGGTGATGTGAGCAAGATCCTCTCCCAACATGTTTTTTATTCTAATTTTTCTATTTTAAATATTATTTCTTACTCCTTCATACTTCCAAAGTGTAAGAACTTTAAGATTCCAGTAACTTCTCATTCAACATCCTATTACTCTTTCAAGCTACTTTAGTCATTTGAATACATATGATGTCAACTAAATCGGTGCACAAAAAAATATATATTTTCAATATAATATATTGGAGTAAGTTCTCTTAAATTCGTTCAGTTATAGGTCTTTAAAGATCCCGTTGGGGCTTCCCTGGTGGCGCAGTGGTTGGGAGTCCGCCTGCTGATGCAGGGGATGCGGGTTCGTGCCCCGGTCTGGGAGGATCCCGCATGCCGCGGAGCAGCTGGGCCCGTGAGCCATGGCCGCTGAGCCTGCGCGTCCGGAGCCTGTGCTCCGCAGCTGGAGAGGCCACAACAGTGAGAGGCCCGCGTACCGCAAAAAAAAAAAAAAAAAAGATCCTGTTGATTGGACCTCCTGCTATTTGCATGAAAATGCACACATTCTCTCCCTTGAATATTTTGACCTATTTATTTGAGATCATTGTCATTTTATTGTGTTCAGGGTGAGATACATCAAGGCTGCATGCATTTAACCCACTGATAGGCTGAGGAAGAGGGAGAAACAACTTGTGTTTCTATTGCTTTACTACCTTAAAAGATACAGTTGACATTTCCAGTGGCACCATGTGAGTTCATTCATAGTAGTTGTAATACCTACTAATTGTATAGTGCTTGACCATGTATAAACTTATTCTTTGTATGTTGGTTTTTGGCTCACTACACTATTTTGAGATAAGTATTATTGAAATAGCCCCAGTCATGCAGATAAGGAAGATAAGACTAAAATAACAAATCTAGCGTCATGCAACAAGTACCAAATGGTGGTACTCACCCTCAAAGCTGCGTCTTCTGATTTAAGTATCTTTCTTTACTACACTTAGGTAAACACTACTCTTTCTCCTCCTGCTGCAGAGGAATCTTATTCTGATTGGAAAATAATTTACGTTGACAAATTGTCTCTATTCAAGACCAACAGTGGTCTTCATTAGTCCTTTGATAACTGCCCTGAAAACTCCACTTGGCCTCCTCCGACTACCCGGTAGCAAGTCATCTATGACGGAGAATCAGGTTCCTTTCACTCAAGAGAGATAAACGCAACATAATCACAAGTAAAAGGACTTTTAAAAATGACCACGTGGGGAGCCTACTGGTAGTGTCCCCTTTTTCAGGGTCTTATAAATCTGCTCGGTAAAGGCACCACTAGTCCCCCCACATATATCAGAGAATATGGCATATAACTATCCCTAGCTCTAGCAATGTTATTACATGCAATAATGTTTCTAGAAATAAAACCTCACATGAAACACCTAATTTATAAATAAGTTGATAAATTTTCTAGGGTTTACTACATGCTAAATGGCCACTGGAAACAACTTCTGTAATACAGCATAGAATCTGATCCTGGACCAATGTCAAAACTTCAGTTAGGGAATTCCCTGGTGGTCCAGTGGTTAGGACGCAGTGCTTCCACTGCCGGAGCCCCGGGTTCCATCCCTCGTCGGGGACCTAAGATCCTGCAAACCACGCAATATGGAAAAAAAAATTCAATTAAAATGACGATGGTAAGACGAAAAATACCATGGAGAAGCTGTGATGTATTTAAGGGAGTAATAGGTTAGAAGCTAAAATAAATGTCAAAATTCAGACCAGCTATTTTCTATGGCTTTACACTCCAAGCTTCCTCAATTCACAATTGTTTAGCTTTATAAGCCCTATAGGAAGATATCTATCTATATTTATCTATTTATTGATATCTCTATATATATTTATATAGATGTACGTATACATATGGAGAGAGAACATATTAAACAAAATGTTTAAAGATATATTTATACATTGCAAAATTTCACACAGAACCTCTATTTTCAAGCAATTTCATCACAAGCTCCAAGATGTATATCATAGAACAAGTTACACTCATAAAACTGTAAACTGAGCAGGTGCATACTTAGCTAATTGTATTTCCCTCCACAGTATTATCAAGCTGCAATATGAACCCTAGGGAACAAAGCCACTAGACAACCATCTTAAGATTAGAAACAGAAGACTGTCACCCAGATAGCAATTTTAAAGCTATAAACAGAACAATTCACCACAGGATAGCAGTCAGGAGACTGTAAACCAAATAGTACACATGGGACATGTGAATATTGAAATAACTGCTCTTGCAAGTTACCCATAGATTCTTAAAAGAGAAATACCCATCTCGCGAACCTGTTTCTACTTACTTATGTTTCGAAGATAAGTAGAATGTTCTACAAAATGATATAAATCCAAGGTTTTCTGCCTCTTTTAGAAACAAAGAAAAACAAAAATTCCTAGCTTTAAAAACACATTGTATCAGCTGCCCACCAATTCCTATTGCAAGAGGCGTTATCTTAAACGTCCTCTTATATCGTCTTCTTCCATGTATTATGGGGACTTATTCAATCATCTTGCCTTTACTCTGTAAAGTTATTATATTTGTGTGGATTTCCAGCCATACAACAACAACATTAAAATAATAATAAGCTTTGATTGAAGGCCTCCCATGTGCCTGGCCCTCTGTTAAGACCTCTGTGCTCATTGTCTCATTTAACGTTCACTACAAACTTACAAGTTATTATTATTTTCCCCTTTTCATAAATGAGGAAAGTAAAATTTTAGTAAGGTTAAAACGCTTTTCCAAGGCTGCACAAAAAGTGGCCGTTGCTGGGACATAAACCCACTTGACATCAAAATACCTTATCCCTCATACGAAATTGTATTTATCTTATAATATTCATAATGCTATAGCAAGTGTTGTTTTTCCTCAAACGTTTAAACTCAGATGTGTGACAAATGCATATTTTTTCTGTAACAAAACTTATTGCCTTTCCCAAATCTCCAGTTTATTTAGAGGCAGAAAACATAAACTGACCACTTAAAATTTTTTTCAGAATTAATTTGAAAAATAGTCAACCAATTTAAGGTTTTTCCCCATTGCTTGCTCTCAGGTGTGACATCTAAATTCTGGGGCCTATATTATTAAGAATTTGCAAGATTCTCTATCACCCATGATAAATAACACAAATATCATTGACTTATCATATAAATGCTTATTTCTGCTGTGGGTCTGACAGCTTTCTTTTCTTTTTTTTTTTTTTTTTTTTTTTGGCTTGTGGTATTTTAATTCCCCAACCAGGGATTGAACCTGCAAGGCAGTGAAAGCGCAGAGTCCTAACCCTCGGACCACCAGGGAATTCCCCTGACAGTTTTCTTCTAAATGATACCTTGAAAGACCAGACTGGCTTCATCTTGTGGCTCATCTATCTCAGCATTCTACCTCCGTGATCTCTATAATAGAGAAAAGACTGTTGGACAGTCAAACAGGAACCTTACACTGCCACAGGCCAGGGGTGACAGATCAATTGCTTAAAACTAGTCATCTGGTCCCACTCAGGGTCAAGAGAGCTGTGGGAATATATAGATATTGAGTGAAAATAATTTTTTCTGCTACATGGCTGATGTAGCTTTATGACGATGGTGGGTAATGTCTAGCCCTTGGCCAATATCTGATGATGGCATCTGTTAGAATATACACTATAGCTCTGATTGTTGTTAATAATCATTTTTTTACTCTGTCCTCCACTGTGATGTCTACATTTCCATCTGGTATCTGGCCATTTGGTCTAATGCATAGTCCACAGTCATATGCCTTTAATGTGACCATGGTCCTTGGATTCTCTTACAAATTCCTGGACCTTTGTAGAGAAAACAGTAAAAGTGTGTTTGTTTACACTACTTGGAAGCTCTGGAAAGTTGTTCTGCTACCTGAGGCTCCCCATGCTGACACATCTACCCTGTGACTCCCAATCCAAGGGCGAGTGAAATCCTGTGAGACCCCTTTCTCAAGGTTCCGGGTAATCATTTGCATTTCCAATCTTGACCTAAGGGAAGGTACAAAACAAAATCATATCTCTATGAATAGAATCAGATTCTATTGATGGGCATTTACCAGAATCTGTTATTTTCCTCTTCATCTTAATTCTTCCTTTCCAGGTCAGAAAAGTTTTATAGATTGAAAAGTGGAATAGATAGGGAATTTAAAAGCCAAAATTCTATTGATTTTCTGAATCTGCTCTCCATGGTACCATGGAGGTCTCCTATCTTGTGGCCTGAAACAGAGTTCCTTATTGGGTCAAAGAAATTGTAGAAGTAAGGGGAAAAAACAATTATATGCTAGGTAGTGTGCTAAGCAAATCACATGCATTATCTCAGTCTTTACAAATTATAAGGTAAGAGCTGTATTTTAACATTGTTGTGTTCTGATGATGGTCTGACATGACAAATGACCTCCAGATAGATGAAAGGCAAAGATCTTTATTACTTACAGAAGACTGCCAATGCAGGGCAACACAGGAGATTGCACCTGGGGAAAGGGTAACAGCAACTGGAACTGTAGGAGGCAGCTAATACGTGGAAAGCCAGGTGGAGTTAGCTAGGCGTCGAGGGCTCCTTATAGATTATTTTGAATAATTCTACAGGCCTAAGGAAGAAGAGGATGTCCTGGGTATTTGGTATCTGGGGCCTCTGGAAGCTGGCTCTGTGTGCTATAACCCAGAGTGTTAGAGCCCAACAGGGAAGGGGGTGGAGTGTAGGCTTAGCAAACACCCCATCATGGGGAATTGAGAGTTTTTAGCCATGATCTCAAAATTGGGTCAAGACAGCACTTGTGAAATATTATATTACAAGCCATCATGGTTCCTCCTTTACAGTTAAAGTAGCTGAAATGTAGAAGTGTTAAGTTATTTAACCAAAGTCACACAATTAAGAGATCACGAGGCTGGGATTCCAATCAAGGTCCACCTAGATCTTGGCTATACCGCCTCCCTAAATGGACCTGTTCTCTTATCTACTTTTCTTTAGTAGGGCTTTATTATGTTTTCTATTCACTCTTCAGTTTAGATCTTTTCTCTCTCCTGTCTTGCACACTGTGTAGTGCATATGACCGCTAGGAGCTACCATGTGTGGAGCTTCTGTGCATTCACCTCTCCAGACCCACATCTACTTTATCTTGGCTCGTTCTGCTTTTCAATCTCTCAGTGTTTGGTACCCACTTGTCTCCTGGAGTTTCAAGGGTGAGGAAGAAAAAAAACTGGGGAGGAAGGAGAAAAACTGTCCTTAATGTTATTTTAAAAACAAATTTGAAACTTAAAAAAAAACCCTCTTTATATTGGCAATAGAAGCATTGTGTTTGACACTGTAACTCTGGCAAAAGAACATTTCAGTATCCAATGAGTTAGATATACTGCGCTACTTTGTAGGGCAATTTAAAAAACATTTTACTGTTGACAATAGGAATATAATTGCTTAACATTCTAGAAAAAATGATTGGCCTCTTTCCTGTTACATGCTAGATTCTTACTAACTCTCAATGAATGACAGATCAAGCAGTGATTATCCTGAAGGCTTAAACATAATACTCCAGTAGTCAGATGGGTCAACTTTATTATTGTGTGACAAATATAAATTTCTCTTCCAATGTTATATAATTGTATGAGTTAATTCAAAGATTGTATAGATTGAAGAATTATATAATGAAAAATATTGATATCTTCCTTTCAGAATAGAAGGGACATTGCAGAAAAGATTTTAACATTGATCTGGATTGAATAGGAATTCTCACTAAATTTATTAACAGTCCAGCCATTGTTGTTGAAAAACAGATAAAGTATTAATCAGAAGCTCTGCTGTTTCCTTTCTAGTCAGATGCTCAGCTTGTGTTTTAAAGTGAAAGAAGAAGAGAAAATATTGGAAGATAGGTCTGGCAGTATCAACAAGAGGAATAAGATGTAGACAATTTAAAATTTCTTGGAAGAAGAATGATAGGTCATCTGAAAATGTTGAAATAAATTAAAATAGTTCCAAATGAACTCATATGCTTGAAGATAGTCTTTTTCAATCATCTGCTTTTGTTTTTTTAAAAAATGTTCTTCTCCTGAAAAAATGTTAAATTTATTTAAGGATGATTACTAATCAAAGTAAGCACTTGTGTGCATGTATATGCTCTTGCCCATTACTATAATCTGACTCATAGATTTTAAATTTCAAGTGACTAAAAAGCAAAACTACCACTGTGCAGTCACCCACCCCCATTATCCCATTTCAGGAAACTCTCAGAAACCCAAATACTTGGGAAAATGTGTCAATTCTCTCAACTATAGGTATACTCCTAGTTAGGGGACATGAGACTGGCCTTTATTGCAAAAGAGAAGCATATATAGATGGAAGTTATTGATTTTCCAGTAGACAGATCCATAGCAAGAGCTAAAATGTTATGTTACCAATGGAACTTTACACCTGATGCATAGTACATAAAATTTCAAAACTCCTTAGAGACGCTCAACAAGTGATTAATGATTTAAAATTGTTTCCTAGGAGAAAAAACTGAAGGAACAAAGTATATAGTGTCAGAAACAAAGACTGAGCAGGGAATTAATAACCCTTCAGATTGGAGAAGTCATCAGATAAATGACAGTGAGCATCAGTGACTATGTCTCCTGAATAATTGTCTCAAATCAATAGACACCAAAGAACTAAAGGAATGGAAGTGGCCGCTAGGAGCCTAGGCACTTTGGCTTCTTTTTTGTCGGTTTTCTCTGCAGCCATCATGTTCACAGTCTCCTGCCTGGGCCCCTCTCTGGCATTGTTTTCTTTAGTCAGAAAGGCAATCTCACCACTGTTTATACTGCCCTCTAGCTCAAAATAGTGGTGTCTTGCTTCACGAGAGTCTTGGTAAGTTCCTCAACTGTGGGTGTAGAATTGCAAAAAGAGAAATCCATTGAAGAGAGCCTCTTAGATTCAGATACTCAGAAAGATTGTTACATAGATGAATTCCGATAAATATGAAATATCATCTTCATCGGGAATAGAAATGGCAAAGCAGAATGTGTAGCTTGGGGAGTTGCAGGTGGAATGGAGAGGTTATGTTTCAGGGGTCTGATCACCACCCTGAACTTTTCTGATTTGCTAGAAGGACTCACAAAACCCAATAGAAGGTTATATGCACAGCTAAGGTTTATTACAGTAAAAGTAGCACAAGCAAGAGAAAAAAGATACTCATTGAAAGGAGTCCAGAGATGTCAGGCATAGGATTCTGAGTCTTTCCCCTTCTTTGATCACACAAAATGAACTTGCCTCTCTAGCTGGGAACTGTTGAAATGCATTCAAAGTGTTTTTGCCCAGAGAAGCCTGCTCAAGGCTCAGGAACAAAGTTTTAAGGACTGACCATGTAGGCACATCTTGCTATGCAACCAACCTGATATGTAACTGAAATTCAGAATCCCAGCAGTGAAACCAGGAACATCATCAATCTTGACAAATCCTGATGAGCTGATACAGCATGCCCCATGGCTCCAGACATCCATGACAACATCATCAATTAGTAACATAAAAAGCATCCTGAGGGCTACATTCCCAAGGGTCATCACCAAGGGTCAATCAAAGTTCCAGACTCCTCTGGAAACATACAAGGATTGAGTAACCAGACCTGATGGGCTCTTCCTTTACATCTCTGTTGACATGTCTGGGAGGAGGATGGGAATGCAGCACAATGATTGTCTCCCCTGCTTGCTCTTCACCCCAACCCAAGGACTGAAAGAGAGGGCAACGAGCATTAGCCTTTGATGTTCTAAAACATGGCAGGTCTGACACCTAAGAAATCTTTCTCCTGCTGTTTGGAGACAGTAAACTGGAGGAAGGTGCTATGGAGAGAGGCTTTGTCTTTTTCTCAGTGAGTGGTTGAACCGAAGGCCAAGCTTATCTTGAAGTCCTTAAGCAAGTAGGACCCAGCCAGGTTGTTCCTTCCAGGCACCTTGGGGATGCCCAGAAAGTATATCAGTAGGGATGGCAGGAACTTAATACTTTACCTATCTTAGACAAATTGTTTTTAATTGTTTTTTGTTTTTTTTTTTTTTTTTTTGCGGTATGCAGGCCTCTCACTGCTGTGGCCTCTCCCATTGTGGAGCACATGCTCCAGATGCACAGGCTCAGCGACCATGGCTCACGAGCCCAGCTGCTCCGCGGCATGTGGGATCTTCCCAGACCGGGGCACGAACCCATGTCCCCTGCATCGGCAGGCGGACTCTCAACCACTGAGCCACCAGGGAAGCCCTAAGTGTTTTAATTTTAATTGCACAAATAATACATATTTATTGGAGAAAATGAGAAGATACAGAAGCAGAGAATAAAAATTAAAAATAATCACATAACATCATATAAACATATCCTGAAATCCACAGATTATTTTCTAAATATGTGACTATATGCTATAAATATTTTATCAACTCCCTTTCACTGTTTAAAATGTATCACAATCATTTTCCACATCCATAAATATTCTTTAAAAGTTTGTAATTGTGCATTCTTCTATCGTCTGGAAATACTATATCTTTAACCAAATTCTTTATTATTGACATCTACTGATACATTGCTCTGATCTTTCATATATATCATACATTATTTTCTTAGGACAAATTCCTAGAAGTAGAATTTTGGAGTGAATCTGGGGGCACATTTTTAAGGGACTATGAAAGAATGTTTTAATTTGCCATGATTTACATGTCTGGCGTTGGGGAATCTTTATGGACAAACTCAGAACATTTAAGATAAAATGAAAACCCATAGGGAACCAGTTTTGCCAGTTCAGTTCTTAGATCTCTGTGTGCAGGTGTTGCTAAGGATGTTGACTTTGAGCTCCCTACTCACAAAGACAATGTCTTTCTTTTTTATTTTTTAACATCTTAATTGGAGTGTAATTGCTTTACATTGTTGGGTTAGTTGCTGCTGTATAACAAAGTGAATCAGCTATATGTATACCTATATCACCTTATCCCTCCCTTTTGCATCTCCCTATCAGTTCCCATCCCACCCCTCTAGGTGATCACAAAGCACCGAGCTGACCTCCCTGTGCTATACGGCTGCTTCCAACTAGCTATCTATTTTATATTTGGTAGTGTATATATGTCAATGCCACTCTGGCAATTCGACTCAATTTACCCTTTCCTCTCCCCGTGTCCTCAAGACCATTCTCTACATCTACGTCTTCATTCCCCTCCTGCCCCTAGGTTCTTCAGAAACTTTTTTTTTTTTAGGTTCCATATATATGTGTTAGCATACAGTATTTGTTTTTCTCTTTCTGACTTACTTCACTCTGTATGACAGACCCTAGGTACGTCCACCTCACTACAAATAACTCAATTTCATTTCTTTATATGGCTGAGTAATATTCCGTTGTATATATGTGCCACATCTTCTTTATCCATTCGTCTGTCTATGGACACTTAGGTTGCTTCCATGACCTGGCTATTATAAAGAGAGCTGCACTGAACATTGTGGTACATGACTCTTTTTGAATTATGGTTTTCTCTAGGTATATGCTCAGTAGTAGGATTGCTGGGTCACATGGTAGTTCTATCCTTTGTTTTTTAAGGAACCTCTATACAGTTCTCCATAGTGGTGTATCAATTTGCATTCCCACCAACAGTGCAAGAGGGTATCTTTTTCTCCACACCCTCTCCAGCATTTCTTGCTTGTAGATTTTTTGATCATGGCCATTCTGAATGGTGTGAGGTGATATCTCATTGTAGTTTTGATTTGCATTTCTCTAATGATTAGTGATGTTGAGCATCCTTTGATGTATTGTTGGCAATCTGTATATCTTCTTTGGAGAAATGTCTATTTAGGTGTTCTGCCCATTTATGGAATTTGTTCTTTGTTTTTTTGATATTGAGCTTCATAAGATGCTTGTATAATTTGGAGATTAATCCTTTGTCTATTGCTTCATTTGCAAATATTGTCTCCCATTCTGAGGGCTGTCTTTTTGTCTTGTTTATGGTTTCCTTTGCAGTGCAAAAGCTAATAAGTTCTATTAGGTCCCATTTGTTTATTTTTGTTTTTATTTCCATTTCTCTAGGAGGTGGGTCAAAAAAGATCTTGCTGTGATTTATGTCACAGAGTGTTCTGCCTATGTTTTCCTCTAAGAGTTTTATAGTGTTTGGCCTTACATTTAGCTCTTTAATCCATTTTGAGTTGATTTTTGGTATGGTGTTAGGGAGTGTTCTAATTTCATTCTTTTACATGTAGCTGTCCAGTTTTCCCAGCACTGCTTATTGAAGAGGCTGTCTTCTCCACTGTGTATTCTTGCCTCCTTTATCAAAGATAAGGTGGGCTTTCCCTGGTGGTGCAGTGGTTGAGAGTCTGCCTGCCGATGCAGGGGACATGGGTTCATGCCCCGGTCTGGGAAGATCCCACATGCCACAGAGCGGCTAGGCCCATGAGCCATGGCCACCGAGCCTGCACAGCCAGAGCCTGTGCTCTGCAACGGGAGAGGCCACAACAGTGAGAGGCCCGCGTACCACAAAAAAAAAAAAAAAAAAAAAAAGATAAGGTGGCCATAAGTGTGTGGGTTTATCTCTGGGCTTTCTATCCTGTTCCATTGATCTATATATCTGTTTTTGTGCCAGTACCATACTGTCTTGATTACTGTAGTTTTGTAGTATAGTTTGAAGTCTGGGAGCCTGATTCCTCCAGCTTTGTTTTTCTTTCTCAAGATTGCTTTGGCTATTCGGGGTCTTTTGTGTTTCTATACAAATTGTGAAATTTTTTGTTCTAGTTCTGGGAAAAATGCTAGTGGTAGTTTGATAAGCATTGCATTGAATCTGTAGATTGCTTTGGATAGTATAGTCATTTTCACAATGTTGATTCCAATCCAATAACATGGTATACCTCTCCAACTCTTTGTATCATCTTTAATTTCTTTCATCAGTGTCTTATAGTTTTCTGCATACAGGTCTTTTGTCCCCTTAGGTAGGCTTATTCCTAGGTATTTTATTCTTTTTGTTGCAATGGTAAATGGGAGTGTTTCCTTAATTTCTCTTTCAGATATTTCATCATTAGTGTATAGGAATGCAAGAGGTTTCTGTGCATTAAATTTGTATCTTGCTACTTTACCAAATTCATTGATTAGCTCTAGTAGTTTTCTGGTAGCATCTTTAGGATTCTCTATGTATAGTATCATGTCATCTGCAAACAGTGACAATTTTACTTCTTCTTTTCCAATTTGGATTCCTTTTATTTCTTTTTCATCTCTGATTATTGTGACTAAAATTTCCTAAAACATGTTGAATAATAGAGGTGAGAGTGGGCAACCATGTCTTGTTCCTGGTCTTAGTGGAAAAGGTTTCAGTTTTTCACCATTGAGAACGATGTTGGCTGTGGGTTTCTCATATATGGCCTTTATCATGTTGAGGTAAGTTCCCTCTGTGCTTACTTTCTGTAGGATTTTTATCTTAAATGGGTGTTGAATTTTGTCAAAAGGTTTTCTCTGCATCTATTGAGATGATCATATGGTTTTTCTCCTTCTGTTTGTTAATATGGTGTATCACATTGATTAATTTGCCTATATTGAAGAATCCTTGCATTTTTGGGTAAAGCTCACTTGATCATGGTGTATGATCCTTTTAATGTGCTGTTGGATTCTGTTTGCTAGTATTTTGTTGAGGATTTTTGCATCTATGTTCATCAGTGTTATTGGCCTGTAGTTTTCTTGTTTTGTAACATCATTGTCTGGTTTTGGTATTAGGGTGATGGTGGCCTCATAGAATTAGTTTGAGACTGTTCCTCCCTCTGCCATATTTTGGAAGAGTTTGAGAAGAATAGGTTTTAACTCGTCTCTAAATGTTTGATAGAATTCACTTGTGAATCCATCTGGTCCTGGGCTTTTGTTTGTTGGAAGATTTTTAAGCACAGTTTCAATTTTAGTGCTTTTGTTTGTTCTGTTTATATTTTCTCTTTCTTCCCGGTTCAGTCTCAGAAGGTTGTGCTTTTCTAAGAATTTGTCCATTTTTTCAAGGTTGTCCATTTCTTTGGCATATAGTTGCTTGCAATGTTTTCTCATTATCCTTTGTATTTCAGCAGTGTTAGTTGTTACTTCTTTTTCATTTATAATTCTGTAGATCTTAGCCTTCTCCCTTTTTTTCTTGATGAGTCTGAATAATGGTTTATAAATTTTGTTTATCTTCTCAAAGAACCAGCTTTTAGTTTTTTTTGATCTTTGCTATCATTTCCTTCATTTTTTTCATTTATTTCTGATCTGATCTTTATGATTTCTTTCCTTCTCCTATCTTTGGTGTTTTTGTTCTTCTTTCTCTAATTGCTTTAGGTATAAGGTTAGGTTGTTTATTTGAGATTTTTCTTGTTTCTTCTGGTAGGATAAATTGCTATAAACATCCATCTTAAAACTGCCTTTGTTGCATCCCATAGGTTTTGGACCATCATGCTTTCATTGTCATTTGTTTCTAGATATTTTTTGATTTCTTCAGTGATCACTTGGTTATTTAGTAATGTATTCTTTAGCCTCCCTGTGTTTGTATTTTTTACAGTTTTTTTTCCTGTAATTGATATCTAGTCTCATAGCGTTGTGGTTGGAAAAGATACTTGAATTGCAATATTCTTAATTTTACCAAGGCTTGTTTTGTGACCCAAGATATGACCTATCTTGGAGAATGTTCCATGAGCATTTGAGAAGAAAGTGTATTCTCTTGTTTTTGGATGGAATGTTGTCCTATAAATATCAATTAAGTCCATCATGTTTAATGTATCATTTAGAGCTTGTGTTTCTTTATTTATTTTCATTTTGGATGATCTGTCCATTGATGAAAGTGGGTTGTTCAAGTCCCCTACTATTTTTGTGTTACTTTCGATTTCCCCTTTTATGGCTGTTAGCATTATATATTGAGGTGCTCCTATGTTGGGTGCCTTAATATTTACAATTGTTATATCTTCTTCTTGGATTGATCCCTTGATCATTAGGTAGTGTCCTTCTTTGTCTCTTGTAATAGTCTTTATTTTAAAGTCTATTGTTTCTGATATGAGTATTGCTACTCCAGCTTTCTTTTGATTTCCATTTGCATGGAATATCTTTCTCCATCACCTCACTTTTAGTCTGTATGTGCCCTAGGTCTGAATTGGGTCTCTTGTAGACAGCATATGTATGGGTCTTGTTTTTGTATTAATTCAGCCATCTATGTATTTTGGTTGCAGCATTTAATCCATTTACATTTAAGGTAATTGTCAATA
This sequence comes from Lagenorhynchus albirostris, assembly GCF_949774975.1. Taxonomy (NCBI): domain Eukaryota; kingdom Metazoa; phylum Chordata; class Mammalia; order Artiodactyla; family Delphinidae; genus Lagenorhynchus; species Lagenorhynchus albirostris. The sequence goes on from NC_083100.1 coordinate 25,548,563, forward strand.
TGTATGTTCATATTACCATTTTCTTAATTGTTTGGGGTTTGTTATTGTAGGTCTTTTCCTTCTCTTGTGTTTCCTGCCTAGAGAAGTTCCTTTAGCCTTTGTTGTAAAGCTGGTTTGGTGGTGCTGAATTCTCTTAGTTTTTGTTTGTCTGTAAAGGTTTTAATTTCTCCATCGAATCTGAATGAGATCCTTGCTAGATAGAGTCATCTTTGTTTTTGGTTTTTCCTTTCATAACTTTAAATATGTCCTCCCACTCCCTTCTGGCTTTCAACGTTTCTGCTGAAAGAACAGAGCTTAACCTTATGGGGATTCCCTTGTATGTTATTTGTTGCTTTTCCCTTGCTGCTTTTAATATTTTTTCTTTGTATTTAATTTTTGATACTTTGATTAATATATGTCTTTGTGTGTTTCTATTTGGATTTATCCTGTATGGGACTCTCTGCGCTTCCTGGAATTGATTGACTATTTCATTTCCCTTATTAGGGAAGTTTTCAACTATAATCTCTTCAAATATTTTCTCAGTCCCTTTCTTTTTCTCTTCTTCTTCTGGGACCCCTATAATTTGAATGTTGGTGTGCTTAATGTTGTCCCAGATGTCTCTGAGACTGTCTTTTCATACTTTTTCCTTTATTCTGCTCTGCAGTAGTTATTTCCACTATTTTGTCTTCCAGGTCACTTATCCATTTCTCTGCCTCAGTTATTCTGCTATTGATTCCTTCTGGAGAATTTTTAATTTCGTTTATTGTGTTGTTCATCATTGTTTATTTGCTCATTAGCTCTTCGAGGTTCTTGTTAAATGTTTCTTTTATTTTCTCTGTCTATTTCCAAGATTTTGGATCATCTTTACTATCATTACTCTGAATTCTTTTTCAGGTAGACTGCCTATTTCTTGTTCATTTGTTTGGTCTGTTGGGTTCTTTCCTTGCTCCTTCATCTGCTGAGTATTTCTCTGTCTTCTCATTTTGCTTAACTTACTGTGTTTGGGGTCTCCTTTTTGCAGACTGCAGGTTTGTAGTTTGCATTGTTTTTGGTGTCTTCCCTCAGTGGTAAGGTTGGTTCAGTGGGTTGTGTAGGCTTCCTGGTGGAGGGGACTCCTGCTTGTGTTCTGATGGATGAAACTGGATATTTTTTCTGGTGGTCAGGACCGCATCTGGTGGTGTGTTTTGGGGTGTCTGTGAACTTAGTTTCATTTTCAGCAGCCTCTATGCTAGTGGGTGGGGTTGTGTTCCTGTCTTGCTAGTTGTTTGGCATGGGGTGTCCAGCACTGGAGCTTGCTGATCGTTGAGTGGAGTTGGGTCTTAGCATTGAAATGGAGATCTCTGGGAGAGCTCTCGCCAATTGATATTATGTGGGGTCAGGAGGTCTCTGGTCATCCAATGTCCTGAACTTGGCTTTCCCACCTCAGAGGCTCAGGCCTGACACCCAGCTTGAACACCAAGACCCTGTCAGCCACACGGCCAGGTATGTGGGTTTTTTTTTTTTTTTTGCCTTTTGGGAAGTCTGAGGTCTTCTGCCAGTGCTCAGTAGGTTTTGTGTAGGAGTTTTTCCACATGTAGATGTATTTTTGATGTATTTGTGGGGAGGAAGCTGATTTCCACGTCTTACTCCTTGGCCATCTTGAACATCCTCCCTTAAATGCAATCCTTTAATACTGTATATTTGTTTATTATTGCAGAACAGCAGGCTTTCAGAAGACACTCTTAGTGATGACAACTTCTTTCCAGGTGTCTTTGCTCTGTTCTCTTGGTAACTGCAGCCACCTTTCTCAACAGCTAAGCCCCAGCGCTCTGCTCCCGCCTTAGAAAAAATGGTCAAGCTCCTCAAAGACAATGTCTTGACATAAAATGGGACCTGGAGGATTTCTCTGTGACAGGAAACTTCCTCATCCTCACTGGCAACATTTTATCCTAGTGACACTGATTTTATTTTATTGTTTAATAATAGAGAAATGAGCAAAGGATGGATTATTAGGCAAGAGAAAATTGATCTGAGATCCGAGGCCAAGATGCTCTTCCACATAATGTTGTCTTTAACACAGGAGCTCATTGAGGAGAGAGACAGATTATGAAGATATTGAAATGTTTTTTCTTCATTTGTATTATTTCACCCTCAACCACAAATTGTACTGCCAGAATTGCATTAGTTTTTTGTTAGGACATTGTGATTTTTCCTTGGGGGATTTGAAACACATTCCTTCAGCATTCTCCTGATATGTCTTAAGTAAGCCAGCTGCCATTGGTGCTACTTTGTACTGGGATCTATTCCTTTATTTTCAATTTTTCCCCCGGGAGGATACCACTGTTGCTGTGAGAAGTCAGAAAACATAACAGACTATACCTAGCTTTCTATTTTTAAAAGCATGAGGATTTAATAGCTGCACTTTGAAGGCCAGGTCCTTACATTTACTTAATATATTTTTTAAATGAAACTGTACAGATTATACAAATATCTTCATTTTCCCTCCAATAGTTTTAGTTGCTTAGAGTTCTCTGAGAAGTAACATCACTCATTCCCAACAGAAGATCAAGCCCACATGAAAAATTATAACTTATATTCAAAATACCAATAAGACCCTAATATTCATATGAAAGGAGCTGGAATTGAACTTGCCAGCCTTTCAAGCTATCACTGACTGCTTCCACTCCATTACCTACCATTTTCCCATAGTAGCCAATGTTGCTATTTCTGATATTTATTTTTTCACATTGATAACCATGCTCTGAATGCAATAAAGGAAGCATCAGTTGAAGAAGATAAGAAACCTCCAAATTATCTAAATAATATGGTCATTTCCATTAATGGTCTGTACCAAAAGGGCTTTGAAATGAAACCTGAGGGGAAACAAGACCCTGTGTAATAGGATAGCTACTCAAAATCTATTGGGACCCTTTTCCCATAGGGAAAGAGAGAAATTTTGTTTTTATAATGATTTAATTTTTAAAAATTTTCTTTATAGTTACTAAGTAGGCATTATTTAGTTTTAGCATTGAAATGAGGAATAATAATTTTATGACACTGGAGAGGAAATGCTTGAAAAACAATCTGCAACCCACAGATGGAAGAACTAGAGAAGTGCCTCTAATTACCTGCTTATCAAAATATGATGATAATAAGACAGAAAGACCACAGTAGCTCCTAAGCCTGATACAACCCCCTAATCCCCCGGCCAAATTAGAGAAAAGGGGAAACTACATCCTTTAACTGCAAGCTTTGCAAGTGAAGGTGGCCGTTGCTCTGTGTTTTAGCTAAGTGTATTAGGTCACAGTGAATTTCCATTTGTTTTTCTCCTAGGGCATTAGCTGTACAGATAAAAATCTTCCCAGGCAAACTCCCCTTCATTTCAATGCTATGAATTTTGGCAAGTCAAATGCCCTAAGTCTAAATGCTTAAACATCTCAAATCAAACTCTCTATAAATGTGTAATCTGGACGCAGGTGAGCATTTTATATTAGTGAGAAAAAGTAAAGGTCATTTAGCTCTTCAAGGCATGTTTTTAAATATTCCAGTTTCCCTAGGTGCCAACTATTTGTTTCTTGAACGACATCGGTATTTTACATTCACTAGCCTGGAAAGGTCATTTCCTAGAAATTTAATTCTTTTAAACTGAAAATGTCCATGTTTCTCATTGTTTATTTGGAATATGAGATATGTTAACTTACCTGTAACATGCCAGAATTAGATGTGTGTGCTAACTTACACAAAGTTCACAGCCTTGAGCTGTATGTTGGATGAAATTCATACCTGCTTTTCCATGTCTTTATGCATCACTCCTGTCAAACACTGGTTTTCCAACTTCGTTTCTTTCATTACTGAACACTGAAATGTTACATAGACACACAAGACAAAAGCTCCATTAATTTCATATCCCAATATTTTTTGGATGCACACACACAAAAACACATCAACACAAGATTTCACTTATTAAAGCATCTACACTGTTTTTTAAAATATGTTTTTAAAAAATGAGATGAAATTAACCCTTAAAATGCCTTTCTATAGCGATTAAAAACATGTATTTACAAAACAGTTGATAAAAATTTTCCTTTGGAATGCACAGGAAGAGAGGTAGAGGCAGCAAGGTGTGAATCAGATGTGGCTTCTTTCCCTCTTGCTTCACGAGAGACTGGTTTCTCCTTAGGTTTAGTGACTATTTTCTTGCTAGCCCATCTTATTAAGGTTCTTGGTTAGCCACTGCTGCCTCTTTTTCTTTTGCACCCTCTTTCCTTAGTTTGCACTTTGCAGTCTGAAGATTTATTGTTTTCCCTGCTGCCTTTCTGACCCATCTCCCCTGGGGTCCTCCCTTTACTGCCCCTTAGGCTAACCTGACTTTCATCTTGGGCCCTTTGGTAATGGTTGTCAAGGGTGCAGTACAGCCAGAGCATTTGAGAATCTGGGCTGCCTGGGGCATTGCCACTGCCCTTGTTTTTTCAGTAGTACCACTTTCTGCTTCACAGTTCCAGATAGAAAACTTCTTTTCAAATAGGCAGTCATTAATATTGAATCTCTTTAGTTTATAGGAGAAAGAGAGCCTCTGCAATCCATACTGTAACCTGCAATTTTGGAGTATGATTCATCTCAAGACAGTCTTAGCCTACTGAATGATTTTTCTCTTCCAAACAATAATGATGTTTATTCAGGTGGAGGATCCTTTTTTGTAGGAAAATTCTTAAATATAAATTTTTTATTCATTTCTTGTCTGCCTGAAGGCCTATGGAGAATTTATTTTCTAATAAATTCTATAAATCCTAAGTCATTCCCATCCATCCCTCCTTTCCATTCCTAATTCTGTCCTTCTTAGTAACTCTGATCTAAAGAGTTGACCTGTAGTGATACAGCCTGCAAAATTGTTTCCCTGACTTTGATGTAGAAAGGCAATGAGACTTACTAACTAGATCACTACTTTTCATCCTATTTCCCACACTAGTCCCAACACTAGTCCCAGCTAGCTGTCAGTCTGGACAAGATTAGTTCTTCTCAAGCATCAATGTGTGTGTGCATGGCTCAGGTATCTTGCTGGAATGCAGATTCTTGTTCATGAAGGTCAGGGTGAGACCTGGGATTCTGCATTTCTAGCAAGCATCCTGCCATTGCTCTAGTGCACAGACTGCACTTAAACTCTAGACGATCTACTTGTTTATTGCCAAACATGCTTGCTCAGGGCTGCTCCTCCTTTCTGGAAGACCTTCTACTGTCTATCAAGATCCTCCCTAGGCTTCAAGTCCCAGATCAATGTCACCTTCTTCATTAGGTCTTTCCTGCTCACTTTCTCAATTATCTAAACAGCGCATCTAATTCCTTCGTAGTGAACTCTAATGAAGTCGTAAGAAATCACTTCCATGGCAACTTTCCTGCTTTCACTTTGATTTTTTTGTGTGTATGTTTGAGCTTGTCTCACCTCTCTGTTTAATTTTAAACTCCTTGGAGATTGTTATCCATCCAACCCACTGTTATTCATTCTACTTCATTGTGTTTAGAGCAATGGTTCTCAGGCTTCAGAAGCATCAGAGTCATCTAAGGTTAAGTAAAACACAGATTGCTAGGCCTTACCCCAGAGGTTCTGATTCTGTTGGTCAGGTGGGGCCAATGAATTTGCATTTCTACAATCTAGCCTTTCTGAGAATGCTATTGGTTAAAGGATTGCCCTTTGTGAAGCACTACTGTGAGGTAAACTTTTGGATTTAGGTTCAGAAAAGCCTGGATGGGAATCTCCAGTTTCTTATGTTATATCAGGATACCCTTGGAACAGTTACTTCTTCTTTCCATTCTTACTTCTTCACCCGTAAAATTAGGATTTGGGAAAGAAATAAATGAAAATGTACATAAAGCTCCTGTTTGTTATTCATTAGCTTCTTTCTCTTATTCTTAATCAGACTTCAATGTTGCTTCCACTGGGTTGTTTTCTGATCACCCCTAGGTGACAGTAGGTCTCTTGCAGCCAGCTCCATGGTTCCCAGTGAGTCTCTCATTTCAGTATTTTTTACACACTTTATTGTAATTACTTCTTTAATTGTCCATCTTTTTATCTTCTTTGATAGATAAACTGTAAGATCTCTGAAGGCAGGGGCCGTATAAATGCTAGGACCTAACAGTATTTTGTCTGTGACTCAGAGATGCTTAATACAGAGAAGGAACACAATAAATATGATTGAATACAAAGAAAATGAAAGATGAGACAAAATATTGCATCCAATGAAATGGGAATAACAGTACCTACCATACAACATTATTTCCAAGAAAAAATCTAACATAGTTTTGGGCATGTTAAAGGCATCCAACAAGCACTAGTTATATTTCTACAGTAATAATGTATGAATATGATACCCATACTCCCAAGAATTTCCAGAACTAGATTTTAAAGTAGTTTTGTTCTTTTAAACAAAATCAATGTATTAACATGTGATACAAATTTTCTACTTTTATCATTACTTATTAATTGTTATTATAATGTTATAATAAATTCATGCATTATAATATTTGTTGTGGACATTGATGTCACAGGACACAGTCCAGTGAGTAGTTGAAAAACACTCTTCAGAGCCGCACTACTGATTCCAATCCTGGCCTAGTGACTCACATAGGAAAGTTACTGAATTTCTCTAAACTTCAGTTTGCTCTTCTCGAAGATGCAGTCATTTATAATAACGACCTCATAAGTGTGTTATGAGAATCAATAAGAAATGCAGGTAAAGTACTTCAGATAGTGCTTGGTACATACTATATACTCAATAAACACTGATTCCTTATAATAATGATCATAGTTGGTATTAAATAAATGTTTGTTGGATAAATTAAGAAAAACAAAATATATGATATTTGATCAGAAATCCGGCCAAATGGTTCTGAGAAGTAGGGAAAGGGAAACACCATATTTATTGGGGAATATCTGTTATTGTGGCAACTTGTATTTTCTCTAATTAGCCAGGATAGCTCCTATCTTATGTGTTCTGACGACTTGACTTTGGTACTCTTTCCATGGCGAGATGGGTCCTAGGCATCTGGATGGGTTTGTGACTCGAGCAGAATGTGACTTCCTAGGTGGGGCATAAATGGTGGCAAATGCTTCTATCTGGTTCTCTTGGGACACTCATCTTTGGAGCCCTGAGCCACCAGGGAAGATGTCTGAGGCCACTATGCTATAAGAAAACCCAGCCACATGGAGGGGCCACCAGAGTCTTCTGGCTGACAGTCCCAGCTAAGGTTCCTGCCAACTGTCAGATCAACTTGTTAAACATGAGAGTCTGACTTATGTGACTTACATGAAGATGCTTCCTGATGATCCCTGCCTGTAGCTGCAAGTCACCCCCATCTTTAAGTTCTCCCATCTGAGGTTGGATGGGAGCACATACAAGCTATCTCCACTGACCACTTCCAAACCCCTGACCCACAGCGTCCAGGAGCATGAGTGTTGTTATAAGCCACTAAAGTTTGGGATTATTTATTACACAGTTATGGATAACCACAACAGTTACTATATACTTAATTCACTTATTACATGTCCATTACAATATTTTGAGGCTTTTATTACAATACTCAATTTACCAGTGGAGATACTAAGTGTTAAGGTAGTCAAATACATTTTACAAGGGAATCAACAAGTCAATGGTGAAGCTGGGATTTTTTTTTTTTTTTTTTTTTTGTGGTACGCGGGCCTCTCACTGTTGTGGCCTCTCCAGCTGCGGAGCACAGGCTCCGGACACGCAGGCTCAGCGGCCATGGCTCACGGGCCCAGCTGCTCCGCGGCATGTGGGATCCTCCCGGACCGGGACACGAACCCGTGTCCCCTGCATCAGCAGGCGGACTCTCAACCACTGCGCCACCAGGGAGGCCCGAAGCTGGGATTTTAACCCAGATTATTTTGACTTTAAGGTTTATGTATTTTTTTACTATCCAGGGGAAAAAATTATAGTCTTCTCGAAAATTCATTTTTAAAAGTAAAAATCTTCCTAAAGGCCTTGCTCATTATGTTAGGCTATGCCTGATTTCACTTAGGTCCTCAGAAGATGGTAATTTTCACAATCAACCAGAACTATTGATGACAAATGTCTTTCTAAATTCAAAGCTGCTAAAATTATCAAGTCCAAGGCTGTCATCTTATTTTCTGGATACACCCACGTGCCTGGTTTAGGGAGGGCGGATCTCAGCGTTTACCTAGGATGAGCTGAAGACATCACATTTTAAATCACATGGATAATAAACTTCCCAACTAATTCTTAGACCTCATGCTGGGGAATATTTGCAGTATGTTCAATGAACATTCATGGTACATGGTGTGTGTATGTGTGTGTGTGTGTGTGTGTGTGTGTGTGTGTATGTGTGAATGAGAAAGAGAGAGAGAAAATGTTCAATTATGATTAATAACACCAGGTAGCCAGACATAGGAGTCCATAGCATTTATGGCCTTAAAGAGGTTTCAAAGAAAGGATGAGACCACAAGGTACTCTACTTGTTTTTCTGCTCAGTGCTAGCCATTGCCTACAGAATAAGATCTAAACTCCTCTGTATGAGCTAAACCTACATCATTGGCCTTAGTTCCCAGGATTCCTTTTCCACATCCTATTCAACACTTGGAACAAGTACTCCTTCCTCTGGAATTATTTATTTACATTTCTACCTCTTTGTACTGTGATATATTACTTAAGACCAAGGACTATCTATTCTGTTCATCTTTAAAGTCTCAACGTCTAACTCAATGCCTAATAAAGAAATTAACAAGAACTTGTTGTTGAATTAACAAGTCAATCAAGAGTCAACACCATTTGTAAAGTGGTAAAGGGGGTCCAAAGCAAAGAAAAGAAAATGTAGCAAAACTTCTCAAAATAAGAGTCAATATAATTTGTGATAAATAAAAGACTTTCCCTTTCCTTCTTTTCTCTCCCCCTTAGGTGAAAAACAGCACTGTGGATAGAAGGTATGAAGAGGTTATAAAATACTTGAGTTGGAGGACAGGGTCATGGCTGGGGATCTTTTCTAGATGGAGGACGGCAGTTAATTTGAGATTCTTTTTGGAGTGGTCTTCCTTTACTTTGAGGAAAGTGAATACATAGTGGAGTTGCCTTTTTTGGGAGGGATGACAGGTGTACTTTGCAAAACGAGTAGGACCGGGGAAGATTTCAGAAAAGAGGAAGCAGGAATCTGGCTTCTTGGAACAGCTTTTATCAATAAGATAATAATTAATAATAATTTCCTGAGGACATAGTATGTGTCAGACACTAAGATAAGTGGTTTACATGTATTGCAGAGTTGAAGCTCCCCCAAATTGAATAATATGGGTCCTATTATTACATCTTCTTTACTAATAAGATTATATTCATTCTAAAGAAAGATTATGAAAGATGCTAAAACTCAAAACTGTTAATCAATTTGTATTGCGGTATGTGGTAGGCTTTCTGTTGAATGAGTTGTCTATAGCAGCTTTTTACCCTAATCCACAAGGCCTTACCCATAATTCCAAAATTCCCCATATTCCCAAACCTCCAGAACTCTAAAAGTCAGACACTTTTTGTAAGTTTTTAGGAAATCACTAGGCAGGAAAACTTGGCCTGAACTGATAACAGATTATTATTATGCTTGCTTTTTAAACTTTTATTTGGCGTAAAAAGCCATATATTTGTTACAGAGATACTATTTGATTAGAGAGTTATTTGTCCTGATCCTGCTGGGGTGTCATCTGTCTGGTACTATCTTACTAAGATCCAAAAATGTGTGATTTCCAAAATACATCTCTTAGGGGAACCACTGACTGAAACCGCCCACCCTGGCCAGGCAACATAGTAACCACTGCATGAGTTATCTTGCAACAGGAGGTCCTGGTAAGGAATCCGGAACTAACAAGCCACCACCAACCCGAAGAACTCGGGAAAGGTCAAAAGGAGAGAGGAGACACCAGTTCATATGTCCTACCAACCTCCCAGAATCCTCTTTGCTGGAATCCATCTTGGCTGAGTGATGCAATGCATGCACCACCAGGCAGGACCCTGAGTCAGAATGATTGGCCAGAGACAACCCAGAAACTAATCCCATCACCATAAAACCCAAGACTGAGCCACGTGGCAGAGCAGTCCTCCTGGGTTCCCTTACCCTCCTGCTCTCCTCCCGGGCGCCCCTTCCCAATTACGTCTCTTGCTTTGTCAGCACATGTGTCTCCTAGGACAATTCATTTCCGAGGGTTAGACGAGAGCCCACTCTCGGGCCCTGGAAGGGGTCCCCCTTCCTGCAACACATCTGGCAGCAAGGATTTCAGACGAGGAACTGTGGATGTTATTCCTCACCTTTTTTGTTCTTTTTTCTCTGCGGATGGTACCTGGTGGATGTAGACAAATCTTGCCCTCTTTATCTAACAGCCCTCCCTCACTCTCCTTGTCCTTCTGTGTTATTTCCACACAATAACTCCCTCTATTTATATGCAAAAATTGTCTCCTCCTTCAAGATTCATGCATTCTAACCAAGACACACTCTACCCATCTTTGTAACTTCTGTGTCACTTTGCTTTGAAGATTCTAGCGCTGGTTCACAGTTTTTTTCTCTGTTTCTATGTGTGCCCTCATATTAGCTTAATTTTATGTTTGTATGGTATACCCAACAACGCCCCAGTCTTAGTGTTTTTCTCTCAGTTTTTCAACCTCAATTTCTCACTGCTACAAACCAGATCCCAAACCTTGGCTTCACCTGGAACTGACTCCACATTTGAAAATGTCCACTTCAGTATTGCTCATCCAGTCCCAACCCTCCAGCTCGCCTATTCCATTTTGCCCAATAAATTTGTTCCCTGATATCAACCAGCATCACTGTATCTCCATACCCCCATTCTCTCCCAATCTATTAGTTCCTTTTCCTTATTTCCTTCCCTGTTCGTTTCGAAGTTTATAGTCTTTATTTTTCTCTTGACAACACTCAGCAGCCTTATTCCTACTCTCCCTTTTCACTTTTCCAGAGCTTTCTGGTCTATTGTGATCTTGCTATCACTGTCCACAAACTCTTCATACTAGATATTCTGAATTATTTTGTGTTCTCCAAAGGTGCTTTGCTTTCTTTTGCCTCCCTGATGATGTATGTACTTTCTCTGCTTAGAAAGCTCCTGTCCTCTTCCTTATTTTATATGTCAGGGTGCAGTTTAGTTGTCACTTTCTGTGGGAAGCCTCTTCTAACCTCTCCCTGCTCCCAGCTCTGGCCCCAGGAGATACCCCTACCAAGTATTCCCACAGTATTGTGGGCATAGAATGTCACCTGCCTTACCAGTAAACAAAGGATGTTGCAGCCATCAAACCATCAGCCACTGCAGCTTCCCCCAACTATGCACCCTGAAGGGAGTCAGGATGGAGAAAAGCAGGATATTGGTCCTAGATAGTTAAGACGCATATCAGAGGAGTGATTTCAGTGAGTCCAGTCTCTTGCATCTTCCCATAGAAAAGCACTCAATTCATTAAATTGAGATGTCTGGTTTTCTTTAATTAACAGTAATCTTTTGATATTCCAATGATCTGGCTTTGTTTGTTTTTCAAAACCTTCTATATATCCTGGTTCCTCCCTTGCCTCTTTGGAACAATCCCTGGAGCTATTTGAGAGTCTGTCTCCCAGGCTTTAGTCCTCAGTATGTCTACAGAATAAAACATAAGTTTCAACTTTTAGGCTGTGCGCTTCCTTTTTAAGTCGAAGGTTTCTAGAGTACATCTCTGTCTTACGTATTATCCTTGTTTATTTTCTCATCTGACTCCCTCAGGCACTTTTAGGATAAGGACTAAGTCCCTTTTATCTTTGAATCCTCTTCTTTCAAAACTAAAAAATGTACTCTTTGTATATATATATATATAAATGAAAAGAGATACTATCAGAAAAGATTCTGTTAAAGTAATAAAAACTGTGAATCTGTGTGAAACTTTATATTTTATCTCTCAACCTAATGAATCTGGTCAAGAGAAGTCTAATTTGAATGCAGAGAAGGTGGGTTTTGCGCAACTCCACCTTCCCAGGTCTCATCAAATTCTCAACAAGTGTTTATTTTAAAGAACGAATAAATGGCTTTATGTAGGGCTTCCCTGGTGGCGCAGTGATTGAGAGTCCGCCTGCCGATGCAGGGGACACAGGTTGGTGCCCTGGTCTGGGAAGATCCCACGTGCCATGGAGTGGCTGGGCTCGTGAGCCATGGCCGCTGAGCCTGTGCGTCCGGAGCCTGTGCTCCACAATGGGAGAGACCACAACAGTGAGAGGCCCGTGTACCGCAAAAAAAAAAAAAAAAAAAAAGACTTTATGTAGCCAAAGTAATCATGAGTAAGTCTTTGTAGTTTATAGAATTGAAATATTGCAATTATGCTGCACATGGCTCTCTGAGCCCCATCACCCCATAACCCACTTTACGCCCTATCATGATTCTGCACCCTTGCCGGAGTTGGCTGAATAAGAGTTGGCACCTGGCTAGGATGCAGCCATTTAGAAGCTGGCCACCAGCCGTGATGCTACCTGACATGGCAGCTCTGCCCAATAGGGCCTACTGAGTGTTACACAGTGACAGGTGATCTAGTCAGATACTCTCCTGGGAATTTGGAGACTCACCCCGAGACTGAGTAAGTAAATCAGAAAGGGGAATATGTTGAATCCTAAAAATTGCAGACCACTAGTTTAGGGGATACCACATCAGATTGCTAGAATCCGTGAGGATTCCAGAGCTGTTGCTGTGACCTCCACACTCAGGAAGTGTGGTTGCACAACAGGGGACCTGCTTCCAGTGTTTCTTACCTTCCACTTTTCTTTTGATTAAACCTCCTATCAAACGAGATAACTAAACATGGTACTTTATGTGCCTGTGTTCCTTGCACTCTAAAAACACCTAACAAATATTTGAATACAAAATCCACAAGGTTGAAGCTTTTATTCCTCTCATTGACAACCTACCTCCAGTGCCTAGATCACTGCCTGGTACATAGAACACTTAACTCTTTGACTTAAGTATTTGCCAAATGAATAAGTAACACATTAATTTAGCCAATATTCGATAATCTCAGAATGGAGTCCTATTAAGTTGAGCTCTGGTGTCTGACTGCCTATGTTTAAATAGGAGATCCTCCACTTACTAGACTTATGACCTGATTCCTTCTCTCTGGGGTTTATTTCAGTTTAGTTTAACATGTAAACTCAGAACACTAATGTTACCTTATGAAGTAAAGTAAGACTGTTTCAGAAATGCGATTAGAAAATCCATGCAGAACTGTGCCTGGCATATTGTAAAAACTCAATAAATGTTGGTTATTATGATACTTTATCATTCAATGCTAGTTTTTCTTCAGCTATAATTACCCTGGGTAAGATAATCTTAATAGAGATAGGGAACAAAAGTTTGCAATGTAAAAGAAAGAATAAAGGCCACAAATCAGAAACCGTAGTTTCTAATCCTTCTCCTGTCACTAATTAGCTTTGTGATTTTAGACAGGTTAGTTAAGTTTCTGGTCCAGTTTTCATATTTGTAAATTAGGAGATTTGGAGGGGGAGTCAGAGTTAGATACTATCGAAGGTCACTTTCAGCTTTAAAATTCCATGATTTTGCATCGAAAGAGCAGATTTTTAAAATTCGTACTGTTATGTATTAACAAATACAATTAACATTTGCTTGGGGAATAATGATTGATTCAGGCATGATTTCGAGCTTTGATTTATTTGGGCACTTAATTGCCAAGGAGGGAGGGATGCACACAGACCAAGAACTACTTATATTATAAAATTAATTCAATTCCCATGTAATAACTAAATTATCCCCATTCTCAGTGCTATATTAATGGAGGGTATTCAATAAATATTAACTGAATGACTGGTGTGATGTCTTAAGTAGATTTGGTTGCTCAATGAGTAACAGTTAAATCTGTTAAAACAGTCAGATTGGGTGTAGCTTAGTTTTGGCAAGAAAGAAAAGGTGTATTTTTCAATTCAATTGACTTCCTTTTTTTCTTTTTTTTTTTTTTTGCGGTACGCGGGCCTGTCACCGCCGTGGCCTCTCCCGTTGCGGAGCACAGGCTCCGGACGCGCAGGCTCAGCGGCCATGGCTCACGGGCCCAACGGCTCTGCGGCACATGAGATCCTCCTGGACCCGGGCACGAACCCGTGTCCCCTGAATCGGCAGGCGGACTCTCAACCACTGTGCCACCAGGGAAGCCTCTCCTTTTTTTCTTTCACTTAGTTATTAAGACACCTTGTAATTGAGGTGGCAGAACGAACACTTTTTGTAAAGTCTATCTAATTTTGACAATAATTACTAACTATGCTGGTCAAGAAGATAAATGAGACTAGTGGGGCTGTCCTTACTTGAAGGAATGGACAGACAGATCTCAGGGGCTTGGACCTCAGAGAGACCCCTTTGGCTGTTAATCAACAGCCCACACCTTATCGATGGGTATTTATTGGTCTAGTTCATATGATGACCTCAGGTCCCTGGCTCTACAACTTTTGCACATGCTTGAGGAAGAGGGATCTTTACAAAGCTGGGGAACCAGGCAGCCATTTCCCTCCATTCTTGCCACTTCTCAATGGATGTCATAATCAAAGCGTCAGTCTTCTGCTTTTCCAACCCACAGACCCCTGGCTCTCCAGGAATCCCTTAGAAATGATTCCCTAATGATTCCCTCAGAGGACTAGCTCTTCAGATAATTTCACATAATCCTTTCAGTGAGTTTAAGTTCTGAAAAACAAAAACCAGGAAGTAAAATTGGAAGTTACTCCTACTTTTCACATTTCTACAACCCTCCCCTGAGGCAAGGGGGGCACCTAGAATCTTGTTGCCTAAAGAGGAGAAGGAAAATACTGGGAGACAAAAGTAAATTAAAATCTCAAAAAAATAAGTGTATTACAGGAGGTGCATACTCAGTAAGTCACTTCCCCCGAAATCTGCGGTAATGAAACGGAGCAGGACCCAGTGGTCCTTGTCCCCCATGTCCTCAGCCTGCCTTTGTCTGTGGAAAATCTTTAGCCAAAGAATAAGTTTAATCAGAGAAATGAGAAAATACAGAAACAGAGGAAAACAGTCAAAAGAGAGCAAATAATAATAGTTTAGTCATCAAGCATAGTCAAGGACCTTTAGTTCCTCCTTAAGGGCAGTAGATAATATTCTGAGCCACATCCTCTGAGCTGTCTTGTAGATACTGAAGCCCTCACCAGGTGGAAGAAGTTAACTACATGATGACCAGGCTGTAGCCATGACATAGGCTACCACAATTCCGAGAATTGACCTCAAAGAAATGGAAACAAACTGACCCTGGAACTGAAGAGTAACTGTACCTAAAACAATCAAGATGATGCTGGTCAGACCACCGATGACCAATTTCAAGATGACTGTCAGAGCTGACTGTATTGTTTCTGCAGGTAGCCCCCTCCCTCTGTCTATAAAAGCTCTTGCCCCCTGATTGTCAGGGGAGGGGGGAGTCGGCCTTTGGACAGGTGTCCGCCCTCCCCACCACTGGTTGCCGGAATCCAAAATAAAGCAAACTTTCCTTTCCACCAACCTGGACTCTTCATTGGCTTTTGAGTGGCAAGCAGCTGGACCCCACTTTCGGTTATGGTAACATTTGTTTAAAGTTCTCCTCAGAATTGCCTGTCCTAGCTTTATCTTTTCAGGATCATTTATGCTGGGAACTTTGCAAATGCATGGGGCTATTGACCAAAATGAACCTAGCCAGATGTGTCTCATTTTAATATTATAGTTTTTTCATTTACATATTCTTTTACAAGCACAATAGGTCACGGTGAACGCCCTGTAATACATGGAATGCAAATATTAGTAATAGCATTACTAACACTATTTATAATAAGATAGACGTATAATGAAAAGATTTTAAATGACTGCCCAAACTCAAAGTTACTAAGGTGCAGAAACGGGAATGGGGTCTTCAGAGCCTAGTGCAACCCCTCCACCTCTGTGACTCATCTTGCTATAAGTGGCCATCGGCTCACCTGCAGGAGGAATGGAATGAGCTAAGCTGTCAGGACACTAGCAATTAAATTTTGCTTGACTGAAGACAAAGAGGAAACACCATTTATTAGACACTGAGAGACACAAAGGCTACAAGAACTAAATAATGGTAATCAGCTGATAGATTAGGATGTCAAGTGCCTCTTCCAAATGTCCTTCTTTGTCATCTTCACATTCTCCACAGGAATTAGCCTGGTATAAGCCATTTTTTCCTGACACTTTGAAGGTTCAACCTATGAAAGAAAGACATACAGAAAGCTTCATAAACAAGTGAGCTGGCCTTTAACTTAAAGCTTAAAGCATAAACACCAAAATCTTAAACTCATATGGTTGCATCCCCAAGGTTAAAGTATTGTGTACACATTTGTGGACTCTAGATTCATACCTGAAGCCTCCCACAGGAAATATATCACCTTTGTCTTATCTCTGTAAGAAAATTCTTATCTGCCTTCTGAAAGGAACTGAAAGTTTTAAGACTCTAATATTTTTCTGTTGCGGAGCACAGGCTCCAGACGCGCAGGCTCAGCGGCCATGGCTCATTGGCCCAGCCGCTCCGCGACATGTGGGATCTTCCCGGACCGGGGCACGAACCCGTGTCCCCTGCATCGGCAGGCGGACTCTCAACCACTGTGCCACCAGGGAAGCCCTAAGACTCTAATATTAAATGTACTTCCCAACATAAAGCATATCTTCAAGACATTAAGAAATATGAAATTATACCGTATTTTATGCAATGCTTTCATTCCTTAAAATACGATATTTAACATTTGATTGGATTATATTCTAACACCAAGCCAGATACTTGTTTAACCCTATGGACGAGTTTACTCTTCCTCAGCACTCACTCCAGACCTGCTGCCATGTTCCACTCAGCCTACCTTGGAATCTCCATGACACTGAGGTGGTATATCCTGCTCTTTTCTATATTTCCTGGAGATAACTCTAATCAAGTTAAAAAAATACCCACACCCATATACATATGAGGAAACCTGGAGTACAGACATAACATTAAGTGATACATGAATCTATACATATATACATAACATTGTCAGTGGCCCAACTGGGAATTCAGTTACATGATTCTTTCCCCTCATTCATCTGCCTCCCTCAGAGTGGATGAAGAAAGAGCATGATAATGATTTCTGCACTGAATCTCCTCTGGGGCCTTATTCAGGTGATCCCCTTTCAACATTCGAGTACCCAAGGTGGCAGAAAGATGTATTCAGATGGTACTCTATATTTTGTGTTCTTTGCCATAGAAGAATGAGAGAGAATACGAGCTATTTTTTAGTTTGTTTTCTGTATTCTCTCCTCTGCCATTCCAGAGGTAGAGCCTTTGTTTTCTTGTCTCAAGGGCTTTTGTACAGAACCACCTTCTTAGCTTTTGTGAAAGTCTAAAAAAATGGAAGTTTTCTGGTAAGGAGACAGAGGGATTGCTCTTTTAATTAGAGCGAGACAGTTGGGGTGAACATTTGAGGCTAGGAAAGGCACAGTGTTTGGAGACCACAAGATCCTCACAGGGGCTTGGGACAGTGGCAAATTTCTAAGAAGAATGGATGCACAAGTCACTTAGGGAGGCTGGACTGAGGCTTCTGCTCTTGACAATGTTCCCCTCATCCAATAACAGCAGAGAAGTAAGAGAGCCACTGAGCATCACAGAACCGGCTGGGTTTCATTAATGAGCCTATGAGGGTCATCAGCGTGGATTGAAGCTGGAGTGGTCATTCATGAATATTTTGCTCTGCATAAGCGATCTAGTCATTTGGAATCTTCCAGTAAGACTGATGTAAAATTTACCTTCAGGGCAGCATGAAGCAGACATGGAGTCAGATTCAGTTTAAGTGAGAGGAATAAAGCACCATAGACTTTCTCACATCCCTGTACGTGTAGCTGCAAATTCATAAGCACCGTATTATGTTACTGCCTCCAAGGCTGGCAAGGAACTCAGCTTTCTATTCCCTCCAAAGTGTGTGCCTGGCACCCTGTATTCTGAATGCTTTGTTCATAAAGTCTCTGAAACTGGTGCTGATATATCTTTATTACGTCTGGAGAAGAAAAAAAATTTCATGATACGTACATTAAAAAAAATGTTTCTCCACACCAAATATTTTCTTCTCTGTCTTCCATCTCCATAAAGGACAGAGAAAAAGACTGGGAGAGTGGACAACAAAACAAACCAAAACTCCACTATACCTAACAAATTAAATCACCATTTAGAAACCTTCACATGGGGGTTCTTTAATCCAAAAATGCAACTACCACTGCTGCAATTATTCTAAATTACAATTGCACAAGGTAAAATCATTTTTGAATGAGGTGGTCTATGAAAAAGCCAACCCCAGCGAGCGCTGCAGGGATCCTCTCCAACTGCAACCACACCTACTGTTTCAAGTGTATATAGAATATTATAGTAAACCCTCATAAAAAATAAACCCCTCTAATACTGGAGGGGGGAAATCACTATGTGTATACAGCAGTTTTTAAAGAAATTGTACCATTGTGTAATAAAACTTTGGATTATCATACTCAATAAAAAAGCAATACTAATGATGTCTTTATTAGAATGATAAAATTCAAGGTGAACATGGGCCCATCAGTTTCTCGATATTACTTCTCATAAAGAGTAGCTGTACCCCAGGCAAGAGCAGCATGTGTTGTCCTAGAAGGTGGAGAAAAGGCAGTGAGTGCTTTTCAGGCTTTTCTTTGACCTTCTTCTCTTTACTCAGACTAAAGCTCACACCAGTAGGGGGTGGAAGGCACTAAAGCAGGGTCCTTTTAGCCACTGAGGCTTAAAAAGTGATTGCAAGGACAGTAGGGAAGTCAAAACAGGCTTTCATTAATAAAACCTCAGGTCTCTTTTGAAAATCTTTCCATCTCCTGTTTACAGTACAGTGAACCTGATATGATCCATATCCAATCTTTTTCCTACATCACTAGCCTAGATTCATTTGTTAAGCAAATAAATGAATGAACAAAGGCATACTCAAATGATCTAATGTTTTCTCATTAGTAGCTGAGACTATAAAAGAAAAAAGAGAAAAATAAGAAATTTCCAACATACACAGTCAGATTGACCACTAATGGGGAATTTATTTTTTTGTAGTTCTGAACAATGCATCAAGTTAATTTCTTGAATGAAGAAGACAGCATCTTCACTTTTTTTTTTTAACATCTTTATTGGGGTATAATTGCTTTACAATGGTGTGTTAGTTTCTGCTTTATAACAAAGTGAATCAGTTATACATATACATATGTTCCCATATCTCTTCCCTCTTGCGTCTCCCTCCCTCCCACCCTCCCTATCCCACACCTCCAGGTGGTCACAAAGCACCGAGCCGATATCCCTGTGCCATGCGGCTGCTTCCCACTAGCTATCTACCTTACATTTGTTAGTGTATATATGTCCATGACTCTCTCTCGCCCTGTCACAGCTCACTCTTCCCCCTCCCCATATTCTTAAGTCCATTCTCCAGTAGGTCTGTGTCTTTATTCCTGTCTTACCCCTAGGTTCTTCATGACATTTTTTTTCTTCTTAAATTCCATATATATGTGTTAGCATATGGTATTTGTCTTTTTCTTTCTGACTTACTTCACTCTGTATGACAGACTCTAGGTCTATCCACCTCATTACAAGTAGCTCAATTTCGTTTCTTTTTATGGCTGAGTAATATTCCATTGTATATATGTGCCACATCTTCTTTATCCATTCATCCAATGATGGGCACTTAGGTTGTTTCCATCTCCGGGCTATTGTAAATAGAGCTGCAATGAACATTTTGCTACATGACTCTTTTTGAATTTTGGTTTTCTCTGGGTATATGCCCAGTAGTGGAATTGCTGGGTCATATGGTAGTTCTATTTGTAGTTTTTTAAGGAACCTCCATACTGTTCTCCATAGTGGCTGAACCAATTCACATTCCCACCAACAGTGCATCTTGCAGCAGTGTTCCCTTTTCTCCACACCCTCTCCAGCATTTATTGTTTCTAGATTTTTTGATGATGGCCATTCTGACTGGTGTGAGATGATATCTCATTGTAGTTTTGATTTGCATTTCTCTAATGATTAATGATGTTGAGCATTCTTTCATGGGTTTGTTGGCAGTCTGTATATCTTCTTTGGAGAAATGTCTATTTAGGTCTTCTGCCCATTTTTGGATTGGGTTGTTTGTTTTTTTGTTATTGAGCTGCATGAGCTGCTTGTAAATTTTGGAGATTAATCCTTTGTCAGTGGCTTCATTTGCAAATATTTTCTCCCATTCTGAGGGTTGTCTTTTGGTCTTGTTTATGGTTTCCTTTGCTGTGCAAAAGCTTTGAAGTTTCATTAGGTCCCATTTGTTTGTTTTTATTTCCATTACTCTAGGAGGTGGGTCAGAAAGGATCTTGGTGTGATTTATGTCATAGAGTGTTTTGCCTATGTTTTCCTCTAAGAATTTGATAGTTTCTGGCCTTACATTTAGGTCTTTAATCCATTTTGAGCTTATTTTTGTGTATGGTGTTAGGGAGTGATCTAATCTCATACTTTTACATGTACCTGTCCAGTTTTCCCAGCACCACTTATTGAAGAGGCTGTCCTTTCTCCACTGTACATTCCTGACACCTTTATCAAAGATAAGGTGTCCATATGTGTGTGGGTTTATATCTGGGCTTTCTATCCTGTTCCATTGATCTATCTTTCTGTTTTTATGCCAGTACCATACTATCTTGATTACTGTAGCTTTGTAGTATAGTCTGAAGTCAGGGAGCCTGATTCCTCCAGCTCCTTTTTTCGTTCTCAAGATTGCTTTGGCTATTCGGGGTCTTCTGTGTTTCCATACAAATTGCGAAATTTTTTGTTCTAGTTCTGTGAAAAACAGCATCTTCATTTTGCAAATCTTGAGTGGGCCCTGACAATGCTGAACTTTACCTGAGCATCACGCTCCTGGAAAAGTGATAGTTAAGAAATCCTCCAACATTTTGTGTTCTGGTAAATGGCTCATTGCTAAGAATCACCCTTCTCTATCTGACTTAGATAAGATGCAGGGAGGAGCTCTTGTTGCCTATGCATATTCCCATTATTTGTCTCACGAGTGCTGAACTTCACTGTACCTACTGTGTAGCCTTGACAAAATGCCCTCTCACTTAACCAAACTTTAAAGAGGCATCTCTCCTCACTCGAGGCCTCTGAACTTTGGCCCAATCTTAAGCTTAAGCAAGCACTGTGGGATGATCCATTAAGGAATGGCCCCTTCTGAAAAGAAAACCTTTTCTGTTCAACTGTCTGTTCATGCCACCTGCTCATCTTATTCCTCCACACCTGGTTCTTTCTAGCCTGGTTTACTGCCCCACCTAGAAAAGAAAAGCCCTTTCTACCTGATCTTTGAGGCAATTCTAGATTTTAGGGCTGGAGTGTTCTCCCACTGTAATAGTCTTTCTCCATTAATTGAAATAGTTCTCCTTCCTGTACTGAAATATCCCCTTTCCCCTATTTCAGTAGTCCCCTTTCCTTTGTTATAATAATCCCCCTCCCGTGTTGCAATAGTCTTTTTGAATCAAGCCTCTCCTTAACTAAATCCGATTAGTTTTTTATTTGACAGTCCTCATGGGTCAGCTAAAACTCAAGCTTAATCGTTTGAGAGAAACTTTTGGCGAGTTAAATTTAAACCACGTATAGTAATTCTATGAACTTTAGCAAACATTTAGGAAAATTGAATTTACATTGATTGTTATTTTCCCTCAAGCACTCAAAGGGAAAAAGTAACAAAAATCTGCTGGGATTGCATTGAATCTAGAAAGAAAATTGTGGAGAATGAACACCTTTAAAACACTGGGTCTTTCCATCCTTGAATACAATATAGCTGTTTCTTTATTTAGATCTATGTTGACTCCCTTCACTGGTGTGCAGTGTTCATCAGATAGATAATGATCTGATTTTGTTAAATATATATCTAAGTACTTTATTTTTGCTGCTATAGCAAATTTTCTTTTTAACTTCAAATTCCAATTTTCTATTACTGGTGTATAGGAATATGACCGGCTTGGATAGTGACCTTGTAGCCTATAATCTGTAAAATATACATTATATAATGCAAACTCATGTGTTAAAAAAAATCTGCACTATTTAAGGGTGCTATAGAAATCTTTCTTTTATTGAGGTACAGTAGCTTTACAATGTTGTGTTAGTTTCTGCTGTACAATGAAGTGAAACAGCTATAGGTATACATATATCTGCCCTCCCTCTTGGACCTCCTTCCCTTGGACCTAGGTCACCACAGAGCACTGAGCTGAGCTCCTTGTGCTATACAGCAGGTTCCCACTAGCTGTCTATTTTATACATGGTAGTGTATATATGTCAATTCCAGTCCCTCAACTCATCCCACCCTCCCCTTCCCCCCAACCCTGTGTCCACACGTCCATTCTCTACGTCTGCGTCTCCCTGCCCTGCAAATAGGTTCATCTGTGCTATAGAAATCTAACTAAACTATCTGCCTCCACCTGGATGTTGAATTATTACAGGGATAAGGAATAAGCAATATATTTTAAAACCTGATTTAATTACCATTTCCTCTCCCATCTTATTCTTGGTCTCTCATTAATTGGTTTTATCTTTTATCTGTAAAAATAAATAATAAATATTGAGGCCTTTAGGGTCTCAAAATTTCCTAAGAACAGGTAATGGTTGTTAGTAAAAGGTATTTGCATCCAACACAACACCATTATTGACAATTTTTGCCTCTATGATTTGAAATTGTTGATACTAAGAAAGGAGGTGTCAATATTTTATTTGAAGAAGCTTGCTTGATTTTGGTAGCCATTATTATTATTTTAAAATTAATTGATGAAAAGAAAGTCTGAAGTAAACTGGCTCTAGAAATTTTTTGACGTGTCCATGAATTCATTGAAGAAAAGTTTCTAGTGGTGGCAAAAGCGTTTTTTTTTGTTGAAATTCCTCATCAGTTATGAGGAAGAGAGGGAGGAAAGAAAATCATATGGGCATAAGTATAGAATAGAAGATTAAAGGACCTGAAAGTATAAAAATGGAGAAAGTCTGATGTGTGTGTGTTCATATATTTGTGTATGTGCTTATATATAAACATATATATATTTCAAATATATTTTTCTTTTAGCTTAAAGATATAAACTTTCTTCACTTCCAGACAATTGTCCCAGTATACACCTAAATATATTTTTAAATAAACTAAGTAAAATGACCATTTTCTCTATTACTTAGTAAAACACAAAAGCAAATTCTAGAAGCAGACTTAGCCATTTGACTTACTTTTGTAAAGAAAATATTTATCAAGCCATCTGCTTTCTTTAGTAATTATATGCAGAATGACTCTATTAGATTTGATGATAAAGAACATTAACAAAATATTTAAGAAACAACTTCCTTTTAACCTCATCCTCAATATTTTTTCATTTATATTTCAAATATTATATAAGAAGGTGAACTGAAGGGATATAGGACATTTCAACTCTGCTTATAAAACATAAAAATGGTATAACTTTTATGTAAATGTCCACTATGGCAGAAGACCTCCAGAAGATTGGGAAGTCTGTGATTGAGAGGATTATAAGAAGTGAAAATTGGAGGCCAAGTTGCCCTCCAAAGTCACTTTCCTTATTTTTAATGTACTCTTTACAAATTTCTGATTTCACTGAGAATTAGGAACAGAAATCTCTATGCCCTCATCCAGAAGCATCACATAGACAAAGACACCCTAGGAGATGGTAGCCTAAAAGACAGTACACTCGATCTTGAGGATAAAGATGCTGGGAAAAGAAGCTTGGCCCCAACTAGTAAAACAAAATTTAGATTACAGAGGGATAAGGCAGTTGCATAGGCTCTGAACCACAGGCAAGGTAGATGTCTGATCGAATCAGAGGATGACACCTACTGGTACAGGCACCTGCGTCCAAACAGAAGGTGACCTTCAGAGATCAGCCACTGTGCCTACCGCTCACATGGAAGTAGATATTACCCTCTTACCAAGGTGATACCTTTCTGGTCCCACAGAGAAGCAATGAGAAAAAGAAAAGAGTCTTTCTTCACACATGAAATGAAAAAATAAATTGGACGACTTTATCTGGTGCTTTCTCTGTACAGCATTAACATTCCAGTCTGATCGGCCAACTCTTTGAACAACGGAAAGGACATCTACTCATCTTAGAGGATGCCCCTTGTTTGAGGCTTGAAATTTTGATTCTAAAAATGTGAAAGTGTTAACTAAATCAGCCACATACATGAGCCCACAGCTTTAATATTTGTTTTTACCACTTCACTTCCCCCTCGCTGTATTGAGATATAATTTACATGCAATAAAAGATACTTAGTTAAGTGTAAACTTTAATAAATTTTGATAATTGAATACAGTCTTGGAATAACCACCAAAATCAAGATACAGAAAAGTTGTCAGTGTCCTAAACATTTTTTTTCTTGTTACTCATCATAGTAGACCCCCTCTCCCAGTCCTTAGCCATAAGTAACCACTTACCTACTGAATTTTTCACTTAGTATGATTTTTTTTGAAATGCATCTCTGTTGTTATATGTATTAATATTTTACACCTTTTCACTGTTGATGTTATATGGATAGTCACATCATCCACCAGTTGATGGATATTGAGTTATTTCTAGATTTTTGTTATTATGACTATTGAACATTTGTTTGCAAGTAATTGTGTTTTCATTTTTATTAGGCAAATAACTAGGAGTGAGATTGCTAGGTTGTATCATTAACGTCTGCTTAATTTTGTAAAAATAAAAACAAAAAACCCAAAAGACACAAAAAAATCTGCTTTACTATTTCCTAAAGTTGTTGTACCATTTTGCATTCCCACCAGCAATGCATGAGGGCTCCATGCAAATACCTGCTATTGTCAGTCTTTTAAACTTAGTCATTCCCATTGATCTAAAGGGTATCTCAATTGTGGGTTTTTCTTTTTTTTTTTTTTTTTATGTTGGGGGTAGGAGTTTAGTAATTTATTTATTTATTTTTGCTGTGTTACATCTTCGTTTCTGTGTGAGGGCTTTCTCTAGTTGTGGCAAGCGGGGGCCACTCTTCATCGTGGCGCACGGGCCTTTCACTGTCGTGGCCTCTCTTGTTGTGGAGCACAGGCTCCAGACGCGCAGGCTCAGTACTTGTGGCTCATGGGCCTAGTTGCTCTGTGGCATGTGGGATCCTCCCAGACCAGGGCTCGAACCCGTGTCCCCTGCATTAGCAGGCAGATTCTCAACCACTGCGCCACCAGGGAAGCCCCTCAATTGTGGTTTTAATTTCCAGTTCCCTGATAAGTAATTTTCTGGATTGGATTATGTCTCCCCAATGATATATTGAAGTCCCAAGACCCAGAACCTCAGAATGTGACTATTTGGAAATAAGGTTATTAAACATGTACATAGTTAAGAAGATTTTATACCAGATTAGAGTGGCCCTTTAATGCAATATAGCAGGTGTCCTTATAAGAAGAAGGCCATGTGAAGACAGAGACACACAGAGAGAATGCAATATGACAATGAAGACAGAGATTGGAATTATGCAGCAAGCCAAGGGACACCAAAAACTGGCAGCCAACCACCAGAAGCTAAGAGACAAGGAAAGAGTCCCGTACAAGTTTCAGAAGGAACAGGCCCACAGGGCTGTACCAACACCTTGACTTTGGACTTCAAGCCTCGAGAACTGAGAGACAATAAATTTCTATTTTAAGCCATCCAGTTTGTGGTAATTTGCTACAATAATTCAAGAAATTTATACAACTAATGGTGTTGAATATCTCTCCATGTGCTTACTGGACACTTGCATATCTTATTTTGTGAAATATCTGTTCAAATATGTGGCCCATATTTTAATTGGGTTCTTTTTCTTATGATTAAGTTGAAAGAGGTCATTATAGGTTCTGGATCAAGTCTTTTGTGAAACATATGCTTTATCAATATTTTCTTCTAATTTATGGCTTGACTTTTGGTTTCTTAGCTGTCTTATGAAAAACAAAATTAAAAAAAATTGAAGTCCATGTTAGCATTTTTCCTTCTATAGTTTGTGCCTTATTTTAGAAACCTTTTCCTTTCTCAGTATCATAACGATTTCTCCTATCTATTCTTCCAGAAGCTTAGTAGTTTTAGCTCTTACATTACTATCATGCATTTCAAGTTGATTATTTTGGGCATGGGTGAGATAAAGGTCAAGGTTTTTTTCTTTTTTTATTTTAAATTGATAGCAAGTTGTCCTAGTACAGTGTGTTGAAATACTACCTTCTCCCTATTGTATTGCCTTGGAAACTTTGTTAGAGTCAATTGACCATACAAATATGGGTGAGTTTCTGGACTTTTCTATTCTGTTCTATGTCATTTGAATATTGAGGAAAGTTCTCTCATGATCAAATGATATGATATTAGCATGTTTCAATCACGTGGCAGATTTAGCTATACTGTCATCTTTACAGGGTAGTAATAACTGGAATCTGGAAAATATTTCAAGGATGCTTAAACATATTTGTCAACAGCCAAATCTGTTGGGATTGGAAGATC
Organism: Lagenorhynchus albirostris; assembly: GCF_949774975.1. Lineage (NCBI taxonomy): Eukaryota > Metazoa > Chordata > Mammalia > Artiodactyla > Delphinidae > Lagenorhynchus > Lagenorhynchus albirostris. Next base: position 25,575,015 of record NC_083100.1, read on the forward strand.
TCACCCTAAGAACTCAAGCAGTCTTCCAGTGTTAAAATGTCACTTTGAAACTTTTTTTTCCCATGTTCAAATGCACTATTTTGTAACATTTTCCCTCTTTTTATTTTAAAAATAGGCTCAAATACATTCTAAAAGAGTTAAAATATTTTCCCCTATTGCCTTGTGCTATTTAGTATGAAAGATTACCTCAAAGCGAAGGTGCAGAAACTTAATTATCTGAGGGATGTGTTCCTTAGGAAAGCCGAGTAGAGCTCAGGTCATGAAACCTGTTGGCTGAAAGTGGCCAGCAGCAGAGCACTATCTAGGAGGGATGAGGGGGCACTTGGGAAGGTATATGTTAATATCGGTGAATTCCTGGGGAGGCAATAAGCCAAATATTTTTCCTGTTAAACACAATGAACAAGAGTTCGGTTGGAGAAAGTTTCGAAGAAGGTACATGAGTCTAATCAGCAGTCAGTATAAGCCAGAGCATTCTGGTTGAGCCTTGCTATACATCTTATATAACGTGGATTTGGAGTTAGAAGAGCTGAGTCCTTAGTTTGGATGCAGGCTTTGTGACTTTGGTTACGTCAGTGAGACTCAGTACCCCGATCTGAAAAAAATGGAGCTAATAATATCTCATAGAGTTGTCATGAAGTTCAAATAAGATCATGGAAATCCTGGTTAATAATGAATCAAATGGCTCAAATCTGCTTCTAGTACATTTAAAATGATTAAGTGATATGAAAGTGGTGTTTAGTATTTTTATATGAAAGGAACTATTCAGAAGAAAGGAAGTGAAGACTTTTTTTTTTTACCAGTTAGATGACATTTGCTTTATGCTCTTCAGGTTTAAAATGTTTATGAGAGGGCTTCCCTGGTGGCGCAGTGGTTGAGAGTCCGCCTGCCGATGCAGGGGACGCGGGTTTGCGACCCGGTCCGGGAGTATCCCACATGCCGCGGAGCGGCTGGGCCCGTGAGCCATGGCCGCTGAGCCTGCGCGTCCGGAGCCTGTGCTCCGCAACGGGAGAGGCCACAGCAGTGAGAGGCCCGCGTACCGCAAAAAAAAAAAAAAAAGTTTATGAGATAAAAAACATTTTTTTTCAGTTTTTATTTTACAAGTAAACAAACATAGACAGTTTATATTTTGCTATTCATTTGAAGGAAACATGACTAAGGTTGCAGGAGAAGTCAGAGATGAGCTTGTTCTCATCATCTTATAGGTAAGAAATGGGTGTCCTCTGAGCTTAAGTTATGATCTCCAAACCACCCAGCTGCTGAAGGACAGAGATGGTTTCTAGAGTCTCACATTTTTGTTACTGATCTAGGATTATGAACAGAATACACAGGAATATAATTTATTTCCTTTACTCTATCTTTCAAATTTACTCAATAGTAATTATGTCATCTAAAATGTAAATCACAGAAAAAATATTAAAAATTATTAAAACACACTGTGAACCAAAAGATGATATTAAATATTGACACACTGAAATGCAGAAACGTTAAGTATAAGGTACAGAGTCACAGAATAATTGAAAATCATTGCTGTACCTGGAACGTTTTGGGGCTGTTGATTCGTCCTTGGTCATCTTTACAGATATCCTTCTGTAGACCAGAGGAGGCACCATCCACCTAGTATTACATAAATTGCACCCCAGGAACTCCTCTCCAAATTAGACCCCCATCACCACTACCACTTCAGTAAACAATGTCTTCTTAGCTGATTTTATGTTGACTTTGTTGCCTGACATTGTTCCAATATGAACTTTATTGAGATATCTTTAATTCTGTTCAATATTCATTGAAATGCTGTTTGCTATGCACCAGGTGCTAAACTAGACTAAAGGGTGTTCAGTGCTGTCGAACAGGCTCATTGCCCTTAAAGAATTTCCAACACAATTGAATTGAGCAGATTATACCTAAATAAGAATAGATGCATAGTTCAATATAAGACAGAGTAAAATAAGCTCTGGGGAAGGAAGATATATAAGTTATAGTGTTGGGGAAATACTTTCTCCATGAAAGCGTTCATGGAGAAAGTATTTGAGGTCAGTTTTGTAAGATGAGCTGAATTTCAGGAGGTCTTGAGGCTGAGAGGAAGGAATGCCTACTGCACATCTCCATCTGGAAGCACATCTTAATGCCTATGGAACAGAACATGTGCAAATCTGAACTCAGATTCTTCCCCCTCTGGTGTTTCGTATTGTGGTTAATGACATCTTTGTGAGGGTCTAAGGTTACAAACTTGAGATTTATGTTTAACTCTACTCTTTTTTTGTGTGTGTGGTACGCGGGCCTCTCACTGTTGTGACCTCTCCCGCCGTGGAGCACAGGCTCCAGACGCGCAGGCTCAGCGGCCATGGCTCACGGGCGGGATCTTCCCAGACCGGGGCACAAACCCGCGTCCCCTGCCTCGGCAGGTGGACTCTCAACCACTGTGCCACCAGGGAAGTCCTAACTCTACTATTTTTCATCCTTCTGAATTCAAAGTCTTCTGTGGATTCGACTCAGAAACGGCTCTCATCATTTTATACCTAAAAGATTTCAATAACTTGGCCTCCCATACTCCAGTCTCCCCCTTTAAATGGCCCCCAGTGATCACCATCTCATCTCATTGATACTGTTGTTTAGTGCCCTCCTACACTATAACAGGATTGGCAGACATCACAATAAATTATTTTTGAGATTAGTTTACAAAAGGCCACACAACTTCTGTCTCTTATTCATTCTTTCTCTTCCTTATATTACTCACTCTGGGATAAGCCAGTGGTTATGTCATAAGGACACTCTATGAGAGGGGCAAGTGGTAAGTAACTGAGATCTCTTGTCAATAGCCATGTGAGTGCACCATCTTGGAGGTGGATCCTCCAGCTTTAATCAAGCCTTTGGATGACTATATCCTTAGCCAACGTCTTGACTGAAACCTCATGGAAGACCCTGAGCCAGAACTATCCAGCTAAGGCGCTCTTGCTTTCCATGTCTCTCAGAAACTGTGTGAGATAATCCATATTGATTGTTTTAAGCTGCACATTTTGGGAAAAGTTCCTATGTGGCAATAGATAACTAATACACTCCTTGCAGAACTTAATTTTCCATACTGATACTAAAGTTATCTTTTTATTAAAAAAAGGATCAACCCATTCTCCATCATTCTATGATGTAATACTTCTTATATTGCTTTGTTGTAATGTCATTAAGATATGTGTGTATTTAGTACAGAACTTGATAAATAATAATCATTCTAAGGATTTGGGATACAGAGCAGAAAGCATGGAAGTAGGGATGAATGGATTACATTTGAAAAGTATTTTGACTGGATCATAGTGAAGTAATTGAAGATGACCTGGATAAATCGATTTGGAGATACATTGTAAAGGTTATTGAATATGATAAAGGAGGAATTCGCAACAAATTTAATTGAGGTCAGGAATTTTTACTATCCATGAGAATAGTAATTCAGTAGGGAGAGAACCTGAGGGAATATATCAAAGCACTAGTAACTTGAAAGGAAAATTCAAGCTAGGGAAGGAAAGGTTATGCACACAGATCATGATCCAAAGGCTGTGTGTGTATGTGTGGATATATCTGTGTATGTGTGTGTGTTTGTGTTGTGACTTTGTGATGGGAATAGAAGTGTAAAGGAAAGATGACCTAAGGTTCTTATACTAGGTAGAGAAGAGGAAACTGCAGAAGAATGCTTTAAAAAACTAGAAGAATGCCAGAGATTGTCTCTCTTTTCAAGTCTGGCAAATTGAACAAGGGCAGCATGAGAGAAAAGGCAAGGGCTTTGGAATTCAACAAACCTGGTTTGAATTCCAGTTTTGCCACTCAGTGGCTGTGTGGTATTAGAGAAGTTAATACTTGTAAATTACAGTTGTGTATTTAAAACACAGAGAATAACACTTTTCCTCCAGGATAAATGTAATAAAATAAGCACATGGAAAGAGGCTTGCATGGTGCTGGTACAACAGCACTCATACCAGGGGAAGGTCCATGAAATGCTTCCCAGTACTTGCCATGAAGGCCTACTGTGATTGTGGAGTTCTGATTTATATTCTAGAGCTACAAAATAAATGGGCAGAATTGTTTAATGTACTAACTTCTGCACATAAACTATTTGCAACAAAGACCCCTCCCCAGAGGAATTTGGCAGGGCTCATTCTGAAATCTTCTGGTCCCTGTATATTGACTAGCAAGTAGTCATTATTAGTGTCTCATTTTCTAAATCATACAGCTGGTAATTCCATGATCCCTTGTGTTCATGGTGCTTTTCAATCTTTTATCCTTGGATTGCTTTCCACTTGATTCCTGTTCCCATAAGGTCAGAGAGAGCATCTCTGAGAACTTTAATGTGCTGACAGAAAGAAGGCTAGAAGACCTCCCCCTCCAATCATAAATTGAGCCTGGGGCAGTGTTTCTTGTTCTCAAGACCTTATTCCTCTAATGGCACCCACCCAAGATTTTGAATTAAATGAGGATGTTATTTATTTAGTAGAGAATATTTTTAGAAGTTAACACTTCCACTGAAGCATAAAATCTATCCATTGTTTAATGTATGCATATAGAGAATTTGATTTCTCCCTACTTGCATACTTTTCAGGAAACCATTTGTCAAACTGGAATTTGAGGGGACTAAAACTATATATTAAAATTGACCTAGATAACCAATGAGCCATAATAAAACAACACATGATCTGTAATTCGTTGTGGAGGAGCAACAATTCAACACCTCACATTCCAGCTGCTTGCAATGATGGAATACAACAAATTGTGAAATTTGGTGCTTTATAATGGGTTGGGTATATGAAAGCAAAATCACTAGTTCATTCTTTTTAGAGGCTGATGACTGAAATTCATTACTGATCATCAGGTACATCTTTTGGCAAGAAAAAGGTTAATGCTCTCTCTCACTTGCCTCTGTCTCCAGGAGAAATGGAGGCTTTCTCTTTTATCATACAGAGTCCTTATATCTTGGAATTTCTTCATGGCTTTCTGTGACACAAATTGGATTTTTATATACTACATTTTTTTCAAATTCTGTTTATAGATTTATAGAAAGAAAGAAAAAAAAACTAATGGGGTTAGTGTGGGGTGGGGGTGGCTTTTTCTCTTGGCTTTCTCTTTTATTATCTATCATAGTTTTTCTTTTTTTAATCCACAATTCATAACCAAGAGCAATAACATAAAAATCGATAAGCAAGAAGTTAGGGTCTCGCCAGCCATCTCAAAGAATTTAAACCTTTTTTTCAACATCCAGTTTAGAAGATGCCAGTTGAAGGCTAAATCAATGCTCAGATATGTGACTTTTTTGCACTAGATGCTGAGGTAAAAGACAGACTTGTACTTCATTTTGCTGGTACCTCCTGCCAGGAGAAGTCTAGAAAATTTGAAAATAGGCAAATGTCCTCTTCAAACTTCCTAAAAGGATTTACCTAATTATTCTTCAGTTAGGTGTTTATATAATTTTGATAAAGCATTAGGTGATAACTAATTTAGATATAGTCCTTCCCAAGGATGTTCATAAAATCTTCCAGGTCCCAAGGAATTGGGGTGGTATCGGGCCAGTGCTACAAAATCGTGAGCAGTTAAAAGACAGGCTCTGATGTCAAATGACTCATGTCACTCCACCACTACCTAGTGCGATAAGCTCCTAGTTATTCAGATTTTTCACCTACAAATAAAGGTTGTTTTCATTTCTGCCTCACAGGATCGTTGTGAAAACTAAACAAGATTATACAATAAAAATACCCCAAACTCAGCCATGAAAAAGTATGAAATAATGCTATTTGCAGCAACATGAATGCACCTAGAGATGATCATACTAAGTGAAGTAAGTCAGACAGAGAAAGACAAATGCCTTGTGATATCCCTTATATGTGGAATCTAAAAAAATGATACAAATGAACTTATTTACAAAACACAAACAGACTCACAGACATAGAGAACAAATTTATGGTTACCAAAGGGGATAGTGAGTATGGGGGTGGGGGGAGAGAGATAAATTGGGAGTTTAGGATTAACCTATAAACACTACTATATATATAAAATAAACAGCAAGGACCTACTGTAGAGCACAGGGAACTATACTCAATATTTTGTAATAACCTATATAGAAAAAGAATCTGAAAAAGAATACCTACACATATATATACACAATGTATGTGTATATATATATGTATAATTGAATCATTTTGCTGCACACTTGAAACTAATACAACATTGTAAATTAACTATACTTCAGTAAAAAAAAGAATAAGGACTGTAGCTATTTAAAAAAATACCCCAAATTCAGTATCATTAGGGAACCACTTTGTCCCTGCCAAAGGCCACCCTTAGTGGATGTGTTCTTCTTTTCCTCTCATTCTTCTCAAACTAGTCTAGTTGTATTTCTACCACTTGGAACCAAAAATGACCTTCCTAATACACATTTCAAGAAAACACACACACACACAGACACACACACACACACACACAAAGGGAGCCCCTAAAGTATGTGAAGATTCTAAAAGTGGCACACAAAGAATTTTAACTATAAAATATATTAGAGTATATTGTCAGGCAAAGAGAAACTTTTGATTAAATTTAAATAGAATTAAAGTTTTTAATTTACTGAGTTGTTTTAACTGTTGTTTATGTCCACTGTGCTATTGTATTGTTACATGACTCTTCTATTTTTTTGCAGAAAATAATACATTCTTTTCCTTTTATCCCCCCATAAAGAAACTGTAATGTTTGTATACATAGTCATTTTGAATATGAATATAATATTTCCTGGGTAATCTTTTGTGAACTAAACCTCAGAAGAAGAGCTGGTAATGGAGGAAACTGAAAAATTTTTTTTTTTTGCTTTTATTCCCTTCCATTTTTCTTTTCTGTTTCTCACTGACTTTCTAATTCCTGTTTCTCACCTCCTGGCAAGCAAATGTTTCAGCTGTGATATTCCATTTAAATCTGCCCTAGGCTTGTAATTCTCCATGCATTTTCCTCCTTGCTATTTCTCCTTTATTATAGACACTATTATTTTATTTATAAGATTTTAGCAAGCTTGTAGGAGAAAAGACTCTCTCTGAAGTAAGTAATTTTACATTATAAATGACAATGCAAACATTCTCAGGTAGTTGTTATTGTTTTGAGATAATATTTTCAGAGATTATTTAATAGGACACATGGGATGGGAAGCTAGTTTTTTCTGAAATCTTTTGGAAGTTCAGAGCTAATTAAGTTGATTGGGCTGAAAGATATTTAATGACCTTTGCCATTCCCGCATTTATGATCCTTCCTTTACTTCTAGTCCTTGAGTTCTTACAAACAAGTTACTACATAATTGCAAAAGTCCAGATCAATATAGAGTGAAGGGGAAAAATTAATCATCAGTGTTTTTAAAATAATGCAAAATGTTAAGTGTTTTATTAGCATCAGACTCTTTCCTGCTTACTTTAAACTAGAACTCTAAGAGCTTGTATACTTTTTATATGGCATCTTAGAGAATATATTTGGCAGCTCTCACAGTTTACTATGTATAAGAATCACGTTAATAGCTTGATAAAAATTTACATTCCTCCCGTCTCCTCCAGTGTTTCTTTCTTTTATCTATTTTTTATGTTTTTCCCCACTGCTTCCTTCTGCTCCATTTCTTTGCCCTGCCTCTCTTTTCCTCTCTCTCTTCATCTCACTCAGTAGATTTCTGCTGGACCAGGAAACTGCATTTCTAACAAGCATCTCAGGTGTAGAAGCTGATGATCCTGAAACCAGCAGAATGCGTCTTGGTACTTAGCGGAGCACAGATTCTTCTATCTCGGCACAGAAAGAATTCAGAGAGAGGCAGTGACAGGTAAGGAAAGAGTTTATTAGTATAGGACGCTTGTAAGAGAAACAAGGGGGCAGGCAAGAGAGTGCCACCCTGAGAACTTAGTGGGCTACTGTTTTATAAACAAAGGAAAAGTGGGGAGGGGTAGAAGACCACCTTCTTCCTCATTCTTGAGCTGACGTCAAGCTTCCATCATTAGTCCCTCCTTCACATCAGGTGGGGGAGTTTCCTTGTCCCTACATGGTCAAATGGGGACTGATGTGATGCAATGGAAATGAGCAAAAAGGCGGTAACATATACTAAAATATGGTAAATCATCTCAGTTTTCATTATAATGTCACCTTTTAATGAATATTTTTGCTTCTAGTGTGCTCAGAGGAGCATGTCCTAGGAATCATTAACTTACTGACTTTACTGGGCAGGATGTGGGTCTTGGTCCACCATTGTTTTATTGTTTTGGGACATGTCTCATGCTCTGTTGCATGGCTTTGTTGCTAAGCAAGCCTGCTTGGTTTTGTAGTTAATCAAACTTGCTTTCTTGATTAATCATTAACTTACAGGGGTCTCCCATACTTTTTTCTCTACTTACAACCGCGTAGTGGGATTAACTATTTAACCACCTACTTTGTCTCTTTACTCTGTTCCTATCAACCCCTAAATCCTTCTTTGAGAAAACTGGAGCATTCAATCTCTTGTTCAGTAGGAAAAAAGCCCAGAGAAGTTGCTGCCTATTGAAGTAATAACTGATCTTGAAAGAGGAAATAAGAAGAAATGTATACATATAGGTAGAAGTCTATAGTTTTTAGGAAAAAAATAAGATGCTATTAGCCGTTTTTCTCTCATACTTATTTGCTCTCGTTTAGATTTCCATCTTATGGCTCCTGATTTAAGCTTTAACACAATTAACACCAAGTGCAGTTCAGTGTACTTCTCCAGACCTCAGAGTAATTTCCCGAAAATGAGCCTTCATCTTCCAGGTGTCACGCTCATCACTGAGACCTCACCCAGCCCATCCTTACTTATAAGGCTAGACCCAACATTGTTGTTTCTCACCCAAGTTCACGCCAGCCCATCCCCTTCTTTACATTTGCCCCTCCTGTGAACCCAAAGCCTTTCCCCTTAAAAAACATAATTTTGGTTGTAAAATTCCAGAAATTCAACCAAAAATGGAGGGGCTGAACATCTCTTTCCAGCTACTTGACATTCTCTTTGTAAGAAAGTTTCTAAGAAAATGTGAATGTATTGGTTTTGTTTTATGTAATTTATTTATTTTTCTGAATGTGAGATGTGACCAAGATGTCCTTACTGTTTCCCTCAGCTGGAGCAAACTCTAGACAGGATTATTCCTGCCTTTAGCCCCTGCTCTCCCTTTCTTTACAGCATTTACTTTAGAAACTTGTCATTATAAATTCTTTCTCTGTCCCTTTGAGATGTAAACCTTTTTTTTTTCTCTTCTTTTCTTTTTTTTTTTTTTTGCCACACCCCCCGTCATGAGAGATCCTAGTTCCCCAAACAGGGATTGAACCTGTGTCCACTGCAGTGGAAGCGTAGAGTCTTAACCACTGGACCGCCAGGGAAGTCCCGAGATGTAAATCTTTATTAAAGCCTCTTGCCAGTTTTACAACTCAGGACTATCTTTCTCAAGGATCTGGCTACCATCCTGTTGAACTGTAATCATTAGGGTAAATAGTACTCCTGCCTCCCAGCCTCTAACTCGTAGTCTTTGTGGGAGGGGAGGACCCCAACTTTAGTGGATAGCCTTACTCTAAATTGTAAAATTACCTCTTGTCCTGAAGATAAGAGGTTTACTTTTCCTTTAGGTGGGGCCCGTTAGCAAATACAGATGGCCTTCTATCTCTCAACCTCCCTGTCCACACCGGCTCTTAAAAGCTCTCCAGCCCTTTGTTTCAGTGGAGTTGAGGTCAGACTGAGTTCCGGCCTCTCTTCCTTATTGCAATAGCCTTGAATAAATAAAGTCTTCCTTCTCTGTTTAACTTTGGTGCAATTTTTCCTTTGACAGCAGCTAAATAAACTTTGTGAAGCATCTCCCCATTCTATACAGGAATGGTACATGAAACCGTTATGCCTGCCAAGTGAATCTTTTAAGGTGAGACTATTTCTTTATTTGAGAGGGCTCAAATATATTTATGTCACACTGAAAAAAAAGATAGAAGTATACTTCTCTAGAGATTATCATCCTATCCACAATAGCATACTTTTAGAAAAGGAGAAATAATGACTTTAATATCTATTTTGGATCCCTGAAAGGAAAGGATCTAGCTTTTAAAACTTAAACTCAGATGCTCTAATTCCTTTTGGAGATGTCCCTAACAGGTAAAATCTTTATAATTTGTGGCTTAAGAGGCAACAATCCATTTTAAGGGATAATTTCAAGAGATTATCATGATCAGCCTTTGACTCCAACCTCTAAAATGGTAAATTCCATGAACTTTAATGATATTTTTTCTCATCATCCAAAATGGACAGGTTGTACTTGTAGACTTTGTTAGCCCTATTGAGAAGATAATTGTGTTTATGTTTTGTAAGACTGAAAGTTCAGAAGTTTGAATTTTTGCTGCTGTTGTTTTTGACTCTTGTTACTGACTCATAATTGGATTTTGAACAAATCAACTGATGATTTTATTGTTACTGACTTTTCTCCCAAGATGCACTCTGAAGTCATAGACTACCTGGAAACTGCTCTCTGTCAGTAATAATCAAGGGTTATGCTCCCAACTAACATATTTAATAAAGAAAGAGAAATGTGTGTTAGGTTTCAGTGCACAAAGTAAAAGAATACTGCTTGGTTAACACTCAGCATACATTCACATCAGATCCTTGGAAACTATTTCGTATGCCTGGTGAATGCTAGTGTTTACACTGTTATTAAACTAGATTAAATGCAAATTAATAAACACATAATTTAATATGTTTGTGTGTGTGTGTAAATACACAGAAAGACAGAAAGACACACACACTATATATATGTGCATGTGTGTGTGTGTGTATATATATATATATATACACACACACACACACAGTAATTGTTGTTAATTATGTTTCTTTTGTGTGATAAGAAATAAAAGTAGAATGCATAACAACAATCATGTGTACCACATATATCATTGCCAAATTTTGACACCATCTTTACTCTGTTACTTAAATGTAAGGAAACCAACAATCCTAGATTTGGATTTTGTTGGTGTTGTCTTTGCAGGGATAGATATCCCCAAAGTCCCAGATGTAGCTGTAGAAAACAAAAGAAACAAGCAAATCATCAATATATAACAGAAACCATGGTAGGCTTGAGTTACCTTGCAAAATATCATATCGAGGCTTAACTAATGATAGTACTTTATGACTAATTAATACTCAGCCTGACGATTTAAAAAGTAATTACACCTGACAATTCAAATGTAAGTACTAGAGCTTAGCAGATTGTAATAATTTGGGTTGGCGAATTGCTTCCTTAGGAAAAGAAAACCCTTTTACCTATGTCTGTAATGTAAGATCATAATTTGCTTAGAAAGAAGACAAAACAAAAAAATTAAAAGTTTACCCTGAAAGCACTGTATAACATACTTTTTATCCTTCTTGGGGAGTCATTAGCTGAGGTGTTCTGCACCTTCAGTAGAAGCCAATATATGGTATATTTTGTACAAGGATCTCCAATAGTCTATTGTGCGTGGATTCTATATACATTTTTAACAGTGTATGCATTTCTTTGTGAAAACTAATTTTCCCTATGACTTCTGGTGAACTCAACTCCAGCGTACTTTTGCCACAGCCAGTCCTGTCACAGGTGACAGGGGCAAAGAGTTTGCTCATTAATACTCCAGGTCCCTTTTTATTTTGCTGTTCTGATGTTTAGAGGGGAAGTTTTAGTATGAATATGGAAATGATGAAGTATTTCTTCTTGTGCTTAGAAGAATTTCAAGTAATGTCTTATTAACATGATTCCCTGAAAAACAAATCACATTTCCCAAAGGCCAGCATATTTTAAGTGGGAGTTCAAAGTTCAGGTAATATGCAATGAATTCTTAGCATACATTTGTAAATTCTGGAATTGTGGGTAAATAAAATACGTATTAGTTGTTCTGATCAGGGATGGAGAAACTGTGTTGGTTCTTTGGAAATACAGTGATATTCTAAAAGACAAAGAGAAGTGATGATGTGAAAGAAAAGCAGTTTGCAACAGATCAGCAAAAGTAGAGTACTGTACACAGACCCACTTTGGATGTTTTTTTTCCTATGAATTTTCCTTGATAAATGTCATCATACAGAAACAATGATACAAGTACAATTCATTATTGGGTTTTCTTTCCTTACATCCATTAATCTCCAAATGTATTTTTAAAATCATAGGTGATTCTAAATACAGAGTAAACTACATATTTTGGGGATTGCCAATAAATAGCTTCTGAAGTCACCAATTTGTTGAAAAATGGGATTCAGATTGCATCTTCAGTCACTATAAGAGTGAGAGCTAGAAGTCAGTTAACATTAATGCTGGACCCAAATTAATAAAGATAAGGTGGTGGGGTTGCCCCAGGAGGAGGGGTGATGAGTACTCAGATGAAGGCAGAAAAGAAAATAGACTGACTGGCTTGAAGTGAAGTTATTCTGTTATCAATTTAATAAACATACTCTCTTAGCGAGAAACATAGAATTGTTAACTCTTACAGGAAGACTGGTCTTTACTTGTTCACCAGAAAACAGGCTGTGGGTTTACAACTTGTAAGAATGATGGATACTCTGCTTCTCGGAGGCTCTTCTGTAAATTTACACAACATACTTTGATAGAAAAAAAAATTCAGGCTTAGTGTCTAATGATAAAATGTGTAAGTAATCAAGCAAATGAACAGTTTTTTATGTTAGTTAAATCAAGTCCACTTCCGTGAGCATGGCTGCATATAGTTGAGTCTGAATTTTGGGACATTAATTGGCTTGTTTAAAAACTTATGTCCACTAAAATTTATATCAAGATTAGAGGATAACTCTGCCCTCAAAATATTATTTTCTTTCAAAAAATAAGAGAAGAAAACTGAAACTAAAGGGGAAAAAGGAAAAACATTTATGAAAATCGTGAGCATAGACACATCCAAGCCTTCCGTATCTACCCCCGCCGATGGATTCCTAAATTTACAGCCTTTTTAAATAGATGGGAAAATGTAGAAATTCATGACATTTAACATTAAAAAAAAAAAAAGAAAAATATACCAGTTCAAGCCTAAAATTCTAGTCACAGTGAATTGAGAATGTAGAGGAAAAACAATATTTTTCTCAACGACACCTGATTTCTTTTGAATGATCTTTAGTTACCTGACAAATCGGGAGACGTGTTACTTTAAGAACACCTGCTCCTAAAGAAACTGCGCTTTAGATGCTAAAAAGCAAAAGTCTATAAAAGGTAATTTTCCCAATGTTATGTAATTAAAGTACACATGGATGGAATTAGGAGCCCTTGCCTCTGTGGAAGAAGTACATTGTGCACAGAGAGAAGCTCTCTCCTGAGGCTTCTTAAATTTCAACTGCCTTTTTTTTTTTTTTTTTTTTTTTTTGCGGTACGCGGGCCTCTCACTGCTGTGGCCTCTCCCCTTGCGGAGCACAGGCTCCGGACACGCAGGCTCAGTGGCCATTGCTCACGGGCCCAGCCACTCCATGGCATGTGGGTTCTTCCCGGACCGGGGCACGAACCCGCGTCCCCTGCATCGGCAGGCGGACTCTCAACCACCGCGCCACCAGGGAAGCCCCTCAACTGCCATTTTTGATCATCCTGACGAAGGCTCTTCTAGACCCTCAGAGTTCTATGTGATTTACTAGTTCAAGTTGAGTTGGGCAATTTGTAAACTCTATGTATGTAACATGTATGTGTGTATGTATGTATCAAACTATCTATCCATCTACCCATTTCTCTATCCATCCAATATTCTGCACTCAACTCCAATGTATGGGTTTTTTTTTTTTTTTTCCATACCACCAAGCAATTCTTGGACTGGTGTCCTACAATTTAACTCAATTCTGACACTATCTAACTGGACATAGTGTCAAATCCCACAGGTTAAGACCTCAGTCCCATAAGACTGTGCCCCAAACCGCTTCAGATGCCAGTTACTAGTCCAGTGCTTCTCTGGTTCTGACTGACCTCCTATAGAGGGGAGGGTCCAATGACCCCCTCCTTGGGTTCGATTAATTTGTTAGAGTGGCTTACAGAACTCAGAGAAATATTTTACTTACTGGATGACCAACTTATTAGAAAAGGATAGTATTCAGGAACAGCCAGATGGAAGAAATGCATAGGGCGAGGTAATGTGGGAAGGGCACGGAGCTTCCATGCTCTCTGAATGCATCACTCTACCAGAATCTCTACGTGTTTAGCAGCCCTGAAATTCTCTGAGCCCCATCTTTTACGTGTCAATGGAGGCTTCATTACCTATGCATGATTGATTAAATCATTGGCCATCAGCAATAAATTCAACTCCCAGCCCCTTTTCCTTCCCAGAATGTTGGGGGTGGGGAGATGGGATTCAAAGTTCCAACTCTCTAATCACATGGTTGGTTCCCTTAGCAAACAAACCCAAGCCTTAGGTGTTTTCCAAAAGTCATCTCATTAACATAAACTTAGGTGTGGTTGAAAGGTGTTTGTTATATCAAGACACTTTTTACAACTTTTATCATTGGAAAACTCCAAGGGTTTTAAAAGTTTTGTGACAGAAACAGGGATGTGAATACCAAATAATATTTCTTGTTATAAATCACAATATCTCACCTTCATTCCCCTATCTATACAATATACATACTTTAAAAAAATGTTAATGCAATGAATTGAAAGCTAGCATTTCTTGTGCTTTGAGATTTCAAGCATCAGAGAGTCAATAATTGAGCTTATATTTATGGTAGGCTGAATAATGGCCCCCAAAGATGTCCATGTCTTAATTCCCAGAATCTGTGAATATGTTACCTTGCAGGGTTACTTTACAGGGTAAAAGGGACTTTGCAGTGGTGATTAAGCTAAGGATTTTTGAGATTATTCTGGATCATCTAGATGGATCCACTAGACATTTTGTAAATGTCCTTATAAAACAGAAGCAGGAGGGTATAGAGTTAGAGAAGATGTGATGATGGAAGCGGAGGTCAAAGTAATATCGTTGCTGGAAGGGGACCACAAGCCAATGTAGGCGGCCTCTAGAAGCTGGAGAAGGCAAGGAACAGATTCTCTCTGGGAGCCCCAGAACAAACACAGCCCTCCTGACACCTTGATTTTAGCTCCATAAGACCTATTTTTCAACTTCTCCAAAACTCTAAGATAATAAATATGTGCTACTCTAAGCCATTATGATCACGGTCATTCACTATAGCAACAATTAGAAAATTAGCTATTGGAAAACTAATGTGCTATTCATGGTGTATCACTCTCAAGAACTTTAAGAGAATGAAATTTTGTATTTTCATGTTGTATTGGAACACACTACTTAGAGAGGAACAGGTCTAAATAAGAAGGATGGACTCTGGTAAAGAGACACGGACAGCTGGATCAGATGCTGCAGAAGATTATTTAAAGTTGGAATTACAAGGCTAATACATGTAAGTTAACCTTCGAGTTTTAAAAGGACATTGTTTAAAGAGAGAATGCACCTTTAGATGTGATCTCTAGAATAATTTCAAACTTGGGAAATAGAGTATATTAATAAAAATCTTTGTATTATTATTAGTTCAATCTCTGATTTGAAGTGCAGTAACCTTAATTGAGAAGTATCACAGGAATACATTAAATAGTGGGAAACAAATATCCCAGACTCTGGGACAGAAGGGTCCTCAGTTGCCTCTAGGCCCCACTCTCTCATCTCCACATAATTTCATGGCAATATACTGATTCACGACCCAGGAACACACCGACATGTCCACATGGCAGTCTCATGTTATAGATGCCAACTCTCAGGGCTGGTAGAATACTTTCAAATATCCAGTCCCCCAAACTTGCTATCTTTAAAGTCATTGGAGGAACTTTATAAAAACATGATGCCTGAGCTGTATCACATTCTGATTCAGTAGCAATTTTCTGACAGTTGAGCCCAAGAATATGGATTCTTTAAGAATCATTTTTCGATACTCAACTTCAGTTTAATAAGTAAGGATGTTTGTACAATGCTTTAACATTGTTGATTATCTGTGATTTTAAATCACTCTTCTAGGCACTCTTTGGGGGATACGGAGAGGAGCAAGACTTGGGAACTGTTTCAAAGAGGAAAGTAAATCATAAACCACTAACTATATTAAAAGTGAGAAATAAGTGCTCTACAAAAGTACTAGCTTGTGGTATCAATATGATTAAATACACACTAATTCTCACGGGTAAAACTAGAGACAGTTTCTAGAGAAGGTGAAAGTTAAGTTAGGCCTGTGAGATCGGGTGGCAATATGATCTTGGGCCCAGCAATCAGGCAATTTTTGATGTGAATTTACAACCCCATGGTGATGCCTTTTGCTTGAGGAGATTCAGTTTCCCCTAAGAAAAATGGAGCAAGTGAGATAATGCATTTATTAATGCATACAAAATCCTTAGGTTAATGGCTGGCACATGGCAAGCATTCGGCAAATATTGGTGATGATGATGATGATGATGATGTGATGATAATGATAAGGAAGAAGGAGAGGAGAATTTAAGAAGGTTTTAAACCATAAAGACATGTTCTTATTCCATCTCTGACTTCAGCTTCAACAATCTCTTTACTACACACACACACACACACACACACACACATACATACAACTTTCAGACATGTTAACTAAAAACTATGTTAGAGTCTTGGGATAAAAATCAATTCTAGGGCTTCCCTGGTGGCGCAGTGGTTGAGAGTCTGCCTGCCGATGCAGGGGACACGGGTTCGTGCCCCGATGCGGGAAGATCCCACATGCTGCGGAGGGGCTGGGCCTGTGAGCCATGGCCGCTGAGCCTGCGCGTCCGGAGCCTGTGCTCCACAACGGGAGAGGCCACAACAGTGAGAGGCCCGTGTACCGCAAAAAAAAGAAAAAAAAATCAATTCTACAGCAAAAACAGACATACCTCATGCTGTTTGGAGCATATAGTCTAATGGAGAGACACACAAAGTCAATTGGCAAAATTATTAAGTGTGATAAAAAGAGTCATCTGGTACTACGAAAACTTGTAATGGGGAATTGGAACTAGTCAGGGTGGCCAGGGAAACATCTCAAGGAATTGACACCTGAGCTATAATATAGAGAGGTAAGTTGTAATAACTTGAAGAAAGAAGGAAGGAGAGGGCATACCAGTGAGAGAGAACAGAATATATAAAGGGCCAGGCCAAGGGCCTGGCAGAGAAAGGATAGGTTTTTGGACAATGGGAAGAAAGCAGAGGGAATTTTGAGATGATACTGGAAGGTAAATAAAGCTCAGACCACATGGACTATTAGAGAGCATGTTAGGGATATTGCTCTTTCTCTTAAGAACACTGGGAAGCTATTGAAGGGTTTAGGTAGATAAATTAAATGATCAGGTTGGTACTTGGAATCTATTATTCTGCACGCATGCAGTGAAAAAAAAAGAGTTTAAAGGGTGCCAGTGTAGAGGCTGGGACCAGTTAAGAGACTATTTGCAACGGTCCAGCTAAGAGATGATGGCAGTTTAGATTAGGAGTGGGAATGGGGATTTAAGGAAGTGAAGATAACATAGATAGATAGATGATAGATAGATAGATAGATAGATAGATAGATGATAGATAGAAGATAGATAGATATGGATATGGATACGGATATGGATATAGATATGGATATTCTTGTAACTGAATTTGTTGATGAAAAAAAGAGGTGTTAAGGATGATTGCTGAATTTATGGTAATCATAACTAGATGGATGGTGTTGCCTTTGTCTGAAATTTTAAAAAAATGAAGCACTTTATTGCTTGGGAGAGATAACCACGAGTTCAGTTTTGTACAGAATGCTTTGGAGGCACCCTTGAGACACTGTCTTAGGCAGCTCACTATGCCGGATCAGTGCTTGGGGGATAAGTCTAAGAAAAAGATGTAAGTGTAAGGACCATCTACTTATAGGTGGCAGTTGAAGTGATAGGCAGGGATGGGATCAACTGTTGAGAAGTTAAGAACGAGGGGGTGTCACGTGCCACGGAGCAAAAAAGCCCATGCGCCACAACTACTGAACCTGCACTCTATAGCCCGCGAGCCACAACTACTGAGCCCGTGTGCTGCAACTACTGAAGCCTGTGTGCCTAGAGCCCGCACTCAGCCACAAGAGAAGCCACCGCAATGAGAAGCCAGCACACAGCAATGAAGAGTAGCCCCCGCTCGCTGCAACTAGAGAAAGCCCACACTCAGCAACGAAGACCCAATGCAGCCAAAAATAAGTAAATAAATAAAGAAATTTATATTAAAAAAAAAGAATGAGGGGGGTGGGGAACCTAGGAATGAGCCTTGTAGAAATCCCAGGACAAGTGGGGGAATGATGAATTTAGAGTGAAATCACTTTGACCTGGCTCAGGTCTTGATGGCTATTCACATGTAAGTATGGAGAAAAAGGACCATTTGTCCACTCAAATATGTGCTTTTTCCAGATAAGTTGAAATAATCAAACAAACAAACAAAAACCCACAAAATAATGAGAGGTTACAATAATGTCAAAAAGTATTATAAAAACGATGACCATGAAATCTAAGGTAGATGAGAAACATATGAGGAAAGGGGCACTCTGGAGAGGAAAAGTATGTGCCAATGAGGACATGACTATTCTCTAGTCCATACTCAGGGTGGAATACATTGTGGAATGTATTCCACAATGTGGAATGTATTCCACAACTCAGGGTGGAATACATGTGCTTTGGAATACATATTCCAAAGCACATTGCTTGACTGCATAGTAGCTCCATGTATGATTAAAGAATAAGTCAGTAAAGGAAAAGAATTTGAATGTTCAATTTGGCTGGAATCAAAAAGGATTTTGATATAACTCTTGTAAATGTTTTTTTTATATCTTAACTCTGAGGCATGAAAACATTAGTACCTAGCACATAAAAACCAGTCTGAGCAGCTGCATGGCATAGGGAGATCATCTAGGTGGTTTGTGACCACCTAGAGGGGTGGGATAGGGAGGGTGGGAGGGAGGGAGACGCAAGAGGGAAGAGATATGGGAACATATGTATATGTATAACTGATTCACTTTGTTGTAAAGCAGAAACTAACACACCATTATAAAGCAATTATACTCCAATAAAGATGTTAAAAAAAAAACAGTCTGTATCTTCAGTGTCATTTCTAAAGAAAAATTCTGTATACTTTTCTTCTTAGCTTTTCAGAAAAGTTTGGGTAACATCAAGGCTAGACACTCATGACTAGAGCAATTTTTTTTTTATGCAACAACTTCAATTTACTGAAGTAAGCTGTCTGAGAGTAATAAATGTATATAGAAAATGTGAACAGCCCATGGCAGCAAATGAAACATTCAGAAATAATGTAATGGAGATGGTCCCTGTGAACACTGCAAAAATGGTTTTAAAGTGCAGTCATGAATTTATTTTTTAGATTTAAGAAACATTACTCAGAAATAGTAACATGTCAGATTTTGGTTTAAAGACATCTTTTGCATCTGGTGGGTATGTATATATAATATAAGAGATCAAGAAGGGTTTTTAAAAATTTATTTTCCTTTTTAAACTTAAGCTGTAAGATTTTTATTAAAAATTTAACCCATTTTAACAATATTAACCAAAGAAATATGAAACTGTAAATTGCAGGATATGTTAGTATAATACAGTCAAGGAGTATAAAAAGAATCAAAGAGCTTTGATATGGAATTAGCATAATACAGTCAAGGAGTATGAAAAGAATCAAAGAGCTTTCATATGGAATTAAACAAGCCAACCAGTCTTACCAAGTTCAAACTCTCAAATAATGTCAGTGCATCCTACTGGGTAATTTTATTCTGTCTTTGGAAATTTTATTCTATGTACTAATGAGCTATTAGGACAGATTCAATACCAGATTATACTTTTCCCTTTCGTGGCTCTACTTGACCAATGGACAATTACTTTCCCTCTGAAATTACTTAGTGTTTTGCTTGTTTGTTGTTTATTTTGGGGTATGGATTCATATTATGCCTCTGCACTTGTTTTTTTTTGTTTGTTTGTTTAAAGCAACATTAGCGCTAAGATATATGAAAGCCATGATTATCCCTCTGGTTTATTTATTTTAAAAAAGTGTAACTTCTCACTGATTCACATGGTAGATCAAAAACTTGTTTCCTTGTACTAGGATACGCTGTTTGCAACAATTATTCAGAGATAATCAACCCTTATTGGACTAAAATTGTAAGTTATTTTCACATAGTAGTGTTTTATAGGCACGGAATCCAACAGGAAAAAGCCCAATAGTGTTAAAGAGCCTAAAAGTGAACAATAAGAAGAAAGGATGTCTCTTACATGAAAACAGTTGACAAAGGCACTACAAACTGATAGTAAGAAATAAACTGATTCAAGTGGTTTCATCACATGTCTTTGAGCATAAATTACTGTTTATACAACTATAATAATAATAAAGATAAATAATTCAAATAAAAGTAAATCCTAAGACACTATTAAAGTATGTTGGCTTATTGTAAATGGATATTGAAATCACTTAAAATTACCAGTTCATACTAGATTTTGAGTTTTTCATTCTCCCCGACGCATACCATTCACTGGGTTCTACCACCTTTTTATTAACCCATATTTTTCCTTTTTTCTCCTTCCTTTCTATCCCACTCTTTTTCTCCTCCATCCATACCCCTCTATAATTATTTCTTTCTTTTGTTTATCAAGGATTATAGTTATTATCTAAATCAGAACTATTATTATTCCACTTTTTTTTCCTGTGGGAGCTGAGTTCTAGAATTCTCTATCTTTACATACTAAGCTCTTTTCAGTATCTAAAGTCATTTTGTTTTACTATAATCATATATTTCCCATACTAGTTACTGAGAGTAATGCATTTTGTTTTCATTCCCACTTCGTGGAGAGATATTCATGAGGTTTGTCTCAATTTCTGTATCATCATTCCTGAAATGTTTTTTTTTAGCTTTGGTAGTGGGAATATTAAAACTGTTATAACATCTGTTCAGAGTCTTTTGTTTTTTTGTATCCTTTTTATCCAATAGCTATGAGAATTAAACTCAGACTTGAATGAGAGGTAATTAGTCAACCATATTTGAGTGATATGTCTTTAAAATGAATCTCTGTTGTGGGATTCTAGCCTAGTACCCCCAGTACCCAAAGCTCCTCTGGAAAATATGCTCACAGGTTTTAAGCAGCTGGAATTTCTCCCAATAAGCATGGTACTGCAGCCCCCTTGGCTGGATGATGTGTTTGCAGTTTTCATCATAGTCCCATGTGTTTACTCATTTAACAAGTGGTTATTGAGCACTTTCTATATACCAGACGCAGTGCTAGGGCCTGGGACTACGTGTCCTGGTCAAGAGTTGATAGTCAATAAGAGAGATAGGTCACATATAAATTAGTATCTCCTTGACTGCAAGACCCAGAAATCTAATTTGATTTAATTTAGGTACAAGTAGTATGTGTTTACATTGATGCTGGAGAGTTTCAAAGAATCTAAGTTTAGAAACATGGGCAGGTCTCCTGGACAAATCCAAGGACAGGCACCAAACCAATAGCACACCAAGGATGTTCCCTTCACTTCTATTGTCAACAAATCTCTGTGATATGTGTTTTTATCTATCATCTATCTATCATCTATCTATCAATCATCTATACAGGCATACTTCAGAGATATTTTGGGTTCAGTTCCAGACCACTGCAATAAAGTGAATGTTGCAAAGAAGCAAGTCACACAATTTTTTTGGTTTCCCAGTGCATATAAAAGTTAGGTTTACACTATACTGTGGTCTATTAAATATGCAATAGTATTGTGTCTAAAAAATATACATACCTTAATTAAAAAACACTTTGTTGCTAAAAATGCTAAACATCATTTGAGTTTTTGGTAAGCCATAATCTTTTTGCTGGTGGAAGTTTTGAATCTTGCCAGAATTACTAAAATGTGACACAAAGGCAGGAAGTGAGCAAATGCTCTTGGAAAAATGGTACCGATATACTTGGTTGACTCAGGGTTTCCAGAAACCTTCAATTTGCTAAAAAGTCAATATCTGCAAAGTACAATAAAGCAAAGTGCAATAAAGTGTGTGTGTGCGTGTATATATATATATATATATATATATATATATATATATATACAGTTGACCCTTGATTGACATGGGTTTGAACTTCATGGGTCCACTTTTACTCAGATTTTTTTCACTAAATATGTGCTACAGCACTGCACAATCCACCATTGGTTGAATCTGCAGATGCGAAACTGCTGATATGGAGGGCAGAGTATAAAGTTATGCGTGGATTTTTGACTGAGCAAAGGTCAACAGAGGAGAGAGAGAGAGGTAGCTACAAAGAGAGTTAGTTACAAAGAGAGAGAGAGAAAAAGAGAGAAGAACCTTTATACTGTAGAAAATCTTAACATTTCTTAAAATTTTCCAGTACATTTC
Organism: Lagenorhynchus albirostris; assembly: GCF_949774975.1. Lineage (NCBI taxonomy): Eukaryota > Metazoa > Chordata > Mammalia > Artiodactyla > Delphinidae > Lagenorhynchus > Lagenorhynchus albirostris. The sequence goes on from NC_083100.1 coordinate 25,597,363, forward strand.
CTTTTAATAGTGAATGCTACATTTTCATTGGGCAAAAATATATTGAGTCAAAAACTAACAAAAGAAACTGTAAATGTTTACATTCCAGCTTGGAGGACAGAAATGATATATATTTAGATAAATTGATATGTCATGCTAGTAGTATTTTCTATCTCATAAATCAAAATGCACTCCTCTTCTTGAAAGGAATAATAGAAATGTAGTTGTCACAGTGGAAACAAGAGCTCCCCCATAATCTCCTAATTCTCTTTTTGATAAAGTTCTTATCTTGGATTATTTTCTTTTTCTTTCTCTGCTGGGCACAACATCTTATAAAAAAATTGAACTGTTTTCATGTCAAGAATTGGCTTAGTATTATTATTCCTCTCTTAAATTCAGGCAATGGGTGATGTAAAGGTCATTAAACAAAACCCAATATGGAAACAAATCTGAGTCAAGGGAAATTTTAATTTCATCAACATTCCATGAAATTGCTTAAAAAAAACTTTCTAAAAAATAAAAATTTATAAAATGCTTAAAATATGTAGATATTGTCAGTTGGGAATATATACAAAATTCAGTTTTAGACAATTAAGTATATATGTTTCATACCTTGCTCCCCTGGTTGCTACTCAGTGCCCAGGATTCCATGGAGGATTTCTGGCAAGGAAGGGGAGGACAGCAAGGGTGCTGGAAACCAAATTCATGGATCTCAAGCTCCATGTAGTGACCATCCATTCTTCTCATTCTGGTCCTCTACAGGATATCCCACCTCAGTCATTCAACTCTATCATTTCAGTTGTAAAAGCCAGAAAACTGGGTATCAATCTTGATATTTCCTTCCTTCATCCAATCACATCCAAACATTCTCAGCTTGCCTTCATAAATTTATCCTTACTTCATAATCAATTCCTATCACTACCACCATTTTAGATTAATAGACCATCATGTTCTTCCTGAATTTCTGAACTCGGGAATAAATTATCTTTCTTCATCTACTCTTATCCTCCAATTCCTTCCCTGTACAGTGCTAGAGTAAATGTTTCCAAACTTAAAGCTAATTGTGCCATTTCCTTCCTTAAAATACCCTATGGTTGCTGTTTGTTCTGGATAAAGAACTGTCTGCTTCTCCAGGCTTCTGGCTCCAGCACCCCTTTGTCTTCTTCACCCCAGTGGCATTACTGTAGGAGTCTATGGACTTTGCACATGCTGTTCCCTGCACCTGAAAAACTCCCTCCACACTCATTGCTTCAGTGCCTATTGTTCCTTTAGGGATGCCTTCCCTGAATTCCAGACTATGTCAGGTCTTAAAGGAGAGGACTTCTTTTTACAGCATGGTTTTTCCTTTAAAACATTAAGCACTGTTTAAAATTGGATCTCTATTAGTGTTATTATTTGATTAGCATATACCATGTCTTTATTTTATTTTAAATTTTACTCATTAATACATCTCCAGAGCCTAGCACAGTGCCATCATATATTAAATAAACTAACTTACTTAACTAAGTTAAATAAAATAAATGATGAAGAAGTGGCTAAATGGAAGCATGCAAAGTGCGGTTAATGAAGTACAAAAAAATCAATTGTGCTTGTGTTGATAAAAAGCAATAGAGAGGAAAAGGTTAGATATAAGAAAAAGCAAAGCTCCTGATAAGAGCATAGATTGAAGGATTGGGTTGACATTGGAACGGCAACACATTTTCTATTAAAAACAGGAGAGAGGGGCTTCCCTGGTGGCGCAGTGGTTGAGAGTCCGTCTGCCGATGCAGGGGACACAGGTTCGTGCCTCGGTCTGGGAAGATCCCACGTGCCACGGAGTGGCTAGGCCCGTGAGCCATGGTCTCTGAGCCTGCATGTCCGGAGCCTGTGCTCTGAAGTGGGAGAGGCCACAACAGTGAGAGGCCCGTGTACCTCAAAAACAAACAAACAGAAAAAAAAACAGGAGAGAAAAAGGAAAGTTAGATTGCATATGCAAGAATTTTGTAGTGTTGTGGCAAGAATTTGCAAGAGTACATAACTAGTGAATTCTATGTAGTTTTTTGGGGTTTTTTGTTCTTTTTCACAAAGGAGGAGGAAGAGAGGAAGAGATGAAAGCTCAAGTCTGGCAGAGTCTGAAGAAGGCTTGATGTAGCCATGGTGGATATTGAGATAGAACTCTGGCTGCAGAAATTAGAATGAATGCTGGATAGCATCCAGGACTCAGTTGAAGAGGAGACTGTGAATTGGTAGTGGAAGACCTCTCTACTTGGTGGTGTGACATTCTCCAGTAGCTCTCAGCAGCTCAAGTGTAAGAATGGAGACAAACTATTGCTTTAGCCCAAGGTTGGAGTTTCGATACATCGGTATGATGGAAGGACAGGGAATTTCAGTTGCTGGCAAACAGAAGAACTGTCGTTCACTAAAGCAATATCTTTTCAAAATGGTTATATTTGCTTACTTTCTTACTTCATTGAGATCTTTTCTCAAATATCATTTTATCAGAGCTCTTCCCTGATGATTTTATTCAAAATATTTCTCTTTTGATTTTTTATCTCCTTAAAACGATTTATTTTCCTCTTAATTCTTGCCATTACATGATTTAGTCCTTCCTTCCTTCCTTCCTCCCTCCCTCCCTCTCTTCCTTCCTTTCTTCCTTATATCTATCAGTCTCTTTTAAAATTATACTATATGAGAATAGGGACTTTTTAAAAAATTGTTAAACCACAGCACTAACTGTTCCTAGAACATAATAGGAGCTCAATCAATACATAAGTCCATTAATTATTTAAATAATTATTGCAAAGACCCTGAGTACAAAGAACTTTATAGAGAGAAATTTTTGGGGGGTGGTTAGGGACATACAAAGTGATAAGGTATATTTTAAGACTGATCAGTGCTCATTTCACATATAATTGTGTTTACTTTGTCCTAATTTAAGTTTTAAAAATTTTAAAGCATTGGCATAAATGTTGGCTCATTTTAGGTTATTTAACAATAACGTTTAGAATTCCCTCTTCTCTGTTTTGCAAATTCACAATCTTAATTTAAGACTGAACTTTTCTATGACTTCTGTGAAATTTTTCCATCTCACTTTTCATAGATTAGCTCCATATTCATACACCATTTTTTCCTCATATATTGATTGCCCTCATTTTACTGAATTATGTACTTATAGAATTTGTTTCTTACTATATAGTGAGTTTTTAAATTAGACTTTATTTGTATATTTGTCTTTATCAACTTCAACACAGAATCTGGTCCTATTAAATTTGAATAAATATGTGTTGAATGAGTAAATAAAATGAATGAATAACTGAATCCATTTCACAGATAAGAAAACTGAGCCTTGGAGTAGTTAACTGATTTACTCAAGGCCACGGAGATGATAAGGAAAGGAGCACAGGCCTTCTAACACCTAGATAAAACTCATTGTCATAGGTACTATAATTTAGTCATGGATTTACATTCCTAGAACTGCCATGTGATTTAATATTTTTCAAAGAATATGAACATGAAGCACTTAAAGTTCCCAACTTAAAGAAAGAGTCCATTAAGCCCTCTATTTTGTTTTGCACATTTTATATCCTGTGCAAATGTTTTTCACACTAGCAGCTCTAAAGCAAAGCAGCATGGTTATATAAACAGCAGTATGGAGCAGTGCCATGCAGCTAAATGGGATGACTCCTTGTACCATAAAAATCCTTGAGGTCTGCAGAATTCAAAATAAAATAAGGAGATTCTCTGGCTAATATTTAAAAAATTATTTTTCACAAGAAAATTTTCGGCCATAAATACTGATTTGAAAAGAATTTATACAGTAATAGAGGCATCTTGGAACTGTTTTTAGTTATTGGTTCATTACATTACATTTTTTTGTTAATAAGATAATTTTAACTCAGGAGAGAATACTATTCCTTTTTTGGGGAATTAGTCTAAGAGAGCTTTGGCAAATGTTAGGGACAGGTAAAATTCACAGATCATATAGTGAAAAAATGTAGGCAAATTTCAGGAATTTAGGTATTTACTCTCCATAAAAGCAAATCAGGACTGGGACCTTCAAGATGGTGGAGGAGTAACACATGGACATCACCTTCCTCTTCACAAATACATCAGAAATACATCTACATGTGGAACAACTCCTACAGAACACCTACTGAATGCTGGTAGAAGCCCTCAGACTTCCCAAAAGGCAAGAAACTTCCCACGTACCTGGGAACGGCAAAAGAAAAAAGAATAAACAGAGACAAAGAATAGGGACAGGACCTGCACCAATGGGAGGGAGCTGTGAAGGAGGAAAAGTTTCCACACACTAGGAAGCCCCTTCACGGGCAGAGATGGGGGCTGGACGGGGGGAAGCTTCAGAGCCACGGAGGAAAACGCAGCAACAGGGGTGCAGAGAGCAAAGCAGAGAGATTCCCACACAGACGATCATTGCCGACCAGCACTCACCAGCCTGACAAGCTTATCTGCTCAACTGCCAGAGTTGGTGGAGACTAGGAGCTGAGGCTTCGGCTTCAGAGGTCAGATCCCAGGGACAGGACTGGGGTTCACTGCCTGAACACAACCTGAAGCGGGCTAGTCCGCCACAGCTAGCCGGGAGGGAGTCTGGGAAAAAGCCTGGAACTGCCTAAGAGGCAAGAGATCATAGTTTCCTGATGCGCTAGGAGAGGGGATTCAGAGCACCACCCAAACGAGCTTCAGAGAGGGGCGCAAGATGCAGCTATCAGCGTGTACAACAGAGATGGGCATGAAACGCTAAGGTTGCTACTGCAACCACCAAGAATCATGTGAGCAAACATAGGTCACTATCCATCACCGCCCCTCCCGGGAGCCTGTGCAGCCTGCCACTGCCAGGGTCCTGTGATCCAGGGACAACTTCCCCAGGAGAACGCACCACACGCCTCAGGCTGGTGCAACGTCACGCCGGCCTCTGCCACTGCAGGCTAACTCCACATCCCATACCCCTCCCTCCCCCCAGCCTCACTGAGCCAGAGCCCCCGAATCAGCTGCTCCTTTAACCCTGTCCTGTCTGAGTGAAGAACAGACACCCTCAGGCAACCTACATGCAGAGGCAGGGCCAAATCCAAAGCTGAACCCTGGGAGCTGTGTGAACAAAGAAGAGAAAGGGAAATTTCTCCCAGCAGCCTCAGGAGCTGTGGATTAAATCTCCACAATCAAGTTGATGTACCCTGCATCTGTGGAATAGCTGAATAGACAACGATCACCCTAAAATTGAGGCGGTGGATTTTTGGAGCAAATATAGACTTGGAGTTTGCTTTCTGCATCTAATTTGTTTCTGGTTTTAAGTTTATCTTAGTTTAGTATTTAGAACATATTATCATTCATAGATTTGTTTATTGATTTGGTTGCACTTTTCATTTGTTTTGTATATATATATTTTCCTTTAACTCTTTTTGTGACTGTGTATGCTTCTTTGTGTGATTTTCTCTGTATATTTTTGCTTTTATCATTGGTACTAGGGTTCTCTCTGTCCTTTTTTTTTTTTTAGTATAGTTTTTAGTGCTGTTATCTTTGGTAAATTTGTTTTTTGGTTCAGTTGCTCTCCTCTTTCTTTCTTTTTTAAATTACTATATTATATGTAATAAATTATTTTATTTTATTTTAATTATTTTATTTTATTTTTTTCTTTCCTTTTTTTCCCCTCCCTTTTCCTCTGAGCCATGTGGCTGACAGGGTCTTGGTGCTCCTGCCAGGTGTCAGGTGTCAGGCCTGAGCCTCTTAGGTGGGAGAGTCAAGTTCAGGATATTGGTCCACCAGAGAACTCCTGGCTCCACAAAATATCAAATGGTGAAAAGTCTCCCAGAGATCTCCATCTCAACACTAAGACCCAGCTCCACTCAATGATCAGCAAGCTACATTACTGGACACCCCATGACAAACAACTAGCAACACAGAAACACAACCACACCCATTAGCAGAGAGGCTGCCTAAAATCATAATAAGTTCACAAACACCCCCAAACACACCACCAGACACTGTACTGCCCACCAGAAAGACAAGATCCAGCCTCATTCACAGGAACACAGGCACCAGTCCCCTGCACCAGAAAGCCTACACAACACACTGAACCAACCTTATCCACTGGGGCAGACACAAAAACAATGGGAATTATGAACATGCAGCTCGCGAAAAGGAGACCACAAGGCAGTAAGTTAAGGAAAATGAGATGACAGAGAAATACACAGCAGATGAAGGAGCAAGGTAAAAACCCACGAGACCAAACAAATGAACAGGAAATAGGCAGTCTACCTGAAAAAGAATTCAGAGTAATGATAGTAAGAATGTCCCAAACCTTGGAAATAGAAGGGAGAAAATGCAAGAAACATTTAACAAGGAACTAGAAGAACTAAAGAGCAAACTAACAATGATGAACAGCACAATAAATGAAATTAAAAAATTATCTACAAGGAATCAATAGCAGAATAACTGAGGCAGAAGAATGGATGAGTGACCTGGAAGATAAAATAGTGGAAATAACTACCGCAGAGCAGAAAAAAGAATAAAGAATGAAAAGAATTGAGGACAGTCTCAGAGACATCTGGAACTACATTAAGCATACCAACATTCGAATTATAGGAGTCCCAGAAGAAGAGAAAAACAAAGGGACTGAGAAAATATTTGAAAAGATTATATTTAAAAACTTCCCTAATATGGGAAAGTGAAGAGAGTCCCATACAGGATAAATTCAGGGAGAAATACACCAAGACACATATTATTCAAACTGTCAAAGATTAAATACAAAGAAAAAATATTAAAAGCAGCAAGAGAAAAACAACAAAGAATATACAAGGGAATCCCCATAAGGTTAACAGCTGATCTTTCAGCAGAAACTCTGCAATCCAGAAGGGAGTGGCAGGATATATTTAAAGTGATGAAAGGGAAAAACCTACAACAAAGATTACTCTATCCAACAAAGATCTCTTTCAGATTCGATGGAGAAATTAAAATCTTTACAAACAAGCAAAAGCTAAGAAAATTTAGCACCACCAAACCAGCTTTACAACAAAGGCTAAAGGAACTTTTCTAGGCAGGAAAGACAAGAGAAGGAAAAGACCTACAATAACAAACCCCAAACAATTAAGAACATGGTAATAGGAACATACATATTGATAACTACCTTAAATGTAAATGGATTAAATGCTCAAACCAAAATACATAGATGGCTGAATGTATACAAAGACAAGACCCGTATATATGCTGTCTACAACAGACCCACTTCAAACTAAGGGACACATACAGACTGAAAGTGAGGGGATGGAAAAATATACTCTATGAAAATTGAAATCAAAAGAAAGCAGGAGTAGCAATTCTTCTATCAGACAAAATAGACTTTAAAATAAAGACTATTATAAGAGACAAAGAGGACACCACATAATCATCAAGGGATCAATCCAAGAAGAATATATAACAGTTGTAAACATCTATGCACCCAACATAAGAACACCTCAATACATAAGCCAAATGCTAACCATTCATAAAAGGGGAAAGTGACAGTAACACAATAGAAGTGGATTTTAACACCCCACTTTCACCAATGGACAGATCATCCAAAATTAAAATAAATAAGGAAACACAAGCTTTAAATGATACATAAACAACATGGACTTAATTGATATTTGTAGGACATTCCATCCAAAAACAACAGAATACACTTTCTTAAATGGTCACAGAACATTCTCCAGGATAGATCATATCTTGGGTCACAAGTCAAGCCTTAGCAAATTTAAGAAAATTGAAATCATATCAAGTAACTTTTCCGACCACAAGGCTATGAGATTAAATATCAATTACAGGAAAAAAATAATCTGTAAAAAATAAATCTGTAAAAAAATCTGTAAAAAATACAAACACAGGGATGCTAAACAATACACTACTAAATAACCAAGACATCACTGAAGAAATTAAAGAGGAAATCAAAAAATACCTACACAAATGACAATGAAAACGCGATAACCCAAAACCTATGGGATGCAGTAAAAGCAGTTCTAAAAGGGAAGTTTATAGCAATGAAATCCTACCTCAAGAAACAAGAAACATCTCCAATAAACAACCTATCCTTACACCTAAAGCAATTAGAGAAAGAAGAACAAAAAACCCCAAAGTTAGCAGAAGGTAAGAAATCATAAAGATCAGAGCAGAAATAAATGAAAAAGAAATGAAGGAAAAGATAGCAAACATCGATAAAACCAAAAGCTGGTTCTGTGAGAAGATAAACAAAATTGATAAAACATTAGCCAGACTCATCAAGAAAAAAAGGGAGAAGACTCAAATCAATAGAATTAGAAATGAAAAAGAAGAAGTAACAAGTGACACCACAGACATAAAAAGGATCATGAGAGATCATTACAAGCAACTCTATGCCAATAAAATGGAAAACCTGGAAGAAATGGACACATTTTTAGAAAAGCATAACCTTCCGAGTCTGAACCAGGAATAAATAGAAAATGTAAACAGAGCAAACACAAGCACTGAAATTGAAACTGTGATTAGAAATCTTCCAACAAAAAAAATCCCAGGACCAGATGGCTTCACTGGTGAATTCTATCAAAGTTTTAGAGAAGAGCTACACCTATCCCTCTCAAACTCTTCCAAAATATAGCAGAGGGAGGAACACTCCCAAACTCATTCTATGAGGCCAGCATCGCCCTGACACCAAAACCAGACAAAGATGTCACAAAAAAGGAAAACTACAGGCCAATATCACTGATGAACATAGATGCAAAAACTAGAAAACAGAATCCAACAGCACATTAAAAGGATCATACACCATGATTAAGTGGGGTTTATCCCAGGAACGCAAGGATTCTTCAATATACAGAAATCAACCAATGTGATACACCATATTAACAAACTGAAGGAGAAAAAACCATATGGTCATCTCAATAGGTGCAGAAAAACTTTCGACAAAATTCAACATCCATTTATAATAAAAACCCTCCAGAAAGTAGGCATAGAGGGAACTTTCCTCAACATAATAAAGGTCATATATGAGCAACCCACAGCCAACATCGTTCTCAATGGTGAAAAACTGTAACCATTTCCACTAAGATCAGGAACAAGACAAGGTTGTCCACTCTCACCACTATTATTCATAGTTTTGGAAGTTTTAGCCACAGCAATCAGAGAAGAAAAAGAAATAAAAGAATCCAAATCAGAAAAGAAGAAGTAAAACTGTCACTTTTTGCAGATGACAAATACTATACATAGAGAATCCTAAAGATGCTACCAGAGAACTACTAAAGCTAATCAATGAATTTGATAAAGTAGCAAGATACAAATTTAATGCACAGAAATGTCTTGCATTCCTATACAGGTATGATGAAAATTCTGAAAGAGAAATTAAGGAAACACTCCCATTTATCATCACAACAAAAAGAATAAAATACCTAGGAATAAATTATCTAAGGGGACAAAAGACCTGTATGCAGAAAACTATAAAACACTGATGAAAGAAATTAAAGATGATACAAACAGTTGGGGAGATATACTATGTTACTGGACTGCAATCAACATTGTGAAAATGAATATACTATCCAAAGCAATCTACAGATTCAATGCAATCCCTATCAAACTACCAATGGCATTTTTCCTAGAAGTAGAACAAAAAATTTCACAATTTGTATGGAAACACAAAAGACCCCAAAGAGCCAAAGCAATCTTGAGAAAGAAAAATGAAGCTGGAGGAATCAGGCTCTCAGACTTCAAACTATACTACAAAGCTAGAGTAATCAAGACAGTATGGTACTGGCACAAAAACAGAAATATAGATCAACGGAACAGGATAGAAAGCCCAAAGATCAACCCACACACATATGGTCACCTTATCTTTGATAAAGGAGGCAAGAATACACAATGGAGAAGACAGCCTCTTCCATAAGCTGTGCTGGGAGAACTGGACAACTACATGTAAAAGAATGAAATTTGAACACTTCCTAACACCATACACAAAAATAAACTCAAAATGAATTAAAGACCTAAATATAAGGCCAGATAGTATAAAACTCTTAGAGGAAAACATACGCAGAAAACTATGACATAAATCACAGCAGAACCTTTATGACCCGCCTCCTAGAAAAATGGAAATAAAACAAAAATAAACAAATGGGACCTAATGAAACTTAAAAGCTTTTGCACAGCAAAGGAAACCATAAACAAGACGAAAAGACAACTCTCAGAATGGGAGAATATATTTGCAAATGAAGACAGTGACAAAGGATTAATCTCCAAAATTTACAAGCAGCTCATGCTGTTCAATATCAAAAAACAAACAAACCAATCCGAAAATGGGCAGAAGACCTAAATAGACATTTCTCCAAAGAAGATATACACATTGCCAACAAACACGTGAAAGGATGCTCAACATCACTAATCATTAGAGAAATATAAATGAAAAGTACAATGAGGTATCACCTCATACCCGTCAGAAAGGCCATCATCAAAGCATCTAAAAACAATAAATGCTGGAGAGGGTGTGAAGAAAAGGGAACACTCTTGCCCTGTTGGTGAGAATGTAAATTGATACAGCCACTATGGGTTACAGTATGGAGGTTCCTTACAAACTAAAATAGAACTACCATATGACCCAGCAATCCCACTACTGGGCATATACCCTGAGAAAGCCATAATTCAAAAAGAGTCATGTACCACAATTAAGGTGGGAAGAAGTGAGAGAGTGGTATGGACATATATACGCTACCAAGTATAAAATTGATAGCTAGTGGGAAGCAGCCACATAACACAGGGAGATCAGCTCGGTGCTTTGTGTCCACCTAGAGGGGTGGGATAGGGAGGGTGGGAGGGAGATGCAAGAAGGAGGAGATATGGGGATATATGTATATTTATAGCTGATTCACTTTGTTATAAAGCAGAAACTAGTACACCATTGTAAAGCAATTATACTCCAATAACGATGTTGAAAATTAAGAAAAATTTAATCAACTAAAATCTCGAGATTCCATGAGGTGAAAACTAATAAACACACAGATTAAATGGGAAAACCAGGAGTCCAGAGATATAATCAATATCAAATGAAGATAATCTGAGTATGCTTAGTCCTAGGGTGGTGATTTTGTCCTCTGAATTATTTTATAACCTCTATTTAGTGAAAGGTAGTCTCTAGGGACAGGTTACTGGGTCCTATTCTTTTTGAGATTCTTGACAATTTCTAATTAAGAAATACATGAAGAAATAGTAGTTATAGGTGTGATCCAGTTAGTTTTGTGATCTAAGGCAAGTGGCCTGACTTCTCTAGTCCTCAGTTTTCTGTCTTAAAGGGTTGTGATGTTCCAGTGAAAATTGATATGAAATAGTTAATACTTCCAACCCCAGAGAGTATGGCAAGGAGTAAACTTGCCACAATTGCCACAATTTGCTATAAGCACTGAATGTGGACAAGAGACTTACCAGTTCAGAACAAGATTACTTCAGCAATGCAAATCGCATGATCATCAGCAGAACTGTAACAGTTTCCCTAACCCCAAGTCCATGGGACAACACACTGGCCCTAGACGTATGCTGCACATGCAATGGATTTATGCTGTAGTTGAGAAATCTGGAGCTTAAGAAACCTCCTGCTTTTATAGCAAGTAGTAAGCAAGCCAGCAACATAACCAATCCTGAGAAATGGCTGAACCAAAAGAGAAGTTGAGACCTTATAGCTTTGATACAATCAGTACAAATTTTAGGAACACAGAAGTCTCATGGAGGACTGCCTCACAACAGAAAGTATTCAATACTTTGAATAATATGAAGCATCATTACCCAAAAGAAATAAAAATATACATCCACACAAAAATGTGTAAGTGTATGTTCATAGCAGCATTTTTCGTAATAGTCAAAAAGTGGAAACGACTCAAATATCTACCAAGTGACGGATGAATACACAAAATGTGGTATATCTGTAAAATGGAATATTATTTAGCAGTAAAAATAATAAAGTACAGATACATGCTACATGTGGATGATACAAGCCACACATGGATGAAACTTGAGAACATTATGCTAAGGAAAAGATCAGATATTGTAATGATTTTATTTATATGAACTGTCCAGAGTAAGTGAATATATTGAGACAGGAAGTAGATTAGTGGTTATCCAGTTCTTGGTGGTGGGAAAGAGTGGAAATGGGGAATGACTGCTAATAGATATAGATTTCTTTTTTGGGATGATGAAAATGTTTGAAAATTAGATTGGGTGATGATTGGATAACTGTGCGTGTGTATGTATATATATATATATCTATATATATATCACTGAATTGTAGTCTTTAAATGGGTAAATTTTATGCTGTATGAATAACATCTCAATGAATCTTTTTTTTTTTTTTTTTGCGGTACGCGGGCCTCTCACTGTTGTGGCCTCTGCCGTTGCAGAGCACAGGCTCCGGACGCGCAGGCTCAGCGGCTATGGCTCTCGGGCCCAGCCGCTCCGCGGCATGTGGGATCCTCCCGGACCGGGACACGAACCCGTGTCCCCTGCATCGGCAGGCGGACTCTCAACCACTGTGCCACCAGGGAAGCCCTGAACCTTTTTTTTTAAACAAACCATTAAACATATTGAGTGTGTTGGATTATCTGTATCAACACAGTGTCACCACTGCTCCATTATAGGGTATTGCAAAGGAGAAACTAGGAACTACATTTCCCAGAATCTTTCCCACTTTGATTCCTGCTTAGAATTGGGTAACAAGAAGCTCCAAGGTGAGGTTTGGAAGGTGGAAGAGAAGAAGAGCTCATTATTTTCCAGAGGTAGTTTCCACTAGAGAGCAGGCAAATGTGGAAAGCATAGAGCCCTTGATAATGACAAGTTTTAGTGCTATGGGTTGAGAGGGTATATGGCAGCTTCCCTGATTTTCACCCATGGCCTTCCCACAGTAGTAAAAGCCTCTACTCCTATATTAAAACTCCTCATTCTTGGAATACATAGAATGGATTCTGTTCTCCTGACTGAACCATGGCTGAACTACTTTTGAGTCCAGGCAAACAAATATTCAAAGATGGGAATCTCTGGTTTTATCAAATTTGCAAGCATTTCTCTATTACTTTGGTCAAAATGATCAAACAATTTGTACACAGTGACCTCTGTGTTTTCCTGCTTTCTCCATGGTATATAAGTCAAGAATTTTTGTTGGGATCGGAGGTCCTGACTCCATAGAGCCTTCCTGTTAGTCCCATTTTCCTTGCCTTGGTGATAGACTTAGGTCACATGCTCATCCTGAACCAAAACCAGTGAGTGCCTGGCATTCTTTTGGCCACAGTCATTGGTTCAGGGAACCACATTTCATCCCTGTTGGTTCATCAGAGAGGAGCCCAGAAATTCTGTTTGATGGTTGGGGGAGCACAGATGAAGGCTGCATGCAGATGTAGGGGTCAAGGACTGGGAATTATGGCCATTTGCGTCCATATGGGAAGCCATTCTGAGCTCAAAGCCACATAGAGAGGGGTGTGGAGACCAGAGAATTACAGTAAATAAAACCAGAGTCCTGATATAAACATGTTTGAACCTCATCTACTTTAGGACTTTTCAGTTACACAATCACAGTCCTCTTCATGTGTTATTGCTAAGGACTATTGAACTACTTTTTCTATTCCTTGCAACTAGATACAATCCCATACATGCCTAAAAGAAGTCTAGGAAAGCAATACCACGTAAAGAGGAAACTATGAGCGCATTTCTGTTTTTCATTATATCATAAAGCTTTGAACAAAAAAAGGCAAAAAGTAATAGAGATTAAATTCAAATTCATATTCAAAATCACTCCAGCAGAGTAATGAGTGATAATCAATAATCAAGTTCTCCCACTGTGTTTATCCAACTTACAGCAACTTGCTAATTGGGAGGGAATGATCTCTGTTAAGAATGTTTGCGTCTTGATATTCAGTTAGACCTAAGAATCTTCTCACTACAGGAAAAAAAAATTAGGTAATGGAAACTCTGGGGCAGATTGGGAAGCAAAAGGAAGCTCTTAAGTTCATAATTTTATGCAGAAAAGAAATCAAATCACCAGAAGAGAAAGAATAAAAAAAGGGTAAGACTTTCAGGAAGTGCCAACCTGTATTACATACCAAATACAACTTTTTTACTTAATCACCAAAGTAAACAGTAAGTACTAGGATGGCTATACATGAGCTGAACATGGTAGAAAATATCGCTGAGGGAGAAAAGAGAGAACTTGCTGATAATACAGTACTTGCTAAACAAGCTTTTGCTATTTCCCTCCTGACATGGCGTCTGTTGTCTACCAGGGCAATCATATCCAACAGTAATTGTCTAACAATTGTTCCGTACTGAGAAAATACTTCTGATTACAGACATTAACACGTTTAGGCATTAAACCTCCTCACTGTAATTACCCTTGAGCTTATTCTCACAAATGAATTAATATGCTGATCACTTGGACTAATACAACCAGGAAAAGGGTGATGGATTGCTTCCAAATCAGATAAAATGGAGCATGACATCATTTAATTAATTTCACAGAAGTGGGGGGCTGAGGCAGAAAGAAAACATTTCCACTGGGGCTATCTTCCTAGAATGAGGTGTGAAGCGGTGGCAGAAAGTAAGAAAGTGAAGATGAAACCCAGTGCTACTGAAAGCTTCTTTGTTTTTGAGCACGTGGATTTGCATACTCCAAGGTACCATTTGAGACAGACATACTTTTGTAGCCAATTTCCCAGAGCATGAGCAATCGTGTGCCCCAGTGGAAGGTCTTAGAAGGCAAAATGTGCTTGTTTTTCCATGCTAATGTTGAGAATAATTTGCCTTGTTAAATGACTAAGTTGAACTAAAAGGATTCAAATATCAAAATCTTGACTCTGAAACAGAAAATCAAACAAGTAAACAAAAAGCAAGGACATGTGGAATGAAAGATGTGATAGCAGGGTGTGATTAAGACGCAAAATGAGTTCTCCTTTCTCACTCACATCCAACAAGATTGGGAGACTTGGGTGTCCCTGGTGGCGCAGTGGTTGAGAGTCCGCCTGCCGATGCAGGGGACGTGGGTTCGTGCCCCGGTCCGGGAAGATCCCACATGCCACGGAGCGGCTGGACCCGTGAGCCATGGCCGCTGAGCCTGCGCGTCTGGAGCCTGTGCTCCGCAGCAGGAGAGGCCACAGCAGTGAGAGGTCTGCGTACCGCAAAAAAAAAAAAAAAAAAAAAAATACATCGGGAGCCTTGGTGAAGAACAAAAAGGCTGGGTACACAGGAAAAGAATGCTCCTGGTTCAGATCGAAAGGTGACGTGCTTGCATAACCATGAGGATAGTAATCCATCCTCCTGACTAGTGCCCGTGTTGTTTAGTCATCCAACAAAAAGAGCTTTAGCAAAGCTACTAACAAATCAATAGCACTTTATTTAGATTGTGGCTTGATTTGCTCCCCTATCTTCTACTCTTTTCCACCTTTGAAGAAGATGGAGTCACTTAGCTAGGGATTTTTTAAAGGAGATACATGCTTGATTTAGCATGGCTTCCTTCATTAACTTTATGTGGAACTTTACGTAGAACTTTACGTAGAGTCACTTAGCTAGGGATTTTTTAAAGGAGATACATGCTTGATTTAGCATGGCTTCCTTCATTAACTTTATGTGGAACTTTACGTAGAATTTTAAAGCTATCGTTGATATATAGAAGTATACCTATTAGAAATCCAATTGCTAATAACAAACACCTGAAATATTTGAGTTATAATTTAATATTATTGTTTTCTTTACAGAAAAAATGTTTTATTACAGTAAACAAAGACTTGAGATTCTTTTCAGTCTTCATTTGCTTTCCTTTTACTGAGTAAGAGTGTATAACTTTGCAAACAACAGGCTCTCAGCAGTGCTTGGTAATTAATTGAATTTATATATGTGATAGTGCAAGCACAGTAATCCTACCGTTTAGTTTGGGTCTCATCTACTTGCTATGTGACTTCAGGCAACCTGTGTGAGTCTGCATTTTCTTTACCATAAAATGAGCTTAATAACATACTCATAGACTTGTGTAAGGATTCAATGTTGGAAACATACAAAGTAGCTCACACTCAATAAATATTGATTTTTCTTCTTATCAATTGTTGAAATTGACAGCACTTATTTTTAGCTTGATTCCACTAATTTAACGTGTTGACCTCACATCCATTCAATTCACACACTCACTCCTGCACCCCCCCCACACGTCCCTCCCTAACGTTCCTTTGCTCCCATTGCTACCCATCTTCAAACATTTTTTTTTGCGTAAGAGTGAAAATAGTTATCTTAAAATATAAATAGGATTTGTCACATTTCCTACTTAACACCTTTCAATAATCTGACTTTACACTTAAAATGAAATCCAAACTTCTTTCCATGCCTATGTTCTTTGACTCATACCTCCCCAATTTATCTATATTGCTTTCTACCTAACTCCTTTTTATTCAAATATTAAAGAAAAAAAAAAGACTAAGAGATCAAAGAACGAGCAAAGAATGGAGAAGTTTTACTGCCCAGCAAGAAGCCCAACTTAGCATAGAGTCTCTGCTCTGGGTGAGCAAGCTGGATAAGGGGAGAAGGGGTAGGTTTTTTAAAGCCAAAAAAGAAAAAGGGAATATTTTGAGCCTTCTAATGAAAGCAAAATCTTTAGTTAGTACTTATGGTACTAACCATAAGTTGGTTAGTACCTCTAGGCTTGTTGGTTTAGGTAAATGCTGGAGGTTGAGTGGTTGCTGCTAAGCATGCGGAAAGCCCACATGGGATGGTGGGGTCCAGCTGCCTTTGTTGCAAAGGTGCCATGCCAAACTCAGAATGATGGTGCCCAGTCATGTCTGCTCCATGACCTACAGGCTGGGTGATGAGGTCAAGGCTTGTCATGGCCATACTGGCCTTTTAGATCTAGAAATAAGCATTCATGCTTCAAGGCTTTTGTACATGCTCTGCCTCCTGCTTGGAACATTCTTCTGCTCTTCACATAGCTCTCTATTTCTCTATCTTCTCACCTCACCTCAAATTTTAGGACATCAAGAAGTCTATCTGCATCTAGATGTAGCCCTTGTTCTGGTATCAGATGCCCTAAATATCAAACATGGGTATCGGCAAACTGCAATTTTTCTTTGACCATCTTATGTTCCTTTAATGCTAAAAGCTTTAGCAAGAGGATGCTGTGTTTCTGTGAGGGGGCTTGAGAAGGAGAGCAAAGAAGCAATTATCCACAAATTGCAATATTGCAACAAAGCAGAACCTCTAGGGAACTTTATGTCATCCAGATCAGCCTTCAGGATTTTTGAGAAATAAGAAGTTCTCTCAGTATTACTGTCCAGGTGAATTGTTTTTCCTCCCAAGGGAAGACAAAAAGGTATTGGCTGTCTTCATCAACTGGAATACTAAGAATGTACTGCATAAATCAATTACTGTAAAGAATTTACTCCCAGTGGGAATGGATTTTAGTAACGAAGTTTAGAAACAACATTGTCAATGTTGTTTATTACTCGGAGGTCCTGGACAAGCCTCTATCCTTGGCCCTTAGATATTCTCACTGGTACAATGGGAATGTTACAGGGACTAGTACAAGGGGTAATGAGGCCTCGAGACTTGTGTTCTTCTATTATGGGCTTTACACCTTGAAGGGCTTCTTTATTTACATGGTATTGATTAATTCTTGGAAGAGGTTTTCAGGGATCTATTTAATCTTGATGGGAGATGTGCTGTGAATTTTGCCAACATTAGTTGGAGATTTTGTCCGTAGGAAAGTGGTAGCTGATTCAGTAGGGACAAATGATCAGCATTTCCAGGATCAGCTGTAGTATCATCAGAGATGGAACAAATAAAAGTTGTCAAAGAGTTATTTAATTAACCTGGTGTGTTTGATATTACTGTCAAACACAAATAATCTAGAATTATTTCCCTCTTTTGGGAGAAAGAAATTCTGGCATGATACTAAGAAGTGTCAGTCTAATAAACGGTTAGGGACAGAGGAATTAAGGAGAAAAGGGTGTGTATCTCTCAAAGGACCTAAACAAAATGGAACAGGTTAGAGATCGCCACTATTTGAACTGTTTTAGTATGCAGAGGCAGGGTCTGTTCTATGGTAGTGGGGTTGAGCACTGAGAATGTGGCTCTGGTGTCAGTTAAGACTGGCAAAGATTCATCCCCAATCTGGAGAAATGTTTCTTCAGGCTGATTAAGAAGGAAGATTGGGAAGAGTCCCTGTAGTTGATTGGAGCCCCGTCATAGTGAACTGGGAGGACTTTGGAAAGGCTGAATCTGCCTAAAGTGTTTACGTTTGTAACAGTCTCTTTTCCAGTGTCCTGGCTCTTTGCAATAAGAGCAGAAACTAGGAGAGTTCTGATTTCATTTAGGAACCTTCATTTACTGGAATTCAAGATTAAGAATTTTGGTGATCTTTCTTTCTTTCTTTCTTTTTTAAAGGTTGCACTGCATGGCTTGTGAGATTTTAGTTCCCCAACCAGAGACTGAACCCGGGCCTTTGGCATTGAGAGCGCGGCATCCTAACCACTGGACCACCAGGAATTCCCTGGTGACCTTTCTTGAAAGTAACTCATCTAGAGTATGAGAGAGGTAGTTTGCCAGATTAACTAAATCTGGAGTGGACATAATTTCCCATTCCATCCTGGTCTTTTTTACTAGAAGGAAAAGGTCCCAGTTTAGTTCATTAATAAGTATAGAGTTAAAAGCTATCCTGAGTGGAATCAACATCTAAAGAAAGGTCAAAATTTTCTTTAAAAACAATCTTAAATCAACTGCAATATGTATGAACAAGTTTGTCAGATTTTTGTGTGCAAGCCTGAATTTTGTTCCAATCAACAGGCTTAGAAACAGCTCTAGAAAGTGCTCAATAAAGTTGCCTAGCAATTGCTGAAGGCTATTCATATAATGTTAGCGGGCTGGTCTCCAAACTGTAAATCTAGAAACCTTTCAGGATTTTCACAATTAGGATTTTCATCTAATGCTGGGCCTGGCCTTCACTGACAAGCATATGAACTAGCTGATATAAGTCAGAGAAACCAGGTTGATAATTTGAATGACCATATTAAATTTCTCAGTAAATCTGGGAGGCTCTTTGGTTGCTTGGGGAAAATCTTTGATGATGGTTCACAGTTCAGCTTTAGTCCAGGGAGTATAAGAAATTAACGGTTTAGCTGCTAGACCCTCAGAAGGCTTAATTTTAAAGGAACAGGTTCTGACAAATTCAGAGGAAAAGGACTAGTTTGGTTGGAGAATTAGTATGAGGAAATTGAGGCTATAGTGGAGGCATAAGCAGTATAAAAGGAAACAAGGAAGATGGCAGATTCTAGCCACAAGAAGCCAAAGGAGAGAGAAAAGTTGGTGCCCAAAGCCGAGCCTGAGACAAAGAAGCCAAGGAAAAAGAGCCCGAGGCTTTGGAAGTCATTTTATCTTTCTTTAATTATGTGTATGCCTCAGTTAATCTTAAATTCTTATTTTGCAGAGAGGCAATTTTAGACTCCTGATAACTTTGGAAATCCTCAAAATACCAATTCTGGAAATTTTTGAGCTACTGTAGTCCAATTTAGTTTTAAGAAAATTAACTTTGGGAATTTCACAAATTCCCCATAATGGCCACCAATATTCTAAATTGCCTTTAGTGAGGTTGATCCATTTAGTTATAAATGTGCATGAGGAAGTACCAAGGTTTTTTAAACATAAAGTCAGAGTCCCTGTGGTGGAGGGCACCCTCAGAATACTTAGATAACTAAGATCCTATTTCCTACAGGTTTTTCCTCTAGGGTAAAGAACAATTTTCAAACAGTGTAACCAGCTTACAGCACAAATGGCTCCATTCAAACAATTTGCAAGCCAATCCAAGTCAATTCAAAGGAAACAGCTTGGTCCCAGAGGAGCCACACCAGAGAAGGTTATGGCTTTTTCAGCCATTTTCCAGAGAATAGCCCAAAAGGAATAGACCAAAGGCTGAAAAAGTCAGTACCTTTTCAGAGAAACAACCCCTGTTCCTGAAGGAATGTGTCATAAGCTAAGCCAACTTCAGGAGAAGCAGCCTCTTTTCTGAAGGGAATAGGCTGAAGGCCAGCCAGTTTCAGTCAAAGAGTTTGATCTCAAATAAGACCAAAGTGCCAAACAAGTACTTGAATGCAGAACAAAGCCTTAAGTAGAAAGATAAAACACTTAAATAGATCCTGAATGAAGCCTGGAGAGCTTCAAACCCAAAGAGGGCATGACGTCAGATCTAGAATGTCCAAGGTCAATGAGAAAAGCAGTGAGTAACAATGGGCTCAATTGTGGGTACTATATCTATTTGCTCACCAGCCCTAGAGCCTTTGGGAGTCTTCTCTGGTCCCCTTACAGGCCACCAAAATGTTGGCCTGAAACAAATAGAATGCAGATATTTCTCCAGCAAAGTTGGGTTTACTTGGAATCAGCAGAAAATTGCAGGTCTGGGTCTGCAACCATGGTAAGCCACATGCAAATCCCCTCCCAGCAAGCGAAGGAGAACCCTTTTATAGATAGAAAAGGAAGTTGGGAGGGTTATAGTAAACAAAGAGTCTATGGCTTTTCATTGGCTGAGTCCTTGCCAGGAAAGAAAAGGAGTCTTTCTTTTTCCTGTTGGGTTCTGTTATCATCTCAGAGCATGGGAGCTCCCCCTCCTGGTCTCCTAATTCTATTTCATTGTGGTTTCTGTTCATTTTTTACAACTGAAGCTACACTGGGGAGCAAGCTATAGTAGAAGATGAGTAAGGTCATTTTTTCACCTCTTTTCTTTAATTCAACAGGCAAAAGTAAAGCCATGATGCCTGAATGTGTGCCAAACAATCTAGTTATATATATATATATATATATATATATATATATATATATTTTTTTTTTTTTTTTTTGCGGTACGCGGGCCTCTCACTGTTGTGGTCTCTCCTGCTGCGGAACACAGGCTCCGGATGCGCAAGGCTCAGCGGCCATGGCTCACGGGCCCAGCCGCTCCGCGGCATGTGGGATCTTCCCGGACCGGGGCACGAGCCCGTGTCCCCTGCATCGGCAGGCGGACTCTCAACCACTGCGCCACCAGGGAAGCCCCTAATCTAGTTATATTTAATTCATAGGTATTACACAAAGATGCCACTCACATTTTTAGGGGTATTAACAGTGAATCAAAATAAATATTCCTTTGGTAAAAATCCTAAAACTTCATTTTTGTATGCATGTGTTAATATTCATATATTTGTATGCAGGCAACCTTTGGAGGAAGCAAATGTCCTCTAACTGCAATTTCAGACTGGTCAAGGTAACAGTCCCTTTCATTAAGTACTTCCAAACTTCGAATCTATCCATGAACGTGAAAAATATGTGCTAATTAAAGCCTGTCACATAGGCCAATAGTGCAGAGAGGACCTGGGAGTTTCTTAGGATTTAAAGGAGCAGACTCTGCATTAAATATAACTTAGGATTTTCTGTACCACAATGAAGATGTTGCTTCGTTCTGGTTTTGTTATCCAATTTATGAGCAGCTGTTAAAATGTTCAGTGGAATTTTACCTTATAAAATGTTGATCAATTTATGTAGCTAGAAAAAGGGAAAGTACCCAATATAGAGAACATTTGATAGAACAAATTTAGTGGATAAAATCCTTACGTCTTTTATATCATCCTGTCATATGCCTCAAGGATTTCAAACAGGAATGTCTTCAGAGGTCTGGTAGAGTGATTTTATTTTTTATTGGCAGTTAGGTTGTGCAAAATGAAGATCTCTGACCTAGCTAAATGAGACTAGTGACGTAGCCACTGTCAGTTTCAGCAGATTTTTTCCATGCAAAAATGAATCCATGAATGCACTTTTCTAATTTTTCAAAAGAAGCCAGATATCAATATTTTTCAAAAATTATAATATAAAATATAAAAATATATATTTATTATATATAAAAAATTCTTGCCACTAATTAAAATTTTTTTAAGCATTGAATGGACAAATGACAGAAGTTTGTGTACTAAGTGTTCTCTACCAGTTTTTGGTTTCTGAACTAAGTCATCCTTTTACCCTCTAGTGCAACACTGTTCATTGGAAGTATAATGTGAGCCACATATGTAATTATAAATTTTCTAGTAGCCACATTAATAGAAGGAAAAATAAACAGGTGAAATTAATATAAATAATGTATTTTACTTAAACCAATGTATCTAAAATATTATACTTTCACCATATCATAAATACAAAAATTATTGATGGAATATTTTACATTATTTTTGTTATACTACATCCTCAAAATTTGGAATGTATTTTATATTTGTAATACATCTCAATTTGTATACAATACTAACTTTTATCTGGAAAGATTTAATTTGTGTTTACATTTTATAAAATAAACAACTGAAAAGGTTGATTCACATATCCAATTTTTCTCAAATATTCCTAAATGTACTGAATTGAGTACCAGATTGAAAATTAAATTAATTAATTTAAAGATGTGGGTAAAAGATGTGGAGATGTGCATTGTTGGTAGGAATAAATAGGTGCAACAACCATGGAAAACACTATGGAGGTTCCTGAAAAAAAAAAAAATCGAACTACCATATGATACAGCAATTCCACTCCTGTGTACTTATCTGAAGAATATAAAAACCTTAATTTGAAAAGATATTTGTGTCTTCATTATATTCATTAGAATAGCCAAGATATGAAAACAAACCAAGGGTCCATCGATGGATATATGAATAAAGAAATTTTAGTATATATACAAATTGGAATATTATTCAGCCATAAAAATGAATGAAATCTTCCATTTGTGACAACAGAGATTGACCTTGAGGGGACTATACTAAGTGAAATAAGTCAAACAGGGGAAGGTAAACACTGTATTATTTCTCTTACATGTAGAATCTGAAAATTAAAAAAAAAAAAAAAACAACTAAGCTCATAGATATTATACAAAGAACATATTGGCGGTTGCCAGAGGTGGGGGTTGGAAGAGTAGGGAGAAATGGCTAAACTGTGGGGGGTATTTTTAGTTTAAATAAATTAAAAAATTTAAAAAGTGTAAATAAAAAAGTAAATGCTTATTAAATAAATAGAAAAACAAATTGACAGATAAGCCTTTGGAAGAGAACAGGGACAGGTTCAAATTCCAATATTTCCATTTCCACTCTTTGCGTTGGAAGACCACTTAATCTATCTTAACTTCAATTTCTTTTTTTTTCTTTTTTTGAATTTTAGTTACTTATTTTTTTTATACAGCAGGTTCTTATTAGTTATCCATTCTATACATATTAGTGTATATATGTCAATCCCAATCTCACAAATCATCCCACCACCACCACCACCCACCACATTCCCCCCTTGGTGGCCATACGTTTGTTCTCTACATCTATGTCTCTATTTCTGCCCTGCAAACCGGTTCATCTGTACCATTTTTCTAGGTTCCACATATATGCATTAATATACGATATTTGTTTTTCTCCTTCTGACTTACTTCACTCTGTATGAAAGTCTCCATATCCATCCACATCTCTACAAATGACCCAATTTCGTTCCTTTTTATGGCTGAGTAATATTCCATTGTATATATGCACCACACCTTCTTTATCCATTCCTCTGTCGATGGGCATTTAGGTTGCTTAAATGACCTGGCTATTATAAATAGTGCTGCAATGAACATTGGGGTGCATGTGTCTTTTTGAGTTATGGTTTTCTCTGGGTATATGCCCAGTAGTGGGATGGCTGGGTTATATGGTAATTCTATTTTTAGTTTTTTAAGGAACCTCCATACTGTTCTCCATAGTGGCTGTATCAATTTACATTCCCAACAACAGTGCAAGAGGGTTCCCTTTTCTCCACACCTTCTCCAGCATTTGTTGTTTGTAGATTTTCTGATGATGCCCATTCTAACTAGTGTGAGGTGATACCTCATTGTAGTTTTGATTTGCATTTCTCTAATAATTAGTGATGTTGAGAAGGTTTTCATGTGCTTCTTGGCCATCTGTATGTCTTCTTTGGAGAAATGTCTATTTAGATTTTCTGCCCATTTTTGGATTGGGTTGTATGTATTTTTAATATTGAGCTGCATGAACTGTTTATATATTTTGGAGATTAAGCCTTTGTCCATTGATTTGTTTGCAAACATTTTCTCCTATTCTGAGGGTTGTCTTTTCGTCTTGTTTGTAGTTTCCTTTGCTTTACAAGAGATTTTAAGTTTCATTAGGTCCCATCTGTTTATTTTTGTTTTATTTCCATTACTCTAGGAGGTGGATCAAAAAAGTTCTTGCTGTGATTTATGTCAAATAAGGTTGTTCCTATATGTTCCTGTAAGAGTTTTATAGTGTCTGGTTTTACATTTAGGTCTATAATCCCTTTTGAGTTTATTGTTGTGTATGGTGTTAGGGAGTGTTCTAATTTCATTCTTTTACATGTGGCTGTCCAATTTTACCAGCACCACTTTTGAAGAGACTGACTTTTCTCCACTGTATATTCTTGCCTCCTTTATCAAAAATAAGGTGACCATAGGTGCATGGGTTTATCTCTGAGCATTCTATCCTGTTGCATTGATCTATATTTCTGTTTTTGCAACAGTACCATATTGTCTTGATTACTGTAGCTTTGTATTATAGTCTGAAGTCAGAGACCCTAATTCCTCCAGCTCTGTTTTTCTTTCTCAAGACTGCTTTGGCTATTCAGGGTCTTTTCTGTTTCCATAGAAATTGTGAAAATTTTTTATTCTATTTCTGTGAAAAATGCCATTGGTAGTTTGATAGGGATTACATTGAATCTGTAGATTGCTTTGCGTAGTAGAGTCATTTTCACAATGTTGATTCTACCAATCCAAGAACATGGTATATCTCTCCATCTGTTTGTATCATCTTTAATTTCTTTCATCAGTGTCTTATAGTTTTCTCAATAGAGGTCTTTTGTCTCCTTAGGTAGGTTTATTCCTAGATATTTTATTCTTTTTGTTGAAATGGTAAATGGGGGTGTTTTGTGAATTTCACTTTCACATTTTTCATCATTAGTGTATAGGAATGCAGGAGATTTCTGTGCATTAATTTTGTATCCTGCTACTTTATCAAATTCATTTATTAGGTCTAGTAGTTTTCTGGTAACATCTTTAGGATTCTCTATGTATACTATCATGTCATCTGCAAAGAGTGAGAGCTTTACTTCCTCTTTTCTGATTTGGATTCCTTTTATTTCTTTTTCTCCTCAGATTGCTGTAGCTAAAACTTCCAAAACTATGTTGAATAATATTGGTGAGAGTGGGCAACCTTGTCTTCTTCTTGATCTTAGTGGAAATGGTTTCAGTTTTCCACCCTTGAGGACAATGTTTGCTGTGGGTTTGTCATATATGGCCTTTATTATGTTGAGGAAAGTTCCCTTTATGCCTACTTTCTCCAGGGTTTTTATCATAAATGGGTGTTGAATTTTGTTGAAAGCTTTTTCTGCATCTATTGAGATGATCATATGGTTTTTCTCCTTCAATTTGTTAATATGGTGTGTCACATTGATTGATTTGCATATATTCAAGAATCCTTGAATTCCTTGGATAAACTCCACTTGATCATGGTGTATGATCCTTTTAATGTGTTGTTGGATTCTGTTGCTAGTATTTTGTTGAGAAATTTTGCATCTATGTTCATCAGTGATATTGGCCTGTAGTTTTCGTGTTTTCTAACATCATTGTCTAGTTTTGGTATCAGGGTGACGGTGGCCTTGAAGAATGAGTTTGGGAGTGTACCTCCCTCTGCTATATTTTGGAAGCGTTTCAGAAGGATAGATGTTAGCTCTTCTCTAAATGTTTGATAGAATTCACCTGTGAAGCCATCTGGTCCTGGGCTTTTGTTTGTTGGAAGATTTTTAATCACAGTTTCAATTTCAGTGCTTGTGATTGGTGTGTTCATATTTTCTACTTCTTCCTGGGTCAGCCTCGGAAGGTTGTGCATTTCTAAGAGTTTGTGCATTTCTTCCAGGTTGTCCATTTTATTGGCATACTGTTGCTTGTATTAGTTGCTTGTTTCTCTATCTGCTTTAGGTGTAAGGTTATGTGTTTATTTGAGATGTTTCTTGTTTCTTAAGGTAGAATTGTATTGCTATAAACTTCCCTCTTAAAACTGCTTTTGCTGCATTCCAAAGGTTTTGGGTGGTTGTGTTTTCATTATCATTTGTTTCTAGGTGTTTCTTCATTTCCTCTCATTTTTTCAGTGATCTCTTGGTTACTAGGTAGTGTATTGTTTAGCCTCCATGTGTTTGTATTTTTTTACAGATTTTTTCTTGTAATTGATATCTAGTGCTATGGTTGGAAAAGATAGTTGATACGATTTCAATTTTCTTAAATTTACCAAGGCTTGATTTGTGACCCAGGATATGATCTATCCTGGAGAATGTTCCATGAGCACTTGAGAAAAATGTGTATTTTGTTGTTTTTGGATGGAATGTCCTATAAATATCAATTAAGTCCATCATGTTTAATGTATCATTTAAAGCTTGTGTTTCCTTATTCATTTTCCTTTTGGATGATATGTCCATTGGTTAAAGTTGGGTGTTAAAGTCCCCTACTATGATTGTATTACTATCGATTTCCCCTTTTATGGCTGTAATATTTGCCTTGTGCATTGAGGTTCTACTATGTTGGGTGCATAAATATTTACAATTGTTATATCTTCTTCTTGGATTGATCCCTTAATCATTATGTAGTGTCCTTCTTTGTCTCTTGTAATAGTCTGTGCTTTAAAGTCTATTTTGTCTGATAGGAAAATTGCTAATCCAGCTTCTTTTTGATTTCCATTTGCATGGATTATCTTTTTCCATCCCCTCACTTTCAGTCTGTATGTGTCCCTAGGTCTGAAGTGGGTCTCTTATAGACAGAATATATACGGGTCTTGTTTTTGTATCTAGTCAGCCAGTCTATGTCTTTTGGTTACAGCATTTAATCCACTTACATTTAAGGTAATTATCGATATGTATGTTTCTTTTACAATTTTCTTAATTGTTTTGGGTTTGTTTTTGTAGGTCCTTTTCTTCTTTTGTGTTTCCTGCCTAGAGAAGTTCCTTTAGCATTTGTTGTAAAGCTGGTTTGGGGGTGCTGAATTCTCTTAGCTTTTGCTTCTCTGTAAAGGTTTTAATTTCTCCCTTGAATCTGAATGAAATCCTTGCGGGGGACTAATCTTGGTTTTAGGTTTTTCCCTTTCCTCACTTTCAATGTGTCCTGCCATTCCCTTCTGGCTTGCAGAACTTCTGTGAGAAATAAGCTGTTAACATTATGGATATTCCCTTGTGTTATTTGTTGCTTTTCCCTTGCTGCTTTTAATATTTTTTCTTTGTATTTAATTTTTGATTGTTTTATTAATATGTGTCTTGGTGAGTTCTTCCTTGGATTTTTCCTGTAATGGACTCTGCGCTTTCTGCACTCGGTTGACTATTTCTTTTCCCATATTAGTGAAGTTTTCAACTATAATCTCTTCAGATATTTTCTCAGTCCCTTTGTTTTTCTTTTCTTCTTCTGGGACCCTTATAATTTGAATGTTGTTGCCTTTAATGTCCCTGACGTCTCTGAGACTGTCCTCAATTCTTTACATTCTGTTTCCTTTATTCTGCTCTGTGGTAGTTCTTTCCACTCTTTTTTATTCCAGGTCACTTATCCATTCCTCTGCCTCAGTTATTCTGCTATTGATTCCTTCTAGAGAATTTTTAAATTCATTTATTGTGTTGTTCATCATGGTTTGTTTGCTCTGTAGTTCTTCTAGGTCCTTGTTAAATGTTTCTTGTATTTTCTCCATTCTATATCCAAGATTTTGGACCATCTTTACGATCATTACTCTGAATTGTTTTTCAGGTAGACTGCCAATTTCCTCTTCATTTGTTTGGTCTGGTGGGCTTTTATTTACTCCTTCATCTGCTGTTTATTTCTCTGTCTTCTCATTTTGCTTAACTTACTGTGCTTGGGGTCTCATTTTCACAGGCTGCTGGTTCACAGTTCCCTTTTTTTTTGGTGTCTGCCCCCAGGGTAAGGTTGGTTCAGTGGGTTGTGTTGGCTTCCTGGTGTAGGGGACTCGTGCCCGTGTTCTGTTGCATGAGGCTGCATCTTGTCTTTCTGCCAGGCAGGAACTCATCTGGTGGTGTGTTTGGGGGTGTTTGTGAACTTATTATGATTTTAGGCAGCCTCTCTGCTAATGGGTGGGGTTGTGTTCCTGTCTTGATAGTTGTTTGGCTTGGGGTGTCCAGCACTGTAGCTTGCTGGTCTTTGAGTGAATCTGGGTCTTAGCATTGAGATGGAGATCTCTGGGAAATCTTTTGCCATTTGATATTATGTGGGGCTCGGAGGAATCTGGTGGACCAATGTCCTGAACTCGTCTCTCCCACCTCAGAGCTTAGGCCTGACACCAGGCTAGAGCACCAAGATCCTGTCATCCACATGGCTCAGAAGAAAGGAGAGAATAAAAAAAGAAAGAAAAATAAAATAAAATAAAGTTATTAAAAAATCATTAATAATAAAAAAGAAAGAAAGAAGAGAGCTGCAAAACCAATAAACAAATCCACCAATGATTACAAGTTCTAAAACTATACTAAAAAAAACCAAACCAACAAATGGACAGACATAACCCTAGGACATATGGTAAAAGCAAAGCTATACAGACAAAATCACAGAAAGAAGCATACACATACACACCCATAAAAAGAGAAAAAGGAACAAATATATATATATATATATATATATATAGAGAGAGAGAGAGAGAGAGAGAGAGAGAGGAATAAATATATATTTATTAAAAAAAATGGAAGAGAACAACCACATCAATAAACAAATCTACCAAGGATAATAATAAGCTCTAAATACTAAACTAGATAAACATAAACCAGAAACAAATTAGATGCAGAAAGCAAACCCCAAGTCTACAGTTTTTCCCAAAGTCCACCGCCTTAATTTTGGGATCATTTGTTGTCTATTCAGGTATTCCACAGATGCAGGGCACATCAAGCTGTTTGTGGCAATTTAATCTGCTGCTCCTTAGGCTGCTGGGATAAATTTCCCTTTCTCTTCTTTGTCTGCACAGCTCCTGGGGTTCAGCTTTGGATTTGGCCCCGCCTCTGCATGTAGGATGCCTGAGAGCATCTGTTCCCCACCCAGACAGGAGAGGGTTAAAAGAGCGGCTGATTAGGGGGCTCTGGCTCACTCAGGCTGCTGAGAGGGAGGGGTGAGGAATGCAGGGCAAGCCTGCGGTGGCAGAGGCCGGCGTGAAGTTGCAACAGCCTGAGTCACGCTGTGTGTTCTCCCGGGGAAATTGTCCTTGGATAACAGGACCCTGGCAGTGGCGGGTTGCACAGGCTCCCGGGAGGGGAGGTGTGGATAGTGACCTGTGCTTGCACACAGGCTTCTTGTTGGCTGCAGCAGCAGCCTTAAGCATTTCATGATGGTCTCTGGTGTCTGCGCTGATAGCCATGGCTCGCACCTGTCTCTGAAGCTTGTTTTGGCGGTGTTCTGAGTCCCGTCTCCTGGCACACCCTGAAACAATGGTCTCTTGCCTCTTAGCCAGTTCCAGACTTTTTCTCAGACTCCCTCCTGGCTAGCTGTGGTGTACTAGCCCCCTTCAGGCTGTGTTCACACAGCCAAACCCAGTCCTCTCCCTGGGATCTGACCTCCGAAGCCCGAGCCTCAGCTCCCAGCCCCCACCCACCCTGGCGGTGTGCAGACAAGCCTCTCAGGCTGGTGAGTGCTGGTTGGCACTGATCCTCTGTGCAGGAATCCCTCCACTTTGCCCTCTGCACCCCTGTTGCTGCGCTCTCCTCCGTGGCTCCGAAGCTTCCCACACACCCCCATCTCTGCCAATGAAGGGGCTTCCTAGTGTGTGGAAACCTCTCCTCCTTCACAGCTCTCTCCCAGAGGTGCAGGTCCCGTCCCTATTTTTTTCTCTGTTTTTTCTTTTGCCCTATCCAGGTACGTGGGGAGTTTCTTGCCTTTGGGAAGTCTGAGGTCTTCTGCCAGCATTCACTAGCTGTTCTGTAAGAGTTGTCCCACATGTAGACGCATTTTTTATGTATCTGTGGGGAAGAAGTTGATGTCCACGTCTTACTCCTCTGCCATCTTAAAGGTCCCCCATATACCTTTTTATGTTTCCTAAAATAATGCTTTGTTCTTATGCTTATTACATTTTGAATTCAGTTTATCAAAGTAAATGGCAAAGCAAGAGATGATATCTTTCATGTAGCAGTTTCTAAACATTCCTCAATTCTGATCTGTCAAGATGTTGACAGCAAAAGTTCTCAACTAGTAAAATATTTGTATCATTCAAATCATACACATTGTTAAAATTAATTTTCTTACCAAGATACTGTATTCACCTGAAAATAAAATTAAAGCTCATTTTTACATCATTTTGACTATAAATCATTTTTACTGTACACCAAAGTTTTCTGAGCTTTTTCTTAAACTCATTAGGCATTACTTAAA
Source organism: Lagenorhynchus albirostris (assembly GCF_949774975.1). Lineage (NCBI taxonomy): Eukaryota > Metazoa > Chordata > Mammalia > Artiodactyla > Delphinidae > Lagenorhynchus > Lagenorhynchus albirostris. Next base: position 25,627,706 of record NC_083100.1, read on the forward strand.
TGGAATACATCTATTTGAATTGAAATATAATAGTTTATTATCACTAAGAAAGAAAGAGCTACAAATGCAAAAGAAACACAGATTCAAGTGAGCTCTTAAGGTCATTTAGTTGCATTCTAGAAAATAATTCAAGCATATATATATACGCCCATCATGTGCTGATCCCCACTGAAAGAGGTTAGGAACTGTTGAAGTTGAATTTTAACTGTGAAGAAATAGAATCTGTATCAGAGGAAAGCACGCTCAGCAGAAATGCTGGTCCAAACAAAGGAAGAAAGAAGCCCATTATCTTGTTTTAAAAATGATAAAAACATTTCCAAAGGATTTTCTTTCTTAGTTATGCCTTAAGTATACTTGAGGTCATTTCTCTGGGCAGGGGAGTGACTGATAATATTTGAAACTTATGTGTCTTTAGGTCAGAATGTTTTTGTGAGTATTTTTCATAGTTGATGAGCAATTTGATTTATTTTATTTGAAGAGAATCATCTTCACTAGAGAACAAAAACAGCTTATGCTGGGAAATTAATTTACTTTTCTAAAAACGCAATCCTATTCTGTAAAAAGTAGGAAGAAATTACTGTGACTCCTCTGAGAAATAAAAAGCCCTCAATCTTGAGCATAATATACCCATGGCTCTCCCAAGATTTAGCTATTTTCAATGCCAATCAAGGTTATAAAACTTCATGTCTTCATTACTTAGAAAATTCATGAAATGAAAACAAGATGTTTTTCTTTTCCTCTACCTGGAGGCATTTATTTGTGCAGCTTCAGCTTCAAGTTAGCTACTTTCTAGCATAGAAGGAACTTTATTCTCCCTACACTCTCAAAGTCTTTCTTGAATAGAATATGTGCAAACTTTTTTGGGGAGGTGGAAGAGCATCATTTCAGCTCTAAGAGATGAAAGAAAAAAGAGACAATTGTTGTCCATATCACCCTTTTCAATCCTTGAGCAGCTGATTCATTACATGGATGCATTTCATATTTAAAGTTTACAAATTACTGCTGAGGAATATGCAAATTACACATATTTTCAGGGAAATTGCCTATTCTATTTTCTCCTAAAATTAGGGGAAAATATTTCCAAAATTTTATTGGTACCATCCACAACTTTTGTGCATTGTTTGGATAAAACTGACTTTTCTTTAGCAAGTCAAATGCTAGTTCCTTTACAGAGACCCTTTTGTAGTTATCATTAAAACAAACATTAGAGGATGCAACCACACATACACACAATTACAAACATGAAAATTGCTTTCATTTGAATTACACAAAGATAAATAGCAACTTACTTCTTAAAATCAGATGTCCACAGCCTCACCAGACTCACCTCTCCCTACAAAATAGAATTAGTACCTTAAAAAAAGATTTTCAAAATCTAGAAGACACGTTTTTGTTGTTTCAGTAGGTCAAGATTTCCCTTAGGTTTATATTTAAAAATTACAACTCAGATATGATCTGTAAAATATTCTGTTTTTCTGATTATTGTTGTGCTTTTATAAAATACTTTTGACATGAGATCTGTGTTTATTTTTCCCTCCCTCCCTCCTTCCCTCTCTCTTTCACTCTTTCTTTTTACAGGTCTTAACTGAAAGGGGATTCAGAGGATTCTCCCTATTTGTCATTAGGTTAATTCATGACTCAAAAATTGTTAGACCCCCAAATATCAATCTGACCTCCTTTTTAAAAGTCTAAACCCCACTGAGATGAAAGAGGGATTTTTCTCACTGAGTCATTGTTACTTCTACAAAATGGTCAGTGATGCTTTTCACTTCGATAAGGAAAAACAGAGGATGTAAGAGGGTAGAGGGTAAAGTGATCCTCTCAACCATGATGATCAAAAAATGCCTAGTGAAGAATAATTGACATTTTTCATCATACAATCTAAATTTTCATTAACTCTGCTTATCCACAAAATATGGTAACTTTCCATGGATAGTCTCCTTGCTGGGATAAATCATAATTTCTCCTAGGTTTTGAATTTAATGTCAGGTCCCTTTATATATCTATTGTTGCAAAGATAGAGTTTAAGTTCCTATTTAAAAATATAGTGAACAAACTGTGTATTTGTTATTTTTCCTTTTTAAAAAATTTGAAACTGAGGTGCAGAAAGTAGAGATAATCACATTCTCTTGTTTAGTTGTTTTTGATCCCCCTTTACCCCATTTTCTCCTTACTTCCATTTCTGTCCTCTCCACAAAAGCAATCCCATTGATATTTTAGGTATGCAAAAGACAGTACTGTTTTGTAATATACATAAGCTATCGGCTTGTTTCTTTCATATTCTAATACTCACTTGACACTGTGTTTATATAAGATATACCCATGGCTCTCTGCTTACGTATAGTCTCTTGCTTCTAAAAGCTGCAAAGTATTCCATAGTACCATAGATTATAAAAAAATAACACTGATTTTAAAAGATGCTGGTATTAGTATCTATTTCCGCTGTAAGACACAGCTATAAACTTAGTGGCTTAAAACAGCACAGATAGATTATCTTACAGTTCTGGAGTTCAGAAGTCCAAAATGATTTGGCAGGGATCCATTCCTTTTGGAGTCTGTAAGAAAATGTTTCTCTGTTTTGCTAGCTTTTAGAGATCCACAGATTTCCTTGACTTGTGGTTCTTTCTATCTTCAAAGCCAGCAGTATTTCATTTTTAGATCTCTCTCTGACCTCTGCTTCTGTTCTCATATCACCTTCTCTAATTGTGACACTCCTGTCTCCCTCTTTGAATGACCCTTGTGTTATGTTGGGCCCACCTAAATAATACAAGATAATCTCCTCATCTCAAAATCCTTACCATAATCACATCTTCAAAGTCCCTTTTGCCACATAAAGTAACATTCACAGAATCTGGGGGTTAGGAGGTGGGCATCTTTGGAGAACCATGATTCTACCTACCACAAGGTCAGAAAAAATGGGAATGGGCCTAGTTGGGGTCCTTGACCTACTGTTATTCCTTAAGGCAGGTTATGGTACACCCAGATGGCACAGATTCCTCACAAGGCTGCCCATCCCACCTACTGCAAACTACTCTGAAGTAGTACTGTCAAGGACTCAACTTGTGTTCAGCAAGCACCCTTCCTGTTATCATTCCCAAACCAATGATGCTGCATACAAGTAAGTCACAAGTTCCTGACACTTAAATTCCTCAAACTTCATCATCTCCCCATTTCAGCAGGCTAACAAAGTTCGTCCAATCTAGGCAATCTTGGGTTTTCCAAGCCTTCATTTCCTTCCTGCTCACAGGTTACCCAGCTCCATTTCTTAAATGAGTCTGATCTTTCCTGAACCAAAGACTTTCTGGTATTGCCTGGAAAATTCTACTCTGGGCACTATTTTTTAAAAGAAGCATGGAAACTCCTTATATTTAGGTACATGAGGATTTAGTTACCTTCTTAACATGAGCAAGCACACTCCTACATCAGCGAGGAAAAAAGAATCACACAAATTACTAACTTAAATTTGCTTACCAAATTAGCTAATATACTTATTGCTTAGGAGTTTTGTTCATTGTCTCGGTTGTATTAGCTTTTTGAGATCATGGACAGCAGCCTTTGAGGATGCCAAAATCATGGCTGGGCACAGAAAAATCCTGCCAATTCAGACGGGTGTGTATGATCTTTATTGACACGCTTAGATGTATGGATTGATTATCAGCTTTACTGCACCTAGTACGGGTTGACTTTTTCTTCTTTTCCCTGCTTTGGTGAGACGCAACTGATTCTAACACATTTCCTTTCAAACAAATTTTTTATTTCACCTCTGATTGGCTTGTGGCTCCTGCTGATTGACAGGTAACTCTACAGCTGTGGGTTCTCTTTTGAAGCTATTTTATCTTTTCTCTTTGACTCTTTTAATTTGATTGGATTCACTCTTGGAGCACTCTGTGGAAAGAACCCTGATTACTCTCGACTCCGCTGTGACTTGGTAGATGGCAGAGCGCACTCAGAGGTCTTATCCCTTCTTTGTTAGGACTGGCTGCCCGTGGAAGCCCTGAGAGTGCTTATCTCAGCTGGCAGATAACTGCTCCCAGGTTTCAACTTCAAAGGCAAAACCCAGGCAGCCTCAGAGAAAGAAACTTCAGTCAGCTTCAAGGGGTGAGTGAGCTGGTCCTGTGGCGGCTTTTGGAAATGTGAAAGGCTCACTGAGAAATCATGCTGCCTCAAGATCTCCAGGTCAATGTTTCACATTTGGATAGTAATTGCACGGTCCAGGGAAAGTGCCAACTTACTTCTATGGGCAAGGACAGTGAGACTCTCAGCGGGAGGGCTGTCATTGGGAGCATGCACTGACATCATCATAGCCAAAGACTCCTCAGAGAGTCGCCAGGTGCAGTAAGAAGGTGGCTCCTCACAGGGGATGCAGGGATGCTCATTAGCTGTTGCAGCCCAACGGGGGGTTTTGTGCCAGGACTAGAGTGATTCATGTCTGAAATTGACAAATCACGTGCATTCAGTAACTGTGGATCAAGGGTCTATGGGGAACCCTCACAATCGTGTGTGTGTTTGTGTGTGTGTGTGTGTGTGTGTGTGTGTATTTCCTCAAACACATATATCTATTAATGTCTACAGCATATTTTTGTAATCCTGAAGTTAGGATAGCTAGAATATCAAAGAAAAAGAATATTCTCATTTTTCCCCAATGATGGTGTCATAATGACAATCTGTTCTCTGTTCTCTCTTCCTTTATTGTTTCATGTATCTGCACACAAACACAACAAACACACACAATTTTTAATTGGAATCCCTCATGGAACATACAGTAGAAAAGCCCTGATTATTCCATTGCTACTGTCTATCTATGAAAGAAAGAGAAAAAATATTAGTAATCACCTCCTTCTCAATGCTCTTTGAGCCTCTGCTTACTCTGTGGTAGGTTTTATCTTCAGTCATCTCCTTAACCTCTCTACGCATTATTTGTTTAAAAAATGAGCCTCATTGTAGAATCAACCATATATGATTTTTGTGAGGAGTTAATGAGATAATATCAAGTATCCAATGGATGTAATTGGTTATTTTTAATATTGTTGTCCCCTCCCTAATTATTCCCTTTAGAAGTCTCTGGCGCAATGTGTGTTTGTGTGTGTGGCAGTCAAGTTTGGAAAAGAAAGGGAAAGAGGTTAATCAGATTCCCACACTCACAGTTGCTGCCCATGGCTCTGACCACTCTCCCCTGTTGTCCTTTCCTGTCACTTTTTTTTAGATTCCTCGAGTTTTGGCATCCTACTTGGTTGCTTTCCACTCCATTGTCAACTTCCAGACCACAGATATCCTTGGAAACTGGGGGTGGCTGTGGCTGTCAGCACTGGTGCTGACCCTGCCCAACTTCAGTCTCTGGGGCTTTTCTTGCTTGACCAGCAGGGAAGTGCCTTTTGTGACCAGCTCTTTCATAGGGGGTTCCAGTACCAGAAACTTTAGGCCCCAATAAATGTTCTCTTCATCTGAAAGTAGAATGGAGGACCAGGTTGGTGGATGGTAAAGTAGAAACAGCTTCATAGATACCTGGAATAATTGTTCACTTTGATATATGGGCTGCTCTTTCTCAGTCTGCTCACTCTACTGGTCTTCTAAATGTACAGTGAACTTCTCTAAAGGGCCTATTTTATGTCCTACTAGTCCTGCTCAATTGTTGACAAGTCAATCTCAATTGTTGTAAAAGTTCTCACTTTCCCACGGGGTTCCTGACACTATTATTATCAAAATATCTTCAGGGGTAATGTTGCCAGACTTCCCTGCAGAACCCAACTATTTTTGATGGTTTACCAAAAGAGATGCTAATACTTACATAAGGGCATTGCAGTCCTAATGCAGTGCCTGGTATGCAGGAGGTACTCAATAAATGTTGATTTGCATATTATGAGCAGAATGTTCTGCAATATGGTTTATAATTCGTACTTGAGAAATGATGATAGGTATTTAGAAATGATGTGAAATGACTGGAGACTTCTACAAATTTAATTCTGTATATTCAGGGTCCAATAAAATAAAACATTAGAAAATAGAAGTCAGTTATTCCTCTCATGACATGGCCACTGCTGCCACATTGAAGCTTATCCAGAGATTTTATTTATGAGTGAGTTTATTCAGTTTTCTCTTAGAATTATCTCTTCTTTATCCCATTATTCAAATGTCTCCTCAATTTCCCTGTCCAGACATACACATGTACCCATTTTCAGAGCTTAGTTACCGCTCTGAGTTACATTCAGACCAAATATTGGGACCATATTTGCATATAAGTGGGTTGAAATTTTACCCAACCATGGTGTCTTTCTTAACCCTTGACAGTGACTTCACCTTTTTGACCAGGGGCTACTGAGGGATGTCAATTGTCTATAAACTATCTGCATTCTTACTGCTTCCATTATAGAATAATCATTGTGGATCTCAAGGAAAAGTACTGGACACCACTCAACAACCAAGGTAAAATTTTAACATCTACAAACAGTTAACATACATTTCTTATGTTTGGAGGAGATGTAGAGGGTTTCAGTTTGAGAGGCTGAGCCATGGTCATGGTGAAAGGAGCAGGAATGACTCTATTTATCCTAGATTATCATCAATCAAAACATGGCTACTCAGTGCCTATTACATGAGAGGAAGTGGTCCAGGGAGTGGAGATGCAATCAACCTTGAATAAGATGAACAAAGTCCCTGTCTTGGTAAAGTTTATCATAAAGTCAGGAATGTAGCCATATAAAAAGATGTTACTTTTACAATATACTAGAGTGTGTTAAGTGTTTTGATGTGAAAAGTACAGGGTTCTAAAGGATCATGTATGAGGAATGCCTAAACTTCCATGGGTATTTGTGTGTTTGGGAAATTGTCAGGGAAAAATATTTGGAGGAAGTACCATTTAAGGTGCGATCTGAAAGATGAGAAGATATAAAAAAAAAGACAGTGTGTTTCAGGCAAAGGAAACAATATGTGAAGACAAGAGAGAGTGTGGCTCATATGGGTAGCTGAAATTCATTCTGTAAGGATAGAGTGGAAGACACAAGGGCAGAAGGAGGAATCAGAGAGGAAATGGAACTTGAATAAGCACAGATATGCACAACCTTGGAATCCATGTTAAAGAATTTGAATTTTATTTTAAAGGTTTAGGGAGTAAGGTGAATAACATGGTTATTCTAGCTCCAGTGTCCTAAAGAGGAGTAGAATGAGAGCATGGAGACCAGTTAAGAGACTTGCAGAAATTCAAGTCAGGGATGATAGCGACCAGAATCATCACTGTAGGTAGTATGGTAGACAGAATAATGGTTCCCCAGAGATGACCATATCCTATTCCCCAGAACCTGAGACATGCTATGTTACATGGCAAAGTGAATTACAGTTGCAGATGGAATTAAAGTTGCTAATCAGCTGACTTTAAAATAAGGGGATTATCCTGGATTATTTGGGTGGGCCCAATGTAATGGCAAGGGTCTTTTAAAGTAGAAGGGAGGTGGAACAGGAAGTTGGAGTAAGAGATTTAAAAATGCTACATTGCTGGTTTTGAAAATGGAGGAAAGCAGCCATGAACTGAGGAATATAGGAAGCCTCAAGAAGCTGAATAGTGCAAGGAAATAAATTCTTCCCTAGAGGTCCCAGAAGGAATTCAGCCATGTTGACACCTTGATTTTGATCCAGAGAAACCTATTTTAGATTTCTGACCTCCAGAACTATAAAATGATAATTGTATATTGTTCTAAGGCACTAAGTGTATGGTAGTTTGTTACAGCAGCAATAGGAAACCTCCAGGTAGAGATGGAAAGAAGTTGAGAAGATTGAGAGTTATTTCAGTGATAGGAATGAGATGTAGTGTTCAATTTTACATGAAAGAAGAAAGTGGGCTAACAAAAGTAATTTTTGCCAAATAAAGGTTTTCCAGTGCTTTATCAATTACAATTGGAGAAGTCCTCATACTAATATGACCTATAACAATAAATTTGACTAGTGTATTCAACTCAAAATAACAGTGAATAATATTAAAGACATTAAAGACAAAGATGGATACATTTTATACAAATGACTAATGACTTATTTCTCTGGTTATTTTAACATCAATGCTTCTCCATTAGATTGACGACAGATTCACATAGTTCAGATGTTGATATTCAGCCAAGTGCACATATAAATAAATGAAATTAAATGTTAGAGTTAGGACATATAAATAACAGCTACCATCAAGTAGAAAGTAAGAAAAGCCCTGTGGCTCTCAGAAGTGACAGACATTGTTTAGATAAGAAAAGAAAAGAAGACTATTTGGGAAACTTGGTGAGATTGAATTTTTAAGTTAGAAAGAAAATAAATACAGAACATGTAATTCAAAAAACAATAATTGCTATTATTTTAGAATTAAATAAGCATGTCTGGCAGCTATTCAACACCAGTCTACTCACCAGATCAAAGGTCACCTCTTTTTTTAAATCTTTCATACTCATCCTTTCTCTCTCTCCTTCCAGAACTATTCTTTTTCTTCTCATTCAATGACATGTCAACTCTACTATATTATGTTTCATACTCTTCACTAGATTACAGCTATTTCTACATATGTCTTTCCTTTTCATTATATTTTTAATCACTTGAAGGCAGGAAATATATCCAGTTTATCTTTTGTATTTGTCACAGAATCTAGCACAATGCCTTCTATAAAGAACCTAGTGAGTGATGGAAAGGAACAGAAGACCTGAGTCAAGGACTCAGTTCCAGCTTCGTTAGTTATTTGATGTAAATTTTGGGAAAGTCATTTCATGTCTTTGTGCCTAATTTTCTATTTGAAAACCTCGTGACTCAGGACAAGGTGTTACACTTAAAGGAAGCAAGTGTGTTTGGATGAACTGAGACCTGTTATAAGTATGCTTAACTTATCACAGGTAGTCACTATTCAGCTAATGAGGATGTTGGTGTGCAAGGTTGGGCATATAATTGAATTGTTGAGGGATTTTTATAGTTTGTGGGAAAAAATGAAAGAAAGAAAAAAGAAAGATGAGAAGACCAGAAAGAAGAGAACATTTAGGTGAAAATTGAGATGTCTAATAGAAATCTGATTAAATTTCTTGCAGTTGTTATGCTATGTCAGTTCCTTCTCTGTCTCCCCATGCAGTTTTCAGTTAAATATTATTTTTCTCTTAATACTTTATGGAGTTGGATCTATTTTTAGAATACCTAAAAGCTCTGAGTATGGCCTAGATGTGGGCACTGGGCAAGAGTAAAGGGCAGAGTAGGAAACCAATGTACACAATTTAAAGATGTAATAAGTATTTGAAGAAATTGACCTGCTCATTACCCTTGCCCTTTCTGAGAATAAAATTTTATATCACCCTTCATTTTTCTTTGGATGTTAGTCAAGACAGAAGACTTCTGAGCATTATTTCAGGTAAACTGGAAATATCAAGGTCATTTCTATTGCCAGCCGGCTCTTATGGTGTTTTGTCCCATGGGCTTTGTATCTGGTGTTGGCAGTAAGACTAATGGGGATTCTGCTACTATTTTTGGCCTATATTTGGTTGATTGAGAGTGAAACTGAAAACTAAGATATTACGTAAGTAAAAGAGAGAATGACAGTTATGTTGGAGAAATAAAACAGAGAAGAGATTTTTCCCTTCCTAAGCCAGTCTCACAAAATTTCTTGCACACCTACCTTTCTTCTGAGGTTGCAGTAGAGACCAGAAAATGTCACTGTGAACTTATTTCTGTTTTGTTTTTTTAAGTCGCTGGTATCTCTAGTTTCCTATAGTAGAAAGTCATAGATATCTGTACTAAATCAATGACAACTAAGAGAAATATTGACATACAGACATTATGATCTGTATTCTATTTCAACAAGTACTGTATATTGACATTTACCATGGACACCAATTATCTTCTTGCTAAATCTGATCCCCACTTTATATTGAAGAAAACCATCTTTTACAATGTGAATATTCATATGCCAAAACCACCCAGATCAAGAAAAGACATTAACAGCACCTCAGAAAACTTACTATTGGCCCCCCTCAGGCACTACTCCTCTTTCTCAAAGGTAACCACTAGTCAGACATCTATCACCACAAATAAGTTTTGCTTATTTTTGAGCTTTGTATGAAAGAACGCATACCTATGAGTGCTGGAGCTTGGCACATTACATCAGTGAGCCTTATCCATGTTTTTCATGTAACAGTAAGCCATTCACATTTATTGTACAGTGTCATCTGTTGTATAAAAACACCACAATTTATATATTCATTCTACTCTGAATGGAAATTTAGGTTGTTTATAATTTTTAGTGCATTTCAAATAATGGTGCTATGAACATTTCTTTATTTGTTATTTGGTGAACACATGTATGCATGTTCTGTTGGGTTTATACCCAGGAGTGGAGTTGATGGTTCATAGAATATGTATATGCTCAAATGTACCCAGATACAGCCACAGTTTCCCAAGATGGTTGTACTTGGGCCAGGACTAATGTCAGTAGAGCAAAACACTGAGGACACAGAATTTAAGGAGGTTCTCATACTCAGGGTTGACCTTCCACTTGCATGACCTTGAGGAGACACTCACTCTCAAGATCATGCAAGTGAGGATGAGCCCTGAGAGAAAATGAGTGCTTACATTTTGTACCCTAGGTACCACACTTACCTCACCCTAGTCCTGGCCCTGGGTTCCATCAATTTACAATCCTATAAGAAATTTATTAGAATGAAAGTTTTTTCCTAATTCATTAATATCCATTATTTTTATTTTATTTTTTCCATCCTTTCTTTGGGAGGATTTAATATGCTATTCTTCTTCTAACTTTTTAAGATAGATATTTTTAATCATAATTTTTAGACTTTTTTTCTTATATATGCATTTAAGGCTATACATTTCTTGAAATTTTGGCTTTATTCACATCCCACAATGTAATACACTTTCTATTATTCATGTTGAATTCTCATTTGGTTAATGGGCTATTTGGAAATGTATATTAATACATTTCCAAACTTTAAGACAGTTTTCTAGTCATCCTTTTGTTCTTCACTTGTAGTTTAATTTCTCTCTGGTCAAAGAACAAGATTTTACGATTTTAATTCTTTGATCTTTGTTAAGACTTGCTGGAAGACCCAAGATGTGGTAAATTTTGGTAAATTTCCCATAAAAAATATTGTATATTTTGCTTTGTTGGGTTGTAATGTTCTATAATCATCTATTAGGTTAATTTGTCATATTTTTCAGATCTTCTGTGTGCTTACAGATTATTTTTGTCTAATCATTCTTTCACATATTTAAAAATCTAAAATAATAGTGGATTTATCCATTTCTTCTCTTAATTCGGTTTTGCTTTATATATTTTAAAACTATGTTGTTAGGTATATATAAATTTAAAATTGTTACATTATTATTAAATTGTCTTTAAAGTTTTGAAAAATTCCCTTATATCTTTAATATGCTTCTTGCTTTCAATTGTACTTATCTGTAAGTAGAATAGTTTTTTCTGGTATACCTTTTTTGATTCTCTTCCTTTCAGACTTTATGTTTATTTGTTTCAAGTTCTGTTTTGTAAAAAGCTTATAGATGGATATTGTTTTATTATCCAATCTTTTAATTTAGGTCCACTTAATGTAATTATTGATTTATTTAACTATAAAATCTTGTTACTGTATTTATTTTCTATTTGTTCCATATTCATTTTATTCTTCCACTTTTCTGCTTTCTTTTGACTTGATCAAAAGTATTCCTTTTTTAAAATTAATTAATTAATTTTATTTATTTATTTTTGGCTGTTTTGGGTCTTCATTGCTGTGTGTGGGCTTTCTCCAGTTGTGGCGAGTGGGGGCCACTCTTCATTGCGGTGTGGGACTTCTCATTGCGGTGGCCTCTCCTGTTGCGGAGCATGGTCTCCAGGTGCACAGGACTCAGCAGTTGTGGCTCGCAAGCTCCAGAGCACAGGCTCAACAGCTGTGATGCACAGGCTTCGTTTTGCCGCGGCATGTGGGATCCTCCCAGACCAGGGCTCAAACCCATGTCCCCTGCCTTGGCAGGCAGACTTTTAACCACTGTACCACCAAGGAAGCCCCAAAAGTATTCTTTTATTATTAATTTGGATATAGTATTCCTCTTCCCTTCCTAAGAATCTTTCTCAGTCTCATTGTGTCTTTAACATAACTTATCACAATTTCTTTATTCATCTCAACTTTAAAATCATACAAACAAAAATAAAGACAACTCCTCCTTCTAGCCTTCTAACTGAAATCGCTCCTGAAGTAAGATACTAGAAAAGACCTGGTTATTTCTGATGGAGCAGGACCAGGAAATAAAGGAAAAAGAACAAATTTATTATCTCAAAAGATGAAAATATCATAAGTTTGTGAATATGGATGTTTGAAGTATCATAAAAAGTAGCTTGAAAATTTCTCTGTGAATTAAGAGGCAAGTTATCTGATTGAGATTGAAGAAAATAGCTGTGGAATAAGAAGTATAAATTTATTAGTTTTGTTTAGGAATGGCATTTTTGGGAAATTGGGGAGAGAACAGAACCAGGGACTAGAAAAAGTGTTGCTGAGCCTGCTGAAAACCCATCTGGAAACCAAATAATTAGCAGCAATTCATATAATTGGATTATTTTGTCTAACTATTCAGAAGTCTGTGAACAGCAAAAGACAGATAATCTGAAAATTTTCATGATCGTGAAGGAATGAAAATGTTAGGATACTAGCAAAAAGGTTATTGAAAAAAAAACTATCAAGGTGTCAAGCAAAGAGAGAAAATGACATAAAACTGTGAAGGGTGGGTGACAGCCTGTGAGTAAGTGAAGGGGAAAAGAATGCATTGTTCTTCATGAATAAAAGGAACAGAACTGAGAGACCAAAATGGGCAGGAGATTTGGTAGGATGATGACGCTTTGGATTTTATGATTTCATACAAGCATTTGAGAGGCAATGTACATAGTATTGGTGCGGCAGTGGTTTAGAGGGAGTGGAGTTGGGGTAAGAATGTTAATATTGAAGTCAGGCATCTTTGATGATATTTGTTGGAAAGACTATCTACATGTAGAAATTACCCAATTGATGATGGTTGATTTTAGTATGGGAGTAAAGAAGTCTGGGAACTAGGTTTCAAAGTCCACAGTGAATGAATAGGAGTAGTCAAGACTACAGAGGATGACATGAATCAAAATGGTAAATGATGGCATACTCAGTTATCATGAACCTTAAAGAAAAAGTGATTTTTGTGTAGAATAAAAAAAATTTGAAATGTAGGAAATTATTAACAGTGGGTATTATGATCTTTGGGTGTGAAAGTACAAAAAGCTTTCACTCTACTGGGAAGAAGGGAAGAGACATTTTCAAGGGAGATACAGGTTTCAAATCAATAGCCACGTAGCAGAATTTTCTGTGAAAAGATTAAGGATACAGAACAGAATGTAAGATCATGAGGGTTCAAGCAGCTACTGTTGAAAAGGAGAAGCCAACTGTGAAAGAAGGAATTGAACTGGAAAAGATAATTATGCAACGTGATACTGAGGGGATCTTTAAAAAAAGGGCCTTGAATATGGGTTGGTGGCTAACCATGAGAGGGAAGAGAGGTATAATTGAAGTAATTATCCTCATGTTACTGCTCTTATAAAATAGTAGGCAGCAGTATTTGGTGAGTATTCAAGTGGATTGACACTGGGCATTTATGTTTCAAGAGAATTCTCTCTGGATACTCAGGAAGGAAGAACTATAGCAACAATTTAATCCAGAAGTATTCCTTAAGAGACATCGTCAGGCTAATGGAATGGCTCTTTAACAAACTTTAAGATCTTTGGGAAGAATATAGATTAGATCCTCAGAAGCTCATACTCTAATTGAATTTGGACCTTTTATTTCTAATTAGTTCACTTTTACTGGATTCACTTGGAACATGATGGTAGAGGATGGGAGGTACCCTTTGAGTGTAGTAATTAATTAGCAATATGGAGGATTATATGTGATAAGATCTTTACATCAATACTCATCTCTTAATGAAATTATAGGGCTCAAGGTGAATAGAAGGCCTATGGGGTCATCGCAAAGGGTTGAGGACCTTATAAATACCCACCTAACCCTTACTGGAAGGGGAGAAGCCTAGGAAGTTCTCTTTACCCTGCTCAAAGTGTCCATCACCCTGCATTGTCATGACCAGGATGTCATTTTCTGGGGAAAAAGGAATGACGTTTTATATCATTTTACTAATGTTTATAATGTGGCCTGATATCATGTTAAAATTTGGAAGGAAAGCCAAAATTCTTCCCCTCTAAACCCTTTCTATTAGCATGCCTGTCCAATCAAATTCCCCAAAGCAATAAAAGGACAGCACATAGAATAAATTTTCCCCACTATAACTTTGCCATTAAACCCAGAATCAAGTTAAATCAATAAAGAACACAATGGACTTTAGACATGAATGAATCCTTCCTAATTTTTTAATAATCAGAGAATTTCTCCAAAATTTAGGCATGTAATATAGTACAGAAGCATTTTCTTAGGTATAAATGAAAATAAAAGTAGTTTTCAGATTTGCACTTTACTGATAAATATGAAGCCCATATCTGATACTACATTAAAAGTCAAGAAAGAACAAATCCTTGAAGATTAGTTTTGGATTATTATTTAAGTCCTGGCAGATTAAGAAGATCGTTATTTTCCTTTACACACTGCTTATACATTTTCATCAATCTGCATCTTTAATTATTTGCCCTACTTTCTTTTTTTACCCACTTTATTGAGAAATAATTGACACACATCACTGTATATGTTTAAGGCATATTGCTCTACTTTCTTAAAACAATAACTATATTTATTATTTTAGACTAAAAAATTATTTTAAAAATTTTAAATAGTATTAGAAAAATGCAAATACAATCTGTTTAGCAATAGTATTTGAGCAAGGGGGCGGGGCTGTTATTAAATAGACCATGGGTTGTTTAAACCATATCTTGTGTGGAACACTTATACTGATTTTTACTTCATTTAAGAGGGAGAAAAATATAAAGTACAGTTTTTATTTAAATAAAACCAAATAAACCCTCCTTTTCTCTTCTGTTGACAAAACAAAGAATTGTATATATCTCAAAGCCTTTCTTAGAATTTAAAGAACACAAGACGTAAAGAACACAAGAGGAGTCACATGCATTGTGCTCAACCAATAATCTAATCACTAAGGGAGGAATCAAAACAGGTTAAGAAAAAGAAGACTCCAAAATAAAAATGAACATCAGAAGTAGATCTTGAGTTGTAACTAATTTATTTTTTGGTTACATGAAGTGCTATGGTAGTCCACAGAATTTCCAATAATTATTAGGAAATACTGTTAGCATATGGAAATTACTATCTATGTATTATAACTACAACTATGAAGACATATCATAAAGAATAAAAAACAGCACTTCTTGTTTAGAGATTTTTCTTTTTTGGTACACATTTAGATAAGAGTAGGAAAAACAAAATTGAAGGAGTAATATAATGTAAAAATTGCAAGTAGGTAGAGAGTAAAGCAAATGGCTTTAAATGGGATATGTATGAATTGAAGCTTAACAATGCATGTCTTTAAGAAATCATTTCCTTTCTATTTAATTGAGTTTCTAGATTATTAACTATTTCTCTGCTAAAGCATAGGTAGTTTTTCTTAACTTTTTTTTTTTTTTGCATTAACTTACTATACAGACCAATGGGAAAAAGAAGAATGCCTCATACTACCTACAATTTGAGAAATAAAAATAAGGCGTGGTATTGAGGAAGATTACAGGAAGAAGACTTCAGAAACAATTCATCTCTAACAGTTTTTTTCATCTTTCCAAGTCACATGTACTTATGAAGTGGGGAGAATAATGCAGACTTTACAGGGTGAAATGGGATAACATAGGCCAATCACCTTACTCGAGGCCTCCATGTGTACTTGAGTCAGGCACAGAGCTAACTCTTAATACTAAACCTTGCCCTTGCTATGCCCTAATCCCTCCCTTACCTTAGGAATGTAAGGTAGAAGAGAGAGGTCTTCTTTCCAAGAAAGCACCACTTGAAGACCATCCATAAATTCACTGAAGTGAGAAAGAGACAGAAGACATTAGCCAGGAAGCAGATCAGTCAGGGGGTAAGACAAATCAGTTTAAGAGTCACCTTGGAGTCTCCAACCAAGGACAGACAGAGAACTTGCTGAAAGATCAGCATAAGTAGGCAACTATATGGACCCTCTAGTCTAGGATGAGTATGGAATATTAAAGGACTCTACCTGGGGTAAAGGGTCACTCAGTGCTGTCACCAGCGGACAGAGGTATGACTTCCTTAGGGAATCCATGACCCAGGAAGCCCTGTTTGTGGTCACACCTCATGGGAGATCACAATGATTCTAGATTCCAGCTTTGACATTTCATGCAGTTCACTTTCAACAATGTTCAAGTACCATTAAAAATCTTTTTATTTTTTTTAAGACTGTGGAAATTTTCAGTAAAATGGAAACAAATTGCTATAAGTAAACCATTTGTCACAGTCTGATTACTTTGCAGCCACTCTGGGAACACTAATTTGTCATGCTAGATCAAGATAACTACAGCCTGACTAGAGGAAATGGGTTTTTGCCTACTAGTTGTGATTTTTTTTTAAATGTTCACCCAGAGAGACGTGCTACACGGAGTCTTCACGTTCCACTCCAGCTGTGTGACCAAAGAGGAAAGCTAAGGCATTAAGAACAAATTGCACCATCTAAAAAGCATTTAAAGGCAAAATGATTAACTATGGTTAAATGTAAAACTCAGGATTGGAAGCAAATATACATGTAGAGAACAATATTTCATTGTATATGTTTGTTATTTAAATGAAAAAAGTTAAAGAACTATTATTCAGTTGGAAAAAGAAGGATGGGAAATAATCAAATAAATGTTTTTGGCTACATTAATTTCTTAGCAAAAAGTAGAAACTTAAGAAATGCTTGGTAATTTGTTACTTGCTTGATATGAAAGAAATCAACTTTCCAACTTGTCCTCCTATTTTTTCAGGATTTTAAAATTGAGAAGGTTTTGAAAATTTGTTTAATCACTGATGTGAGACAGTGTATGTATAATTTGGGCTCAAAGAGAAGACAATTATTCAACATGCTTCCTGTTTTCTTTGTTTGTTTACATAACCAATCAAATTATAATAAAAATGACATTAGGTAAGCGAGAACTACAATTTGCTGAAGTTAGATAGCACAGGTCAGAAGCTCTCATTAAATCATGTCCTTAAGAAGAGTTTTGTAAACTAAGAATGCTGCTAGATTCCCTTTTGCATCTCAAATAATCTCACCATGACAACAATCACTTTTTTCTAAGAACACTGCTAGTTCACCAACCATGTAATTATTGATCACAGTTAAGTTTGGAATAGTAAATGCACTCATTGCTTTGTTAATTTCATAAAAGATGAAACTGTTAGCAAAGACAGTCAAGTCTTTTTGCAGTAGGCCATTTGTCCAGTGATTTTTTTTTTAAAAAAAATATTTATTTATTTTTGGCTGCTTTGGGTCCTCGTTGCTGCGCTCAGGCTTTCTCTAGTTGTGTCAAACGGGGACTACTCCTCGCTGCAGTGCACGGGCTTCTCATTGCAGTGGCCTCTCCTGTTGCAGAACACAAGCTCTAGGCACACGGGCTTCAGTAGCTGTGGCACGTGGGTTCAGTAGTTGTGGCTCACTGGCTCTAGAGTGCAGGCTCAGTAGTTGTGTCACACGGGATTAGTTGCTCTGCAGCATGTGGGATCTTCCCGGACCAGGGATTGAACCTGTGTCCCCTGCATTGGCAGGTGGATTCTTAACCGCTGCACCACCAGGGAAGTCCCTCCAGTGATGTTTTGCCATGGATATCCAATTGTCTATCTCTACTGCATTTTGCCCTGAGTGCACCTTTCAATGTATATTTTGAAAGCATTTTTCAAAGTCACACCTGAATGGGTGGTCTGTAAAATAAATGTCAATATTTTTAATCCATTTATTCTCACTCAAATTTTCTTCATAAAGCTTTCCTTTCACTTTATTTTATTTATTTATTTATTTATTTGCAGTACACGGGCCTCTCACTGTCGTGGCCTCTCCTGTTGCGGAGCACAGGCTCCAGACGTGCAGGCTCAGCGGCCATGGCTTATGGGCCCAGTCGCTCCGCGGCATGTGGGATCCTCCCAGACCGGGGTATGAACCTGTGTCCCCTGCATTGGCAGGCGGACTCTCAACCACTGCGCCACCAGGGAGGCCCTCCTTTCATTTTAATGGAGGCACAGGCCTTCTTGACACACGGCACTACTTTTGACTTGTTTGATCTTGTACTATTAAAATAAACTCAGATGTTATCATATTCTAAGCAAATACACATGTTATTTCATCAGGTCTTAGTGATAAATCTTTCTGAGAATCATTACAGGAGTTAATTTTGAAATTCAAATGTCCTCTAAGCCTCATAAGTTTATTTACCTCTTGGTCTTGGGTCTTGAGACTCCAAAGGAGTTTAGTGGATGAAGGTTGTAATGGAAGGAGAGAGGAATTGTTTCACATAAAAGTCACTGATATTAGTTTTGCAAATCCCCTCCTTGTGTCCACTGCATCACTCTACATATCGTGAAAACACTGTTTCTTGTAGAAACATTGTCTATAATCAGAGGCTCTTTGTTATTATGGTTAATAGCCTAAAAAAAAGATCTATCATGTAACATAACTTACAAAGTTGTTTACTTTCAATAATTCTTTATCTAACATCTACCTATATATTTATTGATCTATCACTCTACTATTTATGTTTTTAATTGCAAATATTTTCAAGAATACCATCTGCACATTGGAGATGTAAAAGAACTTAACTCACAGTGGGTTTTTTTTCAAGACTTTTTTTTTCATTTTTTGAAAAGCAGTTTGCAATATAACTGAGAGGAAGGTCCAGATATTTTCCCATATACCCCCTGCAACTACATATGCATAGCCTCCTCTATTATCAATATCACTCACCAGAATGGCACATTCTTTATGAAGTTGAGAACCTCATAAAGGTTTTATAAGTATTAAAAAAGGTAATGGATAGAATGCTTAGGACTGTGCTTTATACGTAGTAAATCCTCAATAAATGTGAGACATTACGATGATGATGATGATGGTGATAAAACTGACACTTTGGACATTAATTATTACAACTTATTAAACCTACAATAACGAACTTTCATGTAAGAGCAGAAATAGATTTTAGATTTATTCTTGCATTTGCTCCTTCCAGTAATAAATCAGTAATCAGTAGGTTTCCATAAGTTTTTGAAAATTCTCCATAAGGTTTTGGATATATTTTCTCTGTATATAGCGCATCTTTCCAGCAAATGTGTTAAAACTGCTTGCTGTCAATTCTTTTTACCTTGACAGGGAGTAGCCAAGGAAAACTAAATTTGTCTTTCTTCTGGAAACTTCTCCAACATACGTATACTTGTTGATACTCACTGATCTGTGGAGCCTTATATACCTAGAGCAGAGGCTTGGGAGATTAGCGAAAGGTTTAGGTATAAATTTTAGGAGAAGCCCTTTCAGATCCCAGTTCAATAGGACCTGATTGGTATTCAGGGGGCTCTTTATGTAAACTCTTTAAGCACAACCTTTTCTCCTTCCCCCAATCCCCAATAAAAAATAACAAAACACACAAAAAAATCTGTCTCTTATGCACACACCACAGAAGGAAACTAAGGTCAACTCTTCACTATATTCGGCACTGGAGTATATACCAGAGGACTTATTAGCAAAGATACTTGATTTTTAGCAGTGAAAGAAGGGAATACATGGAAATTGCTGCCAGCCAGAATATGTGGAATAATAATGATAGTAATAATAGCTACTAGGATGTAAATGACTTTAGAAAACATTTTTGAAGAACAGTCGTGATTCACTTAGAATGCTGTGGATATTTTAAAGTACACCTGTGAATTTTTAGTTTGACATTTGGAAAAACAAACTCCAGATTCTTTGATGCCTTCCTCAGTATGAATGTTAAGCTGGATGGAAAATGACACTTACATAGAATGGCATTTTGTCTATTCTTATGTTTTTAAAAAATATTTTCAGTTTTCTTAAATATCCTATCCTAACATTCTTGATTTTTTTAGCAATCTAGAAAATTTTCATATAATTTCCAACAGAATATTAAGTTAATGGTGATGCCACTGAGATAAGGCACCTACCTAAAAGCAAAGCAAAAAAATAAATAAATCTACCTATTTGTATAAAATAATATTATTTCAGTCCTCCAGAATTAAATCATGCCTATTTTCCTTGAGGGAGAAAACATATTGAATCTCCCAAATTAAAGAAACTCCTAAATGGGTAGGATCATCCAAGGAGAAAAGAGCTATATCAAAAAGTTATAAGAAATTCTGACTGAATATTTCTACCTGACATTAGCCATTCAAGTGAAAAATATCTCTGCCATAGATTTTCAGTCTCTCAAAATTACTGACATTCATTCAATGTTTTGAAGGTCTTTTTTTTTTTTTTTTACTAAATATCAACTTAAAAAAATTCTGTCCAAAGTCAGATAGAATGTCATCACAGAGAAAAAGAAGTTAATGGTGAGACAAGTATAATTAGAATTATATTATAATGCAAAAGAGGTGAATTGTACCCTAGACAATATATGCTGGCATTTATTGGTTTTTGTCTTTTTTTTGAACTTTATTTTATTCATTTTTTATACAGCAGGTTCTTATTAGTTATCTAGTTTATACATATTAGTGTATATATGCCAATCCCAATCTCCCAATTCATCCCACCACTACCATGCCTCCCACCATTTCCCCCCATTGGTGTCCATACGTTTGTTATCTACATCTGTGTCTCTATTTCTGCCCTGCAAACAGGTCCATCTATACCATTTTACTAGGTTCCACATATACGCGTTAATATATGATATTTATTTTACTCTTTCTGACTTATTTCACTCTGTATGACAGTCTCTAGATCCATCCACGTCTCTACAAATGACCCAATTTCGTTCCTTTTTATGGCTGAGTAATATTCCATTGTATATATGCACCACATCTTTTTTACCACATCTTTTATTCCTCTGTCGATGGGTATTTAGGTTGCTTTCATGACCTGGCTATTATAAATAGTGCTGCAATGAACATTGGGGTGCATGTGTCTTTTTGAATTATGGTTTTCTCTGAGTATATGCCCAGTAGTGTGATGGCTGGGTTAAATAGTAATTCTATTTTTAGTTTTTTAAGGAACCTCCATACTGTTCTCCATAGTGGCTGTATCAATTTACATTCCCAACAACAGTGCAAGAGGGTTCCCTTTTCTCCACACCTTCTCCAGCATTTGTTGTTTGTAGATTTTCTGATGATGCCCATTCTAACTGGTGTGAGGTGATACCTCATTGTAGTTTTGATTTGCATTTCTCTAATAATTAGTGATGTTGAGAAGGTTTTCATGTGCTTCTTGGCCATCTGTATATCTTCTTTGGAGAAATGTCTATTTAGGTCTTCTGCCCATTTTTGGATTGGGTTGTATGTATTTTTAATATTGAGCTTCATGAGCTGTTTATATATTTTGGAGATTAAGCCTTTGTCCATTGATTTTTTTGCAAACATTTTCTCCTATTCTGAGGGCTATCTTTTGATCTTGTTTGTAGTTTCCTTTGCTTTACAAAAGCTTTTAAGTTTCATTAGGTCCCATTTGTTTATTTTTGTTTTTATTTTCATTACTCTAGGAGATGGATCAAAAAATATCTTGCTGTGATTTATGTCGAAGAGTGTTCCTCCTATGTTTTCCTCTAAGAGTTTAGTGTCCAGTCTTACATTTAGGTCTCTAATCCATTTTGAGTTTATGTTTGTGTATGGTGTTAGGGAGTGTTCTAATTTCATTCTTTTACATGTAGTTTTCCAGTTTTCCCAGCACCTCTTATTGAGGAGACTGTCTTTTTTTCCATTGCATATCTTTGCCTCCTTTGTCATAGATTAGTTGACCATAGGTGCATAGGATTATCTCTGGGCTTTCTTTCCTGTTCCATTAACCTATATTTCTGTTTTTGTGCCAGTACTGTATTGTCTTGATTACTGTAGCTTTGTAGTAACGTCTGAAGTTTGGAAGTCCTTGCCATGCCAATAACAGAAGAAAAAGAAATGAAAGGAATACAAATTGGAAAACAAGAAGTAAAAACTGTCACTGTTTGCAGATGACATGATACTATACATAGAGAATCCTAAAGATGCTACCAGAAAACTACTAGAGTTAATCAATGAATTTGGTAAAGTTGCAGGATACAAAATTAATGCACAGAAATCTCTTGCATTCCTATACACTAACAACGAAAGATCAGAAAGAGAAATTAAGGAAACAATCCCATTCACCATTGCAACGAAAAGGATAAAATACCTCAGAATAAACCTACCTAAGACCTGTACTCAGAAAACTATAAGACCCTAATGAAAGAAATCAAAGATGACACAAACAGATGGAGAGATATATCATTTTCTTGGATTGAAAGAATCAATATTGTGAAAAAGACTATACTACCCAAAGCAATGTACAGAGTCAATGCAATCCTTATCAAATTATCAGTGACATTTTTTCACAGAACTAGAACAAAAAATATTAAAATTTGTATGGAGACACAAAATACCCCAAATAGTCAAAGCAGTCTTGAGGGAAAAAAATGGAGCTGGAGGAATCAGACTCCCTGACTTCAGACTATACTACAAAGCTACAATAATCACGACAACATGGTACTGGCATTTATTGTTGTGATAAAATACACAGAATGAGAAAGGTCTGTGCTCTTCATCTTAAGAATAGATTTATTTGGTCACTGGCATGACGCATTTTGACTACCGATGGCTTAACAAGTGTAGTTAAAGTACTATGTTAGAAATGCCTGTGATTAATCTACTACAAAGTTTACTAAAACAAGAGTTTTAATCGGGGCTCTTTTAATACATGATTGTGTGCAATCATTCCTTTAAAACCAGTAAAAGCATAAAATTATTTAAACACTGGTTAATTTCTACTTTATTGAGAATCACGGAAATAGATATAGAAGAAAAAGTAGATAACTACTCTTGTCTTTAATGATCCCATATTTGGGATGACTTTCCCAGACTTTCACATTTCCCAGAATTCTCAGTTATACTCAAAACTGAAGAAGAACTTTGTTATATCTGAGATCATATGAGATATTTCCCATTTTGAGCACTGTACAAGGCTGGCAAAAATGATGAAGTATTCTGAAATGGCATTTGACTTAGAGTCTACTACATTTGCTTCTGTACCATATTGATCAACATATTTGCTGGGTTAGTGACAAAGCTTAGCATCATTGATTGGCACAATTTAAATGTAGACAAAGGAATTCATTTTATTGCTTTTCCTGGTTTTTCTTTTCTCCCCTGATGAATTGCACTGGGTCATTTTTAAATTAGACAGGATAGCAGGTGGGACATTGGGGTACATCCATCTGTATGTTGAAACTACATCTCTTGGATCACATGTGCCTTATGGAAAAAAAATGAACAGTGTAGTTCTTTTACTGTACCTGTTAAAAGTTGAATTTGCAAAATAAAACTGTAAGAGTTTATCTTCATAGTTACAGAATTCTCTTTCACTCCTAACACTCCTGATAATAATTTGATAGATTCAGCTTCTAAATGCTATTGGTTCAAGATAAGATCTACTCTATTTGTCTGGAGTCTAATTGCCAGCTATGCAAGAAATTATTAATAATAAACCTATTCAGATATTTCCTGTAAATGCTATCTTCTATAATATTTATCTTAATTAATGTAATACTACTGTTACTCTCTGCTCTTTCCAAAGTAAAAATCACTGCCATTTAAGAATGTGTCTCCAACCAAACGTGATTTGCTGCCAATCTCTTTTGCAGAGACTATTTTAGACTAAACAAGATTTAAAATGTTCCACCTGAAGGTAAATGTCTTTTTCATATTAAAAATTTGAAGATACTTATTGACATTTGGCTTTTAACCAAAATCAATAATCACACTTTTATAACTTACAATTGACCTATAAATTTTTTTTTTTTTTTTTTTTTTTTTTTTTGCGGTATGCGGGCCTCTCACTGTTGTGGCCTCTGCGATTGCGGAGCACAGGCTCCGGACGCGCAGGCTCAGCGGCCATGGCTCATGGGCCCAGCCGCTCCGCGGCATGTGGGATCTTCCCAGACCGGGGCACGAACCCATGTCCCCTGCATCAGCAGGCGGACTCTCAACCACTGCGCCACCAGGGAAGCCCTATAAATTTGATTTTTAAAATTCCTCATTTCCCCTCAGTCCACCGCTTACTCCTGCCGCTGCTGTGGCAAAGCTGCTTGGTGTAGGTGTAACTAGAGAACTCTTTATTTCAGTCATACAAGGCATCTCAAGCTTTTCATCCGGGTCTTCTCTTGTACATGACACTCTTGCAAGAATCTTCCCAGACCTCATGCATGCACTACCTGGCAGTGGGATGAAGCTAACAACCCTTCACTCATGGAGGATGAGCCCATCAGTTGATCTCTTCTGTGGACCATCAAATAATGGACCTGGGATGTCTTGGCAGAACTGAGTTGGTGTCCAGCTTGATAGTGCACATTTGTTTTGACCTTTCCTCCTTCTCTTTACCATTCTCTCCATTCCTTCCTTCCTGTTCCTTGAAACCACCTCCTAAATAAACCACTAGCATGAAAGCCATTCCTCAGATTCTGCTTTTATAGAGGATCCAAACTAACAGAACATCCTCATTTCATTTTAGAAGATACAAGTCTTAAATTGGGAATTATGAGATCGTGCTCCTTATTGCCACTAAAATGTTAACAAAGGGTTATCTATTCAGCATAAGGGAAATTGCTAGGGGTATCTTCTTGGACCTATCAGTTATACTGAGCTTCAAAGCAAAGCTTTATTTTTCAAAGAACTTTAATATGAGACAAGAAAGTTGCTAAGTTTAAAGAAGTGCCCATCAAAAGTTAGAGGAATACACCTTGCTTTTGAGAGTTGGAGGTGATTTCTTGGGTTCCTCCAGCCTGAAGCCTTTAAATCAAGGAGCATGGACCAAAGTAATGGCATTAAAACAACAGCCACTTAGGCACAAATCAGTGGACACACTGGACCCTCGTGCTTCTCTAGGCATCATCCACTCTGATCATGGTCTTGAAGTGGCTCAGGAAGAGGCTGGGCTTGGACTTCCCTGGTGGTTCAGTGGTTAAGACTCCGTGCTTCCACTGCAGGGGGCTCGGGTTCAATCCCTGGTGGGAGAACTAAGATCCTACATGCCACGCAGAACAGCCAAAGGAAAAAAAAAAAAAAAAAAAAAGAAGAGGCTGGGCAGTTGTCCATGTCTGTTAACCTGGACCCCTGACCTGAACTGGTAGGGACTTCTATCACGACCATGGGGCTTATTTACTTCCTCTCTGTTATTTCTACCTCTTGTAGTGGCCAGTATCACTATGGTCGTTATGCTAAGTCCCTCTAAGGCCAAGGCTAAACTCTGAGTGCTGCCCCTTCCACTCACAAAGGTCTCTAGCTCTCAGACACCCTGTAATGCCTGCTGTCCCCAGGCTTCACATTGAGGTTCCACCCAGCAAAGACAGACCAGCTCAGGGCTAAGCAGCTGCTCAGAGCCACACGCAAGCTGCTGTTATGTGTGGGGCTCCTCCCCAGCAGCTTTTCCATGTGTTTCTTTTGCACAGCTGGCTAGACCACTGGAAAGGCTCTCCAGGCCTCTTCTCCCATAAGAGAGTCTGGCTTTTTTGCCCACCCTGGTACTATGGCCTTCTGACTGCTATTTCTTTTTATATTCTAGGAAGCTAATATTGTCTTTTCTCCTGGACAAAAAAAAGAAGCAGAATATTTCCCTATGTTTCAGTCCTTCTTCCTGTATATGTCATGGTCATGGGCAGATCAAATATTTTCAACTCTAGAATTGTTGTCTAGCTGCCAAATTTAATCTTGTCTAGCTGCCAAATTTAATAAATAAGTGAACTAAACATCCCTGCACATTTTCCTTATTTTGTCTGAAGCTGTGCTATTTATATAAACTAGCTCATTCATTTTAATTGCTTTCTCAGTATTTCCTTGTACCTACATTGTACCTACAAATAACTATACATGCCAACATGAATAAATCTTGCAAACATTAAAATGAATGAAAAATAAAATAAAAAGATTTACACAGAGATGCTATTTATGTAAAAACATACAAAAACACCAAGAACTCAACACCATATGCTGCCATGGGTAAAAATATACATAGTTAAAGTATAAAATTAAAACACACCCAGAAAGAATATCTATCATCTTCAGGTTATTGGTTACCTACCCCTGAACAAGAAGGGACCATATGATAATGGAGCAAGAGGACCCTGTAGATGTAATTACAACACCATAAAGTAAAAAACAACAACAAAAGAAAACCCCAAGAAATATATTTGAAGCAAATATGACCAAATGTTATTGGCTCTGAATGGGTGATACATATATATTACATGTTTTCTTATTGAGTATACTTTTGAATAATTTAATATTTAATAACTTTATAAAATATTAAGCTAAATAAAATAATTAATAAAATATTATTGGTATAATGCCACAATTGAAAAAATTCTCCTTCGCTATTGGGCAATATTTCAACCTCAGAATTATACTTACTATAGATACCTATTAGAAATCTAACAATTGAGTTTCTTTGTACATCTCCCAAAGATCTCCTTTTCCAATTTGTAAAATATTTTGCTTCTCATTTGTGTTTTGGCGGAATGGAAAACAAGTTAAGAGTATCTTCTATATAAGAATTAATTATAATCTACAGTCTCTCCTTCACCTCCAGCCTAAACTAATGACTGTAGTTACTTTAATCCAGTGGTCCTCAGTTGGGAGTGATTTTTGTCCCCTCAGACATGTTCATCAATGTCTTAAGACATCTTTCATCATCATAACTGGTGACATGTGGTGCTATGAGCAGCTAGAGTGTAGAAGCCAGGAATGCTGGGAAACATCCTACAAGTCACAGCTCCCATGACAAAGAGTTATCTGGTCTAAAATGTCAGTAGTGCTGAGGTTGAGAATCCCTGTCCTAAACACTTTTCTCTTGCAAATATTTAGGCATTTGATTCTTTTCTTCTTAATCGTGTTCAAGCTCTCCATATCTCAAAAAAATGATCATGGTATTCTAACAAGAAGCTGGCTTGCCTTTTGAAAGGAAATTCTTTTTATCTCACCTCCTTTTTTTTTTATCTCCCAATGCTGGCTGCATTTTCAAAGTTGCCTCAGTAGTTTGTTTGTCGTGTCCTTCTGGACACCAGCGTGATCTTGACTTTAAGGCCATTTATCTTCTCTCCACTGTTATCTACTTGTCCACTTTCACCATCCTATCAAATAATAACATTCCCTCATTAACTTCTCCTTTTTGAATTTTTTTTAGCAAAGTAACAAAGTCATAATATTAAGTGTCCATTTTCTTTCTTTTATTTTTCAACATTACCAAACGTTAAGAAGAAAAGGCATTCTAAATGCTATAAACTGAAACTTTGTTTTTAGCCTCTCCTTAATATATTGGTCATTTGTACCAACTAACAAATATTGTGTTTTGTTGTAATAAGGAAGAAATAAAGAAGTAAATGTTTCCACAGAAGTGTTTACTATCAACTATGGTGCTTTAGCTACTTTCATTGAGATGCAGAGGACAGCTACTAAGTTTTTGAAGTAGAGCATCTGTCTCAGCAAGAGGCTTACCCAGTAGATATTTACTTTCCATAGCATCTCAGGAAAAAGTTGGAGGCTACACAAAATATCCTCACTAAGGAAAGGATCACAGAGCTATACTTATAAAGAAATAATTTGTGTGTATATGTGTGTGTGTGTGGTGTGTAGTGTGTACAGTTGTGTACATGCAAGTCCATTTTCTGTTATATGAAAGATTAAGAGTGGAATCATTTTAAAAAAACATTTTAGAGGAATTATAACTGTATTCAGGGAGGTATAACCAAATTTTTTTTTTTTTGGCTGCGCTGCATGGCTTATGAGATCTTAGTTCCCCAACCAGGGATTGAACCTGCGCCCTCCATAGTGAAAGCCCAGGGTCCTAGACACTGGACTGCCAGGGAATTCCCTCACCAAATTTTATATACAATCTTTGATGCAAAAAGGTATTTAACCACATAATATATATTGGGTTAGAGCAAAGTTTGCTCACAGAGCAAAGGTTGAAGGAAGCACATCCCCATGTGAAACAAACACAACAAGCTTTGGTCTAATCAATTTGGGGAATAGGAAATTCAACTCGATAGGAACTAATAAAAAATGGAGATTATCCCTTTGAACCTTGGCATAAGGCAATGCTTGAAGCAACAATGCCAAAAATGATATCAAGTCTGAACTTTCATGTACTAGTATCAAATGTACCTGGTACACATTTACCTGTACAATAATATCTGCTCTACCAAAGAGGTATCTAACTTTTTTTCACTTTTAACAATACCACAGAATTTGAAAACATATAATTTGTACCGAAAACTCTAAAATTTAGTGTGTGTGTGCACGTGTGTGTTTGCACGTGTGTGTGTGTGCGCGTGTGTATGTGCACGCGCGCATTGGGTGTTAGTCCTCAAGGCAAGAAATGGGTGTGGCAGACACAGGAAGCGAATAGCTTGACAACAATTGTCAGTACCTTAAAACAGTTTTTAGATATTAAAAAAACCACAAACAACCCATTCAAAAAGTGGGCAGGGGCCTCCCTGGTGGCGCAGTGGTTGGGAGTCCGCCTGCCGATGCAGGGGACGCGGGTTCATGCCCTGGTCCGGGAGGATCCCACATGCCACGGAGCGGCTGGGCCCGTGAGCCATGGCCGCTGAGCCTGCGCGTCCGGAGGCTGTGCTCCACAACGGGAGAGACCACAACAGTGAGAGGCCCGCGTACCATTAAACAAAAAAAAGGGGGGGGTGGGTGGGGCGCAGAAGACCTAAGTAGACATTTGTCCAAAGAAGACATACAGATGGCCAAGAAGCACATGAAAATCTGCTCATCATCACTAATTATTAGAGAAATGCAAATCAAAACTACAATGAGGTATCACCTCACACCAGTTAGAATGGGCATCATCAGAAAATCTACAAACAACAAATGCTGGAGAGGGTGTGGAGAAAAAGGAAACCTCTTGCACTGTTGGTGGGAATGTAAAACAATTTTTTAAATTGAAAAGCACATAAATTTGACTAGTTGTGTGATGTTGGTTAGATTACTTAGGGTCTCTGCACTTCAGTTTTCTCTTCTATAAAGTAAGAAGAGGAATGGTATTTATTTCACAAGGTTGTTGGGAAGTTTAATACCTATAGTACATAACATAGTGTCCAATACTTGGAAAGACAAGCAATTAAATGTTAACTACTATTATTAAAAATGGTGCTAAACCATTGGATCTTGATGGGATGATATTTTGCAAACTATATCTTAAAAGTAATAATTAAAGTAAACTGAAGTTTCCTAATTTTTTTTTTTTTGTAAAATAGAGTGGATTGAAGGTGTTCACTGAAAGAATGTCAGTTCTACCCATTAGCGTTCTAATAAGATTTCCTGTGTGGGAGGCAAAGAGGTGGAGTTGTGACTGGTGTCTGATAAATCACGCTCCCTGTATCTATGCCAGTGATTGTGCTCGTGGAAGTATGCCATGTCCATGAATGTCAACTGTTGGAGAAAGGTAAGTTGAGATTCTCTGACGTATATTATAAAAAAGGAGAAAAAGTGAACAGTGAGAGATCAGATAGTTTCACAACCAGTTGAAAAAGACCTTGAAGGCCATGGTAACAAATTGAATTTTATTCTATAAAATATATAAAGCCACTGATTTTTTAAAACTTTTTATTTTATATTGGAGTATAGCTGATTAACAATGTTGTGGTAGTTTCAGGTGCACAGCAAATCAACTGAGCCATACATATTCATACACTCGTGAACACTGCTCCCAGCCAGGCTACCACATAACATTGAGCAGAGCTCCCTAAAGCAGTAAAGAACAATTTTTATCCATCCATTCATTCAACAAACACTCTCTGAGTACCCATGCAGGCTCACCTTGCGCCAGCTTCTGTTTGCAAGACAGACATGGCCATTGTCAACCTGACCAGTGGGGGCCTTGGGAAGAGGAATAAGTAATAGCACTGTCCTTGGGGTAGGTTAGAGAAGGGAAAAGCTAAGTCAAAAAAATCTACTCTGAGGGTAATAAACTGGAGGAATAAATAAGCTAAGTGCAAAGAACCATACTACAATCTCCAAAACACTAGAATCTGATCCTGAGAATCACAGTAAAAGAAGCAAAGAATTTTACTGATCTTCATTTTTTTGTTCTTACATAAATACATATTTTTCTCTCATCAGGTAACATTTAGCTTTCAGGTGTCATCTAGTTTTAGAGATGACTGATATATGGTTTTCCTTCGCCACTTCCTAGCTATACGAATTTGGGCAAGTTATGTCAACTCTCTGTGCCACTGTTTCCCTTTCTCAAAGATAACTGTAATAATAAAATCCTACTGCACAGGGGCAAATGAAATAATTAATGTAAAGTTCTTTGCATGGTGCCTGCCACTTAATAAGTACTCAGCAAATATTAGCTACAATTATTACCTTTCTACCTTGACAATACAAAGATGCGATTCCCAAAATCTCTCCATTCACCCTGACCTGGGATCTTCTCTCTTAGTTATTAGCTAAGCAATAGACATTTCTCAGATTGGTATGGAATTAACTCTAGATTCCATAAATAGCAGGAAAATCTTGTTTCATTGAAAAGAATTAATGGTGGAATTTCAAATTGTTAAGTGGATAATTAGAAATAATTCACCAGACATACACTTGAGGTCCTATGGTAACAACCCAACCAATTATACCATACTGGAAAACTCTTAGGGTGTCTGCTCAACAGAAAATATCCACCTTATCTTCCTCACCTCATTCACACAGATGGGCCTCTCCTGGCAACATTTTACACTGTGATCACTGCGCTTAGCCACAAGCGATCGGATAGAGGCCACCTGGCCACTCTGGGACTAGGAAATACTCTCTTCTAGAAATTTGAAATTAAAAAATAAGGTCTGTGTGTGTGTGTTTTTTTTTTCTTTTTCATTTCAGAAACCACCAGCCTCCTTATCATAAATTTCCTCTTTCTGCTTAAGCTGGTCTGTGTTAATTTCTGTAACTTCCATTCAAAATATTCTAACATCAATACATACCATACAGTCATTTCAAACTCAATCCAAAGCTAAGATTATGTCAACAAACAGATGGATGATCAACAGATGGATGGGTAATAGTATGTTGAAAATCTCAACATTTACACTATAGTATATGTATTTAAACATAAAACAGTAACAGATTAACAGTAATTATCCTTATTGTTAAGATAGGGAAATAAAAACATCAAATTGCCTTGAAACCAGGTATATGATTTTTCCACTAGACTTTGTTACTCATAATGTCTGACAGCTATAGATATAATTGCTGCTTCACATTCTTGGAGGTTCTAAGGCATTCTTTTTTATTGCTGATCACACATATATATTCCACAAATGTATTATAGGACAAAGCTTGTGAAAATAGGTGAGAATAAAGGAATCTGATAGACATGCCTAGCAAAATGAGAATGACATTTATAAAAACCTAAGTTCAAAGTCTTGGACAGAATAAATACATAATTTCAAGATATCTAATGCTTTTCTCAGACTTGACCTTTTGTTAAGATAGAGAACTACTAACTATTAGGATTGCTTAAGGGGCTTACATTTAGCTGGGAAGTGTTGCTAAAATATTACATCTTACAAATTGCATACAGAGAAAGAAAAGGAAGCAAACCATGGAAGGTGCTTCACTAGCTC
Organism: Lagenorhynchus albirostris; assembly: GCF_949774975.1. Lineage (NCBI taxonomy): Eukaryota > Metazoa > Chordata > Mammalia > Artiodactyla > Delphinidae > Lagenorhynchus > Lagenorhynchus albirostris. Next base: position 25,659,513 of record NC_083100.1, read on the forward strand.
TAGTAGTTTTGATATGAACCTGCTGGAAAAAAAATAAAGAAAAAAAGAAACAACATAGGAAATGAAATCAACCCTGTCACTTATTGGAAATGGAGAACTGCCTCCAAAGAGGTCCATTCTGATTCAAATCTTTCAACATGTAAGACTAATAGAAATAACTCTCCTTACTTGATTTTACAGATTTGGTTTTCTCATGATGAAAGTATTTTTTATTTGTAAATTAATAAAAACAACTTTCATTGTAGATCACTATCAACTAAACACTTTTAGAACTTACACCCAAATCTTGTCCATTTATTTCAACATCTTTTTTCTTCCACATTTGGTTGAAGTTATTGCAATTCATTTTACTACCCCAGAGGAAAACAATATTAATATTAATTTTCATTCTGAACACTGTATAAAAAGAGATTTTTCCCGTTATTAAAAAAGAAAAAACTGTTTAGCATATCTAAATGAAGAATATACAGTTTATAACAGAGTACAATAGCAATCATGAAAAGCTACAAAATGGTATTATTCTCTTAAGACTTCCATCAGACCAGCCATAGAAAGTGAAATATGAAATCTAAGCAAAACTGTTCAGACAGCATGCGTAGATGCATATTGTAAATACTTCTATTCAGCTTATTAAAGGTTCCCATATTGTGTCTCTGTAATTTGTGGCTGTTTCATCAGCAGAGAGCATTGTCTTTAAGCTATAGTGCACATCACTTTTAAGAGTTAAAGGAAATGAAGAGAGTGAAAAAGCTATGAAAGCAAGCTGACTAATTTGTGGTAATATCAAACTGAATAAAGAGCTGATTTCATCAAAGGCAGATGGAAGGATATATCTGTTTTTTCAAATGTTAATGAATAAATAGCATTTAATTTCATAAATGTTCAAAGTTATTCTGAAGATAATTATTTCATAAAAATTTCTCATTTCTACCACATGCAAGCAGCTGCACTAAAGACAAGACAATGGGAGATGTGTGCATGCAATTCAGGGTGCACGCTAATGCCTCATTATCATAATTCAGAGGTGGCTTCTATATACTATGAAAGTTATCAGAGAAGAAGGCTTACTGATGAGAGCAATCCTTTTAAATTCATGTCCAGGGATACTGAACAAGATGAGAATTTAGGCCAGAGAAACTTGAGAAACTATTTTGCCAAAGGAATCTGTAACTCTGAAGCAATGCCCCTAACTTTTCCTGTTCTAGAATTAACCAATTCACATTATCTAATTTTGGATTATGCATCCTGAGTCAAGGACATTCTTCACATATGGCATGCTGGCTCTTACATCTAGAAACAACTTGAGGAAAAGAGTATCAGAGAAGCAAAAACACGTGATAGTTAATTATACACCAATAAAGATGTTAAAAAAATTCAAAAAAAAATGCGTGATAGCTCAGGTTTATAAGAAGCTGCAAAATGCAGTTACATTAATTGTTCAGGATGCTGTATTTAACCTTAGCTGTTGAATAAGGAAAAGTTTATATCCCGCTTTTATTTCTTCTTTCTTATTTACTTACCAATTCTCTCCTGGGTCCTGCATTAGTTTTATTCTATGTTAATCTGCAATGCTTTTCTTTTGCATTCAATATATGTTGGATGATTAGACGCACATTCATAGAATAAACAGAAAAGGAATGGACACTGAAAAATCAATCAGATGTGAAACTGAGACCCAAACAAGACCAATGACGTGGCTGATTTTTCACACAGCCAATGTCACATGGCTGATTTTTATGGAAGCCAGATGAAAAACACATATCTCTGAATTCCTTAGACTGCGTCTGTGCTTCTTAGAGAGATCCAAGGCTGTGTGAATTAGAGTAAGCTGGGGTGATGCTTCCAATACAAAGACCTTTTTATAACCAGTGAATTGGAATCTCTGGGGTACAGCCTATCAGTTTGTTCTATTACCAAGATCCCAGGTGATTCTTAGGAATGTTAAAATCTTTAAACAACTGTCGTGTACCATAGCAACCCTCTGAGATTCCATGGGATAGTATTAAATTTTTCTTTGGGGTCTTAGAATGTCCTGGTTCTAGTTTCTGTCCTTAGTCTGGCTTGGTATGAACAGATCTAATGTTATTAAAAATAGGACAGGTAAATCCAAGGAACAGATATTTGAATAATACTGAGTGAAGTAAGTCAGTCAGAGAAAGACAAATATATGATATCGCTTATATGTGGAATCTAAAAAAATGGTACAAATGAACTTATTTACAAAACAGAAGTAGAGTCACGGATATAGAAAACAAATTTATGGTTACCAGGGGGAAAAGCGGGGTGGGGGGAGGAATAAATTGGGAGATTAGGATTGACAAATACACACTACTATATATAAAATAGATAACTAATGAGGACCTACTGTATAGCACAGGGAACTCTTCTCAATACTCTGTAAGGACCTATATGGGAAAAGAATCTAAAAAAGAGTGGATATATGTATATGTATAACTGATTCATGTTGCTGTACAGCAGAAACTAACACAACATTGTAAATCAACTATAATAGAAGTTTTAAAAAAGAAAATGGCAAATCGAGAAAATATAAAACATGATAATGATAACACCTCTTTGGTAGGGCATCAGAAGCACACATTTCAGAGGAAAAATTAGTTGCCTTCTTTATCAAAAGTATGGAGTTTCAGTAAATGGAATAGAAGAAGTCACATGCAGGCAGAGCTGGTATTAATGATGTTTTGATAATGATGTTGATTTTGATATTGTCTATCTTGAACCTGAACTGAAGAAATCAAGGAGATAGGAAGAAGGAGCTAGTACAGGACCTGAGAAAAAGGTTATATTGGTTGACACTGAGACAAGTTGAGTCTAATTGGGAGGCAGAGAGTTGGATGTGATAGTGTTGGGCCCCTGTTGGCCGTGGAGGACATTGCTGATTGAAGTGCTTTGCAGTTGAGAAGAAGGAAACCTCTACAGCCTTTCTTGTTTTCAGAGACATGGATAGGGGATGACCTAAATCTTTGCTACTCAATGTCTGCACACCAGCAGTGGGATCATCAGCGTTTACTGTGAGCTTATTAAAAATGCAAAATCTCAACTCTCACCCCCAACCTTACTGACTCAAATATCTGTATTTTTAACAATATTCCCAGGTGATTCATAGGTACTTAAAATTTGAGAAGCTATTAATTAGAGTAGATGAAAATGGACCTTGACTCCAGTCTTTTCATTTTCAGTTTATACTATTCAAGAGTCCCAGATTAATTTTCTTAACTTAAGATACTTTTCATTTCATATCTTTAATTAAACAAAAAAAACTTCAAAAGTCTTTTATTAAATTAAAACAAGCTTTAAGGCATTCTAAGTACTCCAAAATCTGATTCTCTCCTACTGTCTCTATATTCTCCCACCCATCTTCCCTTTACCAACGCTTCAGTGAAATTACGCAGATTGTTGCTGTATGAATATACTGGCACTTTCTGGCCTCCTTTGTCCTACTCCTGCTGCTTGTATTCCTACTCTACCCATACTAATGTAACTTGCAATGCCCAATTTTCTATTCTGTCTTGCATGAAGTCTTCTGTAATATCTCCAGCTGCAACTTTTGGTAATTCCATATCATCTTGTTCATACCTCTCTCATGATGTTTTTTTTTTTTTTTTTTTTGCGGTACACGGGCCTCTCACTGTTGTGGCCTCTCCCGCTGCGGAGCACAGGCTCCAGACGCGCAGGCTCAGCGGCCATGGCTCACGGGCCCAGCCGCTCCGCGGCATGTGGGATCTTCCCGGACCAGGGCACGAACCCGTGTCCCCTGCATCGGCAGGCGGACTCTCAACCACTGCGCCAGCAGGGAAGCCCCTCTCATGATCTTTTTTGTGTGCTCTTTAATGCATTCATTGACAACTGTTAATTTAGATGAGCCATGTCACCACTCTGAAATTCAGTTTAGGCATCTGTCAGAGAGATCATCACATACCTATTTAGCAGGCTTAATGTGAGATAATTTATGAAAAATCTCCAAAAAATATGAATTGTCATGCAAGTGTAAGCTGCTCATAATTTTTAGCCTCTTCTCTGAAAGGTAAAGCCCTTGAGGGTAGAGATCATGTTTGTGCACTTCTGTACTTTCCACAGATTATAAAAGCACTCAATAAATTTTAAACAAATGTATACTTAAATATATTTTCATTTTTGCTAAGTTCTATATATGTGAAATATATATACACAGCTATATCACTATTTTTTTTTTTGCAAAGAAATATGTGTTTACGTACCTCCTCGAAAGCTTCAGTTTTTGTCTTGATTTCTTTCATTTCTTTAAGCATTGTCTTTGCAAATACAATTCCAACAAACTATATTAGTTAGCTTCATGTTATGGTTATAATTCCTATTCCACTTTTATAAGATTCCCTCAGTGTTAGAAGGTCTTTTTGGTTCCATCATTGCCAGCTTCTCAGTTGAAATGATGGACAAACATGCAGGCTCTAGAGTGAGACTGCCTCAGTTGCAATCTCAGCTACACCTCTTAGTAACCAAATCACCTTAGAAAATTAGTTTACTTGTTCTATGCCTCGGGTTTCTTATCTTTAGAAGAGGGACAGTAATAGAACTCAACTTATGACATTGCTGAGAGATTAAATATATTAACTCATGTAAACTGCTTAAAGCAATGCTTGTCACAAAGAAAGTTTCAATTAATGTTCACTATGACTATGAAGATTAATGAAGATGATGATAATATGTGCTATTGTCTGTAAAAAGATCTTTGTAATCTAAAAAGAACTGCACCAATTTTAGGGTTTTTTAAATTATTACTTAACTCAGAATAGGTACCTCTTATAGGTAAATAGATTCCTCTTGATTTATTTAAGTCAAACTTTAAAGAAATCTGAAACTCCTTTCAACTAATAATCATTATACATCTTTTATTCATTTTACATGATATCAAAAAATAGAGTGAATCATTCTAATTTCAGGAAAGAGAAAACGTTCTCATGGGAACTGAAAGTCAATTTGTCATTCAATATTAATTGGGCGATGTTGTTGTCAATGTAGATGCTGCTGGTGACTTTTATTGATGAAAATAGAGAAAATAGAGAACTGGTCATGATTCTGGTTGAGGAGACCAATGGAGAAAACATAAGATGAATCATTTTTCTCTATAATGTACATTAATATTTCCAAATAAATGTGTTTATTAGTAGAAAATCGTATTTAGTCTTTATAAAAAACTAACATGGAAACATTAGAATTAGCTAAATTTATCAAGAACTTGGAGTTTATTTCAAAATCAAAACATTATATTATATATAGCCCTATACTTCTGGGCTATGCAGGTACTATCGCGTTCCTACTTTAACTTATTATGAGAAAGAATTTGAGATAAAATGAAAAAAAAAACCAAAAAAAAACTAAAGCAGAGATGTGGCCTCTAAATTCAGGCAGATCAAGATATATAACAAAGGGAGTTTTCATCAGACTATTTACAAATGTATGTAAAAAATATTCTGGCAGAAAAAGGCAGCCACTGCTTGAAACAAGATTTGTGCATCCTGAGAGGTGACTCTTGAGAACAGTGTGACTGTTTAGAAACAATGTAATGGAATCTATAAGAAAAAAAGTACAGAAAGCAGTCCCCAAGCATAACTTTGTTCTAGGACAACTGGACCAATGGCAGTGAGTAGGCTTCTAGCTCCACCACCCTTCCTCCAGCATCTGAAAACTTTGCTGCCTTAGCAAAGTGGTGGTGTTTTTGTTCTTTGCTTTTTTGTGTTTTTATTTCCTCCACTTATTCTACTCACCTGCTGCTTTTCAAAGGGAACTTATAATTGAACTACTACCCTCTGTGGAAGCTTACAGTATAATAGGTGAGAAGTCAAGAATAATTAAGGAAAGGAATACTTTTGTACACCTCCCAGAAGTCAAGGTAGATCTTTTTGATAAATAACTCTCCACAGACTTACCAGAAATACTACATTGGCAGCATTGTGTGATAGCATTCAACTTTTACTTTTTAGTGACAAAAAATTGGAAGTAATTATCTTGGCTTGATTTCTTAGTAAAATATAGAGGCTTTCAGGGAAGTCAGAGTACTAGAATTGCTTCTTTCTTCCCCTCTTCAGGAATGTTACTGAAATTCAAGAGCAAACTTCCACTTAAGAGAGAAATAAATAAAAAGCATTCACTGTAGTCAACACAAAGCAAAGACTAATAATTTTAGGGCTCAATTTCCTTAAAAGATGAAATAATTTTAGGTTAATGTACAAAAGTTCTCCTGTAATGATTTCACTTGCAATTTCTCTATGGGGAAGCATTCACCAGCTCCAACTGGTTTCTCAACAGAACAATGCACTAGAAAAACAGCAAAGTGACATAAGATGGCAAAGCAGGAGATGGCTTTAACAATAGAGGAAGGTAATTCATATCCTAGACACAACCTATTTACTATTATAATCTTTTTAGTTTGAGTTTCTCAGAAGACAGAGTGCATGTGAATACTGGCCCTTATAATACAATGGCATATACCATTTTAATATACTATGCCATATAAATTCAAATATTTAAATTTTAATCTTTTATATAAAAAGCAATATGGATATTTTAAGATAGCTGCTTCTTCCTGAGTACATATAACTCCTATTTATAAATACACTTATTTTTTATACTTTTCTTACAGAGATAATTGCCAATATTATTTACAATATTTATAATGGCGTTTAAGTCTTAAGATTGTTTTATGTGTTGCAACTAAGGATTGAACTAAAGGGATCAGCATTTTAACAAAAATTTCTTAGGCTTTTGACTTTCAGTATGCAAAATCTTTTTAGTGGGCTCCAAGTGAAATATTGCCTCTCCAATTTTAGGAAAGCGTACCATTAGCATGCAGCTCCAGGTTACATGGCTTTTGGTTGTTCTCCATGTGTTTGGAAGTGAGATTGAGAAGAATTACTTATGTACAACACCCTTTTTTCCTGTTTGCTCTGTCTCTCCTTTTTCTCATCCCCTGACACATCCTAAGCAAACTATCTTAAAGTTCTGAACTATAGGACATTCCAAATTGTTCTAATGGAAGTTTACAATATACCTTTGTCCTACACCTTGTCTGGAAATGTTCCTGCACCTACTCAGAAGACACATTCAGCTTATATTCCTTACCTATGGGGAGAGCTTTCAACTTAGCTAGTATATACATGAGAATAAAGACAAGAGGGTGTGAAGACAGCAATCTTTTTGGGAAAGAGAGAAAAAAAATTCAGGATTGAACAAGGACATTTCAAACTTTTAAAAAGAAAGAGGGGATAGGAAGCTAAATAAATAGAGTATAGGGGCTTGAGGGAGAACAAAAAGTCCAGTATTTCTTAGTTTTGTAAAATTGAGTCTGAAAGAGTGTTCCTAATGAGTTCAAAATGTCTGTTTATCCAGCAAGCAGTCGGAGGGCAGGAAGCAGGTTTTACTCCATTTGTTGAACGAAACAGTATATAAGGAGATTAATGAATATATTATTTTAGTCTGGATGGAACAGGTGGGAAATATTCTTAAATGCCAATTTAGGTAAATATCACTACTATTATTATTACTAATTAAAACAATAATAATGATGTACTAGCATCCTAACTTTATAGATGAGGAAGGTGAGTCTGATAATACCTAAATAACATGCTCAACCATACTCTGGTTTGCGGCAAGGCCTCAGTCAAATTAAAACGGTCTTTAAGCCCATTGTGGTCTAACATAAGCCCATCAGCTGCCACCATGTTTTAATAAAAGCAGTTGCCGTTACCCATCATAGTAGCAGTAGATATTCAGTCACTACTTTAACTTTAATTATGGGTAATCCCTTGTCTCTGTTTTCCGTCTCTACAGTGTTGGATCTAAGGTTGAGAATCACATCCCTGTTTTGTTCCACCTTAGTTGCCAAAGCAAACACATTATTCCTCCGTTCAACATTGCATACCTACATTGTGCTAGATACCAGGCTGAGGTACGAAGCAGAGTGAGCAAAGCAGACATGAGCCCCACCTCCATGGAGCTTATAGCTTAGTAGGAAAAATAAATAATGATTAAATAAAGATACAAACATATTCTTAAACACTGTTAAATGAGATAGGAAAAGTAAATGCAGAAAAGAGATCATCCTTGGGTCATGAGCTAGCCTGTTAGTGTCAGGAAAATTTGAGCAGACATTTGAAGGGTAAAGAGTTAACCAAGTGAAGGGGGATTGGGTTAGATGGAATGGCAAGTGCAAAGGCCCTAAGGCAGGGAGAATATGCTAGTAAAACTGAAAAAAACAATGTGGTTGGAACACAAGGCTCAAGAAGGAAAGCAACATGAAATAAGGCTGACATGGAAAAGGCAGGGACCAGATCACACAGTACATTATAGATGATTCTGTTTACCAGGGCAGTCCTGGGTTACATTTGTCCTGGTATAAGTATTAACAGTAACCCCTTTCACTCATAAAGCATCCTGGTTTGAATGATAAATTATATGATCACCTACTTAGAGACCATGTTATGATTTGGGTTATTATTATGAGAATAAAATCACTGCCATTAAAGCATTTAACAAAAGGAGTAATATGATCAGATTGGGGTTTTGTAAAGATTCCTCTAACTGCAATGGGGAGAACAGATTGGGAAGTAAAAATTACAACAGAAGACTTCACCTCATAGGGTCAGGGAAACTTGAAGGGTAAGGAGTTAACCAAGTGAAGAGAAATTGGGTTAGATGGAAAAATGGTATGTGCTCCAGAGAGATGGAATGGGGCTGCTCATCTCTCTCTGTGGTCTGGCAAAGGAAGCTAGACTCAGGTCATGTCCTATGAAATAATTCCACCTTCCTCTTATGTAGGCTTTTCCCAGAGGGACACAGCCTTCTTCCCATCCATGGTTGACTTGGTTAGTCTATATAATAACAACAGCTGATATTTGATGTACAAATAAGAGTTTTAAGAACTTTACACATAATCTCTTAATCAGCACACTATCCCTGTGAGATAAGTACTATTATTATTCATGTCTTACAAGTGAGAAAATTAACTTTACTGAAGTTAATCAGCTAGTAAGTGACTCCATAAGAATTTGAACCTATGAAATCTGACCCCAAAGACTGGACATTTAACCACTATCCTATAACATATCTGGTTCCTCCTTTTAACCACTAAACAGGCATCATACCCTGAACTCCAACCATCTCATCTGCAACTCAATACTCTGCTAGCTTCTGTCTCTGATCCTCGTATGTCCCAATCATTTCAAAAGGCTTATTAAGAATGAAAAATGTAAAGTCACAGCTCACCCCTAACTTCGTGATCTCAGCCTGTCTCCTGAGACCCAGGGGAATAACTTGAAGTAAAACCAAGAAATGCCATTGGACTAAGATTTCTCTATGTCTATGATGCCTTGGTGAACCACAGTAAAGCCTGATTTACCTTTGCAATATTCCACTATGGACTATCCAGCTACCTTTAACACCTGCCATTCATCAGGAGCCAGTTTAATCCATTAATTCCATGCATAAGCTTTCCTTTTCCCCCAAAATCCACTATTCACAATTTTATAATCCTATATGTCCCCAGCAAACCTGGGCCTGGATCATTTCTAAGGAAATTGAAAACAGGTTTCTTTAATTGAGAGATATTAAGAATCTTACTCTAGGAGCTATATTAACAGAAAGTTAATTGGGTGTCATTAAGGTCTCCAGTTTTCCCCTATATCCATTTTCCTAGGAGGTTGACAATCCCTTTTGCTCCCCTCACCTGCAACTGTTATAAGGTGTCTTCCTGTTCACTCTTGGGAATTTATCTTTCTGGGTTGGCTTGTCCTGCCTATTTTCTCCAAATGTTAATAAATACTTATTGACCTTCTCACACTAACTGGGGTTTCAGTTTGAATTAGTGTTGCTTTTTTGGGTTTCCTAACTATAGAGAAGAGGGCCCGATTAGTTCTTCTTTAGGCTTATCTACCTCTGGCATTTTCCTAATAGTTAACTAGGGTCAACTTGTGGTAATTTTTTTTTTATTTTTTACAACTCACTTTGTCATAATATATTCTGTCTACTCTCTCGAACACCTCCTCACCTCTAATGCCACAAATGAGATATGGTGTTATGTGATTTTGGCATTTGTCTGATCTATTGCAGTGAACATGGGAGAAATAACGAATGTTACTGTCACGTTTGGTATGTGGATCATATTCTCTCTGGTGCTCATGGGCAGGTGTTGATGACACACAAAAAATAAAATGGCTTTCCAGGACAATTCTCTAAATTGTGAAGGATCGAATAGCACATGGACAGTGCTCTGGACTGGTTTCTCCTGCTCATGCCCGCTGCTGTTTGTCAGGGGATGCTGGTTGTTATACTGATGTGAGAAGACACATATGATGCTGGTTGTTAAACTGATGTGTTATACTGATGTGAGAATTGGAACCGGGCTGTGACTTGGTTCAGTCTTGTAAAATAGCTGAGAGTTCAGACTCTGGAGGCAGAGTGCCTTGGTTCAAGTCCTGGTTCCACTTCTCATTAGTTATATGACCTTGAGCAACTTACTTAAGTTCTCAAGCCTAAATTTCTTCATCTATAACTGAGAAAAATAGTGCCTACCTTATGGGGAAAGTTGTTAGTTTATATAAAATATTTTGTCAGAGAAAAAACAATAAGCATTAACTATATAGTTATTCCAACTGGTTAAGGTTTTTTAACTTATGTAAGGTTTGCTTTAAATGTATCCATCTGAACTAGGTTTGAGATTTCCACGACCTGTTGCAATGAGGCTGAGGGTTACATGAGGTCAGTAAAATCTCTTAAGATTCCACAACAAATCACACTGATCTGTCTTCTCTGGGTTAGCCATAATGCCTAGGGCTTTAGCCTTTAAGGGATGGTAGGAAAGTTCTGTTATCAGAAGTTTTAATTAGAGATAGCTTTAAATTTCATTCTACTTGGACTTTGGTTGCTCTGCAAATTTTTAACAATCCTACACACCAGAATCAATAAAAATTGGCCAATATCCACTAGAGTTTCGTTTATTTTTCCCTATGAACTCTCCAATATTTATTGACACGTAAGGATTCTATGCTGGGCTGTTTCTGTTTTAAGTTGTAACTATATTTTATGTTTGGTTCTGTAATGTCTTAAATAGCCAGCTAAGCTCTAAGTCAAACACCATAGGTACTCTTAACCAGATGTGCTTAAATAATTTTCTTTGTGAAATTTTAGTGAGGGTTACCCAAAGTCAAAAACTTATGTGTGTGTAGGTGTGTTTTTCAAGTAAATAATAAAAAATAAAATAAAAATGGAGATGTGGCCTATCACACTAAACTGCCTTTGGTTAATCTGTGTTACTTCAACTCTCTGAGCGTTCTGTGTAAAATAAAGTTTGTTGAACTGTACAATTTCTGTTCTTTGAAAGTTTAAATTTTAGACTTTAAACATGTCATATCACAATACTACAGTGTTTAAACCAAATATTTTACTATATAGCCCTAAAAAGTATGAGTCTTTTAGACATTTACTGGATGCCTGCTATGTGCTAGACACTATTCGAAACAATTTTACTAACTCAGTGAGGTATATGTGTATCACTTGTATCTTATAAATGAAAAACTAAGGCTCAAATACATCAAATCCTTCATCAGGGTCACAAGCCTAAAGGCAGCATACATCAGTCGGTCTGACTCCAAAGCCAATGCTGTAGCATTCAGTTCCTTGATACACCGAATCTAAGTCAAGTAAAAGAGGGTAAACTGGCATTCTTATCAATTAGAAAAGTCCCCATCTCCATTCAGTGATTTTATCCACTTTTGGAATAGGCTAGGATATCTTTCTGAAGCCCTATCTCAGAAAACAATATTCACACATAAGTAGAATATTAGTGCAAAGAATGCCCCAGTGAAATTTCCTTTAATACAATTTTATCTCTTAATTCCCTCAAGCAAAGCAATCTCCCAGGATTGTGATTTCTTTGGCTGCACCCCATAATATTCTAGACATAAGGTGTCTCTAACAAAACTGAATTCCATGAAAAGGATAACCAACAAGTGCTTATTCAACAATACTTCTATTCAGCCCTTCAACAAATACTGATTGGGCCCTTGCTGTGTATAGACTCTGTATGCATAACCAATTCAGCAAGTCCTCACTCTGCAGGATGGACAGGTTTGTATGAACTGGGAATGGGAGAGCAACTCAAGTGGTGCTATAATGTGAAGGCAGCTTTAAGTAGTAAAAAGTTAAGCCACAATCGCCAACAAAATGCTGTATGCTAGGAGGAATAGGTCAAAATCAAACATCGATTTTCATCAGATTATAGACGAGCCTTGAATGTCAGCCTAAGGAGTCTGACTGATTTCCCAAAGATGACGAATGTGCAAATTACTCTTAGTGTTATTTCTAAATCCAATTCAAAACAAGAAAAATCAGCGATGATTAGCATAATCGAGCATCAGTCCTCTAGTGCTATTTTTGAAAGAAGTTAGATAATTCTTCTACTTGTCAATTTCTACTTTCAAAAATGAAATTTGCTGTCCTCTTTCTCTCACATATTCAGCATGATTATAGACAGCCACTCAGTTGATTTACCTTAGATAATTTGATACAACATCGATAGAAAAATCAAGTCAGAGCATCCTAATATCAATACGTTCTGTGGCATTGTCCCCTACTGCTTTTTTGCAACTGCTCCAGCTTCCTGGTGTCATCTCTACATCATGACACTGGTGGTATGGGAGAGCTAGTGTTGTTATTCATATAGAAAGCTTTTTATTGGAGATGGAGGGATTTGAGCTTCTTATTAGACAGAATCCATAGTTGATTTGGGGGCTCTATATTTTCAAAGAATGCAGGATACTAAGCAATACCTAGCAGAGTTGATATGCCCCCAAAATTATAATAAAAAAATGAAACCCTAGCAACATACTCTTTCTCAAACTTAAAGTCGTTTTTGAACTATGGAGATACTTCCATAGATATGATATTTTTACAGTTAATTTATAGGTTCAGAACTATAAATTATAGACTCTCAATCTGGAGAACAGTAAAGGGGGCAGGTTAGAATGAACACATTCTTGGCAGTTTTTCTCATTACAGTTAGTAACTGAAATTCATTAGGTTTTTAGCTTTTTTTCCTATGTAAGTTTACTTTTGATAAACTCTAAAACCATCTAAATTTCTACTAGAAAGAAGAAATTCTTTCTGTTCCCATCTCCACCTGGCAAAACACTAGGACTCCTTTGGAGAGCAATGTGTCTTATACAAGTGTGAATGGACAATTTAGAATAATTTTTAAAATTTTGGAAGCTAGTCTATAAATATGTTATTTGTATTGTACTCTATGAGAGCGAGTCAGTCCATCTTACCTATTTCAGTATAGTTTAATTTTCATTCATTTGTTCATTCATTCATTCACGAAGTAACATAAAGTGGTGAAAAGACAATGGGCCTTTGGATTAAATGGGCTCATGCTGAAATTATAGCTTGCCACTTAGAGAAAGTGAAATTATTTGTTTGATCAATGCAGCAATGACAAGAGATATGCTTGAGAAATGTCCAGTAGTCTATCTTTCAAGTTCTTCTAAATTTTGTGCAATGGAGAGACAAAGTTATTTTAAAAGTGAAATTATAATACAATGAGGTAAGTAGTTTAACAGGAGTGTTCAAGATGGTCCTCTAAACAAACTGGAGGAAAAAGGCATCCTGGGCTATAAGTTCTAACATGAGTACTTAAAGTACTTAAAGAAGAAATTGACCAAGTGAAGGGGACAAAGGGATGAGGATATTAAAAGGAGAAAGTGTATCCCATCTAAGCAAAGACAGCAGAAGTGTTATGGCTCAGAGTAGAGGGAAGAAAAATGTCATATAAGGCAATGAAATAGCTGAATCTGGCAGAAACTTAGAATGCAAGGGAGTATGCCATGGTCATCCAAGCAACTGTTTTCAGCACAACACTGAGGCTTTTAGTTTTCTTAAAAGAACAAATAAAGACAGAACACTGTCACAGAGAGGTCATGCATATAATTGTTCAATGTAGCCTCTTATGACCCCATGTATTTCTTTTGTAATCTTTTCTTTTTTATTTATAGTTTCATTTTTTTGAGTCCTCACTTTTATTTCTTGGTTAGTGTAGCTGAAGGTTTGTTAATTCTGTTCATGTTTTCAAAAAACTCTTAGTTTTATTGATTTTTTCTATTGTCTTTCTAGTCTCAATTTTAAAAATTTTTGCTCTAATCTTTATTATTTTCTTCTTTCTGCTAACCTTAGGCTTAATTTATTTTTCTAATTCCTTGAAGTGTAAAGTTAGGTTGTATATTTGAGATATTTTTTTCTTATGTGGGTATTTATCTCCATAAATTTCCCTCTTAGAAAATGTTTGTTGCATCCCATAAGTTTTGTATATGTGTATTCATTTTCATTTGTCTCAAGATACTTTCTGATTCACCTTTTGGTTTCTTCTTCAACCTTTTAATTGTTCAGGAGTGTGTTGTATAATTTCTAAGTATTAGTGAATTTTTAAATTTTCCTCCTGTAATTTGATTTCTAGTTTTGTACCATTGTGATTGGAAGAGATACTTGATAGGATTTCAATCTTCTTAAGTGTGTTAAGACTTGGTTTGTGGCTCAACATATGATTTATCCTGGAGAATGTTCCATGTATGCTTAAGAAGAATGTGTATTCTGGTACTGTTGGATGGAATGCCCTCTATATGTCTGTTAGGTCAAAGAGGCTAGTATGAACAATCATACACCAACAAGTTGGACAACAAAGAAAATAGATAAATTCCTAGAAACACACAACCTACCAAGACTGGGTCTGAAGAAAAAGAAAATCTGAACAGACCACAAATCATGAAGGAGATTGAAGCAGTAATCAAAAATTTCCCAACAAAGAAAAGCTCAGGATCAGTGGGCTACCAAACATTCAAAGAATAACGAATGTCAATTCGTCTCAAACTCTTCCAAAAAGCTGAAGAGGAAAGAACACTCCCAAACTTATTTTACCAGGCCAGCATTATCCTATACCAAAACTAGATGAGCACACTACAAGAAAAGAAAACTACAGGCAAATATATCTGAAAAATGTATATGCAAAAATTCTAACAAACTAAAATCAACAGCACAATAGAAATATCATATACTATGATCAAGTGAGGTTTATACCTGTGATGCAAGGGTGATTTGACATAAGCAAATTAATAAATGTGATACACCACAATGATAGAATTAAGGGTAAACTCCTCTGATCATCTCAATAAATAAAGGAAAAGTGTTTTGACATAATTCAACACTCTTTCAAGATATAAACTCTCAATAGACTGGGTATAGAAGGAATATACTGCCACATAATTATCGCTGTATATGTCTAAACCACAGGCAACATTATACTCAATGGCGAAAGTTTGAAAGCTTTTTCTCTAAGATATGGAAAAAGACAAAACTGCTTCCTCACTGCTCTTATTTGACATAGTACTGGAAAGTCCTAGCCAAAGCAAATAAGCTCAAAAAAGAAATAACAGGCATCTGAATTGGAAAGGAAGAAGTAAAGTTGTCTCTATTTGCACATCACATGATTTTATATGTAGAAAACCCTAAAGACTTACCATTTTAACTATTTTAAATGTATAATTCAGAGGCATTAATTACAATCACAACATTGTAAAGTCATCATCACCATCTATTTCCAAAACTTTCATCACTCCAAACAGTAGCTCTTTAACCATTCATCAATAACATCTCATATACCCTCTCCTCAGTTCCTGTTAACCTCTAATTACTTTCTTTCTCTATAAATTTGCCTATACTAGATATTTGATAAAGTAAAAGCAAGAAAAGAAAAAAAACAGATAAACTGAACTTCATCAAAATTAAAAACTTTTGTACATCAAAGGACACTGTCAATAGAGTAAAAAGACAACTTATAGTATAAGAGAAAATATTTGGAAATCATATTTCTGATGAGTTTAATATCCAAAATATATAAACAATTCCTACAGCTCAACAACAAAAAAAACAAAAAACTCAGTTAAAAAAATAAAGAACTTGAATAGATTTTTCTCCAAAGAAGATATAAAAGTGGTCAAAAACAAATGAAAAGATACTCAATAGCTTTAGTCATTAGGGAAATGTAAATTGAAACTACAATGAGATACCACTTCACACTTACTAGGGTAGCTATAATCAAGAAAAATTTAAAATAACAAGTGTTGGTGAGGATGTGGAGAAATTGGGACCCTAGTACATTTCTGGTGGAAAGGAAAAATGGTATATCCACTGTGGTAAACAGTTTGGTGTTTCCTCAAAAAGTTAAACAAATGTACCACATGACCCAGAAATCCCACCCACGTATATACCCCAAAGAATTGAAAACAGGGACTCAAACCCATGCTTGTATACCAATGTTCATTAGAATATTATTCACAATAGCCAAAAGGTGGAAACAACTCAAGTATCCAACAACAGATGAATGGATAATCAAAATGCAGTGTAATGTACAATGAAATATTCATTCATAAAAAGGAATAAATCTCTGATAGATGCTACCACATGGATGAACGTTGGAAATATTATGCTAAGTGAACTAAGCTAGACACAAAAAGACAAATATTCTATAATTCTTGCATTATTTTTCTTCATCTTCAGCACCATTGAAATTGTTTCAGCAAGTCAGTCTTTAACCACAGTTGTCTCTGAGATCCTGGCATTCTTAGTTTTTATCTTGTAAATCTGTTGGGATTTTGCAAGGATCAGCTTTATACTATTTCCACTGTATCATCATTATAAAAAACTGTTCCTTACAGAGAATAGTAGATGTTGAGTGATAATGTGTATTAAAACCCACAAGAGTTAAAACAAAACACAAAAACATACACTTGTCTTAGTCTATCAGGGCTGCTATTATGAAAATACCATAACCTGGCAGCTTAAATAACAAATATTTATTTCTCATAGTTCTGGAGACAGAAAGTCCACAATTAAGGTGCAGGCAGATTCTCTGTTAGGTAACGGTCCACTTACTGATTCATAGAGGGCTGTCTTCTTCCTGTGTCCTCACATGGCAGAGGAGTGAGAGAGCTCTCTGATGTCTCTTTTATAAGGGCACTAATTTCATTTATGAGGGCTCCAGTCTTATGACCTAATCACCTCCCAAAGGCCCGTCCTCCTAACACTATCACATTGAGGGGTAGGATTTTGACATATGAATGTTGTGGGAACACAAACAGTCTATTGCGACATATATACTGAAGTACTCCATATATAAAACTTTAATGAAATAGAGTTTCTTTGAAGATATTTAATTCCAAGGAGAAGGCAGGGCCCACTCTTGATGATGTTATTTTACAATATGGGGATTAATCTGTATATAACTTATAGTCGATCCTCCAAGTCTGCAGTTCCTCTGCATCCGAGGATTCAACCAACCAGGAACTGTGTAGTACTGTAGTATTTACTAATAAAAAATATCCATGCATAAGTAAACCCATGCAGTTCAAACTGGAGTTGCTCAAGTATCAACTGTACTTCAAGTGGAACTAGTCAAATTATTAAAGAAAGAGAGAAATATGACCCTAGTGTAAATATACATTTTAGTTGTTTATTTTCATATGTTTTGCTTGATAAAATGCGATATTAAAGTATTGCCCAGAAAAAAAAAAACATTTAGATTTAAAATTTTTCCTTAAGTTTCTTTTACTAAACAAAAATTAAGTATTAGGTATTAAGAAATAATGGAAAATAAAATAGATTTTTTAAAATATTAAATAGCTTTTAAAAAATTATTCTTAATAGGATTTTTACATTTAACACAAACATTAAAAGTCAAGCTTAAAATTAAATCATAATTATATTAAAATTATTTAAAATTAGGTCATCTGTGTATAATAAAAACCATATTACATTGCATTTTACCAACAAGAAAATTTTAGAATCTAGTACTTCTTTTTTTTTTTTGAACTAAAAATTTCCAATCACAGAGCCACAGCTGATGCCAAAGATAAATAGAATTGATTCAATAGCAGCCCAATAGGCAACGTAAAAACGATTCCTGCTGAACACGTTTTATTCTACTTTGAGACTCAAAAGGCTAATCTTGTTACATTTGAATGTGTAACCCTTGTCCTATCACATTCTGATAAGCATCTTTTAGTACTGGAAGTGCAATTTTCTCTTTAGCTTTAAAAACTTCTTCCTTTACTATAAATAGCAAGTGATTTATTGTCAACCTGCATATTCTTTTTTCAGTGCTTACCAATTTGATTCAACATTTAATAGTGAAAAAGTGCCTAGTCAAGGCTTTAGGATGAACAAAAAATAATAAATTTTGAAAAGAAAAACTAAAAGAGTGATTATTTACAAACTATTGAATACATGTTTGTGTACTTAAAAAATTCAATACTCTGTGGACGATATATTAGATATAATAAGTGAATTTAGCAAGAATTCCTAATGAGAAGGTCGATATACAAAAACCAATTGTATTAATAAACACCAGAAACAAAACCAAAATCATTTTCCAAAAAACTATTTATCAGAATATCATCCAAAAAAGTCTATTACCAAGAAATATATCTAAGAAGAATGTACAAGACTTTTGTAGTTAAAAACTATTAATGAGAAAAAATATTTTCAAGAACAAAAAGATGGAACAAAAGAAAAAAATGAAAAACAGATGGAAAGAAAAGTCATGTTTAAAAATGCAAAATTCAATGATTTAAAGTTATCAATTTTCCCTAAATTGATCTGTAGATCTTATGCAATTCCAATAAAAATTTCAAGGGTGTTTGTGCGTGCAAATTGATGTCAATACTAACATTTTATAGCGATGCAAAGAATAGTCCAAACTTTGTTTTGAATATCAAAGCTGTGCACTTACACTACTAGACATCAAAACTTAAAAATGAAATTACAACAATTTAGACTGTTGGATATTGGCACAAGGAAAGACTAGAAGACCAAAGAAAGATTTTTTTTTTAAGTCCAGAAGTGAAATTGCAATAAAATGAGAAAAAGATAGCCTTTATAATAATTGATGCTGGGTCAATTGAAAATGCAAATTGAAAAATTGGCCTCGTACTTCACGCCATACACAAAAATAAATTTTATATGAATTGTAGCTCTAAAAGTGAATAACAAAACAGTATGCTCCTAGAAAACAAATAAGAAAATATCTTCATGACCTTGGAGTAAGTAAAAATATTGCAAGTGGAATGCAAAATTGCTAATCATAAAAGTCATTTCTGCCTATCATAACAGTTTGGACCCAAAGTGTCACACCAACTGGCTTCTATAATGCCTGCCAACAGAGATTTAAAAAAGCAACCCAGAAGTTTGGACACATTAACTCCAAATAAGACAAACGTTGACCAATGAGAGACAGAAGATGGAAGAGAAGAAAGAACCAGGAGACAAATTCTCTTCTTTTATCCCTCCAAGGTGAGCAATCAACTATGTCTGCTGTGACTTATTATAAAGCAGTAACCTATTTCCTTTGAATGCCTCTCAACTCTCGCTGACATATTTTCTCTTTTTTAAAAAAAACTTTATTGGAGTAAAATTGCTTTACAATGGTATGTTAGTTTCTGCTTTATAACAAAGTGAATCAGCTATACATATACATATATCCCCAAATCTCCTCCCTCTTGCGCCTCCCTCCCACCCTCCCTATCCCATCCCTCTAGGTGGACACAAAGCACCGAGCTGATCTCCCTGTGCTATGTGGCTGCTTCCCACTAGCTAACTATTTTACATTTGGTAGTGTATATATGTCCATGCTACTCTCTCACTTCATCCCAGATTACCCTTCCTCCTCCCCATGTCCTCAGGTCCATTCTCAGCATCTGTGTCTTTATTCCTGTCCTGCCCTTAGGTTCTTCAAAATATTTTTTTTTGGTTGATTCCATATATATGTGTTAGAATATGGTATTTGTTTTTCTCTTTCTGACTTACTTCACTCTGTATGACAGACTCTAGGTCCATCCACCTCACAACAAATAACTCAATTTTGTTTCTTTTCATGGCTGAGTAATATTCCATTGTATATATGTGTCACATCTTCTTTACCCATTCACCTGTCGATGGACAGCTAGGTTGCTTCCATGTCCTGGCTACTGTAAATAGAGTTACAATGAACATTATGGTACATAGCACTTTTTGAATTATGGTTTTCTCAGGGCATATGCCCAGTAGTGGGATTGCTAGGTCGTATGGTAGTTCTATAATTTAGTTTGTAAGGAAACTCCATACTGTTCTCCATAGTGGCTGTATCAATTTACATTCCCACCAACAGGGCAGGAGAGTTCCCTTTTCTCCATACCCACTCCAACATTTATTGTTTGTAGATTTTTTGATAATGGTCATTCTGACTGGTATGAGGTGACATCTCATTGTAGTTTTGACTTGCTTTTCTCTAATGATTAGTGATGTTGAGCATCCTTTCATGTGTTAGTTGGCAATCTGTATATCTTCTTTGGAGAAAAGTCTATTTAGGACTTCTGCCCATTTTTGGATTGGGTTGTTTTGTTTTTGATATTGAGCTGCATGAGCTGCCTGTATATTTTGGAGAGTAATGCTTTTTCAGTTACTTCGTTTGCAAATATTTTCTCCCATCTTGTACAAACTACAGTGTTGTATTTTCATCTTGTTTTTGGTTTCCTTTGCTGTGCAAAAGATTTTAAGTTTCCTTAGGTCCCATTTGTTTACTTATTTATTTCTTTCCATTTCTCTAGGAGGTGGGTCAAAAAGTATCTTGCTGTGATTTATGTCATAGGGTGTTCTGCCTATGTTTTCCTCTAAGAGTTTTATAGTGTCTGGCCTTACATTTACGTCTTTAATCCATTTTGAGTTTACTTTTGTGTATGGTGTTACAGAGTGTTCTAATTTCATTCTTTTACACGTAGCTGTACAGTTTTCCCAGCACCACTTATTGAAGAAGCTGTCTTTTTTCCATTTTATATTCTTGCCTCCTTTATCAAAGATAAGGTGACCATATGTGTGTGGGTTGATCTCTGGGTTTTTAATCCTGTTCCTTTGATCTATATTTCTGTTTTTGTGCCAGTACCATACTATCTTGATTACTGTAGCTTTATAGTATAGTCTGAAGCCAGGGAGCCTGATTCCTCCAGCTCCGTTTCTCTTTCTCAAGATTGCTTTGGCCATTTGGGGTCTTGTTTGTATCCATACAAATTGCGAAATTTCTTCTTCTAGTTCTATGAAGAATGCCATTGGTATTTTGATAGGGATTTCATTGACTCTGTAGATTGCTTTGGGTAATATAGTCATTTTCACAATGTTGATTTTTCTAATCCAAGAACATGGTATATCTCTCCATCTCTTTGTATCATCTTTAATTTCCTTCATCAGTGTCTTATAGTTTTCTGCATATGGGTCTTTGTCTCCTTAGGTAGGTTTATTCCTAGGTATTTTATTCTTTTTGTTGCAGTGGTAAATGGGAGTGTTTCCTTAATTTCTCTTTCAGATATTTCATCATTAGTGTATAGGACTACCAGAGATTTCTGTGCATTAATTTTGTATCCTGCTACTTTACCAAATTCATTGATTAGCTCTAGTAGTTTTCTGGTAGCATCTTTAGGATTCTCTATGTATACTATCATGTCATCTGCAAACAATGACAATTTTATTTCTTCTTTTCTGATTTGGATTCCTTTTATTTCATTTTCTTCTCTGATTGCTGTGGTTAAAACTTCCAAAACTTTGTTGAATAATAGTGGTGAGAGTGGGCAGCCTTGTCTTGTTCCTGATCTTAATGGAAATGCTTTCAGTTTTTCACCATTGAGGACAATGTTGGCTGTGGCCTGGTCATATATGGCTTTTATTATGTTGAGGTAAGTTCCCTCTATGCCTTTCTGGAGGGTTTTCATCATAAATGGGGGTTGAATTTTGTCAAAAAGTTTATCTGCATCAAATGAGATGATCATATGGTTTTTCTCCTTCAATTTATTAATATGGTGTATCATATTGATTGATTGGCGTATATTGAATAATCATTACATTCCTGGGATAAACCCCACTTGATCATGGTGTACGATCCTTGTAATGTACTGTTGGATTCTGTTGGCTAGTATTTGGTTGAGGATTTTTGCATTGATGTTCATCAGTGATATTGGCTTGTAGTTATCTTTGTTTATGACATCTTTGTCTGGTTTTGGTATCAGGGTGATGGTGGCCTCGTAGAATGAATTGAGGAGCATTCCTCCCTCTGCTATATTTTGGAAGAGTTTGAGAAGGATGGGTGTTAGCTCTTCTCTAAATGTTTTATAGAATTCATCTGTGAAGCCATCTGGTCTTGGGCTTTTGTTTGTTGGAAGATTTCTGATCACAGTTTCAACTTGAGTGCTTGTGATGGCTCTGTTTATATTTTCTATTTCTTCCTGGTTCAGTCTTAGAAGGTTGTGCTTTTCTAAGAATGTGTCCATTTCTTCCAGGTTGTCCATTTTATTGGCATAGAGTTGCTTGTAGTAACCTCTCATGATCCTTTTTATTTCTGCAGAGTCATTGTTACTTCTCCTTTTTCATTGCTAATTCTGTTGATTTGAGTCTGCTTCCTTTTTGCTTGATGAGTCTGGCTAATGGTTTATCAATTTTGATTATCTTCTCAAATAACCAGCTTTTAGTTTTATTGACCTTTGCTATCATTTCCTTCATTTTTTTTTTCATTTACTTCTGCTCTGATCTTTATGATTTCTTTCCTTCTGCTAACTTTGGGGTTTTTTTGTTCTTCTTTCTCTATTTGCTTTAGGTGTAAGTTTATGTTGTTTATTTTAGATGTTTCTTGTTTCTTGAGGTAGGATTTCATTGCTATAAACTTCCCTCTTAGAACTGCTTTTGCTGCATCTCATAGGTTTTGGGTCATTGTGTTTTCATTGTCATTTGATTTTAGGTATTTTTTGATTTCCTCTCTGATTTCTTCAGTTACCTCTTGGTTATTTAGTATTGTTAAGCCTCCATGCTTTTGTATTTTTTACAGTTTTTTTCCTGTAATTGATATCTAGTCTCATAGTGTTGTGGTTGGAAAAGATACTTGATACAATTTCAATTTTCTTAAATTTACCAAGGTTTGATTTGTGCCCCAAGATATAATCTATCCTGGAGAATGTTCCATGAGCACTTGAGAAGAAAATGTATTGTGTTGTTTTTGGATGGAATGTCCTATAAACATCAATTAAGTCCTTCTTGTTTAATGTATCATTTAAAGCTTGTGTTTCCTTATTTATTTTCATTTTGGATCATCTGTCCATTGGGGAAATTGTGGTTTTAAAGTCCCCTACTATGATTGTGTTACTGTCGATTTCCCCTTTTATGGCTGTTAGCATTTGCCTTTTGTATTGTGGTGCTCCTATGTTGGGTGCATAAATAATTACAATTGTTAAATATTCTTATTGGATTTGTCCCTTGATCATTATGTAGTGTCCTTCTTTGTCTCTTGTAATAGTCTTTATTTTAAAGTCTGTTTTTTCTGATATGAGAATTGCTACTCCAGCTTTCTTTTGATTTCCATTTGCATGGAATTTCTTTTAGATCCCCTCACTTTCAGTCTGTATGTGTCTCTAGGCCTGAAGTGGGTCTCTTGTAGACAGCATATATACAGGTCTTCTTTTTGTATCCATTCAGCCAGTCTATGTCTTTTAGTTGGAGCATTTAATGCATTTACACTTAAGGTAGTTATGGATATGTATGTTCCTATTACTATTTTCTTAATTGTTATGGGTTTGTTATTGTAGGTTTTTTCCTTCTCTTGTGTTTTCTGCCTAGAGAAGTTCCTCTAGCATTTGTTGTATAGCTGGTTTGGTGGTGCTGAATTCTCTTAGCTTTTGCTTGTCTGTAATGGTTTTAATTTCTCCACTTAGTCTGAATGAGATCCTGGATAGATTAATCTTGGTTGTAAGTTTTTCTATTTCATCACTTTAAATATGTCCTGCCACTCCCTTCTGGCTCACAGAGTTTCTGCTGAAAGTTAAGCTGTTAACCTTATGGGGATTCCCTTGTATGTTATTTGTCGCTTTTCCCTTGTTGTTTTTAATATTTTTTATTTGTATTTAATTTTTGATAGTTTGATTAATATGTGTCTTGGCATGTTTCTCCTTGGATTTATCCTGTATGGGACTCTCTGTGCTTCCTGGGCTTGACTGACTATTTCCTTTCGCATACTAGGGAAGTTTTCAAGTATAATCTCTTCAAATATTTTCTCAGTCCCTTTTTTTTTTTTCTCCTTCTGGGACCCCTATAATTCTAATGTTGGTGCATTTAATGTTGTCCCTGAGGTCTCTGAGGCTGTCCTCAATTCTTTACATTCTCTTTTTTTATTCTGCTCTGTGGAAGTTATTTCCACTATTTTAACTTCCAGGTTACTTATCCATTCTTCTGCCTCAGTTATTCTGCTATTGATTCCTTCTAGAGAATTTTTAATTTCATTTATTGTGTTGTTCATCATTGTTTGCTCTTTTGTTCTTCTAGGTCCTTGTTAAATGTTTCTTGTATTTTCTCCATTCTACTTCCAAGATGTTGGATCATCTTTATGATCATTTCTCTTAATTTTTTTCATGTAGACTGCCTTTTTCCTCTTCATTTATTTGGTCTGGTGGGTTTTACCTTGCTCCTTCATCTGCTGTGTTTTTCTTTGTCTTCTCATTTTGCTTAGCTTACTGTGTTTGGGGTCTCCTTTTCGCAGTCTGCAGGTTCATATTTCCCATTGTTTTCAGTGTCTGTGCCCAGTGGGAAAAGTTGGTTTAGTGTGTGTGTAGGCTTCCTGGTGGAGGGGACTGGTGCCTGTGGTCTGGTGGATGAGGCCAGATATTTTCTTTCTGGTGGGCAGAACTGTGTCCAGTGGTGTGTTATCATGTGTCTATGCACTTATTATGATTTTAGGCAGCCTCTCTGCTAATATTTTAGGATGTGTTCCTGTCTTGCTAGTTGTTTGATATGGGGAATCCAGCACTAGCTTGCTGGTCATTGAGTGGAGCTGGGTCTTTGTGTTGAGAGGGAGATCTCTGGGTGTGCTTTCGTCATTTGATATTACATGGGGCCAGGACATCTCTGGTGGACCAATGTCTTTCACTCAGCTCTCCCACTTAAGAGGCTCAGACGTGACACCCAGCAGGAGCACTAAGACCCTGTCAGCCACATGGCTCAGAAGAAAAGGGAGAAAAAGAAAGAAAGAAAGAAGGAAAAAAATAAAATAAAGTTAAATTAAAAAGTTATTAAAATAAAAAATTGGTAAAAATAGTAAAATTAAAAAGTAATTAAAAAAGAAGGAAAGAAGGAAGAGAGCAAGCAAACCAAAAAACAAATCCACCAATGGTAACAAATGCTAAAAACAATACTTAAAAAAAAAATCAGACAGACAGAAAAATGGTAAAAGCAAAACTATACAGACAAAATCACACAAAGAAGCATACACATACACGCTCACAAAAAGGGAAAAAGAAAAAAATATATATTTTTTAAAAAAAGGGAAAAGAGCAACCAAATCAATAAACAAATCTATCAATCATAATAAGCTCTAAATACTAAACTAAGATAAACATAAAACCAGAAACAAATTAGATGCACAAAGTAAAACCCAAGTCTACAGTTGCTCCCAAAATCCATTGCTTCATTTTTGGGATGATTTGTTGTCTATTCAGGTATTTCATAGTGCAGGGTACATCACTTTGATTGTGGCGATTTAATCTGCTGCTCCTGAAGCTGCTGGGAGAAATTTCCCTTTCTCTTCTTTGTTTGCACAGCTTCTGGGGTTCAGCTTTGGATTTGGCCCTGCCTCTGCGTGTAGGTCACCTGAGGGTGTCTGTTCCCCACCCAGACAGGACGGGGTTAAAGTAGCAGCTGATTAAGGGGCTCTGGCTCACTCAGGTGGGAGGGAGGGTGGGGTATGGAATGTGGGGCAACCCTGCAGTGGCAGAGGCTGGCATGATGTTGCAACCGCCTGAGGCATGCCATGTGTTCTCCTGGGGAAGTTGTTCCTGGATCACGGGACACTAGCGGTTGTGGGCTGCACAGCCTCCCGGAAGGGGAGGTGTAAATAGTGAGCTGTGCTTGCCCACAGGCTGCTTGGTGGTGGCAGCAGCAGCCTTAGCATTTAATGCCCGTCTCTGGTATCCATGCTGATCGCTGCAGCTCGCTCCCGTCCCTGGAGCTCCTTTAGGTAGTGCTCTGAATCCCCTCTCCTCGCGCACCCTGAAACAATGGTCTCTTACCTCTTAGGTGGTTCCAGACTTTTTCCCGGACTCCCTCCTGGCTAGCTGTGGTACACTAGCCCCCTTCAGGCTGTGTTCACGCAGCCAATCCCAGTCCTCTCCCTGGAATCTGACCTCCAAAGCTTGGCCTCAGCTCCCAGTCCCGATCCATCCTGGCAGGTGAGCAGACAAGCCTCTCGGGCTGGTGAGTGCTGGTCAGCACAGATCCTCTGTGCGGGAATCTCTGCTTTGCCCTCTGCACCCCTGTAACCGAGCTCTCCTCTGTGGCTCCAAATCTTCCCCCCGCCCACCCCACCCTCCCGCGTCTCCACCAGTGAAGGGGCTTCCTAGTGCGTGGAACCTTTTCCTCCTTCACAGCTCCCTCCCTGAGGTGTAGGTCCCATCCCTATTCTTTTGTGTCTGTTTTTTCTTTTTTCTTTTGCCCTACCCAGGTACGTGGGGAGTTTCTTGCCTTTTGGGAAGTCTGAGGTCTTCTGCCAGCGTTCAGTACGTGCTCCGTAGGAGTTGTTCCACATGTAGATGTATTTTTGATGTATCTGTGGGGCAGAAGTTGATCTCCACCTTACTCCTCTGCCATCTTGAAGGCCCCCCCTATTTTTGAATTAACATTTATTTTCATCTGCATGGAAATTTTTTTGGTTTTGGAAGCATATTGAAATTTGAAGTGGTTGCAATTTTTACATGCAGTCCTGCTCCTCTTATTTACCTCACTCTCCCTCTAACAATAACTCTTTTTATTTTTATGTTGTCCTTCAAAGAATCCTGATTTGGACTTCTTTTTTTTTTTTTTTTTTTTTTTTTTTGCAATACGCGGGCCTCTCACAGTTGTGGCCTCTCCCGTTGTGGAGCACAGGCTCCGGACACGCAGGCTCAGCAGCCATGGCTCACGGGCCCAGCCCAGTGGGATCTTCCCAGACCGGGGCATGAAACCGTGTCCCCTGCATTGGCAGGTGGACTCTCAACCACTGTGCCACCAGGGAAGCCCTGGACTTCTGGATAGATTTGGTCTTAAAAGTTCAAATAAAAAACCAATATAGGGTAGATCATTCAGATATAATATGAATTTGTTCTTTAGTAATGAGATATTTTAATTAACTTTTGATACACTCTGCAAAGCAAGACTAAAGAAAGAATAAAATCTGGATATTACCCCACATAAAAATAAAACATTAATTAACAGGTGATTTTTTGGTGCCAAACCACACTTTTTAGATCAAAAATATGTAAGTTTAACTGTTTGTGCCTTTTTAAATAAAGAACATATAGCTGCTTGAATGAATAGCATGTTCCACCCAATCTTGAACTAGATTAACTACTTAAACAATTCATACCTCATCATAAAACAAGATTTTCTGCCTTTTTTTCATGATGATAGAGAAAAAAAGCAACTATTTTCAGTATGTATTAAATTAAGAACTGTGAAATATTAAGAAAAGCATATTCTTAAAGCTTATTCATAGTTTTTATACTGCCAAAGAGTACAAGCTTTCTGAATGAATGGAAAAGATTGTGTGGACTATGATATTTTTCTCTATTTGAAAATTTCAGTGATCCTTATTCTCAGGACCTTGAGGGTCTCTTATCACTCAAATCACAACTTAAGGAAATAGACTCTGAAATGTAGCATGTACTCTCTTTTTGGAAAATCATTGCAAAATGCTCTGGTTTGACTTTATCACAGTCCAGATTTATACTGTACAGGGCACAAGTGGTCAACAGAGATAAACTTCTTTTAGATGAGACCCAAGAGGCATGAAAGCCTTTTTCCTCCATGGACAGAATTCTGTGGAAGGAAGTTTTCTGGTCCTGGCACATGTTCCTCTACATTTTTGAGGTCCCATCACTTCTGTATTGCAACTTTTATGCAATTTTCAAATTAAAAATATAAAAAGATGTCCTTTCATTTTCGTAGGTCTCCTGTGATGAAAAACAACATTAAATTTGTATTCTTACCCTTTCTGACCAAGGCCTTATTTTATTCAGGGAGATTCAAAAAGTCTTTTCCTCTTTGCCCTTATAGTTCTCAATGAAAGTTCCTTCAAACTTAGTTTAAAGCCCTTTTCCTTAGTGAGCTCCCAAGGACTACTTCATTTAAATATTAGGTCTTACAGAGATGATCCCTTTGAGCTCTTTTGGCCTTAATTAAATGGAGCCACATCCTTTACCATCTTCCAGAAAAATGCTTTCTCATGGGAATGATGCCTGAGAAATGTAAACTAATGAAAATATTCTAAGCTAAACAAAGCTACTAATAAAGAACAGCCTGCTTTGCACACACTACCTCAGGCTAAGACCTTAGGAAAATTATCTTAGTGGTAAGAGGTTACAAATATGTGTAGTAATCGGGATCAATAATGCTAATTGTCCCAAGCTGGATGTGGTCTCTCTAAGCTATAAACAATCACAACACTCACCTTGAACCACCTCTTTGTAATTATATCACTTTGGGTTAACTACATAACCTTTGCAACCTATAAAATGGGGCTAAAAATAGTCATAAATGACTGGTGTGAGGATTAGGTGAGATAATCAATATAAGTACTACTTAGTACAATACCTGGATCATACATTGAATGTATGACTCCTTTGCATGTATATACATACTCTAAAAATAAATATATTGTAATAGTAATAATAGGAACTGCTAACATGCTATCATTTTAAATGAGTTACATGAATTAGTGTATTCAATCCTCACAACAATCCTGTGAGGGAGAACCTGTCATTATCTCCTGTTTACAGTTGAAGAAACAGATGCACAGAGAAGTAACTCACCAAAGGTCAACCAAGAAAATTGTGAAGCTTTGATTCTACCTAGGTAAACTAGGTAAACTGTTCTCTTAGCCCCTTTGCTCAGCTACTTTGATTGCACTGAATCATTGTCATCACATGTCTTGCAATGACCTCAAAAATTGTTTTGGTTGCTGATCATTTTAGTGTTAACCTAGAAAGTGAGTGTGAGATTTATCTTTAAGTGTGTCACACTTATTCTGCTGAATATGGAGGCCCATTCATTTTTTATTCCAAGAATGTATTGGATTTGCTAATTTGTACACAGCTTAAAAATAAGCAGAATATTATAAGACAGAGAATTTATTCACAGGGGATTCAGAATGACAATCAGATATTCTCAAACCATCTAGGACTCTTTCTCAAACCATCTAGGACTCTTTCTCAAACCATCTAGGACTCTTTCTACCAGTTATTGATATTTCGAAATCTTTCTGAGTATAAAGAATCATGAATCATTCTTATTTAAAATAAGATTCTCAGGTCCCTTCCTTAAAGATTCTGATTCAGGAGAGCACTATAATCTGTATTTTAATTTTAATTTTATTTATTTATTTATTATTATTTTGTGTGCGTGTGTGTGTGTGTGATCTTAGTTCCCCAACCAGGGATTGAACCCAGACCCTCAGCAGTGAAAGTGCAGAGTCCTAACCACTGGACTTCCAGGGAATTCCCTGCATTCTGTATTTTTAACAATCAGTCCAGATAATTCTTATGATCTGGAAAGTTTAGGGAAAGCTAACCTAATTTATTAAAATATAACAACAAAACAATCATATAATAATTTTAAGAGGTAAATATTAATCTGAAGTTTACAGAGAAAATGAGCTTTGAGTATATGCCAAAACTGTCCTCATTGTTTCAAAGCAATTGTTCATACTATTCAAATTACTGGAGGAGTCATATATCCAAAATATGACAGGTAAAAGCTAATCTTCAGAACTAAGTGATGACCTAATATAGAAGGAAATTTCTCAAGAACTTTGTAGACTGAACTTTCCAAAGGGATCTGTTTACACTGCAAATTTCAGTACTCAATACTTGATCCATTCAAGTTTTAGTTTTTATTGTTCCCAAATGAGAAATTATCATAGCATAACTAGTTATTTGAGTTACGTTTGCATGTTAAATAGGGGGAAATAGTCATTTCCATGTTTTTTGGTGCATATATTTCTTTCTGCTCTTGGGGCAGGCACAAGGTAGACCTTGGGGTGATAGTTCACTTTCCATGATAATAACCATATTCAGTCATATCTCAGGATGAGTGACAGGATTTACACTCTAAGACAGGGTGCTTGTCATGGGGGAAAGGGGAAGTGTCAGATCTTGAGGGAAAAAAGTAAAATTGAGACAAAGTAATGTTGGTAGCCTTCTTCCAGGCCTCAGAGAAGAATAGCTGGACTATGAGGTAACACAATCTGGGATTCAATAATGTGGAGTTGAGATGTGTCTGGCTTCCATACCTTAAGGAAATATATACGAAGAATGTATTTTTATAAAAAGTGATAGCACAAAGTAGTTGCTACTAAAAAGGTGAGCTCACCAGTAGAGTGTTACGAGTTTGCTACTAGGGGTGTTGCAGAGTGAGGAGCATTTGTCCTAGTTTTCTTGCTAAAAGTACCAGCAGTTAACACTTATAACAATATATATATGTGTGTGTGTGTGTGTGTATATATATATATATATTTCATTGTTCCTTGCAAAAACACTGTTAGGTACTTCTATCAGTCTTATTTTATAAAGAAGGAAACTGAGTCTGAGGGGTGAAATATTTTGCCCAAGATCACACATGGCTAGTGGTAGAAATGGTGGTGAGATATAGACCAAATATATGTGACTCCAGAAATTTTTAAAACAATAAAATGCTCCTAGCACTGTTCTTGCTGCATTGTGTGCTCAGCCCTTACCTTAATCAGACCAAAATCGTGTGCATAGGAAGAACTTAAAGATGTCTTTTTTTTATACCATAGAAATTTCTCTCCTGGCCATTGTGACTCTGACTCCATCACTGATTTTTCATCTCATTTCTAATCACTAAGCCTCCTGAGACCAAATCTCCAACTTTGAAACCCTAACTAGAGTTACCAGTTCTCCTAACTAGAGATACCCATTCATAACTGCCTAAGTCTCTAAGTGATTTGATTGCTTTTGTTCCAGTTTCTGAAAGAAGTTGAAACTTTTGCTGATTTATTTTAACCTTCCTTGTTTTATGATAAAAGTATTTAAATCTCTAAATTTTCTTCTAACTACAGCATTAGCTGTGTCTCACAAGTTTAACATATAGTGTTCTCATTATTCAGCTTTAAATATTTCTTAATTTACCTTTAAATACAAGGATTCTTCACTGCGATATTGTTTAGTTTCAATATATTGGATTTTTGTTATTAATCTGTTTTAATGTCTAACTTTTTTTTTTTTTTTTTTTTTGCGGTACGCGGGCCTCTCACTGCTGTGGCCTCTCCCGTTGCGGAGCACAGGCTCCGGACGCGCAGGCTCAGCGGCCATGGCTCACGGGCCCAGCTGCTCCACGGCACGCGGGATCTTCCCGGACCAGGGAACTAACCCGTGTCCCCTGCATAGGCAGGTGGACTCTCAACCACTGCGCCACCAGGGAAGCCCAATGTCTAATTTTATTTCATCATGAGCAAGAACATGGTACAGTTGACCCTTGAACAGAGAGTGGATTGGACAGGAGACGAATATTCATTCATGACTTTGTAGTCAGACCTCTGTGTCTCCTATTTCTCATCTGCTGATTCAACCAACCTGGGATCATGTAGTACCTTAGTATATATATATATTGAAAAAATAATCGACCTATAAGGGAACCAGCACAGTTCAAACCCATGTTTTTCAAGGGTCAACTATATACGTGATTTTGGTATTTTAGATTTTATTGTGCTTTTAATGACTGTTAATTGGTGAAATAACCCGTTTATATATTGTAGTTGTCATGATTTATTTTTGTCATCTTATTTCATATTTCCATATACTGTACATTTTGTTTCCTTCCCCTGACTTCTGGAGACAGAGTTTTCTTCTTTGGTTTAAGTTATACATTATTTTTGTTCTTATTATGAGTAAGTATTAGTTAAGACCCCTACTCATGATTTTAATCCTTATGGATTTCTTGAATATATAGACTACTTTTACATTTATCCTGTAATGATTTTACCTTTTCTTTTATATTTTCTCTTTTTACTCTCTTCTGCTGCTTCCTAGGAGAATATATATCTTTCCCCTAACATACTCTGAGTATTATAATAGGCTCTTATATCCTTTACATCTCAATATGTTGATACTGTCTTAAATCTTAGTAGCAGTTTACTAAGGATATACTTTATCCTCCTTTTTTTTTTTTGTCTTAGTTTTCTTCCCCTAAAATAACATTAAGCTGACTGAGTCTTTGATCATTTTATTTCTTATAATCTCCTGTAGCAACTCTTAAATTGTTAAAGTTATTTCTCCAAAGTGTGTTCAGTGTGGATCTTCGTACACTGAAACTTCTGAAGCTGTTACTTCTACTTTTATTGTATTCTGATTTTTTATCTTTTTAATTACATTTTCTATCTTTTCTTATTTTCTACTGCTTTCTGGGAGAATTCTTATATCCGATATCTATTTATTCTACAGTTATTGTAAATCTTCCTATTTATCTTCATATTTATTTATTTTCTAGGATGGAGAGTCCCAGGAATGACAGAACCACTGTTTATTATGCTTATTTACTCCCACTTCCCAAGGCAATTACTTTCCTCAAGTTTTCATCTTTAATTTTTTCTCCTTTCAAAACACCAGCATTGGGATAAGGCCTTCCCCTTAGATTTGTAATTCATTAAGGCTAGAGGTAAGGGGAGGGAGTGGAAATGAATGCTGGAAGCTGGCATCTCAGTCTGCATGTATTTTCTTTACCTCTTCCTATTTCCCTGATATTCTTCTACTTTCCTGATATTATGCAGAGGCCCTAGTAGTCTGGACCATCACATCCCATTTCTGAGGTACAGGAGAAGGCACTGTTTGTTAAAAGGCAATGGTGGAGGTAAGGGACAGATACTGGACACAAATTAGAACTCTTTTCTTTCACATCTGCCTGTGGCTTTCTTTCATCTTGGGCCTTAGCCTTTGCCACTTGCAAACATGGCAGATGGAGACAGCCTTTGTTCTTTACATGGTTCTCTTATAATTTTTATTTTATTTTGTTTTGCTAGTGGAATCCAAGTTTCTTTTTATTGCTGTAGTTTAGGGTAGATGTTTCTGGATGAAGTCAGCCATTGGGTTATTTTGTGATTTTAAGAATCCTTAAGTTTTTAAAATGATAGTAACTGCCTTGGTTTCCCAAGCTCTTTAGCTCTTTAGATAAACTGGGTCTAGCCTTTTTCTTACTCTCCAGGTCCTGCATATACAGATACACTCTCATATATACACAGTGTGGTACTAGAGTTCCACGTTTAAACCCCAGACCTGTGTTTAGGTTTCCATTATTGACTACTGGCCTAGTGCATCTGCTTGTTTGGATATTTGAATATAACTGTTGTATTAGTTTCAATCCAGTCCAGGAAAATGTCATTTAATATAAAGAATTGAGTTTATAGTTACTGGAGGACAGTTAAGGCAAGAAGGATGAACAAAGTAACACTGAGCTAGCAACTGCAGGAAGCAGTTACCACTGCTGGAGCTGGGGGAACAAAAGAACAAGGTAGGGGTTGTCAGAACACAGAATCTTGGAGTAGGGATGCTCGAGCTCACACTAAAACTTCTGAAAAGGTGCATCCGCCACCTGGCTGATAGCTCTGAGGGGTACGATGAGGCTGGTACTGCGAATACAGAAAAAATTGGAAACAGGGCCAGGTACTGCAGCCTGGGTGATACTAATAGAAAGGGAAAGCAAACAGGAAAGAACAACTTCTTTTTCTTTCATCCACCCTTCCAGGCTTCCTGTAAGCCCCCTATTAGGAGAGCTTAACCAGGAGTCAGCTGGAAAGGAGAAGTGTGGTTTGCACAGTCCCAATCCTGGTATCACAAAGCAGAGTATAGGAAGGTGGGTTTGGAGCAGAACAACGATAGTTTTATTATTAACTGCTCCCAGATTTTCTGCCTACATGGCGTGCAACATTTACATTTACCTATATGAATCCCTTCCAGTTACCTGCTGACTTGCCTAGTATGAGGTATGGTGAGCACCAGTAATACCCCAGATTGGACAGCCAGTAGAAAAGGAATTGACACTGGGACCCTACTGAAAAGACCTAGAACTGCCAGAGGCTTCCAAAGCCAGAAGCTGTCTTCAACTATTTTCTCCACTTATAAGAGCAGCTGCCAGAAGACCATGACTTTTAGACTCTTATTAAAGCTGGCAGGAGCAGGTATTTTTGCATGAATAAGGGAAGTTTGTTTCTACTCATCTCTGAGGGAAAATGGGAACAGAGCTCATTGCTCATTTTGTATCTAGGTGGATGGCTAAAAAAAAATTATACTTAGACTAGAAGACGTGATGCCCAAAGAGATCAGATAACTTGCTTCAGGTCACATAGCTCATGCTCATTAATGCCAGAGCCATATCAAACTCTTGACTTACTCCTGTGGTTTTTTTCAAATACATTAGAGGATCAATTCAGTTTCACCTTAATTACAAATACAGAAGATATATACGGTTATATATGCAACTCTAATTTCCAGAAATTTGGCTGAGTGTGTCAGGAGATATAAGGTTGAGAAGGGCACATTCCTTTTCTGCAGTTTGTAATCTAAAAGGAAGGATAAGACATGTACGTACACAGCTATAACCTAAGATAGAAAGTGACATTTTCTCCCGAAGCAAGGTAAGTGGAAGTAGAGATTACTAATACTTGGGAAAAAATTAAATCCATCAAACCCCCTCAAAACGGCCACTCCAGACAGTCAAGGAATGCCAAATATCACTTAATGCAGGAACTTTCTGTAATTTAATTAAAAGTATTAGAAATTATAATTGTGAAAAAAATCAATCCTTTTACTTCAGGTGTAAGTGACCTGAATTTTTAAATTTAAAATGATTTTTTTAATGATTTTTTAAAAATAAATTTATTTATTTATTGGGTCTGTTGGGTCTTTGCTACTGCATGCGGGCTTTCTCTAGTTGCGGAGAGTGGAGGCTACTCTTCGTTGCAGTGCATGGGTTTCTCATTGCGGTGGTTTCTCTTGTTGCAGAGCATGGGCTCTAGGCACACTGGCTTCAGCAGCTGTAGCACACGGGCTCAGTAGTTGTGGCTCATGGGCTCTAGAGCACAGCCTCAATACTTGCAGCTCACAGACTTAGTTGCTCCGCGGCATGTGGGATCTTCCCAGATTAGGGCTCGAACCCGTGTCCCCTGCATTGGCAGGCGGATTCCTATTTTTTTTTTTTTTTTTTTGGTAGTATGCGGGCCTCTCGCTGTTGTGGCCTCTCCCATTGTGGAGCACAGGCTCCGGACGCACAGGCCCAGTGGCCATGACCGATGGGCCCAGCTGCTCCGAGGCATGTGGGATCCTCCCGGACCGGGGCATGAACCCGTGTCCCCTGCATCAGCAGGCGGACTCTCAAGCACTGCGCCACCAGGGAAGCCTGGCAGGCGGATTCTTAACCACTGCGCCACCAGGGAAGTCCTACAATGGTTTCCAAATTTCATCTGTAGTAAAAACAAGTAAGACAACACGATGGATAGAACAACTATATAGTCACTAGGATGAACCATTACAAAATTGCATTCCTGTGTATTTTGCGTTAAGATAGCTATCAACTAAAAGGACAATTTATTGCTCAAATGTTGAAGAGCACAAATCAACTCCAAACAGTTGAGTACAAATGAACTCCAGATAGTACAGCAATTGCAGCTATTTACCATAGAGGTGACACAAATATGGATCTTGAGAAAATGAACCAAGATTTTTGATGTCAATCATTAGGCTATTTTGCTGGTAATAGCAACTATTATAACCATCATTGATGAGACTGACAATATAATATTGATATATAAAGAAGATAATTTCATAATCAACAATAGTAGAAGAAAATCAGGAAAAATCCCAGAGCAGTGAATGACATGCCTTTTGGGTTTTGTTTGTTTATTTGGTGAACTGGTATTTGTTGTTCCCAGAATGCTAATAATGTTGTAAAAATCCTGAAATGTGCTCATATTTTCTCCACTGCCTTTAGGCAGGAATATACTTGAAACAATTCAAGAAAAATGCTCACATGCTCTGGACTTTTGCTAAAACAATTAAGAATCAGAAAGTTTTTTTTTTTTTTTAACTAAAGGATCTGTTTCAGAAATGTAAGGTTATTTTCTTTTTAATAAAAATACAGATTGTTAATTCACCTGTGTCTTTAGCAATCATCCATACCAAAAAGTAGTTTTAAGTCTCCTTATTTTATCTCGAGATTTCTCAACCTCGCCACTACTGACATTTTGGGCTAGGGAGAAGGCTGTCCTGTGCATTGTAATACGTTCAACAGCATCCCTGCCTTCCACCCACTAGATGTCAGTAGCATCCACTCCTCCAGCTGAGACAACCAAATATGCCTCCAAACATTAGCAAGTGTGCCCTGGTGGGAAAATCCCTGTAGTTGAGAACTACTGGTTTATCTTTTCCAAGCTTGTCTCTAACTCAATACATCTATTAGATGGGTACCTCATTATACTAATTGAATCTAAGATTAACATGGGACATTAAATTTGGAGAATTTATGAGGTAACAGAGATGTGGAATTGGAAAGATGCCAGTGGTTTGAGGAATATAGGACAATAAAGCATTTTATCATCAGTAGCCTCCAGTCATGCACTGAGTAGACATTTAATATATATTTGTCAAGGAAACTAACCATTAAAGAGGAACAAGGCTTGGGAGTTTCTGGGATGCGGAGATAAAAACACTGGAAGAAATGTGGAAGTGTAGTTAAAGAGAATATAAGCCAGCATAAAACTCTGTTAACAGACACTGCAGGGTCAAAATTTGGGGGCCCAGCAAAATTTTGCTAGTATTCAAATATTTCAGAATCGGTGCTCTTAATGGCAGTTTGACCCATCACCAGAGAAAAAAGAGCTGTACAAGTGATCCAAGTGGGGCTTCTTGGGACTCTAGAGTCCTGAGTATGACAGAGGCCTTGAGCACTACTGGCGTTTGACAAGGAATTATATGTAAGATACAAAGCAAGGTACATAATCATAAAGAAGAGAACTGGAGAGACAAGTTGGGGTCAGAAGAGACTGAACATTGAGAGTGTACACACAGATTGGGAAAAGTGGCTGGGCAAGCCTGAAGAACCTTCTCTAGTGTTAAGGATCTCACTGAGCACAGGGTCATGGTCATGGATCCAGGACACACTCCTGGGCTTACTCTTCACAGGACAGTGTTCTAGAAAGAGCTTCATGCACAATTGTTTTGAGTAGCTACATGTGATGAGTTCTGTGTTGTTCTATTCATCTTGTAGCACATTGCCAAGCACAAAAACTTTCTCAGTCTTTTCAGTAACTAGATAATTTATTATATTTTTTCTTACTACAGCAGAAATATTTCTCTCTGCTTTTTTCTTTCTTTTTTAAAGGTTTGCAACCATAGTTATTTTAATTAGTTTTACTATCTCTCTGCATGGAAAAAAATCTTTATGAAAATAAATAACTATTATTTCAACCACAATTACAGGTCTCAATATTTTTTTTTAAAGGAAATATGAGACACAACACCCAATTGAATGGGAAAATATGGGTTTCAAAAGTATTGAAAGCACAGGATTTAACATCTGGAAACAACTGTGCATGGAAGGCTAATTGCAGTTTAAGTATTTTGTCTGTTATCTCTAAGAAAACCCTTTCTAAAAATAAGGATTAAAATATTTATTACATTTTCAAGTATTTTTCTAAATATTCCAATGAAGTGATGAGGTGGTGAAATCTCTCTTCTGACAAACATTTTCTACTGACTTATTCTAACTACACAATATTATATACATGTGATGTATGTTTTAAACACTTTGAACAACTTAATTCCCAAGGAGGAAAATGTAATCCACCTTAGACATCTTTAGATATTATTTGTATTGTTCAACAAATTTACTAAATTGTATACTTCAATTAAAAACCTGGCTACTGGAAAAATGTTACGCGTGTATTGTATTGCTCTAGAGACTGTGCTTACATCATGATATACAGCTGCATTTTTCTTGATAGTGTAGTACTTTGTTTGAATCTCTATTGTTATATAAATCACAGTTGGCCATATATTACTAACATTTTTGTTTATCTATTATTAGGTTAGGAATAGTAAATACTATAAGTGGCTGTTCCCTCACCCCTTGCCTTTGGCAGATATTACCAAGTAATCTTACTGCTGAGGCTAGACACAATCTTAGAATCCCTCTGAATATGGCACTCCAGGCAACTATTAATAATTTTTAGAGTGGGAATGAGTCTCTGTGATGGTCAGTTTTATGTGTCAACTTGGTGAGGTTACAGTACCCAGTTACTCAATGTACCACTGATTTTGGTGGTGCTGTGAAGGTATTTTATAAATGTGGTTCACATTGATAATCAGTTGATTTTGTGTAAGGAGATTATTTTGCATAATCTGGATGGGTGTGATTCAATCTTTTGAAAGACATTTTGAACAGAATTGAGATTTTCCCGAGGAAGAAGAAATTCTGCTTATCCACTATAACATCTGCTCCTGCTGAAGTTTCCAGTCTGCCTTTCTTAATGGACTGTCCTATGGATTTCAAACTTGCCTGGTTACACCCCACAATTACTTAATCCAATTCCTTGCAACAAATCTCTCAGTCTGTCTATCTATCTATCTATCCATACATCTATCTATGCACCTATCATCTATCTATCAATCTATGTATCTATCTCAATCATCTCTCTCCTAAATATTGCATTTCTCTCTCACATACATTTTCATCATCATGAACACAGAACATTTTTGGGCAAGCATAAGAGAGCACCATGAGTTCACTGTGAAGTATCTGCTTTAAAAAAAAAAAGGAAAGAAAAGTAACTAATAAACATTAAGAAATATAATTTCCAGGAAAAATCATATTTTGTCTCTATTGTCATATTTTCAAATTCGGGGACCTTTTTTTTTTTGCGGTACGTGGGCCTCTCAACCACTGCGCCACCAGGGAAGCCCTCGGGGACAATTTTTAAAAGAATTATGGTCAAAGTGGATCTTTTTTTGGAGAAGAGCAAGCTGGCTGATAAAAATAAACTAAACCATATAAAGGAACTACTGGAACCACTTGGATTGTCATCCATGGTGACCAGGCAACTAGTATGACAAAAATATACATGATTCAAGACTAGTGTTTGTACAATGCATATTCCAGCTTTCCACTCCCTCTCAAAAGAAAGGCTCCCATCTTACAGTCCTCTGCTTGAATATCGAGCTCTTACCTGAGGCATGGGATTTGCAGGTACCAACAGGAGAATGTGTCTGGACTTCTGCAGCCAGAGGCATGGCAATCCACACTACTGCAGATAGTCAGAGGTCCTTGTCTTGCACAAATAGCTTTATAATATTAACTTTGCTAATTCTAAGCAGCAATGATAACAATAGTAGAGCATATTTAACAAACATTTACTATCTGTTAGACATTGACCTAACATTTTGCCTACACTAACTCATTACACCTCATCACAACTCTGTGAAGTTAAGTACTATTGTTATAGTCCTTTTGTCCAAGAGGAAAGTAAGTCATAAAGTATTTAAGTAACTTCCTCAGAGTCAGAGTTCATAAGCCTGTAAATTTGGTTATCGTTACAGGTTAAATTCATATGTTGAAACCCTAACCCTCCAGTACCTCAGAATGTAACTCTATTTAGAAACAAGATTTCTGTAGATGATCAAGTTAAGATGAGGTTATTATGCTGGGCCTTAATCAAATATGACTGATGTCCTTATAAAAAGGGGAAATTTGAACATATAACAGACACACAGAGAGAATATCATGTGAACAAGAAGATAGAGATTCAGGTGATGTGTTTACAATTCAAGGAACATCAAAGATTGCCAGCAAACCACCAGAACCTAGGAGAGAAACTTGGAACAGGTTTCTGCTCACAGCAATTATGGCAGACTAATAAAGGTATCCCACTCGGGTTATATTTCAGTCAGTCCCAACTATAAACAATAGTATAAACAATGAATCAGACACTTCCTTAACATATCTTTGTTAAATAACAAGGCAAAGCAACATAGGCTGTGTATGTAATGTGATTTCAGCCCTCACAAGCTACTCTATCCCACTTAGGGTCCAATGGGACGCCAGGACTTGCTGGCTCTCTTGGGCTATCACGTGGAAGCAAGATTAGATGTATTTCTGGTTGGACACAGGAAGCAAAACGGGAACCAGTGAATAAGAGTTTCACAAAAGCAAATTTTGGCACAATGAAGGGAAAGTCTTCCCACCAACAAAGCCTGCCCAAAATTGGAATGAGAATTCTGGTGAAGCTGTGGAGTCCCCATCATAACAGATATTTGTGCTCTCAAGAGGGATCCGGATTTTGGTAGATAATTGATCCCTCTAATCATTGTGAAGCCACACCTATACTCTCTTGCTGTCTAGGAAAAAGCAAATAAAAGATGAAAATTAGTTTCTGATATGAACAGGGCTGACTAGAGTAGATCTACTTCTAAGGAAATTATGAAGGAGGACCTGAGCCTGGAAGAAATGCAGCAGGGTAGATTATTGTTATAAGTGCAGATGAAGTTCAAAGAAAACTATTTTAGCAACAAGCTCTGAGACAGACATGTAAGGAAGGGCTTAACGATTACCTGATACTCAGTAATAAAGAGCTGACAAGAAATATATAATGGTGAGTATTTCATCGACTGGTAATGAGAGGAATACATAGAAAAGAATATCACAATTGTGGAGATCTGATAAAAACAGAGGTAAAAACTTCTCAAGTCATAAAGAGAAGGTGCATTGTTACCCAGGACTATAGATACTTTATCCCCCCCAAACATTCAGACACCAAGAGTTGCTGATGCAGTTACATGTCTAAAGAACATAGATATGACATAACTGCTATTTAAGATCAGTTTTCTTCCCCCACCCCAAAAAAAAGGCATAGGAAAATGCAGCTGTGGGGCTTAAATGGCTAAAAGTAGATATGAAATCATATGCTCTGATTATTTTTACACTAGAACTGTATTGGATGTGCTCTCTGAAGAGCTTGTTTATATGCATATATAAAAAGGAAATGGAAACTCAAAATATGGTGCCCAAAGCAAAACAGGTTTTTAGTTTTTGGTTTTGAAACCCACCTAAGACCTCCAGTGCTTTTCTTATGTCTCCTTTGTAATTCTGACCACAGAACAGACATTCTGACATTATAATTTTATGATGTTTTATAAAGTAGTGCCTCCTCTTATGCCATATTAATAGCAAAGAAAGGACTCCTAGGTCTCCTGACTTCTAATCAAGGCTCATTTCTACTCTGAATTGTTGACAGTGAATTACCAAGAAAACATGGACATGTAAAATTTCATTCACAAATTGAGGGAGACAAATGTTTGGAAATGTTTTTGTTTGGAGAGATTATTTTCATCGCTCATTATTCTATTATTTAGTTAAGTTCACATTTTTTAACAAAAATTGATCAGCTTCCCTTGTGTTAAAAGACAGTACCAGAATTGTCTACCTTGTAGCTAAGCTGGAAAGAATATTATTGGGAGAAATAATTTTTATTTATTAATTAGAACAAGAGAATAAATAATATTAATGATAATAAAAACAGATATTCATGTATTTAATTCACAGATTCTAAGGGTTACCTTCAAAATGAATCAACCTGAAGGACTTCCCAGGTGGCGCAGTGGTTAAGAATCCACCTGCCAATGCGGGGGACAGGGGTTCGAGCCCTGGTCTGAGAAGATCCCACATATACCGGAGCAACTAAGCCTGTGCGCCACAACTACTGAGTCTGCGTTCTAGAGCCCGTGAGCCACAACTACCAAAGCCCGCGTGCCTAGAACCTGTGCTCCACAACAAGAAAAGCCACCGCAATGAGAAGTCCGAGCACCACAACAAAGAGTAGCCCCCGCTCGCCGCAACTAGAGAAAGCCCGCGTGCAGCAACAAAGACCCAACGCAGCCAAAATAAATAAATAAATAAATCAACCCAAGATCCTGAAGCTTGCCTAATTCTTGACAACATCATTTCCCTGGTCCTTTATAAAAATATTTTTGAGGTATTAGATCTAAAAACAGTTAAATAATTTACCTTCCCCCTTTCATCCATACAGGACTTTTTCTTCTTTCTTAATTTTTTCTTCTACTCTAAAGCTGAATTGGAGACTTTAAACTCTGGTTCTGTTTTGATACTTTTATCAGTAAATACACATACGTATGCAGTACCATGTGTTTATTCCATAATCAGTCACTTATAAGCAGGAGCACAGTAAAACATGTTTTGTTTTGTTTTGTTTTTTGCCTATTACTATTTCTAAAATTGATTCAAAAGTAAAGACACTCAAAATGAAATACTCCCTGTAGGTTTTCAGTTCTAAATGACTATTCTGAGGATTTTTTCAAGCAGAAAAATTAAATTGTCTTATATTTTTTTTCCTTTTTCAATCTGGATTCAGCTAAACCAGGGGAAGCAAATTGAGTTCTTTGAATAATTTAAGGATAAGAATAGAAATGTTTCATTGTACCTAAAACTCAACCTTGAGTCTCTGTTTAAGAATCCTTGGTAACCAATGAGCAGTTACACTTTTCTTTTTCTTTGTAACCATACATTTTGAAAAAAAACAAGGGTGGACAGACGACAGTAACAGCACTACTCCAAGATCTGACGAATTCTATGTTTTCCTTCTCCTTTCAAAAAAATGATTTTTTGTTTCCCTAAAAAGTTGTTTCTTTCATATTTGTCTCCTTTTAACTTTTAACACTTGCCTTTTCTCTATTCTCTGAAATATGTTAGCATTTCATAAACTTCGACAGATTGGGGCAGGTGATAGTTATTAATATCATTTGACTCATGTAATATCCTGACAAATTTTCCCCCAAGAAAATTAAATATGAATCCAAAATTTTAAATATAATTATTGAATTAAATTATAAGTTTTAAAGGGCAGAAGTGAAGGTTTTACTCTTGTTTTATTGCATTATCATGTGCTAAAATATAAAGAAAATTCATAATTAATCAGAATTAATCTCTTTATCACTTAGTTTCAGCTTTCTTTAGCAAGAAACCTAAAATAATCTATACATAATTACCAAAGATCTCAATTGTAAGCATTTTTGTGTTTATTTTAGCTTGAATTAACTTTGTAATTAAATCAACAACTTTCCTCTTGAATCAAATACATATTGAAATATATGTTGACTTACTAGTCAATATCTTGCATAGTTAATTTCACATAAAAATGATAGCTACCATTTACTTAGTGTTTAATTTGTACAGTTTCTGCGATAAGCACTTTAAAATAATTGTTCTGATTTAAAATAATTGTTCTAATTTTACTGATGAGGAAATGGATTTTCTATTAGAGAGCTTAACTAAATTTTCCAGAGTCTCACACTATTTGGTTGAGGATCAAAAATTTGAACTCATGCCTGAAATTCCCGCCTTTGTGTTCTTTAATATTATGCTACAAAATTTGAAGAATTCTAATTTGATTGAGAAATAAAAACACAGACACATTTACAATAGCCATTTTTCTTCAGAGATAATAAGTATTCTAAGCTATATTTGGTTTACTTCAGTGAATCTTTATTGTTTTCTATTGGGAACCACATAGTTGGGAAGCCTAGGTAACACGGAGATTAGAATGACATGGCCTAATTTCTAAGGCAACTTTTATGACAGTGAGTTCATATTATGTTTAGTAGCAAGATTATTTGTGATGACTTACTTCTCTCTAACTTAAAAGAAGCAAACAGTAATGGATTCATGTTGTATGTACATTGACAGTTCTCAATCTTCCTTGTGCTCTAATACACCTGTGAATAAGATGTATTCAGCTTGGTAACACTGGATCATGACAGTGGTATTTCTTGGAGAGGAGGGATTTCCTTTTTCTCCCCCACTCTCCATTTGCCTATTACATTTCTGGGCAAAAAACTCAAGGTAGAAGCATGTAAAAATATGCACAATAGAAAATAATAATGAGAGGGAATGTACAGAAA
The DNA here is from genome assembly GCF_949774975.1 of Lagenorhynchus albirostris. Classification (NCBI taxonomy): domain Eukaryota; kingdom Metazoa; phylum Chordata; class Mammalia; order Artiodactyla; family Delphinidae; genus Lagenorhynchus; species Lagenorhynchus albirostris. Next base: position 25,703,609 of record NC_083100.1, read on the forward strand.
TAATTACAGAATTTGTATTTGTGTGGTGAAATTATGGATTTTTCCAAATCTCATGAAATGTTCTAAATTCTACTAATAAGTTTTGAAAATTAACTTCTATTTTTAAAGAACTATAATATTCTGGGATATATTCATTATATGAAGTCGTTAATTTTCTATCATTTTTGACTTAATAAAAATTGCAATATTTGGTTCAAAAAATAATCAAGGTAGGCAAGGTCCCTGTTTACTTGTTGCTTATAGCAAAATGGGCATCAGAACCTTTAAGGGAGATTTTCCATGTAATTAGGAAATACTGTCATGTGATTCAACACATCTTTTTCTCCACAGCCTGTTGAAAATCAATATTTTAGACTATGAGTTTCTTGTTTATGACTAGAGTCACAATAAGCAATATTGACAGGTTTAAAGAAAACACAAACACATTCACTTGTTCCCACACAGAACAAATAGAGGGATGAAAAAGGAAAACAAACAAACAAACATGTAAAATTGGAAATACTGCTATATTGCTCATCACAATGAGTTTAACTATAAAAAAGGGAAGAGTTAAACAGTAGATAGGAAAAAATAACTTCTCAGAAGAATTTAGGATAAAATAAACCAGAGCTGATCACCCTGGTAGAATCCTTATTCTATTGCCTAGAAAAATGTATCTCAGACAGTCTATGTTGCCTGGTCTTTTATTATTATTATTACTTCTTATCTCCCTAATTGTTTGGAGTCTTTGACCATCCTTATGCAGGCAGATAATTTTTTTTTATTTTATTTTACTGTCAGGGTCCAGAAAAATGAAAACAAACTCTATATAAACTCTTATTTTCTGTATACCAACTGAATCCTAAGAACAAAAGATTTACAGGATGATGAGGTAATGCACAAAAGTTTTCCTTTATATTCAGCTCTATAGAGTTTAAGGAATTGAGCCAGGAAACTGTAACTAGCAAACTTTCACTTTTCTGTGTATGTGTGTGTGTGAGAGAGAGAAAGAGAGACAGAGATAGAGACAGAGACAGAGAGACAGAGAGATAGAGAGACAGAGAGAGAGGTTAGGGGAAGAGGGTTGGGAAGAAGGATAAGTTAGTAAGAAAATGAGGGACAACGCTGAAAATATTTGCTATGGTCACACTACCTAACTTTACAAATTAACCAGAATAACCTTAAATATCATGGTTTATGAATTATTTTTTCAGATAAAACATTCCTTAAGTGATAATCCTGAAATGATTTGATTTGCACGGCTTAGAGAAGTCAGTCTTGAATGACTTTTTTCAGAATAATCCACTCTGCTTCCTATAATACCAAACTTATCAGACACTCTTACTCTTATTTGTGAAGCTTAATATACAGTGTTGTACAAGCCTCTATTACCCAGAAAATTCTATTGGAAGAAGATACATAGTACTGTCAAATAACGGCACACAGAAAAGCAATAATTTATTTCTATAATGCATGTTTCTTCTAGTGAACTCAGACTATAGATAATGCATATTATTAATCCCATGTTATACAGAAAACCTTAAAGAACTCAGATTTATTTTAGGGCCATAGAGAGATTTTGGCAGAGCTAGGAAATAGCTGAGAATTTATGCTTCTATATTTTCTCTCTATGCTTTTCAGAATCCCAAAAGACAAAAATGTCTTTGTAAAAGTCCAAGAAAAGAAACCATTCACCAGAAGTCAGAAAACATACACTGTGTCTGGAATATGGATAAAACTCCATTATTCAGAAGTCTCTAATCTTTAGCTTTAGTATAACTGCAGGTTTGTTATGACTTAGTTTGTGGAATAACACTGATCAGAATCTTTCAGCTTATGTTGCATTATATGATAGCAATGACTTCTGTTCACTGTGTAAATATGTTTCAGGGTCCAATGAGAGTGACAATTATTTCTCAAATGTGTTCTGAGGAATATTTTGAGGAATACCAAAGCTGCAGCCAACTTTCACCCAACTTCTTAAAAGTCCAATTATTAAACTGAAGGTAGGGTGGATGGGGAGCTAAGAGAGAAGAATTCTTGTGGATCAGTCATCACTTCTGCAAAGGATAATTCATGTGCAGAATTGTGTTCCAATTAACTCAGCAGTCTCCCATCTGCAAAACTGTCATTTTTTTCTCCTTCAACAAATACATGAGGATCTAGCAAAATACCATAGTAGGGTAATAAGTCACTTTTTGGAATCATATTAAAGATACAACTTTTTAGCATATAGAGTCTGTACATTTTTTTAAGAATATATATCAAAGTATTTTATTTTCTTTGGAGTGATTGTATAGAAGACAAATTATTCTGACACTTGTTAAAATGATAGGGAAGACTCTATTTAAGACTTGTAATAAGGGTCAATTCTATTGCAGCTGGGGAGAAAGACTGGGCTCAACTCCAAATACAGGAATAAGTGGGGATTTATAGCCAATGAGCAGAGTGAGGGAGACAGTGGATGGAAAATTATTAAGAGGAGGCATCAAGGGTAGGGGGATTCTTGCTAAACTGGCTTAACAAGATTTTTACTAAAGTCAGAAAAAAGGGCATACACATCAAGAGTGAGGGATGATGAACTTGATAAGATATTAAGCGTCCTCAGATATCAAAGGTAGGAGGATTCTTGTTAAACTGACTAAGCAGGATTCTTTGCTGAAAACAGACTAAGGTTGAGATATAATAGAGAAGAGGCCTCAGAGGAGCCTAACTAAAGTTTGGTCAAAGAGTAAACCTTTTCAATTGTAATAGTATTGGTTTTTTCACTTATTTTTTTACATGCTCATTGTTAGCATATAGAAATGTTATGGATTTCCATGTGTTGAACTTGTATCCTGCAACTTGGCTGAACTCATCTATTTGTTCCAGCAACTTTTTTGCATGTGTATAGATTTCATGGGACTTTTTTTTTTTTTAGTGTAGACAATTATGTCATTTCCAAATCAGAAAAGTTTATTGTTCCTTTCCAATCTTTATGTCTTTAATTCTTTTTCTTGCCTTATTTCAGTGGCTAGAACTTTCAGTACTATGTTGAATAACAGTGATGAGAGTGACCACCTTGCCTTACTAACAATCTTAGGGAGAAAACAGTTTTCACAAAAACATATAATGATAGCAGTAGAATTTTGGTAGATGCTCTTTATCAAGTTGAGATAATTCTTCTCTATCCTTAACATATTGAGAGTCTTTGTCATAAATGGCCATTGGATTTTGTCAAATGCTTTTTCTGGACCAACTGATATAATTATACAATTTTTTTCTTTATAGCCTATTGATGTGGTCAGTTACAACATTTGATTTTTGAATGTTGAACCAGCCTTGCATAACTGGATTAAATCTCAGACATGGTTATGGTATATAATTATTTTTGTATATTGCTGGATTCAACTTGCTAATATTTTGTTGTGAATTTTTATGTCTCAGATAATGAGAAATATTCCTCTAGTTTTCTTTCTCTTTCTCTTTCTCTTTCTCTCTCTCTCTCTCTCTCTCTTTTTCTGTATTGTCTTTATCTGGTTTTGGTATCAGCATAATTCTGACTTCATAAAATGAGGTCGGAAATATTTCCTCCTCTTCTATCTTTTTTAAGATTTTTGTGAAAAATTGGTGTTAATTCTTCTTCAAGTATTTGTAAATTTCCCCAGTAAAAATATCTGGGCCCGGGCTTCCCTGGTGAACAGTGGTTGGGAGTCTGCCTGCTGATGCAGGGGTTGCGGGTTCATGCCCCGGTCCGGGAGGATCCCACATGCTGTGAAGCGACTGGGCCCGTGGGCCGTGGCTGCTGGGCCTGTGCGTCCGGAGCCTGTGCTCCACGGCGGGAGAGGCCACGGCAGTGAGAGGCCTGCATACCACAAAAAAAAAAAAAAAAAAATCTGGGCCTGAGGACTTCTTTCTTGGGAGTTTTAAATTTCTTTAACTATTAGTGGGCTATTTAGGCTATCTATTTCATTTTGGTTGAGATTTAGGAGTCAGTTGTTTTCAAGAAATTTTTCCATTTCTTCTACATTTTTAAATATAAAAATATAAATTTGTTTACTCTATTTTCTTATTATCATTTTACTGGCTGCAAGATCCTATAGTGATATCTCCTGTTTCATTCCTATTATTGGTTATTTAAGTCCTTTTATTTTTGTCACTCTTGCTAGAGGTTTACCATCTTTACTGATTTTTTTCTGAAGAGCCAGCTTTTTGGTTTCATTGATTTTTCTGTATTGTCTTCATATTTTGAATGTTATTGATTTCTGCTCCTATTTTTATTATATCCTTCCTTCTTCATTCCTTGGGCTTACTTTTCTTTTTCTAGTTTTTTTTTTTTTTTTTTTTTTTGCGGTACGCGGGCCTCCCACTGCCGTGGCCTCTCCCGTTGCGGAGCACAGGTTCCGGACGCGCAGGCTTAGCGGCCATGGCTCACGGGCCCAGGCGCTCCGCGGTATTTTTTCTAGTTTTTTAAGGTGGAATTTACTTTATCGATCTGAGGATTTTTCTCTTTTCTAATGTATGCATCCTAGCATTGCTTTAGCTGCACCCCACATATCTTGGTATGCCTTTATTTTCATTTTCATTTATTTATATAGATATTTTATTGCATGAGACATCTTCTTTGACCCCTGGACTATTTAGAAGTATATTTTAAAATTTCATAGTGTTTAGAAGTTTTCGTCTTGTCTTCCTGTTAATGTTTTCTGCTCTGATTTCATTATGGTCAGAGAACATAGTTTGTATGATTTTGATTCTTTTAAATTTTGAGGGGTGTGTGTATGGCCAGGATATGATATATTTTGGTAAATATTCCATGGACACTTGAAAAAAATGTGTATTCTGCTGTTTTGGCTAAAATAGTCTATATATGTCAATCAGATCCTGTTGTGTCGTTCAGATCTTTTTCTTGATGATATTTTTATATAGAAGTTCTGAGTTGCTAAAAGGGGAGGTGTTAAAGTTCACAATTAAAGTTGTGAATTTGTTCATTTCTCCTTTCCTCTCTATCAATATTTACTTCACATATTTTGAGACTCTCCTGGTTGGTGCATACATATTTAGGATCATTATATCTTCCTTTTTTTTATTACCTCAGAGGTGCCTGTGGCTGTCTTCCCCCTTTTTTTAAAATTTTTTTCTCTCTGTTGTTTAGATTGGGTAACTCCTATTGATTTGCCCTCAAGTTCACTGATTCTGTATTGGTGATTTTCACTTTACTGTTGAATCCATCCAGAAAGATTTTTATTTATGTCATTACACTTTTCATTTCAATAATTTCCATTTAGTATTTTCATATAACTTTTCTTCTTTGTTGATATTTTTCTTTTTTACAAAGAGAATTCATAATTTCTTGTTGAGGAATTTTTATGACAATTGTTTTAAAATCCTTGTCAGATAATCCCAACATCTGATTCACATTCATGTTAGAATCAGTTGATTGTCTTTCCTCTTTTCATTTGTGATTTTCTTAGTTCTTGCTATGATAGGTTATTTTCTATTGTATACTGGACATTTTGCCTATCATGCTAGGAGTCTGAGGATTATTTAAATCTTTCCTTTTTTTAGAAGGAAATCACCCTGATTAGGTTTACCATGTAGGTCCTGGTCTAATTTTATAATCTGTGGTTCTAATGAAAATTTAATTTTCCAAGATTTTGCACTTTTGGTCTACTTGGTTTATTGGGTCTTCTTTAAGTTCCCATTCATCCCTGCTATTGTTGCCTGAGGTGTCAGCAGTAGCTTCCCTAAACCAGTGCACCTGGTGTTTCTTGTTCAGAGAAAGGAGTGTCTGGCCAAGAGGGACAAAGTGCCTTTACATGCTGGACTGGTTTTTATGGCTGAATCTCCTTGCTGGTGCTGCCTAGTTGCCCAGTGTCTCTAGGTGGGGAAGGGAGTCTCAAGCCCTATTAAGAAAGCATGAGAGCACCTCCCCGATCATTAACTATTAGTGTGACTCCTGATTGATTCCCCTTTTTGGTGATGCCAGGCTCACTTGGTGCTGTTGGAGAGACGCCTGTTTGATATGAGGGTGAAATGATCCTATCTGGGCTGCCTATACTTTCTAGGTTGGGGGTTGAGAAATGCTGGGGGTGGGCCACTGTCCTCTGATGGGTGGGGGGAATGTAAAATGTTCTGCTGCTATGTGTCTCAGGTCTTGGCATCCCAAACCAGTCTGCCTTCCTCTTTACACTTTCAGAAGCCTTCTTTTAGTACTTCTTGTTTTATTCCAGGGTTTATAATTGTACTTGGTAAGGAAAAACAGAGAAAAATAATCTACACAATCTTGTTCAGACCAGAAGTCTGTACCATAACATTTTAAATACCTTTTAGAGTATAAGAAGAATCATATATTTTCACAATAATTTTAGCTGAATATAATCTATAAGTGAGAATATAGACAAAATATCAAAACATGGAAAAAATACTGTGGCATGAGGAAATTAAAAAATAAACATTATATATATTTATTTTGCTAATATATTTTTATCATAATGGTACTCAAAATTAACCAAATTGGGAGGAAACCTTCAAGATGGTGGAGGAGTAACATGTGAAGTTCACCTTCCTTCCCACAAATACATCAGAAATACATCTACAGGTGGAACAACTCCTACAGAACACCTACTGAATGCTGGCAGAAGACCTCAGACTTCCCAAAAGGCAAGAAGCTACCCACATACCTGGGCAGGGAAAAAAAAAAAAGTAAAAACAGAGACAAAACAATAGGGATGGGACCTGTACCTCTGGGAGGGAGCTGTGAAGGAAGAAAAGTTTCCACACACTAGGAAGCCCCTTCACTGGCAGAGATGGTGGGTGGCAGGGGAGAAGCTTCAGAGCCATAGAGGAGAGCGCAGCAACAGGGGTGCAGAGGGCAAATCGGAGAGATTCCCACATAGAGGATCGGTGCTGACCAGCACTCACCAGCCTGAGAAGCTTGTCTGCTCACCTGCTGGGGCAGGTGGGGGCCAGGACCTGAGGCTCCAGATTCAGAGGTCAGATCCCTGGGAGAGGACTGGTGTTAGCTGCATGAACACACCTGAAGGAGGCGAGTGCTCAACAGCTAGCTGGGAGGTAGTCCAGGAAAAAGTCTGGAACTGTCTAAGAGACAAGAGACCATTGTTTCAGGGTGCATGAGGAGAGGGGATTCAGAGCATCACCTAAATGAGCTCCAGAGAAGGGCATGAGCCATGGCTATCAGCGCAGACAGCAGAGATGGGCATGAAATGCTGAGGCTGCTGCTGCAGCAACCAAGAAGCCTGTGTGCGAGCACAGGTCACTATCCACACCTCCCCTCGTGGGAGCCTGTGCAGCCCGCCACTGCCAGGGTGCCGTGATTCAGGGACAACTTCCCCGGGAGAACACACGGCGCGCCTCAGGCTGTTGCAACGTCACGCTGGCCTCTGCTGCTACAGGCTCGTCCCACATTCCATACCCCACCCTCCCCCCGGCCTGAGTGAGCCAGAGCCCCCTAATCAGCTGGTATTTTAACCCCATCCTCTCTGAGCAGGGAACAGATGCCACCAGGTGACGTACATGCAGAGGCGGAGCCAAATCCAAAGCTGAACCCCAGGAGCTGTGCGAACAAAGAAGAGAAAGGGAAATCTCTCCCAACAGCCTCAGGAGCAGTGGATTAAATCACGACAATGAACTTGATGTACCTTGCATCTGTGGAATACCTGAATAGACAATGAATCATCCCAAAATTGAGGTGGTGGACTTTGGCAGCAACTATAGACTTGGGTTTGCTTTCTGCATCTAATTTGTTTCTGATCTTATGTTTATTTAGTTTAGTATCTAGAGTTCATTATCATTGGTGGCTTTGTTTACTGATTTGGTTGCTCTCTTCCTTATATATATATATTTCCTTTATCTCTTTTAGTGAGTGTGTATGTGTATGCTTCTGTGTGTGATTTTGTCTGTATAGCTTTGCTTTACCATTTGTCCTAGGGTTCTGTCTGTCTGGTTATTTTTTGGGGTTTTTTTGGTTTTTCTTATTACTTTTGAAAATCTTTTATTTATAATAATTTTTAAAATTTTTATTTTAATAACTTTATTTTATTTTTTTATCCTTTCTTTCTTTTTTTCTCCATTTTCTTCTGAGCTGTGTGGCTGACAGGGTTTTCATGCTCCAGCCAGGTGTCAGGCCTGTGCCTCTGAGAGGGGAGAGCTGAGTTCAGGACATTGGTCCACCAGAGACCTTCTGGCTCCACATAATATCAAATGGTGAAAGCTCTCCCAGAGACCTCCATCTCAACAGTACAACCCAGCTCCATTCAATGACCAGCAAGATGCAGTACTCAACTCTATGCCAAACAATTAGCAAGAAAGGAACATAGCCCCACCCATTAGAAGAGAGGCTGCCTAAAATCATAATAAGGTCACAGACACCCCAAAACATACCACCGGACACGGTCCTGCCCACCAGAAAGACAAGATCCAGCCTCATCCACCAGAACAGAGGCACCAGTACCCTACATCACAAAGCCTATACAACACACTGAACTAACCTTACCCACTGGGGGCAGACACCAAAAACAATGGGAACTACAAACCTGCAGCCTGTGAACAGGAGAACCCAAACACAGTAAGTTAAGCAAAATAAGAAGACAGAGAATAACACTGCAGATGAAGGAACAAGGGGAAAACCCACCAGACCTAATAAATGAAGAGGAAATAGGCAGTCTACCTGAAAAAGAATTCAGAGTAATGATAGTAAAGATGATTCAAAATCATGGAAATAGAATGGAGAAAATACAGGAAACATTTAAGAAGGACCTAGAAGAACTAAAGAGCTAACAAAAAATGATGAACAACACAATAAGTGAAATTAAAAATACTCTAGAAGGAACAATAGCAGAATAACTAAGGCAGAAGAACGGATAAGTGACCTGGAAGATAAAATAGTGGAAATAACTACCACAGAACAAAATAAAGAATAAAGAATGAAAAGAATTAAGGAAAGTCTCAGAAACCTCTGGGACAACATTAAATGCACCAACATTCAAATTATAGGGGTCGCAGAAGAAGAAGAGAAAAAGAAAGGGACTGACAAAATATTTGAAGAGGTTATAGTTGAAAACTTCGCTAATATGAGAAAGGAAATAGTCAATCAAGTCCAGGAAGTTCAGAGAGTCCCATACATTATAAATCCAAGGAGAAACACTATAAGACACATACTAATCAAACTATCAAAAATTAAATAAAAGGAAAAAATATTAAAACAGCAAGGGAAAAACAACAAATAACATACAAGGGAATCCCCAAAAGGTTAACAGCTGATCTTTCAGCAGAAACTCTGCAAGCCAGAAGGGAGTGGCAGGACATATTTAAAGTGATGAAAGGGGAAAACCTACAATCAAGATTACTCTATCCAGCAAGGATCTCATTCAGATTCAGTTGAGAAATTAAAACCTTTACAGACAAGCAAAAGCTAAGAGAATTCAGCACCACCAAACCAGCTATACAACAAATGCTAAAGGAACTTCTCAAGGCAGGAAACACAAGAGAAGGAAAAGACCTACAATAACAAACCCAAAACAATTAAGAAAATGGTAAAATGAACATACATATCGATAACTACCTTAAATGTAAATGGATTAAATGCTCCAACCAAAAGACATAGACTGGCTGAATGGATATATAAATAAGACCTGTATATATGCTATCTACTAGAGACCCACTTCAGACCTAGGGACACATACAGACTGAAAATGAGGGGATCTAAAAGATACTCCATGCAAATGGAATTCAAAAGAAAGCTGGAGTAGGAATTCTCCTACCAGAAAAAATGACTTTAAAATAAAAACTATTTTAAGAGACAAAGAAGGACACTACATAATGGTTAATGGATCAATCCAAGAAGAAGATATAACAATTGTAAATATTTATGCACCTAACATAGCAGCATATCAATACATAAGGTAAATTCTAACAGCCATAAAAGGGAAATCGGCAGTAACACAATCATATTAGGGGACTTTAACACCCCACTTTCACCAATGGGTAGATCATCCAAAATGAAAATAAATAAGGAAACACAAGCTTTAAATGACATATTAAACAAGATGGACTTAATTGATATTTATAGGACATTCCACCAAAAAACAACAGAATACAATTTCTTTTCAAGTGCTCATGGAACATTCTCCAGGATAGATCATATCTTGGGTCATAAATCAAGCCTTGGAAAAATTTAAGAAAATTGAAATTGTATCAAGTATCTTTTCCAACCACAATGCTATGAGACTAGATATCAATTAGAGAAAAAAATCTGTAAAAATACAAATACATGTAGGCTAAACAATACACTACTAAATAACTAAGAGACCACTGAAGAAACCAAAGAGGAAATCAAAACATACCTAGAAGCAAATGACAAATGAAAACATGATGACTCAAAGCCTATGGGATGCAGCAAAAGCAGTTCTAAGAAGGAAGCTTATAGCAATATAATCCTACCTAAGGAAATAAGAAACACCTCAAATAAACAATTTAACTTTACACCCGAAACAATAAGAGAAAAAAGAACAAAAAAACCTCAAAGTTAGCACAGGCTTCGGACGCGCAGCGTCCATGGCTCACGGCCCAGCCACTACACGGCACGTGGGATCTTCCCGGGCTGAGGCACGAACCCGTGTCCCCTGCATCGGCAGGTGGACTCCCAACCACTGCGCCACCAGGGAAGCCCTGAGCTGTTCTTTTTATAAACAAAATTGATAAACCATTAGCCATACTCATCAAGAAAAAAAAGGGAGAAGACTCAAATCAATAGAATTACAAATGAAAAAGGAGAAGTAACATCTGACACTGCAGAAATACAAAGGATCATGAGAGATGACTACCAGCAACTATATGGCAATAAAATGGACAACCTGGAAGAAATGGACAAATTCTTAGAAAAGAACAACATTCCGAGACTGAAACCGGAAGAAATAGAAAATATGAACAGACCAATCGTAAGCACTGAAATTGAGACTGTGATTAAAAATCTTCCAACAGACCAAAGCCCAGGACCAGATGGATTCACAGGAGGATTCTACCAAATGTTTAGAGAAGAGCTAACAGAAATCCTTCTCAAACTCTTCCAAAATATAACAGAGGGAGGAATTTCCTGAAACTCATTCTATGAGGCCACCATCACCATGATACCAAAACCAGACAAATATTACACACACAAAAGAAAAACCTACAGACCAATAGCACTGATGAACATAGATGCAAATATCCTCAACAAAATACTAGCAAACAGAATCCAACAGCACATTAAAAGAATCATACACCATTATCAAGTGGGGTTTATCCCAAGAATGCAAGGATTCTTCAAGATGCAGATTAATCAATGTGATACACCATATTAACAAACGGAAGGAGAAAAACCATATGATCATCTCAATAGATGTAGAAAAAGCTTTTGACAAAATTCAACACCCATTTATGATAAAAAAAAAATAGGAAGTAGGCATAGAGGGAACCTACCTCAACATAATAAAGACCATATATGACAAACCCACAGCCAACATTGTTCTCAATGGTGAAAAACTGAAACCATTTCCACTAAGACCAGGAACATGACAAGGTTGCCAACTCTCACCACTATTATTCAACATAGTTTTGGAGGTTTTAGCCACAGCAATCAGAAAAGAAAAAGAAATAAAAGGCATCCAAATCAGAAAAGAAGAAGTAAAGCTGTCACTCTTTGCAGATAACCCGATACTATACTTAGGGAATCCTAAAGATGCTACCAGAAAACTATTAGAGCTAATCAATGAATTTGGTAAGGTAGCAAGATACATATTTAATGCACAGAAATCTCTTGCATTCCTATACACTAATGAGGAAAAATCTGAAAGAGAATTTAAGGAAACACTCCCATTTACCATTGCAACAAAAAGAATAAAATACCTAGGATAAACCTACCTAAGGAGACAAAAGACCTGTATACAGAAATCTATAAGACACTGATGAAAGGAATTAAAGATGGTACAAACAGATGGAGAGATATGGCATGTTCTTAGATTGGAGGAATCAACATTGTGGAAATGACTATACTACCCAAAGCAATCTACAGATTCAATGCAATCCCTATCAAACTACTAAAGGCATTTTTCACAGAACTAGAACAAAAAGTTTCACAATTTGTATGGAAACACAAAAGACCCCATATAGCCAAGCAATCTTGAGAAAGAAAAACGGAGCTGGAGGAATCAGGCTCCCAGACTTCAGACTATACTACAAAGCTACAGTAATCAAGACACTATGGTCCTCGTACAAAAACAGAAATATAGATCAATGGAACAGGATAGAAAGCCCAGAGATAACCCCATGCACATATGGTCACCTTATTTTTGATAAAGGATGTAAGAATATACAATGGAGAAAAGACAGCCTCTTCAATATGTGGTGCTTGGAAAACTAGAGAGCTACATGTAAAAGAATGAAATTAGAACACTCCCTAATGCCATAAACAAAAATAAACTCAAAATGGATTAAACACCTGAATGTAAGGCCAGACACTATAAAACTCTTAAAGCAAAACATAGGCAGAACTCCCTATGACATAAAGCACAGCAAAATCCTTTTTGACCCACCTCTTAGAGAAATGGAAATAAAAACAGAAATAAACAAATGGGACCTAATGCAACTTAAAAGGTTTTGCACAGCAATGGAAACCATAAGCAAGACGAAAAGACAACCCTCAGAATGGGAGAAAATATTTGCAGATGAAACAACTGACAAAGGATTAGTCTCCAAAATTTACAAGCAGCTCATGAAGCTCAACAAGAAAAAAACAAACAACCCAAACCAAAAATGGGCAAATGACCTAATAGACATTTCTATAAAGAAGATATACAGATTGCCAACAAACACATGAAAGGATGCTCAACATCACTAATCATAAATGCAAATCAAAACTACAATGAAGTATCACCTCACACCACTCAGATTGGCCATCATCAAAGGATCTGCAAACAATAATGCTGGAGTCGGTGTGGAGGAAACGGAACCCTCTTGCACTGTTGGTGAGAATGTAAACTGATACAGCTACTATGGATAACAGTATGCAGGTTCATTAAAAAACTAAAAATAGAACTACCATATGACCCAGCAATCCCACTACTGGGCATATACCCTGAGAAAACCATAACTCAAAAAGAGTCATGTACCACAATCTTCATTGCAGCTCTATTTACAATAGCCAGGACATGGAAGCAACCTAAGTGTCCATCGACAGATGAATGCATAAAGAAGATGTGACACATATATACAATGGAATATTTCTCAGCCATAAAAAGAAATGATATTGGGTTATTTGTAGTGAAGTAGATGGACCTAGAGACTGTCATACAGAGAGAAGTAAGTCAGAAAGAGAAAAGCAAATACAATATGCTAACATATATGGAATCTAAAAAAAAAAAAGTTTCTGAAGAAGCTAGGGACAGGAGAGGAATAAAGACGCAGACATAGAGAATGGACTTGAGGATATGCGGAGGGAGAAGGGTAAGCTGGGACAAAGTGAGAGAGTGGCATGGACTATCAAATATAAGACAGATAGCTAGTGGGAAGCAGCCGCGTAGCACAGGGAGATCAGCTCAGTGCTTTGTGACCACCTAGAGGGGTGGGATAGGGAGGATGGGAGGGAGATGCAAGAGGGAAGAGACATGGGGATATATGTATATGTATAGCTGATTCACTTTGTTATAAGGCAGAAACTAACACACAATTGTAAAGCAATTATACTCCAATAAATTTGTTAAAAAAAATAACCAAATTGTGCCACACGTTATAAAGTATTAGGTTCACCTACTGTGCTAAGCTACAAAAAGAGAACTTATAAAAACAACAAATTGTACCTTTAGTTCAAAAAAAAAAACCCTTCTAAAGAAAATATAGGTAGGACTGATTATTTACTTAAAAGAAATTCATGGGATTCTCTAAAATAGCTCCTTCTGAGTTGATTTCATTTACGATTCAACATTTTCATTTACAAATTATCTTTTTAGGCATGCATAATTGTACCCACAATTTTGATAACTGGTTTCACAGTTGCATATGGAAGGTATACTCCAGGAAGGCTAGGTTTGACCAGTTGGAGCCCTCATCGTTGACCAAGGCTTTGGATTCTTCTGGTCAGAGTCTCAAGGTTTACCAGACTCAGAAGGCTGACTGACCTGATAAAAACCATAAATCTGAAAGGGTAGCATGAGGCAATGTTCTGTGGTTATACAACAGTTCTGTTTCTTAATTGCAGTGGTGTTAACACAAATTTAAACGTGATAAAATGACAAAATCGAATGCACACACTGTACCAGTGCCAATTTCTTTGTTTTGATAGTGATTATGATTAAGATGTGACAGTTGGGGTAAACAGGGAGAAAAGTACATGGAAACTCTCTATTCTTTTTTTCAAATTACTGTGAATCTATAATTATTTCAAAATAAAAAAGTTAAAATATATTATAGCCTATTTTAATTTATTTAGGGCAAGTACCCAATCATTATTGCTATTAAAAAAAAACTCTCTTAGGTAATGTATGTATTCTTTGAAATGAATATTAGAATTATTTTGTGAAGTCCTAAAAATGAAAAAAAAATTAATTAGCATCATATTACATTGACAGGTTATTTGAGAGGAAGAACTGGAAACCTTATAATATTGTTCTCCTATCCTTGTACTTACCAGCTGGAATGGACAGTATGCCTGACTACTTGGCCATTGTAGCTTCAATGTCATAGGCACAGAAGTCTAGCAGAGGAAATGTGTGCAACTCTAACCACTATGGAAAATGATGTTTCCTTTCATTAGAAAAGGAGTCCATGGAATCAGATAAGTCCAGAAGGTGTTAATAACAAACTGTAATTAATGTGTCAAGAAAGGTAAAGCTTCTTTATGGAATTGATATTTGTCAAGATGAGATATCCTCTTCTCCACTGGGGATTTAATAAAATTATCTTTATTAATAACAATGTTTTTGCAAATCATAAAATATTTTATATGAAGAAATAGATGGGATTTGTAATCTTAAAATTCTTAGCTCATGGTTATGTCTTTTCTCTAGTTCCATAATTTTCCATGCTCTAATTTTTAGAATAGTGTTTGTGCCTTCTATAAATATTAAGTGTGGATCTGAAAAGTATGAGAACACACATTGAGTATAACTTTAAGCACTGATCCAGTCACCTCTGATTAAAACTGCCTAGTGGTTAGAGACAATTAAATTCACTCTCTACCATGGTCTGGAACATCCTATGTAATCTGGTCACTGCCTACCTCACAGATCTCACCTCACTCTGTCCTACCTTTTATTCTATAAATATTTATTGATACCGCTTGTATACTAGTTACTCTTCTAGGTGCTGGGCATCTAAGAGTGAAAAGACAGGCACTATGGTGTACTTGCTTTCATAGAGTGAACCTTCTAGTAGGGAGAGTTAGATTTGCAAGTCAATGAATGCTTTCTTTTCCATGCATTTATTCCGATAAAATGTTACGGAAGGGGGAAAAAAAAACACTTACTTTATTCCCAACTAATTGCCAGTTTTTACCTGTAGGCTTTTGAATAATAATCGTAGGACTGCTGTTAGAAAGAGCCAAGCAAACATTATTAGACCTTAAGTCACTACGTTCAAGATTCAAGGGAGTGTCCTATCAGTGTGACTTTTTGTCATGTGCCCACCACTTGGCCAGGGAATATTGGAGCATCTTGGCTGACCATACCACCAAGATCATTTCACAGGTGGGAAGGATGTTTTCCCACAGGAAGATCAGGAACTTTCAGGTGTGGTGGCTGCCATGACAATTAAAATTCTAGGCATATTCCTACCTTTATACTCCTGTGAAGAAAGTAAGACACACATTATGGTGTCGGTTTTGCAAGTGAAGAACCTGAAAACTTCAAAGCTCAAATTGCACAAAGCTAAAGAGGTAGTAAGTGACATGGCTAAGGCTGGAACTTATTTTAACTTCAGGATTAGTGCGTTTATCACTATCAGAAATTATTAAACTGAGGCTCAGAAAGGAGCTTCAAGGAATTTATGAATCTCTTGGAATAATAGGCAAAATGTTGTTTTTAGGTTTGGATGGGAGCAAGTGGTCTGGGTGTTTAATTAGATTCTTTTTTTTTTCAATATCATTTTTATTGATGAATAGTTGATTTACAATGTTGTGTTAATTTCTGCTGTACAGCAAACTGATTCAGTTATACATATATACACATTTTTCTTTAAATATTATTTTCCATTATGGTTTATCATAGGATATTGAATATCCTATTGAATATAGTTCTCTGTGCTTATTAGATTCTTAAAAGGCTTATGACCAAAAAAAATAAAGTAATAATCATAAAGTTAAGAACTATGCATGCATATTGCATCTATTGAAAGGAAGTAAGCAAATATGAGTCCTCTACCACTATGCAGCTCACATCTTTCTCTTTCGTGTTTGAAAAGACATGAGAAATTAAAATTAAGCTGGGAATGGAGTAACACATTCCACCATTTACAGCTAGTTTGGAATTAGTGACACACTTTCTGGGAAGCATCCCACAGGAGCCTATCTATAAGAGAAGGGCTGCTTTGTTTGAGAGGTAATGACAAGCATC
Source organism: Lagenorhynchus albirostris (assembly GCF_949774975.1). Lineage (NCBI taxonomy): Eukaryota > Metazoa > Chordata > Mammalia > Artiodactyla > Delphinidae > Lagenorhynchus > Lagenorhynchus albirostris. The sequence continues at coordinate 25,720,168 of NC_083100.1, forward strand.
CACTCACTTCTACAATTCTTTGAATCATCTCCACATGAAATGGGATTCATGTTTAGCCTCTACTTTTTTTAGTATTTGCTCAAGTAGGAGAAGAAGGTTGCTGATTTGTTCACAACTGCGTAGTGAAGGAATTTGGACCATCTTGCTTCCTAGCTTCTGTAGGTGCCTCTAGGGAGAGCTAAGTGCTAGAGGAGATTAACCTTGAAGTGTGTACTTAAATAATTAGATCGAAGACGGACTGGAGACTTATCCCTCAATAAACTTGCACTACTGTTAGGAAATACAGTAAGTCAAGGATTCCCCAAGAAACCAAAACAAAGTATTTATTCTCGGCTCTGAAAGTAAAACTATAGGTATAACTGATGTGAAAGTGCTTTGGAAAAGTAGTGAAAACACTAGAAAAACGTGATGGCTTATGATGGAAGCAATCCCCCGCCTCCTCCCCCAAATGCTACATTGTAGTTTTATGTGCAGAAAACTGGTAGCAACAAAATGCATTATTGAAAAAGAGCACCTAAGTAGGAAATGATTTAAGAGTGATAAGTGTTACTATTAAGAATTAGCATACTTTGGTAGGATTGCTTACATTTATTATTTCAGTGATTTTTATTTTGGGTACTTAAGGATGATATATTCCCCCTTGGAGCACAGAGATGAATATAGGTTAATTCTACTTGCATCTGGCTGAATGTTCCAAGACTGCTCCTGTGGGTTTGGGAATCAAGCAGAGATCAATTCACACAAAGCCCTTCTTTGCTGATTCTATACTCATTTCTGACTTCTTACCCTTAGATAATAGTTAAAACTTAATTCTTGGGGGAAAAAAGGCTACTGTTTCAGCTTCAAAATTCTATGTTCTTTACTTTCATCATCTGTTGGATGATTCAGGAAGACAGCATTTCTCCATGTACTTGTCTTTTCCCAAGTGAGGAATCTACATGAGGAGTCAAAATTAACAAACACATTCACTTATCTGGCATGTTTTAAATTACATATATATATATATATATATATTTGTAACATCTTTATTGGAGTATAATTGCTTTACAATGGTGTGTTAGTTTCTGCTTTATAACAAAGTGAATCAGTTATACATATACATATGTTCCCATATCTCTTCCCTCTTGCATCTCCCTCCCTCCCACCCTCCCTATCCCACCCCTCTAGGTGGTCACAAAGCACCGAGCTGATCTCCCTGTGCTATGCAGCTGCTTCCCACTAGCTATCTATTTTACATCTGTAGTGTATATATGTCCATACCACTCTCTCACTTCGTCCCAGCTTACCCTTCCCCCTCTCCGTGTCCTCAAGTCCATTCTCTAGTAGGTCTGTGTCTTTATTCCCATCTTACCCCTAGGTTCTTCATGACCATTTTTGTTTGTTTATTTGTTTTCTTAGATTCCATATATATGTGTTAGCAGAAAGTATTTGTTTTTCTCTTTCTGACTTACTTTACTCTGTATGAAAGACTCTAGGTCCATCCACCTCACTACAAATAACTCAGTTTTGTGTCTTTTATGGTTGAGTAATATTCCATTGTATATATGTGTCACATCTTCTTTATCCATTCATCTGTCGATGGACACTTAGGTTGCTTCTATGTCCTGGCTATTGTAAATAGAACTGCAATGAAGATTGTGGTACATGACTCTTTTTGAGTTATGGTTTTCTCAGGGTATATGCCCAGTAGTGGGATTGCTGGGTTGTATGGTAGTTCTATTTGTAGTTTTTTAAGGAACCTCCATACTGTTCTCCATAGTGGCTGTATCAATTTACATTCCCACCAGCAGTACAAGAGTGTTCCCTTTTCTACACACCTTCTCCAGCATTTATTGTTTCTAGATTTTTTTGATGATCGCCATTCTGACGGGTGTGAGATAATATCTCATTGTAGTTTTCATTTGCATTTCTCTAATGATTTATATATATATATATATATATAAAACCAACTATTACTTTTCTATGGTCTTTCCCCAGAGTCACTTTTTACAATGTAGATTAACTGGATCTCTTTTTATTTATCAGGCAAGAATTATTTTCCCTTAGGAGATAGCAAGGGAATAAAATGAGTGAGCAAATATGGGGCAAGGGAGGAGGAAGTAAGGCTTTGATTACTGCTTTTTAAGAATGTTTATCATATCCCAAGCATCTTTGTTAAACATCTATTAAAAGTAAGCCCTGCTACAAGGGATGCTTCAGTCAATCTAGCACAGCAAGTGAAGTATCCTTTAGCGGTGTTTGTCAAAGCGTGGGTCCCAGACAATGGCAGCAGCATCACCCGGGAACCTATTAGAAATGCACATTCTTCGGTCACACCCCAGGACTACTGAGGATGATATCCAGTAATTCCCATTTTAACAGACCCTCTGGATGAGTCTGATCCCCACTAATGTTTGAGAACATCTGTCCTAGTGAACAGCCATCTTGCTTTTGTCTTAAGATACTTGAATTATGTATATATATGTTTTAAATATATATATATTATTGAAGTATAATAGCTTTACACTGCTGTGTCAGTTTCTGCTGTACAGCAAAGTGAATCAGCTATAAGTATACATATATCCCCTTGTTTGGATTTCCTTCCCATTTAGGTCAGCACAGAGCACCAAGTAGAGTTCCCTGAGTTATACAGTAGGTTCTCATTAGTTATCTATTTTACACATAGTAGTGTAATATGTCAATCCCAATCTCTCAATTCATCCTACCCCACCCCACCCCTTTTCCCCCTTGGTGTCCATACGTTTGTTCTCTACTTCTGCCCTGCAAACTGGTTCATCTGTACCATTTTTCTAGCTTCCACATATATCTGTTAATATATAATATTTGTTTTTCTCTCTCTGACTTAATTCACTCTGCATTACAGTCTCTAGGTCCATCCATGTCTCTGCAAATGACACAATTTCATTCCTTTTTATGGCTGAGTAATAATCCTTTGAAGATACCTGTATAAATATTTTAATGAGGTTAATATACTTTCATGAATATTTTAATTTTTAATATCACAATTTTTTGTTAAATCAATATTCCACTTTTATCTTATTGTGATTATATTCACATAGTTCTCTTCTAGGCTATGTTTTATGATAATATTTCCTTTTAAAAAAAAAATCCTAGAGCTAATTATTGTCATTTCCTGAATTCCGTCAGGTATTCTTATTCTTCCCAAACCATCTAAGAGAATTGTATAATTACTCTAAACTCTATTTTTTGTTTGGTCATGTACATCAACCTCTGTTCTTATCTTTACCCAGTGAGGGTTCCTTCCAGGAGCTCTTTGTGCCCCTAGTGGGATTATTGTTCTCTGAGTCTTAGGCAGAGCTCTCCTTCTGGGTTTTCCCTTGTCTCTCCTGTGGGTCTCATTTCTCCTGTATCCACTGTTTTTTTCTCTTTATTAACTCCTTTCCCCCTTCTCTGTCCTCCCTGATAAAAGATGAATGCAAGTTAAACATCTTGAACCTAGCTTATGGAAAAATGTTTTTATTCTATCCTTACACTTAGGAGTTGACAATTTTTTGACTGTTCATTCTTTTTTAAAACAAACCATAAAAAAATGACATGGAAGCCTTGAGTTCATGGCGGGAGTTGTCCATTGATAGGCTTTGCTGGAAGATCTGATCCAGCAGGAACTCAGTTGTGTTATTAGAGTGCCCTCCAAAATCACTGTCTACATATTTTTTCTTATGGGTTGCTCAGTTTCACCTCGTTAGATTTTTTTCAATTTCTTATCTTAAGGAAGAGGGAAAAGTGTTAATTTTATTCCTGACTCCCAACCAGAGTTATTGAAGCCAAGCAGTAGTCAGGAAAAGAGATCTTGCCTTTCAAGGTACAGAATTTTGCTTCTCAGAACAGCACCCCTCCTCCATTCTGCTGCATTCAGATTTCGCCTGATTCTGTGTTGCCTGTAGGTCTTTCAAATGAAGATACCTAATGTGTAATAGTTTCCAGTTGCCCAGAAAGTGATTTGTGCCTAAGATAAATATTTGGCACCTATTAATAAATGGATACTATGTTGTATATAAGGAAGTAATTAAAGTGAGTTATGGTATGAAGTAAAAAGAGTGGGGGATGGAACCATGGGAAACTTTAACATTTAAGGGGCAATTGAAAAAAAACTATAAAAAAAGAAAATGTTAGTTTAGGTTTTCCAAGAAGCAGACTGAATTAGATGTGCAAGAGATTTAGTGGGGACATCACCTGCAAAGGATAAATGGAAGAGTGTAAAGGAGAAGGAGGGGAGAAATTATACAATTAGATGTGGATCTGATACCTGTGAAAGAGATGGAAGGATTGGGTAGGAAAAACGTCACATGCAATTCACTTCTCAAAAAATTTTGACCAAACCAATGGGAAGTCCCTGAACAAAGATATCTTTTGGATGAGTCCTGAGCAGGCAGGAAAGGGTGGGGACTAACACCCCTGCCATGCTCATCATTAACTGGGAACAGCAAAGAGGGAATGTGAACTGCGTGCAAATGCAGTGATGAATCGCAAGGTGAGGCAGCTAGGGCTTCACCTATGCTTCCTGAAGCATGGTTTCTTAGAGAAAATCTGAAAGGCAGATCTGAGAAATGAGAGAAACTAGAAAGAATGGCAGTACCAAAGCCACAGAGAGGAAGTTGTGTGCATTTATTCTCATAACTCTGCTATAAAAAGAAATGATGGATAAATTATCTTAAAACTGCACATTTGAGCCTGAGAAACCTGTAGTTAACAGTCATGTGCAAAAATGTGCATAATTGGAGACAACGTTAATACTGGGGAAAACATAGTCCTGGAGAAGATGATGGATTGGTTTAAAAGTTTAAAACCATTTATAATTTTCAAATATGCACTTTGAGTTGATTTGAAATATTTCATACTTGAATTTCCTAATGGAGTTAATTAATCACAGCTGATCTGATTGCAAACACAGCACCAACCAGAAACAATGCAGTCACAGCACAAGTGAAAATCAAGGCATATCACTCCTATGTATTTAGCAACGAGGAAGGTATTTCTTTCCTAAACTTTTATCCGTACCTTATTAATATGTAGTATTCCAACATAGTTCGAAACTCAGTTATGGCTACAGCCTTCTTATAACCACAACTGCTCAATTTCCATGTTATCATTCTTTGGGAATTTTAAAGTTATCAAATTTTTCTATTATTCCTATAGACTTATTCCTGAAAAAAGCAGGTTCACATCTCATAATTCCTACCTGTATGCACATAACTGTCAACCAATGGTCCAGCAGCAGGGATCCACTTTCAGAAGTATGTTGGGATGTGTCCGTCGTATATACTCGACACAGATGAGGAGTTTAGTGAGAGAAAAGAGAGAATGAGGAAAATCCCTATTTATTGCAGGTCACTTCTGTGTCTGCAAAGCTGAGTGAGGACTTCCCTGATGACTGCCACCCAGGACTTTAGAGTGATTGCTCTGCATAAGAAGGGGGACAGATTGGGGGTTGTGGGAGAGTCCAGGAGGGAAACCACAGGAGTTATGATGGCTAAGCTCTGGAGTGGAGAAACAGAGGCGATGAGGGAGAATAAGACTATCAATTCCATGAGGGTAGAGACACCATGTCCATTTTTGCTCTTTGTTTTATAACCAGCACAGCAATGGCCTATTGGTAGAAATCAACAATTTACAATTCTAATACTCAAAATTAAATGATTTTTGTTCTCTAGTTGATTCATGTTTCAACAAATTTCTGCAACTAGCTCAGATTTTAAAGTACAGAAGAGCACTGCTTTCTTTAGTCAACCCTGTAGTTTAGCCCTGTTCTGGACACAGTATAGGTTTTCAAGAACTATTTGACGGGATTGAACTGTCACATAGTTTTAGTTATTTAACCTCTGAGATGTTTAGTTTCTATAATGTGATCATATCCCCTTTTGTTTCCAGATGAGCAAAATCCAGTGTGGACTCTTGAGGAGAAAGTCTTTCTTCTGCATCTCCCAGGTCTAATACCTGTGACACATTTCTTTACAACTCTAAGTGAAAGGGGGATGGGTAGGTGGCTTGGGATCATCTGTTAAAATCCAAACTCCCTTGTTATATACCTGGTGACATCCCAGCTAACCAGGCCTAACAGATTCTTCTGTATGAAGTGGCTATATGTTTAAACATTCAATAACAGGACAAAAGTTGGTCCCCACACCCACCACCATCAGACCTCTGTTTGGCATCTACTCCTCAGGCTTTACACAGACCTGCTCTGAAAATCACTAATTTAACAAACTATATTTAATTTTTAAAATTTCCTTTTAAATCAAAGGATTGTATGATTATATCTAAAAAGATGATACTTAAAAAGATAATCTGAGGCTCTAAAAAAAAAAGTCAACTCAGCTCTCCAGTGACCTTCATTTCCATTTTTCCAAGAACCAGAAAGTGTGTGTGTGTGTGTAAATGTTATATGGAATATAAATATATGTATAATATACTCATACATATATATAACTATATACACATGACATAAAGTTATAATGAACTTCTAAATACAAACCAGAATTTCAAATCTTTGAAAATATAGTTAAGCATGTAGATTGTGTTTAGCTCGCTCTTATTTTTGACACTGGCAAAGCTTCAAAATCTTGAAGTAAAAATAATTATTTTTGTTACTAAGGTGAAACATATGTAATTAGAGTGGTTTTAGAGACATATGTGATGATGAAAACAATTGAAGTCATTAAGCTTCAGTGAGTTTATTAAAGTGTTTACAGATCAGGGTGCCTTTGTTTTGAGCTGAATTCAGGTATCTCTCTAGAGGTAGCATCAGTAATCCATATGAATTTTCCATTACTGTTAACACTGAAACAAAGTAAGAAAAATGTAATTAAAATTATAATTAAACCAACACTGAGAAATAACTTGAGACAGAAGAAGTTTATAAGTTTTTGCAAAAGTTTTCTTTTTAGAGCCACTTTCAGATTTTTCAAAGATAAAATAATATTGGTTGGATATTGTGCATTTCTTCATGATGGTCAAGTATTCCCTATTTACTCCCTGTAGACATTTCCATAGTTATCAAGTTGAACATGCAAGTTTGAGTTATTGCTACACTTTCACATTATATTAAATGAAAAAAGAAGTTGCAAAGCAGAGTTAGTAGTACAATTCCTTTTATTTAGCAAAACAGTTCTGTATTCATGAATATATGAGGAACAAAATATTAACATTTAATTAATAGTAGTTAATCTTGGGGCAGAGGTTTATGGGAGTGATGGAAAACTTCCCAATTTCATGTTCTAACTTTCAGTTCTATGAATTTTTTGACCACATATTTCATTGTTTTTATTTTAAAAAGTCAACAAGAACTCTAGGCCCTTTTAAGTTTTCATCTTTACAGGATTTCTTTTAAGATAGAAAAGAATGGTTTCTAGTACTGTTTAAAAAGATTCCTCTTTTTTAAAAATTCTAATTCCCTTCCTAAATCTTTGGGAATTTTTACTGTTTCTCCCTTAAACTGGTTGTAACAGGGAGCTATATGTGGAAAGTTTGAAAGACCTCTCGCAAGGTGGAATATGAGAATGATTTGTGAAGGAGAGCTCTGAAAAGAGAGGGTATTGACAGATCTAGGGAGGTGGAATGGAGGTACAAGGAGAAAAGGATGCTTCTAGAATAACATGGAATGTTCTTCCTCCCCACAACACTAGAAATGACTAAAGATGTGAACAGGTGAGTTGGCCTCTCTGAGAAATATGAGGATTGAAGGTGCAGCATACAATTTTCTTAGATGGGTGGCAATAGCACTCTCTAGTGGAGGCTGGGGAGCTGGCAAATCAGGGAAAGCAGGACATGTAGCAATGTCCTTCCAAAGATAATGAGAAATTCAAAGAGACACCTAGAAGGGGAATTATGTCCGGTTAAACACGGTGGATTCAATACTTATGTCTCTTCTCTTTCTCAAGACACCATGAAAATGCTAGTAAATCGGGAAAAAGGTAGAAATCCTTCAAAATGAGTCAATAAGATCAGGTAAGAGATGGGAATTAATTTTTGAATGCAAGAAAGTGGATGGAAGTTTGCAGAGGTGGAAGCTGGCTGCAAGAAGGACTCCAGTAAGAGACAAGTCTATTTTGGATGCAGAATCCCAAAATGTGTCACGAATTGGAGGTGCCATTTAACACTGACATCTCATGTGAGGCGTGGAGTGGAAAACAGGGAGTTGCCGGTCTGTCTGGATAAAGAGAGCGTGAGGTCCTGCTGATCCGGGCAACTGCAGGAGCCTGGGGAGCACTGCATCACACCAGTACCTGGGCCTCAGGCCCAGAATCTCTGAGTTAAGTTAGTCTGGATGGCACCCAGGTATGTAGATTTTTGAAAATCTCCTAAGATGACTCTGACTTGCAGCCAGGAGTGAGCACCATGGCTCACATACAAATTGACCATTGTTCCAAAAGGAAACAGGCTACTTTTTTAGCGACTTTACCCAAGGTTTCCCATCCAATAGGAATGAGTTAGAATGAGAAGCAGTTCACTCTTTCCAGGTTTTCTTTCCATTGGCCATCCAGCCTTGAAGTCTGCCTGTTGGAGGCAGTGTGACTCACCCTCAGCTCGTTGTGACACTGTGTCTCTAAATAGTGCAACCAGGGGGCTTCCCTGGTGGCACAGTGGTTAAGAATCCTCCTGCCAATGCAGGGAACATGGGTTCGAGCCCTGGTCCGGGAAGATTCCACATGTGGTGGAGCAACTAAGCCCGTGCACCACAACTACTGAGCTTGTGAGCCACAACTACTAAAGCCCAGGCACCTAGAGACTGTGCTCTGCAACAAGAGAAGCCACAGCAATGAGAAGCCCACACACCACGATGAAGAGTAGCCCCTGTTCATCATGACTAGAGAAAGCCTATGCACAGCAACGAAGACCCAACGCAGCCAAAAATAAAATAAATAAATCAAAAAAAAAAAAGTGCAACCAGAACCCCAGCAGGAGAAAACTTTGTAGGTCAGAAATCGTTTATAGATTAAGAAAAAAAGCATCATCTTCATGCACCATTGAATTACAATCTTGAATGTATCTTTTCTCTTGTTTACACATGCCTCTGTGCCCCATGAGAAAAACAGATAGTGCAAAAGAAAGAAACAGTGCTGGTGATCAAGGAATTTGATGCCCTTTGGTGTTGATTTTTACTCCCAGATCACTGCATTTAAAATTGAGAATGCAGGGTTTTCATGCCATGCTTTCCCATGGCATTATGTTTTCATACCATGAGAGCAATTTTGATATAAAGCAATATTGCTTTGAAAATAGAGTGCCGTCCCTCAGAATGAAGGCAAATGAGGATTTAGAACCCTTGCAGGTTTTACTGTCAGTACTAACTTGAGTGCTAAATTTCCATTTTCAAACCTAAGTAAACAGGAACGTAGACAGCTTGAACAAGATGAAATTGTGATATCGCCCAAAGGAACATGCTGATCAGGGAGAGCTCAGCATGAATTTGAATCAAAAGCATCTGCAACAACTTTAACTCTGCTTCATGCCATCAGGGCTGGACCGACACAGGGAAGTTGAACCCGTAACACCTGGGATAGAGGGCAGAGAGCCATACCCTAGCCATTCTGAAAGGCTCTCCAGATTTTTGTAGCACATGGGGGCCGATGCTAGACAATGACCACATCTGATTCTTGTGCAGCTGTCGATCATAGTAGGCACTGGCAAATTCCGGTTCCTGAACTCATCAGCAGCAATAAATATTTATTGCGTGCTTCATGAGCACATTGGTAGCAAGACTGAATTTTGCACTAAATTTGAGTATAAAATGTCATTTGATTTAGACAATACACATAAAGGCACATGAGAAAATTCTTTCTGAATGAAATAACAAATAGCTGCTTATATAATAAAAAGCCTCAGAGCCACAGGGGTCTTCTGTGTTTGAAGGAAACCTACTGAAGGCACAGAAAGAAAGATTTCCTCTTGACAGGAGGATTTTGGCTCTGTGTAAGTCCAGCAGAATTCTCTCAGCCAGCCGGGGCTCTCTGCTTGAGTAGACAGCCTAACTAAGGTGTCAAAAGTGGTATTGTTTGGACTCATAAAGTTTCAGTTTTTCTAGAAGCCACCAGAGGATGGTTGCTGGGTAAGGCAGAGAGTCAGAGAGAATAGATGTGCTTTCCTGCATGGGCAAGGTTTGACATCAGGGGATGTCGAAGATGTTTCAACAAGCGCTGATCCAGGAGAGCTAGTAAGTTGAAAAGTGAGATTCACGCTAAGTATACAAACTCCCTGTGGGCGATGGAAGCAAAGCCGTCATACACATATAGGTAAGAGTTAAATAAAATTCACTTCTCGGGCTTCCCTGGTGGCTCAGTGGTTGGGAGTCCACCTGCCGATGCAGGGGACGCAGGTTCGTGCCCCGGTCCGGGAGGATCTCGCGTGCCGCTGAGCGGCTGGGCCCGTGAGCCATCGCCGCTGAGCCTGCGCATCCGGAGCCTGTGCTCCGCAACGGGAGAGGCCGCAGTGATAAGAGGCCCGCGTACCGCAAAAAAAAAAAAAAAAAAAAAAAAAAAATTCCACTTCTCTCCGAAGGGATCTCAAGTCTCTTTTCTCTTATAGTCTGTGTCCAGAGCTGCGTAGAATACATAATACTTTTTCCTACTAACTTAAAAACGACCTCTCACTGTTAGACCATACTTGCTAGGAAGAAAGAGAATCTACGTTGGTGCATATTTTTTCATCGTATCTAGATCATCAATGGCAAGTTGAAAACATGAACAAAGAAAGAATCATCTTCCTAAAAGCAGAAATGAGATTAAAAGGAATGAATGAAAACTAGACTGAGAATAATAAGATTTTAACTTTTAGTTTTTAAAATCTCTCGATTTGGTGTGGAGGTGTGCACGTGTTTGTATGTGCACTCCTTTGTAGACACACAAGTTTTCTTTATGCTCATTGTACAGAATAGTCAAATTAGAGTTCCTGGAAAGCAGGGCAGCAGCTAACACAAACAATAGAAAAGGCACCCTTCTGGGCAAATTAGCGAAAATGTGCTGCTTCTCCAATCTGACTACAGCCCAGCTATCAGGCTCGTGAATTGATCCTTTCAACCCTCACCCCATCTCCACCCCCACTGACATATACCTCTGTATCGGGCATAACCTGCATAATCCTACTGAGCAAAATGCACCATTGCCATTGCCATTTCTATCTTCTTTAAATTGTCTTAGTAAAACAAAAAAATTAAATAAAAAACACTACTTGTTAAATTGTCCTACTCCAAAGCGGTGACGTAGTTAAATGAGGGTGTAAGCCAGAGATTCTAAACCTAAGCCTCCCAGTGCCCCTGGAAATACAATGTCTTTTGCACGTGTACATCTGCATTTTTCGAAGGACAGAGGGTCTGCAAATGTGTCAGTGACCCCAAAAATTTAAGCCTTAAGCTAAAGTATAGTGGAATTAATAATTTAGAAACATTCACAAAAGAATAATTTAACTTTTAAAAAGTGCCCCTGGATTATCCAAATGAACTTTTACATTAAGGTCTGAATTTACCAAACTTGCTTGAAACAAAATTCTTATAATTTTAGGGGATGATTTCAAATGAAGGATTTTAATAAGTTGTTTATAGTCTAAAATTCTTATTTCAAAAGCCAAATGAAGATATCTGAGTCTTGTAATTAGACATGTCTTTTTCTTTCATTTATTTTTCATGGGATGTTTCATTATTCCAAGACTCTCATTTCTCTTTAGCATAGTGATTTTCACTTTGAAAAAAATGTCTAGTGATTGGAAAGTTCAGCTCATTTAAGTGACGTTGTGTATTTTTCCTCCTGTCATATGAGAATCACAGAATGGAAGGAACCCAGAATCCTTTGCTAGTTTTCTCCTTTATGCAAGATTATATTCCACTTGGTTGGATTTTCTTCTTTCCCTTTAAAGATAAATCACTTAAAGAATTTCTTTCTGTTTATATGACATATGAGCCTAAGAAGTATATTCCATAAAATAATATATTATTAATAAATTAACTATTTGTTCATGTGATATTCGCTATGTTGACCTTATTGTTTTAAAGCTCTTTGGTTCCCCTAAATATTGTTAAGTCTTTATTGCCATAAAACATCATTACTTTCAGTTCCACTGTTTCACTTTTATGATTTTTCTAAAAGGGTTAGTGCTGAAATTAACCGTATGCCTTTACAATACCATCTTTTTTCTTAATTTGCTTAACATGCTCTTCTTCACAAATGAGGCAATCAATTTCATAAATATCCCTATACAAAACAGAAAATAACATTTTATTGAATTCGATAAAACTGATATGATACATATTTCCCTGGTCTCCTTTGACTAGTGAGCAAAAATGAGCTTTATTCTTTAGCTTCAAAATGATAAGCAATTTGTTTTACATAAATATTATCTTCTATTCATATATATACATTTTCCAGAAAGAATTAACAAATATACTTTGTAGATTTTCTAGAATTCATTGTCTCGAGATGTTAAGAAAAAAAGGAAGGGGTAACAGAGAGCACCCAGCAATACCTGCAACACTCACTGTCTCACTGTATGCCTTAAAATTTCTTTCAGGTTTCTGGACTCAATTCTAATACATGTGTGTGTGCATGTGCGTGTGCGTGTGCGTGTGCGTGTGTGTGTGTGTGTGTGTGTGTGTGTGTGTGTGTGTATGGAAGCTTCTCCACACCAACAAGCAATGCTTGCAGCCAGCGCAGGCTGTCTGAGAATTCAATTCAATTCTGATACTATCTACCTGGGGATGGCATCAGATTCCACAGGTAAAGGGCTCATTCCTACAAGACCACCCTTCACTTTAGACGTCAATCACAAACCCAGGTTATTACCTGTGCGTCTGACAAACTGTAGGTTCTAATGACTCTCCAACTCAGGATGCTAATCACAAGATCAGATTGTCGCCTGTGTTTCTGACTGACTGGCTTAAATTAGAGGTTCCTACAACCCCCTTTGTGTTTGATCGATTTGCCAAAATGGCTCACAGAACTCAGGAAACCCATTTACTCACTAGAATATCATTTTTTTAATAAAAGAATATAACTCAAGAACAGTCATATGCCACAGAAGTAGAGAACAAACCTACAGATACCAAGGGGGAAAAGCAGTGGGGGGGGCGATGAACTAGGAGATTGGGATTGACATATATACACTATTGATACTATGTATAAAATAGATAACTAATGAGAACCAACTGTATAGCACAGTGAACTCTACTCAATGCTCTGTGGTGACCTAAATGGGTAGGAAACTCAAATAAGAGGGAATATAATTATATGTATAGATGATTCACTTTACGGCAGAAACTAAAACAACATTGTAAAGCAACTATATTCTAATAAAACTTAATTTAAAAAAAGAGCAGTCATATGGATGAGATGCATAAGGCAAGGTATATGGGAAGGAGCATGGAGCTTCCAAGTCCTCTCCAGAGGCATCATTCTCCCTGCATCTCCACATGTTCACCACCCTGGCAGCTCTCCAAACCCTATTCTTTTGCGTTTTTATGGAGGCTTTGTTACATAAGTATAATTCATTAAATCATTGGCCATTGGTCATTAATGACTGATTCAACTTCCAGGCCCTCTCTTCTCCCTGGAGGTCAGGGGTTCAGACTGAAATTTCCGAACTTCTAATCACGTGGTTGGTTCCTCTGGTTACCAGTCCCCATTCTTACTTGATCTAGGTGTAGCCCAAAAGTCACTTCACTGACGTAACAAAAGACAACTTTAAGCACTCTCACACTTAAGAAATTCCAAGGGTTTTAGGAGCTCTGTGCCAGAAATTGGGATGAAGGACAAATATATATTTCTTATTATAAATCACAATATCACAGAAATGTTCTAATGAAGATCTCTCTTTTCCTCAGTTCTGCTGAAGACTAGAATTCTGATTTTCTGAAGAATCTCTCCTTTCTCCCTTTCACTCAGTTCATTTATTTGTTTTCTAATATAAGCATTACATAATTAATGTGTGTCTATTTCAAAGTGTATCATTTAAGCAATGTGGTTATTTATAATTGCTAGAAACCTTTAGTGATAGATTGGGCCTTGCCATTTTTATAAAATTGAGCTTTGTTTTGCTTATTAAATTTCCTTCACTTTTTCTTTGTTTAAAAGTTATTAACATTCCCTTAGAAATTATGAGCCTGAACCCTCTTACCAGTGCTTGGGCTGGAATTCTAAACAGAGGGCAACATATTTGGGTGAGGAAGCTAGGAGTATGGCAGCTGTGCTCAAAGTGAGAAAACAAGGGAGGTATCCAGTATGACACAGAGAAAATACCTTGGATTTGGAGTAACTGGATTTAGGACCTGAATTCAAAATTTTTTGGTCTCTGCTGCATGCATTTTGGCAGGGTATTTTTTGACTTTCACCATCAGTATTTTTCTCAAATAAAGTAATCCTCAGGGATAAACTCAAGAATAGCAACATTTTGAGATTTCAATGTTTGTTTCTTTTGGAATTCACAGTGGAAGGAAGTCATATTGTTACCTATTTCTTTTGATTGGCCATTGTGAGCAGTGCCAGAGCATTTAAGAATAGGTAATTTTTGATGAATATAATTAATATGAGTTGCTCCAAAATTCAAGACACTTGTTACTTAATCGCTGTCATTTTATTGTTTCTTATTCATTTTTTTTTTAAATTCAAAGACATTTCGCTATTTATTTTCAAAATAATGTTTTTGTCCTTAGGAAAATCAGACAGCTTCTAAACACTTTATGAGGATGGAATGTAAGCAGAACTTGTTAATAATAAAAATCACTGGATTGATTTATATTTCAGTTGGTGTAGTGACTTCATGTCACCTACACAATAATGGTTCTACCATTGATTTTTAAGAAAGAAAAAATTCATTTTTATTTTATAATTTTCAGCTGAAAGACAAAGCACATAAAGGCCATGAAACTTAGATAACAGAATCAAGAATGAAAGAATTAATAACTTTTCTGGTAAGTTTGATAAATCAAGGGGTCTCGATAATTTAAAATAAACACATATACAATTTTAAATTATTTTTAAAGAAAAATTCCTTTTATTTGAAAAAAATTATATCTGTTATGATAGAATCTTTACACTGATAATTTTAGTCATTTCTTTTGTTATTAGGAAAAGTAATTTGTTATATGTAAGCAGTTACTTAGGAGAGCACACTCCAACTTTTCTCTCGGGTAACGTGTTTTTGATAGCATTCTGTACTGGACAATTATAGAACAAATCATCCTCACACACTTTATTAAAAACACATTTTTGATGTTCTAGATAGTTGGCCACTGGATTGCTCCTAAGAGCTCTATTTTCTCAATATTACTTCCTTTTTTTGCATTAACATGGGTGTCTCTTACACTTCTAGGAAATATTGATCATCCTAAGTAAAATAAGTTTCCTGTGGTTACAAATGACTTGCGGATGTGGTGAAAGGAAGATCATTGTTCTCAAATCCAATAATCCCATATGTGCAGACAGGAGTCTTTATGAATCCTGTTTATTTATAGGTTTCTATTAAGTGGCTCAGCTTGTAGGACTGGAGGTACTGGTTTATTATCACAACAATGCTTTTGAAGCCAATAACAAAAACACCAATAGCAGATTATGAAAAAAAATCAGTTTTACCTAGGCCTGTATTTATATAAGAACACTATCCTATTAAAATAATTGGTTCCTTCAAATTTCAGTGAAGCCTTGCTTCTGTGACGTTTTCATCCAGGTGGTAAGTAATTTTTCCTAGAGCTTTGTTTTACCACACTCTTATTTAAATTACAGTCTTTTCTTACTCAATATTCATTTTTCATTAAAAACAAAACAAAACTATAAAAGATGTTCTTAGAAACTGTAACATCAACTGTAACCATCTGAAGAGTGATATTGGTTAACGATAATGTCCTAATTGCATTTAAATTGATTAATTGAGAGAAGTAGTTTCTGTTCTAATAAATTTAATATATAGTCTCTTCATAATCTAACATTTTGGTGTTTGTCATGGGTATATTTAGGTAACAAAAAACTGTTTCCTTAGGACTTCCCTGGTGGCACAGTAGTTAAGAATCCGCCTGACAATGCAGGGGACATGGGTTCAAGCCCTAGTCTGGGAAGATCCCACATGCTGCGGAGCAACTAAGCCCGTGCATCACAACTACTGAGCTTGTGCTCTAGAGCCCGTGAGCCACAACTACCGAAGCCTGCTCATCTAGAGCAAGAGTAGCCCCCGCTCGCCCCAACTAGAGAAAACCCACATGCAGCAACGGAGACCTAACACAGCCAAAAATTAATTAATTAATTAACTAATTAATTAATAAAAGAAACTGTTACCAAAAACGTATAATTACCAAAAAGACTGACTAAACAGTGAGTTATTCCTCTAAGGATACAAGTGAATGGCAAATTAGAGATATGGTCAGAAAATAAATGATACCCGTTGTGCCCTAATTGTCTATTAGTCATCTTGCCAGTGAAATCCAGCTGTAGTGTTCTTGAGGTGATTGAACATGACCCCTGGGGTATGTCTGCCATTATAAGGCAAAGGATAATTTCTACCCCAATAATTGATAGTCTGGGATCTCTGCCCACATCTTTTCCTTCTTTTCTGCCCCTGATCCTTTCAGATTTAACATCCAGGTTGAATGCTTTGTCTTAAAATTGATACTTTGCTTATTTCTCCATTGCCTTTCTTTTGCTGCTGTAATTCTTCACCTATGGGGAAGTAAAGCTCACACATTCAGACCCCTGTGCAGCACTGACTCTGAGGTGGATGTAGTTCAAGCAAGGTCTGTTCACATGCAAATCTCAACTGAACCACAGAGAGGGACAACCTTGGAGCAAAATGTATCTTGTTGCAATCAGCTGTTTTTCAGAGAAGAAGTGTATTTATTTGAGTAATAAACATTTATACGCCAATACTGAAAAGTTAATAGAACTATTGCATGTGAAATGTCTCAACCACTGTGTAAATGTAAATGTACAGAATTTTTAAAAACATAATTATAAATCCAGACAGCTCTGTCAAAATATGAGCAGGTAATACCATTAGATTAAAAAAGAGATAGGTCATATATTATAAATATATAACATATAATATTGGCATAAATAAGATTTGAGGCATAAAAATTATTTATATCAAAATTATTTTGACTTGACTATCAACTAACTAGTCCTTTAAGAAGATGCTGTTGCCAAGTGAAGTTTCCAGCCTGGTGTCAGCAAGTATTTGGCAGGATCAGTCCCTAGTTCTGAGCTAATGGCAGACATGGCTAATCAATCATGGTGCTCTTTCTTGCTGAGTCCAGATTTAGCCTTAGATATCATCACAACTGCCAAATCCATTATTTTTTATAATAGCTGCCTGAAAAATTGTGTTGCATATTCCAAGTACCTACTTGTCATTCCTACTTGGTTCACAAGTATGCCAAACTAACTAAATCAAAACTAAATGCTCCATCTTCCTTATAGAACTCTTGCTGTTTCTTCAGTGTATCCTATTTCAACAAATGGCCCTGCTCTCCTTCCTGTGGCTCAGGCCAGAAATGGGAAACTCTCTTGACTTGTTTTTTCTCCTCACCTGTCACCATCCTTTTTATCTGGTGTGCCCCTTGTACTCTATTAGTATTTTTCAAATTAGTCCATTTCTCTCAATTCTCATGACTACTAGTTGAATTAGTCTTCCTATTTCTACTCTTGTCCGTCTGAACCATTCTTCATAGTGCTGCCAAAGTGTTGCAAAACTCTTAGTCTACATCATTATTTAAAACCTTATGATAGGGCTTCCCTGGTGGCGCAGTGGTTGGGAGTCTGCCTGCTGATGCAGGGGACACGGGTTTGTGCCACGGTCTGGGAAGATCCCACATGCTACGGAGTGGCTGGGCCCATGAGCCATGGCCGCTGAGCCTGTGCATCTGGAGCCTGTGCTCCGCAATGGGAGAGGCCACAACAGTGAGAGGCCCACGTACCGCAAAAAAAAGAAAAAAAACAAAGAAAAAAACCTTATGATAATTTTCCTTATCATTTACATCAAATCCAAAATCCTCACAGGATTCTCCCTGGTGTGGCTCCTCTCTAGGTCTTCAACTGTATTGTCCACTCCATTTCTTTCCTTCATCTCTATCATGCTTGTCTCTTTTCAGTAAAGGGACTTCATTGTCTTGCCTGAGGACTTTCAAGCTCATTTTATTTTTTTATCCTGGTATACCCTTCACCCCTCCATTATTTAGGCAACTCTTACTCATCTTTCAGGATTCATATTATAAGTTTATTTCTCTCTGAATACCCAGGTTGAATTAGTTACTCCTGCTGTATGTTTCTACAGCGCTCTCTGCCTGCCCTTTTAAAACAATTGCCACACATGTCCTTTTTCTTAACTTCAAAAAGGCAGATTTCATATTTGTCTAGTTTGTGGCTATATTTTCAGCATAGTTACCTCCGAAATATTTTGGACATATTGGTATTCTGGAAATCTTAGAGAGAAAATGAAAAACTTTTTTTTGCCTTCTTAAGAACACCATTTTTGCTTTGGAGGAATTCTTTTCAATGAGATGCAATCTAGTGGGACTATAAGTCAGGGACCTTGCCTTCCCCCAGGCTAAGGTTAGGGATGAGACCAAATTTTCATGATGTGGTGATCCCTCCCTGGAAGTTGAATCTTGAGCAGAGTGGGCAAAATAAGCAGAACATGAGAGTCAGTTTCTTTCCTGTGGAGGTACTATAAGTGCTCTTGACATTCCTGTGTCTCCCCTCCCCGTTTCCAAGACTGCTATCCCCACCCTGATATTACTTCTCAGGACTCTGTATTTGTAATAAATTTCCTTTTTAAAAAAACTATCCAAAGTTGTTTTATATCACTTACAATAGAAGAACCCTAATTGACAGATTTTACTTTTTTCTTTTTTTTTTCTTTTTTTTTTTTTTTTTGCGGTATGCGGACCTCTCACTGTTGTGGCCTCTCCCGTTACGGAGCACAGGCTCCGGACGCGCAGGCCCAGTGGCCATGGCTCACGGGCCCAGCCGCTCCGCGGCATGTGAGATCTTCCCGGACCGGGGTACGAACCCGTGTCCCCTGCATCGGCAGGCGGACTCTCAACCACTGCGCCACCAGGGAAGCCCCTATTTTTGTTATTTTTAACATGTCAAAAATATATCATGATTTGCTTAGGATTCTGGATTGGGATCCTGTGATATTCTGTAGTTGGTATTTAAAACTGATGACTCTCAACTTATTGTCTTAATCCCTCTTTGCCTAGATATCATGTGTTTTTTAAGCATCTTTATTTCAGTCAATCCTGTATTCATTCATTCATTTATACATTTCCTCCACAAATACTTATTAGTACGGTTTCACTACTGTAAAAATTAATAAATAGAAACCTCAATTAAAATAGAGTTGGGAGGCTAGAAGGAGAAGCTCCAATGATAGCAGAGCTCAACAGGATGAAGGAAGACTTCCTTTTCTTACCTTGCAAGATCTCAGACCCTGAGAGACTCACAACTCAGCCAATGAAAAACCACTATACCTTGAACTCTCAATTCCTCCAATGGACTCTTTGTTTACTACAGCCCTCCCAACTTCCTTTTCCCTTCTATATGAGCCCTCCTCTCCTTGTTGCGGGGGGGCTTGCACGTGGCTCATCATGGTTGCAGACCCCATACTGCAATATTTTGCTGATCCCAAATAAACCCATTTTTGCTGGAGAAACAACTGGCAATCTATTCGTTTAAGGTCAACACTATGTATCATATATTGGCAAGACACTGGAAATCCAAACATAAAACACATCATTTTGGTTCAAAATACTAGTGATGAAATACACTGATAACTGGCTTCAGTATCTTGAGATATGATAAACGTTATGAAAAAGATTACATACGAAGTAATATTCTATCATGGGCAATGGAAGACTAAGGTTCTGTGACAACTCAGTGGTATAATGAAAGCCTTGGGGAGGTGGGCAGTGGGCAACTAAGCTTTAATAAGAATGGGTTGACATACCTTTGTGAGGACGTATCATAGAGTAGTTAGGAGCACAGACTCTGGATCCAGAGTGGGCTTAAATCTTGGCTTTGCACCTATGGCATAGTTTTTCAAACCAAACCATACCAAACCAAACAACACACACACACACACACACACACACACACACACAGTATCATATTAAGCCTCTAGATGTAACTACCAGTTTACAAGTAATACAGGGGAAGGAACATATTAAATAACACCAGAAGGATGCAACCAGCAAAATCTAGAATTTAGAAAACTCCACAGAGCAAAGTCTGCTTTTTATATTAAATAAAGAGCCAATGAAAATCAGAGGCAAAGGGAATCTATAGATTAAAAGAAACTTAAGAGACATAATTATATGGAATATTTGGACTTTGGATACTGATTTAAACAATCCAATAGAAAACTACATTTATGAGACAACCACAGAAGTCTAAATACTGACTAGACTGTGATAATAGTTGTTAATTTGTAGCTTTGAATATGGTATTTTTATGTTTAGGACAGGTCCCTTATATTTTAGAGATGCATGAAGAAATATTTACAAGTAAATAATATGTCTGAGATTTGCCTCAAAATAATCCACTTGGGAAGGGAAGTGAAATGGACTTATATAAAAACCAAGAGTGGACATGAGCTGTTGATGAATGAATATTGGATAGTTAAATAGGACTAAACTTATAACGAAACTTTAAAAAAGAAAAGTAAGTAAAAATTCTGGATCTGCCATTTACCCATAGACCAGCTGTGTGGCCTTGAACAAATTATATAACATCTCTGTTTTAACCTAAATTTTCTTTACTTGTAAAGTAGGGACAACAGTAAATTACCCTTGTAGGATTGTTGTGAGGATAAAATAAACTAGTTTATGTTTATGTTTAGTGTCATGCCTGACCCAGAATTATGCTTTGTGTTTGCTCTTATTATTATTAATTGGTATAGCAAGAGGATAAACAACACGAGAAAGAAAGGCTAGAGAGGAAACTGAATAGATGAGAAATCTACAACAGAGATGAAAGTTAATAAAATGGGAAATAGGTTTTAAAAATATATAATGATGTTCCTAAGGGACATTAAATGCATTTGACCAATTCCTATATAATATACCTATGATTCCAGGGTTTGAACTCAGTGTATAAGAGTAGAGGGAACAGAGAAAGAAATAATTTCATCCTCTTTGTTTTTTATTTGTGCTAAACTATAAGACCTCTAGAAACACACAGTTGATATTTGTACTTTACAATTAACATGGTTTGTTCACTAAAAAATCTTATAGAGCATTTTCAAAGAGAGTCAGCTTCACTTGGATAAAGTTTTCCAATGCTATTGTCTTCATGAGGACTGCATTTCATAGCTCACTACCCATGATGTTTTTAGTCTTCCAAGTTAGTGGCTTTACCTAAATTTAGCAAACCTGTATAAATCATGAAAAACATATATTTTTCTATGTGAAGTATGATTCATTATTTTATTATTATTAATATTATGATGATGATAATTACCTCAGTGCATTCAGAGTCCATGTTCATTTTGGAACATTTTTGCCTGTGTGTTGTAAGTGATGACTTCAATAACCACCTTAGTTACTATATCACCGATGATCTGGTGTGTCACTGAAATGATTTTCCAGAGGTAATGTGTTTCTGACCTAGCTTGTTTCATTGTTTTATTGAATATATGAAAAATGTTAGAAATAGCAGCACTTTAAATTAACAAAATGATCATTTATGGTCATGTGGGAATATTGAAGATGAAAAGCAACGAAATATGGTCACGTGGCTAGCATAATTGTATGGACTTTTTTTGCATGCAATATTGACTAATTTAGTGTTTATTAATTTAGTGTTTATTATTCTAATGGAGACTGTGGAAGTGATTTATAATTGTTTTTAAAGCACTATTAATTTTATTTTTAAGTTGACTCAGCATATATTTTTGCTGTTGTTTTTAAAATAAACCATATATGATTTTTGCTTTCCACGCTGAAAGTTACTAAAAGTTGTTGTCTCATATATTTAGGTGTATCACATAATATAAATTTAAGTCAAATTAAAATTAAATAAAGTCATCTATTTTATGTTATGAACATCTCATAAACATTATAAATATTAACAATGTGGAAATAAGAAAAAAGAGAAGTACACTAGATGTAATAATTAATATTAATAATTACTGCTATAATTTACAGAGTATTTATTATTTGGCAGCACTGTGCTAACTGCTTTATGTGCATTATCTCATTATTCATCACTGCAATTCTATTAGCAGTTGTGACATCTATTCCCTTAAACAACAGTAAATAAAAAGAGTCTATGTCTTGCTTTAGAGCTTTAAGAAAATCCTGCATCCCCTTCTCCACTTATTAGGATGCCATGCAAACCCCTCTGATGTAGCACGTCCCAAGCCAACACTGCCTATAGGAGATCCTATTATCATACCCATTTTGCAGAGTGGAAGGCCAATTCTGAGAGGATTAACTTGTCCAAAGGCATGCATTCAATGCATGTCAGAGATGATGCCCTGCAGTCATTTTCTCCACCTAGTCTTTCATATTGATGCTCCTCTTCTTCCTTCTTACCTGCTGCAGAAGTTAATTATTGGCAAATTTTAGTTTTAGGTAATTAAATCTTTAGTTCTTCCAGCTCTCCCCATCCTACAAAAGAGCTGCTCCTGTCAGTGAAATATTTACCACCTAGGCTTCTCCTCCTCCTTAGAAGCTATCAAAGTAGCCTGATCCATTCTAGCCCCTTGAATGCTTTCAAACTGGTATTTTTCAAGCATTTGTTTGTCCTGTTCCTGGAAGCACGTGACCAGAGACAAGTGAAGGGTAACTGCTGAGGCCCTGGAGCAGCTCCCAGCAAACGTAGTAAGGTGCAGTGTAGTGATCTGAGACAAACCCACTTTTAAAATTTTACTCTGTGCATGTGTGGGTATGTGTGTGTGTGATTGCAGGTGAGCTATTTGTGTCCTTTTCCAATATTTCATTTAAATGGACTGTGAGATTAGACTTACCAGATTCCTGTGAATTATAAATGCTTTAAAAACAAACCCACTTTTTTGTTTTGTTTTGTTTTTTGTCTGAGCAGCGCGGCATGCGGGATCTTAGGTCCCTGACCAGGGATGGAACCCGTGCCCCCTGCACTGGAAGTGCGGATTCTTAACCACTAGACCTCCAGGGAAATCCCAAAACCCACTTTTTTGGATGAGAGGTTATTTGTAGCGAATATTATGTAATGCTTTATAGATCTAAAGCATAATGAGTTTAAGTATTCTTCCAGAATTATGAGATTATTCTAATTCGTTTAGGGAATGTAATCCTTTTATTCTTTATCAATAATTGTTACAGAACAATATTAGCCCTTCATTTTGAACAGTGATTCATTTTTGCATGAACTGGTTATCTAAAAATAATAATAAATAAAATAAAAGTGAAGCATACTTAAAGATTGACCTTTTACACTGCTCCAAAAATAATTACTATGATCTTTATATATAAGAAAATAATAAAGCAACATCTGTTGTATCAAAATCATTGTGTCAAGATTCCACTAGAGAAATAGAACCAGTAGAATATATGTATGTGTGTGTGTGTGTGTGTGTGTGTATACACATAATGAACATATATATGATTTATTACAAAGAATTGGCTTAGATGATTATGGAGGTTGGCTAAGTAAGTCCAGATATGTAGGACAGGCAGCCAAGAAGGGAAGACAATGAACAGAATGGAACTCTATCTCCCAGGAAACCTCAACCCTGATTTAAGGCCCTCCAATAGATTCAGCTGGGTCTACCCAGATCACCCAAAGTAATTTCCCTTACTTAAACTTAAATTATCATGGGATTAAAATACATCTGCAAAATGCCTCCTCAGCAGCACCTACATTAGTGTTTGATTGAGTAACTGGGGACTATAACCTACCCAAGTTGCCATCTCAATAAAGCCATCACATCTGTAAATTCCCTACCCTCCTCAAGAGCTATCACACTGTCAGATCTGAAGCTCTGTCTGAACTCCTGCCTGCTCACATCCTGCTTTCCCTTAGAGAACTATCATATTGAACCACCATATTGGATTTTAAAAAATAATATATGGCTTTTTTATTGCCTTTGAAATTTATTAAAAATGGTGACACTGTGTCTTTTCCAGGTATGCTGTTTTCACTTAACATGTTTCTAAGATGTATTCATTTCTTAGTAGCTGTTTTCAATGATTTTTAATGCTTTACATTATCGGATTATTTGAATGCACCAACAATTATTTATCCATGCTTCTATTTATGATTATTTCATTTTATAGTTATTAACTATTAAAACAATAAATTTTGAAACTTTTTGTACATATCTGTTTATTCACATCTTAAAGGGTTTCTCTGGGTAAGTACTTAGGATTGGAATTTCTAGGTTTTATGTAGTAAATGCAGATTGAACTTAACCAGATATTTTTACAGTGATAATATCGATTTACTTTGCTTCCCTCAGTATAAAAATGTAGATTTTTATCTACACATGGTTTCATCAGACTATATTAGTTTCCTATTACTGCTATAACAAATTACCACAATTTAATGGTTTAAACAACACAAATTTATTCTCTTAGGATTCTGGAGGCCGTAATTACAAAATAAGTTTCTCTGGGCTAAAGTTCAGGTGTCGGCAGAGCTGATTCTTTCTGTAGGCTCTGAGGAGAAAATCCAATTCCTTGACTTTTCAGCTTGTACAGGCTGCCTGTATTCCCTGGATTGTGGCCTCTTCCTTCATCTTCACAGCGCATTTCTAAACCTCTGCTTCTGTCATCACATCATCTTCTCTTCTTTTGTAGTCAAATCTCCCTCTGCCTCACTCTTATAAGGACATTTGTGATTACATTTAGGGCCCACCTGGATAATCCAGGATAATCTATCTATTTCAAAATCTTTAATTGAGTCACATCTGCAAAGCCTCTTTTGCTATATAAGGTAACATTCATAGGTTCTGGGGATTAAGTGGTGTTCATCTTTGGGGGCAGAGAGCATTATTTAACCTACCTTTCAAGTTTTTGTGCCAAAGTTGTAGATATAAAATGCAATCTTATTGTGGTTTTAATTGGTATTTCCCTTAATACTAATCAGTTTGAGCATTTTCTTATATGCAATGGGCACTTGGGTTTCCTTTTCTGTGAAATAAATGTTTATATATTTGATCTTTGATTTTGATTGAAATGTCAAATACATATGCTGAATAAACATTCTTTACTGATTATGCATATGACAAATTTCTTTTCCAAGTTTTTAATTTATCTTTCATTTTAATGCTTTTTATGAATATGTTATTTTTTTAATATAACCAAATCGATTTATTCCTTTATGCTTAGAAATTTTTGTCTCACCTAAGAAATATTTTTCTAGCTTAAACTATAAATATATACTCTTTTATTTTCTCCTAAAATATTTAAATATTTGTTTACATATCTGTATGCAATCCACCTTGACTTAATTTTTGTTTATGATATAAATAGAATCCAATTTTTTTTTTCCTTATGGCTAACCAACTGTCCCAGCATCACTTATTGAATACTGCCACTTACACCCTACTTTAAAATTCGACTTCCTTGTGAATCAAGTGTCCACATATGCTTGAATCTGTTTCTAGGTTTGGTATTACGTTCTATTGTGCTATTTGTTTACCCCTATACCAGCACTCCATGATGTTACTATAGATTTATGATAGGTCTTAAGTTCTACCACAGCAAATACACCACTTGGGTCCTTTTAGGATTATCTTGTCATTTCTCATTCAAATAATTTTAGAAAAACTTTTGTCCAGTTCTGGAAAACCCTGTTGACTTTTGCTTGGAATTGCATGGAATCTATAGATCAATCTGGGGGAATTGACATCTTAATGATATATAATCTCACTTAACCATGAGTATCTTTGTTTCTGCAGATATTCTTTAACTTATCTTTTAACAGGGTTGCACAATTTTCTTCATAAATATTTTACACATCTTTTGTTATATTTATTATGTGCTTTATATTTTTGTTACATGGCATTTTACAATTATTATCTCACTATTTTTTGCTGTTATAGAGAGATACAATTGAGTTCTACACATTGATCTTACATCCAGATCTTTGCTAAACCGTTGTAAATTCCAACAATTTAACTGTGGATTATTTTGGATTTAACATGTAGACAATAATATTATTCCTGAGCAATTAGAATTTTACTTTTCTAAATCCTTGTAATTCCATTCCATAGGTTGCCTTTTTCTTCTGTTGATTGTTTCCTTTGCTGTCAAAGAGAACTCACACAAATGACTGATTAAATATTGTGTGATTATATCTATATGTATTATATATATATATATAGTATTATTCTATTTATATGAAATTCTAAAAGAGATAAAGCTAACCTGTGGTAAAAAAAAATATATCAGAAAAAGAGTTGTCTCTGAATAGTGGGAGGTGAATGTTTACTGAGAAGAAATGTGAAATAAATTCTTGGATGATGGTAATGTTCAGTATTTTTTTAGAGTTTTGGGTTGCACAAGCTTATGTATTTGTCAGAACGTACTGAATGATACACTTAAGATTTGTATATTTCATTGTGTGTAAATTTTGCCTCAAAAGAAAAAAAAGAGAAAAAGAATTATAAACAAATATTGAACTTTAGTTAATGATAATTAATGGTGTATGCAGAGACGAAGTATTAGGGAGGAAGTGTAATGACATCTACAGCTTACACTGAATTGTATAAAAAAATAAGATCTGATAGATAAATAGAGGAAGAGACAGAGGAATGGACAGATAAAATATTATATTATGGAGCAAGTAAGATTAAAGACTGATTATAGAATCTGGGTGATGAGTATAAAGGTATGTGTTCATTGAAATTGTTTCAACTTTTCTATACCTTTGCAAACTTTATAATAAAATATTAGCAAATATAGAATTAGTATATTTCCATATAAAATACCTCTATAGAATAATTGACAGTTTTTCAGAACTTTCTAAGTGTTATTTGAAACTCAGTACTATGGCATTACTGAAGGCACGGAAATTTTTAGTTTACTTTGATAAATTTTATAAATAAATAATTTTACGTTTATGAATTGCCTTCATTTGATTACTTTCATTTAGGCAAATTTGAATTTCAAAAATAAATATATTTTATCATGATTCCATGAAATATCTTAAAGTTATTCGACACATTTTTATTAAATGAAGGTAAAATATGGTTAATGACATTGTTGCGTAGATATAAATCTCCACCTATTTTTAGTTAGTTAATTCATTTCTAGCATGTTGAGTGTATTATTATAACTATAAGGTTAACAATTAAACAAACAAAGAAGAAGAAACTAAAGCTTAGTGATTGCAGATATTGCTCAAGAGAAGAGCATTTGATCATAACTCAAAGGAGCTCTGTTTCAAATCCAGAGGTCCACTAATAACTTTTGCAAATGGATAGCTCCATTGGGAAAGCCTGTGAAGCTTATGTGCTTGACCCCTTCTTGCTTTTTGTTTTTTCAGGTATTGTCATTTGGAGACTGTGCAGAGCTGTTCATGTGTTGTTAGCTCATGAAATAATTTTTATAATGCTTTTACATAATATCTGTTATAGTAAAGATTTCAGAATTTTTGCAATACGTAGACATAGAGGTTAATCTCATTTCTATCATTTATTACAATTTTGACAGAAATTTTGAACAATAAGTCTTATTTTGCTTATGATTGAGGAAGGATAACTGTTTCTCCTAGAGTCAGTGTATTCATGGTGTTCATATTATATTAAGCCATAGTAAAAATAGTGAAAAATCAAGAAGAATGTTAATATAGTTTGTGGGTTTATTATTTGGTTGTGTTTAAACTCTGATTGTTGAAAACTAACTTTGAATAGTTTTAACACAAGAATTGAAGGAAGAGAAAACAAAGCAATACAAACCAATGATCAACCAATAAACACAGAAGCCTGAACTCAAAATGAATATACCACCTACTGGATATAAAACATTTGTAAATTATGTGAGGAAATTTAAAACAAGTTCCCCTTAAATTTTGAGGGTGAAAGTGGATTTTGATTTTGAAAGCATATCTAGTTTATATCTGTTGTTTTCATTCATTTTAGGACCTAAACAAGTTCTTATGCTTTCCTTTTTAAAGGTCAACTTGTTACAGAGAAATCACACCTTTCCTTTAGTCACACACATCATCTCTAATTGTGCCCCAGAAAACAGACCCACTATTGTCAGGGTCAGAAATAATTAGTAGATTGTTACATGTCTTTTCCCAAATTCCACAGAAAGAATATCTTAAAATCATTATAGAGAAGCAGACCTGGAACTACCTAACACCTTTAGCTTATTATAACAGTTGGGTGTTTGGAAAATTAGTTTTTATCCCTAATGCAAATATAAATGTTAGATTAAACTTGTAGGTCTATGATCATTCCCTATTTCTTTCAATTAGAATCCTAGGTATCAAAATGTTTTGAAAAGCAAAATAGACCATAACTAAATCAGCATATGTATTTTGTTCAGTAAAATGCAGAGAACTTAAATTGTTTTACTGCATTTTCTTACAGAAACCCTAAAGGGCTACTCATTATTTCTTTCTTTATTTATTTATTTTCATTTATTTTTTAAATCAGGTCATTTCAGCTAGCCAGGTGAAAATATAGAGTTTAAATGTAGCAACCAGAAACAAAACAAAACAAAACTCACCTTTGCTCTCCAAGGATAACACAACCCAAATAGTTTTAAGATCTAGAGAATCAGGCAAGATTATTACTTACTGATTGAACCAAGTAGCTAGTACCTATTCAAATTAGCTTTCTAGCTGTGTTATGACATATATACACTACTGAATGTAAAATAGTTAGCTAGTGGGAAGCAGCAGCATAGCACAGGGAGATCAGCTCGGTGCTTTGCGATGACTTAGAGGGGTGGGATAGGGAGGATGGGAGGGAGGTTCAAGAGGGAGGGGATATGGGGACATACGTATGCATATGGCTCATTCACTTTGGTGTACAACAGAAACTAACACAGTATTGTGAAGCAATTATACTCCAATAAAGATTTATTAAAAAATAAAGAAAATAAAATTTAATAGCAAACCTAACACCTGTTTTTCAGTGAGGTCAGAATAGGACTTCTATTGTTCCTTTATATGTTTTTTAAAATTCGTACAAAGCTACTCAATGAACTCAAACTAGTACAGCCTTTGTGAAGGGCAATTTGACAGCTTCTATCAAGAACATTACACACACAAAAAAATTACATATACTTAGACTCAACTTCTAAGTTTTTTTTTCTAAAGAAACAATTAAGAATTCATTAATTTAGGGTTTTGATTATTATAATAGTCTAGATAGAAGTAACCTAAATATATGGGATTAGGAGATTTATTAAATATAATTTTTTCATACAATGCAACACTATGAAGTATATATCTAAAGATTATTTAAGGTCATGGGCATACACACCCAATGTTTTAGTGATAAAAATATTTTTTTCAAAAGTTATATACACTAGTTATAAAATCACTCACTTTCAGACATATACACAAAAACATAAGAAAAGACTGGAAGAAAATTCAACTTAATCTCCAAAATACTTATGTCTAAGTGGGAAAATTATAGATAACAGTTTTTTAAATCTTTTTGCATCTTCCAAATATTCTATGACAAATATGTGTGATAAATTTTATTAACAGATAAAAATATTAAATTAAAGTTTGTAAGTATAACAAAAACAGTTTCTCCAAGCATCAGTTTTGGAAATCCCTCCACATCATGCTGCATAAATATAATGAAGTACACAGACAGGACTAAGTGGACTTAAGTAAGCAATTTAAACTTTCTGTGACTTAAGTTTGTTAATTCATTAAACATACCTCATATTGATCTTTCAGCAGAAAAGGAATAAATCTTGGTCTACAAACTTGGATGGGCACTATACAACTTTTATCTTTTATATTTGAACACTATGTCTGGCTAAACATTAAAGTGTTAGAAAGTATAACATTAGTAATACCCTGACCCAAGTTATGAAGACTTCTGAAACAGTAGAAATGTGGCATTTTTATTAAAATTTAAAATATGCCTGCTCAACACCAAATAAATCAGTGATGGATTACTATAGCTCTCATAGCCTGAAGGCCAATGTTACCAACTATACAGAATGTGTTTTGATAGAGCAATAGAGTAGGAATTCAAATTACATCAAACTCCCCAATTAGTCAGTAAGATTTAGATACAGGCTGCTCTGAAGGGAAACCTTCAGAATTATGTTACAAAACTGAAAAAAAAATCATCCTCTGATATTAAAGTTAGTAAGTATGAAAGATGGCATCCCTCATTTCAACAAACAGGTTTACTTAAAAGGTTTAGAATTAGGGTGCTACTAATATTGAGGTATTTCTAAATTCCAATCAAGAAAGCTAAGTTTTCTCAGAAATCAGGAATCTGTTCCTGTGCACATTATCTTATCTACTACCTAAAGTACATTTATTTTTATAGTCGATCTGCAAATGCCTACTCCCTCTTCAGGTCAGCTCAGATACTTTACCCTCTAGAAATCCTTTTCTAAGTCTGAGATGTTTTTTGTTTTTGCTTTTTCTCTTGTGATTCTACTGTACCTTATGTTTTAATAACAATAGCAAGTATCACTGGAAACTAGAAATCCAAATTTGTGTGATTACTCTTTTTTCCTTGAACTGCTCACTTTTTGAAAGCCAGAACTGGCTATTTTTGTCTCTGCCAATGGCTAATATGGCAGGCAATATAAGTTTGCTGAAGGAATCTTGAATGGGTGTACAAACTGATCTCAAGCATAGCCAAGTTGACAAAAGTTTATCCTGAGATCAGGTGTACACCAACCAAAAAAAAAAGCTGGACATTTTCAAATATATCAAAACATATTCAAAGTAAATTTAAGCAGTAACACAAGAAGGGAAGTTGTCTATATGGTTATGTGACTATTTTCATTTTTAAAGAGAACCAAATAGTAGAATATGCACATATTTCTATAGTTCACAAAAGGAAAAGGGTGTCAAATCTTAAGGACTATCATCAGTTATTTGAGCGAAAACATCTTTCAAGCAAAAATAAAAGAAATTCATCAAGATATGAGTCATATCTTGAAAGAGCCCTAAAATTTATGACTTTTTGTTTAGTCCAGGACACGCAGATCAGCCTGATGATCTATAATGTGTCTACCCTGGGTTGATTTACCCATCAGGAAGGAGAAGCCAGGGAAATGACAGGTGCTGGTTATCCCGCCAGATATCTCTGTCATTGTGAATGTATAAATTGCCATTCTGGTTTATCTGTACCCTTCTTTGTGAAATTAGCCACTGTGAATCAATTTCTCAGAACATAATCACTTCTGGAAAGACATATCACAGAGTTCTCAGGGTGCATACCTAAAGGCTGGGTATTAGATTGTGGAAACATTACAGGTAAAGTCTTACCTGAAGCAATGGGCCAGTCAGCCAGCCTCCATTTATAGTAGCTCTTGGAAGCAGCTGTTGGTAACTGAATGTTCTAGCTTCCAATTAAAATGTACGCAATATAATTGCTCCTGTCAAAATCTTCCCTTCTTCTTATGCCTACAGAGGATTGTAAAGTGTCCTTAATTGCAATTTTGGACATTATAAAAAATTACTGCAATGAACATCCTTTTACATGTTCTTAAGTTAGTTAGAGCATACACAAAGAAGAAGATTTTTTTTAATCATAAGGGTGATATCTAAAAATTAATAGCCTGCATGACAGAGGTACTGTCAATCAGAGCAGCTGCCAGCCAAGCAGCTATAGAAAGTATACTCTTTCAATACTAGCCCAGGAAATGTGTTGTACTTTCATTATAGAATATCAAATTATCCAAGGAAGTTTATACCAATTTACTCTTCTCCTGAAGTGGGAACTTTAGGGGTTTAACTCTCCTTTGAAGTTTGCACATGCTCTCAGTTTATCCCATCACATTAGATGATCTTTATTTAAGAGAGGTACTTAACTTGTATTTCCCAATAACCTCTTCTTTATAATATTAAAATAAGACCTTTAACCAGTGACTTTTTAAGCAAAACTAAAATTTAGTTGAAAAGATTAAACTTATATGTAATGATTATAATTTATTAAAATATTGTAAAATATAAATGCACCAGTATATTTTTAAAATGTATACATATAACTAGAGTATACTTTTGGAATTAAGTACCTTCTTAGTATTTTGATGTAGAAATGGAAATTGCAATGAGTATCTATTTTAATGTTTTTATTTTAGTCTTGGTATGGAGTGTTGTTCTTTTATTGCATGTATTGTTTTTAAAATTTTAACCTGCATTCCCGATGAGTCAACCCAGGGCTCGTTGTTTCTTAATATCAAAGCAGCACGTATGAATTTTCATAATAATTACATTATTATTTCAGGCTACATTTTGTGTTTTTTTCATGATTTTATGATATATACTTTTTTAAAATTCTTTCAAATTCTGATTTTTCAATTACAGATGCTCGAGACAAGTTTGTACACAGAACTGGGTAAGAGTTGTTTACAAGATTAGTACAGAAGTCCTGGAGTCATTCCAAACAAGGGCATTGCTACCAATGAATTCATGGTATAGGACTTGGAAAAGATCAGAAGTCAAGAAACAGAGGCTGACTTTAAAATCTAGAAGGTAGACTTTAAAGGTAGCCAATGGGTAAATTAGGTTAGTGGTATTAGACATCAAAGTAACCAAAGAATGAGAAAGTTCAACCATAAGGAAACAAAGTTAAAGAGTGAAGTACATATCGATGAAATAGACTTTTTTAGAGGAAATATCTAGCATCCATTGTGACTTTCAGTTGGGCATGGAAGATAGAGTTAGACATACTACTCAGAGATGTGGAGAAAGATATTTAGAGACCCAGACTAAGAGGGATAAGTATTTCCAGAATAATCAATGGTATATGAGGACAGTGAGATTATTTGAAGTTAAAGTCATCTTTGCATACTCCCAGACATATGGTTATTATAAATATAATAAACAAAATAGTTTCCCACACAGATAATCAAGATATAATTTTCAAGTTGCATCACTAGATTCACAATAATATTAACATAATATAATAATAATTTTTCATAGCTAACGTCTTTCAAACCCCCAGCTTCTATGAAAGACAGAAACTTAAAGTTAGTTTACATTATTTAGGTGGCAAAATTATTATTTATTTCCTAGTAATCACATATAAAGACAATGATCATAAATGTCCTAAATGAAGTATGTTGCAGCATTCTGTGTTAAAATTCACTGGTCCAATTCTAAAATCAAATACAAGCTTGTTTACCTAAAAATATTATTTCTGAAGGCATAATGGGTTTAGCTGTTCTTAAAATAATCTAGAAACTGAGTAACACAGCTGAATTTTCATTAAGTTTATTAATTATTAATTGTTATTAATTAGTGCTACAGGCATTCAAAAATGAGATTTTGATATAATCAGAAACTAGAAACTATTGCTTCTATAAAAAAAAAAAACACAGAATACCATTAGTACTGCATTCTGGTGAATGATCTCAACTTAAAAGTTGAAAGGCAATAAAAATTACTGAGTGAAATGTGGAATCACATATTGAGATGAATATTGATTGAAATACTTCTTTTGGGTAGAGGAAGACAAAATGGGTAAAATATCATAGCTTATGTTGTTTTTCTAGATTTCTGAAAAACACAAATATCATACTTTGGATTCTTAACATAGGTGAAAATAAAATAAATTTCCCACTTGGGAAAACACTTCTTTTTCTCTTTCTAGGAAATGGGTTATCAGTATGAGTTAATTAGTAGAAGTAATTGCATGGATAGGATTAGCCAGAAAAACAAAATAAAACAAAAACTAGTTTTTAACTCCTGGCTATCTTCACTTACTGATGTTGAAACTAACCAGTATCAGGTCTAAAATTACCTAATCATATCAATTCTTTATTTCTTTGATGGAAACGCTATTCCTGGTCTTATTTTTGTTGAGTTCAATGAAACCAATGAACTATATTAGCACATTGATATATGCATAAAATTAAGCTCAAATTTCAATATTATCAAATGAACATATCATTACATATCATTTTCAATAAACTAAAATGAGCCCAAATTCTTATAGTAACTTAAAACTGAATTTTAAGTGTTTACTAAACAACAATTACATATGGAAAATATCACCTCAAGGTAGCTTACCCTAAACATTCAAAAGCTCTCATGATTCCTACTTAAGTAGAAGATAATCTGAAGCTCAAAATATTTATGTTTCTGTTTTAGGCCATACAAGAATTAATGAGAGAATCTAAGATGGATCCAAAAATTTGAGGTGCTGTTATATCAACTATTCTTTAGTATTTGAAGAAATAAAATGAATGCAAACCTTGTCTATGGTGCAAGGATTCACAGTTACCAAGTGTGTAGGTTCCATTCCAATCCTTGGAGATTAAGTTCAGTGTGTAGCAAGATTTCTTTCCATAAGTTTATTGTCAGTTTTTCTGAAAGTTTTCAGAATGAGCTGGAGGGTCATTAATTGCTTTCCCTAATAAACAAGTTATTCAAAAATATATGTTGTTTTGGAGTGAGTACACTAAATACAGTTTTTCAAGTGGGACTCATATTTGAATGTGTCTCAAAACATTTATTTAGCCTTTAAAAGCATTGAGATGCTTCTGAAGTAATTTATATTTATAATATATAATAATATTAATTGACTAACAAAACACCTTTAAGTGAATAAAACTTACATTTTAAGATAGAGAACATAATACCTGTAACACAAAATTAATCTTTCTCGCTATTAATATATTCTACAGAATAACTTGTAGTTTAATTCCTTAACTGCTTGATATTGTCTTTGGAAATGCTAGCTAACATGCTTCCCATCTATTCTCCATGGGAATTTGCACTCTTACTCAAAGTATTTTATGACTTCTAAAACTCTAACTTTTAAGAGTTATTTCAACATTTCTGAATTTGAAATTGACCTTAGCCCTGTAAATGTGTTGTAGTAGAAATGTGTATTAGAAATGTATTGTATAGAAAAGTACTTCTATACTTATAAAGTTCAGAAATTATTTTAATTTAAACTTAATTACTTAGTTCAGGAAAGAATATCAGAAACAACTATTTTTGATAAAGTGTGGGAATAGGATTCAAGATATTATAATATGCCAAAAAGCATTTGTAGAGCTAGAAATAGAACTAAGCAATCACATTCTAAACATTTTCCTTTCTTTAAAATTTAAGTTGCCTCAGGAAGTTGAAAGTAGTCAGGAACGTTTAAAGAAGGAGAACAATGGTAATGCCTCATTGTACTTCTGCTCCCCAATGAATATATGTACACACACACACACATACGCACACACACATCTTTCTTCTTCATTAAAATTATTGTATTACACACTATGAAGTCTAATTTTATGCCTACGAATAATATAATTAACTCCACTAATGTTTAGTGAACACTTATGCTAGGCATAATTCTAGGCAATGAGGATATATCACAGAATATGTATGATCAGAAATGAAATTTCCAATATAGTCAATGCTCAAAAATATTCAAATAATGATTTTATATGTATTATGGCTCTTTCCATTGAAAGTAATATAAAACCTAACTTATAATAAGTTTCAAAAGGAGAGGCATTTAGCTCATGCATTTGAAGAGTCCAAAGATGGATTTGGATTAGGACCTAGCTGGATGTAGGTTTTTAAATGTTGTTTTGGGGGGTCTTTTTCCATTTCCATAATGGATGCTTTCTTCTCTATGTAAGTTTCCTTTCAGAGAAGGTATTTTCTACATAGCAGGAAAGATGGTAACTGACAGCCAGGCTCAAGCCTAAATATCAATTTCTTTGTGAGCCAAAGAATGAGAGATATTTTCTCTTTTAGCATCATAAATCTTAGGGAAAGTTCTGATTGGTCTTGCTGTGAACCATCCTTCAACCATTCGCTTTGGAAAGAAGTATCTAAATGGCTGTGCCTGGATTAAATATCTACTGTTTCTGGGAGAGTGGAGAGGAAGAAGGAGGCTGTGAGACAGTCCCTTCAAATTGTACAACATAGATTTGCCATAGGAAAACTTATTCAGAAATTAGAATAAGTAAGGAATATTGCTGGGCATAAAACGATAGCCATTCTGTAT
The DNA here is from genome assembly GCF_949774975.1 of Lagenorhynchus albirostris. NCBI lineage: Eukaryota > Metazoa > Chordata > Mammalia > Artiodactyla > Delphinidae > Lagenorhynchus > Lagenorhynchus albirostris. The sequence continues at coordinate 25,756,261 of NC_083100.1, forward strand.
AGTAATTTTCAATACAGTTGAGATATGATCATTTGCTTCTCTGTTATTCACTTAATGTGCATATCTAATTGTCTTTCATCAGATGATATGTAAGTGCTATTATAATTACACACTTCCCAGGTTTAGCTATTGACTGGAGTTCTTCAGAAGACCTAATTCAAATTGCTAATAAAGGCTATGTAATTTAATAGCTGTCAAATATATATTCTTTATCAAAACTAGCATAGGAATAACTGTAAACATAAAATAACCCTGGACATGAAAAATAGAAGCAAAATGAGAAAAAAGTAGGGAAAATCTAATAGTATAAGATAAACTATTAATATTATGTATCAGGTCCTATTCTAGGCAAATGTTTGACATTATCTCACCAATTTGTGACAATTACCCCACAAGAGATACACAATCACTTTGTTTTCAAATGAAAAAATAGACTTGGACAAAGGCGGATATCTAATGGCAGATCAATCTGACTCTGGATTCCATGGTTTTTCTCTATACAAGAGAGTAAGTTTAAGAACACAAATATATTTGAGTTTGTGTGTGTGGGGGGGTAGGTGAGAGAGAGAGAGAGAATGAGAGAGAAATATCTCAGCTTCAGAGCTTTCAGTGTGTTCAGTCGAGTTCTCTGTTGACACTGTTTAACAGAGTTCAATTTATTCTTCTGCCTAATCCTGCTTCCCTCACTTCCTTACAAGTGTTATTCCTAAAAAGCACTCTTCAGTAAACCACTTGTGTGCAAATCTCTGTTTCAGACTCTGTTTCCTGGGAAACCTAACATAATAGTTGGTGCTAGGAGTAATCCTAGAATGAAGAATCTAAGAAGGATTTTGAAGTTGAATCACACCTGCTGTCTGGCTGACAGTCAGGACCCATTACTAGTGGTAGGTAGATCATGGAAAGCCCCTTGCACAAGGCACAACTCTCACATCTTTCACTTGTGGTTAACTGATATAATATAGCCATGAAAGGAAAGGTATTGGAAGGTGCACTATCTCAGGCGTTTGAGAGATCTAAGGGAAGTAATAATTACAAGAACTATGAAATTAGATGTCCCTTATCTGAGCAATAGATGCACTAGATAAAGACAAAGGAAGTCTGAGGTTGATTAATCATCATTTCAATCATCATTTCAAGGATAAATATAAAAACCGAGAAAGAATAATTGTGGTGGCATACAAATAGATTATCACGTATGGCATCCAGAAGAGAAAAAAAAAGCTCAGCATCAGGCCTAGAACAGACATAAATAATAGCAGAGCTCCAGAGAGAATAAAATTCTCAACCCTGCCAAGTCTGCAATGCCAGGATTATATCTTGAAGGGATGGGAGCCAGAGATACGAAATGGGGGCATCTGGGTTGATGCACTAAAAATTTTTGAAATCCCAGATTCCTTTGAACACCTGGACCTGTGAAAGTGTTCCTCTCTTCCGGATTAACAGCTTAAGAGGCCTCCCTCTTGCTTGGAGATAATGTAGAGGACCTCGCTTTGCTAGACAAAATGAGCCCCCTTGGGATCTTTCTCCTCTTCTGCACACCGTACCAAAAGCTAACATTAAACTTAAACATAACCTAGTCGGGTAAGTGCCTGTCTTCTAAGAGATGAAATGAACCCTACCATGAAGAATCTATAAGACCTTAGCCAAAATAAATATTTCTGAAAAAAAATTTAACAAAAATCATTTTCTTTATTTAATGAAATTAACTTCTAAATTCACAAAGTTAACTCTATTTTGCTCTTACTTTCCTGGAAAAAGGAATGCATTCCAATAATGTCTCAAAGGGGACTGATTTGCAGAGACCTACTAAAAGAGATAATCATCACAGAACATGTGGGAAAAGACTATCCTAGGTTGCTCTATCTTTTCCCCCTTCCCATGCAAGTCACAGAGCTCATGAGTATTAATCATTTCAACTTGGTCTTGAACTAAGTTCAAAGTGATGGCTTTTAGGACAAATGATTATCAAATGAGCTGTTTGTTCTCTGGCTATCAGGCTTTGGATGGAAAGTTGGTTTTACTCAGGTAAGCCGTGCAAAAAATGCACATACATGAATAAAAACTTTAGTTTTAAAGGCCACACTTGATAAAAATTTATAATACTTAAAGTACTCATAAATTTTAGATCTTCTAAGTAGTTTCAGATTTATAGACATAAAAGGTATTCAGTCGTGTTCATAGTTTTAGAGCTGCTTATGTGCCATGTGCTGCTTATTGTTGACTACATGATGACTTTAATATTGTCTTGGCTAGGAGGAGATATCTGAAAGACCATAATCATTTATAAATAATTGTATTCAATTTTACAGACATGAAAATGAACACATTGGTTCTGTGAGTTCCAGTAAGTACAGTATTATAAACCTTTCAGATCTTCCATAGTAATCATATTTTAATTGTAATACAAGGTGAATAGCTTTTATTCTAATAGGAAAAAGCACTAGATGTTAATGAGCATCATATAAGTATACTTAATGAACTCACATTTTCTGAACACAATTAAGTGTTTGGTTAATTCTTTCAATAACGTTTCTCTCTTGAAAGTTTGGCCAAGTTACAGAAATAAGGAAGGAGCCAAAATTCATGATGAGAGGGAAGAAGTAGTGATTTAAACTGATGCCCCTACGTGATGGTCTTCTTCCTACTTAAAATGAATAAGGGGAAAAGCATCTCTATAGGCAAATTTAATTAATGAATTCTCATTAATTAGGAAGAATGTAGGATGTAGGAAGATGCTGGTCAGTTGGGCTTATTTATAAAATAGTACACAAAAACCATAAGGAAAATATGAAAAGTAATATGTATCATCTCTTCAAGTAGATTAACACTGCCATGACTCATTAGACTTTTTCCAAAGGTGAAAGGTAACAGTGGTTATATTCATATTGAAATCATGATTAGGCTTGTTTCTTTTCTTCTTCACAAAAGGTTCTGCAGTCTTAAGCTTGCTTAAGAAAGCTTAAGTGAAATGCTTAATAGCCAAAATAAATCAGGCTTTATTACTCTGAAATTCCCTGCTTGAACCATCAAGCAGGTTTATGATTCTGAAATTCCCTGCTTGAACCATCCTCATAGTGAATAATACTCAAGAAAAGTTGTATTTTCACCTTTAGTCACTGGATAAATAGAGTGTAAGAGTATTTTATCAGCATCTCCAGAGACCAGTGACCTTATCATTTTGCACTTTATCACTTTTCTCAGCCTCTCTGAAAAGAATTTTGGTTTCCAAGTTACCTCACTAAAGTTTCAGGAACTTTTACTACACTTGGGTTTCAAGCAAAAAATTTATAAAAGGAACTACAATATGAAGATAGAAGCAGTACAATTCAATATCTTATGTCATTTTTTTTCTAGAAATCAAAAAAGTAAAACAGAGAACAAGAATTACAAAACATCACCAAGACTTCTACTAACCTAAAAACACTATTTTCCATGAAACTACGTTGTTGATAAGAGTGTAAACCGATACATTTGTAGGGGCATTTGTCAATATCCATCCCTCCACGAATATATATATATATCCTTTCAAATAAAACACCACTTCTGGGAATTTGTCTTGCTATTATATGTACACATATGAAATTATGAATGTATAAATTTGTTCATTTTAAGACTTACAATAAAAACTATAAGCAATTCAAATGCTTGTCAAAAAATTAAATTTATGACAATTTCCCAAATATTTAAGGTACAAAAACAAGCATGAGAACTATGTGTTTTCATGTAAAATAAGGTGTTTACATGAAGAACTTCTAGAAGGACACTCAGAGAATTAATTAAGGTAATTTCCTGGGACGATAGTAGATTGGTAGGGAGGAGGAGCCTGGTCAAACTACAGCAGTGGTTCTCAACCAGGGACAATGTTCCCCTAGACATTTCACAGATTTCTCATTTTGGACTTGTTTAGGGAACCATCAAAAACGAACTATGAACATATCTTTTCAAAGAATTATGAGCAAAATGTGTTTTTCAAAATTGGTCTTTAATATGTTCATTACTTTGTATTATATAAGAGACTGGTTTTATCCTAGATAAAGTTTGGCCTCACTTTTATTCTAAACTAGCATGAAAATCTACCCTTAACCAAATTCTACATGGCCTTAATAGCAAGAATCTGGTGTTTGATATACATCTTGTCTAGCATTTTGTCCTTTTAACAGCACTTCGCCTTTTCTGGGATGAAAGAAAATAGTAAGAATGCTCATATTCTTTAGCAGACAGCTCAATGCATGTCAGCATATTCTCATGGATGCCAAGGCTGAATATATCACTGCTAGATCCTTACATAGAGTGTAGTATTTTGAACCAGCTCTTTTGATATAATGTTTTGATATAATGTTACACACAAAGCATTATTTTATAAACAAGCTTTTTGTGCAATAATAGATGTTTGTCATCAGGGATGAGCTGGAAATCATTACCTGTTATACATGTAATTCAACATAGTCTGCCCTTAAGAGAATCTGAGTAAATATGAAGACTCTTATACCTTAATATCCAAATTACCATCATTCCTAGGCCCCAAATGCATAACAGCTTCTTAACCCTCATTCATTGTCAAGGTTTGTCAAGGTTACAGGAAGGGATATCTTATTTGTATTCAGAAATCAACATGAGCTTCCATCTGTCAGTGACCTAACTCAGAAACACCATCACCACTTCCACTGAGGTTTCAAAAAAGAGATTAAGAAAAATGGGAGAGATGTAATATTTGGAGATTTTATGTTGGAAATCTTTAAAGAGATAAAAGACATAAATATCCAGATTTATGAAGCACATAAACATATTTTTTTAAATTACCTATAGATATATTTTAGTGGAATTGTAGAACACAAAAGACAAAGATATAATCTTAAATTCAGCCAAAGAAAATAGAAAGATGCCTACAAAAGAAAGATTATTATCAAGTAGCAATTTTCTAAAGGGCATTGATGAAAGCCAAAAAGTAACGGAGGAATATTTTCAAAAGCATAAGATAATTATCAAACTAAAGTAGCATTATCTTCTAAATATATACTGAACTAAGCATTAAAGAATAAAAAGGAAATAACATTAAAAAAACACTAGGAACTTCTCATTAAGTAAAGGAACTGATCAGGGGTATACATCAAAAGGAAATAAAATAAATCTAGCATTTAGGTATGAGATGCAAAAGAGATGGGTAGCAAAAAATTAGTAAAAATTTAGAAACTAAATAGAACAAATATAAGCATGTTATTGTCTAACTTTTACAAAAAATACAAATTGGACTAAAATTTTGAAACAAATATATGTAAGAGGTAAAGAATGTAATTAGAATTACAGTACTTTGAGATCCTTTCATTGATTTGAAGAAAGATTGTGCTATCACCTAATACTATGCTTTCCTAGTTGTGTGACCAATAGTAATTGTGACAAATAAAAACAGAAATAGAGTTTATAACTTTCAATTTATTAGAAAAGAGAAAATAAAACAATTTTTAATCATAAAGAAAATGGGTAAAATTGTTATAAGGGCAAATTAGATTAAAAAACACAAAATCCAAATATATTAGCAATTAGCATAAATATAAATTCACTAATCCTTAGGTCAGTTAACTTTTTCTCTCAAGGGATGCATAGTAAGTATCATAAGCTTTGCTGGCCATATGGTCTCATGATTATTCAATTATGTCATTGTGGCAGCAATAGATAGTATATAAATAAGTGGGTGTGGCTCTGTTGCAATATAACTATATTTACAAAAATAGACAGCCTGCCTTATTTGGCTTAAAGTTCATAGTTTGCCAGTGTACTCAAACATCCACAAGTTAAAAGGAAAATATGATAGAATTAGTCTTTTATCTTTAAATTCCAGCTCTATGATGATTATAAGAGAAAACTAAAAAACATAAGGCAGAGAAAATTTGAAAATAAAAGAATAGAAAAAGGTATGCCAAGCCAATGCTTTTAAAATAAATAATTTGCTATATTAATGTCAAGCAAAGGAGACTTTAATGCAAAAAATATTTACAGAATAGGTTAAAAGGCTACACCAGAATTCTGTATAATTTTAAATATATATACAGCTAATGACATATTCTCAAATATATGCATGTGCATGTGTACATAAAAGAAATAGACCATCATAATGGAAGATTTTAATATATTTCTTTCAGTAACTGATAGATGAGGCAGACATAAACTTAATAAGGATATAGAATGTTTGAAAAACACAACTAAAAGAATCTAGAGGACATATCTGGTATCCTGCAGCCAACAATCAGAAAATGAATCTCTTCACAAGCCAATGTGGAATATATTTGAAGACGGTCACATACTATGTCATAAAACAACTTCAACAAATTTCAAAGCTTAGTATCTTAAAGATAAATTATTTATCTTTAAAATAGATGTGATATGATAAATTTGAAAACAATAGACAGTAAAAAAAAATTTAAATACAAAGCATATATTTGGTAATATCAAAACATACTTCTTAGTAACATGAATAAGTATTCAGAGTAGAAGTCAGAAAATATTTCAAATTTAACAATGAAATACAGTATACCAAAACTTGTGGAATATGAGTAAGTGGTAATAAAGAAGAAAATTTATAGCAATAAACATCTAAGTTAGAAAATAAGAAAGTCTGAAACTAACAAATTATTCAATTTTAAAAGTTTGAATAAAAACAAGAGAATAAAATCACAAGAATATTGAAAGAAGAAAATTACAAATATAAAAGCCAAAAATTATTAAAAGTACAATGAAGAGGCTTGACAAATCCAGAAGCTGGTTCTTTGAAAAGACTGTTTGGTCATACCTTGAAAGCAGGGCCTAAGATAGTGGCTAAATGTGCTTATTTTTTTACTAGGGAATGTGATCCCAGGGAACAGGAGTGAGGGACAAGGGTATTGAAGCAGCCAAAGAGGAGACACAGGTGAGGTTGTATTATTGAATTGTTTGATCCCATAGATCATTTCTCAGAAGTCTTATAAACTGCATCTCATGATAGTCCTTCCTAAAAGGGAGAGGTAAAAATAGAGAGCTATATCTACTGGCTGAAAAAGGAAGATAAAGGGGCTAAACTTAAACCTAAAACCTACTAGATGTTAGGTTTAAGTTTAGCCCCTTTATCTTCCTTTTTCAGCTATCTATTCATAGGTCCCAGTTATAGATCTATAAATTCCCACAACTCAGCACAAACGGTAACCTAGAGCAAGAGGCAGGAAGTACTGAGACAAAGCACTGGAAATTTGAACCTGCATGAAGTTGGTCAACTCCCATGTAGAGTTGGTCACTGCAGCAGCTAGACAAAAGTGGTCCAAGGCACCAGAGATATTTGAGGCCAAGAGTGTCTGAACTGGTATATAGGAATTATCTGACATAATGAAAAAAAAATAACTTAACTGTAATAAGTTGTATTAAAAAAAAAAGATAAAAGCAAAAGTAAAAAAATCAAAGAATAACATTGTTCAAATAAATTTGAAAACTAGACAAAATGCATAATTTCTTTAAAAAATATAACTTTTTGATCACAAGGAATTAGTAATGCCAAATAAACTGAAAACCATGTAAAGATATTACATCCACAGTTTAAAATCTACCCCCCAAAATTAGCTTTAACAAAGAGTAAGGGAAAAGATAATTCCAGTTTTATATAAACTCTTCCAGAGAAGAAAGAAAAATTAAATAAACAATTCCAAACCAAATCCACCAAAGAAAAAAAAGAAAAAGTATATATTCAAGTTTGGTTTAATTCAGGAACACAAGAACATATTAATATTATAATTGAGTAATGTAATTTACCAACTTAAAAATATATAAAACTATATGGTTATCTCAATAGATACATGAAAAGCACTAAAAAAAATTGACATCTAGGATTTAGGTCATGACTATGACATTGTAATTAATGCCTTTATCTAAAATAACTAGAAAAGTTAGAGAGCTTCTGAGGCAGCTGGGACTTCAAAGATCAATATCTCACAGGGAAGTGAAGCTTATTCAAGGGGGCCAAATATTTACTTAGACTTAAGAAGCCTAGAGTAAAAGGCAGAAAAACTGGCATAGATTTCACAAATCTCAGAGTTTGAGGGATAAAAATTGAACCTGGGACTGCCAAGATAACTAGCTAGGACTTGGGGACTGGAGACCTTAGAGAGAAGGGAAGGGCAGAGAATTGAGCCTGACTCTCTGGGCTGGTTTTCTCAATGAAACATGGGCTTATTCTTAAATTGTAGAAAGGCAAGAGAAGAAAGACTGGAAAACACAGCAGAACTTTTATCAAGCTTGTAGTTTTGGGGAAACAAATTGAAGCTCAGGACCATACAAGTAAGGAGGAGCACATATAAACACCGAGGAATTCAACTGAGACCCCAGGAGAGCAACAACATTCTAGAAGTGAGGGTGAATGAGATTTAAGCCTAGGCTTATAAAATCTGAAACCAGATGAAGACAACTAATTCCCTAGTTATTAAAGTGAATTATCCCTACAATAGTTGTCCATCTCAGGCTTTCTCTCCGGAGAAAGTAAAACTATCTAGATCCTTTATGAGTTTTCTTACACTATGTCTGGGATGCGATTAAAAAAAAATTACCAAGCACACACATGCACAAACACACAAAGACTAGACCAAAAATAAACAACTGAAACAGTTCCACGCGTGGTTCAGATTTTGGAGTTACCACCAGTGAATTTTTACAATAACTGTGATTAAAACATTCAAAAACATAAATAACAAGGTTAAGAATTTCACTAGAGAACAAGAATCTATTTAAAAATTCAAATTCAAATTCTGAAATTGAAAATTACAAAAACTGAAGTAAGAATTAAATAGATGGGTTCAACATTAGAATTGACAATACAAAGAGAGAGAGAGTGAACTAGAAGACAGGTCAGTAGAAAGCATCCAACAGAAGCATGGAGGAAAAAAAATGGCAAAATAGAGTTCAAAATGCAAAAGAAAACAGGCAAAAAGATCTAACATACATGTAATAGAAGTCCCAGAATATGAGATGGAAGAGAGAATGGAATAAAAATATTTGATAGATAAAAGTTGAAAATAGTCCAGAACTGTTGAATGACATAAGATTACTGATTCAAAATGTCTAAGAACCCCAAGGGAAAAAAAGGAAAGAAAAGAAATGAGTTATAATTAGGCAGATGAAAATAAATTACTAAGGATATCATATTAAAACTGTTGAAACTGAAAGATAGAAAATCTTGAAAGCAGAGAAAAAACTTTATCTTTAAATGAACAATAACACTAATAGCAAATTTCTCAACGTAAACAACGGTTGCCAGAGACTATAAAATATCTTCTGTTTTGGAGGGTTAACACATATACACACACACACACACACACACACACACACACACACAAAACCTCTAATCTAGATGTCTGTATTCAGTTAAATTATTCTTCAAAACTAAGGGAAAATGTAGATATTTCTAGAACCGAGATAATTTATTGCAGCAGACCCAAAGTAAATGTAATACCAAAACAATTTAATTCCTTTAGAAGAAAAACAGATCTATACAGAAAAATAGAAGTATAGGAAAGAATAAAGATCATAAAAAGAGTACATATGTGGATAAATTTAAAGAAATATTGACCATAAAAACAAAATAACACTGTTTTGTGAGATTCAATTATAGGTAGAATTAAATGCATGACAAAAATTACATCAATGGAAGAAGAATGAAAAAATATGAAGTCTTCTAAGGGTCTAGCTTATCTGGAAAATGGTAGATGTGTGGCTATATTATATGTCAAAATATATGTTGTGATTTCTAGATTAATAACTAAAGAAAGAGTGAAAAATATAAATCCAACAAGCTAATAGAGGAAACAATAGGGATGATCGAAAATAATTGATTAAACCAAATGAAGGCTCAAAAGGAAAGAAAAAGGAAGCTAGAACAAGTGGAACAAATAGAGAATAAATAGTAAGATGGTAGATATAAACCTATATGTCCATAATTATAATGGATATAAATAATATAAATATTCTAATTAAGACATTAAGAATTTTAGGCTGAATTAAAAAAAAAAGAAAACAGCTATACATCTGTTGCCTCCAAGAGACACCCCTCACTATAAGGACAAAGATCTTAAATGTAAAAGAATAGAAAAATATGAACCTTGCAAACACAAACCAAAATAAACCTGTTTTTGCTGTACTAATATAAGAACACGTTAATTTTAAGGCAAGAGATCCTTCTAAAAATCAAATTTGTATGTTCCATTTAATATAGCCTTAAAATATAAAAGGAAAAATGACAGAACTAAAATGAGAAATTAGCAAATATACAACTTAATCCATAATTTTAATACATATCTTCCTGCAACTGATGACACAAGCAGACAACATAATCAGTAATGATATATAAAGCAACATAATTAACTTGACCTAATTGAAGTATCTAAGATGTTACACCCAATAATGAAGGAATACCCATTCTTTTCAAGTGTACGTGGAATATTTACCAAAATTGTCCATAAAAATATCTGAACAAATTTTTCTTTTTCTTTTTCTTTTTTTTTTTTTTTTTGCGGTATGCGGGCCTCTCACTGTTGTGGCCTCTCCCTTGCGGAGCACAGTCTCCGGACGCACAGGCTCAGTGGCCATGGCTCATGGGCCCAGCCACTCCGCGGCATGTGGGATCTTCCCGGACCGGGGCACGAACCCGTGTCCCCTGCATCGGCAGGTGGACTCTCAGCCACTGCACCACCAGGGAAGCCCCTGAACAAATTTTTGATGACTGAAATTATTCAGAATAATTATCTGACCCCAGGGGAATTAACCTAGAAATCAATTCTAAAAGAAAACTGAAAAGTCTCAAATATTTATGAATTAAGCAATATATTTCCAAACTTCTACATAACTCTTGTATCAAAAAGTAAAGAAAAACAGAAGATTGAAAATATTTTTATTGGAAGATAATGCAAATTCAACATACGGCAATTTGTGTTACGTTGTTAAAGCTATGTTTAAAAGGAAATTTAGAGCCTTAAATCCTTATTTTATTCAAGAATACTTAACTAAATACTGTTCAAAAGACAGTGGCAGCATTGAGGAAAAAACAATCAATTCTGTCCATGGAGTACAGTTTGGGAAATATTTTGTGGAGAAATAATTATTTGTCAAGGTTACACTTTCTAATGTGACTAGCGTAGGATAAGTGGAAAAAGTCATAGGGAATGAGTCTGGAAATGTATGGTGAGGTAGTTTGAACATGCTAAGGAGTTTGGAATTTTTCCTATTGGTCAGGGATTTAATTAGAATTAAAAGAACTGACAGATTTAGAATGTTCTTGCAATAATATAGTCAGAAATAATGAGGGAGAAAATTAATTTAGTGGTTGGAATGTAGAATGGAATATGGATTCACGATATATTTATTGGGTTGAATAGACAGTACTTGATGACTTATTGGATCCTGGGGAAAGGAGTAGATAAGGAAAAGAAGGAGAAATTTTCTATGTGATTTACTAGTTGAGTATTGATCCCACTAGCATGAAAGAAAATAAAGGAAGAGAATTTCAGAATAAGATAATGGAGCCTGCTTTCGTGCATGAGTATAGGATACCTGTGATAGAATCAGTTGAAAGCAGCTAATAAATAATTTACATGATTAGATCAAAACGTGAAAGAGAGGGTTGTGATATACACCTGGGTGTTATCAGTTGAGGTAAGAGGAGTAGATAAGACTGCCTAGAAAGAATGTAACTTGAAAAAAAGAGGAGGACCATGGAGAGAATTTCATTGCACATTGAAATTAAAGGTGTAGGCTGATTGAGGACATAGCCCAGACACCACAGAGAACTGTCAGAAAATCCAGGGAGATATGGGATTATATACCAGCAGAATATTAAAAAGGAAGGTTAGTCTACTTTATCAATGCAACAAGATTATTGTCCTTCCCTTCCACTCTCTTCTTTAATACTAAACAAATGTAATACTCAGGAACCATGAATACTTTCATCTTTTATTTATTTTTTTTCACAGAATAAGATTTTGGAACACAGACATCAATTATATGAAATTCTCATTGATAATTGTTTAACTAGGCCAGACTGATCAATATTTAAATGAAACTGCTAATACAGTTGTTAATACAGCTAATTAATGTAAAACAGTTGTCAGGAATATAAATCAAAAATAATCATTTGATGTTAACATTATTCAACTTTAGTCAATCAGTTAATAATCAATGTCAAATCACCAAGTATGTAAAATCGTATCCTCTTTTTATCATACATGTCCAGTTTAGACGTTACCTTTAGGCATGGAGGCATAGATAAGTTTAAAAGCTGAGTGAGTCGATTGAATGTAAAAGTCCCAAGTGTAAATTGTTTTCCTCCTCTTTTGAATTTGCTCTGATAGGGAAGATTTACCTACTGGAATATTGTCAAAAGCATTTCCATGGAAACCAGCTACAATGATACCTATCTCGATATATTATGCCAGATGCTCTTATAGAAATTATACAAAGGGGGAGATAATAATACTAAAAATATTCTTAATTCACTTACACACCAGTTTGCCCTAGAAAACAAATAAAGCTTAAGTGAAAACGTCTGCAAATTTTCTTTACTACAAATGTTCAGGAAAAATTTTGTTTATCACTCCCTCCCCTCCTCCAATAAAAAAGGACTCTTTAAAGAACAATAGTTCAGAGACAAAGAAATATAATTAGAAATTAAAGTACTATATTTGAAGGCTTGACAATACCTCTTTGTGGCAAACAATTTGATCTCTTGGCATTGAGCGCTTCAGTAACGAACAATTAAAATACTGATTGTAATATACAATTGGTTTATTAAAAATCTACTTCAGGGATTTATTGTTCCCCACAGGATTTGAAGTGAACTTTCCACTCTTCATTGTTATTCAGACTACCATGTTTTGGGGAATAATCAGTTCATCAGCTGGGCTTAGGAAATGACCCTCATGTCACCTTCTTTGTTTGGTTTTGCAAAGGTCACCATGCAAATGTGCATGCTTTACACCCAAATAAGCTCAGAGAAATGGCCTGAAATCTGACATGTCTTGTGGCTCTGTGACAAGTTCTGACCCTTCTTTTCCAAAAAAGACCTGAACTTAGAGAGGTACGTACTTTGAGGGTACAAAAACTGTAAACAGAGCAATCAGGTTTCACCTAAGAAACAAACACAGGTGGAAATGAAAAGCCCTTTTCTTTTCATAAGCATAACAAGACATTGTAAATCACAACTTAATACAAGAAAATACACTTAAAATATCACTATCTGCAGTTTTTTCATAAATATTCAAAACATGACCCATTTATTTTAGTCCACAGGACAAATTTAACTGAAGTAATCTGTCATCGGAAGACATAACCTATTATATGGCTTTTCAGCTGATGAGAGCAGATAAACAGATGAAAACAGTGAAATGAAAATAGAAACGACATACTCTTTCTGAACAAGTGATATCGCTGTTTTGATCTAAAATGGCAAAGGAAAATAAAGTTATTGCAGTTAATTCAGGCTCTTAAACCTCAAATCACTACTTTCTTCCAAAAGTATCTATATAGAGTTAGAATGTACACTTTTGTTTACATTATTATTATAATTCCACAATGTGGCTTTTAATTTCACTTTATCAAAGCAATTTTCCTGATATTTTGATAATAGCAACAACAAAATAATAGCATGTTTACATCAAAATTGATCAAATGTGTTCAGAAGTAGCTGAAAACATGAGGAAACAAATGAATTCAAAGTAAAAAAAAAAAGATTGGAGCAAATTTTTTAAAGTGATTTACTATCTCCATGTTTTTTTTTCTTTTTAACTTCTAAAACATTTGGAAAATAAAATAGGGAAAGGGGGATAGGGAGAATGTGAGATTATGTTTTTAATTATAAGAAACACTTCAGACACTCAAAGTGGTATAAAGAATATTACTACAAAACCAAGTATCAATCCTCCATCCAGCTTGAGAAATAAAACTTTAAAATAATTGAAACCCCGTCTCCTTAATCACATCCTAAATCAACTATGCTGAATTTTGCATATATTAATCCATTGTCAGACTTTATAGTTCATCCTACTCTACTCTTTAATTGTATTAACCATGAATATTTTAAATGAATAACAACAATAATAAACATATATATCTCTGTTTTTGTAAATCAAATGTTCCTCCACCAAACTGACTGGACCATTTATGTGTTTAAATTTAGAATATTATGTAAATAAACCTAATATGAAATAAAAGATAAGTTTTCATTTATGCAATTCTATACATGTTTGCAGATTGTTGTAATATGAGACTTCTCTGTGGGTAGTTTTTGCAGGGTGACAGTGATTGTTTGAAAGATACCAACAGATACTAACAAATGGCACAAGTACTTTTAACATAAGTGAAGTTGACAATCATTTAACTCTCTGAAAACTGACTATAAAGATAGAGCTGAATTTTCTCTGTTAGGAGGTCAAATATCCATTGATTTTAAGTCCCAATAGAGCACCACAAGACACACCTGGACCTAGTGAAGTCCCCTTCAGGTCCCCTTTAGCATTCTGTCTGCTCTTTTATTCTAATACTCTCCTAACCCCTCCTAAGTGATTTTGAGACTCACTTTGCCTTTTGTTCCAGACATTCCATTTGTTCCATTGTTTCTTTTTCCTTGTGTTTCTGTCTGCCATTTTAGTTTGGTGGTTTTCTATGATGTTTTCCTCAGTTTCCTCATTTTTAATGTTTTGTTTCTCTGCTGTATATTTATTTTTTTGTGGTTACCATGTATGAAACATTTCATAGATAAAATAGTCCTTTTTTCTGCTGATTGCATCTTATCTTCATTTGCCTAGACTGGTTCTGTCCTTTTCCTCTTCCCCTTTTATGTTTTTATTGTCTCAAATTATCTCTTTTTATGCTGTGAGTTTTATGCTGTGAGTATTAACAAATCGAAGTAGCTATAGTAACTATTTTTTCCCTTTAATCTTTATCCTATAATTAAGTATTTAACAACCTATTCCGATATAGAGTTGTAATTTTCTGATTCTATTACCTTACTCAAAGTTTTGTGTACTTTTGTCTTTTTGTTTCAGGCAGAAGAGCTCCTTTCAACATTTCTTGTAAGGCAGGTCTAGTTTCGATTAACTCCCTCAGCTTTGTTTGTTTGTTTAGGAAAATCTTTATTTCTCTTTCATATCTGAATGATAACTTTGTTGGGCAGAGGATTCTTAGCTGACAGTTTTTTATCCTTCAGTATTTTGAGTATATCATTCCACTCTCTCCTGGCCTATAGAGATTCTGCAGAGCTTTCTCCTGATAGAGTAATGGGGGGTTCTTTTGTAGGCTACCATCCTTTTTCCCTGGCTGCCTTTAAAATTCTTTGTCATTGACTTTTGACAGTTTTAATATAATGTGTCCTGGAGAAGGTCTTTCTGTGTCAAGGTAATTACATGTTCTCTTAGCTTCATAGACTTGCAAATTCAGTTCCTTCCCCAGGTTTGGGAAGTTCTCAGATATTGTCTTTAAATACAATCTCCACTCTCTTCTCCATCTCTTCTCCTGGGATGCCCATTATCCTAATGTTGCCCTTCCTAAAAGAGCTGGATAATTGTCATAGAATTTCTTCATTTTTTAAAGATCTTAATTTCTTCTCCTCTTCTACCTGTATCATTTCTAGATTTCTATCTTTGAGCTCACTAATTCTCTCTTCCAAATGCTCTGCTCTATTTCCAATGTTTTCTCATGTGATCTTCCTGTCATTTATTGAGTTCTTCAGCTCCAGAATTTCTTTTGGTTCTTTTTTAAAGTTTCAATTTCTTTGGTAAAGTATGCCTTCTGTTCATTAATTTTATTCCTGAGGTCTTTGACGGCCTTTCTGAGTTTTTTTTTTTTTTTTTTTTTTTGTAACTCACTGAGTTTCTTCAGAACAGCTGTTTTGAATTCTCTATCAGTTAGATCACAATATTTTGTGACTTTAAGTTTGGTTCCTGGAGAACTGTCATTTTCTTTTTGTGATATTTTGTTACCATGGTTCTTCATGGAGCTTGATGAGTTTTTTCCTGCCAGCATATTTGAAGTAGTGAATACCTTTCTTCTTCAGATAAAACTTGTTTTTCTTACTTGATTCTAATGATTCAACTGGTTAGTAATTAGAAATCTGTATTTGGTTTTCCATTAGGTGGAGATAGAGCACAAGCTTTTGGTTTTTCTTACCTGAGCTACCTCTGGTTATATTTGAGGGTCATCACTTTCTGTCCTTCACCCCTTCTGTCAGAGGTGTCACAATATGCCCTCATAGTTGGTGCTTGTGTCTCCAGGGTCACTGGTGACTTGCTACTGCCAGTGTTGCTGGTGTCACTACCTGAGAAACCAGGATGGCAAGTGACTCTGCCATGTCTGGGGTCTTCTGGGTTACAGTGTCGACTTAAAAAAATGCACTAGGTGAGAGTTGTGAGTTAAGTTTTATTTGGGGCAAAATGAGGACTCTAGCCCGGGAGACAGCATTTCAGTTAGCTGTGAGAAACTGCTCCAAAGAGGTAGGGGGAAAGGTCAGTATATACGTGATTTTGGTGAAGGGGAAGTACATGCAATCAAGCACATATTTTTCTATACAAGGTTTCTGCTAGTCATGGGGAGCAGTCGTCACCATGAAGGATTTTAGTGCTTTTCTAGATATGAGGAGATACAAGAATTGGACTCATAAAATCAGCTCCTGGAAATATCTAACTATCTGAAGATCTGTTCTGTCAGCTTTTCCCAGAGCACAGAGTGCCTCATCTCCACTCTCCACCCTGAACTCCTTTCAGGGGCTGTTGAAAGTCAGAAGCACATGATTTAATCCTTGTAAAGGTAGATATAGCAAGTGCCAATGGCAAGTGCCAATTTGCAGTTGACAACAGGATCTGCCCCAGCAGGGGGAAGGGAGGGTTGGGAGGTTGCTGGGGCCATGAGTATCTCTGTCATGACCATGAGTACCTCTGACATGTCATGAGACATGTCTCATGTCATGAGTATCTCTGTCTTGGTCTGGTTTGTTGTTGCTGCTGCTGGAGGGGGTATGGCGGGGGGGTTGCAGATGCCTCCACAACTAGATGGACTGGGTTGCAGGCCCCACTGCCTTTGCTGTCTGTTTCCCTGTGGCCACAGGTGCCACTGAGGCTGGGAAGCCGGTATCCTGCCTCCTCTCACGCTACTGGGTTCTGTGGGGCTGCAGGCTCAGCTGCTGATGCTGGGGGTCTGGGATCACAGGCACCACCTTTGCTGTTCTCCCAGTTCTTCCTCCTTCATGTATTCCATCCCCCCCCCCCTTTAGACGTACAGGTTTGTGGAATTCTCTGGCATCCTGGTGTGTTAGGCAGAGGTACCTTTGCTGAGCTATGGATGTTTTACAGGTTGTATATTGAAGGGGAGAGCCAAAGGGAGCATCCCATGTCTCCATGATTCTGACATCACTTATAGTGTTTTGAGTGAATGTCATGTATTTTGCCTTCTGATTGGATGAATAAAAAAAATGTTACGCTATTTTCTTTTAAAGAGAATAACTCAAAATCTACCAGTCTAAAATGAACCCTGGGACTTCCCTGGTGGTGCAGTGGTTAAGAATCGCCTGCCAATGCAAGGGCATGGGTTCGATCCCTGGTCTGGGAAGGTCTCACATGCCGCAGAGCAACTAAGCCTGTGAGCTGCAAGTATTGAGCCTGTGCCCTAGAGCCCAAGAGCCACAACTACTGAGCCTGCATTCTAGAGCCCAAGAGCCACAACTATTGAGCCCATAAGCCACAACTACTGAACCCGTGTGCCACAACCACTGAAGCCCGCGAGCCTAGAGCCTGTGCTCCGCAACAAGAGAAGCCACTGCAATGAGAAGCCCACGCACTGCAACGAAGAGTAGCCCCTGCTTACTGCAACTAGAGAAAGCCTGTGCATAGCAATGAAGACCCAGCACAGCGAAAAATAAATAAAATAAAATTATATTAAAAAATAAATTAAAAAAATAAAATGAATCCCAATGACTTGTATAAAGAAAAATAAATCATTGGGTTTAGCTAATAAAAACATTCACTATCTAAATATAAATAAGAATTTATTTTATTGAGGAAATCCAAAACTTTCTAACTTTCTGCCCTTAATCATACATCACCACTATAACCTCGTCATTGGACAAAAGAGTATGAAAGACGGAGCATGTGAGAGGAATGGATAGCAGGATTACTTGATCATTAAATGAATTGGCTAGATTAGGTTGTGTTATGTTTCTTAACAAACAACCCACACATTTCTGTGTCTTAAAGCAGAAAAAAATTCTCTGGGGAGCATGCTTCAGATGTGGGCAATTATCCAGGATCGCTGACCTGCAGATGATCGCTTAGCTCTGTAACTCCATATCAAGCTGTGCGTTCACAGCCACTGCAGCAGGGCAAGAGCGAGATGGAGAATCGTGGACCAGCTTATAAATGCATCCACTTGGAAGTAATAACTTCTCAGTTCTGTTCACATATCTTGGCCAAAGCAAGTCACGTGGCCACTTCTAAATTTGAGGGTATAAGTACAATACTAATTCATGCCTGGAAGTAGAAAAACTGGAAATAATGGGGAGCAGTACTAGTGTCTACAGTGCCAGTCTTCAGTACCCTAGCTATCGATAAGTTCTTTAGATCAAATCAGAGCTCAACCAAGCAAAGGGAATAAACAGGGCTGAGCATTAGATAGCAACTCTTATTCCATTTTGAAGATCAAATTCAAGTGTCACCTATTGGTGATGTTTTCCTGACCCACCTAGGAAGTTTTAGTTCTCTGTCTCTATAGCATATTGCTAAAATAATACCATATTGTCCTAAACTATTGCTTCCCCCTATATGACTATTGAGAGAGAAAATACCTTTTGAACTTTAGTACATAAGATGATAGTTGGCATATAGAAGCTGATAAAATAATGAAGGACAGGAGGAGATGAGTTAGAGGAAAAGAGAAGGGAAAGGAAGAACTTGGTTAAGATAGCCCTATTCTGCAATGATATAACTTTCATAGGCATGATACTATGTCTTTAGATTTCCTCCACATTGCAATTTTCAAAGCCCTCCAAAGTAATTTTAGAGTATATGGCAGAGGCTGTTGATTGGGTACCAATATCTTTTCTCCTCTTCTTCCTTTTGTAAGAGAAATTTTAATGGTAGAAGGGCTTATGCTAAAGACTATATTTCTTAGTCTCTCTTGCAGCTCGGTGTGGTCATATGATTAAGGTCTTATTAATGGGAGAGGAGAGGAAGTGATATAAGAAACTTCTTGTTCATGCTTTTTAAATGAAATCTTGTGCCCTCCACTGTCCCTCTCTCCTTCCTCATGATATTGCGAGAAGAGTCATTTAAACTACAAAATGGAACTTGCATGGTAAGGATGCCAGAACAAGAGAGAAAGAACCTAGATCACCAAAACTGCAGCTACAAAACCTGTCACACACTGCTTAAGTTTGGACAGTTACTGAGTGGGAAATTCATTTCTGTGTTATATACAGTTGTTATTTGGTCTTTACCTTAGCAGCCAACTAATTCTGCATCCTTACTAATAGAGAGTTTAACATAAGTTTAAAACACACACACACACACACACACACGTGCACTATCTTTTTTATTCTAGTGCTAGGCATCAACAGTGCAATAGCAATACAGTCAGAGGTAAGTTTAGGTGAAACTGCTAAAATACAGATAGCTGTTTCAGAAAATGCAATAGAACAGAGAAATCAATATTGATTTCATCTTTAATACCACAAAAACTATAGAAATATAGAAGGGTTTGTTAATTAAATCAGAGCCTCAGAGATAAGCATTTTAAAACCTTTGTGAAACACATTTAAAATTGGAGTTATCTGATTATAAGTATTCATAATTAATTCCACATACAAATTAACAAAATGTTGTGGGTTTGTTTTTATCAACCTCTCCTCTGTGATACTGAATCAGTCCTATGGGAGCATTCCAATCACTGACTTGGCCAGTAGACCATTAAGAGGCATCATATTGTTCACAATTTTGCCCTTTCAGTAGCAGCTGTACGGTTTCATTGAGGGCATTGCCACATTAATACTCCCATGTGTGTCAAAATTTGCATAAAATAAGCAGTCATCAGTAATTATGATTTGTCAGGAAAAGATTCTTTAAACCCTTCTCAAAGCCAATGACAGATGTATGTCTCCTGATTTTAGGATCTAATTTACTCCAGCGCTGGGCAGCAACATAAGGAAATCATCGCATATCTTAAAAATCAGTTCACCTAAGCATACTAAAGAGAAGGCTTACCAAGAGAATAAATGCAAAAAAACAAATCCAATATTCTTATTCAGCAAATGTGAAAATGATAAACCTCTCTGTGTGTGTGTATATATATATACATCTCACCTAAATGTTTGAGTACTTTATTCAATAAATAGAAAGACCCAGATGGCAACCTACAATACTTAAATCATAAAGTATACCTGCCTTGTAACACCACCTACAAAATATTCCATATTTATCATAGGTAACATGTCCAAACTGTATTCATTTTCAGATAAACGTGAGCTCAGGGAGAGAAATGACTTTGAAAGGCTAAGATCTAAATCGTTATTTTTCTTCAGCAGGATTGAGAATGTCTTTGGGGACTGGTAAGCAGTGTTTGTTTGCTTTCATGGTTAAAAAAGTCCAAGTAATACTTTCTGATTATGCGTCAGGAGTTAAAGTAGTACAATCAGATAGTACAGTTAAAAAAATTTTTTTAACAGGGAGACATGGTTAAATAAAAAAGGAAAAAATGATTCACAAGTCTTAGAGCAGAACATTAGCAGGCTAGTTAACACAGTATATTGTTGATGCTGATTCTGCATGCACTGTGATTGGCAAATTCTTAATTTTTTTATTCCTCTACCACATTATCTGGCAAGTGAAGATAATATAGAGAGCATGGATATTACTCCCCGCATTATTGAGAGGCTTAGAAAGAAGGAATAATTTTCTGGTATGTATTGTAACTTATTGGCATGGATTTTACTTGGAAGCAATCTGCATAGCAAATTTCAATTAGGGGATATTTTCAATAAACCCTATTCAATGACCAACATGCTTTGACCCCAATCTTTCACTTGTCTAATATACATCACTGAAGACTGCTTGTATAAAATGGATTCTGACACAGCAACCCATGTTTACCTTGTAGATGGGCAAAGGAGGTTGAAACGTTTTAGAGTAGCAAAAATAGCCTCTTTCTTCTATTTATGTGAAATCAGTGAATGAGCCTATCATACGGCTAAAGAAGGAGAGAACAAAACACTAACAGGATCTCAGTCTGGTTCATGTCAACAAAGACATGGAATTTAGTCTTATTTCATAGCTATGGTGGGGGGGTCTCAATGATTCACAGATATCAGTGTGGTAGTCAGAGTAATGGCCATCCAAAGATTTCCACACCTTAAACCTTGGAACCTGTGAATATGTTACCTTACATGGCAACAGAGACTTTGAGGTAATTTGTTATAGCAGCAATATGAAACTAATATAGTCTACAAGAGAAAAGAGGGAAAACCTCACTGGTTTTTTTCTTAAGAAGAAAATGTGTTTTTACTCTCCTAAAGGCCAAGAATCATATACAACTTGCATGTTTTACAGACAATGCCTGGTTCTCTCCTACTGTCCTAATGTAACCTGTTACTCTGACGTGACCGACAATGTAGGAGGCCCAGAGCTTGCCTGATGCATGCCAGACCTCCTCAAACACTGCCTCCACAGCTACGTTCAGAGAGCGAGCATGATCCTATTACTTCTCTCCTTAAAATCCCTTGATATCACCTGCATAGCATTCAGGATGGAATGCACATAGCTTAATACATAAGATCCCTCCTGAAAATCCTCTCTAGCTTCTTCCACTCCCCTCCTCGCCAGCTCTCAACACACACACACACACACACACACACACACACACACACACACTTTACTCGCTCTCGCTTTGTGTGTGCATGTGTATTATCTCTGACACAGAATATAGAATTAATTACTTGTAGAGTTATGTTCCTTTCTTGGGTTTATTTTGTTATCTAGCTTACTTCTAATTCTTCAAAATTAAGGAAAGGATCATTTTCTCAAGGAAGCTTCCTTTCCTGTTGTCTTGATATTACTATTATAATATAAATCCCCATTTTTCTCTCCCTACTGAACACTTTACATCATTATTTGTAAGATTTGTCAGTTGGGGCTGCAACAATGTATAATGTTTCTTTCCCACTAGACAATTAACTTTTTGATAACGATGATTGAGTCTTTTTTCAATTTTCAATTTTTTATTGGACATCCCACATAGAGTTAATATTCTAGGTGGTCAATAAATGTTGAAAACAATGAATGAATGTGGTTGTGATGATGGACAGGATACTGCTCTTTGAAAGCAATAGTTATTCTTAAAAACATTTTTTTGGAGCAATTATGGTCACAACAACAATCCTTAATCTCTCCTTCAAGCTTCCCCATGATAAAAAGCCCAATTTCCAAGACACTTTTCTGGGGAAAAATTTAGATCATGGCCACCCTTCAGATATTTTGTGTCTATACATAAACTACACCACCTTAACATGGCATTCTTCACTCTTTCAGTATTAGTATTATTCATTCATTTATAAGAAAGCAACATAAAACTCTTAGGAAGAGCCCACCAAAAATATAAATGATCACATTTATTACTGCAAATGTTAAGGACTAGAAAATATGGAGCAATGACAAACCATTAAACGGACTGATGCTAATCAGAAACAATTTGAAAGAGGTTAGTTGTCAGCGAATCATTAAAAATCTGTTGAACTAGTTTTATGAAAAAAGTGGAAAAAATATTGGGGAGTTGTATAATCATACATTCTTGAGTTGCAAGGATCCTGGAAGCTTATTAGCCACATTTATGAAGAATGTAGAACTTTGTTGGGAGAAAGTAAGAATGATTAGGTCTGGCTAGAATGCACGACTTGAGTAGAGAATCTGAAATAAATGGGCCAATTTCTTGCTTATTATTATACATTAAAAACAAAACTATACTTTATGACTTAATTTTGTCCTATATAAGAATAAAATGATCTTCTTCACTTAGTAATAAAAGATACATTTGTCTCTTTCTTAAAAGACTACAAACAGTAATACCATAAAATACTTCCATACGATATCACTCCCACATTCTTTATGTTATAAACAAAGATCCTCTTTCTTGTTTATATAAATAGGCTATGGAAAGTAGCATAATTAAAACCTTAGTTTTACTCTTTATGGGTAATTGCTGCTTCTCTATTTGGAGGTTGCAATTCCTTTTATTCAAATGTACATTCATTCCGTTTCAAATTTGTTGCAATACAAAGGAGACTGAGAAAATTCCCTTAATGTCTATAGTTGGATCATTCCCATCAACCTGCAAACATGGTGAAATATCTCCCATCTGAATAAAAATTCACCCTCAATCACCATCCTCCTCCAGTTTCCTACCACACTCATCTGTTCCACAAAAAGCAAAAGTTCTCAAAGAAAAGTTTACTCTCATTGACTCTACTTTCTTTTTACTTCTTCTCCCATTGAGTCACTTTATTTGAGTTTCCATTTCAATGACTCCTCGGAAAGTTGAACGACCAGGTTGGCAACAACTTCCATCTTTCCTAATCCAATGTCCATGTATTAATCTCCAGCCAATAAAACAGCCTTCCCTTTGGCAATACTTTTCTTGGCATCTAGAACATCATACACCCCTGGTTTTCCTCCAGCCACACTGGCAGCCTTTTCCAAGTCTTACTTGCTAACTCCTTTTCTTCTTCCCAAACTTGAAATCTCGGAATAATATAACAGGGCTGTCTTTGGCTCTCTTCTTCCCTTACGTGCACTCACATTTTATGTGGTCTTTTCTGTTCCTATGGCTTTAAATCCTATCTATAGCTGAATTTCTGACTTCCTCTTGAGTTCCAAACTCATAACCATTGTCTGCATTTCTATTTGGATGATAATAATAATAAATTTCTACCGTATGCGGGAAACTATTCCTAGATTTTTATATGGATAACTAATTTAATTCTCACAACAATCTTAGGAGGCAAGTCCTTTTGTATAATTACATTTTGCAGACGTAGAGAATGGACTTGAGGACACGGGGAGGGGGAAGGGTAAGCTGGGACAAAGTGAGAGAGTGGCATGGACATATATACACTACCAAATGTAAAATAGATAGCTATTGGGAAGCAGCCACATAGCACAGGGAAATCAGCTCAGTGCTTTGTGACCACCTAGATAGATGGGATAGGGAGGGTGGGAGGGAGACTCAAGAGGGAGGAGATATGTGGATATATGTATGTATAGCTGATTCACTTCATTATAAAGCAGAAACTAACACACCACTGTAAAGCAATTATACTCCAATAAAGATGTTAAAAAATAATAATAATTACATTTAGTAGAAGATATAAATAAGACACAAAAATGTTAAGCCACTTGCCCAGCTAGTAAGTAGTGGAGCAGTAAAATTCTAGAGTCTCAGTCTTAAACAACACTCATGGGAGTCTCACATTTAATTTGTTCAAAATTAAACCATTGAGATTTTTCTCCAGACCGCTTCTCTCCTGTCCTGTCCATGTCTTCAAAAATAAATTCTAGTTGATCATCATTGGCTCATCTCTTTCTCTCACATCAACATTCAATCCATCAGTCAAGACTAGTCCATTCAACTTAAAAATAAATTCCCTTATTGACTATTTAAAATCACCTACACTGCTACCACTCCATTTTAAGTCATCAACATCTCCTTCTTGGACAATGTTTTCCCCCGCCCTTAACTTATCTCTTTATTCTATTCCCCCTTCCTTTTATTTTTCATCCACTGTCAGAATATCACAGAGTGGCATGGACCAGATTATGTCACTCTTTTTATCAAAAACTCCAATAGCTTATTAGACAATTTCATAGTCTACAAAGGGCTACCTAGTCTAGATGCTGCTTATCTTGCTAAATCCCTTTTGTTCCACTACACTAACTTTCTTGATGCTCCTCAAACATCCTTTTCAGGTTACTATTGACTGTCTTTCTATTTGCTGATTCCTTCAACTGGAAAGCTAATATGATTAGTCCATGGTGGAGGAGGCAGTTTTTTGTAGACTTAAATTCCCTAAGAAAATATAGTTGGTAAAAGTTAGTTGATTCATTCATTCTTTCAACAAAGAATTAAAATCTATCTGCCAGGAATTGTAAAAGTTATGTAAGGGCTACAGAGATAAAGTAGACACAGGCCTGCTTTTAAGGACTATACCTTCTATGAATGACAATTATTTACAACTCACCTTTACATAACACAATTCCTCAATCATAGGTGATGATTTTTTCTGAATAACTAACAGACATTGATTTTGTACTTTTTGGTCAATGTGGGGAAAATATTAGAACAGCATCCAAAATAATACCAGGGAACAATTTCAGAGATCCAAGTGGCAACCATGAAAATGGAAAGGATGTCAATGCATTCCTGTAGACTAGTGGAGAGAAGTCCACTTACAGCTATCAATTGAAACTACAGGTTGAAAAAGTATAGGCATAAGAGAATACAATAGGAGAAGCTTCCCCCAAAGCACCAGTAAGTAGAAGACAGTAGTTTCTTTTTTACAGTATTTTAAAATTATTATTCAATGACTTCACTCCATCTCCCAATACACAACATAAAAATGTGACTGTAAGTTTCATGTTTTAGGCACATTTTTATTTTTGTTCTTTTTTTGTAAAAAAAAGATGACAGTGGTAAAGAATAACTGCATAGTAGAATATTTTGATTTCAACAAATGCTATGTTATCCATATGATAACTTATAATCTTCCACATTTAGCCTATGAATTTAGTAAGCAGGATCCTTCTTGAGGGAAGAAACAATAAATCATGATTCACATTCCCCAGAATTTTTTCAAAGCCCTTGAGTTCAGCACTCCTTTCTCATCTCAGTCATCTATATCTATATCTATACTTATGTCTATATCTAATCTATGTTGGGTGAAAATAAATAGCATCTGGGAGACCTGGTAAAATGTGAGCTCAGATGATAGTAAAGAATGGTTGGGAATGTGGAATATAGAAAGATAATTTTTTATTTGTAAAAAAGATGCTTAGACATCTAAAACATTGATCCCCGGGGTACACTTAGACAGTTCCAGAGCTCCCCTGGGGATCCAACACACAGCTAAAGAGATACTGATATGATTAACATGTGGTCTTTAAGGTCAAGAGCAACAGCAGAGGCAGCAGCAGTCACAGTAAGCATTTACGGACTGTTTCTATGCACTAGACAATGTGTTAGACTCTGAGGAGATACAAATAAATATAAGATACAGTCAATGATATTCTAATATATCCACAGATCGTACAATTTATTATGATACTTATAGCAATAGAGAGCCATTATTTGTAGTGTTACTGTGAGTATATATAGATTGGGTGATGCTATGGAAAAGTATATATGAAGAGAGATGGACTCAAAGAAAGAAAGAGAAATGACTTTCCTCATTTGGAAAACATATGTAATTTGTGACGATAATAATAAGTTTCAGTTCCTGCTATGGATTAGGTACTGCAATATATTTCCATTAAAGTAGTGAGGCCGCTGACTGAGATGCAAGACCAAGACCAGAGGGTCAGCTTACCACCAACCTGCAGACTCATGAAATTTTGCAAAGGTTTGTTGTGCAATAACAGCTAGCTGACACACAAAGTAGAGCTCGGAAGACATTTGTGAGTCTTCCATACCCAGATGATAGAGTCAAGAGTGCCACTGAGATACTACAGAAAGAAAAGAAGGTGAAGATACAAGATAAAATCTTGGGATATACCCATATCTAAAAAAGTGAAAAGAAGAAGGAAAACTGGCAATACACAGCATCTTCAAATATATTCTGATTTTATTAGCATGTTATATGCAATCGTTCAAATTGATTATTCCTCTTCTGATAAACCTGCCACAACATTTACTTGAGAAACCATCCTTCCCCTACTGTAATCCCACTTGCCTCACGTTCCTAGAGTTGTAAGCATGCCTAGCCAGCTGAGAATAACATTCCCCTGGGCATTGTGATTGACTAAGGAATAATCAACTGGACCAATCATAGCCAATGAGATGTACTCTTTTTTTTTTTGCACTTGAACCTGACAAAGAGTAGGTCTAGTGTTGCTAGCAGCTACCTTGTGGAACCTGAGAATGAGGACAGCATGGAGATGAACATAGCTAAGAACCAATAAAAGAACAGGGCTGGGTGACATTATGTATTTAAACCTCTGCCACTGCTCATAACTGAAGCCAGTTCTTACATTAAACTTTTCAGTTTGATGTCATAAAGGTAATAAAGTCCTCTTTTACTTAAGCCATTTGAGTAGGATTCTTCTGTATTTTGCAATTAAAAAAAACTAATAGTTTAAGATTTAAAAAACAATTTCTTTTTAACTTTCCCTTTACAGTTTTACACAAATAAGAAAAAAAAACACCAGATTTAAAGAACATTTGAACCATTTGTTTTCTGCATCTCTGGTAAATACAAAAATAAATTTTAATCAGATTTTTCTTAATATTTTCTACAGTCATTATCAGTGGTATCAGTAATAACTATAACAACCACCTCCATGCATCTGGTACTCTAATAACTGATTTTTCTGTATAAAGTCTAATTAATTGAGAGAAAAAGTGTCAGAATTTAGGAAACTGTATTTTAAATAGAAATCCTATTTATCCTTCAATGATGAAAATACAGGAACCATATTATGAAGTTAAAGTATCACAGTAGCATTCCGAATATAATCAGACTTTTGAAGTCTCAGGACTGAGAAATAAAAGTATCATATACTCAAAATCAGCTGAATTAACTGAAGTTATGATATCTCATACGATGAGCATGGACATTGCTAGCAATTTCCCAGGTGAAAATATGGATGAGGTTCACTCACTCACATGATGTTACATTCTAGTCAATAAAGCATGTTCTTGCTGAATCAGTAATCATCTAAATGTAAGCTCTCTAATCTTATCCCTGTTGAAAATGGTTAAGATGTTTTGATAATTAGAAAATCAAGGATGATGATTACCTGTTTCTGTCTATAGCACTGTTAGATCCTTATTGACCAGCCATGGTTTATCACAGAACATTCATCTGATATATACCTCAGGAGTACAACATTTGTACTGTAAGCATTTCTTAATTGGTATACCATTTAGAAGTAGATTGGAGTGTTCAAAAACTTAGTAAAACTTTGCAGAATATTACACTAAATCAACTATGTTATAAATACATGTATAGTTAAGACTCAATTACCAGGAAAAGGATTATTTTTTGGAATCCTTGGAAAATTAAAGTGGGACATAATTTTTATTTTATTACACTCAAGGCAATTTCTTATGAATTCCTTTTTCCTAAATCAGTGTTCTTCTCCTCCTACACAAAGGAATTTAAAAACCTGAATGTATGTCATCCTTTTAGTTAACTGTTATTTTCAAAGAACACATTTTGGGAACTTGAAAGGAGACCATATGTAATTGGGGGAAGCAGTGAATCAAAAATGTGCAGCCCTGTGTGATAAAATTATCCATAATAACCAGATGACCCAAGGTCAGTAAAATATGAACCACTCAAAATCTTTTCCCCAGCTGCATCTCAAGCACTCTTCAAATACAAAGATTGCGCTTTGTTTTATTTTATTATTCTTTCCCTTATTTTAACAAATGATGGATCATTTTCTGGCTTTAAGGTTACAATTCTTTGTTACAAAATTCCTTTTGGGGAATCAACATTTCACAGACTTTTGATTTGTAAGTGCATATTTCTGTCATCACAGTGAAGTATTCACCATGTACCTTCTCTGGGTGCACATGCGCTCTTGTGAGGCTGATTTGGTTGTGAGGAACAAGCAGAAGCCTGTGTCTCACACAAACCTTGTAATAGGAGCTGCCAGCCTACTGCTGCTGGCCTCAGGTTAATGCTTTCAGGACATAAACTTTCATTTTTATAAAATACAGTGTTATATATTACTTTTCCTAAGGCAGGGAGTAATCTTCAATTTGTCCAATCTACTCACATTGCTACATACGGCTGTTAAAAGAAATCTAGTCACAAACTTGTTATCCAGAATAGGAATATTCTTTTGGTAATGAAGAACCAACCTAAATGTGATTTATAATCAGGAGACTGCCCTTTTAAAAATGTTGACAGTTTTCAAGGCTTTTTCCCAATATATACACATTATCTCCAGGGATTTATACCCCAGGGAATTTAAATCTCCATTCCACTGCCCCCACCTTAAAAGGTAATTGAAAAATAAAGTGTATTAGAAGAATGTGGAATCTTAACACTCATCTAATAGAGTAGCTTCCACAGACCAAATCCTTCAAATTGTAGATACAAACAAGTTCATGTTTAAGGCAACCAAGGATAATCAAAAAGGGATCAAGAATAAGTGAGGCAAAAATAATACTATTTTTGCTTCCCAGCTGGCAAGAACTGAAGGGAAGAAAGCCATAATATTCTAATAATAGAGAAAGAAAACGGAGAAGCCAAATCGTTCAGGAAGAATTGCCATATGGCTGGAGCTGAGAACAAATGTGGGTGTGACTTACACATGATACAGTTATGCAGGAGGGGGTGCCGTCAATAACTGTGGTCACTACAATTGAGATCTGTGGATTCCTCTCCAAATTCTT
Organism: Lagenorhynchus albirostris; assembly: GCF_949774975.1. Taxonomy (NCBI): domain Eukaryota; kingdom Metazoa; phylum Chordata; class Mammalia; order Artiodactyla; family Delphinidae; genus Lagenorhynchus; species Lagenorhynchus albirostris. Next base: position 25,785,907 of record NC_083100.1, read on the forward strand.
CCACTTTTGAGCTTATTCTTTCAAGAAGTATTTATTAGTGTCTCAGAATAGAGTTAATGATAGTCAAAAGAAGTTATTTATATATAAACAAAGTTGGCATCACAGACTTTTATTTTGTATGCAGCCAAGTACACATTTTTAACATTTTTAACAGCTGTATTTTACCATTTTTGAATCAATCCATACTCTTCAAATAACACAAGTATTCTAGAAGTACAAAAACTGATTCACTTTGACAAAGCATAAGCAAATTCAAATATAACCAATAGCTCTATAATTAATTATATCAGTTAACTTTTAAAATAAATTCATCTTTCTTGAATTAGTTACCTGGGATTTGAAATCCAAACCTTGGTAATTCATAAATAGAGATATTTTGATTATAGTTTCTCTGATGAAATATTTCATTTTATACATAGTTATAAATATATGTCTAAAACTGGTTTTGCCCCAAAGTGAAAGAATATGATACAAGGAAATGAGTTTCTAATTTAATAAAATTCATAAACCTTCCCATTTTTCTTTTAAAATACTTGTTTAACTTTTAAAAGAATATTTTTATTTATTAATGAAAGGTGTTATAAGAAAAAAATATAGAGAGAGAAAGTAAGACATGATTTTTGTTGCTTATTAGGGTAATTACATTTTTTTTAAATCATGAAGGAAATGTTAGTTTTGCTTTGTTGGGAAGGCTCCCAGACAGAATAAACACTTATCTCTAGAGGTTCCTGCCATCTCTAATAGAATATTTTTGACACATTTTCCCTAAAACAACTGTTGCCCAAGAAGGAAGAATACACATTTTATAGTGTAATGGATCAAAAGAAAATGACTGCATAATAATAATTATAATGACAATGCTTGTAGCAGTGGCTAACATTTATTGAGTACTTATGTGCCAGGGACTCTTCTAAACATACTTCATGAAAAACTCATCTAGCCCTCACAAAAATCCTATGAGATGGATACTATTATTATTATGATGTTACATACGAGGAAACTGAGGCATAAAGAAGTTAAATAAACTTGAAAAGGTGATATGGCTAGTAAGCTTGAAAACCTGGAATCCATGCCTATGTTCTTAAGCACTAACACTGCTTTCTCCATGGTAGTATCAGAAACTTGCTGATTAAACAACACTAGGATAGTCTTTCCAGTCTGAACATAGCTTGAGGCTATAGTAAAATAAACATGTTTGGCACTTATCATGTAGTCAGTTTTTAAAATCACTTTTACTTTGGTTCAACACAATTATGACTCAGATTTAGAAAATAAAAAGAAATATAAAAAAGGGGTAAATTTATAGTTCCAACTACCAATTTTCATTGCTCTTAAAGAGAGCAAATAGGCACCAGTGCTGCATCCCTGTGAAATCCACACTTGGGTTTTTAAAATCTTCCTGTATTTTGGGGAAAGAATGTAAACCAAGAAAATCATAGCCAAGTCTACTGGGCAAAGTATGTTTTCTTTATTGGTGCTGCACACAGAACCAATTTTCACCCCCAAAAAAGTGACTCTGGAAAATCCTCCAAAAAGCCATTGAACTTCTGCCAATAAATATCCCTTAACACTGTGGAATAAACAAGAGCATCTGGCACTACTCTGTGTGAGCTGTCACCTTTACTCTGCCTGTTCATAGACTTTCTGGAAAAGAAGGTGATGCTTCCATCTGGTCACAGCAGCAAAGAAAGCAGAAAGCATTGAAGCGCTTCCACTGAAAATCTGAGATTAAATCATGCAAGACTTTGCAACCTGAGGGGGAAAAATAGAGCACTGGCTTCTCATAATGAATAGTTCCTAATGTAATACCTAGACAGAGTACTGGAGGAATAAAGAGGGTCATTAACAATTTGCTCACTTTTATATAGGTTTAACTTATACAAGTTCACAAGTTTTTAACCATTTGTGATTTTCTTTTTAATAGTAACATGAAGACTTTTGAAGGTCTGCCAGGTAAACAGCAGTTTTATTGGCTTTATTTGGGTGACTGAAACTTCTGGAGTTTTGTTCTAAAACAAAATGCATTAAAATAAATTATAAACAAATAACTGACCAAATAAATAAATTAACTAGACAAGAAGGAGAAAGGAATGTTGGTAGAGAATATGATTAAGGCTATTAGAGAATAAAGTGGGTTTTTTTCTCTTTTCTTTTTTTCTTTTCTTTTCTTTTTTTTAACATCTTTGTTGGAGTATAATTGCCTTATGATTGTGTGTTAGTTTCTGCTGTATAACAAAGTGAATCCGCTATACCTATACATATATTCCCATATCCCCTCCTTCTTGTGTCTCCCTCCCACCCTCCCTGTCCCTTATCTAAGACAATTTTAGCTCACTTTTAGTTTCCTAACTCTATTGGGGGGATGCCAAGGTCAGTACCACAACCTGCTACTGATATTAGTATTTGTCTCCATGTAACTGTGCATTTGAAGTATGCTTATAATTGACTAATTTTTTTGTTGTTGTTAATAGGGTAAAAGATTCAGAGACCTCCCTTTCTTTACTGTCTTTGAGCCTAGAAATGCCTAAGGCTCAAAGTGTATAGTTCTAAAATTGACTTGATTTGTAGCAGGAGATGCCTTAGAATATATATCATTCCATAATACTGGAATGCAAAAATCTAGACTCCCTGTGAATATCTTACAGGTTCTGGATTGTTGCTTATCTTGTCTCATATACCTAGAATTCTGTGAGTGAAGTCAAACTTGGGCAGGTAATATTAGTTTCTATTTGACTAAACTTAACTCCCAGGGAATCCAAAAACACATATCTAAGACACAGTGAATACATTTACCCTACTAGCTTGACCTTGAAGGAATATATTGATGACAAATGTCAAAACTTGTACTAAAAGAAAAGAAGGTTATAGCTTCATAATATTGAAATTCATCAAATAAGAGAATTCAGTCAATGGATATGAGTGAATGGGGAAAACCGTGTTTACCCCAAACTCTTTATTTTCAATTACATGTATTTTTTTCAAAAGTACATAGTTATCTGACATATGTGCAGAGATTTTGTGGAAGGTCACAAAAAAGAATCCTTGAGAAACATAGCTTCTTATTTATGGTATGGCCTTTCACACAGTCTGGTCATGACGGGATCATGACTTTTCAAGTCAGATGGTTAGGTTCAGGAATGGCATTAATTTATATAAAATGAAGTATAGCCTTGAAGAATTTCAAAGATTAAAATCACATTATTGTCTTTTAAAAATTAAAGCAACAATTTTCTAAGTAGTGATGTAATAACCCAAAGTGGTTATATATGTTACAAAAATACTATCTCACCTCCAGAAGGAGGTTTGGCACTAGGGTAATCAACTTAAGACTACTGTTATTGTAGCAGGCTCTTTTTTATTTAGGTATATTTGGTATTTACAACATAATGTTGAATTTTTGCTGCATATTAATTTCTCTATTAAACACAGAAAAGACAATTTAATATGTTAAGCAAAAATCACATTGATTTTTAAGAAAATATCTTAAATAAAAATTGCAGATTGTTTTCCTCTGAAACTTAGAGAAAATCAATATGTTGACTTGGGCACTTTGATTGAATACTAAACTCATTCTAGAAAAGTCTTTTAGAACCAAACTCTGTTCAACCTTATATTTTAAAAACTTTTAACTTTTTATTTTAAAATAATATCTAATTTCTATACATGTGTGTATATATATATATATATATATATATATATATATTTGTTTCTAACCATTTTTAACCACAGGAGAGTTTATGAATATATATATATATATTCTAATTTATATATATATGTATATGTGTGTGTGCGTGTGTGTGTGTCTGTGTGTCTGTGTGTGTATTTCTAACGATTTTTAACCACAAGAGAGGTTTTTCTGTACATCATTCCCCTTAACACTTTAGTGTGTATTTCCTAAGAAAATTGTGTTCTATTACACAAACACAGTACAGTTACCAAATTCAAAAACTTTTACTGTGACATAATACTTTTCACTAAACTACCATCTTTCCCAATTGTCTATTGATTCACACATATTATTTGTAACATACAGAGATTTGGGATCTCATGTTGCATTTCTCTCCAGTTTCCTTTAATATGGAACAGATTCTCAGTCTTTGTCTCTTAGGATTGGCATTTTTTTATTAACACAGGCCAATTTATTTTTTGTAGAGTACCTCTCAATTTAGGATATTCCCTCATGATTAGATTCAGGTTATGCATCCTGATTTGGAATACTATAGAATTAATAGTGTGTTCTTTTCAAGGTATCATTTCCAAAAACCCCTCAGTATATGCACCTGATCAGTGATGTTATTGTTTTGTCTTATTATTTTATTAAGGTATAACTTTCATATAATAACACTAACACCTGTGTTAGAGTACTGATTAGTTATGAAAAGCATATATGTAAAAATAAATGTATGCATATATAAATAAATATAAATACATAAACACATACATGTATGATGTGTAATTGAGACTGAGCAGGGCTTTCCCAGGACAGACCCTGCCCTCCTCACCACCCTGCATCCCTCACCTCTTCTTTGTAAAAAAAGCTTTAGCCTCCTAGGCCTTCTCCCACTTCCAAAGAACAAATTTAATCAGAAAAGTGAGAAAATATAGAAACAAAGGAAAACAGTCAAGCAAGACAAAATAATAATATTTTAGCTATAAAAACAAAGTTAAAGCCCTCTAGTTCCTTCTCAAGGGCTATAGATAATATCCTGAGCCATATCCTTGAGTTCTTTTACAAATACTTAAACCCCCACCAGGTGAAAGATGTTAACTGCTGACCCCCAGACGTAGAGCCCAGACTCATTGGCACCAGAAGGTTGATGATGTTGGTTCCCCAAATATCACATGGTTACCTCACCACCAATGAATCAAAAGAATGTCCACAAACAGGTCACACACCCTGTGACCCTCTCCCTCACCCTGTCTTCAAAAACCTTTCCCTGAAATCTCCAGGAATTTGGGTCTTTTGAGCAAGAGCTGCCTGTTCTCTTTGCGTAGCCTCACATTGGGCACCTTGCAATAAATGCTCTACTTTCCTTAATCACAGTATCAGTAAATTGGCTTTACTGTGTGTCAGGCAAGTGGATGCAAGTTTAATTAAGCAACATAATCATATCAGAGTCAAGGAGTAGAACATTTCTATCACTTCAAATAGTTTATTTGTGCCTCTTCCCTGTCAACTTCTCCCCTTTCCAGGACCCTTGGCAACTACTGATCTGCTTTCTGTCACTATAGGTTAGTATTGTCTATTTTAGAATTTTTCAAAAATGGAATTATACTGTATGTTATGTTTTGTATCTAGCTTCCTTCACATGACATGATGGTATTGAGATTCATTCATGTTGTTGTATTATCAGTATTTCATTGGTTTTTAATGCTGAGTAGTATTACCTTGTATGGAATAATTTTATTCTTTCATCTGTAGATGGACACTTGGCTTGTTTTTAATTTGGGATTTATAAATAAAGTTTCCAGCTTCTATAAACAGCATGTACAAGTCTTTATATGGACATGTATCTCTTTTTATTTCAAGTGTATACTTAAGAGTAGAATGACTGGATCATATGGTAGTATAAATTTAACTTTTTAAGAAATTGCCAAGCTGTTTTTCAAAGTGGTTGTAAAATTTTACATTCCCACCATCAATGGATGAAAATTTCATTCACTCCATAACCTTGCCAACACTTTGCATTATTATTATTAATATTTTTTGATTGGCCATTCTAATTTATGTCTGTTAGTAGTTTTTCTGTGGTTTTAATTTACATTTCCTTGATGACCAACAATGTTGAGCATCGTTTCATGTGCTTATTGGCCATTCATATATCTACTTCTGTGAAGTGTCTGATCAAATATTTGTTCATTTCTTAATGGGGCTTTTTTTATTATTGAGTTTAGGAGTTTTATGTATATATTGATATATGTTGTATACAACTGCTTTGTCAGCTATATAATTTGCAAATATATTCTCCCAATTTCTTTTTACATATTACTTTCTTTGAAGTTTATTTTGAAGGTTTTTAATTTTCAAGAAGCTTTATTAAATAGACTTTTCCTTTTTTGGATTCTATTTGTGTCTTGTTTAAAAATCTTTGCCCAAAGTCACAAGTATTTTCTCCTACTTTTTTCTTTTAGTTGGTTTCCCTGGAAATATATCCAAGAAATTTCTTTGTCTATTTACTCATTAGTACCACATGGTTTTAATTGCAGGGATTTTATAGTATATTTTAACACCTGAGAAGTGGTATCCCTCTTATATTTCTTTATTTGCAGTTTTCCTTTCTATTTTGTCATGTTTATTTTTCCATATAAATTTTATTATAAGCTTGCTTAGTTCCATAGATATTTTTATTGGAATTGCACTAAATTTATAAATTGACTTAGAGAAAACTGACATCTTGATGATCTTGGCATATTCTAACCAAGAACAAGGGAGGTCTTTTCATTTGTTCAAGTCAGCTTTTTATGTCTTTCAGAACTATTTTATAGCCTTTTATGTGTAAATTTTGAATATTTCTTTGTAGGTTTATTCTTAAATTTTTATTTATTATTTGTTTGTTTATTGATATTTTGAATGGGGTTTCTGCCATCTTTATATATTCCAAGTGGTTATTATTTGAGTATAGTATGCTATTGATTTTTGCATGTTAATTTTAAATCCTGTTATTTTTCTGAATACTTTACTGTTTGAATTAATTTCATCCTTGGTTCTCTAACATTTTCCAGGTATACAATCATGTTACCTGAAAACAGATAGTTTTATTTCTTCATTTCCAATTCTTTTTTTTTAAGAAATATATATATTTTTAATTTTATTTATTTATTTTTGGCTGTGTTGAGTCTTCGTTGCTGCATGTGGGCTTTCTCTAGTTGCAGTGTGTTGCAGTGCATGGGCTTCTAACTTCAGTGGCTTCTCTTGTTGCGCAGCACGGGCTCTAGGCACATGGGCTTCAGTAGTTGTGGCATGTGGGCTCAGTAGTTGTGGCTCGCAGGCTCTAGAGCGCAGGCTCAGTATTTGTGGCTCATGGGCTTAGTTGCTCCGTGGCATGTGGGATCTTCCCAAACCAGGGCTCGAACCTGTGTCCCCTGCATTGGCAGGCAGATTCTTAACCACTGCACCACCAGGGAAGCCCTCCAATTCTTAAGTCTCACTTTTTCCTCTTTTAAAATTATGTTGGCTATTATTTCTATAAAAAGTTTAGTAAGAGTGGATATAATTGACATCCTTGAAAAAGATTTTTAATAAAAATGTATGTTGATTTTTGTTATTGGCTTTTTCAACATCTATGATAATAATCATATAATTTTTCTTCTTAGATCTATTAATATGGTAAATTTATGTTAATAGATTTTTCTAATATTGAGTCGTCCTTGAATTATCAGTATAAAACCCTACTAAATCATGGTTTATTATTTCCTTTCTATGGCTTGGTAGACTATTTGCTAACATTTTATTTAGAATGTTTGCACCAATATCCATAAGTGATATTATTTTGTAATTTTTGTTCTATCTTTATCAAGATTATGTATGTGTTATATCATACTGATTGAAGTAAGTCAGACAGAGGAAGAGAAATATATGATATCGCTTATATGGGGAATCTAAAAACAATGATACAAATTAACTTTTTTTCGAAACAGGAACAGACTCACTGACTTAGAGAATGAACTTACGGTTACCAGGGGTGAAGGGTGGGGGTGAAGGGTGGGGGAAGAGGGATAGTTGGGGAGTTGGGGATTGACATGTACACACTGCTATATCTGGAATGGATGGCCAGAAAGGACCTACTGTATAGCACAGGGAACTCTGCTCAACATTCTGTAACAACCTAACTGGGAAAAGAATTTGAAAAAGAATAGATACATGTATATGTATAACTGAATCACTTTGTCGTACACCTGAAACTAACACAACATTGTTAATCAACTGTACACCAATATAAAATAAAAAGTTAAAAATAAAGAAAAATAATAATTTATTTGATTTAAAAAAGATTACCTATGTATTATACTTGCTTCACAAAAAGAATTTTGAAGTTTTCCTTTATTCTTAATACTCTGAAATGATTTCTGTAGCTGTGAGACTATTTACCAAGGCTTAGTCCTGAGTTCAGGAATTTAATGCTTAGAGTCTGATGTTCTCAGGGGTTGATTTTGTCTTGGCATCATCTAAGTCATCCACTTCCCTCTCTCACCCTTTTTGCATGGAGTATCTAAGTCTCATCATTCTTGCTCCCTCATCCCATAGTCCTGTATCGTAGCCAAAGCTTTCAGGGGTAGCTATGCTGGAATTTGTAGTTTATTCTCTGCTTGCAAGTAATTTGACATGCTCAATGTTCTCTGGTTCCTAGTAACAATAGAAGGTCAGGTGTGGTTTTATTTGCATTTCTGTCAACTCAAGATTTTTTATTTTGCTGGATGTGGAGAGATTCAAATTCAGATAGCCACCATTATCTTCCGGATATATTTTTTTTAATTTAAATAACTTCATACAGACATTCAAAGGGACAGTATTTTTAATAATAATAAAATCTTCCTGGAATTTAGTATATACTCACTATAACTTGTTTCATATGTTGTTTAAAGTTCCCCATCTATGATAAATCTAATGAAAAAAGAAGGAAAATCTGAGGTAAATCTTTTAAGTTTACCCCCCCAAAAAGAAAAAAATGTTATTCTGTATTCCATTTTTTTATTTGAGATACTCATGTCATTTTCAGATTTCAGTTTGACTATCATATTCATAAATTTTAAAATAACTTGCCTATGTCAATAGTCTTTCATCACTATAACTAAATACTTTGAAAAAAAAAACCTGTTGTTTTCAAGTTCGATTTTAATAGAAGATCCTGAATATTTAGTCTGACAGTTATATATTTAAGAATTGATCACGCGGGATTTCCCTGGTGGTCCAATGGTTAAAAAAAAAACCTTTGCCTTCCAGTGATTGGGGTGTGGGTTCGAATCCTGGTTGGAGACCTAAAATCCCACATGCCTTGTGGCCAAAAAACCAAAAAACATAAAAACAGAAGCAATATTGTAACAAATTCATAAAGACTTAAAAAAATGGTCCACATTAAAAAAAAAAAGAATTGATCAGACATTTTTCAAGCCAATTAAAATATGAATAACTACCTTGAGGGTTTGGGATTTAACTTTCAGCAATAAAAATATTGATGTTAACTTCTGCCTTTGGAGAAAATAGTTTGTATAAACATACTTTTATTAATCTTCAACTGAATTTCTAATATTATATTACATATGACAGCTGATACTGTGATAAAATAAAAATGGCCACAATTTATTGAAATCTCCTCTATCAAGCCATGGAATATATTTCCCTACCCCTGAATTTGGACTGCTTGAACAATATGATAAGACAAAAGTGAAGTTATGTGATTTATGAGCAAGACCTCAAGAAGCCCTGCACTTTAAAATTTTTCCCTCTAGGATGCTGCTATCCTCACGTGAAGAGTCATTCCAGCTGTTTCCAGCTATCTCTGCTGATGTTTAGACATATGGATGAGGCCATTCAGAATACTTCAGCACTCAATTGTCTTGTCTCCTAATTCCAACTGTATGTCCCATGAGAGTTCTGCCTAAGGACCACCCAGCTAAGCCTAAACTAATTTTTTTTTTTAATGTGCAAATAAAAAGTTGCTTTTAAACATTAAGTTTTGGAGTGATTGTTTATGCAGCAATAGAAAACTCATCATGTATACATCTTTGACAATATATCATTATTTTGTTGGTTTTTATTTAGAAGTGGGTTTTTAGTAATTCTCTAAAAAATATCTGAAAAAGACCAATGGGAAATTTCTGCATATACCAGAAAAAGAAAATTGGGGTTGAAGATGATTTTTGTATTAACATGGGATTTTGAAAATGTCTATTAGTACTATTTGCAAGGCAAATAAAAAATAATGAGTTTAAAATTAGAAAACGGAAGACTTTTTCAATTAAAGAATAAAATTATATAACTGCATAGTAATCTTTTGATGTATTTAAATGCTCTAAACCTTGTGATAGATGAAGGTACAGGTATTTTAATTTGGGTATCACATTTTGATATGCTTGTGTGAACTGGAAATAGGCTTGACAAACACTTCCAGAAATTGAATCAGTATCTAGAGATAAAACTCTAAGTTATTTATTCCAAATAAAAATGGTACACATCAAAGATAAGAAGGCTACCACAATTCTATAAGAAAAAAATTATACTGATTCATGCTGCTGATGTAGAGACAGTTGCTAGACTATTGGTAGCCCACTCACCAAACTGTGTGGTTTAATTTCCTTAATCCACAAAATGGCAAATTGATGACACAATCAGACATTATAGCACCAAGTCACAGTGGATAACCTTGTCCATATGCATTTTTAAATTAAAACAAAAGAATGAAAGAAAGAAAGGAAGCAAAAGAAAAGATGTACTCATTTTACTTCTAAATATAATGTTAAGAGTGGGACCCACTCAATTGCGGCTTGTCTCCTTTCCTGAAGACTCATTTCATGTTACCTGAGATTCAATCTGCCATTGCTCTGTTTTCTCATTAAGGAAGACCAAGAACTTCTAGTCGATAAAAAGAAGAACTTCAAATGCACTTCTATTTTGGAGACAAATGAAGTTCACTGGGTTTAAAAACATACTGTAATGCTGCGTGGATGCGTTATTGGTTAGCGAGGTGGCAGGATTCCAAGGACAGGAAGACCACCTCTGAAGAGTTATAGCTTGGTGTTCAAGGACAATTTCAACAGAGGGACAAGGGTGATAACTTTCTTTTCTAATTGAACAAGACAGATAATTGGTCATCAGAGTTGTTAGAGATGCACTTACAATGAAAATGCATACCTATATCTGGAAGGGAAGTTTACGCTCAATAGCAGCACTTCAGGAGACAGTGTATTATATCCACCCTGACCACTATATACATCAAAATAAACAAAAAGGTATTTGCCTGTTTTCAACTTCATGATAGTAACATATTGGTGAGGTTCCTTGAAGTTTTAACCATTCAAGTTCATACTCAATGAAGGATTATCTGCCAAGTAAATATCCTAGTTACAGACCATGAGATTTGCATGTATGTAGAAGTTTTTCTTTTCTTTTTTTGTTTTAACGTTTTTATTGGAGTATAATTATTTACAATCGTGTGTTAGTTTCTGCTTTATAACAAAGTGAATCTGTTATACATATATATATATATATCCCCATATCACTTCCCTCTTGCGACTCCCTCCCTCCTATTCTCCCTATCCCACCCTTCAAGCAGGTCACAAAACATCGAGTTGATCTTGCTGTGCTATGCGACTGCTTCCCACCAGCTCTCTAGTTTACATTTGGTAGTGTTTATATGTCCATATATACACTAACACTATCACACTTTGTCCCAGCTTACCCCTCCCCTCCCCTGTGTCCTCAAGTCCATTCTCTAGTAGGTCTGCATCCTTATTCCTGTCTTGCCCCTAGGTTCTTCATGACCTTTTTTTTAGATTCCATGTATATGTGTTAGCATACGGTTTTTGTTTTTCTCTTTCTGACTTACTTCACTCTGTATGACAGACTCTAGGTCCATCCACCTCACTACAAATAACTCAATTTCATTTCTTTTTATGGCTGAATAATATTCCATTGTATATATGTGCCACATCTTCTTTATCCATTCATCTGAAGATGCACACTAATGTTTCTTCCATGTACTGGCTATTGTAAATAGAGCTGCAATGAACATTGTGGTACATGACTCTTTTTGAATTATGGTTTTCTCAGGGTATATAACCAGTAGTGGGATTGCTAGGTCGTATGGTAATTCTATTTTTATTTTTTTAAGGAACCTCCATATTGTTCTCCATAGTGGCTGTATCAATTTACATTCCCACCAACAGTTTATGAGGGTTCCCTTTTCTCCACACCCTTTCCACCATTTATTGTCTGTAGATTTTCTGATGATGGCCATTCTGACAGGTATGAGATATCGCATTGTGGTTTTGATTTCCATTTCTCTAATGATTAGTGATGTTGAGCATTCTTTCATGTGTTTGTTGGCAATCTGCATACCATCTTTGGAGGAAAGTCTATTAAGGTCTTCTGCCTATTATTGGATTGCGTTGTTTGTTTTTTTTGGTATTGAGCTGCATGAGCTGCTTGTAAATTTTGGAGATTAATCCTTTGTCAGTGGCTTCATTTGCAAATATTTTCTCCCATTCTGAGGGTTGTCTTTTCATCTTGTTTATGGTTTCCTTTGTTGTGCAAAAGCTTTTAAATTTCATTAGGTCCCATTTGTCTATTTTTGTTTTTATTGCCATTTCTCTAGGAGGTGGGTCAAAAAGGATCTTGCTGTGAATTATGTCATAGAGTGTTCTGCCTATCCTTTCCTCTAAGAGTTTGATAGTGTCTGGCCTTACATTTAGGTCTTTAATCCATTTTGAGTTTATTTTTGCGTATGGTGTTAGGGAGTGTTCTAATTTCATTCTTTTACATGTAGCTGTCCAGTTTTCCCAGCACCACTGATTGAAGAGGCTGTCTTTTCTCCACTGTATATTCTTGCCTCCTTTATCAAAGAAAAGGTGACCATATGTGCGTGGGTTTATCTCTGGGCTTTCTATCCTGTTCCACTGATCTATATTTCTGTTTTTGTGCCAGTACCATACTGTCTTGATTACTGCAGCTTTGTAGTATAGTCTGAAGTCCGGGAGCCTGATTCCTCCAGCTCCGTTTTTCTTTCTCAAGATTGCTTTGGCTATTTGGGGTCTTTTTTGTTTCCATACAAATTATGAAATTGTTTGTTCTAGTTCTGTGAAAAATGCCAGTGGTAGTTTGATAGGGATTGCATTGAATCTGTAGATTGCTTTGGGTAGTAGAGTCATTTCCACAATGTTGATTCTTCCAATCCAAGAACATGGTATATCTCTCCATCTATTTGTATCATCTTTAATTTCTTTCACTAGTGTTTTATAAATTTCTGCATACAGGTCTTTTGTCTCCTTAGGTAGGTTTATTCCTAGGTATTTTATTCTTTTGGTGCAGTGGTAAATGGGAGTGTTTTGTGAATTTCACTTTCACATTTTCCATCATTAATGTATAGGAATGAAAGAGATTTCTGTGCATTAATTTTGTATCCTGCTACTTTACCAAATTCATTGATTAGCTCCAGTAGTTTTCTGGTAGCATCTTTAAGATTCTCTGTGTATAGTATCATGTACTGCAAACAATGATAGCTTTAGTTCTTCTTTTCTGATTTGAATTCCTTTTATTTTTTTTCTTCTCTGACTGCTGTGGCTAAAACATACAAAATTATGTTTAATAATAGTGGATGAGAGTGGGCAACCTTGTCTTGTTCCTGATCTTAGTGGAAATGGTTTCAGTTTTTCACCATTGAGGACGATGTTGGCTGTGGGTTTGTCATATATGGCCTTTACTATGTTGAGGTAAGTTCCTTCTATGCCTACTTTGTGGAGGGCTTTTATCATAAATGTGTTTTGAATTTTGTCAAAAGCTTTCTCTGCATCTATTGAGATGATCATATGGTTTTTCTCCTTCCGTTTGTTAATATGGTGTATCACATTGATTGATTTGCATATATTGAAGAATCCTTGCATTCCTGGGATAAACCCCACTTGATATTGGTGTATGATACTTTTAATGTGCCGTTGGATTCTGTTTGCAAGTATTTTTGCATGTATGTTCATCAGTGATATTGATCTCTAGTTTTCTTTTTTTGTGACATCTTTGTTGGTTTTGGTATCGGGGGATGGTGGCCTGTAGAATGAGTTTGGGAGTGTTCCTCTCTCTGTTATATTTTGGAAGAGGTTGAGAAGGATAGGTGTTAGCTCCTCTCTAAATGTTTGATAGAATTTCGCCTGTGAACCCTTCTGGTCCTGGGCTTTTGTTTGTTGGAAGATTTTTAACCACAGTTTCAAATTCAGTGCTTGTGATTTGTCTGTTCATATTTTCTATTTCTTCCTGATTCAGTCTTGGCAGGTTGTGCATTTCTAAGATTTGTCCATTTCTTCCAGGTTGTCCATTTTATTGGCATAGAATTGCTTGTAATAATCTCTCATGATCCTTTGTATTTCTGCAGTGTCAGTTGTTACTTCCCCTTTTTCATTTCTAATTCTATTGATTTGAGTCTTCTCCCTTTTTTTCTTCATGAATCTGGCTAATGGTTTATCAATTTTGTTTATCTTCTCACAGTACCAGTTTTTAGTTTTATTGATGTTTGCTATCCTTTGCTTCATTTCTTTTTCATTTATTTCTGATCTGATCTTTATGATTTCTTTCCTTCTGCTAACTTTGGAGTATTTTTGTTCTCCTTTTTCTAATTGCTTTAGGTGTAAGGTTAGGTTGTTTATTTGACATGTTTCTTGTCCTCTTGAGGTAGGATTGCATTGCTATAAACTTCCTTCTTAGAACTGCTTTTGCTGCATCCCATAGGTTTTGGATCATCGTGTTTTCATTGTCATTTATTTCTAGGTATTTTTTGATTTCCTCTTTGATTTCTTCAGTGGTCTCTTGGTTAAGCAGTGTATTGTTTAGCCTCCATGTGCTTGTATTTTTTACAGATTGTTTCCTGTACTTGATATCTAGTCCCATAGCGTTGTGGTCAGAAAAGATACTTGATTCAATTTCAATTTTCGTAAATTTACCAAGACTTGACTTGTGACCCAAGATATGATCTATCCTGGAGAATGTTCCATGAGCACTTGAGAAGAAAGTGTATTCTGTTGTTTTTGGATGGAATGTCCTATACCTATCTGTTAAGTCCATCTAGTTTAAATAAATACATTTATTCAAAACTTGTGTTTCCTTATTTATTTTCATTTTGGATGATCTCTCCATTGGTGAAAGTGCGGTGTTAAAGTCCCCTACTATGATTGTGTTACTGTCGATTTCCCCTTTTATGGCTGCTAGTATTTGTCTTATGTATTGAGATTCTCCTATGTTGGGTGCATAAATATTTACAATTGTTATATCTTCTTCTTGGATCAATCCCTTGATCATTATGTAGTGTCCTTCTTTGTCTCTTGTAGTAGTCTTTGTTTTAAAGTCTATTTTGTCTGATATGAGAATTACTACTTCAGTTTTCTTTTGATTTGCATTTGCATGGAATATCTTTTTCCATCCCCTCCCTTTCAGTCTGTATGTGTCGCTAGGTCTGAAGTGGTCTGTTGTGGACAGCATATATATAGGTCTTGTTTTTGTATCCATTCAGCCAGTCTATGTCTTTTGGTTGGAGCATTTAATCCATTTACATTTAAGGTAAGTATCGATATGTATGTTCCTATTACCATTTTCTTAATTGTTTTGGGTTTGTTATTGTAGATCTTTTCCTTCTTTTGTGTTTCCTGCCTAGAAAAGTCCTTTAGCATTTGTTGTAAAGCTGGTTTCGTTGTGCTGAATTCTCTTAGCTTTTGCTTGTCTGTCAAGGTTTTAATTTCTCCATCAAATTGGAATGAGATCCTTGCTGGAGAGAGTAATCTTGGTTGTAGGCTTTTCCCTTTCACCACTTTAAATATGTCCTGCCACTCCCTTCTGGCTTACAGAGTTTCTGCTGAAAGATCAGCTGTTAACCTTATGGGGATTCCCTTGTATGTTATTTGTTGTTTTTCCCTTGCTGCTTTTAATATTTTTTCTTTGCATTTAATTGTTGATAGTTTGATTAATATGTGTCTTGGAGTGTTTCTCCTTGGATTTATCGTGTATGGGACTCTCTGTGCTTCCTGGACTTGATTAACTATTTCCTTACCCATATTAGGGAAGTTTTCAACTCTAAGTCTCTTCAAATATTTTCTCAGTCCCTTTCTTTTCCTCTTCTTCTCCTGGGACCCATATAATTCGAATGTTGGTGCATTTAATATTGTTGCAGAGGTCTCTGAGACTGTCCTCAATTCTTTTCATTCTTCTTTCTTTATTCTGCTCTGAAGTAGTTATTTCCACTATTTTATCTTCCAGGTCAGTTATGCATTCTTCTGCCTCAGTTATTCTGCTATTGATCCCTTCTAGAGAATTTTTAATTTCATTTATTGTGTGTTCATGGTTGTTTGTTTGCTCTTTAGCTCTTCTAGTTCTTTGTTAATCGTTTCTTGTATTTTCTCCATTCCACTTGCAAGATTTTGGATCATCTTTACTATCATTATTCTGAGTTCTTTTTCAGGTAGACTGCCTATTTCCTCTTCATTTGTTAGGTCTGGGTTTTTTGTTTGTTTGTTTGGGGTTTTTTTTGCAGTACACAGGCCTCTCACTGTTGTGGCCTCTCCCGTTGTGGAGCACAGGTTCCAGACATGCAGGTTCAGTGGCCATGGCTCACGGGCCTAGCCGTTCCACGGCATGTGGGATCTTCCCGGACCGGGGCACAAACCCGTGTCCCCTGCATCGGCAGGCAGACTCCCAACCACTGCGCCACCAGGGAAGCCCAGTCTGGTGGATTTTTACCTTGCTCCTTCATCTGCTGTGTGTTTCTTTGTCTTCTCATTTTGTTTAACTTATTGTGTTTGGGGTCTACTTTTTATAGGATGCAGGTTCGTAGTTCCCATTGTTTTTGTTGTCTTCCGCCAGTGGCTAAGGTTCTCTCAGTGGGTTGTATAGGCTTCCTGGTGGAGGGGACTTGTGCCTGTGTTCTGGTGGATGAGGCTGGATCTTGTCTTTCTGGTGGGCATGTCTATGTCTGGTGGTGTGTTTTGGGGTGTCTATGACCTTATTATGATTTTAGGCAGCCTCTCTGCTAATGGGTGGTGTTGTCTTCCTGTCTTGCTAGTTGTTTGGCATATGGTGTCCAGCACTGTAGCTGACTGGTCATTGAGTGGAGCTGAGTCTTGGCTTGAGATGGAGATCTCTGTGAGATTTTTGCCATTTGATAGTACGTGGGGCTGGGAGATCTCAGGTGGACCAGTGTCCTAAACTTGGCTCTCCCACCTCAGAGACACAGCCCTGATGCCTGGCTGGAGCACCAACAGCTTGTCATCCACACAGCTCAGAAACAAAGGGAGAAAAAAGAAAAAAAGAAAGAAGAAAATAAAATAAAATAAATAGTTATTAAAAATTTTTAAAGTAATTAAAAAAAAGAAATTAAGAAAGAAGAGAACAACCAAACCAAAGAACAAATCCAGCAATGATAACAAGCGCTGAAAACTATACTAAAAAAAAAAAAAAAAAAAAGGACAGACAGAACCCTAGGACAAATGGTAAAAGCAAAGCTATACAGAGAAAATCACACACAGAAGCATACCCGTATACCCTCACAAAAAGAGAAAAAGGGAAAAATATATACATATCGTTGCCCCCAAAGTCCACCTCCTCAATTTGGGGATCATTCATTGCCTATTCAGGTATGCCACAGATGCAGGGTACATCAGGTTGATTGTGGAGATTTAATCCGTTGCTCCTGAGGCTGCTGGGAGAGATTTCCCTTTCTCTTCTTTGTTCACACAGCTCCCGGTGTTCAGCTTTGGATTGGTCCCGCCTCTGCATGTAGGTCGCCTGAGGGCATCTGTTCTTCGTCCAGACAGGACAGGGTTAAAGGAGCAGCTGATTCAGGGGCCCTGGCTCACTCAGGCCGGGGGGGTGGGAGGGGTACGGATGCAGGGCGAGCCTGCAGCGGCAGAGGCCAGCATGATGTTGCACCAGCCTGAGGCGCACAGTGTGTTCTCCCGGAGAAGTTGTCCCTGGATCACGGGACCTTGGCAGTGGCGGGCTGCACAGGCTCCCGGGAGGGGCGGTGTGGAGAGTGAGCTGTGCTTGCACTCTGGCTTCTTGGTGGCTGCAGCAGCCTTAGCGTCTCATGCCCGTCTCTGAGGTCCACCCTGATAGCCGCGGCTCATGCCAGTCTCTGGAGCTCCTTTAAGCAGCGCTCTTAATCCCCTCTCCTCGTGCACCAGGAAACAAAGATGCAAGAAAATGTCTCTTGCCTCTTCGGCAGCTCCAGACTTTTTCCCGGACTCGCTCCCGGCTAGCTGTGCTGCACTAGCCCCCTTAAGGTTGTGTTCATGCCGCCATCCCCAGTCCTCTCCCTGCGCTCCGACTGAAGCCCGAGCCTCAGCTCCCGGCCCCGCGCGCCCCAGCGGGTGAGCAGACAAGTCTCTCGGGCTGGTGAGTGCTGGTTGGCACCGATCCTCTGTGCGGGAATCTCTCTGCTTTGCCCTCCGCACCCCTGTTGCTGCACTCTCTTCCGTGGCTCTCAAGCTTCCCCTCCTCCACCACCCGCAGTCTCCGGCAGCGAAGGGGATTCCTAGTGTGTGGAAACCTTTCCTCCTTCACAGCTCCCTCCCACTGGTGCAGGTCCCGTCCCTATTCTTTTGTCTCTGCTTTTTTCTTTTTTCTTTTGCCCTACCTAGGTACGTGGAGCTTCTTGCCTTTCGGGAGGTCTGAGGTCTTCTGCCGGTGTTCAGTAGGTGTTCTTTAGGAGTTGTTCCACATGTAGATGTATTTCTGATGTATTTGTGGGGAGGAAGGTGATCTCCACGTCTTACTCTTCTGCCATTTTGAAGCTCCTAGCCTAGAAGCTTTTTCTTAAATCTGCTCTTTCTGTTACTTCCTTCCCACATAACTCTGATAAAAGAAGACAATGTACACAACATATCTTTGCCACTTATTCCTCAACTCTCTGCTTGCCTGACTTCCAAGATGGTGCATATTCCATCTCAGGTAATAGGACATATCACTGCTGAACTTTACATAATTTTATTTATTTATCTTACTTTTCCTAGACATATTTCATTCATCACTTTTAGATGATACAACTTGACTATATTGTAATATTTCTCACTGAGAAAAGTAGGATCCATATGAGATGAATAAACAGTGATTAACACTTAAAATTTTCCCTGTACAACCATATCTTGGTGGCTTCTCTCAACTATCCATTTCCTCAAAAGAGTATCAAAACAACTTGAAGATAAAGCTAGACAAAGTAACTAACTTGTAGAGATTATTGCTTGCCAGACTAAGGGAGATCATTTCATTGGTAGACTCTTAATAGTGTCTGAAGTTGGGAGGGAACAAAGAGAAATATTTATGAGGATTTTGGTGTCTGATATAAAGTAGGTCTTTTACAACATATACACACTACTATATATAAAATAGATAAACAACAAGGACCTACTGTATAGCACAGGGAACTGTACTCAGTATCTTGTAATAATCTACAAGGGAAAAGAATCTGAAAAGGGATATATATATATATACATATATATGAATATATATGTATACCTGAATCACTTTGATGTACTCCTGAAACCAACACAACATTATAAATCCACTATACTTTAATTTTAAAAAAAGAGGGGGAAAATAAAGTATCAATAGATCTTTTACTGTGAAGGTCTGTTTGGGATTGGGCAAAATTCATGATATAATAATATAGGATTGTGGACACAGTGAGCCCAAGTTTCCAAATTAAGTCTTGAGAAGTGAACAGTCATTTGATGAGCCTGGCTGAGGTACTTATTGTCCTCATGCCTTTCATGAGGGCTGGCTGAGTCTTCTAATGCTCAGATCAATGGATTTTCAAAAACGTCTTGAAGCAACAAATAAAGTTATTTGTATTTTCATCTTCCTATGCAAGAGAATTCTGGAATAGTCAAGTCATGTTATTGTAGATAGTATCTGAAAGAATCCAGATGATTTCTGTCTTACTTTCAGAGATCAGAAGGCATCAGTTTCCAGATATTAGAGAGAAGTTGAAAATAGGTAAAAGCCTGTCTGAGAGTTATACTAATGTTTATTCCCTCTGAAACTTTTGGACAAGCTCAGGAAAGGGCTTAAGTTTAACCTGGTACAAACAAAACAAAACAAAACAAAATAAACACAGTATCAAGAGTGAAAGGGAAAGAAACGATTAAGCTATGAAAACTCTTCAAAGGCCTGTATCATTTGTTCACTGAGCGCTCAAGGCTATGTAGCATTATTCATTCCTTACTCTGCAGACAAGGAAAATACAACAAAATGTTTTCTGAGGAGGCAGCTTGTTCCAAGGTAGATTGAGTTTAATAACCAACATTGTTCTTGGCCCAAATGTCAAAAGCTTTGTGTTCCTCTTCACTGTAATTGAACTGGTACTGAGACACATTAAAATGGGATAAAAAGAGACTTTGGAAACAAACACACATTTTTGCTTGAATAAAATTTAACTTAAAAAAAAAAGAAAACTCTTGAAAATCACAATTCATTGCTGGGAAGTCTCACTATAAATATGACCAATGGTAACACAGAATTCATTTGAACACAGCTTCCCTTTCCTAAAAGATTTAATTGTTGAGAATACTGTAAGTATTTTATAGTAATGGAGTCAATTGCAATGGAGTCATGAAATAATTAATCTTAAATATAATGTTATAGTAAGTTTTACGTGGTTCCATTTATACTAACACTTCTCAAGGGGCATATTTAAGAAGTAAGCAGTGTCCATATTCTGCTAAACAAATATGCTTTTCTTTTGTTAAATGGGTATTTTAACTGAGGAGAAATGTTGCCATGAAAACTAGAATTTTAGACTGCCTAGGAAGAAGAGAAGAATGAAAGAGATACTCTGGCTAAGACTATGAACTTTGGGGGGCAAGGATGGCAGGGGTAGAAAAGTGAAATGTGAAGTAGGTTGTTGTAGATGGCCCGTAAGGTAGCCCCCAATGACCTCAGTCTCCTAATATTCATACCCTTTTGTAATCTCCTCTCCATGAGCATGGGCTGTTTTAGGAGACTCATTTCTAACAGACAGGCTAGAGTAGAGCAATAGGATGTCAGTTTCAAGATTAGATTATGAAAAATGTGGCTTCCATTTCTCTCTCTCTCATCCCTTGGTCTGAGGGAGCCAGCTAAAGAGAGAGCCCTAAGAGCACTAAAGAGAGACCTACGTGGAGCAGAACTAATGACTCTGGACATAGTCAGTGAGAACCTGCCAACAATCATATGAGTGACTTGGAAGTGGATCCCTTCCCCAGTTCAGCATTGAGATGGCTATAATCCTAGCCAACACCTTGACTGTAGCCTTATGAGAGACCTTGGAACAGACATACCCAACTAAGCCGTGTCCAGATTCTTGGCCCACAGAAACTATGAGAAAACGACGTTAATCTTTTAAGCTAATAGGGTTTTGGAGTAATTTGTTACATCGCAATAGGTAACTAATTCATAGGCATTTGATTAAGTTTTTGCTATGTAATATTTGATGTGAATCCCCTTTTCCACTTCTCACAATTCCCAATTTTTAAATAAAAGATCCATCTCTCATGAATTGATTTTGGGGGCGTGCAATGAACAAAGTAATTCCTCCAGATGACTGTGACTTTTAAAAGAGGCTAATTGTATCTAGGATATACATTTCTAATTGGTTGTTATAAATCCCAAAGAGAGCTTTTAGGGACACAAAGAAGGACAAGGTAAGTAGCAATGTCATTTTTGAATGAGTTGGCAGTAAGGTGTGGTCTTATCTTGCATAAATCTACTTCTGACCTTTATGTTCTAAAGTTTAATCAATGCTTTATAGAGGAGGAATTACACTTACTAAATAAAATAAGTCACTGGAGCAGCAGTGACTTTTTTCTTTCTTTGAAGCTTGTAAGCAATGGTTCTAGAATGTCACAAATCAAAGGGGAAAGAATGACAAGCACCTTGTGTTTTCAAAATACAGTAACTGAATTGTTAACTCAGTTAAAGAAATTAAAAGTACAGATGTGAAGAGAAATAGAATAAGTTTTGCTCTTGTTCTGAAAATGATTTACAAACTTAGAAATAAAATTTGTGGGTTTTGTTAGAAAAAACCCACAGTATAAAATTATGTGGAAGGAAAAGGTAAAAAGCCAGCCACCCACTTCCAAGAAGTAACCAAGGGGGATGAAGACTGTATCCTTCTAGACACATCCTATGCCAAGACCAGTGAGTAACACAAAGAAGGTATTCCATAAATATTTGTTAAATGAGCACAAAATTCATTTGCTGGATTTTAATTGACAGTTTGTATTTGAATGTGAATATTATCTGAAGCCCAAAACCCATAGCACAAGTAATTCACATTCTTAAGAGAGGTTCTGGATGACCTTCAGGACATGAGATATAGGGATGCTGCATGATTTATGTCCAGAGGGTTTGGGGTCCTCAGGAACAAGAGAACCCACTGCCTTTTTTAGGAAGGACTGTGCCATTGCCCCCTCTCATCACCTGGGGAGAGGATGGAGCTGCTTTCTCCCACCCACCACCTCAACTTCTATAGCCCCAATCCTCAACCTCACCTCAAGCCCAGTGAGGGCTTCAAGAAAACCACTAATAGACACTGGAGTTTTCTGCCAAAGGAGAAACTTGTACTTGCTGAGCCTTGTGGCTAGATGCCTGCTAAGTGCCAGGCCATGGGCCCAGAGCTGGAGGAGTTTTGGTCAAGTTTGAACTGTTTACCATGCAGTTTGGGGGACCCCAAAGGGGGACCTCCCATGACTCTCACCTCACATGACTCTCTAAAGGAAAGTGCCTGATTGGAACTGCTTTAATAGCAAGAAGAAACCAAGAAGGTTGCTGCTGTAGAGGCCCAGGTGTTCAGATCATGATCAACAACATGGGACAGAATCAGGTTGAAGCCATCTTAAAGCATTCCCCTGTTGTGACGTCTGTGTGATATGTTTACATTCGTTAGTTTAAGCTCTCAGTTTAGGGCCATTTTTTCCTGTCCAGGATGTGGGGAAGGAAGGGCCACTTCATGCAGGCTGTTCAGAACTGGTGTGTCCAGAGGAACCTAGTGATGCAGGAGCATGCAGCTCAAGCAGAAGGTCAAGTCCCCGAGGTCGTTGATCAGGCAGCCAGGGGAGGCCTTGTAGAGGTTGGAAAAAGGCACGAGTCACTGTGAGAAGTAGGTGGAGTTGTAGAAGGTGTTGGAAGACATTCCCAAACTGAGCGTTGGACATGGCCTTGATGACGTACCTCAGCTCCTGCAACTCCTTCCTCCAGGCACCCTGTACCTGCTAGGCTCAGGTGAGCTCCTGCTGCCACATGCAGGTGCTGCTCAGGTTGTTGTTGCAGATGTCACCCTGGATGAGCTCCCTGTGCCAGCCTACTGCAGCAGGAGATCCGATCTGCCGGGTCCCAGTAGAGGGGTCTCCCCTAGAGAGTTCACGGGCCCTCATCAGGAGCAAGTCAAACAGGTTTCACAGCATAGCAATCATGGCCTTCTCCAGGCGGGTGTTGTCCCACCAGTATGAGCCCTTCTCACCGAGTTTTCTGACAGCTTGTGCCAGTTGGTGAAAAAACTGGGCATGGGGACCTGGATGATGTCCACATTGAAGAATTGTGGCAGTCGAGGCCCACTGTGTGGTAACCCTTGTCCACAAAGCAGAAAAGACTGCTGGTGTTGAGGGACGGCTGTTTCCCGTGGGCCACTGGCCCAGGAAGGTGAAGGTTTTGTGTCCTTCCAGAATGTACTCCATGTGCTATTCTATCTACTTCAGGGCACAAATCCACACTCTAGAGGTGTCTAGTACACCCTGTGGGCTGTGCCCATCTCAACACCAGACACTTTGATAACTAGCATAAGGAAGGGCAGAAATGGTTTTTCATTGGCAAAATTAACAGCATCTTAGGTAGCATGAGAATGTTTAAGTGGATTTTCATAGATGAAATCAGTGCTAACCAAGCTATGTTGATTGGCTAAAATATTTTAGAAACATACTTAATAGTCAGATAATCAATGAGATACCTTTTTCATTTGTTCTAGGGATAGCTTTTAAGGCTTTATTCCCAACTAGTGCTATGTCCAGCCATTAGTTTAGGTAGATTTTTGGTTGTCTTATGTCCACTGCAAGGTAAAGAAAAACTGACTTCTTGAATGCTGTCTGGTCTGCCATGAATAAACCTTTCAAGAAAGGTGCCTTGGGGAACACTTAAAAGTTCAGAGAGCTGGACCATCATCCAGCTTTCAGAGAACCTTGTAAGAACTGTCTGTGTTGCTTCTGAATATTTCCATAATAAATATCTGTGTGTAGCAGAGTTTGTCTAAGACTTATTTTCAATAAAATCTAGTGGAAGGGCATAGCAAAGTAGCTAATTCTCAGATTTCTTCAAGAGGCTTCTTTACCAAAAGACTCTTGTTGTTAACCAAAAACAAGTTAAATATTGTGCCATTGGCTTGACTCCATTCTCAATGGTCCCTAAGATGATTTCCTGTCAGACAGAGGCCCCATAGAAGAGAGAAGCTGTATGGGGTGCTCTCTCAGAGCAACGGCTGAAGAGCAGGTTGCAGAGGCCAGCTAATGAGTGTGCCCTCATACCAGAGGACAGTGATATTCAACATCCACAATGGAGAAGTCTTCAAAGAAGCCACAAAAGCATTTCTGGAGGAAAAGAGCCAATATTGGGACATCAGCCAGCATATGGAACACTGAAACCAAATTACAACAGGATCAGCCAGGGGGATTTTGTTAACTATTTTCCATCTCATGCCCACTCTGAAGGAATAAAAGCAGCAACTAGCTGTAGGGCAGAGATGGGAGAAAAATAGAAAAGGCAAACCATGCTTCCTTGAGCAGCTGGGCACTAAGGAAGAAGAGATATTTTTAATGAGATGTGAGATGAAAGTTCTGACTTGGATCACACTGAATATTTTAACCCTTGAAACCAAGACTATTCTAATACCTCAATGGCTTAGCAGTATTGACCAACATAATTTTTCACAATTGCACCCTGTCAAGTTCACCTAACTAAACCACATGTAGACACACAGTAAAGAAATTGCATTATAAATGCTATACTGCTGTGAGCTTTGTTCACCAAAAAATACCTTGGAGATCTTTCAATAACAAAACATATAGGATTTGCCTCTTCTCTCAGCTCTGTAATATTCCATAGTATAAATGTACCATACTCTGCAAATCATATGCTATTTTTTTCATTTGCTATTTAAATAATCCTTAACTGATAGTTGCTTTATTATTGCAAATAATGTTGCAATGAAATTTGTGTGATTAATTCAACAAAGTATTGAATTCCATCACAGGAAATATAAGGAAAGTTCAATTTCTTGCAAACTTGACTTTGTCACCTGATATTCATATCGTGGGTATACACATTCATTTCATTATCCTGGATTGATTTATATAAACTTGCTGTCTCCAATTTCTTTCTCTCATTCTTTTTGAAACCACTCCAATCAGGTTTTTACCCAAACTACTCCCACTAAAATGTTCTTATAATGATTATCTTTCATATTGCTAAATCTAACATCCAGTTCCTCATCTTTCTTGGTTTATCAGACGCATTTGACACAGTTAATCATTCTCTCTTCCTTGAAACATTTTCTTCTGGGATGCCACACTTACTTGAATTTCTTCATATCCTTCTGGCCTTTCCTTATCAATCCTGCTTTATGTCTCCAACCTCTTGGTGTTTTATTCTCCAGGGCTCAGTACTTGGACCTTCTCACTTTTCTACCTATACTTAACCACTGAGTAACGTCATCCTGTCTCACAGCTCTAGGTACCTTCTCTATGGTCATCACTTCTAAATTTATAACTCCAGCATAGACCTTTCCCCTTGAAACTTGAACTTTGCTCTTCCCATATTTGTCCCTCTCTTCCCAATAACATTGTCCATTCAACTTCTTATATAGCTTTTAGTTTCCTCAAGCTTATTATATCCAAATTGAACATCTGATCTTCATCCACAACCATATTCCTCCTACAGTTGTCCCCCAAACATATTAACTTTTACATAAGTGTTACCTGTTAATTGCTATATTTATTATTTTTTTCTAGTTTAAAGAGAGAAGGACATTTGTCTGTGCTGGTCACTGTTGCATTTCAATGTTTAATATAATGTCCAGCATGTTAATTCAAATATTTTTGGAATAAATGAAAGTTATTAATTTGCTTCTTGCATATGCAAGGTACAAAGTTAATTTGTGGTAGATTAACCGAAGTGGTTATGACTTAAGGTAACGTTAATATTTTTTGTTTTCTTTCTTTGAGAATAATTTTAGTCATGATCACAAATTGTGTGCTGGTGCATGTGTGAGATACTTTGAGCTGAAAAAAAAAATGTATATTCCGCCTTGGCAGCTTGACTGTTTATATTAAAGAGATAGACGTTACAAAAAGTCTAAGAAGAAGAAAAAGAAAACATGACAACCTGAGGCCTGAAACAAAAAGAAATTTAACTTTGGGGAAGAAAACTTTGCAAAAGATATTTGTAGGATGAAGTACAGGGGGAGAACTGCAACTACATTGATGGCAATTCTTTTATATATCAAATGTCTAATACACTTATTCAAAGTTCATTCCATCTTACATCTCATCACAGTGATGATAGGTGGGTCCAGTATTTTCACTGTAAACATCTTTGCCATAGACATCTTTGCCTCTAACATCGTCACCACATAACGAATAGGCTGTAGGGCAATTTTGTCATAAAGATAAAATAACTGGTTGACACTTTGATTTGACAATTTGCTTTCAACCAGTTGACAGTTTTGTTTCATTTCCACATTGACACAGTACACTCATTTTCAAATTACTTAAATCATAGCCCTCATGATGGTCTATAGAGTGAAGGGTAGACATGACCTTAAAATAGTGGATGATAACAACTACGTATATCAACTTGATAGAAAATATGGTGACAAAACTTACTGGAAGTGTGAAATAAGAATGTAAAGCCAGATTGCAAACTATTCTAGAAAATTATAAAGTATCAGTTGCAAATCCTTCACTGATTTGAAGGCACATTGTTTAACCCACATTTCCCACAGAACTTCTGAATTTCTATCAATAGATATGAGTTAGTATGCCAAGAATAAACAAGAGTGTATAAGTCTCTTACAATGCACCACAAAGCTCAGTTTACAGATATGCATTCCAGTATTCTAGTATTTGGAAACTGATACCTCTCTTAATGAGGGAAGAAATTTTAGCAAAAAAGAAAAAGTGGGGTGCTGAATGAAGAGACAAATCAACAAGCAAAAAAAAAAGTATAAAATACTATGAACTAGAAGCTTGGAAGACAAGAGCTTAGGTACAACCTACAAAGTAAAATCAGTTATTTGTGTAGTATTGCCATGAATCTACATGCATTTTAAATATATTCAAATTTTTGTATTTTGCAATAAAGTGTTTTTAATTCTGTTATGCATTTCTCATGTTTCATTATGTCCTTTTTAATATCTCCCTTTTATTTTATTTTGTACTATTATTTTGTGCTATTCTTTTTTTTTGGCAACATTGTTTTATGTCCAATTAGTCATGCCATGAAAATGTTTGTGGCAAAAATGCTTGTGGCAAAGATGTCTACCTCAAAGGTGCTTATGATAAAAGTTCCTAGAACTGATGGTAGGATGTTAGTGTGTATTACCAGTGACTGACTTTATTTGTATGAATTTTATTTGGGATTATCCTGAATAATATTTTTCAATTTGGGCCAATTATGTCCCTGTTGTGTCAAGAAATTTCTGACCTTTAGAATGTTGATACTACAAAAAGTCGAGGTTCATACTGCCTCACAATGGTTGGGATTGATAGTCTGCCTCTCATACTTGAAAATTTCTCAGAGGACAGGGAGGTAGTTGAGACTGAACTGCTCCAATTATTTTCCTACCTCTTCATATTACCCAGAAAGAAGAATATGCATTTTGGGGAATTTTTTTTGCCCTAAAGGATAACTTAAAAAACCATCAGAGTAGAAAACAAACTTATGGTTTCCAGGGGATAAGAGTTGGGAGGGGGATAAATTGGGAGATTGGGATTGACATATACACACTACTATATATAAAATAGGTAACTAACAAGAACCTGCTATATAGCACAGGGAACTCTGCTCAATACTCTGTAATGGTCTATATGGGAAAATAATCTTAAAAAAAGGAGTGGATATATGTATATGTATAACTGATTCACTTTGCTGTACACCTGAAACTAACACAACATTGTAAATCAACTATAAATATTAAAAAAAAAAATCAAAGTCTAGACTTGGACACTATCCAAAATGGTAGCCCATAGCCATTAAAAACTACTTAAATTTAAATAATTTAAAAATAAACAAAGTTAAAAATTCAGGTATTCAGTTGTCTTAGCAATATTTCAAGTGCTCAGTAGCTACATGTGGCTAGTGGCTACTGTATTAAGCAATGTAGATATAGAACATTTTCATCATCACAGAAAGTTCTATTGGACATTGCTGGTCTAGAGTATAATCACACAATGTCTGATTTTTGAAGAGCATAGACTGTAATGTTGAAAAATAGAGACTTGGGAGTCATAGCTTGAATTCTTCAGCTTTAGTTCCAAATTCACTACTTTATCAGCTTTGTGACCATAGGCAAGTAACAATTTTTCTATGCCTTACATTTCCTGTCTTTAAGATGGGCTTGGTAACAATAACCTACTTCATAAGGTAGTTTTGGAGATTAAATATGTTTTATATATAAAGTGTTTAGAACTGTGCCTAGCATATAGCAGTCACTTTAAAAAAGAAAAATTGAGGTGAACAACCACATTTCAAGTACTCAGACATGTGGCTAGTAACTACCATATTGGACCGTGTAGCGCTAGAAGGAACAGCTATTATAATTTGGTGTGGAACCTTCTTGACCTTTTCTCTATGTACCTCTATATATAAATGTATAATTAAACAAATATATGTATGTTACAAAATAATTGAGGTAAAATTCACACAAAATAAAATTAATTATTTTAAAGTATACAATTTAGTGGCATTTAGTGCATTCACATTGTTGTGCAAACAAACACCACCTCCATCTCATTTCAAAACAGTTTCGTCACCCTAAAATAAAACCCTATATCCATTAAGCAATCACTCTCTATTCTTCCTTTCTCCCAGCCCCTGAAAATCATCAATCTTTCTGTCTCTATAAATGTATCTATTCTAGATATTTCATATAAATGGAGTCATACAGTATGTGGCCTATTGTGCCTGACTTCTTTCTCCTAGTATAATGTTTCTAAGGTTTATCACATTGTAAGCTGTATCAGTACTTAATTCCTTTTTATGCCTCAATAATATTCCATTGTATGTATATAGTACTTCTTGTTTATCTGTTCACCCATTGATTGACATTTGAGTTGTTTCCACTTTTGACTATTGTGAACAGTGCTTCTATGAACATTTATGTACAAGAATCTGTTTGCGTCTCTGTTTTCAATTCTCTTGGGTGTATATCTAACAGGCAAAAGTGTTAGAACATATGGTAATTCTGTGTTTAACTTTTTGAAGAGCCAGCAAATTGTTTTCCAAAACTATACTTTTAAACTGTGATTATTTTCTCTTAATACAATCTTAGTTTTAAATACTTTTTAGGTTCCTTTGTTGAAGTAAATCACAGGAGACTACTCTTCGCTAAATGGGGTCTGCCCCATTATTATACAGCCCAGCTAATTATATCCTTTTCCCAACCATGAGAAGAACCTGGCCATGAGGTTATCTTCATTTGTTCACATCAAAGCTTTGCTCTTGTTTTGAGAATCTCGCTTATTGATATTTGTTTAGGCGAGCCACCAGTAAGATCCGTTACAGTATGAATGACCAGGACCAATGTTTGCAGTCTCTCAGGTTTCTAAAAACTGAATAGAATAGAATTTACTTTTTGCATCTATTACAAAGCCACTTCATCTAGAGCCCTGGTTTCATAAAATCAGAGGTAGCTGGATTAATATCCCAGCTCTTTTTTGACAAAGGGTTTGACATTACACAATTTACTTAACCACACGAAGCATCAATTTTCTCATAGATAAAAGATGCTATCCTTTAGAAATTTTTGTTTCAATCAACAGCAATTGACTCTATGAAATTTTAAGCAGAAAATCATTTTGTGGGTTGGATATTGAGTAGCTTAGAGAATCAAAGGAAATGCTGGTGATTAAGTTTCAAAATAGGCAGGAATTAGTATGGATCTACTCGTCTAATAAATATTAAAATCTTGTCAGAATGTTGTTGCTATTGAATCACTCTAATCAAGATTCAAAGTTCTAGGAGAAGGAGTTCAGTTGACTTAGTTTGGGTCATGTGCCCATCGTGTAGTTCTCTGAGGACAAAATCCCTTAATTAACATCTCCTTCAAGCTTGAACTCTCCCATAGAAAGAGAAATCCTCAAAAAGCAAATCAAGGAACTGCATCTAATGAAAGAAAGAATGGTTTCTGGTCTTTAATGAAAATTTAAAGAGATTATACACTTAAAGCATGTAGAATTATAGGTACAAAATAAGTACTCATGTACAGCAGTCATTACTACTACTACTAGCACTACTATTCACATTAAGTGGATAGCTTATTGATTGGTAGATGTCCTGGAGTAGGCTCTTTCAATTTCTAAGATTTCAGTCCTTGAATATGATGAAGGATTGTAATAATCAGATTCTGATGGGAACTTTGGATAGATTTTAATGTTTACTTCCTATAAAATATATGAAATTTAGAACACACTACTCCTATATGCCTGATCTTAAGTCTCGTATCTGTCGGTTGTCAAGGAAAGGAATTTGGCCAAATATAAGGCAGGAACTTTCTCTTAAGATACTTCACTTCTTTCAAGTGTTGCTCTCTTCTCTAGTAAATCTGAACATGATTATCTTAACCCTTACCTTCTCCTGGAAAAATACATTCTTTCTGCTTGGACATTTGATGTATTAACTTTAGCTTGTTCATTTAGGTCCTTCTGGGGACCTGAATGCTGGGATTGGTTACAGGTATGTTGGGATTCCATCTGCAGCTGTTATATAATGATCAATTAAGTTGCTGTTGGCCCGAGGACAATTGTAATAACCTAAAAGGAAAAATTCCTACCAAACTTACCTATAAACAGAAACGAGTGGTGAGGAATTCTAGAAAGTATACAAAATCTGAGTCCACATTGACATTTCCATTCTGGATAATAACATCACAGATTAGTAGTTAGTCCCACTGGTGTTTATTGCTACCTCTAGGAAAGATATTTTGGATGTTGTAGAAGGCAATCACTTCTGCTTACTTTTATTCCTGCATTAACTGCCCTGGAATCCATTAATACTCATTACTGGACTGGGAAGGTTAGTAGCTGAGAAGGTAATGTGGCCTGAGGGTTTTAAAAATTCAATTAGATAATTTATACTCGAAAAGAATATCTCCAAATTTCATGTAGTTGCCTCAAGAGCGACATTTCTTCTGAGTTATGGGCTCTATATTATTCAAGGCCCAGCCTAGAAAGCAGAAAACATCAGGTATTTGTAAAAGAGATGATTTGATACAAGGAATTGGTTATACAAGACACTTAAAAATTGAAAGAGTAAAAAGGATGCTGAGGTAACCTTAATATTATTAATGGCAGGAAGCAGCTCCTACTCCTGTGATTGGAAGAACAAGAGGGAAGAGATGGAATTACAAAAATCCTGGAGCTTAAAGGAGGGGCCCTTATGGACCTGGGGTTGGAAATTCTGAGGAGGGCAACACACAGCTACTGCTTATGTCCAAAGAATCTGGAGACCATAGCAGTCCTTCACTGTCAGAGGGAAGCTGATAGGACTTGGAAACAGAAATAGAGTCCCTTTGCCCTTTATCCAGGTTTCCAGTATCATGTGATTGCCTCTCGTTGGCAGAACCTAAAAGAAATCCAGCCAGCAAGAAAGGCTAGTAAATATATTTTGGAGACTCTAAATCTTAGCATCTCAGAAAAGAGTATAGAATGACAAACTTGGGTCTAAGAAATGATAGCTATATAACTAGCACTGATTCTTAGCAATTTGATTTACAGGTATGGTCGTAATTGGTTGAATTGAGGGGATAGCCTATACTTTTTTTTAGACAACAAATTTGTTATTCTCAAATTATCATGCTCTTGCTTTATTAAAATTTTAACTTATGTATTTTCCTATTAACTTGTGCTAGTGTTTTTTGTTGTAAATCAAGAGGCTGTATATGTGTAGGTCCTTTTGTGGACTCCCTTCTGTTTTTTTCAAATATTTGTCTACCCTTATTCAAATATGACCCTGTTTCCATTACTTTAGCTTTAGGATTGGTCTTGACCTCTCCATTTCTTTAAATTTTCGTTTAAATCTTGGAATTGGCTTGGGTATGTCTACAGAAATTCAGCTGGGATTTTGATTGGGATTACATCAATTCTATTTAGGTATAATTTACCTTTAGCAGTTTAGAGACTTTCAATCCATAAACATGGAATATTTTTCCATTTATTTATATCTTTGAATATTTAAACAATGCTTCATCTATAATTTTCAGAAAAGTCTTGCATATAGTTTATTAATATTATTCCTAGATATTGGTATTTATACAATTATAAATGCTATTTAAAATTTTTATTGTCCAGTTATTGCTAGTTTATAAAAAGATAATTGACCACGTATCCCGTGAACATGCTAAATTCACTTATTAGCTCTCGTAGTTAGTAGATGTATTTGTTTTTGCTAAATTCACAATCATGTTATCTGTGTATAATGACAGTTATGCTTCGTACTTTTCACCTCATTTTTCTCTCTCCCAGACTCTCTCTCTCTCCTTTTTCTCTTTCTTTCTTTACATTATTCCATGAGCTAGGACTTCTAATACAATGTCAAGTAAAAATGGTGATCATGTACATCTTTGTTTTTTTTCCTTCACCTTAGGGGAAAAATGTTCAATATTTCAGAGTTAAGTCTGATGTTACCCATAGGCTTTTTGTAAATACTATCAAATTGAAGAAGTTTCCTTCTATTTCTAGTTTGCTGAGAGATTTTTTATGAAAGTTATTAAACTTTATTAATATTCTTTACACAATGAAGAAAATCAATATTTTCTTCCTTTATTATGTCACTGAGTTGAATTAATTATTTTTCTAATGTTAAACCAACCTTGTAATTCTGAAATACACTCTATTTGGTCATGAAAATGTATGCATTTAATACAGCACTAAATTCTAATTGCCAGTACTTTGATAATATTTGGCACATGTTCATATGGGGCGTGGACCTGTAATTTTCTTTTCATGTAATATCTTTGCAGGTATCGGTATTAATAATCTACTTGACATAAAAAAGGGGTTGAGGGGCTTCCCTGGTGGCGCGGTGGTTGAGAGTCCACCTGCAGATGCAGGGGACACGGGTTCATGCCCCGGTCTGGGAAGATCCCACATGCCGCGGAGCGGCTGGGCCTGTGAGCCATGGCCGCTGAGCCTGCACGTCCTGAGCCTGTGCTCTGCAATGGGAGAGGCGGCAACAGTGAGAGGCCCGCGTACTGCAAAAAAAAAAAAAAAAAAAAAAGAAAAAAAAAGGGTTGGGAAATATTTTCCCTTTCTATTTATTCTGAGTTTGTGATAAAGTGTTTTTCTTTTTTGTTGTTGTTAAATATTTGGTAGAATTCACCAGTGAATTCATCTAGGTATAGAGTTTTGTTTGTTTTGAGAGGGGAAGTTTTGAACTACTGATGAGATATATAAATAAATGCAACATATATAAAATATTTACGTTTTTCTTGGGTGAATTTTAGTGTGTTGCATTTTTCAAGGAATTCGCACATTTCAAATTTGTTGTCAAATTTATTGACATAATTTACTCGTGGTATTGTCTTATTATCATTTTATGCCTATAGGATCTATGGTGAGATTTTTCTTATCATTTCTGAAATTGCTATTTTTCACCCTTTTATCTTGATGCCTTCTAATAAGATTTTATTATTTTTATAAGTCTTTACAAAGAAAGAATTTTAGCTTGGATGATGTTCTCTATTAAATGTCTCTTTTCTTTTTCATTCATTTCTGTTCTTATCTTTATTATTTCTTCCTTTGGTTTATTTGTATATCTTTGCTGTTATTTTTTAGTTTCTTGATATTAACGCTTACATAATTAATTTTAAAAACCACTTTTCTTCTTCTAATGTATGTGTTTAAAGCTAAAAAAGAATCCCCTCGAAATATGGCACTGATTTAGTTACATCCTACAAACATTGGTGTGTTTTTCTTATCATTTCATTCAAAACATTTTCTCTTTCCATTGTGATTCTATCTTTGCAAAATAGATTATCTAGACATCTACTGCCTAATTTTCAAACATATTGGTATTTTTCTAATCATCTTGTTTGTGATTTCTCCTTTAATTCTTGGTATTTGGAGAACATACTCCATGTAACGTCAATCCTTTAAAATTTATTGAGATTTGTATTGTAACCCAGCATACTGTTTATTTTGGTGAATGTTTTATAAGTACTTAAAAGCAATTCACACATTGTAGTTGCTTTATATATTATAAATATGAATTTGGTCAACCTGGTTAATAGGGTTTTTCAGATATTCTGTAACTTCCTGATATTTTTGCCTATTCATTCATTTAATTTCTGAGAAAGATGTGTTAAAATTCCCAACTGTGATTGCAGATGTGTCTGTTTATCCCTTCATTTCTATCATGTTGCCCTATATAATTTAAAGCTATGTTATCAGCTATACACACATTTAAGATTACGTTTTTGTTTTTTTTAACTGATCCTTTTATCTCGATATAATGCTACTTTCTGTAATTGGTACTTAAATTGAACTACCTTGAATTAAAGTAAACTTTGTCTGGTATTAATATAGCCACACCAGCTTTCTTTTTTTGCATGGTGCATCTCTTTCTGTATTTTCCTTAATCAGTATTCTTGTATTTATATAAGAATCTTTATTCTAAACAACACATTGTTTTTAACACAAACTGAACATTTCTACCTTGTACTTGGGATATGTATGTGTTTTCTATTGCTACTGTAACAAACTGCCACTGGGTTAGAGGCTTAAACAACACAAATTTACTATTCTATGGTTCTGTGGGTTAGAAGTCCTGTACAGGTCTTACTGAGCTAAACTCAATATGTCAGCACTCTTGTGTTCTTTTCAAGAGACTCCAAGGGAGAGCGTTTCCTTGTCTTTTCCATATTCTAGAATCCACCTACAATCCTTGCATCATAGTCTTATTTCTCCATTCTTAGAGTTAGCAATATAACACCTCTCTGACCCCAATTCCAGCAACACATCTTTTTTTCCAGCTCCAGCTAAAACAGGTTCTCCACTTTTAAAGGCTCATGTGATTATATTGGTCCCATTCAGATAATCCAAAATAATTTTTCACAACTCAAAGTGCATAATCTTAACCACATCTACAAAATCCCTTCCACTAAGTAAGGTAACATATACACAAGTTCCAGAGATTAGACATAGACATCTTTGGGACTCTAATTCTGTCTACCATAGAGTATTGATTTACCTTTTAGGTAATTATTGATATGATTGAGTTTAAGTCAATTATTTTGATAAGTTTCACTATTTAGTTTCTGTCTTATTTAGTTTGTGCTGCTGTATCAAATAAACCAGAAACTGGGTGGCTTAACCAACACACTTATTTCTCACAGTTCTAGAGGCTGGGAAGTCCAAGATCAGAGTAACAGCACAGTTGTGTTCGGGTGAGAACCATTTCCTGGTGTGCAGATGGCTATCTTCTCACCATATTCTCACATGGCAGAGAGCAGAGAAAGCAAGATTATCTTTCTAGTACCTCTTTTTATAAGGTCACTAATCTTATTCATGAGGGGTCCATTCTCATGACCTAATTACCTGCTAAAGGCACCACCTGCAAGTACCATCACATTGGGGATTTAGGCTTTGGCATATGAATTTTGAGGGGACACAAACATTCAGGCCATAGCAATTTTCTAGTAACTGTTCTGTTTATATTTCCCTATGGTCAGATTTTAAAAAGTTATGTTGAATATTTTTAGAAAATAATGATTTTAATCAAGATTTTCATAATTCAAATTTTATATAGATGGGCCATATAAACTCTTAAATGTCCTTTACTTTTCTCTGTATCTTAAATGTATATTTGTCCATTTTGTTAGAATTAAGTAATTAATTTGTTTGAGGTTTTTTATAACTTTCTTGCTTTGATTAGATAATGGGTTGTATAACTAAGTGTGTATTCATTCCAAAGAGGAAGCTATTTCCCTGACTTCTCACTGTTACCACCATTTTTCCCCTAAGGCATTACTTTTAGTACTGTCTTTATTCCTTCATTTAAAATCACCTGATACTTTCTTAAGCATAAGAAAGTATGTCTCTTCCCAGTGTGTGCTTCTCCCTTACTCCAAGCAGAAATTTTCTTTCTGTTTATGCTTCTGTCTTCAGTTCCTCCAATTTAACAATGGCCACATTAACCCTCTGCTCCACCACCAACATAGAATAGCTGCCCAGCAGTTAGTTGCTAGACAGTGTAACCTTAAACTCATTTCTCAGCAATACTTTAGGGAAACAATAGTTTTGGAGGAATTCTTGAATGTCAGTCACCTATCCATGCGTCTAAATACTGTAAGATCTCTCTGTGGATGAAACGACAGATCTACAGAGAGTTACACACCTGGGTCATACCGTTTTTGTCCCCCACAGAACTACTTTCACTGAATTTCAGTTTGGCATGATGCTATTGACTTAATATTGAGCAAAATTTTTTAAAAACAGTCTGTGAACCACACTGTAGTGTTTCCTCTAGAGGTGTGTTTGCAGATACTATTTACTGTACTTTGTACAGTTTCCACATGAGAACAAAAGACACCAGATTTTTTTTTTCTCTGGACTCAGTGTGATGTGTAATTTTCCTTCTGAGCAAGTGACCGGGTTTTATCGAAGGAATTTTCAGACATACGCAACTGACAATGTTTTCTTCTTGCTTAGACTTCCGGAAAGCTCTTAGTCAATGTCGAGGCACACTTTCAGTGAATTTATGGCATGAATGTTGGATAGTAACTGTTCCTATCTCCATCTTATCTTTTTTATTCCCAGTTTTTCTTTCATTTTCCTCCAAGATTTTCAAACACAATGGGATTTTTTTCTTCTACTTGCAACTGAACCCACTCCTGATTACTATACATACTATACATTAAATACAAGACAATCACCTAATACAAAGTGATTTACTTTCCAGTTTTCTCATTTATTTTTATTTTAATACTCATGGTTTACATTTTTTGAATGAGTTGAGGTAAGTGAATTAATTAATAGAGAGATTATTATATTAATTTGGATTCTTTTTTTTTTTTTTTTGCGATACGCGGGCCTCTCACTGTTGTAGCCTCTCCCGTTGCGGAGCACAGGCTCCGGACGCACAGGCTCAGCGGCCACGGCTCACGGGCTCAGCTGCTCCGCGGCATGTGGGATCTTCCCGGACCGGGGCACGAACCCGTGTCCCCTGTATCGGCAGGCGGACTCCCAACCACTGCGCCACCAGGGAAGCCCAATTTGGATTCTTTACTTGCATAGAAATTGAATCTGGCTAACTTCAATAGTAAAAAGTTAAGCATAGTAGCAGTTTACATTCACACAATCTAAGGGAAGTTTGTTGTTTGGAAACTGACAGAAACTAAAGCTGCAATGAAACAGGGACTACAGAAATAAGTTTTATAGCAGGAACAGTCTGTCACTGAATTACATCATCTCCAAATTAAACCTGTGACTTCATCCCTTGCTCAAAATTCAAAGCTCTAGAGGAAAGCATTTGATTAGCCAATTGTGAATCACATGTCCTCAGCTGTACTAGGTTGGGGAGTGGAAGTATTCTGCCACTTCCACTTCCATAGCAGGGGGCAAACACCTGGTTTCAACATCCTGATCAGACTACACACAGAAAGAAAGAGGAAATCTTCTGAAAAGAAATTGATGTGCTGGTAGAAAGAAGGAATAGATGCTGGAGAACTGAAACAAACAAACAAAAATGTCATTCACAATAAAGTAAGATACAATATGATTTGCAACTTTGGCCTATTATCACTAGTGACAAAAAATGAGAAGAGATGCCCCAGAGAGAAAAGGTAGAGGCCTTGTTTATGAAGCATTTCCTCCTTTCCAATTTGAGAATCAGCCCTGGAGGCTGAAAGGACATGTGTGAGACAGAAAACAGTGCTATATACTCCTTTCTGAAAAACATAGAGAACTTTATTTGCTGGAAAATTCTATGAAAGAGACAGAGAGATAAAGTAGGAGAAGCATACAGTTTGAAGTTAGAAGCTATAGATTTAAATTCTGGCTCTTTTACAAACTGTATGACTTTGTGTTAATTTTTCACCATCTCTGTCCTTCAACTACAATAGGTACAGAATGGGAATAATACTCATCCCACTGGCTTGTTGTGAGCACTTAATAAATTAGGTAATCAAAATAACAAAGTGCACAATCAGAAAACAAGGTGTAAAGCTTACCAAAGTTTCAGGAGAAAACTTTAAACATGTAATGTGCAAGATAGAAACTGGCTCAGGCCCTTGTGAAAACCAAAAGGTTGATACCTGTAGAGTATGAGAGGAATGTCACCTTAATCTTTACCTGGTTTAATTTTCAAAACTTAAGTGTAAATAATATTTAGACACTACTGATAGTCTAGCTTTCTACCTAAAGCTGGATTTTTTTTCCTTAAAATTTTAGATGTCAGATTTTTCTGTCATTACCTCAGGGATTGGATATGTGCTGGTTTTTCTGTGGTCAGCTTGACCTCATCACCAGCCCCATATGTCTGCATCACAGAGGAAAAGCCAGGAAGTACATTTAACAGAATCCCCTTTTCCATCTTGTTTCAATTTAAGAGTCAGGTAATGAGACATTTGCATGAATTCTGGAGTGGAAGACAGGGATAGACCTCTGTCTCCAAGGACAATTATGGACAGACATGTGGGCTGGTGTCGGAGGTAACATTTGAAGCAAACTTCAAGTTAGCTTTTTAATAATTAGTTGCTTAGATGCTGGTGACAACTTCTCTAACCTTTGTTCCCTTAGCACATAGTAGTTGGGCAATTTTTTGTTTTTCTAATTTTACATCCAAATATAAACCTATATAACAGGAGTACATAGAGTGGTTTCTTTTTCTTGATGGGTCCATGACTGCAAACCAAACTTTTTTTTCAATGAAATGAAGGACCTGACTGCTGATCCGACTTTGTTTTATAATCTCAGCAGTGGAAAACAACACTAAACAAAAAACAAACAAACAAAAATTGCAGTACGATGTAATTGTATTTACTTCTGCTCAGATTCTGTTCCTGATGTAGTAAGTCTGGGTAGGACCTAGCAACATACATTTTAGTCATTTCTCCAGGATGTTCTGATACAAGTGACCTAACATTACAATTTAAGAAAAAAACAATGTAAGGCTTTGGGGCTCTATTAAAATTCAACTCCTTCCATAATACATTCTCATTCATTTATTCCTTCATGTGAATGAAGTGAGTCAAGGACCTTAGAGCAAGTTGACAGAAAACTGTAATAAGAGGGCATATTTTCCCTGGGAACTTGGTGGGAAAATAAATATAAAAGAAGTTCAGAACTCCAAACACAGACTTGATTTTTAACTATTTTTCCCTCCGGTAAAGTAAAGAAAAAGACGTTGGACAACCAGTAGCAAGAAAAGTGGAAAAAATGTACAGCTTATTTCCCTTGGGAACTTCTAGAAATTTTGAACTAGTTTCAAGGAAGGAAGTAGATACCTCAACCTACTGCCACTTGTCAGTACCCATTGGTTCACTGGAGTTGAAAAAGGAAGAAAAGTTCTAATTCAGAAACACCCCTATCTAAGTTATATTTTTTCCGTGATAAGCCACCACAAAACCTTAGTGGCATACAGCAATAAACATTTATTTTAGCTCATGGGTGTATGGATTGGCTGAGAGGTCTTGCTGATTTAATCTGGCTCAACTGATTTTGAGCAATCAAGTTTATTATAAAACCGAGTTAGCTGGTGGGTTGCTCAGGGCCATTAAGACTAGGATAATCTCAGCTCTTTGGGTTCTGCTTTACATGATTTCTCATCCTCCACTAGGCGAGCTGGGGTTTATTTTCTTGATTGAGGTAACTGAGAGAGTGAGAGTTCACAAGGCCCTTTGAGGTCTGTGTTCAGAAGTGGAACACATTCACTTCTGTCATGTTGTTTTGGCCAAATCAAGCTAAAAGGCCATCTCAAATTAAGGGGCAAAGAAATAGTGCTTTAGATGAGAGAGGCCGTAAAGATGTCATAAAAGATACAAATACAGGGAAAAAGAATTGGGACCAGATAGGAGTTTTATTCTAGCAGGAGAAAGAATATTCTGTCAATGCTACAGTCTTTCTCTGCTCTTTATGTTACACTTCACTCCCAGTAATCCAGAAAAATGATTTTTGCCATCTGTGTGGCCATAATTCAGTAAAATTATTTTCTTGTTCAGCTAATAAAGAGATGAGAGAGAATAACAGTACTCCAACTCCTCTGAATATCTAGGAAAAGGAAAAGTATCACACTTCACACATAGGCTTCAGTGTCAAGTTGAAAATAGCTACAAATACCATTCTCTGCCAATAATTCATGTTGGGGTCTTGATATCCACAGAGTTCCTTATCAGTAGCTAAGAGAGAAGAGAATGAGTTTTGTTTTGATTTCTTCCCCCTACGTTTCAAGTTAAAAGAAGGGGCAAACCTTACTGTCCTACATAAAATACAAAGGTTGAAAAGTGAGAGGAGAAAAAGGCAAAAAGAGAGTAAGAGTGGACACTTCTCCATAGTAATGGAAGGAGAAACCTGTGATTCTGCCCAAGACTGTGATTTTTCATTTACATAGCAGGTTGACCTTTAATATCATTTACAGGTTGTTATAAGCCAGGTCAATAAAAGGAAAGTAAGTAATTTGGTGAAGATAGTTGAGCAATGCCATTTTAATCCACTAAATTAAACATATTAAGGAAGACATTGACGAGCATGTAATGAAGCAGGTAATGGAAATTATGTCTCCAGATCTCTTTTTGCACCACTTTATTCTGTCTCTAGACTCCACCGCTTCACCCCAAAGTTCTCAGTCTATTCTTCATCCTCCCATTATGTCATGATTCCCAACTGCCAGACGATAGACCCCTGAGCTATGTTACATTTTACAAACAAGTTTAGTAAAACATCTTTGTCTTCTAAGGAATCAAGGACATTTTCAGAGGAACTGGTTTACATAATACAGCAAAGAGTCACTAAACCATTGTAGCCTGTAGCTCTATTAGCTTTAGTTTAGTGGGGTTTTTTAACGATATAAATTCAGTCTATATTTATTTTCTCTAAGGAATTTTCTAGAGTGAAATTCCCTCTCTTGAACTTCAACATCGATCTGGCAGTACAATTCATGCTAAACTAACACAGGTCTAATTTTTAAAACGTGATAATATTTATTGCTAGATTGTGTATATCCAATGTTCATAGCAGCAGAATATTTTAAAATATTAGTCTCTGCTACCATCAGTGGCAAATCCTTCCACTTGTGTATTTTTCTTCTTTGTTCTAGTTTTTATTATGTCCTCCTATGTATGGTATTGATAACTTGTTCTTTTAACTTGCTAAATTAAACATATTAAGGAAGCAATTGACGAGCATGTAATGAGGCAGGTAATGGAAATTACGTTACCAGTTCTCCTGTTTGCCCCACTTCATTCTGTCTCCAGATTCTCCCAGCCCACCTGAAAGTTCTCAGTCTATTCTTCATCCTGCCATTATTGCTTTCCAGAAGATCTAAAAAGAAGAAGAAGAAGAAGAAATAGCTTTCACACAAAGTGGCATGCAATGGATAAGATTTAATAAACGACACCTACGCTAGTGTTTGTGTGCCAAGAGTGCCGAAAGTCTTAATAGAAAATGCTGTCATCCCCAGAGGCTTCACTAGGCTGTTAGCCATCTTCAAATGATGCTATTTTAAAAAATATGGAACCTGGGCTTCCCTGGTGGCACAGTGGTTGGGAGTCCGCCTGCCGATGCAGGGGACACAAGTTTGTGCCCCGGTTCGGGAAGATCCCACATGCCGCGGAGCGGCTGGGCCCGTGAGCCATGGCCGCTGAGCCTGCGCGTCCAGAGCCTGTGCTCCGCAACGGGAGAGGCCGCAGCAGTGAGAGGCCCGCGTACCGCAAAAAAAAACCAAACATATGGAACCTATTTATGTTGACTCTCACCCCACATCTCCAGTCACTGTCAACACTTGCTTTGAGTATTTGGCATAAGTAACGTGACTAGAGAGAGGTATAGTCACCTTGTGTTCTTGC
Source organism: Lagenorhynchus albirostris (assembly GCF_949774975.1). Taxonomy (NCBI): domain Eukaryota; kingdom Metazoa; phylum Chordata; class Mammalia; order Artiodactyla; family Delphinidae; genus Lagenorhynchus; species Lagenorhynchus albirostris. Next base: position 25,827,891 of record NC_083100.1, read on the forward strand.
TCCTGTCCTCAACCATGCCTACACTCAGAGCAGAATAAGAAGAGAGGAAATGGTCTGGTTCAGCTTCTGTTTAGTGTCCTAATATGTCAAACTAATAAATACCATAATTCATCTATCCACAGTGGTCCATAAAATAAAGGTGTATTTTGTAACTAATGGCATGCTAGATTCAATAAAATATAGTACTAAATCTATAATTTCTTGTTCTTCTCTCTCTCCACCAGTATTCTTCCAGTGACATTAACTGTGAGGCAAGATTGCCTCACATCAGACCGCAGAGCTGTGTAAGGGAGCTGTGTGCTAATTTAAGGAAAATGCGTGATGGAAAAAATACACAGTGCTATTTAAATTATATGCTGTAAATAAATGTCAGCTTTTATTTAAATAGTAAATATGATTGGAATCTAAGCTGTACTTCTTTATAAAGACTGAATTTGGTTAAGACACAGTTTTGGAATGTTTCTCCAGGTTATATATTTTAAAGGGTTTCTGGAATATTCTTTCATCCCCTTCCTCCTGTACAGTGGCACTGCCTCTATATTTAGAGAACCTGAGGGTAAAAGATGAGTTATTCTAGATAGTTCCATAAACACAACTGGGAAAGATGCACATCAGCTATGAGTAACTGCATTTTGGATCAATATAAGATGGAACTTTCTAGCTATCTACACTCCTCAGTATAGAGTGATCTTGTGAAATTGTGAGATCCTTATCTCTGCAGGCTTTTGAAGCAGAAGCTGTCTGTGATTCTGTCAGGGATGATGCCGATCCGATCCATCCTTGGGTGATAAACGTAGGACTAGAGGAACTTTCCCCTCCAACCTCAGATTCAAAGATTCTATGGCATGACCATGTATAAAAAGTCACACATTCTATATTTAGAAAGCAACGCCTTACTATGAAAGCTATATGTTTGCCATTTCTTGAAGGAAAACAAGAAAATACAATCAATGTTTCTTTTTTTACTATGATAGCGCTCTGCTTTATATCCATATGTGGCCTCATTTTTTCCCCTCCTTTAACGCATGCTTAGTGCTAAAGTGTTAAAAAGTACACCATTGATGATGGGTCTTTAAAAATAGCTTCAGGCTACTCTGTAGAAACTGCTGACTTCACTAAAATAAAAATAAAAGAAAAAACTATAACTCCTGATATAGTAGCAACTATTGTTCAGAATACTGCCTTGATGTGGTTGGGGAAAAAATTTAAAGTGTGTATTACTCTGAAAACGATGTAGAAATATCAAAATATAGAAGAGTCTAACTCTGGCGGGAATAAAATTCTTCCAAATCCTGGCATGCATTTACAGCTTCATTCACAGTTTTCCTATTTCATTTCATACAATATAGCACATGAATTGAGCTGTTTTAAGTCCTACCTTTCTGGCTTCTGTCCTGTTTTATATTTTTAGGTACTCTTTCCCCACCTCTATGTCTTTAGTTCCTAGTTTCCTCTGTTTACCAATTACAGCCATGCAAAGGTCTGCCATCAGATTCGCTCTCAGAAACTGTCTTATTGAACACTGATTGCTACACATTCAGATTTTAACCTGACATACTCAAGTGGAAACTTGATCCTGTTCCGTGTGGGGAGATCCTGTTCGGTCCTGCTCAGTCCACCTGACTGAAGACAGCTGACCGCGCCCACAAGTGGGAGTGCTTGCCCCAGAAAATCATGTTGTCAGGATACGCCAATCTGAATAGTGGAACTGAGTCACACTGACTGACTTTGGGCAAGGTCAGCACACACACTCTAAGGTGACTGTATTTACAACGTCATGCATAGTTGTAACTTAAAACCCTGCTAACAGATTAGAACATTCTATTCTGTTCCCTGTAGAATCCCCAAAGGGAAAAAATAACTACCATGAGGGGTTTTTGCTTGTTTACTTGTTGATTTTTCTTGATAGAATCTATTAAAAATATCTAAAATATACCTATAACAAATTTGTAATGAGTGTAATCAGCCCATTTTATAGATCTCTAGATCGATTTTTCTTTTCCTTTTTTCTCCAGACGTTTTACTGCTTTCCCAACATCCTGTATTGAATCTCATTGATTACAGGGCTCTTTCTAGGATATCAAAGTCCAAACTTCTCTGATTTTGCTGAAAGAACCAGCATAGGCAACCCACAAACTGATGCAAATAGCTGAATTCAACTAAATCCCTTCCACCCTACCCCAACCACTGGTTCATCCAAAACCTGGCTTCTCCATCTCAAACAAGTCCTCTAGAACCGGAATGATTTGCTTTCAAATTAGGATTACAGGGCTTCCCTGGTGGCGCAGTGGTTGAGAGTCCGCCTGCCGATGAAGGGGACACGGGTTCGTGCCCTGGTCCGGGAAGATCCCACATGCCACAGAGCGGCTGGGCCCGTGAGCCATGGCCGCTGAGCCTGCGCGTCCGGAGCCTGTGCTCCACAACGGGAGAGGCCACAACAGTGAAAGGCCCGCGTACCGCAAAAAAAAAAAAAAAAAAAAAAATTAGGATTACAAATATGTATGGGATGATTTACAAATTTATCTTGAAAATGAAGTATAGAATACCAGTTGCTTCTAATCCCTTTAGGGAAGTTGCCAGAGGGTTATAAAACCAAATAAAGTATAGCAGGCATCCCAGATGGGCTTAAACTGTGACTTAGGCCGGATAGAGGGAATTAAGAGTTGTTCCCTTCTCTCAGGTCTGTTTATGTTCACTGATTCACATGTGGATTGAAACAAAACAAAAAACAAAGCAATGATCTCTCCCAACAAAAGAGTAACCTGGGCTTTCTACCAGCCTGGGGCTCTGGCAATAGAACTCTGTTTGGTGTACTAGTCAGGGAAGTCCTCGAGAAAGAGTTTGCTCCAGAAAGAAAGGATCACACAGCACAAGGAACCACACTCAGCAGCAAGGCCTACTGGCTGGAGAGCAGTGTGATCTGTTGAGTC